>NC_060128.1:67269047-68666400 GCF_021461395.2 Schistocerca americana | reverse complement strand
TCAGTCTCAGTCTCAGTCTCAGTCTCAGTCTCAGTCTCAGTCTCAGTCTCAGTCTCAGTCTCAGTCTCAGTCTCAGTCTCAGTCTCAGTCTCAGTCTCAGTCTCAGTCTCAGTCTCAGTCTCAGTCTCAGTCTCAGTCTCAGTCTCAGTCTCAGTCTCAGTCTCAGTCTCAGTCTCAGTCTCAGTCTCAGTCTCAGTCTCAGTCTCAGTCTCAGTCTCAGTCTCAGTCTCAGTCTCAGTCTCAGTCTCAGTCTCAGTCTCAGTCTCAGTCTCAGTCTCAGTCTCAGTCTCAGTCTCAGTCTCAGTCTCAGTCTCAGTCTCAGTCTCAGTCTCAGTCTCAGTCTCAGTCTCAGTCTCAGTCTCAGTCTCAGTCTCAGTCTCAGTCTCAGTCTCAGTCTCAGTCTCAGTCTCAGTCTCAGTCTCAGTCTCAGTCTCAGTCTCAGTCTCAGTCTCAGTCTCAGTCTCAGTCTCAGTCTCAGTCTCAGTCTCAGTCTCAGTCTCAGTCTCAGTCTCAGTCTCAGTCTCAGTCTCAGTCTCAGTCTCAGTCTCAGTCTCAGTCTCAGTCTCAGTCTCAGTCTCAGTCTCAGTCTCAGTCTCAGTCTCAGTCTCAGTCTCAGTCTCAGTCTCAGTCTCAGTCTCAGTCTCAGTCTCAGTCTCAGTCTCAGTCTCAGTCTCAGTCTCAGTCTCAGTCTCAGTCTCAGTCTCAGTCTCAGTCTCAGTCTCAGTCTCAGTCTCAGTCTCAGTCTCAGTCTCAGTCTCAGTCTCAGTCTCAGTCTCAGTCTCAGTCTCAGTCTCAGTCTCAGTCTCAGTCTCAGTCTCAGTCTCAGTCTCAGTCTCAGTCTCAGTCTCAGTCTCAGTCTCAGTCTCAGTCTCAGTCTCAGTCTCAGTCTCAGTCTCAGTCTCAGTCTCAGTCTCAGTCTCAGTCTCAGTCTCAGTCTCAGTCTCAGTCTCAGTCTCAGTCTCAGTCTCAGTCTCAGTCTCAGTCTCAGTCTCAGTCTCAGTCTCAGTCTCAGTCTCAGTCTCAGTCTCAGTCTCAGTCTCAGTCTCAGTCTCAGTCTCAGTCTCAGTCTCAGTCTCAGTCTCAGTCTCAGTCTCAGTCTCAGTCTCAGTCTCAGTCTCAGTCTCAGTCTCAGTCTCAGTCTCAGTCTCAGTCTCAGTCTCAGTCTCAGTCTCAGTCTCAGTCTCAGTCTCAGTCTCAGTCTCAGTCTCAGTCTCAGTCTCAGTCTCAGTCTCAGTCTCAGTCTCAGTCTCAGTCTCAGTCTCAGTCTCAGTCTCAGTCTCAGTCTCAGTCTCAGTCTCAGTCTCAGTCTCAGTCTCAGTCTCAGTCTCAGTCTCAGTCTCAGTCTCAGTCTCAGTCTCAGTCTCAGTCTCAGTCTCAGTCTCAGTCTCAGTCTCAGTCTCAGTCTCAGTCTCAGTCTCAGTCTCAGTCTCAGTCTCAGTCTCAGTCTCAGTCTCAGTCTCAGTCTCAGTCTCAGTCTCAGTCTCAGTCTCAGTCTCAGTCTCAGTCTCAGTCTCAGTCTCAGTCTCAGTCTCAGTCTCAGTCTCAGTCTCAGTCTCAGTCTCAGTCTCAGTCTCAGTCTCAGTCTCAGTCTCAGTCTCAGTCTCAGTCTCAGTCTCAGTCTCAGTCTCAGTCTCAGTCTCAGTCTCAGTCTCAGTCTCAGTCTCAGTCTCAGTCTCAGTCTCAGTCTCAGTCTCAGTCTCAGTCTCAGTCTCAGTCTCAGTCTCAGTCTCAGTCTCAGTCTCAGTCTCAGTCTCAGTCTCAGTCTCAGTCTCAGTCTCAGTCTCAGTCTCAGTCTCAGTCTCAGTCTCAGTCTCAGTCTCAGTCTCAGTCTCAGTCTCAGTCTCAGTCTCAGTCTCAGTCTCAGTCTCAGTCTCAGTCTCAGTCTCAGTCTCAGTCTCAGTCTCAGTCTCAGTCTCAGTCTCAGTCTCAGTCTCAGTCTCAGTCTCAGTCTCAGTCTCAGTCTCAGTCTCAGTCTCAGTCTCAGTCTCAGTCTCAGTCTCAGTCTCAGTCTCAGTCTCAGTCTCAGTCTCAGTCTCAGTCTCAGTCTCAGTCTCAGTCTCAGTCTCAGTCTCAGTCTCAGTCTCAGTCTCAGTCTCAGTCTCAGTCTCAGTCTCAGTCTCAGTCTCAGTCTCAGTCTCAGTCTCAGTCTCAGTCTCAGTCTCAGTCTCAGTCTCAGTCTCAGTCTCAGTCTCAGTCTCAGTCTCAGTCTCAGTCTCAGTCTCAGTCTCAGTCTCAGTCTCAGTCTCAGTCTCAGTCTCAGTCTCAGTCTCAGTCTCAGTCTCAGTCTCAGTCTCAGTCTCAGTCTCAGTCTCAGTCTCAGTCTCAGTCTCAGTCTCAGTCTCAGTCTCAGTCTCAGTCTCAGTCTCAGTCTCAGTCTCAGTCTCAGTCTCAGTCTCAGTCTCAGTCTCAGTCTCAGTCTCAGTCTCAGTCTCAGTCTCAGTCTCAGTCTCAGTCTCAGTCTCAGTCTCAGTCTCAGTCTCAGTCTCAGTCTCAGTCTCAGTCTCAGTCTCAGTCTCAGTCTCAGTCTCAGTCTCAGTCTCAGTCTCAGTCTCAGTCTCAGTCTCAGTCTCAGTCTCAGTCTCAGTCTCAGTCTCAGTCTCAGTCTCAGTCTCAGTCTCAGTCTCAGTCTCAGTCTCAGTCTCAGTCTCAGTCTCAGTCTCAGTCTCAGTCTCAGTCTCAGTCTCAGTCTCAGTCTCAGTCTCAGTCTCAGTCTCAGTCTCAGTCTCAGTCTCAGTCTCAGTCTCAGTCTCAGTCTCAGTCTCAGTCTCAGTCTCAGTCTCAGTCTCAGTCTCAGTCTCAGTCTCAGTCTCAGTCTCAGTCTCAGTCTCAGTCTCAGTCTCAGTCTCAGTCTCAGTCTCAGTCTCAGTCTCAGTCTCAGTCTCAGTCTCAGTCTCAGTCTCAGTCTCAGTCTCAGTCTCAGTCTCAGTCTCAGTCTCAGTCTCAGTCTCAGTCTCAGTCTCAGTCTCAGTCTCAGTCTCAGTCTCAGTCTCAGTCTCAGTCTCAGTCTCAGTCTCAGTCTCAGTCTCAGTCTCAGTCTCAGTCTCAGTCTCAGTCTCAGTCTCAGTCTCAGTCTCAGTCTCAGTCTCAGTCTCAGTCTCAGTCTCAGTCTCAGTCTCAGTCTCAGTCTCAGTCTCAGTCTCAGTCTCAGTCTCAGTCTCAGTCTCAGTCTCAGTCTCAGTCTCAGTCTCAGTCTCAGTCTCAGTCTCAGTCTCAGTCTCAGTCTCAGTCTCAGTCTCAGTCTCAGTCTCAGTCTCAGTCTCAGTCTCAGTCTCAGTCTCAGTCTCAGTCTCAGTCTCAGTCTCAGTCTCAGTCTCAGTCTCAGTCTCAGTCTCAGTCTCAGTCTCAGTCTCAGTCTCAGTCTCAGTCTCAGTCTCAGTCTCAGTCTCAGTCTCAGTCTCAGTCTCAGTCTCAGTCTCAGTCTCAGTCTCAGTCTCAGTCTCAGTCTCAGTCTCAGTCTCAGTCTCAGTCTCAGTCTCAGTCTCAGTCTCAGTCTCAGTCTCAGTCTCAGTCTCAGTCTCAGTCTCAGTCTCAGTCTCAGTCTCAGTCTCAGTCTCAGTCTCAGTCTCAGTCTCAGTCTCAGTCTCAGTCTCAGTCTCAGTCTCAGTCTCAGTCTCAGTCTCAGTCTCAGTCTCAGTCTCAGTCTCAGTCTCAGTCTCAGTCTCAGTCTCAGTCTCAGTCTCAGTCTCAGTCTCAGTCTCAGTCTCAGTCTCAGTCTCAGTCTCAGTCTCAGTCTCAGTCTCAGTCTCAGTCTCAGTCTCAGTCTCAGTCTCAGTCTCAGTCTCAGTCTCAGTCTCAGTCTCAGTCTCAGTCTCAGTCTCAGTCTCAGTCTCAGTCTCAGTCTCAGTCTCAGTCTCAGTCTCAGTCTCAGTCTCAGTCTCAGTCTCAGTCTCAGTCTCAGTCTCAGTCTCAGTCTCAGTCTCAGTCTCAGTCTCAGTCTCAGTCTCAGTCTCAGTCTCAGTCTCAGTCTCAGTCTCAGTCTCAGTCTCAGTCTCAGTCTCAGTCTCAGTCTCAGTCTCAGTCTCAGTCTCAGTCTCAGTCTCAGTCTCAGTCTCAGTCTCAGTCTCAGTCTCAGTCTCAGTCTCAGTCTCAGTCTCAGTCTCAGTCTCAGTCTCAGTCTCAGTCTCAGTCTCAGTCTCAGTCTCAGTCTCAGTCTCAGTCTCAGTCTCAGTCTCAGTCTCAGTCTCAGTCTCAGTCTCAGTCTCAGTCTCAGTCTCAGTCTCAGTCTCAGTCTCAGTCTCAGTCTCAGTCTCAGTCTCAGTCTCAGTCTCAGTCTCAGTCTCAGTCTCAGTCTCAGTCTCAGTCTCAGTCTCAGTCTCAGTCTCAGTCTCAGTCTCAGTCTCAGTCTCAGTCTCAGTCTCAGTCTCAGTCTCAGTCTCAGTCTCAGTCTCAGTCTCAGTCTCAGTCTCAGTCTCAGTCTCAGTCTCAGTCTCAGTCTCAGTCTCAGTCTCAGTCTCAGTCTCAGTCTCAGTCTCAGTCTCAGTCTCAGTCTCAGTCTCAGTCTCAGTCTCAGTCTCAGTCTCAGTCTCAGTCTCAGTCTCAGTCTCAGTCTCAGTCTCAGTCTCAGTCTCAGTCTCAGTCTCAGTCTCAGTCTCAGTCTCAGTCTCAGTCTCAGTCTCAGTCTCAGTCTCAGTCTCAGTCTCAGTCTCAGTCTCAGTCTCAGTCTCAGTCTCAGTCTCAGTCTCAGTCTCAGTCTCAGTCTCAGTCTCAGTCTCAGTCTCAGTCTCAGTCTCAGTCTCAGTCTCAGTCTCAGTCTCAGTCTCAGTCTCAGTCTCAGTCTCAGTCTCAGTCTCAGTCTCAGTCTCAGTCTCAGTCTCAGTCTCAGTCTCAGTCTCAGTCTCAGTCTCAGTCTCAGTCTCAGTCTCAGTCTCAGTCTCAGTCTCAGTCTCAGTCTCAGTCTCAGTCTCAGTCTCAGTCTCAGTCTCAGTCTCAGTCTCAGTCTCAGTCTCAGTCTCAGTCTCAGTCTCAGTCTCAGTCTCAGTCTCAGTCTCAGTCTCAGTCTCAGTCTCAGTCTCAGTCTCAGTCTCAGTCTCAGTCTCAGTCTCAGTCTCAGTCTCAGTCTCAGTCTCAGTCTCAGTCTCAGTCTCAGTCTCAGTCTCAGTCTCAGTCTCAGTCTCAGTCTCAGTCTCAGTCTCAGTCTCAGTCTCAGTCTCAGTCTCAGTCTCAGTCTCAGTCTCAGTCTCAGTCTCAGTCTCAGTCTCAGTCTCAGTCTCAGTCTCAGTCTCAGTCTCAGTCTCAGTCTCAGTCTCAGTCTCAGTCTCAGTCTCAGTCTCAGTCTCAGTCTCAGTCTCAGTCTCAGTCTCAGTCTCAGTCTCAGTCTCAGTCTCAGTCTCAGTCTCAGTCTCAGTCTCAGTCTCAGTCTCAGTCTCAGTCTCAGTCTCAGTCTCAGTCTCAGTCTCAGTCTCAGTCTCAGTCTCAGTCTCAGTCTCAGTCTCAGTCTCAGTCTCAGTCTCAGTCTCAGTCTCAGTCTCAGTCTCAGTCTCAGTCTCAGTCTCAGTCTCAGTCTCAGTCTCAGTCTCAGTCTCAGTCTCAGTCTCAGTCTCAGTCTCAGTCTCAGTCTCAGTCTCAGTCTCAGTCTCAGTCTCAGTCTCAGTCTCAGTCTCAGTCTCAGTCTCAGTCTCAGTCTCAGTCTCAGTCTCAGTCTCAGTCTCAGTCTCAGTCTCAGTCTCAGTCTCAGTCTCAGTCTCAGTCTCAGTCTCAGTCTCAGTCTCAGTCTCAGTCTCAGTCTCAGTCTCAGTCTCAGTCTCAGTCTCAGTCTCAGTCTCAGTCTCAGTCTCAGTCTCAGTCTCAGTCTCAGTCTCAGTCTCAGTCTCAGTCTCAGTCTCAGTCTCAGTCTCAGTCTCAGTCTCAGTCTCAGTCTCAGTCTCAGTCTCAGTCTCAGTCTCAGTCTCAGTCTCAGTCTCAGTCTCAGTCTCAGTCTCAGTCTCAGTCTCAGTCTCAGTCTCAGTCTCAGTCTCAGTCTCAGTCTCAGTCTCAGTCTCAGTCTCAGTCTCAGTCTCAGTCTCAGTCTCAGTCTCAGTCTCAGTCTCAGTCTCAGTCTCAGTCTCAGTCTCAGTCTCAGTCTCAGTCTCAGTCTCAGTCTCAGTCTCAGTCTCAGTCTCAGTCTCAGTCTCAGTCTCAGTCTCAGTCTCAGTCTCAGTCTCAGTCTCAGTCTCAGTCTCAGTCTCAGTCTCAGTCTCAGTCTCAGTCTCAGTCTCAGTCTCAGTCTCAGTCTCAGTCTCAGTCTCAGTCTCAGTCTCAGTCTCAGTCTCAGTCTCAGTCTCAGTCTCAGTCTCAGTCTCAGTCTCAGTCTCAGTCTCAGTCTCAGTCTCAGTCTCAGTCTCAGTCTCAGTCTCAGTCTCAGTCTCAGTCTCAGTCTCAGTCTCAGTCTCAGTCTCAGTCTCAGTCTCAGTCTCAGTCTCAGTCTCAGTCTCAGTCTCAGTCTCAGTCTCAGTCTCAGTCTCAGTCTCAGTCTCAGTCTCAGTCTCAGTCTCAGTCTCAGTCTCAGTCTCAGTCTCAGTCTCAGTCTCAGTCTCAGTCTCAGTCTCAGTCTCAGTCTCAGTCTCAGTCTCAGTCTCAGTCTCAGTCTCAGTCTCAGTCTCAGTCTCAGTCTCAGTCTCAGTCTCAGTCTCAGTCTCAGTCTCAGTCTCAGTCTCAGTCTCAGTCTCAGTCTCAGTCTCAGTCTCAGTCTCAGTCTCAGTCTCAGTCTCAGTCTCAGTCTCAGTCTCAGTCTCAGTCTCAGTCTCAGTCTCAGTCTCAGTCTCAGTCTCAGTCTCAGTCTCAGTCTCAGTCTCAGTCTCAGTCTCAGTCTCAGTCTCAGTCTCAGTCTCAGTCTCAGTCTCAGTCTCAGTCTCAGTCTCAGTCTCAGTCTCAGTCTCAGTCTCAGTCTCAGTCTCAGTCTCAGTCTCAGTCTCAGTCTCAGTCTCAGTCTCAGTCTCAGTCTCAGTCTCAGTCTCAGTCTCAGTCTCAGTCTCAGTCTCAGTCTCAGTCTCAGTCTCAGTCTCAGTCTCAGTCTCAGTCTCAGTCTCAGTCTCAGTCTCAGTCTCAGTCTCAGTCTCAGTCTCAGTCTCAGTCTCAGTCTCAGTCTCAGTCTCAGTCTCAGTCTCAGTCTCAGTCTCAGTCTCAGTCTCAGTCTCAGTCTCAGTCTCAGTCTCAGTCTCAGTCTCAGTCTCAGTCTCAGTCTCAGTCTCAGTCTCAGTCTCAGTCTCAGTCTCAGTCTCAGTCTCAGTCTCAGTCTCAGTCTCAGTCTCAGTCTCAGTCTCAGTCTCAGTCTCAGTCTCAGTCTCAGTCTCAGTCTCAGTCTCAGTCTCAGTCTCAGTCTCAGTCTCAGTCTCAGTCTCAGTCTCAGTCTCAGTCTCAGTCTCAGTCTCAGTCTCAGTCTCAGTCTCAGTCTCAGTCTCAGTCTCAGTCTCAGTCTCAGTCTCAGTCTCAGTCTCAGTCTCAGTCTCAGTCTCAGTCTCAGTCTCAGTCTCAGTCTCAGTCTCAGTCTCAGTCTCAGTCTCAGTCTCAGTCTCAGTCTCAGTCTCAGTCTCAGTCTCAGTCTCAGTCTCAGTCTCAGTCTCAGTCTCAGTCTCAGTCTCAGTCTCAGTCTCAGTCTCAGTCTCAGTCTCAGTCTCAGTCTCAGTCTCAGTCTCAGTCTCAGTCTCAGTCTCAGTCTCAGTCTCAGTCTCAGTCTCAGTCTCAGTCTCAGTCTCAGTCTCAGTCTCAGTCTCAGTCTCAGTCTCAGTCTCAGTCTCAGTCTCAGTCTCAGTCTCAGTCTCAGTCTCAGTCTCAGTCTCAGTCTCAGTCTCAGTCTCAGTCTCAGTCTCAGTCTCAGTCTCAGTCTCAGTCTCAGTCTCAGTCTCAGTCTCAGTCTCAGTCTCAGTCTCAGTCTCAGTCTCAGTCTCAGTCTCAGTCTCAGTCTCAGTCTCAGTCTCAGTCTCAGTCTCAGTCTCAGTCTCAGTCTCAGTCTCAGTCTCAGTCTCAGTCTCAGTCTCAGTCTCAGTCTCAGTCTCAGTCTCAGTCTCAGTCTCAGTCTCAGTCTCAGTCTCAGTCTCAGTCTCAGTCTCAGTCTCAGTCTCAGTCTCAGTCTCAGTCTCAGTCTCAGTCTCAGTCTCAGTCTCAGTCTCAGTCTCAGTCTCAGTCTCAGTCTCAGTCTCAGTCTCAGTCTCAGTCTCAGTCTCAGTCTCAGTCTCAGTCTCAGTCTCAGTCTCAGTCTCAGTCTCAGTCTCAGTCTCAGTCTCAGTCTCAGTCTCAGTCTCAGTCTCAGTCTCAGTCTCAGTCTCAGTCTCAGTCTCAGTCTCAGTCTCAGTCTCAGTCTCAGTCTCAGTCTCAGTCTCAGTCTCAGTCTCAGTCTCAGTCTCAGTCTCAGTCTCAGTCTCAGTCTCAGTCTCAGTCTCAGTCTCAGTCTCAGTCTCAGTCTCAGTCTCAGTCTCAGTCTCAGTCTCAGTCTCAGTCTCAGTCTCAGTCTCAGTCTCAGTCTCAGTCTCAGTCTCAGTCTCAGTCTCAGTCTCAGTCTCAGTCTCAGTCTCAGTCTCAGTCTCAGTCTCAGTCTCAGTCTCAGTCTCAGTCTCAGTCTCAGTCTCAGTCTCAGTCTCAGTCTCAGTCTCAGTCTCAGTCTCAGTCTCAGTCTCAGTCTCAGTCTCAGTCTCAGTCTCAGTCTCAGTCTCAGTCTCAGTCTCAGTCTCAGTCTCAGTCTCAGTCTCAGTCTCAGTCTCAGTCTCAGTCTCAGTCTCAGTCTCAGTCTCAGTCTCAGTCTCAGTCTCAGTCTCAGTCTCAGTCTCAGTCTCAGTCTCAGTCTCAGTCTCAGTCTCAGTCTCAGTCTCAGTCTCAGTCTCAGTCTCAGTCTCAGTCTCAGTCTCAGTCTCAGTCTCAGTCTCAGTCTCAGTCTCAGTCTCAGTCTCAGTCTCAGTCTCAGTCTCAGTCTCAGTCTCAGTCTCAGTCTCAGTCTCAGTCTCAGTCTCAGTCTCAGTCTCAGTCTCAGTCTCAGTCTCAGTCTCAGTCTCAGTCTCAGTCTCAGTCTCAGTCTCAGTCTCAGTCTCAGTCTCAGTCTCAGTCTCAGTCTCAGTCTCAGTCTCAGTCTCAGTCTCAGTCTCAGTCTCAGTCTCAGTCTCAGTCTCAGTCTCAGTCTCAGTCTCAGTCTCAGTCTCAGTCTCAGTCTCAGTCTCAGTCTCAGTCTCAGTCTCAGTCTCAGTCTCAGTCTCAGTCTCAGTCTCAGTCTCAGTCTCAGTCTCAGTCTCAGTCTCAGTCTCAGTCTCAGTCTCAGTCTCAGTCTCAGTCTCAGTCTCAGTCTCAGTCTCAGTCTCAGTCTCAGTCTCAGTCTCAGTCTCAGTCTCAGTCTCAGTCTCAGTCTCAGTCTCAGTCTCAGTCTCAGTCTCAGTCTCAGTCTCAGTCTCAGTCTCAGTCTCAGTCTCAGTCTCAGTCTCAGTCTCAGTCTCAGTCTCAGTCTCAGTCTCAGTCTCAGTCTCAGTCTCAGTCTCAGTCTCAGTCTCAGTCTCAGTCTCAGTCTCAGTCTCAGTCTCAGTCTCAGTCTCAGTCTCAGTCTCAGTCTCAGTCTCAGTCTCAGTCTCAGTCTCAGTCTCAGTCTCAGTCTCAGTCTCAGTCTCAGTCTCAGTCTCAGTCTCAGTCTCAGTCTCAGTCTCAGTCTCAGTCTCAGTCTCAGTCTCAGTCTCAGTCTCAGTCTCAGTCTCAGTCTCAGTCTCAGTCTCAGTCTCAGTCTCAGTCTCAGTCTCAGTCTCAGTCTCAGTCTCAGTCTCAGTCTCAGTCTCAGTCTCAGTCTCAGTCTCAGTCTCAGTCTCAGTCTCAGTCTCAGTCTCAGTCTCAGTCTCAGTCTCAGTCTCAGTCTCAGTCTCAGTCTCAGTCTCAGTCTCAGTCTCAGTCTCAGTCTCAGTCTCAGTCTCAGTCTCAGTCTCAGTCTCAGTCTCAGTCTCAGTCTCAGTCTCAGTCTCAGTCTCAGTCTCAGTCTCAGTCTCAGTCTCAGTCTCAGTCTCAGTCTCAGTCTCAGTCTCAGTCTCAGTCTCAGTCTCAGTCTCAGTCTCAGTCTCAGTCTCAGTCTCAGTCTCAGTCTCAGTCTCAGTCTCAGTCTCAGTCTCAGTCTCAGTCTCAGTCTCAGTCTCAGTCTCAGTCTCAGTCTCAGTCTCAGTCTCAGTCTCAGTCTCAGTCTCAGTCTCAGTCTCAGTCTCAGTCTCAGTCTCAGTCTCAGTCTCAGTCTCAGTCTCAGTCTCAGTCTCAGTCTCAGTCTCAGTCTCAGTCTCAGTCTCAGTCTCAGTCTCAGTCTCAGTCTCAGTCTCAGTCTCAGTCTCAGTCTCAGTCTCAGTCTCAGTCTCAGTCTCAGTCTCAGTCTCAGTCTCAGTCTCAGTCTCAGTCTCAGTCTCAGTCTCAGTCTCAGTCTCAGTCTCAGTCTCAGTCTCAGTCTCAGTCTCAGTCTCAGTCTCAGTCTCAGTCTCAGTCTCAGTCTCAGTCTCAGTCTCAGTCTCAGTCTCAGTCTCAGTCTCAGTCTCAGTCTCAGTCTCAGTCTCAGTCTCAGTCTCAGTCTCAGTCTCAGTCTCAGTCTCAGTCTCAGTCTCAGTCTCAGTCTCAGTCTCAGTCTCAGTCTCAGTCTCAGTCTCAGTCTCAGTCTCAGTCTCAGTCTCAGTCTCAGTCTCAGTCTCAGTCTCAGTCTCAGTCTCAGTCTCAGTCTCAGTCTCAGTCTCAGTCTCAGTCTCAGTCTCAGTCTCAGTCTCAGTCTCAGTCTCAGTCTCAGTCTCAGTCTCAGTCTCAGTCTCAGTCTCAGTCTCAGTCTCAGTCTCAGTCTCAGTCTCAGTCTCAGTCTCAGTCTCAGTCTCAGTCTCAGTCTCAGTCTCAGTCTCAGTCTCAGTCTCAGTCTCAGTCTCAGTCTCAGTCTCAGTCTCAGTCTCAGTCTCAGTCTCAGTCTCAGTCTCAGTCTCAGTCTCAGTCTCAGTCTCAGTCTCAGTCTCAGTCTCAGTCTCAGTCTCAGTCTCAGTCTCAGTCTCAGTCTCAGTCTCAGTCTCAGTCTCAGTCTCAGTCTCAGTCTCAGTCTCAGTCTCAGTCTCAGTCTCAGTCTCAGTCTCAGTCTCAGTCTCAGTCTCAGTCTCAGTCTCAGTCTCAGTCTCAGTCTCAGTCTCAGTCTCAGTCTCAGTCTCAGTCTCAGTCTCAGTCTCAGTCTCAGTCTCAGTCTCAGTCTCAGTCTCAGTCTCAGTCTCAGTCTCAGTCTCAGTCTCAGTCTCAGTCTCAGTCTCAGTCTCAGTCTCAGTCTCAGTCTCAGTCTCAGTCTCAGTCTCAGTCTCAGTCTCAGTCTCAGTCTCAGTCTCAGTCTCAGTCTCAGTCTCAGTCTCAGTCTCAGTCTCAGTCTCAGTCTCAGTCTCAGTCTCAGTCTCAGTCTCAGTCTCAGTCTCAGTCTCAGTCTCAGTCTCAGTCTCAGTCTCAGTCTCAGTCTCAGTCTCAGTCTCAGTCTCAGTCTCAGTCTCAGTCTCAGTCTCAGTCTCAGTCTCAGTCTCAGTCTCAGTCTCAGTCTCAGTCTCAGTCTCAGTCTCAGTCTCAGTCTCAGTCTCAGTCTCAGTCTCAGTCTCAGTCTCAGTCTCAGTCTCAGTCTCAGTCTCAGTCTCAGTCTCAGTCTCAGTCTCAGTCTCAGTCTCAGTCTCAGTCTCAGTCTCAGTCTCAGTCTCAGTCTCAGTCTCAGTCTCAGTCTCAGTCTCAGTCTCAGTCTCAGTCTCAGTCTCAGTCTCAGTCTCAGTCTCAGTCTCAGTCTCAGTCTCAGTCTCAGTCTCAGTCTCAGTCTCAGTCTCAGTCTCAGTCTCAGTCTCAGTCTCAGTCTCAGTCTCAGTCTCAGTCTCAGTCTCAGTCTCAGTCTCAGTCTCAGTCTCAGTCTCAGTCTCAGTCTCAGTCTCAGTCTCAGTCTCAGTCTCAGTCTCAGTCTCAGTCTCAGTCTCAGTCTCAGTCTCAGTCTCAGTCTCAGTCTCAGTCTCAGTCTCAGTCTCAGTCTCAGTCTCAGTCTCAGTCTCAGTCTCAGTCTCAGTCTCAGTCTCAGTCTCAGTCTCAGTCTCAGTCTCAGTCTCAGTCTCAGTCTCAGTCTCAGTCTCAGTCTCAGTCTCAGTCTCAGTCTCAGTCTCAGTCTCAGTCTCAGTCTCAGTCTCAGTCTCAGTCTCAGTCTCAGTCTCAGTCTCAGTCTCAGTCTCAGTCTCAGTCTCAGTCTCAGTCTCAGTCTCAGTCTCAGTCTCAGTCTCAGTCTCAGTCTCAGTCTCAGTCTCAGTCTCAGTCTCAGTCATCTCAGTCTCAGTCTCAGTCTCAGTCTCAGTCTCAGTCTCAGTCTCAGTCTCAGTCTCAGTCTCAGTCTCAGTCTCAGTCTCAGTCTCAGTCTCAGTCTCAGTCTCAGTCTCAGTCTCAGTCTCAGTCTCAGTCTCAGTCTCAGTCTCAGTCTCAGTCTCAGTCTCAGTCTCAGTCTCAGTCTCAGTCTCAGTCTCAGTCTCAGTCTCAGTCTCAGTCTCAGTCTCAGTCTCAGTCTCAGTCTCAGTCTCAGTCTCAGTCTCAGTCTCAGTCTCAGTCTCAGTCTCAGTCTCAGTCTCAGTCTCAGTCTCAGTCTCAGTCTCAGTCTCAGTCTCAGTCTCAGTCTCAGTCTCAGTCTCAGTCTCAGTCTCAGTCTCAGTCTCAGTCTCAGTCTCAGTCTCAGTCTCAGTCTCAGTCTCAGTCTCAGTCTCAGTCTCAGTCTCAGTCTCAGTCTCAGTCTCAGTCTCAGTCTCAGTCTCAGTCTCAGTCTCAGTCTCAGTCTCAGTCTCAGTCTCAGTCTCAGTCTCAGTCTCAGTCTCAGTCTCAGTCTCAGTCTCAGTCTCAGTCTCAGTCTCAGTCTCAGTCTCAGTCTCAGTCTCAGTCTCAGTCTCAGTCTCAGTCTCAGTCTCAGTCTCAGTCTCAGTCTCAGTCTCAGTCTCAGTCTCAGTCTCAGTCTCAGTCTCAGTCTCAGTCTCAGTCTCAGTCTCAGTCTCAGTCTCAGTCTCAGTCTCAGTCTCAGTCTCAGTCTCAGTCTCAGTCTCAGTCTCAGTCTCAGTCTCAGTCTCAGTCTCAGTCTCAGTCTCAGTCTCAGTCTCAGTCTCAGTCTCAGTCTCAGTCTCAGTCTCAGTCTCAGTCTCAGTCTCAGTCTCAGTCTCAGTCTCAGTCTCAGTCTCAGTCTCAGTCTCAGTCTCAGTCTCAGTCTCAGTCTCAGTCTCAGTCTCAGTCTCAGTCTCAGTCTCAGTCTCAGTCTCAGTCTCAGTCTCAGTCTCAGTCTCAGTCTCAGTCTCAGTCTCAGTCTCAGTCTCAGTCTCAGTCTCAGTCTCAGTCTCAGTCTCAGTCTCAGTCTCAGTCTCAGTCTCAGTCTCAGTCTCAGTCTCAGTCTCAGTCTCAGTCTCAGTCTCAGTCTCAGTCTCAGTCTCAGTCTCAGTCTCAGTCTCAGTCTCAGTCTCAGTCTCAGTCTCAGTCTCAGTCTCAGTCTCAGTCTCAGTCTCAGTCTCAGTCTCAGTCTCAGTCTCAGTCTCAGTCTCAGTCTCAGTCTCAGTCTCAGTCTCAGTCTCAGTCTCAGTCTCAGTCTCAGTCTCAGTCTCAGTCTCAGTCTCAGTCTCAGTCTCAGTCTCAGTCTCAGTCTCAGTCTCAGTCTCAGTCTCAGTCTCAGTCTCAGTCTCAGTCTCAGTCTCAGTCTCAGTCTCAGTCTCAGTCTCAGTCTCAGTCTCAGTCTCAGTCTCAGTCTCAGTCTCAGTCTCAGTCTCAGTCTCAGTCTCAGTCTCAGTCTCAGTCTCAGTCTCAGTCTCAGTCTCAGTCTCAGTCTCAGTCTCAGTCTCAGTCTCAGTCTCAGTCTCAGTCTCAGTCTCAGTCTCAGTCTCAGTCTCAGTCTCAGTCTCAGTCTCAGTCTCAGTCTCAGTCTCAGTCTCAGTCTCAGTCTCAGTCTCAGTCTCAGTCTCAGTCTCAGTCTCAGTCTCAGTCTCAGTCTCAGTCTCAGTCTCAGTCTCAGTCTCAGTCTCAGTCTCAGTCTCAGTCTCAGTCTCAGTCTCAGTCTCAGTCTCAGTCTCAGTCTCAGTCTCAGTCTCAGTCTCAGTCTCAGTCTCAGTCTCAGTCTCAGTCTCAGTCTCAGTCTCAGTCTCAGTCTCAGTCTCAGTCTCAGTCTCAGTCTCAGTCTCAGTCTCAGTCTCAGTCTCAGTCTCAGTCTCAGTCTCAGTCTCAGTCTCAGTCTCAGTCTCAGTCTCAGTCTCAGTCTCAGTCTCAGTCTCAGTCTCAGTCTCAGTCTCAGTCTCAGTCTCAGTCTCAGTCTCAGTCTCAGTCTCAGTCTCAGTCTCAGTCTCAGTCTCAGTCTCAGTCTCAGTCTCAGTCTCAGTCTCAGTCTCAGTCTCAGTCTCAGTCTCAGTCTCAGTCTCAGTCTCAGTCTCAGTCTCAGTCTCAGTCTCAGTCTCAGTCTCAGTCTCAGTCTCAGTCTCAGTCTCAGTCTCAGTCTCAGTCTCAGTCTCAGTCTCAGTCTCAGTCTCAGTCTCAGTCTCAGTCTCAGTCTCAGTCTCAGTCTCAGTCTCAGTCTCAGTCTCAGTCTCAGTCTCAGTCTCAGTCTCAGTCTCAGTCTCAGTCTCAGTCTCAGTCTCAGTCTCAGTCTCAGTCTCAGTCTCAGTCTCAGTCTCAGTCTCAGTCTCAGTCTCAGTCTCAGTCTCAGTCTCAGTCTCAGTCTCAGTCTCAGTCTCAGTCTCAGTCTCAGTCTCAGTCTCAGTCTCAGTCTCAGTCTCAGTCTCAGTCTCAGTCTCAGTCTCAGTCTCAGTCTCAGTCTCAGTCTCAGTCTCAGTCTCAGTCTCAGTCTCAGTCTCAGTCTCAGTCTCAGTCTCAGTCTCAGTCTCAGTCTCAGTCTCAGTCTCAGTCTCAGTCTCAGTCTCAGTCTCAGTCTCAGTCTCAGTCTCAGTCTCAGTCTCAGTCTCAGTCTCAGTCTCAGTCTCAGTCTCAGTCTCAGTCTCAGTCTCAGTCTCAGTCTCAGTCTCAGTCTCAGTCTCAGTCTCAGTCTCAGTCTCAGTCTCAGTCTCAGTCTCAGTCTCAGTCTCAGTCTCAGTCTCAGTCTCAGTCTCAGTCTCAGTCTCAGTCTCAGTCTCAGTCTCAGTCTCAGTCTCAGTCTCAGTCTCAGTCTCAGTCTCAGTCTCAGTCTCAGTCTCAGTCTCAGTCTCAGTCTCAGTCTCAGTCTCAGTCTCAGTCTCAGTCTCAGTCTCAGTCTCAGTCTCAGTCTCAGTCTCAGTCTCAGTCTCAGTCTCAGTCTCAGTCTCAGTCTCAGTCTCAGTCTCAGTCTCAGTCTCAGTCTCAGTCTCAGTCTCAGTCTCAGTCTCAGTCTCAGTCTCAGTCTCAGTCTCAGTCTCAGTCTCAGTCTCAGTCTCAGTCTCAGTCTCAGTCTCAGTCTCAGTCTCAGTCTCAGTCTCAGTCTCAGTCTCAGTCTCAGTCTCAGTCTCAGTCTCAGTCTCAGTCTCAGTCTCAGTCTCAGTCTCAGTCTCAGTCTCAGTCTCAGTCTCAGTCTCAGTCTCAGTCTCAGTCTCAGTCTCAGTCTCAGTCTCAGTCTCAGTCTCAGTCTCAGTCTCAGTCTCAGTCTCAGTCTCAGTCTCAGTCTCAGTCTCAGTCTCAGTCTCAGTCTCAGTCTCAGTCTCAGTCTCAGTCTCAGTCTCAGTCTCAGTCTCAGTCTCAGTCTCAGTCTCAGTCTCAGTCTCAGTCTCAGTCTCAGTCTCAGTCTCAGTCTCAGTCTCAGTCTCAGTCTCAGTCTCAGTCTCAGTCTCAGTCTCAGTCTCAGTCTCAGTCTCAGTCTCAGTCTCAGTCTCAGTCTCAGTCTCAGTCTCAGTCTCAGTCTCAGTCTCAGTCTCAGTCTCAGTCTCAGTCTCAGTCTCAGTCTCAGTCTCAGTCTCAGTCTCAGTCTCAGTCTCAGTCTCAGTCTCAGTCTCAGTCTCAGTCTCAGTCTCAGTCTCAGTCTCAGTCTCAGTCTCAGTCTCAGTCTCAGTCTCAGTCTCAGTCTCAGTCTCAGTCTCAGTCTCAGTCTCAGTCTCAGTCTCAGTCTCAGTCTCAGTCTCAGTCTCAGTCTCAGTCTCAGTCTCAGTCTCAGTCTCAGTCTCAGTCTCAGTCTCAGTCTCAGTCTCAGTCTCAGTCTCAGTCTCAGTCTCAGTCTCAGTCTCAGTCTCAGTCTCAGTCTCAGTCTCAGTCTCAGTCTCAGTCTCAGTCTCAGTCTCAGTCTCAGTCTCAGTCTCAGTCTCAGTCTCAGTCTCAGTCTCAGTCTCAGTCTCAGTCTCAGTCTCAGTCTCAGTCTCAGTCTCAGTCTCAGTCTCAGTCTCAGTCTCAGTCTCAGTCTCAGTCTCAGTCTCAGTCTCAGTCTCAGTCTCAGTCTCAGTCTCAGTCTCAGTCTCAGTCTCAGTCTCAGTCTCAGTCTCAGTCTCAGTCTCAGTCTCAGTCTCAGTCTCAGTCTCAGTCTCAGTCTCAGTCTCAGTCTCAGTCTCAGTCTCAGTCTCAGTCTCAGTCTCAGTCTCAGTCTCAGTCTCAGTCTCAGTCTCAGTCTCAGTCTCAGTCTCAGTCTCAGTCTCAGTCTCAGTCTCAGTCTCAGTCTCAGTCTCAGTCTCAGTCTCAGTCTCAGTCTCAGTCTCAGTCTCAGTCTCAGTCTCAGTCTCAGTCTCAGTCTCAGTCTCAGTCTCAGTCTCAGTCTCAGTCTCAGTCTCAGTCTCAGTCTCAGTCTCAGTCTCAGTCTCAGTCTCAGTCTCAGTCTCAGTCTCAGTCTCAGTCTCAGTCTCAGTCTCAGTCTCAGTCTCAGTCTCAGTCTCAGTCTCAGTCTCAGTCTCAGTCTCAGTCTCAGTCTCAGTCTCAGTCTCAGTCTCAGTCTCAGTCTCAGTCTCAGTCTCAGTCTCAGTCTCAGTCTCAGTCTCAGTCTCAGTCTCAGTCTCAGTCTCAGTCTCAGTCTCAGTCTCAGTCTCAGTCTCAGTCTCAGTCTCAGTCTCAGTCTCAGTCTCAGTCTCAGTCTCAGTCTCAGTCTCAGTCTCAGTCTCAGTCTCAGTCTCAGTCTCAGTCTCAGTCTCAGTCTCAGTCTCAGTCTCAGTCTCAGTCTCAGTCTCAGTCTCAGTCTCAGTCTCAGTCTCAGTCTCAGTCTCAGTCTCAGTCTCAGTCTCAGTCTCAGTCTCAGTCTCAGTCTCAGTCTCAGTCTCAGTCTCAGTCTCAGTCTCAGTCTCAGTCTCAGTCTCAGTCTCAGTCTCAGTCTCAGTCTCAGTCTCAGTCTCAGTCTCAGTCTCAGTCTCAGTCTCAGTCTCAGTCTCAGTCTCAGTCTCAGTCTCAGTCTCAGTCTCAGTCTCAGTCTCAGTCTCAGTCTCAGTCTCAGTCTCAGTCTCAGTCTCAGTCTCAGTCTCAGTCTCAGTCTCAGTCTCAGTCTCAGTCTCAGTCTCAGTCTCAGTCTCAGTCTCAGTCTCAGTCTCAGTCTCAGTCTCAGTCTCAGTCTCAGTCTCAGTCTCAGTCTCAGTCTCAGTCTCAGTCTCAGTCTCAGTCTCAGTCTCAGTCTCAGTCTCAGTCTCAGTCTCAGTCTCAGTCTCAGTCTCAGTCTCAGTCTCAGTCTCAGTCTCAGTCTCAGTCTCAGTCTCAGTCTCAGTCTCAGTCTCAGTCTCAGTCTCAGTCTCAGTCTCAGTCTCAGTCTCAGTCTCAGTCTCAGTCTCAGTCTCAGTCTCAGTCTCAGTCTCAGTCTCAGTCTCAGTCTCAGTCTCAGTCTCAGTCTCAGTCTCAGTCTCAGTCTCAGTCTCAGTCTCAGTCTCAGTCTCAGTCTCAGTCTCAGTCTCAGTCTCAGTCTCAGTCTCAGTCTCAGTCTCAGTCTCAGTCTCAGTCTCAGTCTCAGTCTCAGTCTCAGTCTCAGTCTCAGTCTCAGTCTCAGTCTCAGTCTCAGTCTCAGTCTCAGTCTCAGTCTCAGTCTCAGTCTCAGTCTCAGTCTCAGTCTCAGTCTCAGTCTCAGTCTCAGTCTCAGTCTCAGTCTCAGTCTCAGTCTCAGTCTCAGTCTCAGTCTCAGTCTCAGTCTCAGTCTCAGTCTCAGTCTCAGTCTCAGTCTCAGTCTCAGTCTCAGTCTCAGTCTCAGTCTCAGTCTCAGTCTCAGTCTCAGTCTCAGTCTCAGTCTCAGTCTCAGTCTCAGTCTCAGTCTCAGTCTCAGTCTCAGTCTCAGTCTCAGTCTCAGTCTCAGTCTCAGTCTCAGTCTCAGTCTCAGTCTCAGTCTCAGTCTCAGTCTCAGTCTCAGTCTCAGTCTCAGTCTCAGTCTCAGTCTCAGTCTCAGTCTCAGTCTCAGTCTCAGTCTCAGTCTCAGTCTCAGTCTCAGTCTCAGTCTCAGTCTCAGTCTCAGTCTCAGTCTCAGTCTCAGTCTCAGTCTCAGTCTCAGTCTCAGTCTCAGTCTCAGTCTCAGTCTCAGTCTCAGTCTCAGTCTCAGTCTCAGTCTCAGTCTCAGTCTCAGTCTCAGTCTCAGTCTCAGTCTCAGTCTCAGTCTCAGTCTCAGTCTCAGTCTCAGTCTCAGTCTCAGTCTCAGTCTCAGTCTCAGTCTCAGTCTCAGTCTCAGTCTCAGTCTCAGTCTCAGTCTCAGTCTCAGTCTCAGTCTCAGTCTCAGTCTCAGTCTCAGTCTCAGTCTCAGTCTCAGTCTCAGTCTCAGTCTCAGTCTCAGTCTCAGTCTCAGTCTCAGTCTCAGTCTCAGTCTCAGTCTCAGTCTCAGTCTCAGTCTCAGTCTCAGTCTCAGTCTCAGTCTCAGTCTCAGTCTCAGTCTCAGTCTCAGTCTCAGTCTCAGTCTCAGTCTCAGTCTCAGTCTCAGTCTCAGTCTCAGTCTCAGTCTCAGTCTCAGTCTCAGTCTCAGTCTCAGTCTCAGTCTCAGTCTCAGTCTCAGTCTCAGTCTCAGTCTCAGTCTCAGTCTCAGTCTCAGTCTCAGTCTCAGTCTCAGTCTCAGTCTCAGTCTCAGTCTCAGTCTCAGTCTCAGTCTCAGTCTCAGTCTCAGTCTCAGTCTCAGTCTCAGTCTCAGTCTCAGTCTCAGTCTCAGTCTCAGTCTCAGTCTCAGTCTCAGTCTCAGTCTCAGTCTCAGTCTCAGTCTCAGTCTCAGTCTCAGTCTCAGTCTCAGTCTCAGTCTCAGTCTCAGTCTCAGTCTCAGTCTCAGTCTCAGTCTCAGTCTCAGTCTCAGTCTCAGTCTCAGTCTCAGTCTCAGTCTCAGTCTCAGTCTCAGTCTCAGTCTCAGTCTCAGTCTCAGTCTCAGTCTCAGTCTCAGTCTCAGTCTCAGTCTCAGTCTCAGTCTCAGTCTCAGTCTCAGTCTCAGTCTCAGTCTCAGTCTCAGTCTCAGTCTCAGTCTCAGTCTCAGTCTCAGTCTCAGTCTCAGTCTCAGTCTCAGTCTCAGTCTCAGTCTCAGTCTCAGTCTCAGTCTCAGTCTCAGTCTCAGTCTCAGTCTCAGTCTCAGTCTCAGTCTCAGTCTCAGTCTCAGTCTCAGTCTCAGTCTCAGTCTCAGTCTCAGTCTCAGTCTCAGTCTCAGTCTCAGTCTCAGTCTCAGTCTCAGTCTCAGTCTCAGTCTCAGTCTCAGTCTCAGTCTCAGTCTCAGTCTCAGTCTCAGTCTCAGTCTCAGTCTCAGTCTCAGTCTCAGTCTCAGTCTCAGTCTCAGTCTCAGTCTCAGTCTCAGTCTCAGTCTCAGTCTCAGTCTCAGTCTCAGTCTCAGTCTCAGTCTCAGTCTCAGTCTCAGTCTCAGTCTCAGTCTCAGTCTCAGTCTCAGTCTCAGTCTCAGTCTCAGTCTCAGTCTCAGTCTCAGTCTCAGTCTCAGTCTCAGTCTCAGTCTCAGTCTCAGTCTCAGTCTCAGTCTCAGTCTCAGTCTCAGTCTCAGTCTCAGTCTCAGTCTCAGTCTCAGTCTCAGTCTCAGTCTCAGTCTCAGTCTCAGTCTCAGTCTCAGTCTCAGTCTCAGTCTCAGTCTCAGTCTCAGTCTCAGTCTCAGTCTCAGTCTCAGTCTCAGTCTCAGTCTCAGTCTCAGTCTCAGTCTCAGTCTCAGTCTCAGTCTCAGTCTCAGTCTCAGTCTCAGTCTCAGTCTCAGTCTCAGTCTCAGTCTCAGTCTCAGTCTCAGTCTCAGTCTCAGTCTCAGTCTCAGTCTCAGTCTCAGTCTCAGTCTCAGTCTCAGTCTCAGTCTCAGTCTCAGTCTCAGTCTCAGTCTCAGTCTCAGTCTCAGTCTCAGTCTCAGTCTCAGTCTCAGTCTCAGTCTCAGTCTCAGTCTCAGTCTCAGTCTCAGTCTCAGTCTCAGTCTCAGTCTCAGTCTCAGTCTCAGTCTCAGTCTCAGTCTCAGTCTCAGTCTCAGTCTCAGTCTCAGTCTCAGTCTCAGTCTCAGTCTCAGTCTCAGTCTCAGTCTCAGTCTCAGTCTCAGTCTCAGTCTCAGTCTCAGTCTCAGTCTCAGTCTCAGTCTCAGTCTCAGTCTCAGTCTCAGTCTCAGTCTCAGTCTCAGTCTCAGTCTCAGTCTCAGTCTCAGTCTCAGTCTCAGTCTCAGTCTCAGTCTCAGTCTCAGTCTCAGTCTCAGTCTCAGTCTCAGTCTCAGTCTCAGTCTCAGTCTCAGTCTCAGTCTCAGTCTCAGTCTCAGTCTCAGTCTCAGTCTCAGTCTCAGTCTCAGTCTCAGTCTCAGTCTCAGTCTCAGTCTCAGTCTCAGTCTCAGTCTCAGTCTCAGTCTCAGTCTCAGTCTCAGTCTCAGTCTCAGTCTCAGTCTCAGTCTCAGTCTCAGTCTCAGTCTCAGTCTCAGTCTCAGTCTCAGTCTCAGTCTCAGTCTCAGTCTCAGTCTCAGTCTCAGTCTCAGTCTCAGTC
Organism: Schistocerca americana; assembly: GCF_021461395.2. Taxonomy (NCBI): domain Eukaryota; kingdom Metazoa; phylum Arthropoda; class Insecta; order Orthoptera; family Acrididae; genus Schistocerca; species Schistocerca americana. The sequence goes on along the minus strand of NC_060128.1, from coordinate 68,645,673 downwards.
TCAGTCTCAGTCTCAGTCTCAGTCTCAGTCTCAGTCTCAGTCTCAGTCTCAGTCTCAGTCTCAGTCTCAGTCTCAGTCTCAGTCTCAGTCTCAGTCTCAGTCTCAGTCTCAGTCTCAGTCTCAGTCTCAGTCTCAGTCTCAGTCTCAGTCTCAGTCTCAGTCTCAGTCTCAGTCTCAGTCTCAGTCTCAGTCTCAGTCTCAGTCTCAGTCTCAGTCTCAGTCTCAGTCTCAGTCTCAGTCTCAGTCTCAGTCTCAGTCTCAGTCTCAGTCTCAGTCTCAGTCTCAGTCTCAGTCTCAGTCTCAGTCTCAGTCTCAGTCTCAGTCTCAGTCTCAGTCTCAGTCTCAGTCTCAGTCTCAGTCTCAGTCTCAGTCTCAGTCTCAGTCTCAGTCTCAGTCTCAGTCTCAGTCTCAGTCTCAGTCTCAGTCTCAGTCTCAGTCTCAGTCTCAGTCTCAGTCTCAGTCTCAGTCTCAGTCTCAGTCTCAGTCTCAGTCTCAGTCTCAGTCTCAGTCTCAGTCTCAGTCTCAGTCTCAGTCTCAGTCTCAGTCTCAGTCTCAGTCTCAGTCTCAGTCTCAGTCTCAGTCTCAGTCTCAGTCTCAGTCTCAGTCTCAGTCTCAGTCTCAGTCTCAGTCTCAGTCTCAGTCTCAGTCTCAGTCTCAGTCTCAGTCTCAGTCTCAGTCTCAGTCTCAGTCTCAGTCTCAGTCTCAGTCTCAGTCTCAGTCTCAGTCTCAGTCTCAGTCTCAGTCTCAGTCTCAGTCTCAGTCTCAGTCTCAGTCTCAGTCTCAGTCTCAGTCTCAGTCTCAGTCTCAGTCTCAGTCTCAGTCTCAGTCTCAGTCTCAGTCTCAGTCTCAGTCTCAGTCTCAGTCTCAGTCTCAGTCTCAGTCTCAGTCTCAGTCTCAGTCTCAGTCTCAGTCTCAGTCTCAGTCTCAGTCTCAGTCTCAGTCTCAGTCTCAGTCTCAGTCTCAGTCTCAGTCTCAGTCTCAGTCTCAGTCTCAGTCTCAGTCTCAGTCTCAGTCTCAGTCTCAGTCTCAGTCTCAGTCTCAGTCTCAGTCTCAGTCTCAGTCTCAGTCTCAGTCTCAGTCTCAGTCTCAGTCTCAGTCTCAGTCTCAGTCTCAGTCTCAGTCTCAGTCTCAGTCTCAGTCTCAGTCTCAGTCTCAGTCTCAGTCTCAGTCTCAGTCTCAGTCTCAGTCTCAGTCTCAGTCTCAGTCTCAGTCTCAGTCTCAGTCTCAGTCTCAGTCTCAGTCTCAGTCTCAGTCTCAGTCTCAGTCTCAGTCTCAGTCTCAGTCTCAGTCTCAGTCTCAGTCTCAGTCTCAGTCTCAGTCTCAGTCTCAGTCTCAGTCTCAGTCTCAGTCTCAGTCTCAGTCTCAGTCTCAGTCTCAGTCTCAGTCTCAGTCTCAGTCTCAGTCTCAGTCTCAGTCTCAGTCTCAGTCTCAGTCTCAGTCTCAGTCTCAGTCTCAGTCTCAGTCTCAGTCTCAGTCTCAGTCTCAGTCTCAGTCTCAGTCTCAGTCTCAGTCTCAGTCTCAGTCTCAGTCTCAGTCTCAGTCTCAGTCTCAGTCTCAGTCTCAGTCTCAGTCTCAGTCTCAGTCTCAGTCTCAGTCTCAGTCTCAGTCTCAGTCTCAGTCTCAGTCTCAGTCTCAGTCTCAGTCTCAGTCTCAGTCTCAGTCTCAGTCTCAGTCTCAGTCTCAGTCTCAGTCTCAGTCTCAGTCTCAGTCTCAGTCTCAGTCTCAGTCTCAGTCTCAGTCTCAGTCTCAGTCTCAGTCTCAGTCTCAGTCTCAGTCTCAGTCTCAGTCTCAGTCTCAGTCTCAGTCTCAGTCTCAGTCTCAGTCTCAGTCTCAGTCTCAGTCTCAGTCTCAGTCTCAGTCTCAGTCTCAGTCTCAGTCTCAGTCTCAGTCTCAGTCTCAGTCTCAGTCTCAGTCTCAGTCTCAGTCTCAGTCTCAGTCTCAGTCTCAGTCTCAGTCTCAGTCTCAGTCTCAGTCTCAGTCTCAGTCTCAGTCTCAGTCTCAGTCTCAGTCTCAGTCTCAGTCTCAGTCTCAGTCTCAGTCTCAGTCTCAGTCTCAGTCTCAGTCTCAGTCTCAGTCTCAGTCTCAGTCTCAGTCTCAGTCTCAGTCTCAGTCTCAGTCTCAGTCTCAGTCTCAGTCTCAGTCTCAGTCTCAGTCTCAGTCTCAGTCTCAGTCTCAGTCTCAGTCTCAGTCTCAGTCTCAGTCTCAGTCTCAGTCTCAGTCTCAGTCTCAGTCTCAGTCTCAGTCTCAGTCTCAGTCTCAGTCTCAGTCTCAGTCTCAGTCTCAGTCTCAGTCTCAGTCTCAGTCTCAGTCTCAGTCTCAGTCTCAGTCTCAGTCTCAGTCTCAGTCTCAGTCTCAGTCTCAGTCTCAGTCTCAGTCTCAGTCTCAGTCTCAGTCTCAGTCTCAGTCTCAGTCTCAGTCTCAGTCTCAGTCTCAGTCTCAGTCTCAGTCTCAGTCTCAGTCTCAGTCTCAGTCTCAGTCTCAGTCTCAGTCTCAGTCTCAGTCTCAGTCTCAGTCTCAGTCTCAGTCTCAGTCTCAGTCTCAGTCTCAGTCTCAGTCTCAGTCTCAGTCTCAGTCTCAGTCTCAGTCTCAGTCTCAGTCTCAGTCTCAGTCTCAGTCTCAGTCTCAGTCTCAGTCTCAGTCTCAGTCTCAGTCTCAGTCTCAGTCTCAGTCTCAGTCTCAGTCTCAGTCTCAGTCTCAGTCTCAGTCTCAGTCTCAGTCTCAGTCTCAGTCTCAGTCTCAGTCTCAGTCTCAGTCTCAGTCTCAGTCTCAGTCTCAGTCTCAGTCTCAGTCTCAGTCTCAGTCTCAGTCTCAGTCTCAGTCTCAGTCTCAGTCTCAGTCTCAGTCTCAGTCTCAGTCTCAGTCTCAGTCTCAGTCTCAGTCTCAGTCTCAGTCTCAGTCTCAGTCTCAGTCTCAGTCTCAGTCTCAGTCTCAGTCTCAGTCTCAGTCTCAGTCTCAGTCTCAGTCTCAGTCTCAGTCTCAGTCTCAGTCTCAGTCTCAGTCTCAGTCTCAGTCTCAGTCTCAGTCTCAGTCTCAGTCTCAGTCTCAGTCTCAGTCTCAGTCTCAGTCTCAGTCTCAGTCTCAGTCTCAGTCTCAGTCTCAGTCTCAGTCTCAGTCTCAGTCTCAGTCTCAGTCTCAGTCTCAGTCTCAGTCTCAGTCTCAGTCTCAGTCTCAGTCTCAGTCTCAGTCTCAGTCTCAGTCTCAGTCTCAGTCTCAGTCTCAGTCTCAGTCTCAGTCTCAGTCTCAGTCTCAGTCTCAGTCTCAGTCTCAGTCTCAGTCTCAGTCTCAGTCTCAGTCTCAGTCTCAGTCTCAGTCTCAGTCTCAGTCTCAGTCTCAGTCTCAGTCTCAGTCTCAGTCTCAGTCTCAGTCTCAGTCTCAGTCTCAGTCTCAGTCTCAGTCTCAGTCTCAGTCTCAGTCTCAGTCTCAGTCTCAGTCTCAGTCTCAGTCTCAGTCTCAGTCTCAGTCTCAGTCTCAGTCTCAGTCTCAGTCTCAGTCTCAGTCTCAGTCTCAGTCTCAGTCTCAGTCTCAGTCTCAGTCTCAGTCTCAGTCTCAGTCTCAGTCTCAGTCTCAGTCTCAGTCTCAGTCTCAGTCTCAGTCTCAGTCTCAGTCTCAGTCTCAGTCTCAGTCTCAGTCTCAGTCTCAGTCTCAGTCACAGTCTCAGTCTCAGTCTCAGTCTCAGTCTCAGTCTCAGTCTCAGTCTCAGTCTCAGTCTCAGTCTCAGTCTCAGTCTCAGTCTCAGTCTCAGTCTCAGTCTCAGTCTCAGTCTCAGTCTCAGTCTCAGTCTCAGTCTCAGTCTCAGTCTCAGTCTCAGTCTCAGTCTCAGTCTCAGTCTCAGTCTCAGTCTCAGTCTCAGTCTCAGTCTCAGTCTCAGTCTCAGTCTCAGTCTCAGTCTCAGTCTCAGTCTCAGTCTCAGTCTCAGTCTCAGTCTCAGTCTCAGTCTCAGTCTCAGTCTCAGTCTCAGTCTCAGTCTCAGTCTCAGTCTCAGTCTCAGTCTCAGTCTCAGTCTCAGTCTCAGTCTCAGTCTCAGTCTCAGTCTCAGTCTCAGTCTCAGTCTCAGTCTCAGTCTCAGTCTCAGTCTCAGTCTCAGTCTCAGTCTCAGTCTCAGTCTCAGTCTCAGTCTCAGTCTCAGTCTCAGTCTCAGTCTCAGTCTCAGTCTCAGTCTCAGTCTCAGTCTCAGTCTCAGTCTCAGTCTCAGTCTCAGTCTCAGTCTCAGTCTCAGTCTCAGTCTCAGTCTCAGTCTCAGTCTCAGTCTCAGTCTCAGTCTCAGTCTCAGTCTCAGTCTCAGTCTCAGTCTCAGTCTCAGTCTCAGTCTCAGTCTCATCTCAGTCTCAGTCTCAGTCTCAGTCTCAGTCTCAGTCTCAGTCTCAGTCTCAGTCTCATCCAGTCTCCAGTCTCAGTCTCAGTCTCAGTCCTCAGTCTCAGTTCAGTCTCAGTCTCAGTCTCAGTCTCAGTCCTCAGTCTCAGTCAGTCTCAGTCTCAGTCTCAGTCTCAGTCTCAGTCTCAGTCTCAGTCTCAGTCTCAGTCTCAGTCCTCAGTCTCAGTCTCAGTCTCAGTCTCAGTCTCAGTCTCAGGTCAGTCTCAGTCTCAGTCTCAGTCTCAGTCTCAGTCTCAGTCTCAGTCTCAGTCTCAGTCTCAGTCTCAGTCTCATCAGGTCTCAGTCTCAGTCTCAGTCTCAGTCTCAGTCTCAGTCCAGTCTCAGTCTCAGTCTCAGTCTCAGTCTCAGTCTCAGTCTCAGTCTCAGTCTCAGTCTCAGTCTCAGTCTCAGTCTCAGTCTCAGTCTCAGTCTCAGTCTCAGTCTCAGTCTCAGTCTCAGTCTCAGTCTCAGTCTCAGTCTCAGTCTCAGTCTCAGTCTCAGTCTCAGTCTCAGTCTCAGTCTCAGTCTCAGTCTCAGTCTCAGTCTCAGTCTCAGTCTCAGTCTCAGTCTCAGTCTCAGTCTCAGTCTCAGTCTCAGTCTCAGTCTCAGTCTCAGTCTCAGTCTCAGTCTCAGTCTCATTCTCAGTCTCAGTCTCAGTCTCAGTCTCAGTCTCAGTCTCAGCTCTCAGTCTCAGTCTCAGTCTCAGTCTCAGTCTCAGTCTCAGTCTCAGTCTCAGTCTCAGTCTCAGTCTCAGTCTCAGTCTCAGTCTCAGTCTCAGTCTCAGTCTCAGTCTCAGTCTCAGTCTCAGTCTCAGTCTCAGTCTCAGTCTCAGTCTCAGTCTCAGTCTCAGTCTCAGTCTCAGTCTCAGTCTCAGTCTCAGTCTCAGTCTCAGTCTCAGTCTCAGTCTCAGTCTCAGTCTCAGTCCTCAGTCTCAGTCTCAGTCTCAGTCTCAGTCTCAGTCTCAGTCTCAGTCTCAGTCTCAGTCTCAGTCTCAGTCTCAGTCTCAGTCTCAGTCTCAGTCTCAGTCTCAGTCTCAGTCTCAGTCTCAGTCTCAGTCTCAGTCTCAGTCTCAGTCTCAGTCTCAGTCTCAGTCTCAGTCTCAGTCTCAGTCTCAGTCTCAGTCTCAGTCTCAGTCTCAGTCTCAGTCTCAGTCTCAGTCTCAGTCTCAGTCTCATTCTCAGTCTCAGTCTCAGTCTCAGTCTCAGTCTCAGTCTCAGTCTCAGTCTCAGTCTCAGTCTCAGTCTCAGTCTCAGTCTCATCTCAGTCTCAGTCTCAGTCTCAGTCTCAGTCAGTCTAGTCTCTCAGTCTCAGTCTCAGTCTCAGTCTGCAGTCTCAGTCTCAGTCTCAGGTCTCAGTCTCAGTCTCTTCTCAGTCTCAGTCTCAGTCCAGTCTCAGTCAGTCAGTCTCAGTCTCAGTCTCAGTCTCAGTCTCATGTCTTCTCGACTCAGGTCTCAGTCTCAGTCTCAGTCTCAGTCTCAGTCTCAGTCTCAGTCTCAGTCTCAGTCTCAGTCTCAGTCTCAGTCTCAGTCTCAGTCTCAGTCTCAGTCTCAGTCTCAGTCTCAGTCTCAGTCTCAGTCTCAGTCTCAGTCTCAGTCTCAGTCTCAGTCTCAGTCTCAGTCTCAGTCTCAGTCTCAGTCTCAGTCTCAGTCTCAGTCTCAGTCTCAGTCTCAGTCTCAGTCTCAGTCTCAGTCTCAGTCTCAGTCTCAGTCTCAGTCTCAGTCTCAGTCTCAGTCTCAGTCTCAGTCTCAGTCTCAGTCTCAGTCTCAGTCTCAGTCTCAGTCTCAGTCTCAGTCTCAGTCTCAGTCTCAGTCTCAGTCTCAGTCTCAGTCTCAGTCTCAGTCTCAGTCTCAGTCTCAGTCTCAGTCTCAGTCTCAGTCTCAGTCTCAGTCTCAGTCTCAGTCTCAGTCTCAGTCTCAGTCTCAGTCTCAGTCTCAGTCTCAGTCTCAGTCTCAGTCTCAGTCTCAGTCTCAGTCTCAGTCTCAGTCTCAGTCTCAGTCTCAGTCTCAGTCTCAGTCTCAGTCTCAGTCTCAGTCTCAGTCTCAGTCTCAGTCTCAGTCTCAGTCTCAGTCTCAGTCTCAGTCTCAGTCTCAGTCTCAGTCTCAGTCTCAGTCTCAGTCTCAGTCTCAGTCTCAGTCTCAGTCTCAGTCTCAGTCTCAGTCTCAGTCTCAGTCTCAGTCTCAGTCTCAGTCTCAGTCTCAGTCTCAGTCTCAGTCTCAGTCTCAGTCTCAGTCTCAGTCTCAGTCTCAGTCTCAGTCTCAGTCTCAGTCTCAGTCTCAGTCTCAGTCTCAGTCTCAGTCTCAGTCTCAGTCTCAGTCTCAGTCTCAGTCTCAGTCTCAGTCTCAGTCTCAGTCTCAGTCTCAGTCTCAGTCTCAGTCTCAGTCTCAGTCTCAGTCTCAGTCTCAGTCTCAGTCTCAGTCTCAGTCTCAGTCTCAGTCTCAGTCTCAGTCTCAGTCTCAGTCTCAGTCTCAGTCTCAGTCTCAGTCTCAGTCTCAGTCTCAGTCTCAGTCTCAGTCTCAGTCTCAGTCTCAGTCTCAGTCTCAGTCTCAGTCTCAGTCTCAGTCTCAGTCTCAGTCTCAGTCTCAGTCTCAGTCTCAGTCTCAGTCTCAGTCTCAGTCTCAGTCTCAGTCTCAGTCTCAGTCTCAGTCTCAGTCTCAGTCTCAGTCTCAGTCTCAGTCTCAGTCTCAGTCTCAGTCTCAGTCTCAGTCTCAGTCTCAGTCTCAGTCTCAGTCTCAGTCTCAGTCTCAGTCTCAGTCTCAGTCTCAGTCTCAGTCTCAGTCTCAGTCTCAGTCTCAGTCTCAGTCTCAGTCTCAGTCTCAGTCTCAGTCTCAGTCTCAGTCTCAGTCTCAGTCTCAGTCTCAGTCTCAGTCTCAGTCTCAGTCTCAGTCTCAGTCTCAGTCTCAGTCTCAGTCTCAGTCTCAGTCTCAGTCTCAGTCTCAGTCTCAGTCTCAGTCTCAGTCTCAGTCTCAGTCTCAGTCTCAGTCTCAGTCTCAGTCTCAGTCTCAGTCTCAGTCTCAGTCTCAGTCTCAGTCTCAGTCTCAGTCTCAGTCTCAGTCTCAGTCTCAGTCTCAGTCTCAGTCTCAGTCTCAGTCTCAGTCTCAGTCTCAGTCTCAGTCTCAGTCTCAGTCTCAGTCTCAGTCTCAGTCTCAGTCTCAGTCTCAGTCTCAGTCTCAGTCTCAGTCTCAGTCTCAGTCTCAGTCTCAGTCTCAGTCTCAGTCTCAGTCTCAGTCTCAGTCTCAGTCTCAGTCTCAGTCTCAGTCTCAGTCTCAGTCTCAGTCTCAGTCTCAGTCTCAGTCTCAGTCTCAGTCTCAGTCTCAGTCTCAGTCTCAGTCTCAGTCTCAGTCTCAGTCTCAGTCTCAGTCTCAGTCTCAGTCTCAGTCTCAGTCTCAGTCTCAGTCTCAGTCTCAGTCTCAGTCTCAGTCTCAGTCTCAGTCTCAGTCTCAGTCTCAGTCTCAGTCTCAGTCTCAGTCTCAGTCTCAGTCTCAGTCTCAGTCTCAGTCTCAGTCTCAGTCTCAGTCTCAGTCTCAGTCTCAGTCTCAGTCTCAGTCTCAGTCTCAGTCTCAGTCTCAGTCTCAGTCTCAGTCTCAGTCTCAGTCTCAGTCTCAGTCTCAGTCTCAGTCTCAGTCTCAGTCTCAGTCTCAGTCTCAGTCTCAGTCTCAGTCTCAGTCTCAGTCTCAGTCTCAGTCTCAGTCTCAGTCTCAGTCTCAGTCTCAGTCTCAGTCTCAGTCTCAGTCTCAGTCTCAGTCTCAGTCTCAGTCTCAGTCTCAGTCTCAGTCTCAGTCTCAGTCTCAGTCTCAGTCTCAGTCTCAGTCTCAGTCTCAGTCTCAGTCTCAGTCTCAGTCTCAGTCTCAGTCTCAGTCTCAGTCTCAGTCTCAGTCTCAGTCTCAGTCTCAGTCTCAGTCTCAGTCTCAGTCTCAGTCTCAGTCTCAGTCTCAGTCTCAGTCTCAGTCTCAGTCTCAGTCTCAGTCTCAGTCTCAGTCTCAGTCTCAGTCTCAGTCTCAGTCTCAGTCTCAGTCTCAGTCTCAGTCTCAGTCTCAGTCTCAGTCTCAGTCTCAGTCTCAGTCTCAGTCTCAGTCTCAGTCTCAGTCTCAGTCTCAGTCTCAGTCTCAGTCTCAGTCTCAGTCTCAGTCTCAGTCTCAGTCTCAGTCTCAGTCTCAGTCTCAGTCTCAGTCTCAGTCTCAGTCTCAGTCTCAGTCTCAGTCTCAGTCTCAGTCTCAGTCTCAGTCTCAGTCTCAGTCTCAGTCTCAGTCTCAGTCTCAGTCTCAGTCTCAGTCTCAGTCTCAGTCTCAGTCTCAGTCTCAGTCTCAGTCTCAGTCTCAGTCTCAGTCTCAGTCTCAGTCTCAGTCTCAGTCTCAGTCTCAGTCTCAGTCTCAGTCTCAGTCTCAGTCTCAGTCTCAGTCTCAGTCTCAGTCTCAGTCTCAGTCTCAGTCTCAGTCTCAGTCTCAGTCTCAGTCTCAGTCTCAGTCTCAGTCTCAGTCTCAGTCTCAGTCTCAGTCTCAGTCTCAGTCTCAGTCTCAGTCTCAGTCTCAGTCTCAGTCTCAGTCTCAGTCTCAGTCTCAGTCTCAGTCTCAGTCTCAGTCTCAGTCTCAGTCTCAGTCTCAGTCTCAGTCTCAGTCTCAGTCTCAGTCTCAGTCTCAGTCTCAGTCTCAGTCTCAGTCTCAGTCTCAGTCTCAGTCTCAGTCTCAGTCTCAGTCTCAGTCTCAGTCTCAGTCTCAGTCTCAGTCTCAGTCTCAGTCTCAGTCTCAGTCTCAGTCTCAGTCTCAGTCTCAGTCTCAGTCTCAGTCTCAGTCTCAGTCTCAGTCTCAGTCTCAGTCTCAGTCTCAGTCTCAGTCTCAGTCTCAGTCTCAGTCTCAGTCTCAGTCTCAGTCTCAGTCTCAGTCTCAGTCTCAGTCTCAGTCTCAGTCTCAGTCTCAGTCTCAGTCTCAGTCTCAGTCTCAGTCTCAGTCTCAGTCTCAGTCTCAGTCTCAGTCTCAGTCTCAGTCTCAGTCTCAGTCTCAGTCTCAGTCTCAGTCTCAGTCTCAGTCTCAGTCTCAGTCTCAGTCTCAGTCTCAGTCTCAGTCTCAGTCTCAGTCTCAGTCTCAGTCTCAGTCTCAGTCTCAGTCTCAGTCTCAGTCTCAGTCTCAGTCTCAGTCTCAGTCTCAGTCTCAGTCTCAGTCTCAGTCTCAGTCTCAGTCTCAGTCTCAGTCTCAGTCTCAGTCTCAGTCTCAGTCTCAGTCTCAGTCTCAGTCTCAGTCTCAGTCTCAGTCTCAGTCTCAGTCTCAGTCTCAGTCTCAGTCTCAGTCTCAGTCTCAGTCTCAGTCTCAGTCTCAGTCTCAGTCTCAGTCTCAGTCTCAGTCTCAGTCTCAGTCTCAGTCTCAGTCTCAGTCTCAGTCTCAGTCTCAGTCTCAGTCTCAGTCTCAGTCTCAGTCTCAGTCTCAGTCTCAGTCTCAGTCTCAGTCTCAGTCTCAGTCTCAGTCTCAGTCTCAGTCTCAGTCTCAGTCTCAGTCTCAGTCTCAGTCTCAGTCTCAGTCTCAGTCTCAGTCTCAGTCTCAGTCTCAGTCTCAGTCTCAGTCTCAGTCTCAGTCTCAGTCTCAGTCTCAGTCTCAGTCTCAGTCTCAGTCTCAGTCTCAGTCTCAGTCTCAGTCTCAGTCTCAGTCTCAGTCTCAGTCTCAGTCTCAGTCTCAGTCTCAGTCTCAGTCTCAGTCTCAGTCTCAGTCTCAGTCTCAGTCTCAGTCTCAGTCTCAGTCTCAGTCTCAGTCTCAGTCTCAGTCTCAGTCTCAGTCTCAGTCTCAGTCTCAGTCTCAGTCTCAGTCTCAGTCTCAGTCTCAGTCTCAGTCTCAGTCTCAGTCTCAGTCTCAGTCTCAGTCTCAGTCTCAGTCTCAGTCTCAGTCTCAGTCTCAGTCTCAGTCTCAGTCTCAGTCTCAGTCTCAGTCTCAGTCTCAGTCTCAGTCTCAGTCTCAGTCTCAGTCTCAGTCTCAGTCTCAGTCTCAGTCTCAGTCTCAGTCTCAGTCTCAGTCTCAGTCTCAGTCTCAGTCTCAGTCTCAGTCTCAGTCTCAGTCTCAGTCTCAGTCTCAGTCTCAGTCTCAGTCTCAGTCTCAGTCTCAGTCTCAGTCTCAGTCTCAGTCTCAGTCTCAGTCTCAGTCTCAGTCTCAGTCTCAGTCTCAGTCTCAGTCTCAGTCTCAGTCTCAGTCTCAGTCTCAGTCTCAGTCTCAGTCTCAGTCTCAGTCTCAGTCTCAGTCTCAGTCTCAGTCTCAGTCTCAGTCTCAGTCTCAGTCTCAGTCTCAGTCTCAGTCTCAGTCTCAGTCTCAGTCTCAGTCTCAGTCTCAGTCTCAGTCTCAGTCTCAGTCTCAGTCTCAGTCTCAGTCTCAGTCTCAGTCTCAGTCTCAGTCTCAGTCTCAGTCTCAGTCTCAGTCTCAGTCTCAGTCTCAGTCTCAGTCTCAGTCTCAGTCTCAGTCTCAGTCTCAGTCTCAGTCTCAGTCTCAGTCTCAGTCTCAGTCTCAGTCTCAGTCTCAGTCTCAGTCTCAGTCTCAGTCTCAGTCTCAGTCTCAGTCTCAGTCTCAGTCTCAGTCTCAGTCTCAGTCTCAGTCTCAGTCTCAGTCTCAGTCTCAGTCTCAGTCTCAGTCTCAGTCTCAGTCTCAGTCTCAGTCTCAGTCTCAGTCTCAGTCTCAGTCTCAGTCTCAGTCTCAGTCTCAGTCTCAGTCTCAGTCTCAGTCTCAGTCTCAGTCTCAGTCTCAGTCTCAGTCTCAGTCTCAGTCTCAGTCTCAGTCTCAGTCTCAGTCTCAGTCTCAGTCTCAGTCTCAGTCTCAGTCTCAGTCTCAGTCTCAGTCTCAGTCTCAGTCTCAGTCTCAGTCTCAGTCTCAGTCTCAGTCTCAGTCTCAGTCTCAGTCTCAGTCTCAGTCTCAGTCTCAGTCTCAGTCTCAGTCTCAGTCTCAGTCTCAGTCTCAGTCTCAGTCTCAGTCTCAGTCTCAGTCTCAGTCTCAGTCTCAGTCTCAGTCTCAGTCTCAGTCTCAGTCTCAGTCTCAGTCTCAGTCTCAGTCTCAGTCTCAGTCTCAGTCTCAGTCTCAGTCTCAGTCTCAGTCTCAGTCTCAGTCTCAGTCTCAGTCTCAGTCTCAGTCTCAGTCTCAGTCTCAGTCTCAGTCTCAGTCTCAGTCTCAGTCTCAGTCTCAGTCTCAGTCTCAGTCTCAGTCTCAGTCTCAGTCTCAGTCTCAGTCTCAGTCTCAGTCTCAGTCTCAGTCTCAGTCTCAGTCTCAGTCTCAGTCTCAGTCTCAGTCTCAGTCTCAGTCTCAGTCTCAGTCTCAGTCTCAGTCTCAGTCTCAGTCTCAGTCTCAGTCTCAGTCTCAGTCTCAGTCTCAGTCTCAGTCTCAGTCTCAGTCTCAGTCTCAGTCTCAGTCTCAGTCTCAGTCTCAGTCTCAGTCTCAGTCTCAGTCTCAGTCTCAGTCTCAGTCTCAGTCTCAGTCTCAGTCTCAGTCTCAGTCTCAGTCTCAGTCTCAGTCTCAGTCTCAGTCTCAGTCTCAGTCTCAGTCTCAGTCTCAGTCTCAGTCTCAGTCTCAGTCTCAGTCTCAGTCTCAGTCTCAGTCTCAGTCTCAGTCTCAGTCTCAGTCTCAGTCTCAGTCTCAGTCTCAGTCTCAGTCTCAGTCTCAGTCTCAGTCTCAGTCTCAGTCTCAGTCTCAGTCTCAGTCTCAGTCTCAGTCTCAGTCTCAGTCTCAGTCTCAGTCTCAGTCTCAGTCTCAGTCTCAGTCTCAGTCTCAGTCTCAGTCTCAGTCTCAGTCTCAGTCTCAGTCTCAGTCTCAGTCTCAGTCTCAGTCTCAGTCTCAGTCTCAGTCTCAGTCTCAGTCTCAGTCTCAGTCTCAGTCTCAGTCTCAGTCTCAGTCTCAGTCTCAGTCTCAGTCTCAGTCTCAGTCTCAGTCTCAGTCTCAGTCTCAGTCTCAGTCTCAGTCTCAGTCTCAGTCTCAGTCTCAGTCTCAGTCTCAGTCTCAGTCTCAGTCTCAGTCTCAGTCTCAGTCTCAGTCTCAGTCTCAGTCTCAGTCTCAGTCTCAGTCTCAGTCTCAGTCTCAGTCTCAGTCTCAGTCTCAGTCTCAGTCTCAGTCTCAGTCTCAGTCTCAGTCTCAGTCTCAGTCTCAGTCTCAGTCTCAGTCTCAGTCTCAGTCTCAGTCTCAGTCTCAGTCTCAGTCTCAGTCTCAGTCTCAGTCTCAGTCTCAGTCTCAGTCTCAGTCTCAGTCTCAGTCTCAGTCTCAGTCTCAGTCTCAGTCTCAGTCTCAGTCTCAGTCTCAGTCTCAGTCTCAGTCTCAGTCTCAGTCTCAGTCTCAGTCTCAGTCTCAGTCTCAGTCTCAGTCTCAGTCTCAGTCTCAGTCTCAGTCTCAGTCTCAGTCTCAGTCTCAGTCTCAGTCTCAGTCTCAGTCTCAGTCTCAGTCTCAGTCTCAGTCTCAGTCTCAGTCTCAGTCTCAGTCTCAGTCTCAGTCTCAGTCTCAGTCTCAGTCTCAGTCTCAGTCTCAGTCTCAGTCTCAGTCTCAGTCTCAGTCTCAGTCTCAGTCTCAGTCTCAGTCTCAGTCTCAGTCTCAGTCTCAGTCTCAGTCTCAGTCTCAGTCTCAGTCTCAGTCTCAGTCTCAGTCTCAGTCTCAGTCTCAGTCTCAGTCTCAGTCTCAGTCTCAGTCTCAGTCTCAGTCTCAGTCTCAGTCTCAGTCTCAGTCTCAGTCTCAGTCTCAGTCTCAGTCTCAGTCTCAGTCTCAGTCTCAGTCTCAGTCTCAGTCTCAGTCTCAGTCTCAGTCTCAGTCTCAGTCTCAGTCTCAGTCTCAGTCTCAGTCTCAGTCTCAGTCTCAGTCTCAGTCTCAGTCTCAGTCTCAGTCTCAGTCTCAGTCTCAGTCTCAGTCTCAGTCTCAGTCTCAGTCTCAGTCTCAGTCTCAGTCTCAGTCTCAGTCTCAGTCTCAGTCTCAGTCTCAGTCTCAGTCTCAGTCTCAGTCTCAGTCTCAGTCTCAGTCTCAGTCTCAGTCTCAGTCTCAGTCTCAGTCTCAGTCTCAGTCTCAGTCTCAGTCTCAGTCTCAGTCTCAGTCTCAGTCTCAGTCTCAGTCTCAGTCTCAGTCTCAGTCTCAGTCTCAGTCTCAGTCTCAGTCTCAGTCTCAGTCTCAGTCTCAGTCTCAGTCTCAGTCTCAGTCTCAGTCTCAGTCTCAGTCTCAGTCTCAGTCTCAGTCTCAGTCTCAGTCTCAGTCTCAGTCTCAGTCTCAGTCTCAGTCTCAGTCTCAGTCTCAGTCTCAGTCTCAGTCTCAGTCTCAGTCTCAGTCTCAGTCTCAGTCTCAGTCTCAGTCTCAGTCTCAGTCTCAGTCTCAGTCTCAGTCTCAGTCTCAGTCTCAGTCTCAGTCTCAGTCTCAGTCTCAGTCTCAGTCTCAGTCTCAGTCTCAGTCTCAGTCTCAGTCTCAGTCTCAGTCTCAGTCTCAGTCTCAGTCTCAGTCTCAGTCTCAGTCTCAGTCTCAGTCTCAGTCTCAGTCTCAGTCTCAGTCTCAGTCTCAGTCTCAGTCTCAGTCTCAGTCTCAGTCTCAGTCTCAGTCTCAGTCTCAGTCTCAGTCTCAGTCTCAGTCTCAGTCTCAGTCTCAGTCTCAGTCTCAGTCTCAGTCTCAGTCTCAGTCTCAGTCTCAGTCTCAGTCTCAGTCTCAGTCTCAGTCTCAGTCTCAGTCTCAGTCTCAGTCTCAGTCTCAGTCTCAGTCTCAGTCTCAGTCTCAGTCTCAGTCTCAGTCTCAGTCTCAGTCTCAGTCTCAGTCTCAGTCTCAGTCTCAGTCTCAGTCTCAGTCTCAGTCTCAGTCTCAGTCTCAGTCTCAGTCTCAGTCTCAGTCTCAGTCTCAGTCTCAGTCTCAGTCTCAGTCTCAGTCTCAGTCTCAGTCTCAGTCTCAGTCTCAGTCTCAGTCTCAGTCTCAGTCTCAGTCTCAGTCTCAGTCTCAGTCTCAGTCTCAGTCTCAGTCTCAGTCTCAGTCTCAGTCTCAGTCTCAGTCTCAGTCTCAGTCTCAGTCTCAGTCTCAGTCTCAGTCTCAGTCTCAGTCTCAGTCTCAGTCTCAGTCTCAGTCTCAGTCTCAGTCTCAGTCTCAGTCTCAGTCTCAGTCTCAGTCTCAGTCTCAGTCTCAGTCTCAGTCTCAGTCTCAGTCTCAGTCTCAGTCTCAGTCTCAGTCTCAGTCTCAGTCTCAGTCTCAGTCTCAGTCTCAGTCTCAGTCTCAGTCTCAGTCTCAGTCTCAGTCTCAGTCTCAGTCTCAGTCTCAGTCTCAGTCTCAGTCTCAGTCTCAGTCTCAGTCTCAGTCTCAGTCTCAGTCTCAGTCTCAGTCTCAGTCTCAGTCTCAGTCTCAGTCTCAGTCTCAGTCTCAGTCTCAGTCTCAGTCTCAGTCTCAGTCTCAGTCTCAGTCTCAGTCTCAGTCTCAGTCTCAGTCTCAGTCTCAGTCTCAGTCTCAGTCTCAGTCTCAGTCTCAGTCTCAGTCTCAGTCTCAGTCTCAGTCTCAGTCTCAGTCTCAGTCTCAGTCTCAGTCTCAGTCTCAGTCTCAGTCTCAGTCTCAGTCTCAGTCTCAGTCTCAGTCTCAGTCTCAGTCTCAGTCTCAGTCTCAGTCTCAGTCTCAGTCTCAGTCTCAGTCTCAGTCTCAGTCTCAGTCTCAGTCTCAGTCTCAGTCTCAGTCTCAGTCTCAGTCTCAGTCTCAGTCTCAGTCTCAGTCTCAGTCTCAGTCTCAGTCTCAGTCTCAGTCTCAGTCTCAGTCTCAGTCTCAGTCTCAGTCTCAGTCTCAGTCTCAGTCTCAGTCTCAGTCTCAGTCTCAGTCTCAGTCTCAGTCTCAGTCTCAGTCTCAGTCTCAGTCTCAGTCTCAGTCTCAGTCTCAGTCTCAGTCTCAGTCTCAGTCTCAGTCTCAGTCTCAGTCTCAGTCTCAGTCTCAGTCTCAGTCTCAGTCTCAGTCTCAGTCTCAGTCTCAGTCTCAGTCTCAGTCTCAGTCTCAGTCTCAGTCTCAGTCTCAGTCTCAGTCTCAGTCTCAGTCTCAGTCTCAGTCTCAGTCTCAGTCTCAGTCTCAGTCTCAGTCTCAGTCTCAGTCTCAGTCTCAGTCTCAGTCTCAGTCTCAGTCTCAGTCTCAGTCTCAGTCTCAGTCTCAGTCTCAGTCTCAGTCTCAGTCTCAGTCTCAGTCTCAGTCTCAGTCTCAGTCTCAGTCTCAGTCTCAGTCTCAGTCTCAGTCTCAGTCTCAGTCTCAGTCTCAGTCTCAGTCTCAGTCTCAGTCTCAGTCTCAGTCTCAGTCTCAGTCTCAGTCTCAGTCTCAGTCTCAGTCTCAGTCTCAGTCTCAGTCTCAGTCTCAGTCTCAGTCTCAGTCTCAGTCTCAGTCTCAGTCTCAGTCTCAGTCTCAGTCTCAGTCTCAGTCTCAGTCTCAGTCTCAGTCTCAGTCTCAGTCTCAGTCTCAGTCTCAGTCTCAGTCTCAGTCTCAGTCTCAGTCTCAGTCTCAGTCTCAGTCTCAGTCTCAGTCTCAGTCTCAGTCTCAGTCTCAGTCTCAGTCTCAGTCTCAGTCTCAGTCTCAGTCTCAGTCTCAGTCTCAGTCTCAGTCTCAGTCTCAGTCTCAGTCTCAGTCTCAGTCTCAGTCTCAGTCTCAGTCTCAGTCTCAGTCTCAGTCTCAGTCTCAGTCTCAGTCTCAGTCTCAGTCTCAGTCTCAGTCTCAGTCTCAGTCTCAGTCTCAGTCTCAGTCTCAGTCTCAGTCTCAGTCTCAGTCTCAGTCTCAGTCTCAGTCTCAGTCTCAGTCTCAGTCTCAGTCTCAGTCTCAGTCTCAGTCTCAGTCTCAGTCTCAGTCTCAGTCTCAGTCTCAGTCTCAGTCTCAGTCTCAGTCTCAGTCTCAGTCTCAGTCTCAGTCTCAGTCTCAGTCTCAGTCTCAGTCTCAGTCTCAGTCTCAGTCTCAGTCTCAGTCTCAGTCTCAGTCTCAGTCTCAGTCTCAGTCTCAGTCTCAGTCTCAGTCTCAGTCTCAGTCTCAGTCTCAGTCTCAGTCTCAGTCTCAGTCTCAGTCTCAGTCTCAGTCTCAGTCTCAGTCTCAGTCTCAGTCTCAGTCTCAGTCTCAGTCTCAGTCTCAGTCTCAGTCTCAGTCTCAGTCTCAGTCTCAGTCTCAGTCTCAGTCTCAGTCTCAGTCTCAGTCTCAGTCTCAGTCTCAGTCTCAGTCTCAGTCTCAGTCTCAGTCTCAGTCTCAGTCTCAGTCTCAGTCTCAGTCTCAGTCTCAGTCTCAGTCTCAGTCTCAGTCTCAGTCTCAGTCTCAGTCTCAGTCTCAGTCTCAGTCTCAGTCTCAGTCTCAGTCTCAGTCTCAGTCTCAGTCTCAGTCTCAGTCTCAGTCTCAGTCTCAGTCTCAGTCTCAGTCTCAGTCTCAGTCTCAGTCTCAGTCTCAGTCTCAGTCTCAGTCTCAGTCTCAGTCTCAGTCTCAGTCTCAGTCTCAGTCTCAGTCTCAGTCTCAGTCTCAGTCTCAGTCTCAGTCTCAGTCTCAGTCTCAGTCTCAGTCTCAGTCTCAGTCTCAGTCTCAGTCTCAGTCTCAGTCTCAGTCTCAGTCTCAGTCTCAGTCTCAGTCTCAGTCTCAGTCTCAGTCTCAGTCTCAGTCTCAGTCTCAGTCTCAGTCTCAGTCTCAGTCTCAGTCTCAGTCTCAGTCTCAGTCTCAGTCTCAGTCTCAGTCTCAGTCTCAGTCTCAGTCTCAGTCTCAGTCTCAGTCTCAGTCTCAGTCTCAGTCTCAGTCTCAGTCTCAGTCTCAGTCTCAGTCTCAGTCTCAGTCTCAGTCTCAGTCTCAGTCTCAGTCTCAGTCTCAGTCTCAGTCTCAGTCTCAGTCTCAGTCTCAGTCTCAGTCTCAGTCTCAGTCTCAGTCTCAGTCTCAGTCTCAGTCTCAGTCTCAGTCTCAGTCTCAGTCTCAGTCTCAGTCTCAGTCTCAGTCTCAGTCTCAGTCTCAGTCTCAGTCTCAGTCTCAGTCTCAGTCTCAGTCTCAGTCTCAGTCTCAGTCTCAGTCTCAGTCTCAGTCTCAGTCTCAGTCTCAGTCTCAGTCTCAGTCTCAGTCTCAGTCTCAGTCTCAGTCTCAGTCTCAGTCTCAGTCTCAGTCTCAGTCTCAGTCTCAGTCTCAGTCTCAGTCTCAGTCTCAGTCTCAGTCTCAGTCTCAGTCTCAGTCTCAGTCTCAGTCTCAGTCTCAGTCTCAGTCTCAGTCTCAGTCTCAGTCTCAGTCTCAGTCTCAGTCTCAGTCTCAGTCTCAGTCTCAGTCTCAGTCTCAGTCTCAGTCTCAGTCTCAGTCTCAGTCTCAGTCTCAGTCTCAGTCTCAGTCTCAGTCTCAGTCTCAGTCTCAGTCTCAGTCTCAGTCTCAGTCTCAGTCTCAGTCTCAGTCTCAGTCTCAGTCTCAGTCTCAGTCTCAGTCTCAGTCTCAGTCTCAGTCTCAGTCTCAGTCTCAGTCTCAGTCTCAGTCTCAGTCTCAGTCTCAGTCTCAGTCTCAGTCTCAGTCTCAGTCTCAGTCTCAGTCTCAGTCTCAGTCTCAGTCTCAGTCTCAGTCTCAGTCTCAGTCTCAGTCTCAGTCTCAGTCTCAGTCTCAGTCTCAGTCTCAGTCTCAGTCTCAGTCTCAGTCTCAGTCTCAGTCTCAGTCTCAGTCTCAGTCTCAGTCTCAGTCTCAGTCTCAGTCTCAGTCTCAGTCTCAGTCTCAGTCTCAGTCTCAGTCTCAGTCTCAGTCTCAGTCTCAGTCTCAGTCTCAGTCTCAGTCTCAGTCTCAGTCTCAGTCTCAGTCTCAGTCTCAGTCTCAGTCTCAGTCTCAGTCTCAGTCTCAGTCTCAGTCTCAGTCTCAGTCTCAGTCTCAGTCTCAGTCTCAGTCTCAGTCTCAGTCTCAGTCTCAGTCTCAGTCTCAGTCTCAGTCTCAGTCTCAGTCTCAGTCTCAGTCTCAGTCTCAGTCTCAGTCTCAGTCTCAGTCTCAGTCTCAGTCTCAGTCTCAGTCTCAGTCTCAGTCTCAGTCTCAGTCTCAGTCTCAGTCTCAGTCTCAGTCTCAGTCTCAGTCTCAGTCTCAGTCTCAGTCTCAGTCTCAGTCTCAGTCTCAGTCTCAGTCTCAGTCTCAGTCTCAGTCTCAGTCTCAGTCTCAGTCTCAGTCTCAGTCTCAGTCTCAGTCTCAGTCTCAGTCTCAGTCTCAGTCTCAGTCTCAGTCTCAGTCTCAGTCTCAGTCTCAGTCTCAGTCTCAGTCTCAGTCTCAGTCTCAGTCTCAGTCTCAGTCTCAGTCTCAGTCTCAGTCTCAGTCTCAGTCTCAGTCTCAGTCTCAGTCTCAGTCTCAGTCTCAGTCTCAGTCTCAGTCTCAGTCTCAGTCTCAGTCTCAGTCTCAGTCTCAGTCTCAGTCTCAGTCTCAGTCTCAGTCTCAGTCTCAGTCTCAGTCTCAGTCTCAGTCTCAGTCTCAGTCTCAGTCTCAGTCTCAGTCTCAGTCTCAGTCTCAGTCTCAGTCTCAGTCTCAGTCTCAGTCTCAGTCTCAGTCTCAGTCTCAGTCTCAGTCTCAGTCTCAGTCTCAGTCTCAGTCTCAGTCTCAGTCTCAGTCTCAGTCTCAGTCTCAGTCTCAGTCTCAGTCTCAGTCTCAGTCTCAGTCTCAGTCTCAGTCTCAGTCTCAGTCTCAGTCTCAGTCTCAGTCTCAGTCTCAGTCTCAGTCTCAGTCTCAGTCTCAGTCTCAGTCTCAGTCTCAGTCTCAGTCTCAGTCTCAGTCTCAGTCTCAGTCTCAGTCTCAGTCTCAGTCTCAGTCTCAGTCTCAGTCTCAGTCTCAGTCTCAGTCTCAGTCTCAGTCTCAGTCTCAGTCTCAGTCTCAGTCTCAGTCTCAGTCTCAGTCTCAGTCTCAGTCTCAGTCTCAGTCTCAGTCTCAGTCTCAGTCTCAGTCTCAGTCTCAGTCTCAGTCTCAGTCTCAGTCTCAGTCTCAGTCTCAGTCTCAGTCTCAGTCTCAGTCTCAGTCTCAGTCTCAGTCTCAGTCTCAGTCTCAGTCTCAGTCTCAGTCTCAGTCTCAGTCTCAGTCTCAGTCTCAGTCTCAGTCTCAGTCTCAGTCTCAGTCTCAGTCTCAGTCTCAGTCTCAGTCTCAGTCTCAGTCTCAGTCTCAGTCTCAGTCTCAGTCTCAGTCTCAGTCTCAGTCTCAGTCTCAGTCTCAGTCTCAGTCTCAGTCTCAGTCTCAGTCTCAGTCTCAGTCTCAGTCTCAGTCTCAGTCTCAGTCTCAGTCTCAGTCTCAGTCTCAGTCTCAGTCTCAGTCTCAGTCTCAGTCTCAGTCTCAGTCTCAGTCTCAGTCTCAGTCTCAGTCTCAGTCTCAGTCTCAGTCTCAGTCTCAGTCTCAGTCTCAGTCTCAGTCTCAGTCTCAGTCTCAGTCTCAGTCTCAGTCTCAGTCTCAGTCTCAGTCTCAGTCTCAGTCTCAGTCTCAGTCTCAGTCTCAGTCTCAGTCTCAGTCTCAGTCTCAGTCTCAGTCTCAGTCTCAGTCTCAGTCTCAGTCTCAGTCTCAGTCTCAGTCTCAGTCTCAGTCTCAGTCTCAGTCTCAGTCTCAGTCTCAGTCTCAGTCTCAGTCTCAGTCTCAGTCTCAGTCTCAGTCTCAGTCTCAGTCTCAGTCTCAGTCTCAGTCTCAGTCTCAGTCTCAGTCTCAGTCTCAGTCTCAGTCTCAGTCTCAGTCTCAGTCTCAGTCTCAGTCTCAGTCTCAGTCTCAGTCTCAGTCTCAGTCTCAGTCTCAGTCTCAGTCTCAGTCTCAGTCTCAGTCTCAGTCTCAGTCTCAGTCTCAGTCTCAGTCTCAGTCTCAGTCTCAGTCTCAGTCTCAGTCTCAGTCTCAGTCTCAGTCTCAGTCTCAGTCTCAGTCTCAGTCTCAGTCTCAGTCTCAGTCTCAGTCTCAGTCTCAGTCTCAGTCTCAGTCTCAGTCTCAGTCTCAGTCTCAGTCTCAGTCTCAGTCTCAGTCTCAGTCTCAGTCTCAGTCTCAGTCTCAGTCTCAGTCTCAGTCTCAGTCTCAGTCTCAGTCTCAGTCTCAGTCTCAGTCTCAGTCTCAGTCTCAGTCTCAGTCTCAGTCTCAGTCTCAGTCTCAGTCTCAGTCTCAGTCTCAGTCTCAGTCTCAGTCTCAGTCTCAGTCTCAGTCTCAGTCTCAGTCTCAGTCTCAGTCTCAGTCTCAGTCTCAGTCTCAGTCTCAGTCTCAGTCTCAGTCTCAGTCTCAGTCTCAGTCTCAGTCTCAGTCTCAGTCTCAGTCTCAGTCTCAGTCTCAGTCTCAGTCTCAGTCTCAGTCTCAGTCTCAGTCTCAGTCTCAGTCTCAGTCTCAGTCTCAGTCTCAGTCTCAGTCTCAGTCTCAGTCTCAGTCTCAGTCTCAGTCTCAGTCTCAGTCTCAGTCTCAGTCTCAGTCTCAGTCTCAGTCTCAGTCTCAGTCTCAGTCTCAGTCTCAGTCTCAGTCTCAGTCTCAGTCTCAGTCTCAGTCTCAGTCTCAGTCTCAGTCTCAGTCTCAGTCTCAGTCTCAGTCTCAGTCTCAGTCTCAGTCTCAGTCTCAGTCTCAGTCTCAGTCTCAGTCTCAGTCTCAGTCTCAGTCTCAGTCTCAGTCTCAGTCTCAGTCTCAGTCTCAGTCTCAGTCTCAGTCTCAGTCTCAGTCTCAGTCTCAGTCTCAGTCTCAGTCTCAGTCTCAGTCTCAGTCTCAGTCTCAGTCTCAGTCTCAGTCTCAGTCTCAGTCTCAGTCTCAGTCTCAGTCTCAGTCTCAGTCTCAGTCTCAGTCTCAGTCTCAGTCTCAGTCTCAGTCTCAGTCTCAGTCTCAGTCTCAGTCTCAGTCTCAGTCTCAGTCTCAGTCTCAGTCTCAGTCTCAGTCTCAGTCTCAGTCTCAGTCTCAGTCTCAGTCTCAGTCTCAGTCTCAGTCTCAGTCTCAGTCTCAGTCTCAGTCTCAGTCTCAGTCTCAGTCTCAGTCTCAGTCTCAGTCTCAGTCTCAGTCTCAGTCTCAGTCTCAGTCTCAGTCTCAGTCTCAGTCTCAGTCTCAGTCTCAGTCTCAGTCTCAGTCTCAGTCTCAGTCTCAGTCTCAGTCTCAGTCTCAGTCTCAGTCTCAGTCTCAGTCTCAGTCTCAGTCTCAGTCTCAGTCTCAGTCTCAGTCTCAGTCTCAGTCTCAGTCTCAGTCTCAGTCTCAGTCTCAGTCTCAGTCTCAGTCTCAGTCTCAGTCTCAGTCTCAGTCTCAGTCTCAGTCTCAGTCTCAGTCTCAGTCTCAGTCTCAGTCTCAGTCTCAGTCTCAGTCTCAGTCTCAGTCTCAGTCTCAGTCTCAGTCTCAGTCTCAGTCTCAGTCTCAGTCTCAGTCTCAGTCTCAGTCTCAGTCTCAGTCTCAGTCTCAGTCTCAGTCTCAGTCTCAGTCTCAGTCTCAGTCTCAGTCTCAGTCTCAGTCTCAGTCTCAGTCTCAGTCTCAGTCTCAGTCTCAGTCTCAGTCTCAGTCTCAGTCTCAGTCTCAGTCTCAGTCTCAGTCTCAGTCTCAGTCTCAGTCTCAGTCTCAGTCTCAGTCTCAGTCTCAGTCTCAGTCTCAGTCTCAGTCTCAGTCTCAGTCTCAGTCTCAGTCTCAGTCTCAGTCTCAGTCTCAGTCTCAGTCTCAGTCTCAGTCTCAGTCTCAGTCTCAGTCTCAGTCTCAGTCTCAGTCTCAGTCTCAGTCTCAGTCTCAGTCTCAGTCTCAGTCTCAGTCTCAGTCTCAGTCTCAGTCTCAGTCTCAGTCTCAGTCTCAGTCTCAGTCTCAGTCTCAGTCTCAGTCTCAGTCTCAGTCTCAGTCTCAGTCTCAGTCTCAGTCTCAGTCTCAGTCTCAGTCTCAGTCTCAGTCTCAGTCTCAGTCTCAGTCTCAGTCTCAGTCTCAGTCTCAGTCTCAGTCTCAGTCTCAGTCTCAGTCTCAGTCTCAGTCTCAGTCTCAGTCTCAGTCTCAGTCTCAGTCTCAGTCTCAGTCTCAGTCTCAGTCTCAGTCTCAGTCTCAGTCTCAGTCTCAGTCTCAGTCTCAGTCTCAGTCTCAGTCTCAGTCTCAGTCTCAGTCTCAGTCTCAGTCTCAGTCTCAGTCTCAGTCTCAGTCTCAGTCTCAGTCTCAGTCTCAGTCTCAGTCTCAGTCTCAGTCTCAGTCTCAGTCTCAGTCTCAGTCTCAGTCTCAGTCTCAGTCTCAGTCTCAGTCTCAGTCTCAGTCTCAGTCTCAGTCTCAGTCTCAGTCTCAGTCTCAGTCTCAGTCTCAGTCTCAGTCTCAGTCTCAGTCTCAGTCTCAGTCTCAGTCTCAGTCTCAGTCTCAGTCTCAGTCTCAGTCTCAGTCTCAGTCTCAGTCTCAGTCTCAGTCTCAGTCTCAGTCTCAGTCTCAGTCTCAGTCTCAGTCTCAGTCTCAGTCTCAGTCTCAGTCTCAGTCTCAGTCTCAGTCTCAGTCTCAGTCTCAGTCTCAGTCTCAGTCTCAGTCTCAGTCTCAGTCTCAGTCTCAGTCTCAGTCTCAGTCTCAGTCTCAGTCTCAGTCTCAGTCTCAGTCTCAGTCTCAGTCTCAGTCTCAGTCTCAGTCTCAGTCTCAGTCTCAGTCTCAGTCTCAGTCTCAGTCTCAGTCTCAGTCTCAGTCTCAGTCTCAGTCTCAGTCTCAGTCTCAGTCTCAGTCTCAGTCTCAGTCTCAGTCTCAGTCTCAGTCTCAGTCTCAGTCTCAGTCTCAGTCTCAGTCTCAGTCTCAGTCTCAGTCTCAGTCTCAGTCTCAGTCTCAGTCTCAGTCTCAGTCTCAGTCTCAGTCTCAGTCTCAGTCTCAGTCTCAGTCTCAGTCTCAGTCTCAGTCTCAGTCTCAGTCTCAGTCTCAGTCTCAGTCTCAGTCTCAGTCTCAGTCTCAGTCTCAGTCTCAGTCTCAGTCTCAGTCTCAGTCTCAGTCTCAGTCTCAGTCTCAGTCTCAGTCTCAGTCTCAGTCTCAGTCTCAGTCTCAGTCTCAGTCTCAGTCTCAGTCTCAGTCTCAGTCTCAGTCTCAGTCTCAGTCTCAGTCTCAGTCTCAGTCTCAGTCTCAGTCTCAGTCTCAGTCTCAGTCTCAGTCTCAGTCTCAGTCTCAGTCTCAGTCTCAGTCTCAGTCTCAGTCTCAGTCTCAGTCTCAGTCTCAAACTGCTAATGGCTCAGTCTCAGTCTCAGTCTCAGTCTCAGTCTCAGTCTCAGTCTCAGTCTCAGTCTCAGTCTCAGTCTCAGTCTCAGTCTCAGTCTCAGTCTCAGTCTCAGTCTCAGTCTCAGTCTCAGTCTCAGTCTCAGTCTCAGTCTCAGTCTCAGTCTCAGTCTCAGTCTCAGTCTCAGTCTCAGTCTCAGTCTCAGTCTCAGTCTCAGTCTCAGTCTCAGTCTCAGTCTCAGTCTCAGTCTCAGTCTCAGTCTCAGTCTCAGTCTCAGTCTCAGTCTCAGTCTCAGTCTCAGTCTCAGTCTCAGTCTCAGTCTCAGTCTCAGTCTCAGTCTCAGTCTCAGTCTCAGTCTCAGTCTCAGTCTCAGTCTCAGTCTCAGTCTCAGTCTCAGTCTCAGTCTCAGTCTCAGTCTCAGTCTCAGTCTCAGTCTCAGTCTCAGTCTCAGTCTCAGTCTCAGTCTCAGTCTCAGTCTCAGTCTCAGTCTCAGTCTCAGTCTCAGTCTCAGTCTCAGTCTCAGTCTCAGTCTCAGTCTCAGTCTCAGTCTCAGTCTCAGTCTCAGTCTCAGTCTCAGTCTCAGTCTCAGTCTCAGTCTCAGTCTCAGTCTCAGTCTCAGTCTCAGTCTCAGTCTCAGTCTCAGTCTCAGTCTCAGTCTCAGTCTCAGTCTCAGTCTCAGTCTCAGTCTCAGTCTCAGTCTCAGTCTCAGTCTCAGTCTCAGTCTCAGTCTCAGTCTCAGTCTCAGTCTCAGTCTCAGTCTCAGTCTCAGTCTCAGTCTCAGTCTCAGTCTCAGTCTCAGTCTCAGTCTCAGTCTCAGTCTCAGTCTCAGTCTCAGTCTCAGTCTCAGTCTCAGTCTCAGTCTCAGTCTCAGTCTCAGTCTCAGTCTCAGTCTCAGTCTCAGTCTCAGTCTCAGTCTCAGTCTCAGTCTCAGTCTCAGTCTCAGTCTCAGTCTCAGTCTCAGTCTCAGTCTCAGTCTCAGTCTCAGTCTCAGTCTCAGTCTCAGTCTCAGTCTCAGTCTCAGTCTCAGTCTCAGTCTCAGTCTCAGTCTCAGTCTCAGTCTCAGTCTCAGTCTCAGTCTCAGTCTCAGTCTCAGTCTCAGTCTCAGTCTCAGTCTCAGTCTCAGTCTCAGTCTCAGTCTCAGTCTCAGTCTCAGTCTCAGTCTCAGTCTCAGTCTCAGTCTCAGTCTCAGTCTCAGTCTCAGTCTCAGTCTCAGTCTCAGTCTCAGTCTCAGTCTCAGTCTCAGTCTCAGTCTCAGTCTCAGTCTCAGTCTCAGTCTCAGTCTCAGTCTCAGTCTCAGTCTCAGTCTCAGTCTCAGTCTCAGTCTCAGTCTCAGTCTCAGTCTCAGTCTCAGTCTCAGTCTCAGTCTCAGTCTCAGTCTCAGTCTCAGTCTCAGTCTCAGTCTCAGTCTCAGTCTCAGTCTCAGTCTCAGTCTCAGTCTCAGTCTCAGTCTCAGTCTCAGTCTCAGTCTCAGTCTCAGTCTCAGTCTCAGTCTCAGTCTCAGTCTCAGTCTCAGTCTCAGTCTCAGTCTCAGTCTCAGTCTCAGTCTCAGTCTCAGTCTCAGTCTCAGTCTCAGTCTCAGTCTCAGTCTCAGTCTCAGTCTCAGTCTCAGTCTCAGTCTCAGTCTCAGTCTCAGTCTCAGTCTCAGTCTCAGTCTCAGTCTCAGTCTCAGTCTCAGTCTCAGTCTCAGTCTCAGTCTCAGTCTCAGTCTCAGTCTCAGTCTCAGTCTCAGTCTCAGTCTCAGTCTCAGTCTCAGTCTCAGTCTCAGTCTCAGTCTCAGTCTCAGTCTCAGTCTCAGTCTCAGTCTCAGTCTCAGTCTCAGTCTCAGTCTCAGTCTCAGTCTCAGTCTCAGTCTCAGTCTCAGTCTCAGTCTCAGTCTCAGTCTCAGTCTCAGTCTCAGTCTCAGTCTCAGTCTCAGTCTCAGTCTCAGTCTCAGTCTCAGTCTCAGTCTCAGTCTCAGTCTCAGTCTCAGTCTCAGTCTCAGTCTCAGTCTCAGTCTCAGTCTCAGTCTCAGTCTCAGTCTCAGTCTCAGTCTCAGTCTCAGTCTCAGTCTCAGTCTCAGTCTCAGTCTCAGTCTCAGTCTCAGTCTCAGTCTCAGTCTCAGTCTCAGTCTCAGTCTCAGTCTCAGTCTCAGTCTCAGTCTCAGTCTCAGTCTCAGTCTCAGTCTCAGTCTCAGTCTCAGTCTCTCTCAGTCTCAGTCTCAGTCTCAGTCTCAGTCTCAGTCTCAGTCTCAGTCTCAGTCTCAGTCTCAGTCTCAGTCTCAGTCTCAGTCTCAGTCTCAGTCTCAGTCTCAGTCTCAGTCTCAGTCTCAGTCTCAGTCTCAGTCTCAGTCTCAGTCTCAGTCTCAGTCTCAGTCTCAGTCTCAGTCTCAGTCTCAGTCTCAGTCTCAGTCTCAGTCTCAGTCTCAGTCTCAGTCTCAGTCTCAGTCTCAGTCTCAGTCTCAGTCTCAGTCTCAGTCTCAGTCTCAGTCTCAGTCTCAGTCTCAGTCTCAGTCTCAGTCTCAGTCTCAGTCTCAGTCTCAGTCTCAGTCTCAGTCTCAGTCTCAGTCTCAGTCTCAGTCTCAGTCTCAGTCTCAGTCTCAGTCTCAGTCTCAGTCTCAGTCTCAGTCTCAGTCTCAGTCTCAGTCTCAGTCTCAGTCTCAGTCTCAGTCTCAGTCTCAGTCTCAGTCTCAGTCTCAGTCTCAGTCTCAGTCTCAGTCTCAGTCTCAGTCTCAGTCTCAGTCTCAGTCTCAGTCTCAGTCTCAGTCTCAGTCTCAGTCTCAGTCTCAGTCTCAGTCTCAGTCTCAGTCTCAGTCTCAGTCTCAGTCTCAGTCTCAGTCTCAGTCTCAGTCTCAGTCTCAGTCTCAGTCTCAGTCTCAGTCTCAGTCTCAGTCTCAGTCTCAGTCTCAGTCTCAGTCTCAGTCTCAGTCTCAGTCTCAGTCTCAGTCTCAGTCTCAGTCTCAGTCTCAGTCTCAGTCTCAGTCTCAGTCTCAGTCTCAGTCTCAGTCTCAGTCTCAGTCTCAGTCTCAGTCTCAGTCTCAGTCTCAGTCTCAGTCTCAGTCTCAGTCTCAGTCTCAGTCTCAGTCTCAGTCTCAGTCTCAGTCTCAGTCTCAGTCTCAGTCTCAGTCTCAGTCTCAGTCTCAGTCTCAGTCTCAGTCTCAGTCTCAGTCTCAGTCTCAGTCTCAGTCTCAGTCTCAGTCTCAGTCTCAGTCTCAGTCTCAGTCTCAGTCTCAGTCTCAGTCTCAGTCTCAGTCTCAGTCTCAGTCTCAGTCTCAGTCTCAGTCTCAGTCTCAGTCTCAGTCTCAGTCTCAGTCTCAGTCTCAGTCTCAGTCTCAGTCTCAGTCTCAGTCTCAGTCTCAGTCTCAGTCTCAGTCTCAGTCTCAGTCTCAGTCTCAGTCTCAGTCTCAGTCTCAGTCTCAGTCTCAGTCTCAGTCTCAGTCTCAGTCTCAGTCTCAGTCTCAGTCTCAGTCTCAGTCTCAGTCTCAGTCTCAGTCTCAGTCTCAGTCTCAGTCTCAGTCTCAGTCTCAGTCTCAGTCTCAGTCTCAGTCTCAGTCTCAGTCTCAGTCTCAGTCTCAGTCTCAGTCTCAGTCTCAGTCTCAGTCTCAGTCTCAGTCTCAGTCTCAGTCTCAGTCTCAGTCTCAGTCTCAGTCTCAGTCTCAGTCTCAGTCTCAGTCTCAGTCTCAGTCTCAGTCTCAGTCTCAGTCTCAGTCTCAGTCTCAGTCTCAGTCTCAGTCTCAGTCTCAGTCTCAGTCTCAGTCTCAGTCTCAGTCTCAGTCTCAGTCTCAGTCTCAGTCTCAGTCTCAGTCTCAGTCTCAGTCTCAGTCTCAGTCTCAGTCTCAGTCTCAGTCTCAGTCTCAGTCTCAGTCTCAGTCTCAGTCTCAGTCTCAGTCTCAGTCTCAGTCTCAGTCTCAGTCTCAGTCTCAGTCTCAGTCTCAGTCTCAGTCTCAGTCTCAGTCTCAGTCTCAGTCTCAGTCTCAGTCTCAGTCTCAGTCTCAGTCTCAGTCTCAGTCTCAGTCTCAGTCTCAGTCTCAGTCTCAGTCTCAGTCTCAGTCTCAGTCTCAGTCTCAGTCTCAGTCTCAGTCTCAGTCTCAGTCTCAGTCTCAGTCTCAGTCTCAGTCTCAGTCTCAGTCTCAGTCTCAGTCTCAGTCTCAGTCTCAGTCTCAGTCTCAGTCTCAGTCTCAGTCTCAGTCTCAGTCTCAGTCTCAGTCTCAGTCTCAGTCTCAGTCTCAGTCTCAGTCTCAGTCTCAGTCTCAGTCTCAGTCTCAGTCTCAGTCTCAGTCTCAGTCTCAGTCTCAGTCTCAGTCTCAGTCTCAGTCTCAGTCTCAGTCTCAGTCTCAGTCTCAGTCTCAGTCTCAGTCTCAGTCTCAGTCTCAGTCTCAGTCTCAGTCTCAGTCTCAGTCTCAGTCTCAGTCTCAGTCTCAGTCTCAGTCTCAGTCTCAGTCTCAGTCTCAGTCTCAGTCTCAGTCTCAGTCTCAGTCTCAGTCTCAGTCTCAGTCTCAGTCTCAGTCTCAGTCTCAGTCTCAGTCTCAGTCTCAGTCTCAGTCTCAGTCTCAGTCTCAGTCTCAGTCTCAGTCTCAGTCTCAGTCTCAGTCTCAGTCTCAGTCTCAGTCTCAGTCTCAGTCTCAGTCTCAGTCTCAGTCTCAGTCTCAGTCTCAGTCTCAGTCTCAGTCTCAGTCTCAGTCTCAGTCTCAGTCTCAGTCTCAGTCTCAGTCTCAGTCTCAGTCTCAGTCTCAGTCTCAGTCTCAGTCTCAGTCTCAGTCTCAGTCTCAGTCTCAGTCTCAGTCTCAGTCTCAGTCTCAGTCTCAGTCTCAGTCTCAGTCTCAGTCTCAGTCTCAGTCTCAGTCTCAGTCTCAGTCTCAGTCTCAGTCTCAGTCTCAGTCTCAGTCTCAGTCTCAGTCTCAGTCTCAGTCTCAGTCTCAGTCTCAGTCTCAGTCTCAGTCTCAGTCTCAGTCTCAGTCTCAGTCTCAGTCTCAGTCTCAGTCTCAGTCTCAGTCTCAGTCTCAGTCTCAGTCTCAGTCTCAGTCTCAGTCTCAGTCTCAGTCTCAGTCTCAGTCTCAGTCTCAGTCTCAGTCTCAGTCTCAGTCTCAGTCTCAGTCTCAGTCTCAGTCTCAGTCTCAGTCTCAGTCTCAGTCTCAGTCTCAGTCTCAGTCTCAGTCTCAGTCTCAGTCTCAGTCTCAGTCTCAGTCTCAGTCTCAGTCTCAGTCTCAGTCTCAGTCTCAGTCTCAGTCTCAGTCTCAGTCTCAGTCTCAGTCTCAGTCTCAGTCTCAGTCTCAGTCTCAGTCTCAGTCTCAGTCTCAGTCTCAGTCTCAGTCTCAGTCTCAGTCTCAGTCTCAGTCTCAGTCTCAGTCTCAGTCTCAGTCTCAGTCTCAGTCTCAGTCTCAGTCTCAGTCTCAGTCTCAGTCTCAGTCTCAGTCTCAGTCTCAGTCTCAGTCTCAGTCTCAGTCTCAGTCTCAGTCTCAGTCTCAGTCTCAGTCTCAGTCTCAGTCTCAGTCTCAGTCTCAGTCTCAGTCTCAGTCTCAGTCTCAGTCTCAGTCTCAGTCTCAGTCTCAGTCTCAGTCTCAGTCTCAGTCTCAGTCTCAGTCTCAGTCTCAGTCTCAGTCTCAGTCTCAGTCTCAGTCTCAGTCTCAGTCTCAGTCTCAGTCTCAGTCTCAGTCTCAGTCTCAGTCTCAGTCTCAGTCTCAGTCTCAGTCTCAGTCTCAGTCTCAGTCTCAGTCTCAGTCTCAGTCTCAGTCTCAGTCTCAGTCTCAGTCTCAGTCTCAGTCTCAGTTCAATGTTCCCTTCGTTTTGATGTCCACATTTTCCCGGAGTCGTCCTGTTGCCACATACATGGTTCCATATACAAATTGTTCGGCACGAACCAGAAAATAGCAAAGTACATCCTTTATTTCAGTGCATTTGGGTCTACATTCGGTCAATTTATACCTATTAACTCCTCATTTTCCGCGTATCAATCGATTTTAGGTCAGATCTACCCATGCGATCCTGACATAACATCTAGTTCTGTGTCCTAAAAATGCTTGTAAATGTAGCACAGCTGCCAGCACTTACCCAAATGCAGTGGTGGTGGTGGTGGTGGTGAGAGGATGTGAGGATGTAATATAGCACCGTACTCGAATGCATTCAGTCACCTCCATATTCAGAGTGTGTTTGCTCTGTTTTGTGTATGTCAGCGTGTATGAATGAGTCCGAACCATAAATGATGCAGGTCTCAGTCTCAGTCTCAGTCTCAGTCTCAGTCTCAGTCTCAGTCTCAGTCTCAGAATGCAGGCTATTCAACGTGACTGATGCATCCGGACAGAACATTGAAGGAAAAAAAAAGAAAAGACTTCCAACTTACCCTTCTCCAGAATGAATCTGTCACACATTCAATCGTACCTCCTTAAAACTCCATCTCAATCGATCACCCGGTCCACTCTCTGTTATCTTTTTACGCCGATGGAAATAAGTTCAGAAATGAATCATTCTGTCTTCCGAAAAAATCAAATACAGTAGCCAAGTCACGTGTATCACTGGTGCCTCAATAGATATATAGTAAATTGCTGCCTCAATGGGACAAAATTGACTGCCTTCAATGTTCCCTTCGTTTTGATGTCCACATTTTCCCGGAGTCGTCCTGTTGCCACATACATGGTTCCATATACAAATTGTTCGGCACGAACCAGAAAATAGCAAAGTACATCCTTTATTTCAGTGCATTTGGGTCTACATTCGGTCAATTTATACCTCTCAGTCTCAGTCTCAGTCTCAGTCTCAGTCTCAGAATGCAGGCAATTCAACGTGACTGATGCATCCGGACAGAAAATTGAAGGAAAAAAAAAGAAAAGACTTCCAACTTACCCTTCTCCAGAATGAATCTGTCACACATTCAATCGTACCTCCTTAAAACTCCATCTCAATCGATCACCCGGTCCACTCTCTGTTATCTTTTTACGCCGATGGAAATAAGTTCAGAAATGAATCATTCTGTCTTCCGAAAAAATCAAATACAGTAGCCAAGTCACGTGTATCACTGGTGCCTCAATAGATATATAGTAAATTGCTGCCTCAATGGGACAAAATTGACTGCCTTCAATGTTCCCTTCGTTTTGATGTCCACATTTTCCCGGAGGCGTCCTGTTGCCACATACATGGTTCCATATACAAATTGTTCGGCACGAACCAGAAAATAGCAAAGTACATCCTTTATTTCAGTGCATTTGGGTCTACATTCGGTCAATTTATACCTCTCAGTCTCAGTCTCAGTCTCAGTCTCAGTCTCAGTCTCAGTCTCAGTCTCAGAATGCAGGCTATTCAACGTGACTGATGCATCCGGACAGAACATTGAAGGAAAAAAAAAGAAAAGACTTCCAACTTACCCTTCTCAGTCTCAGTCTCAGTCTCAGTCTCAGTCTCAGTCTCAGTCTCAGTCTCAGTCTCAGTCTCAGTCTCAGTCTCAGTCTCAGTCTCAGTCTCAGTCTCAGTCTCAGTCTCAGTCTCAGTCTCAGTCTCAGTCTCAGTCTCAGTCTCAGTCTCAGTCTCAGTCTCAGTCTCAGTCTCAGTCTCAGTCTCAGTCTCAGTCTCAGTCTCAGTCTCAGTCTCAGTCTCAGTCTCAGTCTCAGTCTCAGTCTCAGTCTCAGTCTCAGTCTCAGTCTCAGTCTCAGTCTCAGTCTCAGTCTCAGTCTCAGTCTCAGTCTCAGTCTCAGTCTCAGTCTCAGTCTCAGTCTCAGTCTCAGTCTCAGTCTCAGTCTCAGTCTCAGTCTCAGTCTCAGTCTCAGTCTCAGTCTCAGTCTCAGTCTCAGTCTCAGTCTCAGTCTCAGAATGCAGGCTATTCAACGTGACAGATGCATGGCTATTCAACGTGACTGATGCATCCGGACAGAACATTGTAGGAAAAAAAAAGAAAAGACTTCCAACTTACCCTTCTCCAGAATGAATCTGTCACACATTCAATCGTACCTCCTTAAAACTCCATCTCAATCGATCACCCGGTCCACTCTCTGTTATCTTTTTACGCCGATGGAAATAAGTTCAGAAATGAATCATTCTGTCTTCCGAAAAAATCAAATACAGTAGCCAAGTCACGTGTATCACTGGTGCCTCAATAGATATATAGTAAATTGCTGCCTCAATGGGACAAAATTGACTGCCTTCAATGTTCCCTTCGTTTTGATGTCCACATTTTCCCGGAGTCGTCCTGTTGCCACATACATGGTTCCATATACAAATTGTTCGGCACGAACCAGAAAATAGCAAAGTACATCCTTTATTTCAGTGCATTTGGGTCTACATTCGGTCAATTTATACCTATTAACTCCTCATTTTCCGCGTATCAATCGATTTTAGGTCAGATCTACCCATGCGATCCTGACATAACATCTAGTTCTGTGTCCTAAAAATGCTTGTAAATGTAGCACAGCTGCCAGCACTTACCCAAATGCAGTGGTGGTGGTGGTGGTGGTGAGAGGATGTGAGGATGTAATATAGCACCGTACTCGAATGCATTCAGTCACCTCCATATTCAGAGTGTGTTTGCTCTGTTTTGTGTATGTCAGCGTGTATGAATGAGTCCGAACCATAAATGATGCAGGTCTCAGTCTCAGTCTCAGTCTCAGTCTCAGTCTCAGTCTCAGTCTCAGTCTCAGAATGCAGGCTATTCAACGTGACTGATGCATCCGGACAGAACATTGAAGGAAAAAAAAAGAAAAGACTTCCAACTTACCCTTCTCCAGAATGAATCTGTCACACATTCAATCGTACCTCCTTAAAACTCCATCTCAATCGATCACCCGGTCCACTCTCTGTTATCTTTTTACGCCGATGGAAATAAGTTCAGAAATGAATCATTCTGTCTTCCGAAAAAATCAAATACAGTAGCCAAGTCACGTGTATCACTGGTGCCTCAATAGATATATAGTAAATTGCTGCCTCAATGGGACAAAATTGACTGCCTTCAATGTTCCCTTCGTTTTGATGTCCACATTTTCCCGGAGTCGTCCTGTTGCCACATACATGGTTCCATATACAAATTGTTCGGCACGAACCAGAAAATAGCAAAGTACATCCTTTATTTCAGTGCATTTGGGTCTACATTCGGTCAATTTATACCTCTCAGTCTCAGTCTCAGTCTCAGTCTCAGTCTCAGAATGCAGGCAATTCAACGTGACTGATGCATCCGGACAGAAAATTGAAGGAAAAAAAAAGAAAAGACTTCCAACTTACCCTTCTCCAGAATGAATCTGTCACACATTCAATCGTACCTCCTTAAAACTCCATCTCAATCGATCACCCGGTCCACTCTCTGTTATCTTTTTACGCCGATGGAAATAAGTTCAGAAATGAATCATTCTGTCTTCCGAAAAAATCAAATACAGTAGCCAAGTCACGTGTATCACTGGTGCCTCAATAGATATATAGTAAATTGCTGCCTCAATGGGACAAAATTGACTGCCTTCAATGTTCCCTTCGTTTTGATGTCCACATTTTCCCGGAGGCGTCCTGTTGCCACATACATGGTTCCATATACAAATTGTTCGGCACGAACCAGAAAATAGCAAAGTACATCCTTTATTTCAGTGCATTTGGGTCTACATTCGGTCAATTTATACCTCTCAGTCTCAGTCTCAGTCTCAGTCTCAGTCTCAGTCTCAGTCTCAGTCTCAGAATGCAGGCTATTCAACGTGACTGATGCATCCGGACAGAACATTGAAGGAAAAAAAAAGAAAAGACTTCCAACTTACCCTTCTCAGTCTCAGTCTCAGTCTCAGTCTCAGTCTCAGTCTCAGTCTCAGTCTCAGTCTCAGTCTCAGTCTCAGTCTCAGTCTCAGTCTCAGTCTCAGTCTCAGTCTCAGTCTCAGTCTCAGTCTCAGTCTCAGTCTCAGTCTCAGTCTCAGTCTCAGTCTCAGTCTCAGTCTCAGTCTCAGTCTCAGTCTCAGTCTCAGTCTCAGTCTCAGTCTCAGTCTCAGTCTCAGTCTCAGTCTCAGTCTCAGTGTCAGTCTCAGTCTCAGTCTCAGTCTCAGTCTCAGTCTCAGTCTCAGTCTCAGTCTCAGTCTCAGTCTCAGTCTCAGTCTCAGTCTCAGTCTCAGTCTCAGTCTCAGTCTCAGTCTCAGTCTCAGTCTCAGTCTCAGTCTCAGAATGCAGGCTATTCAACGTGACTGATGCATCCGGACAGAACATTGAAGGAAAAAAAAAAGAAAAGACTTCCAACTTACCCTTCTCCAGAATGAATCTGTCACACATTCAATCGTACCTCCTTAAAACTCCATCTCAATCGATCACCCGGTCCACTCTCTGTTATCTTTTTACGCCGATGGAAATAAGTTCAGAAATGAATCATTCTGTCTTCCGAAAAAATCAAATACAGTAGCCAAGTCACGTGTATCACTGGTGCCTCAATAGATATAGTCAGTCTCAGTCTCAGTCTCAGTCTCAGTCTCAGTCTCAGTCTCAGTCTCAGTCTCAGTCTCAGTCTCAGTCTCAGTCTCAGAATGCAGGCTATTCAACGTGACTGATGCATCCAGACAGAACATTGAAGGAAAAAAAAAGAAAAGACTTCCAACTTACCCTTCTCCAGAATGAATCTGTCACACATTCAATCGTACCTCCTTAAAACTCCATCTCAATCGATCACCCGGTCCACTCTCTGTTATCTTTTTACGCCGATGGAAATAAGTTCAGAAATGAATCATTCTGTCTTCCGAAAAAATCAAATACAGTAGCCAAGTCACGTGTATCACTGGTGCCTCAATAGATATATAGTAAATTGCTGCCTCAATGGGACAAAATTGACTGCCTTCAATGTTCCCTTCGTTTTGATGTCCACATTTTCCCGGAGTCGTCCTGTTGCCACATACATGGTTCCATATACAAATTGTTCGGCACAAACCAGAAAATAGCAAAGTACATCCTTTATTTCAGTGCATTTGGGTCTACATTCGGTCAATTTATACCTCTCAGTCTCAGTCTCAGTCTCAGTCTCAGTCTCAGTCTCAGTCTCAGAATGCAGGCTATTCAACGTGACTGATGCATCCGGACAGAACATTGTAGGAAAAAAAAAGAAAAGACTTCCAACTTACACTTCTCCAGAATGAATCTGTCACACATTCAATCGTACCTCCTTAAAACTCCATCTCAATCGATCACCCGGTCCACTCTCTGTTATCTTTTTACGCCGATGGAAATAAGTTCAGAAATGAATCATTCTGTCTTCCGAAAAAATCAAATACAGTAGCCAAGTCACGTGTATCACTGGTGCCTCAATAGATATATAGTAAATTGCTGCCTCAATGGGACAAAATTGACTGCCTTCAATGTTCCCTTCGTTTTGATGTCCACATTTTCCCGGAGTCGTCCTGTTGCCACATACATGGTTCCATATACAAATTGTTCGGCACGAACCAGAAAATAGCAAAGTACATCCTTTATTTCAGTGCATTTGGGTCTACATTCGGTCAATTTATACCTATTAACTCCTCATTTTCCGCGTATCAATCGATTTTAGGTCAGATCTACCCATGCGATCCTGACATAACATCTAGTTCTGTGTCCTAAAAATGCTTGTAAATGTAGCACAGCTGCCAGCACTTACCCAAATGCAGTGGTGGTGGTGGTGGTGGTGAGAGGATGTGAGGATGTAATATAGCACCGTACTCGAATGCATTCAGTCACCTCCATATTCAGAGTGTGTTTGCTCTGTTTTGTGTATGTCAGCGTGTATGAATGAGTCCGAACCATAAATGATGCAGGTCTCAGTCTCAGTCTCAGTCTCAGTCTCAGTCTCAGTCTCAGTCTCAGTCTCAGAATGCAGGCTATTCAACGTGACTGATGCATCCGGACAGAACATTGAAGGAAAAAAAAAGAAAAGACTTCCAACTTACCCTTCTCCAGAATGAATCTGTCACACATTCAATCGTACCTCCTTAAAACTCCATCTCAATCGATCACCCGGTCCACTCTCTGTTATCTTTTTACGCCGATGGAAATAAGTTCAGAAATGAATCATTCTGTCTTCCGAAAAAATCAAATACAGTAGCCAAGTCACGTGTATCACTGGTGCCTCAATAGATATATAGTAAATTGCTGCCTCAATGGGACAAAATTGACTGCCTTCAATGTTCCCTTCGTTTTGATGTCCACATTTTCCCGGAGTCGTCCTGTTGCCACATACATGGTTCCATATACAAATTGTTCGGCACGAACCAGAAAATAGCAAAGTACATCCTTTATTTCAGTGCATTTGGGTCTACATTCGGTCAATTTATACCTCTCAGTCTCAGTCTCAGTCTCAGTCTCAGTCTCAGTCTCAGTCTCAGAATGCAGGCAATTCAACGTGACTGATGCATCCGGACAGAAAATTGAAGGAAAAAAAAAGAAAAGACTTCCAACTTACCCTTCTCCAGAATGAATCTGTCACACATTCAATCGTACCTCCTTAAAACTCCATCTCAATCGATCACCCGGTCCACTCTCTGTTATCTTTTTACGCCGATGGAAATAAGTTCAGAAATGAATCATTCTGTCTTCCGAAAAAATCAAATACAGTAGCCAAGTCACGTGTATCACTGGTGCCTCAATAGATATATAGTAAATTGCTGCCTCAATGGGACAAAATTGACTGCCTTCAATGTTCCCTTCGTTTTGATGTCCACATTTTCCCGGAGGCGTCCTGTTGCCACATACATGGTTCCATATACAAATTGTTCGGCACGAACCAGAAAATAGCAAAGTACATCCTTTATTTCAGTGCATTTGGGTCTACATTCGGTCAATTTATACCTCTCAGTCTCAGTCTCAGTCTCAGTCTCAGTCTCAGTCTCAGTCTCAGTCTCAGAATGCAGGCTATTCAACGTGACTGATGCATCCGGACAGAACATTGAAGGAAAAAAAAAGAAAAGACTTCCAACTTACCCTTCTCAGTCTCAGTCTCAGTCTCAGTCTCAGTCTCAGTCTCAGTCTCAGTCTCAGTCTCAGTCTCAGTCTCAGTCTCAGTCTCAGTCTCAGTCTCAGTCTCAGTCTCAGTCTCAGTCTCAGTCTCAGTCTCAGTCTCAGTCTCAGTCTCAGTCTCAGTCTCAGTCTCAGTCTCAGTCTCAGTCTCAGTCTCAGTCTCAGTCTCAGTCTCAGTCTCAGTCTCAGTCTCAGTCTCAGTCTCAGTCTCAGTCTCAGTGTCAGTCTCAGTCTCAGTCTCAGTCTCAGTCTCAGTCTCAGTCTCAGTCTCAGTCTCAGTCTCAGTCTCAGTCTCAGTCTCAGTCTCAGTCTCAGTCTCAGTCTCAGTCTCAGTCTCAGTCTCAGTCTCAGTCTCAGTCTCAGTCTCAGTCTCAGTCTCAGTCTCAGTCTCAGTCTCAGAATGCAGGCTATTCAACGTGACTGATGCATCCGGACAGAACATTGAAGGAAAAAAAAAAGAAAAGACTTCCAACTTACCCTTCTCCAGAATGAATCTGTCACACATTCAATCGTACCTCCTTAAAACTCCATCTCAATCGATCACCCGGTCCACTCTCTGTTATCTTTTTACGCCGATGGAAATAAGTTCAGAAATGAATCATTCTGTCTTCCGAAAAAATCAAATACAGTAGCCAAGTCACGTGTATCACTGGTGCCTCAATAGATATAGTCAGTCTCAGTCTCAGTCTCAGTCTCAGTCTCAGTCTCAGTCTCAGTCTCAGTCTCAGTCTCAGTCTCAGAATGCAGGCTATTCAACGTGACTGATGCATCCGGACAGAACATTGAAGGAAAAAAAAAGAAAAGACTTCCAACTTACCCTTCTCCAGAATGAATCTGTCACACATTCAATCGTACCTCCTTAAAACTCCATCTCAATCGATCACCCGGTCCACTCTCTGTTATCTTTTTACGCCGATGGAAATAAGTTCAGAAATGAATCATTCTGTCTTCCGAAAAAATCAAATACAGTAGCCAAGTCACGTGTATCACTGGTGCCTCAATAGATATATAGTAAATTGCTGCCTCAATGGGACAAAATTGACTGCCTTCAATGTTCCCTTCGTTTTGATGTCCACATTTTCCCGGAGTCGTCCTGTTGCCACATACATGGTTCCATATACAAATTGTTCGGCACAAACCAGAAAATAGCAAAGTACATCCTTTATTTCAGTGCATTTGGGTCTACATTCGGTCAATTTATACCTCTCAGTCTCAGTCTCAGTCTCAGTCTCAGTCTCAGTCTCAGTCTCAGTCTCAGTCTCAGAATGCAGGCTATTCAACGTGACTGATGCATCCGGACAGAACATTGTAGGAAAAAAAAAGAAAAGACTTCCAACTTACCCTTCTCCAGAATGAATCTGTCACACATTCAATCGTACCTCCTTAAAACTCCATCTCAATCGATCACCCGGTCCACTCTCTGTTATCTTTTTACGCCGATGGAAATAAGTTCAGAAATGAATCATTCTGTCTTCCGAAAAAATCAAATACAGTAGCCAAGTCACGTGTATCACTGGTGCCTCAATAGATATATAGTAAATTGCTGCCTCAATGGGACAAAATTGACTGCCTTCAATGTTCCCTTCGTTTTGATGTCCACATTTTCCCGGAGTCGTCCTGTTGCCACATACATGGTTCCATATACAAATTGTTCGGCACGAACCAGAAAATAGCAAAGTACATCCTTTATTTCAGTGCATTTGGGTCTACATTCGGTCAATTTATACCTATTAACTCCTCATTTTCCGCGTATCAATCGATTTTAGGTCAGATCTACCCATGCGATCCTGACATAACATCTAGTTCTGTGTCCTAAAAATGCTTGTAAATGTAGCACAGCTGCCAGCACTTACCCAAATGCAGTGGTGGTGGTGGTGGTGGTGAGAGGATGTGAGGATGTAATATAGCACCGTACTCGAATGCATTCAGTCACCTCCATATTCAGAGTGTGTTTGCTCTGTTTTGTGTATGTCAGCGTGTATGAATGAGTCCGAACCATAAATGATGCAGGTCTCAGTCTCAGTCTCAGTCTCAGTCTCAGTCTCAGTCTCAGTCTCAGTCTCAGTCTCAGAATGCAGGCTATTCAACGTGACTGATGCATCCGGACAGAACATTGAAGGAAAAAAAAAGAAAAGACTTCCAACTTACCCTTCTCCAGAATGAATCTGTCACACATTCAATCGTACCTCCTTAAAACTCCATCTCAATCGATCACCCGGTCCACTCTCTGTTATCTTTTTACGCCGATGGAAATAAGTTCAGAAATGAATCATTCTGTCTTCCGAAAAAATCAAATACAGTAGCCAAGTCACGTGTATCACTGGTGCCTCAATAGATATATAGTAAATTGCTGCCTCAATGGGACAAAATTGACTGCCTTCAATGTTCCCTTCGTTTTGATGTCCACATTTTCCCGGAGTCGTCCTGTTGCCACATACATGGTTCCATATACAAATTGTTCGGCACGAACCAGAAAATAGCAAAGTACATCCTTTATTTCAGTGCATTTGGGTCTACATTCGGTCAATTTATACCTCTCAGTCTCAGTCTCAGTCTCAGTCTCAGAATGCAGGCAATTCAACGTGACTGATGCATCCGGACAGAAAATTGAAGGAAAAAAAAAGAAAAGACTTCCAACTTACCCTTCTCCAGAATGAATCTGTCACACATTCAATCGTACCTCCTTAAAACTCCATCTCAATCGATCACCCGGTCCACTCTCTGTTATCTTTTTACGCCGATGGAAATAAGTTCAGAAATGAATCATTCTGTCTTCCGAAAAAATCAAATACAGTAGCCAAGTCACGTGTATCACTGGTGCCTCAATAGATATATAGTAAATTGCTGCCTCAATGGGACAAAATTGACTGCCTTCAATGTTCCCTTCGTTTTGATGTCCACATTTTCCCGGAGGCGTCCTGTTGCCACATACATGGTTCCATATACAAATTGTTCGGCACGAACCAGAAAATAGCAAAGTACATCCTTTATTTCAGTGCATTTGGGTCTACATTCGGTCAATTTATACCTCTCAGTCTCAGTCTCAGTCTCAGTCTCAGTCTCAGTCTCAGAATGCAGGCTATTCAACGTGACTGATGCATCCGGACAGAACATTGAAGGAAAAAAAAAGAAAAGACTTCCAACTTACCCTTCTCAGTCTCAGTCTCAGTCTCAGTCTCAGTCTCAGTCTCAGTCTCAGTCTCAGTCTCAGTCTCAGTCTCAGTCTCAGTCTCAGTCTCAGTCTCAGTCTCAGTCTCAGTCTCAGTCTCAGTCTCAGTCTCAGTCTCAGTCTCAGTCTCAGTCTCAGTCTCAGTCTCAGTCTCAGTCTCAGAATGCAGGCTATTCAACGTGACTGATGCATCCGGACAGAACATTGAAGGAAAAAAAAAAAGAAAAGACTTCCAACTTACCCTTCTCCAGAATGAATCTGTCACACATTCAATCGTACCTCCTTAAAACTCCATCTCAATCGATCACGCGGTCCACTCTCTGTTATCTTTTTACGCCGATGGAAATAAGTTCAGAAATGAATCATTCTGTCTTCCGAAAAAATCAAATACAGTAGCCAAGTCACGTGTATCACTGGTGCCTCAATAGATATAGTCAGTCTCAGTCTCAGTCTCAGTCTCAGTCTCAGTCTCAGTCTCAGTCTCAGTCTCAGTCTCAGTCTCAGTCTCAGAATGCAGGCTATTCAACGTGACTGATGCATCCGGACAGAACATTGAAGGAAAAAAAAAGAAAAGACTTCCAACTTACCCTTCTCCAGAATGAATCTGTCACACATTCAATCGTACCTCCTTAAAACTCCATCTCAATCGATCACCCGGTCCACTCTCTGTTATCTTTTTACGCCGATGGAAATAAGTTCAGAAATGAATCATTCTGTCTTCCGAAAAAATCAAATACAGTAGCCAAGTCACGTGTATCACTGGTGCCTCAATAGATATATAGTAAATTGCTGCCTCAATGGGACAAAATTGACTGCCTTCAATGTTCCCTTCGTTTTGATGTCCACATTTTCCCGGAGTCGTCCTGTTGCCACATACATGGTTCCATATACAAATTGTTCGGCACAAACCAGAAAATAGCAAAGTACATCCTTTATTTCAGTGCATTTGGGTCTACATTCGGTCAATTTATACCTCTCAGTCTCAGTCTCAGTCTCAGTCTCAGTCTCAGTCTCAGTCTCAGAATGCAGGCAATTCAACG
This sequence comes from Schistocerca americana, assembly GCF_021461395.2. NCBI lineage: Eukaryota > Metazoa > Arthropoda > Insecta > Orthoptera > Acrididae > Schistocerca > Schistocerca americana. The sequence continues at coordinate 68,605,236 of NC_060128.1, read as the reverse complement.
TGACTGATGCATCCGGACAGAAAATTGAAGGAAAAAAAAAGAAAAGACTTCCAACTTACCCTTCTCCAGAATGAATCTGTCACACATTCAATCGTACCTCCTTAAAACTCCATCTCAATCGATCACCCGGTCCACTCTCTGTTATCTTTTTACGCCGATGGAAATAAGTTCAGAAATGAATCATTCTGTCTTCCGAAAAAATCAAATACAGTAGCCAAGTCACGTGTATCACTGGTGCCTCAATAGATATATAGTAAATTGCTGCCTCAATGGGACAAAATTGACTGCCTTCAATGTTCCCTTCGTTTTGATGTCCACATTTTCCCGGAGGCGTCCTGTTGCCACATACATGGTTCCATATACAAATTGTTCGGCACGAACCAGAAAATAGCAAAGTACATCCTTTATTTCAGTGCATTTGGGTCTACATTCGGTCAATTTATACCTCTCAGTCTCAGTCTCAGTCTCAGTCTCAGTCTCAGTCTCAGTCTCAGTCTCAGAATGCAGGCTATTCAACGTGACTGATGCATCCGGACAGAACATTGAAGGAAAAAAAAAGAAAAGACTTCCAACTTACCCTTCTCCAGAATGAATCTGTCACACATTCAATCGTACCTCCTTAAAACTCCATCTCAATCGATCACCCGGTCCACTCTCTGTTATCTTTTTACGCCGATGGAAATAAGTTCAGAAATGAATCATTCTGTCTTCCGAAAAAATCAAATACAGTAGCCAAGTCACGTGTATCACTGGTGCCTCAATAGATATATAGTAAATTGCTGCCTCAATGGGACAAAATTGACTGCCTTCAATGTTCCCTTCGTTTTGATGTCCACATTTTCCCGGAGTCGTCCTGTTGCCACATACATGGTTCCATATACAAATTGTTCGGCACGAACCAGAAAATAGCAAAGTACATCCTTTATTTCAGTGCATTTGGGTCTACATTCGGTCAATTTATACCTATTAACTCCTCATTTTCCGCGTATCAATCGATTTTAGGTCAGATCTACCCATGCGATCCTGACATAACATCTAGTTCTGTGTCCTAAAAATGCTTGTAAATGTAGCACAGCTGCCAGCACTTACCCAAATGCAGTGGTGGTGGTGGTGGTGGTGAGAGGATGTGAGGATGTAATATAGCACCGTACTCGAATGCATTCAGTCACCTCCATATTCAGAGTGTGTTTCCTCTGTTTTGTGTATGTCAGCGTGTATGAATGAGTCCGAACCATAAATGATGCAGGTCTCAGTCTCAGTCTCAGTCTCAGTCTCAGAATGCAGGCTATTCAACGTGACTGATGCATCCGGACAGAACATTGAAGGAAAAAAAAAGAAAAGACTTCCAACTTACCCTTCTCCAGAATGAATCTGTCACACATTCAATCGTACCTCCTTAAAACTCCATCTCAATCGATCACCCGGTCCACTCTCTGTTATCTTTTTACGCCGATGGAAATAAGTTCAGAAATGAATCATTCTGTCTTCCGAAAAAATCAAATACAGTAGCCAAGTCACGTGTATCACTGGTGCCTCAATAGATATAGTCAGTCTCAGTCTCAGTCTCAGTCTCAGTCTCAGTCTCAGTCTCAGTCTCAGTCTCAGTCTCAGTCTCAGTCTCAGTCTCAGTCTCAGTCTCAGTCTCAGTCTCAGTCTCAGTCTCAGTCTCAGTCTCAGTCTCAGTCTCAGTCTCAGTCTCAGTCTCAGTCTCAGTCTCAGTCTCAGTCTCAGTCTCAGTCTCAGTCTCAGTCTCAGTCTCAGTCTCAGTCTCAGTCTCAGTCTCAGTCTCAGTCTCAGTCTCAGTCTCAGTCTCAGTCTCAGTCTCAGTCTCAGTCTCAGTCTCAGTCTCAGTCTCAGTCTCAGTCTCAGTCTCAGTCTCAGTCTCAGTCTCAGAATGCAGGCTATTCAACGTGACTGATGCATCCGGACAGAACATTGAAGGAAAAAAAAAAGAAAAGACTTCCAACTTACCCTTCTCCAGAATGAATCTGTCACACATTCAATCGTACCTCCTTAAAACTCCATCTCAATCGATCACCCGGTCCACTCTCTGTTATCTTTTTACGCCGATGGAAATGAGTTCAGAAATGAATCATTCTGTCTTCCGAAAAAATCAAATACAGTAGCCAAGTCACGTGTATCACTGGTGCCTCAATAGATATATAGTAAATTGCTGCCTCAATGGGACAAAATTGACTGCCTTCAATGTTCCCTTCGTTTTGATGTCCACATTTCCCCGGAGTCGTCCTGTTGTCACATACATGGTTCCATATACAAATTGTTCGGCACGAACCAGAAAATAGCAAAGTACATCCTTTATTTCAGTGCATTTGGGTCTACATTCGGTCAATTTATACCTATTAACTCCTCATTTTCCGCGTATCAATCGATTTTAGGTCAGATCTACCCATGCGATCCTGACATAACATCTAGTTCTGTGTCCTAAAAATGCTTGTAAATGTAGCACAGCTGCCAGCACTTACCCAAATGCAGTGGTGGTGGTGGTGGTGGTGAGAGGATGTGAGGATGTAATATAGCACCGTACTCGAATGCATTCAGTCACCTCCATATTCAGAGTGTGTTTCCTCTGTTTTGTGTATGTCAGCGTGTATGAATGAGTCCGAACCATAAATGATGCAGGTCTCAGTCTCAGTCTCAGTCTCAGTCTCAGTCTCAGTCTCAGTCTCAGAATGCAGGCTATTCAACGTGACTCATGCATCCGGACAGAACATTGAAGGAAAAAAAAAGAAAAGACTTCCAACTTACCCTTCTCCAGAATGAATCTGTCACACATTCAATCGTACCTCCTTAAAACTCCATCTCAATCGATCACCCGGTCCACTCTCTGTTATCTTTTTACGCCGATGGAAATAAGTTCAGAAATGAATCATTCTGTCTTCCGAAAAAATCAAATACAGTAGCCAAGTCACGTGTATCACTGGTGCCTCAATGGATATAGTCAGTCTCAGTCTCAGTCTCAGTCTCAGTCTCAGTCTCAGTCTCAGTCTCAGTCTCAGTCTCAGTCTCAGAATGCAGGCTATTCAACGTGACTGATGCATCCGGACAGAACATTGAAGGAAAAAAAAAGAAAAGACTTCCAACTTACCCTTCTCCAGAATGAATCTGTCACACATTCAATCGTACCTCCTTAAAACTCCATCTCAATCGATCACCCGGTCCACTCTCTGTTATCTTTTTACGCCGATGGAAATAAGTTCAGAAATGAATCATTCTGTCTTCCGAAAAAATCAAATACAGTAGCCAAGTCACGTGTATCACTGGTGCCTCAATAGATATATAGTAAATTGCTGCCTCAATGGGACAAAATTGACTGCCTTCAATGTTCCCTTCGTTTTGATGTCCACATTTTCCCGGAGTCGTCCTGTTGCCACATACATGGTTCCATATACAAATTGTTCGGCACAAACCAGAAAATAGCAAAGTACATCCTTTATTTCAGTGCATTTGGGTCTACATTCGGTCAATTTATACCTCTCAGTCTCAGTCTCAGTCTCAGTCTCAGTCTCAGTCTCAGTCTCAGTCTCAGAATGCAGGCTATTCAACGTGACTGATGCATCCGGACAGAACATTGTAGGAAAAAAAAAGAAAAGACTTCCAACTTACCCTTCTCCAGAATGAATCTGTCACACATTCAATCGTACCTCCTTAAAACTCCATCTCAATCGATCACCCGGTCCACTCTCTGTTATCTTTTTACGCCGATGGAAATAAGTTCAGAAATGAATCATTCTGTCTTCCGAAAAAATCAAATACAGTAGCCAAGTCACGTGTATCACTGGTGCCTCAATAGATATATAGTAAATTGCTGCCTCAATGGGACAAAATTGACTGCCTTCAATGTTCCCTTCGTTTTGATGTCCACATTTTCCCGGAGTCGTCCTGTTGCCACATACATGGTTCCATATACAAATTGTTCGGCACGAACCAGAAAATAGCAAAGTACATCCTTTATTTCAGTGCATTTGGGTCTACATTCGGTCAATTTATACCTATTAACTCCTCATTTTCCGCGTATCAATCGATTTTAGGTCAGATCTACCCATGCGATCCTGACATAACATCTAGTTCTGTGTCCTAAAAATGCTTGTAAATGTAGCACAGCTGCCAGCACTTACCCAAATGCAGTGGTGGTGGTGGTGGTGGTGAGAGGATGTGAGGATGTAATATAGCACCGTACTCGAATGCATTCAGTCACCTCCATATTCAGAGTGTGTTTGCTCTGTTTTGTGTATGTCAGCGTGTATGAATGAGTCCGAACCATAAATGATGCAGGTCTCAGTCTCAGTCTCAGTCTCAGTCTCAGTCTCAGTCTCAGTCTCAGAATGCAGGCTATTCAACGTGACTGATGCATCCGGACAGAACATTGAAGGAAAAAAAAAGAAAAGACTTCCAACTTACCCTTCTCCAGAATGAATCTGTCACACATTCAATCGTACCTCCTTAAAACTCCATCTCAATCGATCACCCGGTCCACTCTCTGTTATCTTTTTACGCCGATGGAAATAAGTTCAGAAATGAATCATTCTGTCTTCCGAAAAAATCAAATACAGTAGCCAAGTCACGTGTATCACTGGTGCCTCAATAGATATATAGTAAATTGCTGCCTCAATGGGACAAAATTGACTGCCTTCAATGTTCCCTTCGTTTTGATGTCCACATTTTCCCGGAGTCGTCCTGTTGCCACATACATGGTTCCATATACAAATTGTTCGGCACGAACCAGAAAATAGCAAAGTACATCCTTTATTTCAGTGCATTTGGGTCTACATTCGGTCAATTTATACCTCTCAGTCTCAGTCTCAGTCTCAGTCTCAGTCTCAGTCTCAGTCTCAGAATGCAGGCAATTCAACGTGACTGATGCATCCGGACAGAAAATTGAAGGAAAAAAAAAGAAAAGACTTCCAACTTACCCTTCTCCAGAATGAATCTGTCACACATTCAATCGTACCTCCTTAAAACTCCATCTCAATCGATCACCCGGTCCACTCTCTGTTATCTTTTTACGCCGATGGAAATAAGTTCAGAAATGAATCATTCTGTCTTCCGAAAAAATCAAATACAGTAGCCAAGTCACGTGTATCACTGGTGCCTCAATAGATATATAGTAAATTGCTGCCTCAATGGGACAAAATTGACTGCCTTCAATGTTCCCTTCGTTTTGATGTCCACATTTTCCCGGAGGCGTCCTGTTGCCACATACATGGTTCCATATACAAATTGTTCGGCACGAACCAGAAAATAGCAAAGTACATCCTTTATTTCAGTGCATTTGGGTCTACATTCGGTCAATTTATACCTCTCAGTCTCAGTCTCAGTCTCAGTCTCAGTCTCAGTCTCAGAATGCAGGCTATTCAACGTGACTGATGCATCCGGACAGAACATTGAAGGAAAAAAAAAGAAAAGACTTCCAACTTACCCTTCTCCAGAATGAATCTGTCACACATTCAATCGTACCTCCTTAAAACTCCATCTCAATCGATCACCCGGTCCACTCTCTGTTATCTTTTTACGCCGATGGAAATAAGTTCAGAAATGAATCATTCTGTCTTCCGAAAAAATCAAATACAGTAGCCAAGTCACGTGTATCACTGGTGCCTCAATAGATATATAGTAAATTGCTGCCTCAATGGGACAAAATTGACTGCCTTCAATGTTCCCTTCGTTTTGATGTCCACATTTTCCCGGAGTCGTCCTGTTGCCACATACATGGTTCCATATACAAATTGTTCGGCACGAACCAGAAAATAGCAAAGTACATCCTTTATTTCAGTGCATTTGGGTCTACATTCGGTCAATTTATACCTATTAACTCCTCATTTTCCGCGTATCAATCGATTTTAGGTCAGATCTACCCATGCGATCCTGACATAACATCTAGTTCTGTGTCCTAAAAATGCTTGTAAATGTAGCACAGCTGCCAGCACTTACCCAAATGCAGTGGTGGTGGTGGTGGTGGTGAGAGGATGTGAGGATGTAATATAGCACCGTACTCGAATGCATTCAGTCACCTCCATATTCAGAGTGTGTTTCCTCTGTTTTGTGTATGTCAGCGTGTATGAATGAGTCCGAACCATAAATGATGCAGGTCTCAGTCTCAGTCTCAGTCTCAGTCTCAGAATGCAGGCTATTCAACGTGACTGATGCATCCGGACAGAACATTGAAGGAAAAAAAAAGAAAAGACTTCCAACTTACCCTTCTCCAGAATGAATCTGTCACACATTCAATCGTACCTCCTTAAAACTCCATCTCAATCGATCACCCGGTCCACTCTCTGTTATCTTTTTACGCCGATGGAAATAAGTTCAGAAATGAATCATTCTGTCTTCCGAAAAAATCAAATACAGTAGCCAAGTCACGTGTATCACTGGTGCCTCAATAGATATAGTCAGTCTCAGTCTCAGTCTCAGTCTCAGTCTCAGTCTCAGTCTCAGTCTCAGTCTCAGTCTCAGTCTCAGTCTCAGTCTCAGTCTCAGTCTCAGAATGCAGGCTATTCAACGTGACTGATGCATCCGGACAGAACATTGAAGGAAAAAAAAAGAAAAGACTTCCAACTTACCCTTCTCCAGAATGAATCTGTCACACATTCAATCGTACCTCCTTAAAACTCCATCTCAATCGATCACCCGGTCCACTCTCTGTTATCTTTTTACGCCGATGGAAATAAGTTCAGAAATGAATCATTCTGTCTTCCGAAAAAATCAAATACAGTAGCCAAGTCACGTGTATCACTGGTGCCTCAATAGATATATAGTAAATTGCTGCCTCAATGGGACAAAATTGACTGCCTTCAATGTTCCCTTCGTTTTGATGTCCACATTTTCCCGGAGTCGTCCTGTTGCCACATACATGGTTCCATATACAAATTGTTCGGCACGAACCAGAAAATAGCAAAGTACATCCTTTATTTCAGTGCATTTGGGTCTACATTCGGTCAATTTATACCTCTCAGTCTCAGTCTCAGTCTCAGTCTCAGTCTCAGTCTCAGAATGCAGGCTATTCAACGTGACTGATGCATCCGGACAGAACATTGTAGGAAAAAAAAAAGAAAAGACTTCCAACTTACCCTTCTCCAGAATGAATCTGTCACACATTCAATCGTACCTCCTTAAAACTCCATCTCAATCGATCACCCGGTCCACTCTCTGTTATCTTTTTACGCCGATGGAAATAAGTTCAGAAATGAATCATTCTGTCTTCCGAAAAAATCAAATACAGTAGCCAAGTCACGTGTATCACTGGTGCCTCAATAGATATATAGTAAATTGCTGCCTCAATGGGACAAAATTGACTGCCTTCAATGTTCCCTTCGTTTTGATGTCCACATTTTCCCGGAGTCGTCCTGTTGCCACATACATGGTTCCATATACAAATTGTTCGGCACGAACCAGAAAATAGCAAAGTACATCCTTTATTTCAGTGCATTTGGGTCTACATTCGGTCAATTTATACCTATTAACTCCTCATTTTCCGCGTATCAATCGATTTTAGGTCAGATCTACCCATGCGATCCTGACATAACATCTAGTTCTGTGTCCTAAAAATGCTTGTAAATGTAGCACAGCTGCCAGCACTTACCCAAATGCAGTGGTGGTGGTGGTGGTGGTGAGAGGATGTGAGGATGTAATATAGCACCGTACTCGAATGCATGCAGTCACCTCCATATTCAGAGTGTGTTTGCTCTGTTTTGTGTATGTCAGCGTGTATGAATGAGTCCGAACCATAAATGATGCAGGTCTCAGTCTCAGTCTCAGTCTCAGTCTCAGTCTCAGTCTCAGTCTCAGTCTCAGAATGCAGGCTATTCAACGTGACTGATGCATCCGGACAGAACATTGAAGGAAAAAAAAAGAAAAGACTTCCAACTTACCCTTCTCCAGAATGAATCTGTCACACATTCAATCGTACCTCCTTAAAACTCCATCTCAATCGATCACCCGGTCCACTCTCTGTTATCTTTTTACGCCGATGGAAATAAGTTCAGAAATGAATCATTCTGTCTTCCGAAAAAATCAAATACAGTAGCCAAGTCACGTGTATCACTGGTGCCTCAATAGATATATAGTAAATTGCTGCCTCAATGGGACAAAATTGACTGCCTTCAATGTTCCCTTCGTTTTGATGTCCACATTTTCCCGGAGTCGTCCTGTTGCCACATACATGGTTCCATATACAAATTGTTCGGCACGAACCAGAAAATAGCAAAGTACATCCTTTATTTCAGTGCATTTGGGTCTACATTCGGTCAATTTATACCTCTCAGTCTCAGTCTCAGTCTCAGTCTCAGTCTCAGTCTCAGTCTCAGAATGCAGGCAATTCAACGTGACTGATGCATCCGGACAGAAAATTGAAGGAAAAAAAAAGAAAAGACTTCCAACTTACCCTTCTCCAGAATGAATCTGTCACACATTCAATCGTACCTCCTTAAAACTCCATCTCAATCGATCACCCGGTCCACTCTCTGTTATCTTTTTACGCCGATGGAAATAAGTTCAGAAATGAATCATTCTGTCTTCCGAAAAAATCAAATACAGTAGCCAAGTCACGTGTATCACTGGTGCCTCAATAGATATATAGTAAATTGCTGCCTCAATGGGACAAAATTGACTGCCTTCAATGTTCCCTTCGTTTTGATGTCCACATTTTCCCGGAGTCGTCCTGTTGCCACATACATGGTTCCATATACAAATTGTTCGGCACGAACCAGAAAATAGCAAAGTACATCCTTTATTTCAGTGCATTTGGGTCTACATTCGGTCAATTTATACCTATTAGCTCCTCATTTTCCGCGTATCAATCGATTTTAGGTCAGATCTACGCATGCGATCCTGACATAACATCTAGTTCTGTGTCCTAAAAATGCTTGTAAATGTAGCACAGCTGCCAGCACTTACCCAAATGCAGTGGTGGTGGTGGTGGTGGTGAGAGGATGTGAGGATGTAATATAGCACCGTACTCGAATGCATTCAGTCACCTCCATATTCAGAGTGTGTTTGCTCTGTCTTGTGTATGTCAGCGTGTATGAATGAGTCCGAACCATAAATGATGCAGGTCTCAGTCTCAGTCTCAGTCTCAGTCTCAGTCTCAGTCTCAGTCTCAGTCTCAGAATGCAGGCTATTCAACGTGACTGATGCATCCGGACAGAACATTGAAGGAAAAAAAAAGAAAAGACTTCCAACTTACCCTTCTCCAGAATGAATCTGTCACACATTCAATCGTACCTCCTTAAAACTCCATCTCAATCGATCACCCGGTCCACTCTCTGTTATCTTTTTACGCCGATGGAAATAAGTTCAGAAATGAATCATTCCGTCTTCCGAAAAAATCAAATACAGTAGCCAAGTCACGTGTATCACTGGTGCCTCAATAGATATATAGTAAATTGCTGCCTCAATGGGACAAAATTGACTGCCTTCAATGTTCCCTTCGTTTTGATGTCCACATTTTCCCGGAGTCGTCCTGTTGCCACATACATGGTTCCATATACAAATTGTTCGGCACGAACCAGAAAATAGCAAAGTACATCCTTTATTTCAGTGCATTTGGGTCTACATTCGGTCAATTTATACCTATTAACTCCTCATTTTCCGCGTATCAATCGATTTTAGGTCAGATCTACCCATGCGATCCTGACATAACATCTAGTTCTGTGTCCTAAAAATGCTTGTAAATGTAGCACAGCTGCCAGCACTTACCCAAATGCAGTGGTGGTGGTGGTGGTGGTGAGAGGATGTGAGGATGTAATATAGCACCGTACTCGAATGCATTCAGTCACCTCCATATTCAGAGTGTGTTTGCTCTGTCTTGTGTATGTCAGCGTGTATGAATGAGTCCGAACCATAAATGATGCAGGTCTCAGTCTCAGTCTCAGTCTCAGTCTCAGTCTCAGTCTCAGAATGCAGGCTATTCAACGTGACTGATGCATCCGGACAGAACATTGAAGGAAAAAAAAAGAAAAGACTTCCAACTTACCCTTCTCCAGAATGAATCTGTCACACATTCAATCGTACCTCCTTAAAACTCCATCTCAATCGATCACCCGGTCCACTCTCTGTTATCTTTTTACGCCGATGGAAATAAGTTCAGAAATGAATCATTCCGTCTTCCGAAAAAATCAAATACAGTAGCCAAGTCACGTGTATCACTGGTGCCTCAATAGATATATAGTAAATTGCTGCCTCAATGGGACAAAATTGACTGCCTTCAATGTTCCCTTCGTTTTGATGTCCACATTTTCCCGGAGTCGTCCTGTTGCCACATACATGGTTCCATATACAAATTGTTCGGCACGAACCAGAAAATAGCAAAGTACATCCTTTATTTCAGTGCATTTGGGTCTACATTCGGTCAATTTATACCTATTAACTCCTCATTTTCCGCGTATCAATCGATTTTAGGTCAGATCTACCCATGCGATCCTGACATAACATCTAGTTCTGTGTCCTAAAAATGCTTGTAAATGTAGCACAGCTGCCAGCACTTACCCAAATGCAGTGGTGGTGGTGGTGGTGGTGAGAGGATGTGAGGATGTAATATAGCACCGTACTCGAATGCATTCAGTCACCTCCATATTCAGAGTGTGTTTGCTCTGTCTTGTGTATGTCAGCGTGTATGAATGAGTCCGAACCATAAATGATGCAGGTCTCAGTCTCAGTCTCAGTCTCAGTCTCAGTCTCAGTCTCAGAATGCAGGCTATTCAACGTGACTGATGCATCCGGACAGAACATTGAAGGAAAAAAAAAGAAAAGACTTCCAACTTACCCTTCTCCAGAATGAATCTGTCACACATTCAATCGTACCTCCTTAAAACTCCATCTCAATCGATCACCCGGTCCACTCTCTGTTATCTTTTTACGCCGATGGAAATAAGTTCAGAAATGAATCATTCTGTCTTCCGAAAAAATCAAATACAGTAGCCAAGTCACGTGTATCACTGGTGCCTCAATAGATATATAGTAAATTGCTGCCTCAATGGGACAAAATTGACTGCCTTCAATGTTCCCTTCGTTTTGATGTCCACATTTTCCCGGAGTCGTCCTGTTGCCACATACATGGTTCCATATACAAATTGTTCGGCACGAACCAGAAAATAGCAAAGTACATCCTTTATTTCAGTGCATTTGGGTCTACATTCGGTCAATTTATACCTATTAACTCCTCATTTTCCGCGTATCAATCGATTTTAGGTCAGATCTACCCATGCGATCCTGACATAACATCTAGTTCTGTGTCCTAAAAATGCTTGTAAATGTAGCACAGCTGCCAGCACTTACCCAAATGCAGTGGTGGTGGTGGTGGTGGTGAGAGGATGTGAGGATGTAATATAGCACCGTACTCGAATGCATTCAGTCACCTCCATATTCAGAGTGTGTTTGCTCTGTCTTGTGTATGTCAGCGTGTATGAATGAGTCCGAACCATAAATGATGCAGGTCTCAGTCTCAGTCTCAGTCTCAGTCTCAGTCTCAGTCTCAGTCTCAGTCTCAGTCTCAGTCTCAGTCTCAGTCTCAGAATGCAGGCTATTCAACGTGACTGATGCATCCGGACAGAACATTGAAGGAAAAAAAAAGAAAAGACTTCCAACTTACCCTTCTCCAGAATGAATCTGTCACACATTCAATCGTACCTCCTTAAAACTCCATCTCAATCGATCACCCGGTCCACTCTCTGTTATCTTTTTACGCCGATGGAAATAAGTTCAGAAATGAATCATTCTGTCTTCCGAAAAAATCAAATACAGTAGCCAAGTCACGTGTATCACTGGTGCCTCAATAGATATATAGTAAATTGCTGCCTCAATGGGACAAAATTGACTGCCTTCAATGTTCCCTTCGTTTTGATGTCCACATTTTCCCGGAGTCGTCCTGTTGCCACATACATGGTTCCATATACAAATTGTTCGGCACGAACCAGAAAATAGCAAAGTACATCATTTATTTCAGTGCATTTGGGTCTACATTCGGTCAATTTATACCTATTAACTCCTCATTTTCCGCGTATCAATCGATTTTAGGTCAGATCTACCCATGCGATCCTGACATAACATCTAGTTCTGTGTCCTAAAAATGCTTGTAAATGTAGCACAGCTGCCAGCACTTACCCAAATGCAGTGGTGGTGGTGGTGGTGGTGAGAGGATGTGAGGATGTAATATAGCACCGTACTCGAATGCATTCAGTCACCTCCATATTCAGAGTGTGTTTGCTCTGTTTTGTGTATGTCAGCGTGTATGAATGAGTCCGAACCATAAATGATGCAGGTCTGTAAATGATGAACCACAACAAACAACTTCAAGATCTTTTCCAGTTTCCAGTAAATGTAACTGAAAGTTATTTAAAAAGGCTAACTGCTAATGGACATCCGCAGTCAAATGAGCATTTTCCAAAAGATGAAGGAAGAAATTATTCTTGTAATTACTAAAATGTTGTAAACAAATCATTGTGCAGTTTGAGACCAGTTTGGTTACATGTACAGAGAGACAGCAGGTGTAATGAATGTATTGACCATCTTGTGGCTCAATGAAAATAGGCAACAAACATATCTGCCACATATTTCTGTTTATTTGGTAAGGGCTTGAATCCAAAATCATGACAGAGGAAAAATTTATAAATGATCAGTCTCAGTCTATGTCTCTCAGTCTCTCAGTCTCAGTCTCTCAGTCTCTCAGCCTCTCAGTCTCTCAGTCTCAGAATGCAGGCTATGTAACGTGACTGATGCATCCGAACAGAACACTGAAGGAAAAAAAAAAGAAAAGACTTCCAACTTACCCTTCTCCAGAATGTTTCTGTCACGCATTCAATCGTACCTCCTTAAAACTCCATCTCAATCGATCACCCGGTCCAATCTCTGTTATCTTTTTACGCAGATGGAAATAAGTTTAGAAATGAATCATTCTGTCGTCCGAAAAAATCAAATACAGTAGCCAAGTCAGTCTCAGTCTCAGTCTCAGTCTCAGTCTCAGTCTCAGTCTCAGTCTCAGTCTCAGTCTCAGTCTCAGTCTCAGTCTCAGTCTCAGTCTCGGTCTCAGCAGGCTATTCAACGTGACTGATGCATCCGGACAGAACATTGAAGGAAAAAAAAAGAAAAGACTTCCAACTTACCCTTCTCCAGAATGAATCTGTCACACATTCAATCGTACCTCCTTAAAACTCTATCTCAATCGATCACCCGGTCCACTCTCTGTTATCTTTTTACGCCGATGGAAATAAGTTCAGAAATGAATCATTCTGTCTTCCGAAAAAATCAAATACAGTAGCCAAGTCACGTGTATCACTGGTGCCTCAATAGATATATAGTAAATTGCTGCCTCAATGGGACAAAATTGACTGCCTTCAATGTTCCCTTCGTTTTGATGTCCACATTTTCCCGGAGTCGTCCTGTTGCCACATACATGGTTCCATATACAAATTGTTCGGCACGAACCAGAAAATAGCAAAGTACATGCTTTATTTCAGTGCATTTGGGTCTACATTCGGTCAATTTATACCTATTAACTCCTCATTTTCCGCGTATCAATCGATTTTAGGTCAGATCTACCCATGCGATCCTGACATAACATCTAGTTCTGTGTCCTAAAAATGCTTGTAAATTTAGCACAGCTGCCAGCACTTACCCAAATGCAGTGGTGGTGGTGGTGGTGGTGAGAGGATGTGAGGATGTAATATAGCACCGTACTCGAATGCATTCAGTCACCTCCATATTCAGAGTGTGTTTGCTCTGTTTTGTGTATGTCAGCGTGTATGAATGAGTCCGAACCATAAATGATGCAGGTCTCAGTCTCAGACTCAGTCTCAGTCTCTGTCTCAGTCTCAGTCTCAGAATGCAGGCTATTCAACGTGACTGATGCATCCGGACAGAACATTGAAGGAAAAAAAAAGAAAAGACTTCCAACTTACCCTTCTCCAGAATGAATCTGTCACACATTCAATCGTACCTCCTTAAAACTCCATCTCAATCGATCACCCGGTCCACTCTCTGTTATCTTTTTACGCCGATGGAAATAAGTTCAGAAATGAATCATTCTGTCTTCCGAAAAAATCAAATACAGTAGCCAAGTCACGTGTATCACTGGTGCCTCAATAGATATATAGTAAATTGCTGCCTCAATGGGACAAAATTGACTGCCTTCAATGTTCCCTTCGTTTTGATGTCCACATTTTCCCGGAGTCGTGCTGTTGCCACATACATGGTTCCATATACAAATTGTTCGGCACGAACCACAAAATAGCAAAGTACATGCTTTATTTCAGTGCATTTGGGTCTACATTCGGTCAATTTATACCTATTAACTCCTCATTTTCCGCGTATCAATCGATTTTAGGTCAGATCTACCCATGCGATCCTGACATAACATCTAGTTCTGTGTCCTAAAAATGCTTGTAAATGTAGCACAGCTGCCAGCACTTACCCAAATGCAGTGGTGGTGGTGGTGGTGGTGAGAGGATGTGAGGATGTAATATAGCACCGTACTCGAATGCATTCAGTCACCTCCATATTCAGAGTGTGTTTGCTCTGTTTTGTGTATGTCAGCGTGTATGAATGAGTCCGAACCATAAATGATGCAGGTCTCAGTCTCAGTCTCAGTCTCAGTCTCAGTCTCAGAATGCAGGCTATTCAACGTGACTGATGCATCCGGACAGAACATTGAATGAAAAAAAAAGAAAAGACTTCCAACTTACCCTTCTCCAGAATGAATCTGTCACACATTCAATCGTACCTCCTTAAAACTCCATCTCAATCGATCACCCGGTCCACTCTCTGTTATCTTTTTACGCCGATGGAAATAAGTTCAGAAATGAATCATTCTGTCTTCCGAAAAAATCAAATACAGTAGCCAAGTCACGTGTATCACTGGTGCCTCAATAGATATATAGTAAATTGCTGCCTCAATGGGACAAAATTGACTGCCTTCAATGTTCCCTTCGTTTTGATGTCCACATTTTCCCGGAGTCGTCCTGTTGCCACATACATGGTTCCATATACAAATTGTTCGGCACGAACCAGAAAATAGCCAAGTACATACTTCATTTCAGTGCATTTGGGTGTATATTCGGTCAATTTATACCTACTAGCTCCTCATTTTCCGCGTTTCAATCGATTTTGGTCAGATCTACCCATGTGATCCTGACATAACATCTAGTTCTGTGTCCTAAAAATGCTTGTAAATGTAGCACAGCTGCCAGCACTTACCCAAATGCAGTGGTGGTGGTGGTGGTGGTGAGAGGATGTGAGGATGTAATATAGCACCGTACTCGAATGCATTCAGTCACCTCCATATTCAGAGTGTGTTTGCTCTGTTTTGTGTATGTCAGCGTGTATGAATGAGTCCGAACCATAAATGATGCAGGTCTCAGTCTCAGTCTCAGTCTCAGTCTCAGTCTCAGTCTCAGTCTCAGAATGCAGGCTATTCAACGTGACTGATGCATCCGGACAGAACATTGAAGGAAAAAAAAAGAAAAGACTTCCAACTTACCCTTCTCCAGAATGAATCTGTCACACATTCAATCGTACCTCCTTAAAACTCCATCTCAATCGATCACCCGGTCCACTCTCTGTTATCTTTTTACGCCGATGGAAATAAGTTCAGAAATGAATCATTCTGTCTTCCGAAAAAATCAAATTCAGTAGCCAAGTCACGTGTATCACTGGTGCCTCAATAGATATATAGTAAATTGCTGCCTCAATGGGACAAAAGTGACTGCCTTCAATG
This sequence comes from Schistocerca americana, assembly GCF_021461395.2. Classification (NCBI taxonomy): domain Eukaryota; kingdom Metazoa; phylum Arthropoda; class Insecta; order Orthoptera; family Acrididae; genus Schistocerca; species Schistocerca americana. Next base: position 68,589,515 of record NC_060128.1, on the reverse strand, counting down.
TTCCCTTCGTTTTGATGTCCACATTTTCCCGGAGTCGTCCTGTTGCCACATACATGGTTCCATATACAAATTGTTCGGCACGAACCAGAAAATAGCAAAGTACATCCTTTATTTCAGTGCATTTGGGTCTACATTCGGTCAATTTATACCTATTAACTCCTCATTTTCCGCGTATCAATCGATTTTAGGTCAGATCTACCCATGCGATCCTGACATAACATCTAGTTCTGTGTCCTAAAAATGCTTGTAAATGTAGCACAGCTGCCAGCACTTACCCAAATGCAGTGGTGGTGGTGGTGGTGGTGAGAGGATGTGAGGATGTAATATAGCACCGTACTCGAATGCATTCAGTCACCTCCATATTCAGAGTGTGTTTGCTCTGTTTTGTGTATGTCAGCGTGTATGAATGAGTCCGAACCATAAATGATGCAGGTCTCAGTCTCAGTCTCAGTCTCAGTCTCAGTCTCAGTCTCAGTCTCAGAATGCAGGCTATTCAACGTGACTGATGCATCCGGACAGAACATTGAAGGAAAAAAAAAGAAAAGTCTTCCAACTTACCCTTCTCCAGAATGAATCTGTCACACATTCAATCGTACCTCCTTAAAACTCCATCTCAATCGATCACCCGGTCCACTCTCTGTTATCTTTTTACGCCGATGGAAATAAGTTCAGAAATGAATCATTCTGTCTTCCGAAAAAATCAAATACAGTAGCCAAGTCACGTGTATCACTGGTGCCTCAATAGATATATAGTAAATTGCTGCCTCAATGGGACAAAATTGACTGCCTTCAATGTTCCCTTCGTTTTGATGTCCACATTTTCCCGGAGTCGTCCTGTTGCCACATACATGGTTCCATATACAAATTGTTCGGCACGAACCAGAAAATAGCAAAGTACATCCTTTATTTCAGTGCATTTGGGTCTACATTCGGTCAATTTATACCTATTAACTCCTCATTTTCCGCGTATCAATCGATTTTAGGTCAGATCTACCCATGCGATCCTGACATAACATCTAGTTCTGTGTCCTAAAAATGCTTGTAAATGTAGCACAGCTGCCAGCACTTACCCAAATGCAGTGGTGGTGGTGGTGGTGGTGAGAGGATGTGAGGATGTAATATAGCACCGTACTCGAATGCATTCAGTCACCTCCATATTCAGAGTGTGTTTGCTCTGTTTTGTGTATGTCAGCGTGTATGAATGAGTCCGAACCATAAATGATGCAGGTCTGTAAATGATGAACCACAACAAACAACTTCAAGATCTTTTCCAGTTTCCAGTAAATGTAACTGAAAGTTATTTAAAAAGGCTAACTGCTAATGGACATCCGCAGTCAAATGAGCATTTTCCAAAAGATGAAGGAAGAAATTATTCTTGTAATTACTAAAATGTTGTAAACAAATCATTGTGCAGTTTGAGACCAGTTTGGTTACATGTACAGAGAAACAGCAGGTGTAATGAATGTATTGTCCATCTTGTGGCTCAATGAAAATAGGCAACAAACATATCTGCCACATATTTCTGTTTATTTGGTAAGGGCTTGAAACCAAAATCATGACAGAGGAAAAATTTATAAATGATCAGTCTCAGTCTATGTCTCTCAGTCTCTCAGTCTCAGTCTCTCAGTCTCTCAGCCTCTCAGTCTCTCAGTCTCAGAATGCAGGCTATGTAACGTGACTGATGCATCCGAACAGAACACTGAAGGAAAAAAAAAAGAAAAGACTTCCAACTTACCCTTCTCCAGAATGATTCTGTCACGCATTCAATCGTACCTCCTTAAAACTCCATCTCAATCGATCACCCGGTCCAATCTCTGTTATCTTTTTACGCAGATGGAAATAAGTTTAGAAATGAATCATTCTGTCGTCCGAAAAAATCAAATACAGTAGCCAAGTCACGTGCATCACTGGTGCCTCAATAGATATATAGTAAATTGCTGCCTCAATGGGACAAAATTGACTGCCTTCAATATTCCCTTCGTTTTGATGTCCACATTTTCCCGGAGTCGTCCTGTTGCCACATACATGGTTCCATATACAAATTGTTCGGCACGAACCAGAAAATAGCCAAGTACATACTTCATTTCAGTGCATTTGGGTCTATATTCGGTCAATTTATACCACCTAGCTCCTCATTTTCCGCGTTTCAATCGATTTTGGTCAGATCTACCCATGTGATCCTGACATAACATCTAGTTCTGTGTCCTAAAATTGCTTGTAAATGTAGCACAGCTGCCAGCACTTACACAAATGCAGTGGTGGTGGTGGTGGTGGTGAGAAGATGTGAGGATGTAATATAGCACTGTACTCGAATGCATTCAGTCACCTCCATGTTCAGAGTGTGTTTGCTCTGTTTTGTGTATGTCTGCGTGTATGAATGAGTCCGAACCATAAATGATGCAGGTCTGTAAATGATGAACCACCACAAACAACTTCAAGACCTTTTCCAGTTTCCAGTAAATGTAACTGAAAGTAATTTAAAAAGGCTAACTGCTAATGGACATCCGCAGTCAAATGAGCATTTTCCAAAAGATGAAGGAAGAAATTATTCTTGTAATTACTAAAATGTTGTAAACAAATCATTGTGCAGTTTGAGACCAGTTTGGTTACATGTACAGAGAAACAGCAGGTGTAATGAATGTATTGTCTATCTTGTGGCTCAATGAAAATAGGCAACAAACATATCTGCCACATATTTCTGTTTATTTGGTAAGGGCTTGAATCCAAAATCATGACAGAGGAAAAATTTATAAATGAGGTAGGGCATGCCCATCTTTTCTGTATTTTCAGTACTAACAGAGGAACCAGCACAATTGAGGCCAATCATTTTGTGTCAAAACTCTCTTGAAATAGTCAACCCACCTTAGGAAGCTTCCAAGGGAGGCTAAAACATGGATATCTTGCCACCCAATGTTAGAAAAATGTCAGTTAGATAATGTGCCTATTTCACAAAGAAGTACAATGGAAGTTAAGAGTTTGACTTGAAATTCAACAATCCTAACTACTTTCAAATTCCTACGTAATGAAGAACAAAAGTCACAAAGGTTACTAAAAAATAATGCAGGCAGACTCGCCAACCAAAGAATCATGAAATTGGTGACAAATCATGGAAATTGGCAAATAAGGTATCCATAGTCCAAAAAATAATTCGATCAATAAAAATTAAATGGAAAATGTGGAATGAAACATGCAAAGAAACCATAGCAGAAAGGGCTTAAAGTGAGTAAGGGGGAAATGATCGATGAAAATTATAGATCATGATCAATCTAAACAACAAAGGAAGAAAAAATGAGATACATCAAATAAGACTTCGAGAAGGAGAAACTTTTGCAAATAGGCAAAAACTTTGTGAAAAAATAATTCCCTTGTTTTTTATTAAACTGTGAAGAACAAATTAAAGGGGTATCAAACTGCAGATGTGTTTCTAAAATGAAAACGGCCAAATTGGTTAAAATAATACTGGAAATTATGATGTATGTATGATTTTAATCAGTTTCTGAGCTATGTCATGAATCTGAATTCTCAGATGTTGTGGTCTTCAGTCCAGAGACTGGTCTGATGCAGCTCTCCATGCTACTCTATCCTGTGGAAGCTTCATCATATCCCAGTACCTACTGAAACCTATGTGGTGTCACCGCCAGACACCACACTTGCTAGGTGGTAGCTTAAATCGGCCGCAGTCCACTTAGTACATGTCGGACCCGCGTGTCGCCACTGTGTGATCGCAGACCGAGCGCCACCACAAGGCAGGTCTCGAGATACAGAATAGCACTCGCCCAGTTGTACGACGACTTTGCTAGCGACTACACTTACGAAGCCTTTCTCTCATTTGCCGAGAGACTGTTAGAATAGCCTTCAGCTAAGTCCATGGCTACGACCTAGCAAGGCGCCATTAGCCTTACATAGTTTGAAAGTTATCATACGAAATGTCTCATCAAGAATGCTGTATTCATCAAAGAATAAAAGATAAGTATTCGAGGAGCTGCATACTTTTCTTATGAGAATTCACTACTTATCCTGTTCCAGAATTCACGCCCGTCTGCCTTAGATAGCGTGCATTTAGGCCGCCTCTATCTACAAAGTGTTGGCACATTTACCAACACATAATTGGCACCGAGTATTGGTGACGCGCCCACGTTGCAGTCATTTTGATAGTAACTTGCTCTGATTTATTTGTGTCATGGCTTCGCCAGATGTACTGTCCGAATTTTATCGCTTGTAGAATCGGCTGACGCAGGCGTTATTGGATGCCCTTGGACAGGTCGTCCAGTCTCAGTCTCAGTCTCAGTCTCAGTCTCAGACTGTCTCAGTCTCAGTCTCAGTCTCAGTCTCAGAATGCAGGCTATTCAACGTGACTGATGCATCCGGACAGAACATTGAAGGAAAAAAAAAGAAAAGACTTCCAACTTACCCTTCTCCAGAATGAATCTGTCACACATTCAATCGTACCTCCTTAAAACTCCATCTCAATCGATCACCTGGTCCACTCTCTGTTATCTTTTTACGCCGATGGAAATAAGTTCAGAAATGAATCATTCTGTCTTCCGAAAAAGTCAAATACAGTAGCCAAGTCACGTGTATCACTGGTGCCTCAATAGATATATAGTAAATTGCTGCCTCAATGGGACAAAATTGACTGCCTTCAATGTTCCCTTCGTTTTGATGTCCACATTTTCCCGGAGTCGTCCTATTGCCACATACATGGTTCCATATACAAATTGTTCGGCACGAACCAGAAAATAGCAAAGTACATCCTTTATTTCAGTGCATTTGGGTCTACATTCGGTCAATTTATACCTATTAACTCCTCATTTTCCGCGTATCAATCGATTTTAGGTCAGATCTACCCATGCGATCCTGACATAACATCTAGTTCTGTGTCCTAAAAATGCTTGTAAATGTAGCACAGCTGCCAGCACTTACCCAAATGCAGTGGTGGTGGTGGTGGTGGTGAGAGGATGTGAGGATGTAATATAGCACCGTACTCGAATGCATTCAGTCACCTCCATATTCAGAGTGTGTTTGCTCTGTTTTGTGTATGTCAGCGTGTATGAATGAGTCCGAACCATAAATGATGCAGGTCTGTAAATGATGAACCACAACAAACAACTTCAAGATCTTTTCCAGTTTCCAGTAAATGTAACTGAAAGTTATTTAAAAAGGCTAACTGCAAATGGACATCCGCAGTCAAATGAGCATTTTCCAAAAGATGAAGGAAGAAATTATTCTTGTAATTACTAAAATGTTGTAAACAAATCATTGTGCAGTTTGAGACCAGTTTGGTTACATGTACAGAGAAACAGCAGGTGTAATGAATGTATTGTCCATCTTGTGGCTCAATGAAAATAGGCAACAAACATATCTGCCACATATTTCTGTTTATTTGGTAAGGGCTTGAAACCAAAATCATGACAGAGGAAAAATTTATAAATGATCAGTCTCAGTCTATGTCTCTCAGTCTCTCAGTCTCAGTCTCTCAGTCTCTCAGCCTCTCAGTCTCTCAGTCTCAGAATATAGGCTATGTAACGTGACTGATGCATCCGAACAGAACACTGAAGGAAAAAAAAAGAAAAGACTTCCAACTTACCCTTCTCCAGAATGATTCTGTCACGCATTCAATCGTACCTCCTTAAAACTCCATCTCAATCGATCACCCGGTCCAATCTCTGTTATCTTTTTACGCAGATGGAAATAAGTTTAGAAATGAATCATTCTGTCGTCCGAAAAAATCAAATACAGTAGCCAAGTCAGTCTCAGTCTCAGTCTCAGTCTCAGTCTCAGTCTCAGTCTCAGTCTCAGTCTCAGTCTCAGTCTCAGCAGGCTATTCAACGTGACTGATGCATCCGGACAGAACATTGAAGGAAAAAAAAAGAAAAGACTTCCAACTTACCCTTCTCCAGAATGAATCTGTCACACATTCAATCGTACCTCCTTAAAACTCCATCTCAATCGATCACCCGGTCCACTCTCTGTTATCTTTTTACGCCGATGGAAATAAGTTCAGAAATGAATCATTCTGTCTTCCGAAAAAATCAAATACAGTAGCCAAGTCACGTGTATCACTGGTGCCTCAATAGATATATAGTAAATTGCTGCCTCAATGGGACAAAATTGACTGCCTTCAATGTTCCCTTCGTTTTGACGTCCACATTTTCCCGGAGTCGTCCTGTTGCCACATACATGGTTCCATATACAAATTGTTCGGCACGAACCAGAAAATAGCAAAGTACATCCTTTATTTCAGTGCATTTGGGTCTACATTCGGTCAATTTATACCTATTAACTCCTCATTTTCCGCGTATCAATCGATTTTAGGTCAGATCTACCCATGCGATCCTGACATAACATCTAGTTCTGTGTCCTAAAAATGCTTGTAAATGTAGCACAGCTGCCAGCACTTACCCAAATGCAGTGGTGGTGGTGGTGGTGGTGAGAGGATGTGAGGATGTAATATAGCACCGTACTCGAATGCATTCAGTCACCTCCATATTCAGAGTGTGTTTGCTCTGTTTTGTGTATGTCAGCGTGTATGAATGAGTCCGAACCATAAATGATGCAGGTCTCAGTCTCAGTCTCAGTCTCAGTCTCAGTCTCAGTCTCAGTCTCAGTCTCAGTCTCAGTCTCAGTCTCAGAATGCAGGCTATTCAACGTGACTGATGCATCCGGACAGAACATTGAAGGAAAAAAAGAGAAAAGACTTCCAACTTACCCTTCTCCAGAATGAATCTGTCACACATTCAATCGTACCTCCTTAAAACTCCATCTCAATCGATCACCCGGTCCACTCTCTGTTATCTTTTTACGCAGATGGAAATAAGTTTAGAAATGAATCATTCTGTCGTCCGAAAAAATCAAATACAGTAGCCAAGTCAGTCTCAGTCTCAGTCTCAGTCTCAGCCTCAGTCTCAGTCTCAGTCTCAGTCTCAGTCTCAGTCTCAGTCTCAGTCTCAGTCTCAGTCTCAGTCTCAGTCTCAGTCTCAGTCTCAGTCTCAGTCTCAGTCTCAGAATGCAGGCTATTCAACGTGACTGATGCATCCGGACAGAACATTGAAGGAAAAAAAGAGAAAAGACTTCCAACTTACCCTTCTCCAGAATGAATCTGTCACACATTCAATCGTACCTCCTTAAAACTCCATCTCAATCGATCACCCGGTCCACTCTCTGTTATGTTTTTACGCAGATGGAAATAAGTTTAGAAATGAATCATTCTGTCGTCCGAAAAAATCAAGTACAGTAGCCAAGTCAGTCTCAGTCTCAGTCTCAGTCTCAGTCTCAGTCTCAGTCTCAGTCTCAGTCTCAGTCTCAGTCTCAGTCTCAGTCTCAGTCTCAGTCTCAGTCTCAGAATGCAGGCTATTCAACGTGACTGATGCATCCGGACAGAACATTGAAGGAAAAAAAGAGAAAAGACTTCCAACTTACCCTTCTCCAGAATGAATCTGTCACACATTCAATCGTACCTCCTTAAAACTCCATCTCAATCGATCACCCGGTCCACTCTCTGTTATCTTTTTACGCAGATGGAAATAAGTTTAGAAATGAATCATTCTGTCGTCCGAAAAAATCAAATACAGTAGCCAAGTCAGTCTCAGTCTCAGTCTCAGTCTCAGTCTCAGTCTCAGTCTCAGTCTCAGTCTCAGTCTCAGTCTCAGTCTCAGAATGCAGGCTATTCAACGTGACTGATGCATCCGGACAGAACATTGAAGGAAAAAAAAAGAAAAGACTTCCAACTTACCCTTCTCCAGAATGAATCTGTCACACATTCAATCGTACCTCCTTAAAACTCCATCTCAATCGATCACCCGGTCCACTCTCTGTTATCTTTTTACGCCGATGGAAATAAGTTCAGAAATGAATCATTCTGTCTTCCGAAAAAATCAAATTCAGTAGCCAAGTCACGTGTATCACTGGTGCCTCAATAGATATATAGTAAATTGCTGCCTCAATGGGACAAAAGTGACTGCCTTCAATGTTCCCTTCGTTTTGATGTCCACATTTTCCCGGAGTCGTCCTGTTGCCACATACATGGTTCCATATACAAATTGTTCGGCACGAACCAGAAAATAGCAAAGTACATCCTTTATTTCAGTGCATTTGGGTCTACATTCGGTCAATTTATACCTATTAACTCCTCATTTTCCGCGTATCAATCGATTTTAGGTCAGATCTACCCATGCGATCCTGACATAACATCTAGTTCTGTGTCCTAAAAATGCTTGTAAATGTAGCACAGCTGCCAGCACTTACCCAAATGCAGTGGTGGTGGTGGTGGTGGTGAGAGGATGTGAGGATGTAATATAGCACCGTACTCGAATGCATTCAGTCACCTCCATATTCAGAGTGTGTTTGCTCTGTTTTGTGTATGTCAGCGTGTATGAATGAGTCCGAACCATAAATGATGCAGGTCTGTAAATGATGAACCACAACAAACAACTTCAAGATCTTTTCCAGTTTCCAGTAAATGTAACTGAAAGTTATTTAAAAAGGCTAACTGCTAATGGACATCCGCAGTCAAATGAGCATTTTCCAAAAGATGAAGGAAGAAATTATTCTTGTAATTACTAAAATGTTGTAAACAAATCATTGTGCAGTTTGAGACCAGTTTGGTTACATGTACAGAGAAACAGCAGGTGTAATGAATGTATTGTCCATCTTGTGGCTCAATGAAAATAGGCAACAAACATATCTGCCACATATTTCTGTTTATTTGGTAAGGGCTTGAAACCAAAATCATGACAGAGGAAAAATTTATAAATGATCAGTCTCAGTCTATGTCTCTCAGTCTCTCAGTCTCAGTCTCTCAGTCTCTCAGCCTCTCAGTCTCTCAGTCTCAGAATGCAGGCTATGTAACGTGACTGATGCATCCGAACAGAACACTGAAGGAAAAAAAAAAGAAAAGACTTCCAACTTACCCTTCTCCAGAATGATTCTGTCACGCATTCAATCGTACCTCCTTAAAACTCCATCTCAATCGATCACCCGGTCCAATCTCTGTTATCTTTTTACGCAGATGGAAATAAGTTTAGAAATGAATCATTCTGTCGTCCGAAAAAATCAAATACAGTAGCCAAGTCACGTGCATCACTGGTGCCTCAATAGATATATAGTAAATTGCTGCCTCAATGGGACAAAATTGACTGCCTTCAATATTCCCTTCGTTTTGATGTCCACATTTTCCCGGAGTCGTCCTGTTGCCACATACATGGTTCCATATACAAATTGTTCGGCACGAACCAGAAAATAGCCAAGTACATACTTCATTTCAGTGCATTTGGGTCTATATTCGGTCAATTTATACCACCTAGCTCCTCATTTTCCGCGTTTCAATCGATTTTGGTCAGATCTACCCATGTGATCCTGACATAACATCTAGTTCTGTGTCCTAAAATTGCTTGTAAATGTAGCACAGCTGCCAGCACTTACACAAATGCAGTGGTGGTGGTGGTGGTGGTGAGAAGATGTGAGGATGTAATATAGCACTGTACTCGAATGCATTCAGTCACCTCCATGTTCAGAGTGTGTTTGCTCTGTTTTGTGTATGTCTGCGTGTATGAATGAGTCCGAACCATAAATGATGCAGGTCTGTAAATGATGAACCACCACAAACAACTTCAAGACCTTTTCCAGTTTCCAGTAAATGTAACTGAAAGTAATTTAAAAAGGCTAACTGCTAATGGACATCCGCAGTCAAATGAGCATTTTCCAAAAGATGAAGGAAGAAATTATTCTTGTAATTACTAAAATGTTGTAAACAAATCATTGTGCAGTTTGAGACCAGTTTGGTTACATGTACAGAGAAACAGCAGGTGTAATGAATGTATTGTCTATCTTGTGGCTCAATGAAAATAGGCAACAAACATATCTGCCACATATTTCTGTTTATTTGGTAAGGGCTTGAATCCAAAATCATGACAGAGGAAAAATTTATAAATGAGGTAGGGCATGCCCATCTTTTCTGTATTTTCAGTACTAACAGAGGAACCAGCACAATTGAGGCCAATCATTTTGTGTCAAAACTCTCTTGAAATAGTCAACCCACCTTAGGAAGCTTCCAAGGGAGGCTAAAACATGGATATCTTGCAACCCAATGTTAGAAAAATGTCAGTTAGATAATGTGCCTATTTCACAAAGAAGTACAATGGAAGTTAAGAGTTTGACTTGAAATTCAACAATCCTAACTACTTTCAAATTCCTACGTAATGAAGAACAAAAGTCACAAAGGTTACTAAAAAATAATGCAGGCAGACTCGCCAACCAAAGAATCATGAAATTGGTGACAAATCATGGAAATTGGCAAATAAGGTATCCATAGTCCAAAAAATAATTCGATCAATAAAAATTAAATGGAAAATGTGGAATGAAACATGCAAAGAAACCATAGCAGAAAGGGCTTAAAGTGAGTAAGGGGGAAATGATCGATGAAAATTATAGATCATGATCAATCTAAACAACAAAGGAAGAAAAAATGAGATACATCAAATAAGACTTCGAGAAGGAGAAACTTTTGCAAATAGGCAAAAACTTTGTGAAAAAATAATTCCCTTGTTTTTTATTAAACTGTGAAGAACAAATTAAAGGGGTATCAAACTGCAGATGTGTTTCTAAAATGAAAACGGCCAAATTGGTTAAAATAATACTGGAAATTATGATGTATGTATGATTTTAATCAGTTTCTGAGCTATGTCATGAATCTGAATTCTCAGATGTTGTGGTCTTCAGTCCAGAGACTGGTCTGATGCAGCTCTCCATGCTACTCTATCCTGTGGAAGCTTCATCATATCCCAGTACCTACTGAAACCTATGTGGTGTCACCGCCAGACACCACACTTGCTAGGTGGTAGCTTAAATCGGCCGCAGTCCACTTAGTACATGTCGGACCCGCGTGTCGCCACTGTGTGATCGCAGACCGAGCGCCACCACAAGGCAGGTCTCGAGATACAGAATAGCACTCGCCCAGTTGTACGACGACTTTGCTAGCGACTACACTTACGAAGCCTTTCTCTCATTTGCCGAGAGACTGTTAGAATAGCCTTCAGCTAAGTCCATGGCTACGACCTAGCAAGGCGCCATTAGCCTTACATAGTTTGAAAGTTATCATACGAAATGTCTCATCAAGAATGCTGTATTCATCAAAGAATAAAAGATAAGTATTCGAGGAGCTGCATACTTTTCTTATGAGAATTCACTACTTATCCTGTTCCAGAATTCACGCCCGTCTGCCTTAGATAGCGTGCATTTAGGCCGCCTCTATCTACAAAGTGTTGGCACATTTACCAACACATAATTGGCACCGAGTATTGGTGACGCGCCCACGTTGCAGTCATTTTGATAGTAACTTGCTCTGATTTATTTGTGTCATGGCTTCGCCAGATGTACTGTCCGAATTTTATCGCTTGTAGAATCGGCAGACGCAGGCGTTATTGGATGCCCTTGGACAGGTCGTCCAGTCTCAGTCTCAGTCTCAGTCTCAGTCTCAGACTGTCTCAGTCTCAGTCTCAGTCTCAGTCTCAGAATGCAGGCTATTCAACGTGACTGATGCATCCGGACAGAACATTGAAGGAAAAAAAAAGAAAAGACTTCCAACTTACCCTTCTCCAGAATGAATCTGTCACACATTCAATCGTACCTCCTTAAAACTCCATCTCAATCGATCACCTGGTCCACTCTCTGTTATCTTTTTACGCCGATGGAAATAAGTTCAGAAATGAATCATTCTGTCTTCCGAAAAAGTCAAATACAGTAGCCAAGTCACGTGTATCACTGGTGCCTCAATAGATATATAGTAAATTGCTGCCTCAATGGGACAAAATTGACTGCCTTCAATGTTCCCTTCGTTTTGATGTCCACATTTTCCCGGAGTCGTCCTATTGCCACATACATGGTTCCATATACAAATTGTTCGGCACGAACCAGAAAATAGCAAAGTACATCCTTTATTTCAGTGCATTTGGGTCTACATTCGGTCAATTTATACCTATTAACTCCTCATTTTCCGCGTATCAATCGATTTTAGGTCAGATCTACCCATGCGATCCTGACATAACATCTAGTTCTGTGTCCTAAAAATGCTTGTAAATGTAGCACAGCTGCCAGCACTTACCCAAATGCAGTGGTGGTGGTGGTGGTGGTGAGAGGATGTGAGGATGTAATATAGCACCGTACTCGAATGCATTCAGTCACCTCCATATTCAGAGTGTGTTTGCTCTGTTTTGTGTATGTCAGCGTGTATGAATGAGTCCGAACCATAAATGATGCAGGTCTGTAAATGATGAACCACAACAAACAACTTCAAGATCTTTTCCAGTTTCCAGTAAATGTAACTGAAAGTTATTTAAAAAGGCTAACTGCAAATGGACATCCGCAGTCAAATGAGCATTTTCCAAAAGATGAAGGAAGAAATTATTCTTGTAATTACTAAAATGTTGTAAACAAATCATTGTGCAGTTTGAGACCAGTTTGGTTACATGTACAGAGAAACAGCAGGTGTAATGAATGTATTGTCCATCTTGTGGCTCAATGAAAATAGGCAACAAACATATCTGCCACATATTTCTGTTTATTTGGTAAGGGCTTGAAACCAAAATCATGACAGAGGAAAAATTTATAAATGATCAGTCTCAGTCTATGTCTCTCAGTCTCTCAGTCTCAGTCTCTCAGTCTCTCAGCCTCTCAGTCTCTCAGTCTCAGAATATAGGCTATGTAACGTGACTGATGCATCCGAACAGAACACTGAAGGAAAAAAAAAGAAAAGACTTCCAACTTACCCTTCTCCAGAATGATTCTGTCACGCATTCAATCGTACCTCCTTAAAACTCCATCTCAATCGATCACCCGGTCCAATCTCTGTTATCTTTTTACGCAGATGGAAATAAGTTTAGAAATGAATCATTCTGTCGTCCGAAAAAATCAAATACAGTAGCCAAGTCAGTCTCAGTCTCAGTCTCAGTCTCAGTCTCAGTCTCAGTCTCAGTCTCAGTCTCAGTCTCAGTCTCAGTCTCAGCAGGCTATTCAACGTGACTGATGCATCCGGACAGAACATTGAAGGAAAAAAAAAGAAAAGACTTCCAACTTACCCTTCTCCAGAATGAATCTGTCACACATTCAATCGTACCTCCTTAAAACTCCATCTCAATCGATCACCCGGTCCACTCTCTGTTATCTTTTTACGCCGATGGAAATAAGTTCAGAAATGAATCATTCTGTCGCCGAAAAAATCAAATACAGTAGCCAAGTCACGTGTATCACTGGTGCCTCAATAGATATATAGTAAATTGCTGCCTCAATGGGACAAAATTGACTGCCTTCAATGTTCCCTTCGTTTTGACGTCCACATTTTCCCGGAGTCGTCCTGTTGCCACATACATGGTTCCATATACAAATTGTTCGGCACGAACCAGAAAATAGCAAAGTACATCCTTTATTTCAGTGCATTTGGGTCTACATTCGGTCAATTTATACCTATTAACTCCTCATTTTCCGCGTATCAATCGATTTTAGGTCAGATCTACCCATGCGATCCTGACATAACATCTAGTTCTGTGTCCTAAAAATGCTTGTAAATGTAGCACAGCTGCCAGCACTTACCCAAATGCAGTGGTGGTGGTGGTGGTGGTGAGAGGATGTGAGGATGTAATATAGCACCGTACTCGAATGCATTCAGTCACCTCCATATTCAGAGTGTGTTTGCTCTGTTTTGTGTATGTCAGCGTGTATGAATGAGTCCGAACCATAAATGATGCAGGTCTCAGTCTCAGTCTCAGTCTCAGTCTCAGTCTCAGTCTCAGTCTCAGTCTCAGTCTCAGTCTCAGTCTCAGAATGCAGGCTATTCAACGTGACTGATGCATCCGGACAGAACATTGAAGGAAAAAAAGAGAAAAGACTTCCAACTTACCCTTCTCCAGAATGAATCTGTCACACATTCAATCGTACTTCCTTAAAACTCCATCTCAATCGATCACCCGGTCCACTCTCTGTTATCTTTTTACGCAGATGGAAATAAGTTTAGAAATGAATCATTCTGTCGTCCGAAAAAATCAAATACAGTAGCCAAGTCAGTCTCAGTCTCAGTCTCAGTCTCAGCCTCAGTCTCAGTCTCAGTCTCAGTCTCAGTCTCAGTCTCAGTCTCAGTCTCAGTCTCAGTCTCAGTCTCAGTCTCAGTCTCAGTCTCAGTCTCAGTCTCAGTCTCAGAATGCAGGCTATTCAACGTGACTGATGCATCCGGACAGAACATTGAAGGAAAAAAAGAGAAAAGACTTCCAACTTACCCTTCTCCAGAATGAATCTGTCACACATTCAATCGTACCTCCTTAAAACTCCATCTCAATCGATCACCCGGTCCACTCTCTGTTATCTTTTTACGCAGATGGAAATAAGTTTAGAAATGAATCATTCTGTCGTCCGAAAAAATCAAATACAGTAGCCAAGTCAGTCTCAGTCTCAGTCTCAGTCTCAGTCTCAGTCTCAGTCTCAGTCTCAGTCTCAGTCTCAGTCTCAGTCTCAGTCTCAGTCTCAGTCTCAGTCTCAGTCTCAGTCTCAGTCTCAGTCTCGGTCTCAGTCTCAGAATGCAGGCTATTCAACGTGACTGATGCATCCGGACAGAACATTGAAGGAAAAAAAGAGAAAAGACTTCCAACTTACCCTTCTCCAGAATGAATCTGTCACACATTCAATCGTACCTCCTTAAAACTCCATCTCAATCGATCACCCGGTCCACTCTCTGTTATCTTTTTACGCAGATGGAAATAAGTTTAGAAATGAATCATTCTGTCGTCCGAAAAAATCAAATACAGTAGCCAAGTCAGTCTCAGTCTCAGTCTCAGTCTCAGTCTCAGTCTCAGTCTCAGTCTCAGTCTCAGTCTCAGTCTCAGTCTCAGTCTCAGTCTCAGTCTCAGAATGCAGGCTATTCAACGTGACTGATGCATCCGGACAGAACATTGAAGGAAAAAAAGAGAAAAGACTTCCAACTTACCCTTCTCCAGAATGAATCTGTCACACATTCAATCGTACCTCCTTAAAACTCCATCTCAATCGATCACCCGGTCCACTCTCTGTTATCTTTTTACGCCGATGGAAATAAGTTCAGAAATGAATCATTCTGTCTTCCGAAAAAATCAAATACAGTAGCCAAGTCACGTGTATCACTGGTGCCTCAATAGATATATAGTAAATTGCTGCCTCAATGGGACAAAATTGACTGCCTTCAATGTTCCCTTCGTTTTGATGTCCACATTTTCCCGGAGTCGTCCTGTTGCCACATACATGGTTCCATATACAAATTGTTCGGCACGAACCAGAAAATAGCAAAGTACATCCTTTATTTCAGTGCACTTGGGTCTACATTCGGTCAATTTATACCTATTAACTCCTCATTTTCCGCGTATCAATCGATTTTAGGTCAGATCTACCCATGCGATCCTGACATAACATCTAGTTCTGTGTCCTAAAAATGCTTGTAAATGTAGCACAGCTGCCAGCACTTACCCAAATGCAGTGGTGGTGGTGGTGGTGGTGAGAGGATGTGAGGATGTAATATAGCACCGTACTCGAATGCATTCAGTCACCTCCATATTCAGAGTGTGTTTGCTCTGTTTTGTGTATGTCAGCGTGTATGAATGAGTCCGAACCATAAATGATGCAGGTCTCAGTCTCAGTCTCAGTCTCAGTCTCAGTCTCAGTCTCAGAATGCAGGCTATTCAACGTGACTGATGCATCCGGACAGAACATTGAAGGAAAAAAAAAGAAAAGACTTCCAACTTACCCTTCTCCAGAATGAATCTGTCACACATTCAATCGTACCTCCTTAAAACTCCATCTCAATCGATCACCTGGTCCACTCTCTGTTATCTTTTTACGCCGATGGAAATAAGTTCAGAAATGAATCATTCTGTCTTCCGAAAAAATCAAATACAGTAGCCAAGTCACGTGTATCACTGGTGCCTCAATAGATATATAGTAAATTGCTGCCTCAATGGGACAAAATTGACTGCCTTCAATGTTCCCCTCGTTTTGATGTCCACATTTTCCCGAAGTCGTCCTGTTGCCACATACATGGTTCCATATACAAATTGTTCGGCACGAACCAGAAAATAGCAAAGTACATCCTTTATTTCAGTGCACTTGGGTCTACATTCGGTCAATTTATACCTATTAACTCCTCATTTTCCGCGTATCAATCGATTTTAGGTCAGATCTACCCACGCGATCCTGACATAACATCTAGTTCTGTGTCCTAAAAATGCTTGTAAATGTAGCACAGCTGCCAGCACTTACCCAAATGCAGTGGTGGTGGTGGTGGTGGTGAGAGGATGTGAGGATGTAATATAGCACCGTACTCGAATGCATTCAGTCACCTCCATATTCAGAGTGTGTTTGCTCTGTTTTGTGTATGTCAGCGTGTATGAATGAGTCCGAACCATAAATGATGCAGGTCTCAGTCTCAGTCTCAGTCTCAGTCTCAGTCTCAGTCTCAGTCTCAGTCTCAGTCACAGTCTCAGTCTCAGTCTCAGAATGCAGGCTATTCAACGTGACTGATGCATCCGGACAGAACATTGAAGGAAAAAAAAAGAAAAGACTTCCAACTTACCCTTCTCCAGAATGAATCTGTCACACATTCAATCGTACCTCCTTAAAACTCCATCTCAATCGATCACCCGGTCCACTCTCTGTTATCTTTTTACGCCGATGGAAATAAGTTCAGAAATGAATCATTCTGTCTTCCGAAAAAATCAAATACAGTAGCCAAGTCACGTGTATCACTGGTGCCTCAATAGATATATAGTAAATTGCTGCCTCAATGGGACAAAATTGACTACCTTCAATGTTCCCTTCGTTTTGATGTCCACATTTTCCCGGAGTCGTCCTGTTGCCACATACATGGTTCCATATACAAATTGTTCGGCACGAACCAGAAAATAGCAAAGTACATCCTTTATTTCAGTGCATTTGGGTCTACATTCGGTCAATTGATACCTCTCAGTCTCAGTCTCAGTCTCAGTCTCAGTCTCAGTCTCAGTCTCAGTCTCAGAATGCAGGCAATTCAACGTGACTGATGCATCCGGACAGAACATTGAAGGAAAAAAAAAGAAAAGACTTCCAACTTACCCTTCTCCAGAATGAATCTGTCACACATTCAATCGTACCTCCTTAAAACTCCATCTCAATCGATCACCCGGTCCACTCTCTGTTATCTTTTTACGCCGATGGAAATAAGTTCAGAAATGAATCATTCTGTCTTCCGAAAAAATCAAATACAGTAGCCAAGTCACGTGTATCACTGGTGCCTCAATAGATATATAGTAAATTGCTGCCTCAATGGGACAAAATTGACTGCCTTCAATGTTCCCTTCGTTTTGATGTCCACATTTTCCCGGAGTCGTCCTGTTGCCACATACATGGTTCCATATACAAATTGTTCGGCACGAACCAGAAAATAGCAAAGTACATCCTTTATTTCAGTGCATTTGGGTCTACATTCGGTCAATTTATACCTATTAACTCCTCATTTTCCGCGTATCAATCGATTTTAGGTCAGATCTACCCATGCGATCCTGACATAACATCTAGTTCTGTGTCCTAAAAATGCTTGTAAATGTAGCACAGCTGCCAGCACTTAGCCAAATGCAGTGGTGGTGGTGGTGGTGGTGAGAGGATGTGAGGATGTCTCAGTCTCAGTCTCAGTCTCAGTCTCAGTCTCAGTCTCAGAATGCAGGCTATTCAACGTGACTGATGCATCCGGACAGAACATTGAAGGAAAAAAAAAGAAAAGACTTCCAACTTACCCTTCTCCAGAATGAATCTGTCACACATTCAATCGTACCTCCTTAAAACTCCATCTCAATCGATCACCCGGTCCACTCTCTGTTATCTTTTTACGCCGATGGAAATAAGTTCAGAAATGAATCATTCTGTCTTCCGAAAAAATCAAATACAGTAGCCAAGTCACGTGTATCACTGGTGCCTCAATAGATATATAGTAAATTGCTGCCTCAATGGGACAAAATTGACTGCCTTCAATGTTCCCTTCGTTTTGATGTCCACATTTTCCCGGAGTCGTCCTGTTGCCACATACATGGTTCCATATACAAATTGTTCGGCACGAACCAGAAAATAGCAAAGTACATCCTTTATTTCAGTGCATTTGGGTCTACATTCGGTCAATTTATACCTATTAACTCCTCATTTTCCGCGTATCAATCGATTTTAGGTCAGATCTACCCATGCGATCCTGACATAACATCTAGTTCTGTGTCCTAAAAATGCTTGTATATGTAGCACAGCTGCCAGCACTTACCCAAATGCAGTGGTGGTGGTGGTGGTGGTGAGAGGATGTGAGGATGTAATATAGCACCGTACTCGAATGCATTCAGTCACCTCCATATTCAGAGTGTGTTTGCTCTGTTTTGTGTATGTCAGCGTGTATGAATGAGTCCGAACCATAAATGATGCAGGTCTGTAAATGATGAACCACAACAAACAACTTCAAGATCTTTTCCAGTTTCCAGTAAATGTAACTGAAAGTTATTTAAAAAGGCTGACTGCTAATGGACATCCGCAGTCAAATGAGCATTTTCCAAAAGATGAAGGAAGAAATTATTCTTGTAATTACTAAAATGTTGTAAACAAATCATTGTGCAGTTTGAGACCAGTTTGGTTACATGTACAGAGAAACAGCAGGTGTAATGAATGTATTGTCTATCTTGTGGCTCAATGAAAATAGGCAACAAACATATCTGCCACATATTTCTGTTTATTTGGTAAGGGCTTGAAACCAAAATCATGACAGAGGAAAAATTTATAAATGATCAGTCTCAGTCTATGTCTCTCAGTCTCTCAGTCTCAGTCTCTCAGTCTCTCAGCCTCTCAGTCTCTCAGTCTCAGAATGCAGGCTATGTAACGTGACTGATGCATCCGAACAGAACACTGAAGGAAAAAAAAAGAAAAGACTTCCAACTTACCCTTCTCCAGAATGATTCTGTCACGCATTCAATCGTACCTCCTTAAAACTCCATCTCAATCGATCACCCGGTCCAATCTCTGTTATCTTTTTACGCAGATGGAAATAAGTTTAGAAATGAATCATTCTGTCGTCCGAAAAAATCAAATACAGTAGCCAAGTCACGTGCATCACTGGTGCCTCAATAGATATATAGTAAATTGCTGCCTCAATGGGACAAAATTGACTGCCTTCAATATTCCCTTCGTTTTGATGTCCACATTTTCCCGGAGTCGTGCTGTTGCCACATACATGGTTCCATATACAAATTGTTCGGCACGAACCAGAAAATAGCCAAGTACATACTTCATTTCAGTGCATTTGGGTCTATATTCGGTCAATTTATACCTACTAGCTCCTCATTTTCCGCGTTTCAATCGATTTTGGTCAGATCTACCCATGTGATCCTGACATAACATCTAGTTCTGTGTCCTAAAATTGCTTGTAAATGTAGCACAGCTGCCAGCACTTACACAAATGCAGTGGTGGTGGTGGTGGTGGTGAGAAGATGTGAGGATGTAATATAGCACTGTACTCGAATGCATTCAGTCACCTCCATGTTCAGAGTGTGTTTGCTCTGTTTTGTGTATGTGTGCGTGTATGAATGAGTCCGAACCATAAATGATGCAGGTCTGTAAATGATGAACCACCACAAACAACTTCAAGACCTTTTCCAGTTTCCAGTAAATGTAACTGAAAGTAATTTAAAAAGTCTCAGTCTCAGTCTCAGTCTCAGTCTCAGTCTCAGTCTCAGAATGCAGGCTATTCAACGTGACTGATGCATCCGGACAGAACATTGAAGGAAAAAAAAAAGAAAAGACTTCCAACTTACCCTTCTCCAGAATGAATCTGTCACACATTCAATCGTACCTCCTTAAAACTCCATCTCAATCGATCACCCGGTCCACTCTCTGTTATCTTTTTACGCCGATGGAAATAAGTTCAGAAATGAATCATGCTGTCTTCCGAAAAAATCAAATACAGTAGCCAAGTCACGTGTATCACTGGTGCCTCAATAGATATATAGTAAATTGCTGCCTCAATGGGACAAAATTGACTGCCTTCAATGTTCCCTTCGTTTTGATGTCCACATTTTCCCGGAGTCGTCCTGTTGCCACATACATGGTTCCATATACAAATTGTTCGGCACGAACCAGAAAATAGCAAAGTACATCCTTTATTTCAGTGCATTTGGGTCTACATTCGGTCAATTTATACCTATTAACTCCTCATTTTCCGCGTATCAATCGATTTTAGGTCAGATCTACCCATGCGATCCTGACATAACATCTAGTTCTGTGTCCTAAAAATGCTTGTAAATGTAGCACAGCTGCCAGCACTTACCCAAATGCAGTGGTGGTGGTGGTGGTGGTGAGAGGATGTGAGGATGTAATATAGCACCGTACTCGAATGCATTCAGTCACCTCCATATTCAGAGTGTGTTTGCTCTGTTTTGTGTATGTCAGCGTGTATGAATGAGTCCGAACCATAAATGATGCAGGTCTGTAAATGATGAACCACAACAAACAACTTCAAGATCTTTTCCAGTTTCCAGTAAGTGTAACTGAAAGTTATTTAAAAAGGCTAACTGCTAATGGACATCCGCAGTCAAATGAGCATTTTCCAAAAGATGAAGGAAGAAATTATTCTTGTAATTACTAAAATGTTGTAAACAAATCATTGTGCAGTTTGAGACCAGTTTGGTTACATGTACAGAGAAACAGCAGGTGTAATGAATGTATTGTCCATCTTGTGGCTCAATGAAAATAGGCAACAAACATATCTGCCACATATTTCTGTTTATTTGGTAAGGGCTTGAAACCAAAATCATGACAGAGGAAAAATTTATAAATGATCAGTCTCAGTCTATGTCTCTCAGTCT
The DNA here is from genome assembly GCF_021461395.2 of Schistocerca americana. NCBI lineage: Eukaryota > Metazoa > Arthropoda > Insecta > Orthoptera > Acrididae > Schistocerca > Schistocerca americana. Next base: position 68,568,645 of record NC_060128.1, on the reverse strand, counting down.
CTCAGTCTCAGTCTCTCAGTCTCTCAGCCTCTCAGTCTCTCAGTCTCAGAATATAGGCTATGTAACGTGACTGATGCATCCGAACAGAACACTGAAGGAAAAAAAAAAGAAAAGACTTCCAACTTACCCTTCTCCAGAATGATTCTGTCACGCATTCAATCGTACCTCCTTAAAACTCCATCTCAATCGATCACCCGGTCCAATCTCTGTTATCTTTTTACGCAGATGGAAATAAGTTTAGAAATGAATCATTCTGTCGTCCGAAAAAATCAAATACAGTAGCCAAGTCACGTGCATCACTGGTGCCTCAATAGATATATAGTAAATTGCTGCCTCAATGGGACAAAATTGACTGCCTTCAATATTCCCTTCGTTTTGATGTCCACATTTTCCCGGAGTCGTGCTGTTGCCACATACATGGTTCCATATACAAATTGTTCGGCACGAACCAGAAAATAGCCAAGTACATACTTCATTTCAGTGCATTTGGGTCTATATTCGGTCAATTTATACCACCTAGCTCCTCATTTTCCGCGTTTCAATCGATTTTGGTCAGATCTACCCATGTGATCCTGACATAACATCTAGTTCTGTGTCCTAAAATTGCTTGTAAATGTAGCACAGCTGCCAGCACTTACACAAATGCAGTGGTGGTGGTGGTGGTGGTGAGAAGATGTGAGGATGTAATATAGCACTGTACTCGAATGCATTCAGTCACCTCCATGTTCAGAGTGTGTTTGCTCTGTTTTGTGTATGTCTGCGTGTATGAATGAGTCCGAACCATAAATGATGCAGGTCTGTAAATGATGAACCACCACAAACAACTTCAAGACCTTTTCCAGTTTCCAGTAAATGTAACTGAAAGTAATTTAAAAAGGCTAACTGCTAATGGACATCCGCAGTCAAATGAGCATTTTCCAAAAGATGAAGGAAGAAATTATTCTTGTAATTACTAAAATGTTGTAAACAAATCATTGTGCAGTTTGAGACCAGTTTGGTTACATGTACAGAGAAACAGCAGGTGTAATGAATGTATTGTCTATCTTGTGGCTCAATGAAAATAGGCAACAAACATATCTGCCACATATTTCTGTTTATTTGGTAAGGGCTTGAATCCAAAATCATGACAGAGGAAAAATTTATAAATGAGGTAGGGCATGCCCATCTTTTCTGTATTTTCAGTACTAACAGAGGAACCAGCACAATTGAGGCCAATCATTTTGTGTCAAAACTCTCTTGAAATAGTCAACCCACCTTAGGAAGCTTCCAAGGGAGGCTAAAACATGGATATCTTGCAACCCAATGTTAGAAAAATGTCAGTTAGATAATGTGCCTATTTCACAAAGAAGTACAATGGAAGTTAAGAGTTTGACTTGAAATTCAACAATCCTAACTACTTTCAAATTCCTACGTAATGAAGAACAAAAGTCACAAAGGTTACTAAAACATAATGCAGGCAGACTCGCCAACCAAAGAATCATGAAATTGGTGACAAATCATGGAAATTGGCAAATAAGGTATCCATAGTCCAAAAAATAATTCGATCAATAAAAATTAAATGGAAAATGTGGAATGAAACATGCAAAGAAACCATAGCAGAAAGGGCTTAAAGTGAGTAAGGGGGAAATGATCGATGAAAATTATAGATCATGATCAATCTAAACAACAAAGGAAGAAAAAATGAGATACATCAAATAAGACTTCGAGAAGGAGAAACTTTTGCAAATAGGCAAAAACTTTGTGAAAAAATAATTCCCTTGTTTTTTATTAAACTGTGAAGAACAAATTAAAGGGGTATCAAACTGTAGATGTGTTTCTAAAATGAAAACGGCCAAATTGGTTAAAATAATACTGGAAATTATGTTGTATGTATGATTTTAATCAGTTTCTGAGCTATGTCATGAATCTGAATTCTCAGATGTTGTGGTCTTCAGTCCAGAGACTGGTCTGATGCAGCTCTCCATGCTACTCTATCCTGTGGAAGCTTCATCATATCCCAGTACCTACTGCAACCTATGTGGTGTCACCGCCAGACACCACACTTGCTAGGTGGTAGCTTAAATCGGCCGCAGTCCACTTAGTACATGTCGGACCCGCGTGTCGCCACTGTGTGATCGCAGACCGAGCGCCACCACAAGGCAGGTCTCGAGATACAGAATAGCACTCGCCCAGTTGTACGACGACTTTGCTAGCGACTACACTTACGAAGCCTTTCTCTCATTTGCCGAGAGACTGTTAGAATAGCCTTCAGCTAAGTCCATGGCTACGACCTAGCAAGGCGCCATTAGCCTTACATAGTTTGAAAGTTTTCATACGAAATGTCTCATCAAGAATGCTGTATTCATCAAAGAATAAAAGATAAGTATTCGAGGAGCTGCATACTTTTCTTATGAGAATTCACTACTTATCCTGTTCCAGAATTCACGCCCGTCTGCCTTAGATAGCGTGCATTTAGGCCGCCTCTATCTACAAAGTGTTGGCACATTTACCAACACATAATTGGCGCCGAGTATTGGTGACGCGCCCACGTTGCAGTCATTTTGATAGTAACTTGCTCTGATTTATTTGTGTCATGGCTTCGCCAGATGTACTGTCCGAATTTTATCTCTTGTAGAATCGGCAGACGCAGGCGTTATTGGATGCCCTTGGACAGGTCGTCCAGTCTCAGTATCAGTCTCAGTCTCAGTCTCAGAATGCAGGCTATTCAACGTGACTGATGCATCCGGACAGAACATTGAAGGAAAAAAAAAGAAAAGACTTCCAACTTACCCTTCTCCAGAATGAATCTGTCACACATTCAATCGTACCTCCTTAAAACTCCATCTCAATCGATCACCCGGTCCACTCTCTGTTATCTTTTTACGCCGATGGAAATAAGTTCAGAAATGAATCATTCTGTCTTCCGAAAAAATCAAATACAGTAGCCAAGTCACGTGTATCACTGGTGCCTCAATAGATATATAGTAAATTGCTGCCTCAATGGGACAAAATTGACTGCCTTCAATGTTCCCTTCGTTTTGATGTCCACATTTTCCCGGAGTCGTCCTGTTGCCACATACATGGTTCCATATACAAATTGTTCGGCACGAACCAGAAAATAGCCAAGTACATACTTCATTTCAGTGCATTTGGGTCTATATTCGGTCAATTTATACCTACTAGCTCCTCATTTTCCGCGTTTCAATCGATTTTGGTCAGATCTACCCATGTGATCCTGACATAACATCTAGTTCTGTGTCCTAAAATTGCTTGTAAATGTAGCACAGCTGCCAGCACTTACACAAATGCAGTGGTGGTGGTGGTGGTGGTGAGATGATGTGAGGATGTAATATAGCACTGTACTCGAATGCATTCAGTCACCTCCATGTTCAGAGTGTGTTTGCTCTGTTTTGTGTATGTCTGCGTGTATGAATGAGTCCGAACCATAAATGATGCAGGTCTGTAAATGATGAACCACCACAAACAACTTCAAGACCTTTTCCAGTTTCCAGTAATTGTAACTGAAAGTAATTTAAAAAGTCTCAGTCTCAGTCTCAGTCTCAGTCTCAGTCTCAGAATGCAGGCTATTCAACGTGACTGATGCATCCGGACAGAACATTGAAGGAAAAAAAAAGAAAAGACTTCCAACTTACCCTTCTCCAGAATGAATCTGTCACACATTCAATCGTACCTCCTTAAAACTCCATCTCAATCGATCACCCGGTCCACTCTCTGTTATCTTTTTACGCCGATGGAAATAAGTTCAGAAATGAATCATGCTGTCTTCCGAAAAAATCAAATACAGTAGCCAAGTCACGTGTATCACTGGTGCCTCAATAGATATATAGTAAATTGCTGCCTCAATGGGACAAAATTGACTGCCTTCAATGTTCCCTTCGTTTTGATGTCCACATTTTCCCGGAGTCGTCCTGTTGCCACATACATGGTTCCATATACAAATTGTTCGGCACGAACCAGAAAATAGCAAAGTACATCCTTTATTTCAGTGCATTTGGGTCTACATTCGGTCAATTTATACCTATTAACTCCTCATTTTCCACGTATCAATCGATTTTAGGTCAGATCTACCCATGCGATCCTGACATAACATCTAGTTCTGTGTCCTAAAAATGCTTGTAAATGTAGCACAGCTGCCAGCACTTACCCAAATGCAGTGGTGGTGGTGGTGGTGGTGAGAGGATGTGAGGATGTAATATAGCACCGTACTCGAATGCATTCAGTCACCTCCATATTCAGAGTGTGTTTGCTCTGTTTTGTGTATGTCAGCGTGTATGAATGAGTCCGAACCATAAATGATGCAGGTCTGTAAATGATGAACCACAACAAACAACTTCAAGATCTTTTCCAGTTTCCAGTAAATGTAACTGAAAGTTATTTAAAAAGGCTAACTGCTAATGGACATCCGCAGTCAAATGAGCATTTTCCAAAAGATGAAGGAAGAAATTATTCTTGTAATTACTAAAATGTTGTAAACAAATCATTGTGCAGTTTGAGACCAGTTTGGTTACATGTACAGAGAAACAGCAGGTGTAATGAATGTATTGTCCATCTTGTGGCTCAATGAAAATAGGCAACAAACATATCTGCCACATATTTCTGTTTATTTGGTAAGGGCTTGAAACCAAAATCATGACAGAGGAAAAATTTATAAATGATCAGTCTCAGTCTATGTCTCTCAGTCTCTCAGTCTCAGTCTCTCAGTCTCTCAGCCTCTCAGTCTCTCAGTCTCAGAATGCAGGCTATGTAACGTGACTGATGCATCCGAACAGAACACTGAAGGAAAAAAAAAAGAAAAGACTTCCAACTTACCCTTCTCCAGAATGATTCTGTCACGCATTCAATCGTACCTCCTTAAAACTCCATCTCAATCGATCACCCTGTCCAATCTCTGTTATCTTTTTACGCAGATGGAAATAAGTTTAGAAATGAATCATTCTGTCGTCCGAAAAAATCAAATACAGTAGCCAAGTCACGTGCATCACTGGTGCCTCAATAGATATATAGTAAATTGCTGCCTCAATGGGACAAAATTGACTGCCTTCAATATTCACTTCGTTTTGATGTCCACATTTTCCCGGAGTCGTGCTGTTGCCACATACATGGTTCCATATACAAATTGTTCGGCACGAACCAGAAAATAGCCAAGTACATACTTCATTTCAGTGCATTTGGGTCTATATTCGGTCAATTTATACCACCTAGCTCCTCATTTTCCGCGTTTCAATCGATTTTGGTCAGATCTACCCATGTGATCCTGACATAACATCTAGTTCTGTGTCCTAAAATCGCTTGTAAATGTAGCACAGCTGCCAGCACTTACACAAATGCAGTGGTGGTGGTGGTGGTGGTGAGAAGATGTGAGGATGTAATATAGCACTGTACTCGAATGCATTCAGTCACCTCCATGTTCAGAGTGTGTTTGCTCTGTTTTGTGTATGTCTGCGTGTATGAATGAGTCCGAACCATAAATGATGCAGGTCTGTAAATGATGAACCACCATAAACAACTTCAAGACCTTTTCCAGTTTCCAGTAAATGTAACTGAAAGTAATTTAAAAAGGCTAACTGCTAATGGACATCCGCAGTCAAATGAGCATTTTCCAAAAGATGAAGGAAGAAATTATTCTTGTAATTACTATAATGTTGTAAACAAATCATTGTGCAGTTTGAGACCAGTTTGGTTACATGTACAGAGAAACAGCAGGTGTAATGAATGTATTGTCTATCTTGTGGCTCAATGAAAATAGGCAACAAACATATCTGCCACATATTTCTGTTTATTTGGTAAGGGCTTGAATCCAAAATCATGACAGAGGAAAAATTTATAAATGAGGTAGGGCATGCCCATCTTTTCTGTATTTTCAGTACTAACAGAGGAACCAGCACAATTGAGGCCAATCATTTTGTGTCAAAACTCTCTTGAAATAGTCAACCCACCTTAGGAAGCTTCCAAGGGAGGCTAAAACATGGATATCTTGCAACCCAATGTTAGAAAAATGTCAGTTAGATAATGTGCCTATTTCACAAAGAAGTACAATGGAAGTTAAGAGTTTGACTTGAAATTCAACAATCCTAACTACTTTCAAATTCCTACGTAATGAAGAACAAAAGTCACAAAGGTTACTAAAACATAATGCAGGCAGACTCGCCAACCAAAGAATCATGAAATTGGTGACAAATCATGGAAATTGGCAAATAAGGTATCCATAGTCCAAAAAATAATTCGATCAATAAAAATTAAATGGAAAATGTGGAATGAAACATGCAAAGAAACCATAGCAGAAAGGGCTTAAAGTGAGTAAGGGGGAAATGATCGATGAAAATTATAGATCATGATCAATCTAAACAACAAAGGAAGAAAAAATGAGATACATCAAATAAGACTTCGAGAAGGAGAAACTTTTGCAAATAGGCAAAAACTTTGTGAAAAAATAATTCCCTTGTTTTTTATTAAACTGTGAAGAACAAATTAAAGGGGTATCAAACTGTAGATGTGTTTCTAAAATGAAAACGGCCAAATTGGTTAAAATAATACTGGAAATTATGTTGTATGTATGATTTTAATCAGTTTCTGAGCTATGTCATGAATCTGAATTCTCAGATGTTGTGGTCTTCAGTCCAGAGACTGGTCTGATGCAGCTCTCCATGCTACTCTATCCTGTGGAAGCTTCATCATATCCCAGTACCTACTGCAACCTATGTGGTGTCACCGCCAGACACCACACTTGCTAGGTGGTAGCTTAAATCGGCCGCAGTCCACTTAGTACATGTCGGACCCGCGTGTCGCCACTGTGTGATCGCAGACCGAGCGCCACCACAAGGCAGGTCTCGAGATACAGAATAGCACTCGCCCAGTTGTACGACGACTTTGCTAGCGACTACACTTACGAAGCCTTTCTCTCATTTGCCGAGAGACTGTTAGAATAGCCTTCAGCTAAGTCCATGGCTACGACCTAGCAAGGCGCCATTAGCCTTACATAGTTTGAAAGTTTTCATACGAAATGTCTCATCAAGAATGCTGTATTCATCAAAGAATAAAAGATAAGTATTCGAGGAGCTGCATACTTTTCTTATGAGAATTCACTACTTATCCTGTTCCAGAATTCACGCCCGTCTGCCTTAGATAGCGTGCATTTAGGCCGCCTCTATCTACAAAGTGTTGGCACATTTACCAACACATAATTGGCGCCGAGTATTGGTGACGCGCCCACGTTGCAGTCATTTTGATAGTAACTTGCTCTGATTTATTTGTGTCATGGCTTCGCCAGATGTACTGTCCGAATTTTATCGCTTGTAGAATCGGCAGACGCAGGCGTTATTGGATGCCCTTGGACAGGTCGTCCAGTCTCAGTATCAGTCTCAGTCTCAGTCTCAGAATGCAGGCTATTCAACGTGACTGATGCATCCGGACAGAACATTGAAGGAAAAAAAAAGAAAAGACTTCCAACTTACCCTTCTCCAGAATGAATCTGTCACACATTCAATCGTACCTCCTTAAAACTCCATCTCAATCGATCACCCGGTCCACTCTCTGTTATCTTTTTACGCCGATGGAAATAAGTTCAGAAATGAATCATTCTGTCTTCCGAAAAAATCAAATACAGTAGCCAAGTCACGTGTATCACTGGTGCCTCAATAGATATATAGTAAATTGCTGCCTCAATGGGACAAAATTGACTGCCTTCAATGTTCCCTTCGTTTTGATGTCCACATTTTCCCGGAGTCGTCCTGTTGCCACATACATGGTTCCATATACAAATTGTTCGGCACGAACCAGAAAATAGCCAAGTACATACTTCATTTCAGTGCATTTGGGTCTATATTCGGTCAATTTATACCTACTAGCTCCTCATTTTCCGCGTTTCAATCGATTTTGGTCAGATCTACCCATGTGATCCTGACATAACATCTAGTTCTGTGTCCTAAAATTGCTTGTAAATGTAGCACAGCTGCCAGCACTTACACAAATGCAGTGGTGGTGGTGGTGGTGGTGAGATGATGTGAGGATGTAATATAGCACTGTACTCGAATGCATTCAGTCACCTCCATGTTCAGAGTGTGTTTGCTCTGTTTTGTGTATGTCTGCGTGTATGAATGAGTCCGAACCATAAATGATGCAGGTCTGTAAATGATGAACCACCACAAACAACTTCAAGACCTTTTCCAGTTTCCAGTAAATGTAACTGAAAGTAATTTAAAAAGGCTAACTGCTAATGGACATCCGCAGTCAAATGAGCATTTTCCAAAAGATGAAGGAAGAAATTATTCTTGTAATTACTAAAATGTTGTAAACAAATCATTTTGCAGTTTGAGACCAGTTTGGTTACATGTACAGAGAAACAGCAGGTGTAATGAATGTATTGTCCATCTTGTGGCTCAATGAAAATAGGCAACAAACATATCTGCCACATATTTCTGTTTATTTGGTAAGGGCTTGAAACCAAAATCATGACAGAGGAAAAATTTATAAATGATCAGTCTCAGTCTATGTCTCTCAGTCTCTCAGTCTCAGTCTCTCAGTCTCTCAGCCTCTCAGTCTCTCAGTCTCAGAATGCAGGCTATGTAACGTGACTGATGCATCCGAACAGAACACTGAAGGAAAAAAAAAAAAGAAAAGACTTCCAACTTACCCTTCTCCAGAATGATTCTGTCACGCATTCAATCGTACCTCCTTAAAACTCCATCTCAATCGATCACCCGGTCCAATCTCTGTTATCTTTTTACGCAGATGGAAATAAGTTTAGAAATGAATCATTCTGTCGTCCGAAAAAATCAAATACAGTAGCCAAGTCACGTGCATCACTGGTGCGTCAATAGATATATAGTAAATTGCTGCCTCAATGGGACAAAATTGACTGCCTTCAATATTCACTTCGTTTTGATGTCCACATTTTCCCGGAGTCGTGCTGTTGCCACATACATGGTTCCATATACAAATTGTTCGGCACGAACCAGAAAATAGCCAAGTACATACTTCATTTCAGTGCATTTGGGTCTATATTCGGTCAATTTATACCTACTAGCTCCTCATTTTCCACGTTTCAATCGATTTTGGTCAGATCTACCCATGTGATCCTGACATAACATCTAGTTCTGTGTCCTAAAATTGCTTGTAAATGTAGCACAGCTGCCAGCACTTACACAAATGCAGTGGTGGTGGTGGTGGTGGTGAGAAGATGTGAGGATGTAATATAGCACTGTACTCGAATGCATTCAGTCACCTCCATGTTCAGAGTGTGTTTGCTCTGTTTTGTGTATGTCTGCGTGTATGAATGAGTCCGAACCATAAATGATGCAGGTCTGTAAATGATGAACCACCACAAACAACTTCAAGACCTTTTCCAGTTTCCAGTAAATGTAACTGAAAGTAATTTAAAAAGGCTAACTGCTAATGGACATCCGCAGTCAAATGAGCATTTTCCAAAAGATGAAGGAAGAAATTATTCTTGTAATTACTATAATGTTGTAAACAAATCATTGTGCAGTTTGAGACCAGTTTGGTTACATGTACAGAGAAACAGCAGGTGTAATGAATGTATTGTCTATCTTGTGGCTCAATGAAAATAGGCAACAAACATATCTGCCACATATTTCTGTTTATTTGGTAAGGGCTTGAATCCAAAATCATGACAGAGGAAAAATTTATAAATGAGGTAGGGCATGCCCATCTTTTCTGTATTTTCAGTACTAACAGAGGAACCAGCACAATTGAGGCCAATCATTTTGTGTCAAAACTCTCTTGAAATAGTCAACCCACCTTAGGAAGCTTCCAAGGGAGGCTAAAACATGGATATCTTGCAACCCAATGTTAGAAAAATGTCAGTTAGATAATGTGCCTATTTCACAAAGAAGTACAATGGAAGTTAAGAGTTTGACTTGAAATTCAACAATCCTAACTACTTTCAAATTCCTACGTAATGAAGAACAAAAGTCACAAAGGTTACTAAAACATAATGCAGGCAGACTCGCCAACCAAAGAATCATGAAATTGGTGACAAATCATGGAAATTGGCAAATAAGGTATCCATAGTCCAAAAAATAATTCGATCAATAAAAATTAAATGGAAAATGTGGAATGAAACATGCAAAGAAACCATAGCAGAAAGGGCTTAAAGTGAGTAAGGGGGAAATGATCGATGAAAATTATAGATCATGATCAATCTAAACAACAAAGGAAGAAAAAATGAGATACATCAAATAAGACTTCGAGAAGGAGAAACTTTTGCAAATAGGCAAAAACTTTGTGAAAAAATTATTCCCTTGTTTTTTATTAAACTGTGAAGAACAAATTAAAGGGGTATCAAACTGCAGATGTGTTTCTAAAATGAAAACGGCCAAATTGGTTAAAATAATACTGGAAATTATGATGTATGTATGATTTTAATCAGTTTCTGAGCTATGTCATGAATCTGAATTCTCAGATGTTGTGGTCTTCAGTCCAGAGACTGGTCTGATGCAGCTCTCCATGCTACTCTATCCTGTGGAAGCTTCATCATATCCCAGTACCTACTGCAACCTATGTGGTGTCACCGCCAGACACCACACTTGCTAGGTGGTAGCTTAAATCGGCCGCAGTCCACTTAGTACATGTCGGACCCGCGTGTCGCCACTGTGTGATCGCAGACCGAGCGCCACCACAAGGCAGGTCTCGAGATACAGAATAGCACTCGCCCAGTTGTACGACGACTTTGCTAGCGACTACACTTACGAAGCCTTTCTCTCATTTGCCGAGAGACTGTTAGAATAGCCTTCAGCTAAGTCCATGGCTACGACCTAGCAAGGCGCCATTAGCCTTACATAGTTTGAAAGTTATCATACGAAATGTCTCATCAAGAATGCTGTATTCATCAAAGAATAAAAGATAAGTATTCGAGGAGCTGCATACTTTTCTTATGAGAATTCACTACTTATCCTGTTCCAGAATTCACGCCCGTCTGCCTTAGATAGCGTGCATTTAGGCCGCCTCTATCTACAAAGTGTTGGCACATTTACCAACACATAATTGGCGCCGAGTATTGGTGACGCGCCCACGTTGCAGTCATTTTGATAGTAACTTGCTCTGATTTATTTGTGTCATGGCTTCGCCAGATGTACTGTCCGAATTTTATCGCTTGTAGAATCGGCAGACACAGGCGTTATTGGATGCCCTTGGACAGGTCGTCCAGGGTCAACGTGCCATTCAAACCGATGCGGCCGCCGCCGCTTCATCGCTGCCGCCGCCACAACATGCAGTTGCACCACAGTTTGCAGTTTTGATGCGACCCAGGAGAACTGGACGGAATGGTCACGCCAGTTTGGATTTCATCTTGCCGCCTACAGAATTCAAGCTAACGAGCGGCAGCCTCATTTATTGGCGTGTGTAGGGGTGCAAACATACCGTGTGATAGTGAAATTGTTTCCCCGACGCGACGTAGCAACTCTGTCATACGACGTAATTTTGTCTGCTTTAGATGCCTATTTCAAAGAAACAGTTAATGTAGTTGCAAAAAGGTGTATTTTTTTTCGTACAAAACGTACGGCCGGTCAAACTAATCGGGAGTGCGTTGCAACTTTGCAAGGCCTTACTAGGGATTGTGCGTTTGAATGTGACTGTGGCCTTCCTTATTCAGATACTATGGTGCGTGATGCAATTGCACAGAGCGTTTCTGATGTTCGTATACGGGAACAGATTTTGAAGCTAGTTAATCCCTCCCTTCAACAGGTGATAGACATATTGGATAGACAAGACACACTTGACTGTGCTCAGGAATCTTTTGAAACTTCGCCAGCAGTGTGTAACATTAACCGGCCCGTCGGGAGCGCTGCGCGGCCCGGTAAACTGCCCTCGCGCACGTCTGCGCAGCTGCCGCCACGCTCTACACCAGGTGTGCTGTGCCAGCACACAACTGCAGTGAAATCATGCCCGCGGTGTGAAACTAGACATTCGCGTGAACATTGCCCGTCACGCCAAGCTATTTGCTTTTTCTGTAATAAGAAAGGACATGTTCAAAGTGTTTGCCAGAAAAAGCTCAGATCAGACACTCTTAATCATTCCAGGCCATTTGCTTCGCGCCGGAATCGAACCAAGGACGCTCAGACTCTCGAACCTTCGCCCATGGACATTCATGTAGTTAATTCCGCTTCGTCCAGTGCCACTTTCTCTAACAGTGACTGTGTTCGTCCCACAAAAAGTGTGCGTCGACGTCGCCGGAAATCACGTCAAGTCGCACGTGATGCTGTACCTGTATCAGTTCAAATTGCACGAGACAGTCGCTCTTGTCGTCAGCAGGACAATAAACTTTTTGTAGATTTGAACTTTAATGGCAAAGTGATCCCATTCCAGCTCAATACCGGAGCTGCAGTTTCATTGCTCAATCACGACACGTACAAACAACTGGGCAAACCTCCGTTGCGGGCCGCAAATGTTAAGCTAACTACATATTCAGGACAGAAAATTCCTGTGTTAGGACGGTGCAGCCTTCTTGCAACATACAAGGGTCAAACAAAACTTGTGTCATTTTACGTTCTTCGTTCTTCCACTGCAGTGAACTTGTTTGGTTTAGATTTATTTCAATTGTTTAACATGTCTATAGTAAATCAGGTCCTATCAGTGAATCAGACAGTGCCTTCAGACAGTGTTTCTCGGCTATGTGAAGAATTTGCAGACATTTTTGCACCGGGCCTTGGTTGCACTAAGAACTATGAAGCACACTTGGAACTGAAAGTAAACGCGCAACCGAAATTTTTCCGAGCGCGCAATGTTCCCCACGCATTGCGTGATGAGGTCGCAAGAACATTAAACGATTTAGAATCACAAGGTGTAACTGAACGTGTGCGAGCTTCTCTCTGGGCCTCACCCTTAGTAATTTTGCCAAAACCTTCCGGAAAACTGAGACTTTGTGTGGACTTCAAGGCAACAGTGAATCCACAACTAGTGCCTGCAGCTTTTCCCTTACCCCGCCCGGAAGATCTTTTTGATAAACTGTGCCCGGGTATATACTTTTCCAAGTTGGACCTCGCAGATGCGTACTTGCAAATCCCAGTGGACGCCGAATCCCAGCGCGTCTTGGTGGTTAACTCGCATCTTGGTTTGTACCGCTTCAAAAGACTGCCATTCGGGTGTGCATCCGCCCCTGCATTGTTTCAGCAATATTTACAAACTGTTTGTGCGTCGGTCCCTATTGCTGCGAACTATCTGGACGATATTGTGATCTCCGGAAAGACGGCAGACGAGCATTTAGCACACCTACGAACATTATTTCAGGTATTGCGCCAACATGGTCTTCGCTTGCGGAAGGACAAATGTGTGTTTTTTGCTCGTGACTTACCACACCTGGACCATGTCGTCAATGCTAAAGGCATACATCCGAGTCCAGAGCACCTCCGTGCCATACAACGCTTGCACATCGATTTTGCTGGTCCATTCTGGAATGTTCGATGGTTGGTTCTGGTAGATGCCTTCAGTAATTTTCCTTTTGTGGTCCGGATGTCTTCCGCGACGTCCTCTGCCACCATCCAAGCGTTGTCTGCTATCTTTTGCATTGAAGGTCTTCCGCAGGCTATTGTTTCCGACAATGGCCCACAATTCATGTCCGCAGAATTTCAGTCCTTCTGCCAGGCCAATGGTATTCAACATGTGACATCCGCGCCGTTTTCGCCTCAGTCGAACGGTGCCGCTGAAAGATTGGTCCGGACTTTCAAGTCACAGATGTTGAAGTTGAAAGAGTCGCATTCCCGGGAGGACGCCTTGTTGCTCTTTTTGTCTTCGTATCGCTCTGAGCCCCGAGATGGTCGCTCGCCGGCTGAGTTGCTCCACGGTCGTCCTCATCGAACCTTGATGTCTTTGCTGCACCCGCCGCATCAGGTTCCTGTGCAGCGGCAGACTTCTGCTTTTGCTCCAGGCGACGTTGTATTTTATCGCAACTATCGAGGTTCACGGCGTTGGCTTGCAGGGCGCATTCTTCGCTGCCTCGGCCGCGCGATGTATTTGGTTTTGGGGGTCTCTGGTGAGGTGCGTCGGCATCTCAATCAGCTGCGCCTCTGTCGTCGCACGGGTTCTGCCGCTCCCCGTCTGCTTTCAGCGACGGTGCCGTCCGGTCAGCGCCCTGGGGACCCATCTACTGGCTCGCCTCATCCCCGGGTGTTACCGACGCTGCCTTCCATTTTGCCCCATGGCGACGCGCCGCCGCCGCCGTCGGTCCTCCCGCCGGCGCCGCCCGCAGTGGACGCTTCGCTGCAGCCGCCGGGCGCCGCCCTGGGTCACGCGCCGCCGATCGCTTCCCGTGACCAGCTGTCCTCCGCCATGGAACTCTTGCCCGCTCCGGACCACGCGTCGGCTACCCCGACGCAATGGAGGTTGACCCTTCGGCCCCTACTGTCTCTTTACGGGCGCATACACTGCATGTTGACGTGCACCCTGGACTAGGTTCTCAGGTGTTTCCTAGCTCCCCTCGGACCGAATGGTCGGGTGCGGGTGGCACAGCCTCGCCTGTTGTTAGGCTCCCCACCTCATCGCATACGTCAACATGAGGTCCTCCCCACGGCGGGCGGAAGCCTTATCACACGACCGTTCGCCGATTTACGGGGGAGGAATGTGGTGTCACCGCCAGACACCACGCTTGCTAGGTGGTAGCTTAAATCGGCCGCGGTCCATTTAGTACATGTCGGACCCGCGTGTCGCCACTGTGTGATCGCAGACCGAGCGCCACCACAAGGCAGGTCTCGAGATACAGAATAGCACTCGCCCAGTTGTACGACGACTTTGCTAGCGACTACACTTACGAAGCCTTTCTCTCATTTGCCGAGAGACTGTTAGAATAGCCTTCAGCTAAGTCCATGGCTACGACCTAGCAAGACGCCATTAGCCTTACATACACTCCTGGAAATGGAAAAAAGAACACATTGACACCGGTGTGTCAGACCCACCATACTTGCTCCGGACACTGCGAGAGGGCTGTACAAGCAATGATCACACGCACGGCACAGCGGACACACCAGGAACCGCGGTGTTGGCCGTCGAATGGCGCTAGCTGCGCAGCATTTGTGCACCGCCGCCGTCAGTGTCAGCCAGTTTGCCGTGGCATACCGAGCTCCATCGCAGTCTTTAACACTGGTAGCATGCCGCGACAGCGTGGACGTGAACCGTATGTGCAGTTGATGGACTTTGAGCGAGGGCGTATAGTGGGCATGCGGGAGGCCGGGTGGACGTACCGCCGAATTGCTCAACACGTGGGGCGTGAGGTCTCCACAGTACATCGATGTTGTCGCCAGTGGTCGGCGGAAGGTGCACGTGCCCGTCGACCTGGGACCAGACCGCAGCGACGCACGGATGCGCGCCAAGACCGTAGGATCCTACGCAGTGCCGTAGGGGACTGCACCGCCACTTCCCAGCAAATTAGGGACACTGTTGCTCCTGGGGTATCGGCGAGGACCATTCGCAACCGTCTCCATGAAGCTGGGCTAAGGTCCCGCACACCGTTAGGCCGTCTTCCGCTCACGCCCCAACATCGTGCAGCCCACCTCCAGTGGTGTCGCGACAGGCGTGAATGGAGGGATGAATGGAGACGTGTCGTCTTCAGCGGTGAGAGTCGCTTCTGCCTTGGTGCCAATGATGGTCGTATGCGTGTTTGGCGCCGTGCAGGTGAGCGCCACAATCAGGACTGCATACGACCGAGGCACACAGGGCCAACACCCGGCATCATAGTGTGGGGAGCGATCTCCTACACTGGCCGTACATCACTGGTGATCCTCGAGGGGACACTGAATAGTGCACGGTAAATCCAAACCGTCATCGAACCCATCGTTCTACCATTCCTAGACCGGCAAGGGAACTTGCTGTTCCAACAGGACAATGCACGTCTGCATGTATCCTGTGCCACCCAACGTGCTCTAGAAGGTGTAAGTCAACTACCCTGGCCAGCAAGATCTCCGGATCTGTCCCCCATTGAGCATGTTTGGGACTGGATGAAGCGTCGTCTCACGCGGTCTGCACGTCCAGCACGAACGCTGGTCCAACTGAGGCGCCAGGTGGAAATGGCATGGCAAGCCGCTCCACAGGACTACATCCAGCATCTCTACGATCGTCTCCATGGGAGAATAGCAGCCTGCATTGCTACGAAAGGTGGATATACACTGTACTAGTGCCGACATTGTGCATGCTCTGTTGCCTGTGTCTATGTGCCTGTGGTTCTGTCAGTGTGATCGTGTGTTGTATCTGACCCCAGGAATGTGTCAATAAAGTTTCCCCTTCCTGGGACAATGAATTCACGGTGTTCTTATTTCAATTTCCAAGAGTGTAGTTTGAAAATTATCATATGAAATGTCTCATCAAGAATGCTGTATTCATCAAAGAATAAAAGATAAGTATTCGAGGAGCTGCATACTTTTCTTATGAGAATTCACTACTTATCCTGTTCCAGAATTCACGCCCGTCTGCCTTAGATAGCGTGCATTTAGGCCGCCTCTATCTACAAGGTGTTGGCACATTTACCAACACATCAACCTACATCCTTCTAAACCTGTTTAGTGTATTCATCTCTTGGTCTCCCTCTAAGATTTTTACCCTCTGCACTGACCTCCAGTACTAAATTGGTGATCCTTCAATCCCTTAGAATATGTCATACCAATTGATCCCATCTTCTAGTCAAGTTGTGCCACAAATTTCTCTTCTCTGCAATTCCATTCAGTACCTCCAAATTAATTATGTGATCTAACCATATAATCTTTAGCATCCTTATGTAACACCACATTTCGAACGCTTCTATTCTCTTCTTGTCTGAACTGTTTATTGTCCATGTTTCACTTCCATACATGGCTACACTCCATACGTGGCTACACTCAAGACAAACACTTTCAGAAACTACTTCCTGACACTTAAATCCATACTCAATGTTAAAAAATTTCTCTTCTTCAGAAACACTTTCCTTGCCATTGCTAGTCTACATTTTATATCCTCTCTACTTTGAGCATCATCAGTTATTTGTCTCCTCAAATATCAAAACTCCTTTACTACTTTAAGTGCCTCATTTCCTAATGTAATTCCTTCACCATCACCCCACTTAATTCGACTACATTCCATTATCCCCGTTTTGCTTTTGTTGATGTTCATCTTATATCCTCCTTTCAAGACACTGTCCATTCCATTCAGCTGCTCTTCCAGGTCCTTTGCCGTCTGACAGAATTACAATGTAATCGGTGAACCTCAAAGTTTTAATTTCTTCTCCATGGATTTTGGAATTATGTAGGAGGAACATTGTGGGCACGATAGTAGGAATGCATTTGCAGCATATGTGAAAAGTAGCAAATATGAACTTACTACAGAAGAGAACAAATTGATATACCATACTTTGTACGGCTCTGGAAAGTTTATTTCTATGTGCTGGAGGGACTTGATATTTAGGCTCATCAGATAAAAAGTCCATGGAAACTGCTGATTTGATAGTGATTTAACACATCACAAAGACTATGGAATTATAGACTTTTGGCCTTACCTGTATTTGTTCCATTAGATGATAATAATAGAGGACAAATAGGTCAAAGGGATGATACTTCAAGGTTTCTTAGAATGTAACTAACTTTCCCCTAGAATAAAAATAGGAACTTGGAAAAACTGTCTCAACAATAGGCATAATTACTCATTTAAGAGTCCACAGAATGTCATGGTACACATTTTTATGAAGACAAACTCGATCAGCTTTTTCAGCTGCCAACCTTGAGGCATTTAAATAGTTTTCAAGAGATTACTTGGTCTGCATCCATAGGCAGCCTAAAGCCACACTGGTACTGGTATAAATATCCCTCGAATTTAAGAAGTATCATTTCGCCCTCCCTTTTGCTTTGAATAGTATGCACATTCCATTGTCCTGAGGATAAGGACCCGTAATAGGTTTCAAGCCTAACCTCATTCAACTTCTTGGAGAGAACTTCTCCCTCTCAACACATATGATAAGTCTTCAAAAATGGGTATTTTATTGTAATTGCTGGACTGTTTCAGGTGGTATCAATGTGTTGTGCGAAAATGGAGTGCACCATTGGGCTTCCATTCACTGAAAGGAATATGTAATGACATGAGACTCCAGGTGCTTCTCTAATTCTCACAGACCATCTTCCTGCTGATCAATCAATGCAAAACTGTTCATTAAACATTATACTAGTACAGAAAACAGAGTTTATGGCTGCATGTTCATTTATTTGCATGTTATCTTTGGCAGCAAATTCAGCTGTTGCAAAACCCATTCATCGAGGCCTACATACCTTGACAGTAATATGGATTTTCTGTAATATAGCTGTTCCTGAAATTGTTAGGTCCACTCATGTTCCATATTTATATTAAAGGTATGCCCTCTGTTTGCTTGTGACACTAGCTCGGTAGTAAAGAATGTTGTGTGGAATGTTGGCATTGTTCCAAGTAGTGCAGTTTGAGACATAGGTTTATGGCTTGTAGACAATAAACTAATGCTACATCACAGCAACAATCACTTTTTGCGATTTCTAACAAATAATTCAACAAACCCTGCCATTTTAATTCCACAGAATGGCCATACGATTAGTGACATGTAACAGTTCAGAGTTATACAAGTTCGGATAGACGGTGAACTGTTGTGGAAAACTCATGTTCAGGATCTTGTTCAGACTTCATGCTGGTATTTTTACTATTTGAATGGTATCTGAAGTAAATGATAGTTCAACATAAAAATCAGTGTACTTTGCTTATTTTCATTCACTTATGACATACGTTGGAAGAAAAACCCCAAAATATACCATTTCCCAAAGGCTGTTTTGGCTCAGAAATCAGCAGTTCAGGCAACAAGTGGTGTAAGTTCACGTAACTCCTGTTGACCCCTGTTAGTCTGAGTAATCTGACATAGGCCTCTCAATGAATATATACACTTTGCTGTCATTTATTGTTAACATCATCAGCTTATTCCCATAAATAACACTAGGCAGAAATCCAATCTGCCTTAGGGGCACACTTCCTCGACAATTGTGCAGAAAGGCATGCAGTATACGGTGGCATACATTTCCATTAAGTTACCACAGGAATTCAAACATTGTAGCATTAATCCATGTGGTTTCAAATAAAAATTGAAGTGTTTCCTATTCTGTTGAGAATTTCCTTGAAAATGTAAGCTGTTTCCTGTCACAATCTTGATTGCAGATACATACACTTATGGCTCATCTTCTTTACTTTCTTAAACATTTTATCTGACACATTCCATGACCTTGAAGATTTGTGCCACATATTGGTCCTACAAAACAAGATGTATGAAAAAGAAACCACTTACTGGATAATAGACTGTTAGCCATGGTCATGGCAGGTGGCAAAGAAGTCAATGCAAGATCTGAAAGATCATCGCAAGAATGATCATTCGATTCTGTTTCATGTACCAGAGACTTATATTAACATTGGGATTTGCTTTCAGCAGAGGATAAAAATAACTAAACAGCTACTTTTACATCACACAGCACAATTAGTGATGCACATGCTGAAGTACACTAACGTAGTTTTATTGAATTACTAATCAACATGTCAAGTAGAACCACTAAGACAAGTAGATCTCTCAAAGTAGTGCACTTAGTACTTACTGCACAAAAAGGAAAGTACTTTCAGAAGACTTCAGGAAGTTCGTCAGGCCTCGATTTTATGGAGGAGAATGAATCTATCATTCTAGAAAGGTACTTGGATGTGTGTTTGCAGTTTAGAGTACCTGTAACATAAGCCCAGTTACCAAATGCAATAAGTAGTGTAGACAACAGTAAGTGGTAATTGTCATTTTTAAGGAATATTTGTCATGTTTAGTATCAACTTGGTATAACCCATTCCTTTGGTAAAATTGTATGTCAAAATGTCTGTAGTACCAATGAACAATGACCACCAGCACAGTCATTTTTTTTAGTTCAAATGGTGGCTTTAAGCTTTCATACCCTTTAAGGGCCTTCTCTGTTGTGCATAAAATCTGGTGCAGATTGATGGAAGATTTCTGCAGGGTGGGATAACAATAGTTACTTTCATTATTCATCCACAGAAATGCCCAAATTTTACATGGTCCAATTGTGCCACTTTCACAGGTTTATTCCTTGCTGTCCCATTCTGGTTCAGCAATGTGCCTTTGCCCTAAAACTGTCAGCACCATGACAACTGCCATTACATCAGGAAAATGAAGGAGTTGAGCTGTCATTAAGATTCTGTATACTACAAAAATGACACATTATATGGCGTTAATAGTAAGGGAGAGTTTCTTGCTTTAAATTAAGAGCCTGCATATGAGTGGTCTTTGAGAAATGTTTTGGATCATTTACATTTGAGGTAGCATTTCAGTTACCAGTGCAAAAGAAGTTGCAGGAAACACACTGCCATTGGAGACTGAAATGGAGATGAACAGGATATGAAGGAAGGAGTTTCTTTAAGTGGGTAGTGTGAAGCGCAGCACAGAACAGGAGGAAGTATTATAAAGGCTCAAAGCCCTGAGCTGATGAAATTTGTGCTCGCCTTGGAAGGAGGCCAGAAGGCAGTGTGGGGTTCGTTACATGCTACAAAACCAAACCTTCTTGCTACTGGTGAAAATCACCCTTGCTCTGCCAGTCTCATGGGTGGTGCCTCTACTTTCACTCACCTGAGCGATAGGACATGTGCATTCCTCAACAGGGCCTGATAGACAAAAAAGAATTAGTTTTACTCTTGCAGAGGAAGTATTTTTTATGTTAATACACAAACTAGTGATAAACTAAGGGTGTTTCAACATGACGTGATAAAGAACAGAATCAATTGGTTCTGTTTTTTAGAGAGCCTACTGATCAGTTAATTACTGAGCATCTAATCTACTCAGTTATGTAAGAGAATCAATATTACTGAGTTCCAGAAAGCCAGAACTTTATTCCAGTTGCAGGCTGGCTATCTGACGACTGTCAGGGACAAATAAATGTTTATCTACAGCTCGCATAATTATTGATCACATTTTAAAATCTTGTCGTAATCTGCTTAGTAGAACATACAATATTATGTTACACAGTTAACACACTGTGGCAAGTTTAACAGTTGGAAACTGTCCACAGCCTCACTCACTGCAGGCATATACTTGAAGAATATAATGTCGGTATTTGAATATGAGAGCACTTAGTGACTTGCAAAAAACTTCACCAATAATTTCAAATTATCATGGAATTATTCTTGTGGACACCTCACAGAGACTAATAGCAAAAATGTGCCAAGTGGTAAACATTTTTGCTGTTTGATGTGGCAATTTTACTGCACACACACACACATACAATGTAACACTCCTTTACTTACAGATGGGTACAAGTAGTGAGAAGGAGTGGCAGATGAGGCAGATTATTTCTCAGGTGGATTCTTTGTAGAGGTGAGGCAAAAAGAAAAGCTGATGGGTATGGAAACAGGATGGAGTAAGAGACCTAATAGGAATGACGTGGAAGTGGGTGGTTTTGCATCAGGCTGGTGCCTTACAGTGCTGCCTTCTGCCACACAACAGAGTGATGTCATGTGGCATGTTAAGAGGGCCGAAACTCGCACTCAGTGCAGCTCATCTTGCCAGTGATGGCCACTGCACGGTTTCCACCCAGGAGCCATGTGACACTGGATGACTTAACAGTATTTCTCCATTGCACAACCTTCATAGAGTAGGCTCACCAGCCAATCCAAGTTCCAGACTTGACATCAACTATCTGCTTCAGAGTGTCGTGACTATATTAATAAGAATGCAACCCACAATATTGGCATTGCCAGTCCAACCTACACTGAAGGTGCCTACAGCAGTGTTTGTTACTTATTACCAACAGAACCATGAGCCATGGACCTTGCCGTTGGTGGGGAGGCTTGCGTGCCTCAGCGATACAGATGGCCGTACCGTAGGTGCAACCACAACGGAGTGGTATCTGTTGAGAGGCCAGACAAACGTGTGGTTCCTGAAGAGGGGCAGCAGCCTTTTCAGTAGTTGCAGGGGCAACAGCCTGGAAGATTGACTGATCTGGCCTTGCAACATTAACCAAAACGGCCTTGCTGTGCTGGTACTGCGAACGGCTGAAAGCAAGGGGAAACTACGGCCGTAATTTTTCCCGAGGGCATGCAGCTTTACTGTATGATTAAATGATGATGGCGTCCTCTTGGGTAAAATATTCCGGAGGTAAAATAGTCCCCCATTCGGATCTCCGGGCGGGAACTACTCAAGAGGACGTCGTTATCAGGAGAAAGAAAACTGGCATTCTACGGATCGGAGCATGGAATGTCAGATCCCTTAATCGGGCAGGTAGGTTAGAAAATTTGAAAAGGGAAATGGATAGGTTAAAGTTAGATATAGTGGGAATTAGTGAAGTTCGGTGGCAGGAGGAACAAGACTTCTGGTCAGGTGATTACAGGGTTATAAATACAAAATCAAATAGGGGTAATGCAGGAGTAGGTTTAATAATGAATAAAAAAATAGGAGTGCGGGTTAGCTACTACAAACAGCATAGTGAACGCATTATTGTGGCCAAGATAGACACGAAGCCCATGCCTACTACAGTAGTACAAGTTTATATGCCAACTAGCTCTGCAGATGATGAAGAAATTGATGAAATGTATGACGAGATAAATGAAATTATTCAGGTAGTGAAGGGAGACGAAAATTTAATAGTCATGGGTGACTGGAATTCGTCAGTAGGAAAAGGGAGAGAAGGAAACATAGTAGGTGAATATGGATTGGGGGGAAGAAATGAAAGAGGAAGCCGCCTTGTAGAATTTTGCACAGAGCATAACTTAATCATAGCTAACACTTGGTTCAAGAATCATGAAAGAAGGTTGTATACCTGGAAGAATCGTGGAGATACTAGAAGGTATCAGATAGATTATATAATGGTAAGAGAGAGATTTAGGAACCAGGTTTTAAATTGTAAGACATTTCCAGGGGCAGATGTGGACTCTGACCACAGTCTATTGGTTACGAACTGTAGATTAAAACTGAAGAAACTGCAAAAAGGTGGGAATTTAAGGAGATGGGACCTGGATAAACTAACTAAACTAGAGGTTGTAGAGAGTTTCAGGGAGAGCGTAAGGGAACAATTGACAGGAATGGGGGAAAGAAATACAGTAGAAGAAGAATGGGTAGCTCTGAGGGATGAAGTAGTGAAGGCAGCAGAGGATCAAGTAGGTAAAAAGACGAGGGCTAATAGAAATCCTTGGGTAACAGAAGAAATATTGAATTTAATTGATGAAAGGAGAAAATATAAAAATGCAGTAAATGAAGCAGGCAAAAACGAATACAACCGTCTCAAAAATGAGATCGACAGGAAGTGCAAAATGGCTAAGCAGGGATGGCTAGAGGACAAACGTAAGGATGTAGAGGCTTCTCTCACTAGGGGTAAGATAGACACTGCCTACAGGAAAATTAAAGAGACCTTTGGAGAGAAGAGAACCACTTGTATGAATATCAAGGGCTCAGATGGCAACTCAGTTCTAAGCAAAGAAGGGAAGGCAGAAAGGTGGAAGGAGTATATAGAGGGTTTATACAAGGGCGATGTACTTGAGGACAATATTATGGAAATGGAAGAGGATGTAGATGAAGATGAAATGGGAGATAAGATACTGCGTGAAGAGTTTGACAGAGCACTGAAAGACCTGAAACGAAACAAGGCCCTGGGAGTAGACAACATTCCGTTAGAACTACTGATGGCCTTGGGAGAGCCAGTCATGACAAAACTCTACCATCTGGTGAGCAAGATGTATGAAACAGGCGAAATACCCTCAGACTTCAAGAAGAATGTAATAATTCCAATCCCAAAGAAAGCAGGTGTTGACAGATGTGAAAATTACCGAACTATCAGTTTAATAAGTCACAGCTGTAAAATACTAACACGAATTCTTTACAGACGAATGGAAAAACTGGTAGAAGCGGACCTCAGGGAAGATCAGTTTGGATTCCGTAGAAATGTTGGAACACGTGAGGCAATACTAACCTTACGACTTATCTTAGAAGAAAGATTAAGAAAAGGCAAACCTACGTTTCTAGCATTTGTAGACTTAGAGAAAGCTTTTGACAACGTTAACTGGAATACTCTCTTTCAAATTCTGAAGGTGGCAGAGGTGAAATACAGGGAGCGAAAGGCTATTTACAATTTGTACAGAAACCAGATGGCAGTTATAAGAGTCGAGGGGCATGAAAGGGAAGCAGTGGTTGGGAAAGGAGTGAGACAGGGTTGTAGCCTCTCCCCGATGTTATTCAATCTGTATATTGAGCAAGCAGTAAAGGAAACAAAAGAAAAATTCGGAATAGGTATTAAAATTCATGGAGAAAAAGTAAAAACTTTGAGGTTCGCCGATGACATTGTAATTCTGTCAGAGACAGCAATGGACGTGGAAGAGCAGTTGAACGGAATGGACAGTGTCTTGAAAGGAGGATATAAGATGAACATCAACAAAAGCAAAACGAGGATAATGGAATGCAGGCAAATTAAATCGGGTGTTTCTGAGGGGATTAGATTAGGAAATGAGACACTTAAAGTAGTAAAGGAGTTTTGCTATTTGGGGAGTAAAATAACTGATGATGGTCGAAGTAGAGAGGATATAAAATGTAGACTGGCAATGGCAAGGAAATCGTTTCTGAAGAAGAGAAATTTGTTAACATCGAGTATAGATTTAAGTGTCAGGAAGTCGTTTCTGAAAGTATTTGTATGGAGTGTAGCCATGTATGGAAGTGAAACATGGACGATAACCAGTTTGGACAAGAAGAGACTAGAAGCTTTCGAAATGTGGTGCTACAGAAGAATGCTGAAGATAAGGTGGGTAGATCACGTAACTAATGAGGAGGTATTGAATAGGATTGGGGAGAAGAGAACTTTGTGGCACAACTTGACTAGAAGAAGGGATCGGTTGGTAGGACATGTTTTGAGGCATCAAGGGATCACAAATTTAGCATTGGAGGGCAGCGTGGAGGGTAAAAATCGTAGAGGGAGACCAAGAGATGAATACACTAAGCAGATTCAGAAGGATGTAGGTTGCAGTAGGTACTGGGAGATGAAGAAGCTTGCACAGGATAGAGTAGCATGGAGAGCTGCATCAAACCAGTCTCAGGACTGAAGACCACAACAACAACAACAACAACCAACAGAGTGCTCAGCTGGAAGCTTCAAGAATAGTTTTCATATTATCTGCAATCTTTCAGTGGATCAGGGCATTCTCTAACTTGCCTTCATTATAAAGCTGTTCCATTTGCTGCATGTTGGCATGTACAGTCTGTGTCGCAATGAAAATCTATTCCTCTTGTCTACTCGGGAACATTCCTCTTCTTATGCTTTTTTCAGTACTTTATTGTCTCTGGAAACATTTTACCAGTGTCTTGTGTTCCATTACATAGCCTTCACCTCTGTGCAGAAGCACTTGAGCAGTGTTTGAATGGTTTTGCTCCATGTTCAAATGTCTTGTGCCACTTCAGTCCTTCACTCCTGTGTCTTTCTGCCTGCGCCATTCCACCACATCATCCCTCCTTACTGATGCCATGGCCTCATTTCTGTATTTTTGTTCCATGTGTGTACCTCCTGGATGGCACTGCTATCTCCTCCATGGGGATGACAGTTTTCATATTTTTGGCTGCTGTTAGTCACAACTTTTCTCCTGAGCACAGCAATAACTTTGGAATCTAGGACATCACCAGTGCACCTTGCAGTGCCTAGTATGAGCTTAGCTCATATTAGTGACAACCTTACACCATATCAGGACTATTTTTTATGTTCTTTGCACTAGGAAGCTGTTTCACTTGCCCATCACCATGTGCCCTCTGTGTTACAAGGCAGTTCTAACGTTCATGGCTAAGCACATTTCTCTTGTTGTGCATGGATCGTCCACAATAGGTGGGACTTATGACCACGAGTGTGGGTGGCATATGGGGCCAGGGAGTTCCCTGCTGGACTCCTCTGTAGAGAGTCTTTATGGGAAATAGTTTATGAGCAAAGAGGCAGTGATACTGTACGTACATCATCTTCAGATACTTATCAGCAGCCATTCTCTCCACACGTATTGACACATTTATCCTATGTGCTTTCGTTGTTTATACTCTATTTACTCCCAGCATCTTCATTTCAGAGGTGATCAGCTTTCACATGTTATAAAGTAAATCACAGAAACCTTACTTCTGGTGACTGGATTCTTCATAACACCCCTACCCATTATTCAAAAGACAGCTCCACAAATAATTGTAAACACTTAATTTATTCCAAGAAACTACCAAGACATCAAAGACAAAATAAGGAAAATAATAAAATTGTCTCCAGTACAAAGGAAAATAATAAAATTGTCTCCAGTACACTATCTCATGAGAGAGAATAAAAACAGTACATCAAAAGAACAGTATCTGTACATTTATGGTGGCGGATCTCCAACTAGTCAGGATTTTGATATGGTTTTTATTAATAGAGAGATGCACTAATTAGCAAACTGCAGTCATGGAATGTTCGGCTGATCCCAGTGGAGGTGAGAGTGCTCCCTCGGGCGTGCGTGCTTTGACAGTTGACACATCATGATGATGCATCAGTGAATAGTAGGTTTGGTGATGGAAGTAAAACTTTGTGCGTGCGCCCAAAAAAAATGGTTCAAATGGCTCTGAGCACTATGGGACTTAACATCTATGGTCATCAGTCTCCTAGAACTTAGAAGTACTTAAACCTAAATAACCTAAAGACACCACGCAATACCCAGTCATTACAAGGCAGAGAAAATCCATGACCCCGCCGGGAATCAAACCCGGGAACCCGTGCATGGAATGCGAGAACGCTATCGGACGACCACGAGCTGCGGACTGTGTGTTAGTCCTTAGGATAATTTAGGTTAAGTAGTGTGTAAGCTTAGGGATTGATGACGTTAAGTCCCATAAGATTTCACACACATTTGAACATTCTTTTTGAATTAGCAAAATCAGTTTGTACACCCTATTACTGCAATGCCAGTCAAGTCGCACATCTATAGATACTTCGTGTCAGCTGTGGTAGTTATTGTAAATGTAGAAACATAACTAGTGTGTTCAGAAAAATTTACATTTTCATAGTTTCTTTACATTCAAAACTACAAGACACAGACATCAGTCTTCTTCAGTAATAAGTTATCAGTGAAAACATACGTCAAACAGTATATACCTAGCAAATAATGCAACAAAGATGAATAATATCCTCACTGTCTTTGCCACCCTCAATAAAGCAAAACATAGGAAGCGCCTTCTGTGAAACATACTGTTCTCACTTCTGTACCAACAAAGCAAAAACACATTTCTAGCACCGCCTGTCAGCTTTCAGGTTCAAATTGTGTACTGTGATCTGTTGTTCAGTTTGTGCACAATGAAATGGGACTTTCCTATGGTTGTGCAGACTCTGAAACAAATATTTTGGCAGGACCTTTCTGTCTGATTGATGTTAGTATAAGGTAATTCATATGGTAGTGCTGAACCTATCAGTTATGGCCATTTATAAACTAAATCCACACTCCAATATTTCATTTCAGTTACTACCATAATAGGTTGTACATAAACGTTCAGCCCCCCCAGGGGGTCCACAACTCTTTTGTGGACACGTGCGTAGCGAGCACGGGACCCCGAGCTAATGTGGCCCTCCATCCTTTCTGGGCTGCATACCTTCCCTTTCCGCATCCTTCCCCGTCCCCCATCTTCGCCCCCCCCCCCCGTCACCTCTGGCTCTTTCCTTCCCTTTCTCCCCCTCTGGGAGTATGGTTTGTGCCTACGTCCGGAGACAGACGCTTGAAACTGTTACAAATTCCTTGCTTTTTTACACTTGCAAGTATTCGTCCTTCCTCTGTCCTTCTCTTTTCCTTCCCTCTTCTCTTTGCCCTTTTCTCCGCTGCGGCGTTTGAGACCCCTCTTCTTTACTTTCCCTTTCTCTTTTTTCCTCCCTGTGCATGTCTGAAGGCCGACCCACGCACTTCCATGCGTAGCCGGTGACGGGGTAACGCGTAATTCCCCGCCCCGGGTAGACAGGTAGGACACGTACGTACCCCCTGGTAACGGCCAGGCCCAGGGAGGGGTGATTACCCGAGCTGATACCTTCCGAAAGTGCCGATTGGTCCCTCCGTCCGTTTGTCGGGAGGTGTGACCTGAGGTGTGAACAATCACCTAAGGCGGGAGTGCCCTCAGAGGGCCCCCACAACGGAGGAGCGCGCCATCGGAAACGCCGGTAATCATGGGGGATTCTTCCGCAATGGTTTCCTCACCTTCCACTTTGTCTGCTCACAAACGTAAGTAAACTGAGTCTCAGCCACAGACAGTTCTTCCATCGTTGCCACAGTTCCTTGTTGTTTCTCGGTCTGACGAAGGTCACGACTTGTCCACGGTCAACCCTTTCATTATTCAGAAAGGTGTCGATGCAATTGCAGGTCCTGTAAAGTCTTGTTCCAGATTACGGAATGGCACCCTGTTGTTAGAAACAAACAGTGCCCTCCAGGCACCAAAATTGCTGCGTACTTCTCTGCTCCACACCTTCCCTGTCCGGGTGGAACCGACCGTACCTTAAATTCCTCGCGTGGAGTCGTTTATACACGCTCCCTCGATGGATTGTCTGACGAAGAAATTCAGCACTACCTGTCTGACCAGGGCGTAACGGCTGTTCATAGAGTTATGAAAAGGGTTGACACGAATATCATTCCAACCCGCACTGTCTTCTTGACATTTGACAAAGTTCAAATCCCATCGAAAATCAAAGCAGGCTATGAGATAATTTCCGTTCGCCCTTACGTCCCAAACCCTACGCGTTGCTATCGATGTCAGCGGTTCAATCACACCAGCCAGTCCTGTTCCAATCCAGCCAAATGTGTTACGTGTGGCAAGGATGCCCATGAGGGTGCTTGTCGACCTCCATCCCCTCGCTGCATCAACTGTATGGGTGACCACGCTGCTTCCTCTCGAGATTGTCCCGTTTTTAAGGACGAAAAGCTCATCCAGGAAATACGAGTGAAGGAAAAGGTGTCGACCTTTGCTGCTCGAAAATTATTCGCCAGTCGACAGCCCACTGTGCCTCAGACAGGAAAATACAGCACTGTCCTTGCTTCTCCTCGGCCAACAAAGGAGGCGGCCACGCAGACTTGCGACCTCACCTTTAGTGCCACGGTCGTCAGATCGGCCAGCGCAAAGATCACCCGTTCAACCTCCCCGCTTTCGCCTGC
Source organism: Schistocerca americana (assembly GCF_021461395.2). Lineage (NCBI taxonomy): Eukaryota > Metazoa > Arthropoda > Insecta > Orthoptera > Acrididae > Schistocerca > Schistocerca americana. Next base: position 68,539,524 of record NC_060128.1, on the reverse strand, counting down.
CCACTCTATGGCTCACCCTTCGTCGGGTTCTGCTAAATCTCGAGCCCAAAAGTCAGACACGAAGTCTTCGAAAAAAGAGCATACTCGTGAAGAGTTTTTACGTACCGCAACTTCACAACCATCGGTTCCTCCTTCATCTAAACATCGTACTTCCAAGAAGGCTACAAAGAAACCCAGTTCCTCTCCTTCTCCGCCAAGGCGTGTCCCATCTACAGCACCACCTGGCGAAAATCGCCCTCGGCCATCTTATGTGTCGCCGAGGCGCACTGCTGGTGGCCAGTCAACCGGCCGATCGCTGGTGGCAGGAGCTGCTCCTGACCAACCTATGGATCAGGATCTCCTGCCTTCGGCTGAATGCCATTCCATGCTGTCGGTCGCAAGCTCTGAGCAGTCGTTGAGTTGACAGCGACCTTGGTCACAGTCCTCAATTTTCTGTTCACCCTATGTCCATTATCCACTGGAATATCCGAGGCATTCGAGCCAATCGGGATGAATTGCCGATCCTCTTACGATCCTACTCGCCGGTCATCTTCTGTCTTCAGGAAACAAAGCTGCGTCCCCATGACCGCTTTGTTCTCCCTCATTTTCAGTCCGTCCGATATGACCTCCCCTCTGTTGAAGGCACCCCAGCCCATGGAGGACTCATGATTCTTCTCCATGATACTCTCAATTATCACCCAATCCCCTTAAACAGTTCCTTCCAAGCTGTCGCCGTCCGTCTTTCTCTTTCTGGATACACGTTCTCTCTTTGTACTGTATACATTCCATCGTCCACACCAATGGCACGAGCTGATCTCCTTCATCTTCTTGGTCAGCTTCCACCCCTCTATTTGCTGGTTGGCGACTTCAATGCCCACCACCCGCTTTGGGGATCTCCACATCCTTGTCCACGTGGCTCCCTATTGCTAGACGTCTTCCACCAAGCGGATCTAGTTTGCCTAAACACTGGGGTCCCCACATTTTTGTCTGCCTCCACGACAAATTTATCTCATTTGGATCTTGCCGTCGGTACTGTTTCGCTAGCTCGGCGTTTCGAATGGTTCGCCCTTGATGATACACACTCGAGTGACCACTTTCCATGTGTCCTTAGACTGCAGCCTCAACTGCCATATATGCGCCCGCGACGCTGGAAGTTTGCCCAAGCCAATTGGACACTTTTTTCGTCTCTAGCGACATTCGATGACCGTCGCTTTCCCAGCGTCGACGATGAGGTCACACATATTACCGACGTTATTCTTACAGCTGCGGAACGTTCAATACTACGCACCTCCGAATTGCCCCGGCGCCCCCCAGTTCCTTGGTGGAACGAGGCATGCCGTGACACAATACGTGAGCGGCGACGTGCTCTTCGCATTTTCCGTCACCATCCTACTTTGGCCAACTGTATCCGCTATAAGCAGCTCCGTGCGCGATGCCGTCGCGTCATCCGCGATAGCAAGAAGGCAAGCTGGAAATTCTTTATTAGCTCATTTAACACCTTCACTCCCTCCTCGGAAGTTTGGAGTCGGCTTCGACGGTTCTCAGGCGCGCCTGGTTTCTCCCCGGTCTCTGGGCTCACTGTCGCGCATGATACCTTAGTGGAACCCGTCGCAATTTCTAACTCATTGGGTCAGCACTTTGCTGAGATTTCGAGCTCTTCCAATTACCCGCCAGCATTTCTCCCGAAGAAACGTGCAGCGGAAGTGCGACATCTTGCTTTCTCCTCTCAAAACCACGAAAGCTACAATACTGTTTTCTCCATGCGGGAACTCCAACATGCCCTCTCTTCTTCTCGCTCCTCCGCCCCAGGACCGGATGGTATCCATGTCCAAATGTTGCTGCATTTATCCACCGATAGTCTGCGTTTCCTCCTTCGCCTTTATAATCGAATTTGGACCGACAGTACTTTTCCCAGACAATGGCGGGAAGCTATCGTCGTTCCCGTTCCGAAACCTGGAAAGGACAAACATCTCCCCTCTAGCTATCGCCCCATTTCTTTCACGAGTAGTGTCTGTAAGGTTTTGGAGCGTATGGTGAATTACCGTTTAGCTTGGTGGCTGGAATCCCGCAGTCTTTTAACACCTGCCCAATGCGGATTCCGAAAGCATCGTTCTGCAGTTGACCATCTTGTTGCTCTCTCCACTTATATCATGAACAATTTTCTCCGGAAACGCCAAACGGTAGCAATATTTTTTGATCTGGAGAGAGCATACGATACCTGTTGGAGGACAGGCATCCTCCGCACACTGTTCTCTTGGGGCTTTAGAGGCCGGCTGCCCCTTTTTCTTCGCGAATTTATGGCAGAGCGCACATTTAGGGTGCGGGTGAACACTACTCTCTCCCGTACTTTCTCCCAAGAAACTGGGGTACCCCAGGGCTCTGTGCTGAGTGTTGTACTTTTTGCCATCGCCATACATCCAATTATGGATTGTCTCCTTCCTGATGTCTCGGGCTCCCTCTTTGTGGACGATTTTGCGATCTACCACAGCTCTCGACGGACAAGCCTTCTTGAACGACGTCTTCAAGGATGTCTCGATCGCCTCCACTCGTGGAGCATCGAAACTGGCTTCCGTTTCTCACCCAGTAAGACCGTTTGTGTTAATTTTTGGCGACGTAAGGAGTTTCTTCCGCCCTCCTTACATCTAGGTCCTGTCAACCTTCCGTTTTCCGACGTCGCTAAATTCTTGGTTCTTATGTTTGACAGAAAACTGTGCTGGTCCTCCCACGTTTCCTATCTTTCGGCTCGCTGTCTGCGTTCCCTTAATACCCTCTGTGTCCTGAATGGTACCTCCTGGGGAGCGGACCGAGTGGTCCTTCTCCACCTCTATCGCGCCTTAGTGCGCTCGAAATTGGATTATGGAAGCATAGTCTACTCCTCTGCTCGGCCGTCTATTCTTTGGCGTCTCGACTCTATCCACCACCGTGGATTACGTTTAGTGTCTGGAGCTTTTTACACAAGCCCTGTGGAAAGTCTTTATGCTGAGACTGCTGAACCTCCGCTGTCCAATCGGCGGGCAGTCCTTCTGAGTCGTTATGCTAGCCATCTGTCTTCCATGCCTGCTAATCCAGCCCATGACCTTTTTTTCGACGCCTCCTTTGATGTAGGGTATGCAGGCCGCTCCTCCTCCCTACTACCCCCGGGAGTCCGCTTCCGTCAACTGCTCCATTCTCTTTCCTTCCGCTTTCCTAAAACCTTCTTGACAACTTGGGGTACAGCACCGCCTTGGCTCCGTCCCCGGATCTACTTGCTCCGTGACCTATGTCAATTTCCCAAGGATGGTACCCGTACACTTGTTTACCGTCGGGCATTTGCTGCTCTATGTGCACAAATGACGGACGCCACATTTATTTACACCGACAGCTCGAAAACATCGTTAGGTGTAGGGAGTGCCTATATTCTTGGTGACACCCCAAATCACTTTCGGCTTCCAGAGCAGTGTTCGGTTTATAATTCGGAGCTTTACGCTGTTCTCCAGGCTGTCCTCTACATCCGCCGCCATCAGCGGATACAGTACGTAATCTGCTCAGATTCTCTCAGCTCTCTCCTCAGTCTCCAAGCTCTTTACCCTGTGCACCCTCTGGTCCACTGGATTCAGGACTGTCTGCACTTGCTCCACCTGGGGGGCGTCTCGATGGCGTTCCTCTGGCTCCCGGGACACGCTGGTATCTGTGTGAATGAGGCGGCCGATATAGCGGCCAAGGCTGCAGTCTGTCTTCCTCGGCCAGCTACTCGGTCGCTTCCCTTCACCGATCTACGGAGCGGTTTATGTCGCCAAGTTGCTCATTTATGGCATGCACCCCCCACCCCCTCAGAACCCATGATTTCCCATAATCATACCCTGAAATGAGATCCATTCTCTCTGGGAATTTGCCCACCACACATAGAATAGCTTTTTGTTGCCCTCCCTATCTCCGCAATATTCCCGTCAGACGCTATGCTCCTTCCGCACTCTTCTCCCTACCCTACGGCTCCTATCCATGTGACTGTCACCACTGCAAGACTTGCCCTATACACCCTCCTACAACCAGCTATTCCAGCCCTGTAACTGGAAAAACATGTAGCATCAAAGGGAGAGCCACCTATGAAATGACACATGTCATATACCATCTGTTATGTAAACACTGTTTGGCCTTTTATGTCAGCATAAATACCACCCAACCGTTAATCAGCGTGAAAGGACATAGGCAGACAGAGTATATCAGCAACATGCAATGTCCTGTAGCAGAGAATGCTCTACAAGACAGTCATCACCTCGGTGACTGTTTCACCACAGGTGTCATCTGATTTTTATCCCAGACTCCAGTTTCTCAGAACTCCACAGGTGAGAAATGGTACAACAACATGTCCCTTGTTCTCGCCAACTACCTGGTCTTAATTTATGTTAATTGCTTCCATCTCAGCATTTCTTCACAGTACCTACTCCTTCTTTCACTCCATTTTAGTTTTGTACAACTCTCATTTTCTGCCATGTCTATTTTTCCCATCCCCATCCTACCCCTGTTACATACAATGACAGTTTTTACTCTTATTAACTCATACACAGTGTTTCGGTAGTAATCTCTGTCTTGCATATTACCCTGTCTTCCACCTTTAAGCTCTCAGGCTTTCAAATCTCATCCACTGCAGTCCCCAACAGTCAATCTTCCCTTCACATGCCATCCCCTTAAGTCTCCCCTGACCAGGGGTTCTGGGAGACTTATCTGAACAAGTACCCCTTTTCCTAAACCTCTCCAGTCTTTTTTCCTTCAGCACTCTTCCTTCCCCTTCAACTCTTCTGCCAGGAGGAGGAGCCACTGGCTCCTAAAGTTAAGCCTCTGCAAGTGCACGTGAATTTTTTTTGCCTATCCATTTACATTACATTATCAATAATTAATTGTTTGGTCGTTACATTTGATTGTGTGTTGCACTAGTGTGTATAATGTGTTGCTTTTGTTATCTTTCCAGAATTTGCCCACAAATAGAGGTTTTAAATTCCCTAACACAGTGTTTACTTGCTGCAGTTGAGCCTGGTGAATGATAGTGTGCGCTCATGTTGAAATATTGGCGGCTATTGAGATCACCCTTCTGTAGTCCCATAAATTATTTGAACAACTTATTACTTTCTTCTTGAAGTCGGAGGCTATTCTGGGTATCTCATGTATTGTGTATTAGGTGAATGGTTTTGTTATGTTTTTAAACCCAATACTTTGCATGTCTCATGTATCGTGGTTGCCGGGTGTACTCATTTTGTTATGGCCTGTTCCCCAAGCATCTCAATTTCTTCAGGACGCCACCTACTCTATGTACCTTGTTTCAACTTAGGCTTTTCAGTCCTATGTCAAATTATTCCTACAGTATACCAGATCTTGTCCCCTCATCTTCCCTGTCCTTGACATTGTTTTGTTGTTTCTTTCCTTTGTACAACCTTTTTGTATGTTCCTAACACCTATCACTTTTGCCCTGTTTGCTTGTCTCTGATAGTTCTCTTAATATTCATACAGGTGCTTCTGTTTTCTGCAAAGGTCTGTTTACTTTTCTTAATAACAGCATTTATATTTCCCTTAGCTACATGGTCTTCTTCTGCTCTCTGGTCATTCCTGTTCATCATACTGCAGTTGTTGAGTCTCATTTTTCAGATATCTGTATTCCATTTTGCCTTCTTGAGTTCCTGAGTTTATGTATTTTGTTCTTTGTATTTTAATTTCAGTATCTCAAAACGAGAATTCACTCTAGAAAACTTTAAAGTTATGTGAGTGAGGGGAACTTTATCCTCACAACAGAAAATAGACAGCCAAAGCAAAAAACAATATTCACCACAATAGTAAAAGCTGTGTAGTTGAGGAGAAACTGAAAACATGCATGGGTCATTTTGGGTGTAATTTTAGATATTGTCCCTGCCTTGCCTCCTCAGATTCTATTCATATTTGGTTTTGAGATGCCCACACCTGTTATAAGTAATCCCACAATTTCTTAGCTACTGATAGGCAATATACTTTTTCCACATGGTCACAATGAGTCATGTTAGGTGTAAATTTTGTGACAAGGATGCAAAAGGTTTTATAATTTTCAGGTGTCTGCGGGTGCGTGTGTTTGTGTTTTTTTTTTTAATTATGCTGCATTCCTGGTATACTTTTTCAGCAAAGTGAACAATAAGAGGTTTTAAGGGTTTTGATGTACTATTTGCCACACCAGATACCCTCTAAGTTATTAAGAAATTTCATTGTAATCAAATTTCAGGTAGAACTATTTCCTGTAGTATAACTTCCAGCATCACCAGGGACCTACAGTATAATATACTGAGATTTCAAAGTTGTGATGAGTGTATCTATTGTTCTGTTTATGCCAGCCAGCAGCTATGGCAATCTAGTAGCATGACGATGTCTCGTTGTGTGTGTCAATGTCACATTATCTTTTGTTTCTCCTAACCCGTTGGACAGTTGGAATTGTACATGACCACAATGGGCGAGGAATATTTATTTTTTTAGTATCCGTGTCATCATACAAACGATATTGGACTTGTCATACATAGAAATTAACAATATAGAATTTTTACCGTAAATTCAGACAAATTAAGAAACATGAAAGGATAGGTTTTGTTAACTCGATTTCTTCTGCATTTTTAAAACGCACAATTACATAATGCTCACAATTATAAGTTGTGAAGTTGTAGCGCATTCTGGTGGGAGCTTTCGATCTTGTTCCAGTCTAGAGATCACGTGTTTTGGTTGTTGTGTGTGTGTTAATACAGCCTTCATTTGGAAAACGGAAAAATATAGTTGCAGTTTGAGCACTAGAACACAGCACATTAATGAAAGTATATGTCGCCAAACTGTCAAAGATGTTGTTGTTGTTGTGGTCTTCAGTCCTGAGACTGGTTTGATGCAGCTCTCCATGCCACTCTATCCTGTGCAAGCTTTTTCATCTCCCAGTACCTACTGCAACCTACATCCTTCTGAATCTGTTTAGTGTATTCATCTCTTGGTCTCCCTCTACGATTTTTACCCTCCACGCTGCCCTCCAATACTAAATTGGTGATCCCTTGATGCCTCAGAACATGTCCTACCAACCGATCCCTTCTTCTGGTCAAGTTGTGCCACAAACTTCTCTTCTCCCCAATCCTATTCAATACTTCCTCATTAGTTATGGGATCTACCTATCTAATCTTCAGCATTCTTCTGTAGCACCACATTTCGAAAGCTTCTATTCTCTTCTTGTCCAAACTATTTATCGTCCATGTTTCACTTCCATACATGGCTACACTCCATACAAATACTTTCAGAAATGACTTCCTGACACTTAAATCAATACTGGATGTTAACAAATTTCTCTTCTTCAGAAACGCTTTCCTTGCCATTGCCAGCCTACATTTTATATCCTCTCTACTTCGACCATCATCAGTTATTTTGCTCCCCAAATAGCAAAACTCCTTTACTACTTTAAGTGTCTCATTTCCTAATCTAATTCCCTCAGCATCACCCGACTTAATTAGACTACATTCCATTATCCTTGTTTTGCTTTTGTTGATGTTCATCTTATATCCTCCCTTCAAGACACTGTCCATTCCATTCAACTGCTCTTCCAAGTTCTTTGCTGTCTCTGACAGAATTACAATGTCATCGGCGAACCTCAAAGTTTTTATTTCTTCTCCATGAATTTTAATACCTACTCCGAATTTTTCTTTTGTTTCCTTTACTGCTTGCTCAATATACAGATTGAACAACATCGGGGAGAGACTACAACCCTGTCTTACTCCCTTCCCAACCACTGCTTCCCTTTCATGTCCCTCGACTCTTATAACTGCCATCTGGTTTCTGTACAAATTGTAAATAGCCTTTCGCTCCCTGTATTTTACCCCTGCCACCTTTAGAATTTGAAAGAGAGTATTCCAGTCAACATTGTCAAAAGCTTTCTCTAAGTCTACAAATCCTAGAAACGTAGGTTTGCCTTTCCTTAATCTTTCTTCTAAGATAAGTTGTAAGGTCAGTATTGCCTCACGTGTTCCAGTGTTGCTACGGAATCCAAACTGATCTTCCCCGAGGTTGGCTTCTACCAGTTTTTCCATTCGTCTGTAAAGAATTCGTGTTAGTATTTTGCAGCTGTGACTTATTAAGCTGATAGTTCGGTAATTTTCACATCTGTCAACACCTGCTTTCTTTGGGATTGGAATTATTATATTCTTCTTGAAGTCTGAGGGTATTTCGCCTGTTTCATACATCTTGCTCACAAGATGGTAGAGTTTTGTCAGGACTGGCTCTCCCAAGGCCGTCAGTAGTTCCAATGGAATATTGTCTACTCCAGGGGCCTTGTTTCGACTCAGGTCTTTCAGTGCTCTGTCAAACTCTTCACGCAGTATCGTATCTCCCATTTCGTCTTCATCTACATCCTCTTCCATTTCCATAATATTGTCCTCAAGTACATCGCCCTTGTATAGACCCTCTATATACTCCTTCCACCTTTCTGCTTTCCCTTCTTTGCTTAGAACTGGGTTTCCATCTGAGCTCTTGATATTCATGCAAGTCGTTCTCTTATCTCCAAAGGTCTCTTTAATTTTCCTGTAGGCGGTATCTATCTTACCCCTAGTGAGATAGGCCTCTACATCCTTACATTTGTCCTCTAGCCATCCCTGCTTAGCCATTTTGCACTTCCTGTCGATCTCATTTTTGAGACGTTTGTATTCCTTTTTGCCTGTTTCACTTACTGCATTTTTATATTTTCTCCTTTCATCAATTAAATTCAATATTTCTTCTGTTACCCAAGGATTTCTACTAGCCCTCGTCTTTTTACCTACTTGATCCTCTGCTGCCTTCACTACTTCATCCCTCAAAGCTACCCATTCTTCTTCTACTGTATTTCTTTCCCCCATTCCTGTCAATTGCTCCCTTATGCTCTCCCTGAATCTCTGTACAACCTCTGGTTCTTTTAGTTTATCCAGGTCCCATCTCCTTAAATTCCCACCTTTTTGCAGTTTCTTCAGTTTTAATCTACAGGTCATAACCAATAGATTGTGGTCAGAGTCCACATCTGCCCCTGGAAATGTCTTACAATTTAAATCCTGGTTCCTAAATCTCTGTCTTACCATTATATAATCTATCTGATACCTTTTAGTATCTCCAGGGTTCTTCCAGGTATACAACCTTCTTTCATGATTCTTAAACCAAGTGTTAGTTATGATTATGTTGTGCTCTGTGCAAAATTCTACCAGGCGGCTTCCTCTTTCATTTCTGTCCCCCAATCCATATTCACCTACTATGTTTCCTTCTCTCCCTTTTCCTACACTCGAATTCCAGTCACCCAAGACTATTAAATTTTAGTCTCCCTTCACAATCTGGATAATTTCTTTTATTTCATCATACATTTCTTCAATTTCTTCGTCATCTGCAGAGGTAGTTGGCATATAAACTTGAACTACTGTAGTAGGTGTGGGCTTCGTATCTATCTTGGCCACAATAATGCGTTCACTATGCTGTTGGTAGTAGCTTACCCGCATTCCTATTTTCCTATTCATTATTAAACCTACTCCTGCATTACCCCTATTTGATTTTGTGTCTATAGCCCTGTAGTCACCTGACCAGAAGTCTTGTTCCTCCTGCCACCGAACTTCACTAATTCCCACTATATCTAACTTCAACCTATCCATTTCCCTTTTTAAATTTTCCAACCTACCTGCCCAATTAAGGGATCTGACATTCCACGCTCCGATCCGTAGAACGCCAGTTTTCTTTCTCCTGATAACGACATCCTCTTGAGTAGTCCCCGCCCGGAGATCCGAATGGGGGACTATTTTACCTCCGGAATATTTTACCCAAGAGGACGCCATCATCATGTAATCATACAGTAAAGCTGCATGTCCTCGGGACATCCGTGAGTCGCTGCTCCCGGCCGTCCTCAGTTTCGCCGGGACGCTCTGCTGCCAGGTGCTCCGCCGGCCTTTCGTCGGCAAATGATGCGGCCCCTCCTACACAACCAGGGACAGCGGCCGCAGCTGGCGACGAGTCGATGGAACCGGATCCGCCTCCCGTCGGTTGTAGCGTTGTTCTCTCGCAACCTGGCCCTCCACAGCCGTCAAGGTGACCAGCTCTTCCCCCGTCTCGTTCCCCCAACTTTTTGACTAGCGATGGCATTGTTTCATTGGAACATAAGAGGTATTCGATCTAATCGGGAGCAATTACAACTGCTCCTCCGCCTGCACTGTCCGCTCGTCCTTGGTCTCCAGGAAACCAAGTTGCGCCCGACTGACCGTATTGCCTTTACCCACTATACCTCGGAGCGGTATGACCTCACCCCTGTGGACGGTATCCCAGCTCATGGTGGGGTCATGTTGCTCGTTCAGGACGATGTCTATTACCATCCCATCCCATTGACCACCCCACTCCAAGCAATAGCTGTCCGCATTACTCTTTCTGCTTTTACTTTTTCAGTTTGTACCATCTACACTCCACCGTCATCTGCTGTTAGTCGGGCTGACATGATGCACCTGATCGTTCAGCTTCCCCCGCCATTCTTATTGTTTGGCGACTTCAATGCCCATCATCCCCTTTGGGGCTCTCCTGCATCCTGTCAAAGAGGCTCACTCTTGGCGGATGTCTTCAACCATCTCAATCTTGTCTGCCTCAATACCGGCGCCCCGACTTTCCTCTTGGGCTCTACTCATACCTACTCCCACTTGGACCTCTCGATCTGTTCTACCACTCTTGCCCGTCGGTTCGAGTGGTATGTCCTTTCTGACACCTATTCGAGCGACCATTTCCCCTGTGTCATTCGTCTCCTGCACCACACCCCATCCCCACGTCCTTCGAGCTGGAACATACTGAAAGCTGACTGGGGACTTTACTCCTCCCTGGCGACCTTTCCGGACCAAGATTTTCCCAGTTGTGACAGTCAGGTCGAATACCTCACAGCTGTTATCATCAATGCTGCCGAACGTTCCATTCCTCGTACTACTTCTTCTTCACGTCGCGTTTCCGTCCCCTGGTGGAACGAGGCTTGTAGGGGCGCTATCCGTGCTCGACGACGTGCTTTACGCACCTTTCGCTGCCATCCTACGTTGGCGAATTGTATTGAATACAAACGACTCCGAGCGCAATGCCGTAGAGTCATCAAAGACAGCAAAAAAGCTTGTTGGGCCTCTTTCACCAGCTCCTTTTACAGTTTTACTCCCTCTTCCGTCGTTTGGGGTAGCCTGCGCCGGCTGTCGGGCATTGAGGCCCACTCCTCGGTACCTGGCCTGACCTCAGGTAATGAGGTCCTTGTTGATCCTGTGGCTGTCTCCAACGCCTTTGGCCGCTTTTTCGCGGAGGTTCCAAGCTCCGCCCATTACCATCCTGCCTTCCTTCCCAGGAAAGAGGCAGAAGAGGCTCGGCGACCTTCCTTCCACTCGCTGAATCTGGAAACTTATAATGCCCCCTTTACTATGCGGGAACTCGAACGTGCGCTTGCACTGTCCCGGTCCTCTGCTCCGGGGCCAGATGCCATTCACGTTCAGATGCTGGCTCCCCTTTCTCCGGCGGGCAAAAGCTTCCTTCTTCGTACCTACAATCGCGTCTGGACCGAAGGTCAAGTCCCCATGCGTTGGCGTGACGCTGTTGTTGTTCCTATACCCAAACCCGGGAAGGATAGACACTTTCCTTCTAGTTATCGCCCCATATCTCTTACAAACTGTGTTTGTAAGGTGATGGAGCGCATGGTTAATGCTCGGTTAGTCTGGATTCTTGAATCTCGATGACTACTTACTAATGTCCAATGCGGCTTTCGTCGCTGCCGCTCCACTGTTGACCACCTTGTGACCTTGTCGACATTCATCATGAACAACTTTTTGCGAAGGCGCCAAACGGTAGCCATGTTCTTCGACTTGGAGAAGGCTTATGATACCTGTTGGAGAGGAGGTATCCTCCTCACTATGCACGGGTGGGGCCTACGCGGTCGCCTGCCCCTTTTTATTGATTCCTTTTTAACGGATCGAAAGTTTAGGGTACATGTGGGTTCCGTATTGTCCGACGTCTTCCTCCAGGAGAACGGAGTGCCTCAGGGCTCCGTCTTGAGCGTAGCCCTTTTTGCCATCGCGATCAATCCAATTATGGATTGCATTCCACCTAATGTCTCAGGCTCTCTCTTTGTCGATGACTTCGCGATCTACTGCAGTGCCCAGAGAACATGCCTCCTGGAGCGCTGCCTTCAGCGTTGTCTAGACAGCCTCTACTCATGGATCGTGGCAAATGGCTTCCGGTTCTCTGAAGAGAAGACGGTTTGTATCAACTTTTGGCGATATAAAGCGTTCCTTCCGCCATCCTTACATCTCGGTCCCGTTGTTCTCCCATTCGTGGACACAACTAAGTTTCTAGGGCCCACGTTGGACAGGAAACTGTGTTGGTCTCCACATGTCTCTTATTTGGCGGCCCGTTGTACACGTTCCCTTAATGTCCTCAGAATTCTTAGCGGTTCATCTTGGGGAGCGGATCGCACTGTCCTGCTTCGCTTGTATCGGTCCATAGTCCGATCGAAGCTGGATTATAGAAGCTTCGTCTACTCGTCCGCTCGGCCATCCCTCTTACGCCGGCTCAACTCCATCCACCATCGGGGGATACGTCTTGCGACCAGAGCCTTCTACACTAGTCCTGTCGAGAGTCTTTATGCTGAAGCTGCCGAGTTACCATTGACCTACAGGCGCGACGTACTGCTGTGTCGGTATGCCTGCCGGCTGTTGTCTATGCCTGACCACCCCTCTTACAAGTCCTTCTTCGCCGATTCTCTCGACCGTCAGTACGTGTTGTATGTGTCTGCCCTGCTGCCCCCCGGAGTCCGCTTCCGTCGCCTGCTTCGACAATTGGATTTTGCCCTCCCTACCACCTTCAGAGAGGGTGAGAGCCCGACACCACCTTGGCTCCAGGCTCCGGTTCATATTTATCTCGAACTCAGCTCACTCCCGAAGGAGGGTACTCCGGCTGCAGTGTATTGCTCACGGTTTGTCGAACTTCGTGCTCGACTTGCCGTTCACACCTTTATTTACACCAATGGCTCCAAAACTGACGATGGTGTCGGCTGTGCCTTAGTCGTCGGGGCCGCCACCTTTAAATACCGGCTCCTCGACCAATGTTCCAGCTTTACGGCCGAGCTTTTTGCTCTCCATCAGGCCGTTCAGTATGCCCGCCGCCACCGCCATTCATCGTATGTACTCTGCTCTAACTCACTCAGTGCTCTTCAGAGCCTTGGAGCTCCCTATCCGGTCCTTCCCTTGATTCAACGGATACAGCAGTCCCTCCATTCTTTCGCTGATAATGGTGGTTCTGTCAGCTTTCTGTGGGTTCCCGGACATGTAGGAGTGCCTGGGAATGAGGCTGCGGATGCTGCAGCCAAGGCTGCAGTCTTCCTGCCTCGGCCAGCCTCCCATTGTGTCCCGTCATCTGACGTTCGTGGGGATGTATGTAAGAGGCTTGTGTCGTTGTGGTGGGATGCTTGGTCATCCCTCCAAGGAAACAAGCTCCGGGCAGTAAAACCACTCCCAACTGCTTGGACAACATCCTCCCGACCATCTCGGTGCGAGGAGATCCTTCTGACCAGGTTGCGGATTGGGCATTGCCGGTTTAGCCACCGCTACCTGCTCTCCGGTGACCCAGCCCCGCAGTGCCCTTGTGGTCAGACATTAACAGTGCGCCATGTTTTATTGTCGTGTCCCCGTTTTAGTCAATTTCGTGTTGTCCTGTCCCTGCCATCTACTTTACGGGATGTTTTAGCTGATGACGCTCGAGCAGCTGCTCGTATTCTGCGTTTTATAACTTTAACTGGCTTGTCCAAAGACATTTAACCTTTTTACTTATTTTATCTGCATCTTTGTCAGGTCCTTCTGGTGTCCCCCCATCCCCTTGAGTTTTACCAGATTCCATGTGCTCTAGCAACAGTGAGTGGGCGCTAATGACCTCAGCAGTTGAGCGCCCTTAAACCCAACCAAAAAAAAAAAAAAAAAAAAAAAAACGTTCACTGCAGACTGAGTTTATGTCCTAAACGCAAACTCCACCTGGCACACTATTTTAGTCACGGTTCCTGTAATATCCATTACAGCCACAGAGTTCAGGGGTCCACATTGCTGGGAACGAGGTTTCCTGGAGAGCAATGCAGATAGCAGGTGTAAAGCATAACAGTTGCCGTAGCTCAGACAGGTGGTGGAGAAAACCTTCGCAATTCCACTGGAGAATGACATCGTGAGACTGGGACGGCATTGAACATTCAGTGAGGCAGTTTACATCTCACACAGTCATCTGCTGCCACCGATTTATTGTCTGAGCAGTCTATATCCATTGGGTCTGAGGATCTGGCGAGATGTAGGTCCTCGGCGGATGCCAAAATCTCCACCCCATCCTCAGCCACAGAGCTTGTAGGAAGCAGTGTTGTGGGTGCCACCGCAATTTCCTCGGTTTTATTTTTCGTTTTCTCTCGCTGCTCCTTGGGTTTCCCTGGCTGGGAGGACTTCACTGGCTCAGTCTCTGGGACTGAGGATGAGCGTAAAGACATACGACCAGCTGCTTTTGGGCTCTTGAGCTCTGGTGGGTCTCGTATTTCCCACAAGAAGAGACCTGGGAAGGGAGTGACATAAAGGACCCCTTCCTAGGGAGGGAAGCTGAAGGAAACACACACTTCTCCGGGTTAGAAGTTAGGACAGACGTCCCAGGTGGTTGGGGGGAGGTTGCTCCAGAAGTAGGTGGTGCAGGAGTAACAGGGAGGGAAATGTCCCCCTCCATCAAGGCGGTAGTTTTAGTCTTCCGCCTCTGAGAGGTGTCCTCGGCTGGCGGAGCTGATGGTGCCAGAACAGCTGTAGCAGCGGCGTAAGATGATGTCATACGCACAGGATGCAGGCGGTCAAATTTTCTTGTAGCCCGAGTGTAAGTCAGCCTGTCCAGGGTCTTGTACTCCATGACTTTCCTTTCTTTCTAGAGATTCCTGCAGTCAGGCGGCTCTTCACAGTTGACACAGACGGTAGGCGAGGCACATGGAGTATTGCGATGTGATGGACATCCACAATCTCGGCATGTGATGCTGGAAGTACAGCAGGATGACATATGGCCGAACCACCAGCACTTAAGGCACCGCATCGGGGGGAGGGATATAGGGCTTTACATCACACTGGTAGACCATCACCTTGACCTTCTCGGGCAATGTATCACCCTCAGAGGTCCAGACGAAGGCACCGGTGGCAACCTGATCATCCTTCGGATCCCGGTGGACGTGCTGGGTGAAATGTACACCTCGCTGCTCTAAATTGGCATGCAGCTCATTGCCGGACTGCAAAAGAAGGGCTCTGTGAAATATGATGCCCAAACCATATTTAAGCTCTTATGGGGCATAATGATTATAGAAACATCCCCAAGCTTGTCACAAGTGAGTAACTCCTGTGACTGCACAGATGCTGTTTTGATCAAGAGCGACCCAGATCTCATTTTGGACAAGCTCTCCATCTCCCCAAACTTGTCCTCTAAATGCTGAACAAAAAAGTAAAGCATCGTCATGAAAGATTCCCCATCAGCTCTCCAACATACAAGGTACTGGGGCGAATAAGATCTGCTGGCATCCTTTGACATTGACTCCCAAATCGCGCCCCCTACCTGGCCACACCATGGGAGTATACAGCTATGCATTGAATTGAGCTTGTGATCACTTAGAGACTGCTGGTGTTTCACCACCAGCAAGAGATGATGGACTACATTTCGGAGTGGGTGGCATCAGGGTGGATGACACGTGGTGATCAGGGGCCCACCCTACGGGCACCAGCTAGCTGTAGCAAATTCCACCTGATGGGATGGCCATTGTCGGGAGTCCTGATGCCCCAGGGGATGGGCATCTAACCCTTGGCATATGTAGGAAGTTAACTGTGTGGTCAGGGGGCTACGACCAACAGGCTACATGGCAGCCCCACCACAACAGACTGGCTACTGTGCTGGATATCAGGTGCAAAGAAGTCCATGGCCATTGTCACTGGAGAAATTGTCACTGCGTAGTGGACGGTGGGAAACGCACCCAGGAAGGTGTCCTCACCCAAGAGGTGGAAAATGGGCAGGACTGCGCTGCAACAACGAGATAGGGGCTAAAGATCTCAATGCACGATGGACATGATCGACCTTGTAAAGCGCCCTTCTCCAATTGGCTTGCTCTTTGGGAAAATTTTGAACAATGGAGGTCAAACCCTACAGGGGACCATCACATAAAGGCCGAAATGTGTGAAATTCCTTTTATTCGCCTCGTACGGCAGGCAGGAGTACCTTGGGCCTATTGTAACCCCCAGACCCGTAAGGGAACGAAGAATGGCTCTTCCATCATTTTAGAAAGGTACTTGGAGGTGCAATTGCAATAAACAAATATTTTTTACAACTTAGGTGGTAACTGTCAAGTTTAATTGAACCTAACTGTGATATAACCTATTAATTTGATAAGCTTGTGTATTTCACAATGTCTATAGTACGTATGAATGATGGTAGCAACCATATAGCTACCTTTTAGTTAAAATACATTATTTACACTTTCATACCATTTAGGAGTTCTCTCTCTTCTGCACGAAATCCGGTGCAGGTGGGTGAAGCATTTCTGCAATGTGGGACAACAGTAGCTGCTTAATCACGCTTCACTGTAACAGCTCTTTTGAGTGTGTTATTCTATACCATCTCATTGTTGAATGATATGCCATGCCCTTAGATCTGCGAACATTGTCACCACAACCATTACATTCGGAGAACAAAGATGAATGTTGCCTGTCATTAAATTTCTAGACACCAACCACTAGTCCATGTACTGCCTTTAGTTATTAAGTAGAGTTCCTCTTCTAAATGGAGAGTCAGTATGCGAGTATTCTTTGCTGAACAATCCAAAATATTTCTCAGACAATTTAGACTTGAGATAAAATATCAGTTACCAGTGCGAAAGGAGTTGCAAAGGTTGTGCGGTCACAAAACAGACTGGAGTGGAACATGTAACGTGAACGAAGTAGAGAAAGGAGTTTATTTTATTAAGTAAGTTGGAAGTGTGCAGGGCAGCATACACAAGGAGGAAGTATTGCATTGGCTGAATGCCCCGAGCTGATTAAGTATGTGCGCACCCTGGAAAGAGGGCAGGAAGGATTGTGAGGTAAATTATATATCACAAATTTGAACTGTTTTGCTACTGGTGAAACTCACCGTTGGTCTGCCAGTCTCGGAGATGTGAGCAGGAGGTTGGCTGCCATCCTCCATAGATGCTGATTGACAAAGGAAATTTTAAAGTTAATATAACAAACACTTTATCCGAAAAATAAAACAAATAAATAATAACCTCAAATGCCGACTTAAGTACAAGAAGAGTGACTCTTCTAAAAGTAAGCTCTGTGAGCCTTTCCTGGGAGAACGCTATTAGATTCCGATGCACCACTCCAGGTTTACTGTATCCCTTGGACCTTCACATTGACGATGAAACACAGAAATTGTATCTGGATTGAATACAAAAGGCACAATGGCAACTTACATAAGAGGAGTAACTCTTCTAATAGTTTGTGCTTTGGGCCTTTCCTGGGAGAGCAGTATTACATTCTGATCCACCACTGCAATCCCCTGCAGGTTCGGGGGTTGGAATAGGCCGCGGTATTCCTGCCTGTCGTAAGAGGCGACTAAAAGGAGTCTCAAATGTTTCGGCCTTATGTGATGGTCCCCTCTCGGGTTTGACCTCCATCTTTCTAAATTATTCCGAAGAGCGGGCCTATTGGGGGAGGGTGCCTTACATGGTGCACTGTATCCGTCGTGCATTGAGACGTTTAGCCGGCTTTTTCGTCGTTGCAATGGTGTCCCGC
This sequence comes from Schistocerca americana, assembly GCF_021461395.2. Taxonomy (NCBI): domain Eukaryota; kingdom Metazoa; phylum Arthropoda; class Insecta; order Orthoptera; family Acrididae; genus Schistocerca; species Schistocerca americana. The sequence continues at coordinate 68,521,768 of NC_060128.1, read as the reverse complement.
TCGTTTTCCATCTCTTGGGCGAGGATACCTCCCTGGGTGCGATTACCACCTGCACTCTGCAGTGTTGCTTTTGACTGCGACGACGACCTCGGACATTTTTGCACGGTAGCCAGTCCGTTGTGGTGGGGCCGCCATGTACCCTGTTGGTTGTAGCCCTCAGACAACACAGGGATCGCTCTACTGATGCCTGCGCCGTTAACTCCCCACGTATGCGAAGGAGTAGCTGCCCATCTCCCAGGGGCATCAGGACTCCCGGCAATGGCCATCCTGCCAGGTGGCCCTTGCTGTGGCTGGGTGGCGCCCATGGGGAGGGCCCTTGATCGGAGTAGGTGGCATCAGGGTGGATGACACGCAATGAAGCGTGGTACACCATCTCTCGGTGGCGGCCAGCCACCAGCAGTCTCTAAGCGTTCGAGGGCTCATTTTAACGCTCAGAAGTACGATCCGAAAACGTTCCCCTCCCTGGCCTCTCAGGATGGCAGTAGCAGTTATTCGCCCCGATTCTTAGTTTGTACGAGAGCTGATGGGGAGTCTTTTCTCTCCACAAAGCCTCAGTTCATCGTCGAGCATTTAGAGGACAAGTTTGGGGAGGTGGAGGGCTTGTCCAAAATGCGCTCTGGGTCAGTTTTGATAAAAACAGCATCCTCTGCCCAGTCACGCAGGTTACTTGCTTGCGACAAGTTGGAGGATGTTCACGTTACCATCACCCCCACATAAGAGTTTAAATATGGTCCAGGGTGTTATTTTCCATGGGGACCTCCTTTTGCAGTCTGATGACGAGCTGCGCGCCAATTTAGAGCGCCGAGGTGTACATTTCGTCCGGCGTGTTCATCGGGGTCCGAGGGATAATCAGGTAGCTACCGGTGCCTTCATCTTGGCCTTCGAAGGTGATACCTTACCAGAGAAGGTCAAGGTGATGGTCTACCAGTGTGACGTCAAACCCTATATCCCTCCCCCGATGCGGTGCTTTAAGTGCTGGAAGTTCGGTCACATGTCCTCTCACTGTACTTCTAGCCTCACATGTCGAGATTGTGAACGCCCATCTCATCCCGATACTCCATGTGCTCCTCCTCCCGTCTGTGTCAACTGTGGAGAGCCTCATTCCCCTTGCTCGCCGGACTGCAGTATCTTACAGAATGAACGCAAAATCATGGAATATATAAGACCCTGGACCGACTGACTTACACTGAGGCTAAGCGGAAATTTGAATGGCTACATCCCGTGCGCATTATGTCATCTTATGCCTCCACAGTCACTCCTGCTCCAGGTCCTTTAGCTGCAAGATATACAGTCAGCTCTCAGTCAGAGGACTTCACCTGCCCCCTTGACAATGGGGGCCCCTTCTCTTGCTGTTGCTCCCAAACCATCTACCTCGGGAGCAGCACCCACTAAACCACCGGGGACACCAGTCCCCACTTCTAAGCCGGAGAAGCGTAAGTCTTCTTCGGCTTCTCTCTCTCTCGGAAGGGATCTCTTGGGTCACTCCCTTCCCAGGTTCCTACCAGCGGCACAGCAGACACCAACCAGTGGCTGAAGAAGCCACAGGTCGCTGGTCGATGGGCTTTGCGATCCTCTTCGGTCCCAGAGACTGACTCCAATAACCCCTCTCAACAATGGCAACCAAAGGAACAGCGAGAGAAAACGACTTTGAAGACCCGCAAGTCCAAGACACCTGCGGTGGCACCTACTCCACCGCTACCTAAAAGCTGTGCGTCTTAGGATGAGGTGGAGATCCTTGCATCCGCTGAGGACCTCGATCTCGCCAATCCCTCAGACGCAATGGATAGCACTTGCACGGGTGCTCCATCGGAGGTGGCAGGTGACCCAGCGGCGTAATCTGCTTTCCCAGTCCCAACACGCCTTTCTCTGCAATGGACAAGACCATCCTCCAGTGGAACTGCAGCGGTTTCTTCCACCATCTAGCTGAGCTCCGCCAACTTTTCTTCTGCATTGCTCTTCAGGAGACTTGGTTTCCAGCAATGCGAACCCCCACCCTCCGTGGCTATCGGGGTTATTATAAGAACCGGGCAGCATATGAAAGGGTGTCTGGTGGCGTCTGCCTCTATGTCCTTCACACTCTGCACAGCGAGTCTGTCCCTCTCCAAACACCGTTAGAGGCTGTCGCTGGTCGGGTGTGGACGCCACAGGCTGTTACCGTCTGCAGTCTTTACCTTCCACCGGATGGTGATGTCTCTCAGCATGTCCTGGCTGCGCTGATATCCCAATTGCCGCCACCTTTCTTGCTATTGGGCGACTTCAACGCCCATAACCCTCTGTAGGGTGGGTCAGTGGCTACAGGTCGAGGCACCACCATTGAGCATTTATTGTCGCAGCTCGATCTCTCGATTTTAAATGATGGTGCCTTCACACACTTCAGTGTGGCGCGTGGCACATACTCCGCCATTGACCTTTCAATCTGTAGCCCTAGCCTCTTACCGTCTGTCCAATGGAGTGTGCATGACGACCTGTGTGGTAGTGACCACTTTCCGATCTTTCTGTCACTACCACAGCGTCACTCTTCTGGGCGCCCTAGCAGATGGGCTATGAATAAGGCTGACTGGGACTTGTTCTCCTCCACTGCCGCTATTGGGCCTCTCTCTAATGATGACATTGATGCGGTGGTTCAATCGGTCACCACCGGCATCGTTATTGCCGCCGAGTCTGCCGTTCCCCGTTCCGCTGGGTCGCCTCGGCGGCGGACTGTGCTTTGGTGGTCGCCTGAGATCGCTGCAGCGATTACAGATCGCCGGCGGGCGCTACAGCGTCACAAGCGACATCCCTGCATTGAACACCTCATCACCTTCAAACGACTGCGTGCGCGGGCCCGCTGCCTTATCCGCCAAAGCAAGGAGGAGTGTTGGGAGCGGTATGTGTCCACCATTGGCCTCCATGTCTCTCCATCGCAGGTCTGGGCCAAGATCCGACGCCTCTATGGCTATCGGACCCCTGTCAGCATCCCTGCACTCTCACTGAATGGGGCAGTTTGTACAGACTCCCGCGAAATTGCCAACAGCTTGGCAGAGCGTTTTGCTCTTAGTTCCGCTTCTTCCAATTACCCACTGGCCTTCCGCTCCAGAATCTTACAATGCTCCATTCAGTGAGTGGGAATTTCGCAGTGCCCTAGCCGCTTGCCCTGATACCGCTCCTGGGCCAGATGGCATCCACTGTCAGATGCTGAAACACCTTTCAGTGGACTGCCAGCAGAGCCTCCTCGATCTTTACAACCGTCTTTGGATCGAGGGGGAGTTTCCCTCGCAATGGCGGAAAACATTGTCATCCCCGTTTCGAAATCTGGAAAGAGCCCTCTGGAGGTGGACAGCTACCATCACATTAGCCTCACCAACGTTCTTGCTTGAACGGATGGTGAGCCGGCGCTTGAGTTGGGTACTGGAGTCTCGGGGCCTTCGGGCTCTGTCTCAGGGTGGGTTCCGTAAAGGCCGCTCCGCCACCGACAATCTGGTGAGCCTGGAGTCGGCCATCCGTACTGCCTTTGCCCGCCGTCAGCACCTGTTCGCTGTCTTTTTCGACATGCGAAAGGCGTACGATACGACATGGCGTCATCACATCCTTTCTATGCTTCATGGATGGGGTCTTCTGGGCCCTCTGCCGATCTTTATCCGCAATTTCCTGTCGTATCGTACCTTCCGCGTGCAAGTCGCAGCCTCATATAGTTCCTCCCACGTCGAGGAGAACGGCGTGCCACAAGTTTCTGTTTTAAGTGTCTGCCTGTTTTCAATAGCCATTAATGGGCTCGCGGCGGCCATGGGAAATTCTGTCTCCGCTTCCCTGTATGCTGACGACTTCTGCCTTTGCTACAGCTCTACTGGCATTGCAGCTGTTGAACGTCAGCTACAGGGCGCTATCCGCAAGGCGCAGTCTTGGGCAATAGCGCATGGTTTTCAGTTTTCGGCTGCCAAGACCCGCGTTATGCATTTCTGCCGGCGCTGAACAGTCCATCCTGATCCGCAGCTTTATCTTGCCGACGAACTCCTTGCTGTGGTGGGGACCCACAGGTTTTTGGGTGTAGTTTTTGATGCCCGGCTGACTTGGCTGCCTCAGATTTGGCAGCTTAAACAGGCGTGCTGGCGGCATCTAAATGCTCTGAGATGCTTGATCCACACCCGCTGGGGCGCCGACCGATCTATCCTGATACGGCTCTACCAGGCGTTAATTCAGTCTCGTCTGGATTATGGGAGCCTGGCTTATGGCTCAGCATCCCCATCTGCGCTGCGGGTACTGGACCCAATCCTACACAGCGGCATACGGCTTGCCACTGGTGCTTTCCGCACCAGCCCTGTAAACAGCATACTAGTGGAGGCAGGTGTCCCTCCCCTGCGGTTACGGCGCCAACGTTTGCTGGGCGCATATGCTGCCCATGTTTTAAGCTTGCCCGGGCATCCAAACTATCGTCTCCTGTTCCCGCGATCGGTCGTCCATCTGCCAGAACGTCGGCCCCGGTCTGGTTGTACAATCGCGGTCCGCGTCAAAGAGCTTCTCTCCGGGCTTCGGGTTTTCACCGTTCCACCTCCTTTCTGGGCCACTTTGCATACACCCCCATGGTGTGTTCCTCGCCCTTGCCTTCGGCTCGACTTGGCACACGGCCCGAAGGACTTAGTCCCTCCAGAGGCCTTCCGCCGCCGCTTTTGTTCCATCCAGGCCACGTATCAGGGCTCTGGCATTGTTTACACTTACAGTTCGATGGTTGCTGGTCGTGTCGGGTATGCGCTCACTCTAGGGCACGAAAGATGGCGACCAGCTCAGCAGTGTAAACACTGCAGCCATACTGCAAGGAACATTGTTTGGAATGGTCCCCCAGATTATATCCACTCCTGCTCAGGTGAGTCCTTCGTTATCTGTAGCGATTCTCTGAGCGGTTTACGAGCTCTCGACCAGTGTTTCCCTCGTTCTTGTCTGGTAATGCCTATCCAAGAGTCCCTGCATACACTTGCCTGTTGCGGCCGCTCTGTGGTCTTTGTGTGGACCCCCGGTCATGTTGGTATCCCGGGCAATGAACATGTTGACCGCCTGGCGAAAGAGGCCACGAATAAACCATCTCTGGATGTTTCCCTCACAGAGACTGATTTGCAGGCAGTCCTCTGCCGAAAACTTCTTGCGCTCTGGGACACTGAATGGCGAATTCGGATCACGCCCAATAAATTCCGTGCCATTAAGGAGACGACGACTGTGTGGCGGTCATCCATGCGAGCCAACCACAGGGACTCAGTCGTCCTTTGTCGGCTCCGCATCGGCCACTCCCGGCTGACACACAGTTATTTACTGCGCCAGGACGACCTTCCTATATGCCGCTGCGGGGCGGCTTTGACAGTGGCCCACATTTTGCTGGCCTGCCCCCCTATTAGCTGTGGTCAGGCAGACATTTGCGCTGCCTGATACGCTCCCTGCCCTCTATCTGATGACCCTGTTATGGCTGGCTTAGTTTTATGTTTTATTCGGGAAGGGGGTTTTCATAGTTTACTCGGTTTGTTCTGTTCTTTTGTGTTGATTCTGGATATTGGCCTACGACTTTACGCTCGAGTTTTTAATGTGTTCTCGGTGGTTGGCTTTTCCGTTTTATCTCTATGGTCGGCCAACCACCGTCACACTCTGTGTGACTTTAATTTGTTTTGTTTGATCTCTGTAGGAGTATTTCTCGTCCTACGTCGCCTGACGTCTCTAATGCTGTTTGTTTTTATTCTCTTTGGGAGGTTTTAACTTTTTGAAAAAAGGGACCGATGACCGTCACAGTCTGGTCCTTTTAATCCACCAAACCAACCAACCACCTGATGCACCACTGCAGCTTTACTGTATCCCTTGAACATTCACATTGACGATGAAACACAGAAATTGCATCGGAATTAAATACAAAAGGCACAATGCCGACTTAAGTGCAAAAAAACTGAGTGATCTTACCGTCTAAGTTGGCATTGTGCCTTTTGTATTTAATTCCGATGCAATTTCTCTGTTTCATCGTCAATATGAAGGTCCAAGGGATACAGAAAAGCTGAACTGAAGAATCGGAATCTAAAACTGGTCTCACAGGAAAGGCTAGAAACATAGACAGTAAGAAGGGTCAGTAATCTTGTACATAAGTCGACACTGTGCTTTTTGTGTTTAATTCCGATGCAATTTTTTTGTTTCATCGTCAATATGGAGGCCCAAGGGATACAGAAAAGCTGAAGTGAAGAATCGGAATCTAAAACTGGTCTCACAAGAAAGGCTCAAAACATAGACAGTAAGGAGGGTCAGTATTCTTGTACTTAAGACGGCACTGTGCCATTTGTATTTAATTCCGATGCAATTTCTGTGTTTCATCGTCAATATGAAGGTCCAAGGGATACAGAAAAGCTGAAGTGAAGAATCGGAATCTAAAACTGGTCTCACAAGAAAGGCTCAAAACATAGACAGTAAGGAGGGTCGGTATTCTTGTACTTAAGACGACACTGTGCCTTTTGTATTTAATTCCGATGCAATTTCTGTGTTTCATCGTCAATATGAAGGTCCAAGGGATACAGAAAAGCTGAAGTGAAGAATCGGAATCTAAAACTGGTCTCACAAGAAAGGCTCAAAACATAGACAGTAAGGAGGGTCAGTATTCTTGTACTTAAGACGACACTGTGCCTTTTGTATTTAATTCCGATGCAATTTCTGTGTTTCATCGTCAATATGAAGGTCCAAGGGATACAGAAAAGCTGAAGTGAAGAATCGGAATCTAAAACTGGTCTCAAAGGAAAGGCTCAAAGCATAGACAGTAAGGAGGGTCAGTATTCTTGTACTTAAGTCGGCATTGTGCCTTTTGTACTCAATTCCGATGCAATTTCTGTGTTTCTTCGTCAATATGAAGGTCCACCGGATACAGAAAAGCTGAAGTGAAGAATCGGAATCTAAAACTGGTCTCACAGGATCGACTAGAAACATAGACAGTAAGAAGAGTCAGTAATCTTGTACATAAGTCGACACTGTGCCTTTTGTATTTAATTCCGATGCAATTTTTGTGTTTCATCGTCAATATGAAGGTCCAAGGGATAGAGAAAAGCTGAAGTGAAGAATCGGAATCTAGAACTGGTCTCACAGGAAAGGCTGGAAACATAGACAGTGAGAAGAGCCAGTAATCTTGTACTTAAGTCGACACTGTGCCTTTTTTATTTAATTCCGATGCAATTTCTGTGTTTCATCGTCAATATGGAGGTCCAAGGGAAACAGAAAAGCTGAAGTGAAGAATCGGACACTAAAACTGGTCTCACAAGAAAGGCTTAAAGGTAGACAGTAAGGAGGGTCAGTATTCTTGTACTTAAGACGGCACAGTGCCTTTTGCATTAAATTCCGATGCAATTTCTGTATTTCATCGTCAATATGAAGGCCCAAGGGATACAGAAAAGCTGAAGTGAAGAATCGGAAACTAAAACTGGTCTCATAGGAAAGGCTCAAAACATAGACAGTAAGGAGGGTCAGTATTCTTGTACTTAAGTCGGCATTGTGCATTTCGTATTTAATTGCGATGCAATTTCTGTGTTTCATCGTCAATATGAAGGTCCAAGGGATACAGAAAAGCTGAAGTGAAGAATGGCAATCTAAAACTGTCTCACAGGAAAGGCTTTAAACATAGACAGTAAGAAGAGTCAGTTATCTTGTACATAAGTCGACACTGTGCCTTTTGTATTTAATTCCGATGCAATTTCTGTGTTTCATGGTCAATATGAAGGTCCAAGGGATACAGAAAAGCTGGAGTGAAGAATCGGAATCTAAAACTGGTGTCACAGGAAAGGCTGGAAACATAGACAGTAAGAAGAGTCAGTAATCGTGTACATAGGTCGACACTGTGCCTTTTGTATTTAATTCCGATGCAATTTCTGTGTTTCATCGTCAATAAGAAGGTCTAAGGGATACAGAAAAGCTGATGTGAAGAATCGGAATCTAAAACTGGTCCCACAGGAAAGGCTGGAAACATAGACAGTAAGAAGAGCCAGTAATCTTGTACTTATGTCGATACTGAGCCTTTTGTATTTAATTCCGATGCAATTTCTGTGTTTCATCGTCAATATGAAGGTCCAAGGGAAACAGAAAAGCTGAACTGAAGAATCGGACTCTAAAACTGGTCTCACAAGAAAGGCTCAAAACATAGACAGTAAGGAGGGTCAGTTTTCTTTTACTTAAGACGGCACTGTGCCTTTTGCATTAAATTCCGATGCAATTTCTGTGTTTCATCGTCAATATGAAGGTCCAAGGGATACAGAAAAGCTAAAGTGAAGAATCGGAATCTAAAACTGGTCTCACAGGAAAGGCTCAAAACATAGACAGTAAGAAGAGTCAGTAAATTTGTACATAAGTCGACACTGTGCCTTTTGTATTTAATTCCGATGCAATTTCTGTGTTTCATCGTCAACATGAAGGTCCAAGGGATACAGAAAAGCTGAAGTGAAGAATCGGAATCTGAAACTGGTCTCACAGGAAAGGCCCGAAGCATAGACAGTAAGGAGGGTCAGTATTCTTGTACTGAAGTCGGCATTGTGCCTTTTGTACTCAATTCCGATGCAATTTCTGTGTTTCATCGTCAATATGAAGGTCCAAGGGATACAGAAAAACTGAAGTGAAGAATCGGACTCTAAAACTGGTCTCACAAGAAAGGCTCAAAACATAGACAGTAAGGATGGTCAGTATTCTTGTTTTTAAGTCGGCACTGTGCCTTTTGTATGAAATTCCGATGCAATTTCTGTGTTTCATCGTCAATATGAAGGTCCAAGGGATACAGAAAAGCTGAAGTGAGAAATCGGAAACTAAAACTGGTCTCATAGTAAAGGCTCAAAACATAGACAGTAAGGAGGGTCAGTATTCTTGTACTTAAGTCGGCAATGTGCATTTTGTATTTAATTCCGATGCAATTTCTTTGTCTCATCGTCAATATGAAGGTCCAAGGGATCCAGAAAAGATGAAGTGAAGAATCGGAATCTAAAACTGGTCTCACAGGGAAGGCTCAAAGCATAGACAGTATGGAGGGTCAGTATTCTTGTACTTAAGTCGGCATTGTGCCTTTTGTACTTAATTCCGATGCAATTTCTGTGTTTCTTCGTCAATATGAAGGTCCAAGGGATACAGAAAAGCTGAAGTGACGAATCGGAATCTAAAACTGGTCTCACAGGAAAGGCTGGAAACATAGACAGTAAGAAGAGTCAGTAATCTTGTACATAAGTCGACTCCGTGCCTTTTGTATTTAATTCCGATGCAATTTCTGTGTTTCATCGTCAATATGAAGGTCCAAGGGATACTGAAAAGCTGAAGTGAGGAATCGGAATCTAAAACTGGTCTCACAGGAAAGGCTCAAAGCATAGACAGTAAGAAGAGTCAGTAATCTTGTAAATAAGTCGACACTGTGCCTTTTGTATTTAATTCCGATGCAATTACTGTGTTTCATCGTCAATGTGAAGTTCCAAGGGATACAGAAAAGCTGAAGTGAAGAATCGGAATGTAAAAATGGTCTCACAGGAAAGGCTCAAAACATAGACAGTAAGGAGGGTCTGTATTATTGTACTTCAGTCGGAATTGTGCCTTTAGTATTTAATTCCGATGTCTTACTGTCTATGCTTCCAGCCTTTTTCTGTGAGACCAGTTTTAGATTGCGATTCTTCACTTCAGCTTTTCTGTATCCCTTGGACCTTCATAATGACGATGAAACACAGAAATTTCATCTGAATTAAATTCAAAAGGCACAGTGTCGACTTATGTACAAGATTACTGACTCTTTATACTGTCTATGTTTGAAGCCTTTCCTGTGAGACCAGTTTTAGATTCCCATTCTTTACATCAGCGAAGTAAAGAATCGTACTCTAAAACTGGTCTCACAGGAAAGGCTGGAAACATATACAGTAAGAAGAGTCAGTAATCTTGTACACAAGTCGACACTGTGCCTTTTGTATTTAATTCCGATGCAATTTCTGTGTTTCATCGTCAATATGAAGGTCCAACTGATACAGAAAAACTGAAGTGAAGAATCGAAATCTAAAACTGGTCTCACAGGAAAGGCTGGAAACATAGACAGTAAGAGGAATCAGTAATCTTGTACATAAGTCGACAATGTGCCTTTTGTATTTAATTCCGATGCAATTTCTGTGTTTCATCGTCAAAAGGAAGGTCCAAGGGATTCAGAAAAGCTGAAGTGAAGAATCGGAATCTAAAACTGGTCTCACAGGAAAAGCTCAAAGCATAGACAGTAAGGAGGGTCAGTATTCTTGTACTTAAGTCGGCATTGTGGCTTTTGTACTTAATTCCGATGCAATTTCTGTGTTTCAATGTCAATATGAAGGTCCAAGGGATACAGAAAAGCTGAAGTGAAGAATCGGAATCTAAAACTGGTCTCACAGGAAAGGCTGGAAACATAGACAGTAGGAAGAGACAGCAAACTTGTACATAAGTCGACACTGTGCCTTTTGTATTTAATTTCGATGCAATTTCTGTGTGTCATCGTCAATATGAAGGTCCAAAAGATACACAAAAGCTGAAGTGAAGAATCGGAATCTAAAACTGGTCTCACAGGAAAGGCTCAAAGCATAGACAGTAAGAAGAGTCAGTAATCTTGTACATAAGTCGACACTGTGCGTTTTGCATTTAATTACAATGCAATTACTGTGTTTCATCGTCAATATGAAGTACCAAGGGATACAGGAAAGCTGAAGTGAAGAATCGGAATCTAAAACAGGTCTCACAGTAAAGGCTCAAAACATAGACTGTAAGGAGGGTAAGTATACTTGTACATAAGTCGACACTATGCCTTTTGTAATTAATTCCGATGCAGTTTCTGTGTTTCATCGTCAATATGAAGGTCCAAAGGATACAGAAAAGCTGAGGTGAAGAATCGGAATCTATAACTGGTATCACAGGAAAGGCTCAAACCATAGACAGTAAGGAGGGTCTGTAATCTTGTACTTCAGTCGGAATTGTGCATTTAGTATTTAATTATGATGCAATTTCTGTGTTTCATCGTCAATATGAAGGTCCAAGGGATACAGAAAAGCTGAAGTGAAGAATCGGAATCTGAAACTGGTCTCACAGAAAAGGCTGGAACCATAGACAGTAAGAAGGGGAAGTATTCTTGTACTTAAGTCGGCTTTGTGCCTTTGTATTTAATTCCGATGCAATTTCTGTGCGTCATCGTCAATATGAAGGTCCAAGGGATACACAAAAGCTGAAGTGAAGAGTCGGAATCAAAAACTGGTCTCACAGGAAGGGCTGGAAACATAGACAGTAAGAAGAGTCAGTATTCTTGTACGTAAGTCGACACAGTGCCTTTGATTTTATTCCGATGCAATTTCTGTGTTTCATCGTCAATATGAAGGTCCAAGGTAAACAGAAAAGCTGAAGTGAAGAATCGGAATCTAAAACTGGTCTCACAGGAAAAGCTCAAATCATAGACAGTAAGGAGGGTCAGTATTCTTGTACTTAAGTCGGCATTGTGGCTTTTGTACTTAATTCCGATGCAATTTCTGTGTTTCAATGTCAATATGAAGGTCCAAGGGATACAGAAAAGCTGAAGTGAAGAATCGGAATCTAAAACTGGTCTCACAGGAAAAGCTGGAAACATAGACAGTAGGAAGAGACAGCAAACTTGTACATAAGTCGACACTGTGCCTTTCGTATTTAATTTCGATGCAATTTCTGTGTGTCATCGTCAATATGAAGGTCCAAGGGATACAGAAAAGCTGAAGTGAAGAATCGGAATCAAAAACTGGTCTCACAGGAAAGGCTGGAAACATAGACAGTAAGAAGAGTCAGTAATCTTGTACATATGTCGACACTGTGCCTTTTGTATTTAATTCCGATGCTATTTCTGTGTTTCATCGGCAATATGAAGGTGCAAGGGATACAGGAAAGCTGAAGTGAAGAATCGGAATCTAAAACTGGTCTCACAGGAAAGGCTCAAAGCATACTCGGTAAGGAGGGTCAGAATTCTTGTACTTAAGTCGGCATTGAGCCTTTTGTATTTAATTCCGATGTAATTTCTGTGTTTCATCGTCAATATGAAAGTCCAAGGGATGTAGAAAAACTGAAGTGAAGTATCGGAATCTGAAACTGGTCTCACAGGAGATGCTGGAAACATAGACAGTAAGAAGAGTCAGTATTCTTGTACTTAAGTCGGCACTGTGCATTTTGTATTTAATTCCGATGGATTTTCTGTATTTCATCGGCAATATGAAGGTCCAAGGGATGCAGAAAAGCTGAAGTGAAGAATCGGAATCTAAAACTGGTCTCACAGGAGATGCTGGAAACATAGACAGTAAGAAGAGTCAGTAATTTTGTACATAAGTCGACACTGTGCCTTTTGTATTTAATTCCGATGCAATTTCTGTGTTTCATCGTCAATATGAAGGTCGAAGGGATACAGAAAAGCTGAAGTGAAGAATCGGAATGTAAAACTGGTCTCACAGGAAAGGCTGGAACCATAGACAGTAAGGAGGGTAAGTATACTTGTACATAAGTCGACACTGTGCCTTTTGTGATTAGTTCCGGTGCAGTTTCTGTGTTTCATCGTCAATATGAAGGTCCAAGGGATACCGAAAAGCTGAGGTGAATAATCGGAATCTAAAACTGGTCTCACAGGAATGGCTCAAAAATTAGACAGTAAGGAGTGTCAGTATTCTCGTACTTAAGTCGGAATTGTGCCTTTTGTAATTAATTCCGATGCAATTTCTGTGTTTCATCGTCAATATGAAGGTCCAAGGGATACAGAAAAGCTGAAGTGAAGAATCGGAATGTAAAACTGGTCTCACAGGAAAGGCTGGAACCATAGACAGTAAGGAGGGTAAGTATACTTGTACATAAGTCGACACTGTGCCTTTTGTGATTAGTTCCGGTGCAGTTTCTGTGTTTCATCGTCAATATGAAGGTCCAAGGGATACCGAAAAGCTGAGGTGAATAATCGGAATCTAAAACTGGTCTCACAGGAATGGCTCAAAAATTAGACAGTAAGGAGTGTCAGTATTCTCGTACTTAAGTCGGAATTGTGCCTTTTGTAATTAATTCCGATGCAATTTCTGTGTTTCATCGTTAATATGAGGGTCCAAGGGATACTGAATAGCTGAAGTAAAGAATCGGAATCTAAAACTGGTCTCACAGGAAGGGCTCAAAACATAGACAGTAAGGAGCGTCAGTATTCTTGTACTTAAGTCGGTATTGTGCCAATTGTATTAAATTCCGATGCAATTTCTGTGTTTCATCAAGAATATGAAGGTCCAAGGGATACAGAATAGCTGAAGTGAAGAATAGGAATCTATAACTGGTCTCACTGGAAAGGCTGGACACATAGACAGTAAGAAGAGTCAGTAATCTCATACATAAGTCGACACTGTGCCCTTTGTATTTAATTCCGATGCAATTTCTGTGTTTCATCGTCAATATGAAGGTCCAAGGGATACAGAAAGCTGAAGTGAAGAATCGGAATATTAAACTGGTCTTACAGGAAAGGCTGGATTCATAGACAGTAAGGAGGGTCAGCGTTCTTGTACATTAGTCGGCATTATGCCTTTTGTATTTAATTCAGATGCAATTTCTGTGTTTCATCGTCAATATGAATGTCCAAGGGATACAGAAAAGCTGAAGTGAAGAATCGGAATCTAAAACTGGCCTCACAGGAATGGCTGGAACCATACACAGTAACTAGGGTTAGTATTCTTGTACTTGAGTGGGCATTGTGCATTTTGTATTTAATTACGACGCAATTTCTGTGTTTCATTGTCAATATGAAGGTCCAAGGGATACAGAAAAGCTGAAGTGAAGAATCGGAATCAAAAACTGGTCTCACAAGAAAGGCTGGAACCATAGACAGGAAGAAGAGTCAGTATTCTTGTACTTAAGTCGGCACTGTGCATTATGTACTTAATTCCGAAGCAATTTCTGTGTTTCATCGTCAATATGAAGGTTCAAGGAATACAGAAAAAATGAAGTGAAGAATCGGAATTTAAAACTGGTCTCACAGGAATGTCTGGAAACATAGACAGAAAGACGAGCCAGTAATCTTGTACATAAGCCGACACTGTGCCTTTTGTATTTAATTCCGATGCAATTTCTGTGTTTCATCGTCAATATGAAGGTCCAAGGGTACAGAAAAGCTGAAGTGAAGAATCGGAATCTAAAACTGGGCTCACAGGAAATGCTCAATACCTAGACAGTAAGAAGGGTTAGTATTATTGTACATAAGTCGGCATTGTGCCTTTTGTATTTAATTCCGATGCAATTTCAGTGTTTCATCGTCAATATGAAGGTCCAAGGGATACAGGAAAGCTGAAGTGAAGAGTCGGAATCTAAAACTGGTCTCACAGGAAAGGCTGGAAGCATAGACAGTAAAGAGGGTCACTATTCTTGTACTTAAGTCGGCATTGTGCCTTTTGTATTTAATTCCGATGCAATTTCTGTGCGTCATCGTCAATATGAAGGTCCATGGGATAGAGAAAAGCTGAGGTGAAGAATCGGAATCTAAAACTGAACTCACAGGAAAGGCTGGAGCCATAGACATTAAGGAGGGTCAGTATTCTTGTACTTAAGTCGGCATTGTGCCTTTTGTATTTATTTCCGTTGCAATTTCGGAGCTTCATCGTCAATATGAAGGTCCAAGTGATACAGAAATGCTGAAGTGAAGAATGGGAATCTAAAACTGGTCTCGCAGGAAAGGCTGGAACCATGGACAGTAAGGAGGTTCAGTATTCTTGTACTTAAGTCGGCATTGTGCCTTTTGTATTTAAATCCGATGCAATTTCTGAGTTTCATCGTCAATATGAAGGTCCATGACATACAGAAAAGCTGGAATGAAGAATCGGAATCTAAAACTGGTCTCACAGGAATGGCTGGAACCATAGACAGTAACTCGGGTCAGTGTTCTTGTACTTAAGTGGGCATTGTGCATTTTGTATTTAATTCCGATGCAATTTCTGTGTTTCATCGTCAATATGAAGGTCCAAGGGATACAGAAAAGCTGAATCGAAGAATCGGAATCTAAAACTGGTCTCACAATAAAGGCTGGAACCATAGACAGGAAGAATAGTCAGTACTCTTGTACTTAAGTCGGCATTGTGCCTTTTGTATTTAAATCCGATGCAATCTCTGTGTTTCATCGTCAATAAGATGGTCCCTGGCATACAGAAAAGCTGAAGTGAAGAATCGGAATTTAAAACTGGTTTCACAGGAAAGTCTGGAATCATAGACAGTATGACGAGTCAGTAATCTTGTACATAAGTCGGCACTGTGCCTTTTGTATTTAATTCCGATGCAATTTCTGTGTTTCATCGTCAGTATGAAGGTCCAAGGGATACAGAAAAGCTGAAGTGAAGAATCGGAATCTAAAACTGGTTTCACAGGAAAGGCTCAATATAAAAACAGTTAGGAGGGTTAGTATTCTTGTACTTAAGTCGGCATTGTGCCTTTTGTATTTAATTCCGATGCAATTTCTGTGTTTCATCGTCAATATGAAGGTCCAAGGGATACAGAAAAGCTGAAGTGAAGAATCGGAATCTAAAACTGGTCTCACAGGAAAGGCTGGAACCATAGACAGTAAGGAGGGTCAGTATTCTTGTACTTAGGTCGGCATTGTGCCTTTTGTATTTAGTTCCGATGCAATTTCTGTGCGTCATTGTCAATATGAAGGTCCAAGGGATACAGAAAAGCTGAAGTTAAGAATCAGATTCTAAAACTGGTCCCACAGGAAGGGCTGGAACCATAGACATTAAGGAGGGTCAGTATTCTTGTACTTAAGTCGGCATTGTGCCTTTTGCATTTAATTCCGATGAAATTTCTGTGCTTCATCGTCAATATGAAGGTCCAAGGTATACAGAAAAGCTGAAGTGAAGAATGGGAATCTAAAACTGGTCTCACTGGAAAGCCTGGATACATAGACAGTAAGAAGAGTCAGTAATCTTGTACATAAGTCGACACTGTGCCCTTTGTATTTAATTCCGATGCAATTTCTGTGTTTCATCGTCAATATGAAGGTCCAAGGGATACAGAAAGCTGAAGTGAAGAATCGGAATTTAAAACTGGTCTTACAGGAAAGGCTGGATTCATAGACAGTAAGGAGGGTCAGCGTTCTTGTACATTAGTCGGCATTATGCCTTTTGTATTTAATTCAGATGCAATTTCTGTGTTTCATCGTCAATATGAATGTCCAAGGGATACAGAAAAGCTGAAGTGAAGAATCGGAATCTAAAACTGGCCTCACAGGAATGGCTGGAACCATAGACAGTAACTAGGGTTAGTATTCTTGTACTTAAGTCGGCATTGTGCATTTTGTATTTATTTACGATGCAATTTCTGTGTTTCATTGTCAATATGAAGGTCCAAGGGATACAGAAAAGCTGAAGTGAAGAATCGGAATCAAAAACTGGTCTCACAGGAAAGGCTTGAACCATAGACAGGAAGAAGAGTCAGTATTCTTGTACTTAAGTCGGCACTGTGCATTATGTACTTATTTCCGAAGCAATTTCTGTGTTTCATCGTCAATATGAAGGTTCAAGGAATACAGAAAAAATGAAGTGAAGAATCGGAATTTAAAACTGGTCTCACAGGAATGTCTGGAAACATAGACAGAAAGAGGAGCCAGTAATCTTGTACATAAGCCGACACTGTGCCTTTTGTATTTAATTCCGATGCAATTTCTGTGTTTCATCGTCAATATGAAGGTCCAAGGGTACAGAAAAGCTGAAGTGAAGAATCGGAATCTAAAACTGGGCTCACAGGAAATGCTTAATACCTAGACAGTAAGAAGGGTTAGTATCATTGTACTTAAGTCGGCATTGTGCCTTTTGTATTTAATTCCTATGCAATTTCAGTGTTTCACCGTCAATATGAAGGTCCAAGGGATACAGGAAAGCTGAAGTGAAGAATCGGAATCTAAAACCGGTCTCACAGGAAAGGCTGGAAGCATAGACAGTAAGGAGGGTCACTATTCTTGTACTTAAGTCGGCATTGTGCCTTTTGTATTTAATTCCGATGCAATTTCTGTGCGTCATCGTCAATATGAAGGTCCATGGGATAGAGAAAAGCTGAGGTGAAGAATCGGAATCTAAAACTGAACTCACAGGAAAGGCTGGAGCCATAGACATTAAGGAGGGTCAGTATTCTTGTACTTAAGTCGGCATTGTGCCTTTTGTATTTAATTCCGTTGCAATTTCGGAGCTTCATCGTCAATATGAAGGTCCAAGGGATACAGAAATGCTGAAGTGAAGAATGGGAATCTAAAACTGGTCTCGCAGGAAAGGCTGGAACCATGGACAGTAAGGAGGTTCAGTATTCTTGTACTTAAGTCGGCATTGTGCCTTTTGTATTTAAACCCGACGCAATTTTCGTGTTTCATCGTCAATATGAAGGTCCATGGCATACAGAAAAGCTGGAATGAAGAATCGGAATCTAAAACTGGTCTCACAGGAATGGCTGGAACCAAAAACAGTAACTCGGGTCAGCGTTCTTGTACTTAAGTGGACATTGTGCATTTTGTATTTAATTCCGATGCAATTTCTGTGTTTCATCGTCAATATGAAGGTCCAAGGGATACAGAAAAGCTGAATTGAAGAATCGGAATCTAAAACTGGTCTCACAATAAAGGCTGAAACCATAGACAGGAAGAATAGTCAGTATTCTTGTACTTAAGTCGGCATTGTGCCTTTTGTATTTAAATCCGATGCAATTTCTGTGTTTCATCGCCAATATGAAGGTCCATGGCATACAGAAAAGCTGAAGTGAAGAATCGGAATTTGAAACTGGTTTCACAGGAAAGGCTGGAATCATAGACAGTATGACGAGTCAGTAATATTGTACATAAGTCGGCACTGTGCCTTTTGTATTTAATTCCGATGCAATTTCTGTGTTTCATCGTCAATATGAAGGTCCAAGGGATACAGAAAAGCTGAAGTGAAGTATCGGAATCTAAAACTGGTTTCACAGGAAAGGCTCAATATAAAGACAGTTAGGAGGGTTAGTATTCTTGTACTTAAGTCGGCATTGTGCCTTATGTATTTAATTCCGATGCAATTTCTGTGTTTCATCGTCAATATGAAGGTCCAAGGGATACAGAAAAGCTGAAGTGAAGAATCGGAATCTAAAACTGGTCTCACAGGAAAGGCTGGAACCATAGACAGTAAGGAGGGTCAGTATTCTTGTACTTAGGTCGGCATTGTGCCTTTTGTATTTAGTTCCGATGCAATTTCTGTGCGTCATCGTCAATATGAAGGTCCAAGGGATGCAGAAAAGCTGAAGTTAAGAATCAGATTCTAAAACTGGTCCCACAGGAAGGGCAGGAACCATAGACATTAAGGAGGGTCAGTATTCTTGTACTTAAGTCGGCATTGTGCCTTTTGCATTTAATTCCGATGCAATTTCTGTGCTTCATCGTCAATATGAAGGTCCAAGGTATACAGAAAAGCTGAAGTGAAGAATGGGAATCTAAAACTGGTCTCACTGGAATGCCTGGATACATAGACAGTAAGAAGAGTCAGTAATCTTGTACATAAGTCGACACTGTGCCCTTTGTATTTAATTCCGATGCAATTTCTGTGTTTCATCGTCAACATGAAGGTCCAAGGGATACAGAAAAGCTGAAGTGAAGAATTGGAATCTGAAACTGGTCTCACTGGAAAGGCTGGAAACATAGACAGTAAGAAGAGTCAGTACTCTTGTACATAAGTCGACACTGTGCCATTTGTATTTAATTCCGATGCAATATCTGTGTTTCATCGTCAATATGAAAGTCCAAGGGATACAGAAGAGCTGAAGTGAAGGATCGGAATCTAAGACTGGTCTCACAAGAAAGGCAGGAACCATAGACAGGAAGAAGAGTCAGTATTCTTGTACTTAAGTCGGCACTGTGCATTTTGTACTTAATGCCGAAGCAATTTCTGTGTCTCATCATCCATATGAAGGTCCAAGGGATACAGAAAAGCTGAAGTGAAGAATCGGAATCTAAAACTGGTCTCACAGGAAAGGCTGGAACCATAGACAGTGTGGAGGGTCAGTATTGTTGTACTTAAGTCGGCATTGTGCCTTTTGTATTTAATTCAGATGCAATTTCTGTGCTTCATCGTCAATATGAAGGTCCAAGGGATACATAAAAGCTGAAGTGAAGAATCGAAATTTAAAACTGGTCTCACAGGAAAGTCTGGAAACATAGACAGTAAGACGAGTCAGTAATCTTGTACATAAGTCGACACTGTGCCTTTTGTATTTAATTCCGATGCAATTCCTGTGTTTCATCGTCAATATGAAGGTCCAAGGGATACAGAAAAGCTGAAGTGAAGAATCGGAATCTAAAACTGGTCTCACAGGAAGGGCTGGAACCATAGACAGTAAGGAGGGTCAGTATTCATGTACTTAAGTTGGCATTGTGCCTTTTGTATTTAATTCCGATGCAATTTCTGTGCGTCATCGACAATATGAAGGTCCATGGGATACAGAAACGCTGAAGTGAAGAATCGGAATCTAAAATTGGTCTCACAGGAAGGGCTGGAACCATAGAGAGTAAGGAGGGTCAGTATTCTTGTACTTAAGTCGGCATTGTGCCTTTTGTATTTAATTCCGATGAAATTTCTGTGTTGCATCGTCAATTTGAAGGTCCAAGGTATACAGAAAAGCTGAAGTGAAGAATCGGAATCTAAAACTGGTCTCACAGGAAAGGCTCAATGCATTGACAGTAAGGAGGGTTAGTATTCTTGTACTTAAGTCGGCATAGGGCCTCTTGTACTTAGTTCCGATGCAATTTCTGTGCTTCATCGTCAATATGACGGTCCAAGGGATACAGAAAAGCTGAAGTGAAGAATGGGAACCTAAAACTGGTCTCACTGGATAGGCTGGACCCATAGACTGGAGGAAGAGTCAGTATTCTTGTACTTAATTCGGCACTGTGCATTTTGTATTTAATTCCGATGCAATTTCTGTGCTGCATCGTCAATATGAAGGTCCAAGGGATACAGAAAAGCTGAAGTGAAGAATCGGAATTTAAAACTGGTCTCACTGGAAATTCTGGAAATATAGACAGTAAGACGAGTCAGTAATCTTGTACATAAGTCGACACTGTGCCTTTTGTATTTTATTCCGGTGCAATTCCTGTCATTCATCGTCAATATGAAGGTCCAAGGGATACAGAAAAGCTGAAGTGAAGAATCGGAAACTAAAACTGATCTCACAGGAAAGGCTGGAACCATAGACAGTAACTAGGGTCCGTATTCTTGTACTTAAGGCGGCAATGTGCCTTTTGTATTTAATTCCGATGCAATTTCTGTGCTTCGTCGTCAATATGAATGCCCAAGGGATACAGAAAAGCTGAAGTGAAGAATGGGAATCTAAAACTGGTCTCACAGTAATGCCTGGAACCATAGACAGTAACTAGGGTCAGTGTTCTTGTACTTAAGTCGGCATTGTGCATTTTGTATTTAATTGCGATGCAATTTCTGAGTTTCATCGTCAATATGAAGGTCCAAGAGATACAGTGAACCTGAAGTGAAGCATCGGAATCTAAAACTGGTCTCACAGGAAAGGTTCAAAACATAGACAGTAAGAAGAGTCGGTCTTCTTGTACTTAAGTCGGCATTGTGCCTTTTGTATTTAATTCCTATGTAATTTCTGTGTTTCATCGTCAATAAGAAAGTGCAAGGGACAAAGTAAACCTGAACTGAAGCATCGTAATCTAAACCAGGTGTCACAGGAAAGGTTCAAAACATAGACAATAAGAACAGTCAGTCCTCTCGTACTTAAGTCGGCATTGTGGCTTTTGTATTTAATTCCGATGGAATTCTGTGTTTCATCGTCAATAGGAAGGTCCAAGGGATACAGTAAACCTGAGGTGAAGCATCGGAATAGAAAACTGGTCTCACAGGAAAGGCTCAAATCATAGGATGTAAGTAGAGGCAGACCTCTTGTACTTAAGTCGGCATTGTGCCTTTTGTATTTAATTTCGATGCAATGTCGGTGTTTCATCGTCAAGAAGAAAATCCAGGGGATACAGTTAATCTGAAGTGAAGCATCGGAATCTAAAACTGGTCTCACAGGAAAGGTTCAAAACATAGAGAGTAAGAAGAGTCAGTCTTCTTTTACTTAAGTCGGCATTGTGCCTTTTGTATTTAATTCCGATGCAATTTCTGTGTTTCATCGTCAATAAGAAGGGCCAAGGGATACAGTAAACCTGAAGTGAAGCATCGGAATCAGGAACTGGTCTCACAGGAAAGGTTCAAATCATAGACAGTAAGAAGAGACAGTCTTCTTGTACTTAAGTTGGCATTGTGCATTTTGTATTTAATTCCGATGCAATTTCTGTGTTTCATCGTCAATAAGAAGGTCCGAGCGATACAGTAGACCTGAAGGGAAGCATCGGAATCTAGAACTGGTGTCACAGGAAAGGTTCAAATGATAGACAGTAGGAAGAGTCAGTGTTCTTGTACTTAAGTCGGCATTGTGCCCTTTGTATTTAATTCCGATGCAATGTCTGTGTTTCATCGTCAATAAGAAGGTCCAAGTGATACAGTAAACCTGAAGTGAAGCATCGGTACTAAAACTGGTCTTAGAGGAAAGGTTTAAAACATAGACAGTGAGAAGAGTCAGTCTTCTTGTATTTAAGTCGGCATTGCGGCTTTTGTATTTAATTCCGATGCAATTTCTGTGATTCACCGTCAATATGAAGGTCCAAGGGATACAGTGAACCTGAAGTGAATCATCGGAATCTAAAACTGAACTCGCAGGAAAGGTTCAAATCATAGACAGTAAGAAGAGTCAGTGTTCTTGTACTTAAGTCGGCATTGAGCCCGTTGTATTTAATTCCGATGCAATTTTTGTGTTTCATCGTCAATAAGAAGGTCCAAGGGATACAGTAAACCTTAAGTGAAGCATCGGAATCTGGAACTGGTCTCACAGAAACGGTTGAAAACATAGACAGTAAGATGAGTCAGCCTTCTTGTACTTAACTCGGCATTGTGCCCTTTGTATTTAATTCCGATGCAATTTCTGTGTTTCATCGTCAATAAGAAAGGCCAAGGGATACAGTAAAGCTGAAGTGAAGCATCGGAATCTGAAACTGGTCTCACAGGAAAGGTTCAAATCATAGACAGTAAGAAGAAACAGTCTCCTTGTGCTTAAGTCGGCATTGTGCTTTGTATTTAATTCCGATGCAATTTTTGTGTTTCATCGTCAATAAGAAGGTCGAAGGGATACAGTAAACGTGAAGTGAAGCATCGGAATCTAAAACTGGTCTCACAGGAAAGGCTCCAATCATAGACAGTAAGAAGAGTCAGTCTTCTTGTTCTTAAGTCGGCATTGTGCCTTTTGTATTTAATTCCGATGCAATATCTGTGTTTCATGGTCAATAATAAGCCCCAAGGGAATCACTAAATCTGATGTGAAGCATCGGAATCCAAAACTGGTCTCATAGAAAATGTTCAAAGCATAGACACTAAGAAGAGTCAGTCGTCTTGTACTTAAGCCGGCATCGTGCCCTTTGTATTTATTTCCGATGCATATTCTGTGTTTCATCGTCAATAAAAAGGTCCAAGGGAAACAGCAAACCTAAAGTGAACCATTGGAATCTAAAATTTTTCTCACAGGAAAGGTTTAAAACATAGACAGTGGCCGGCCGAAGTGGCCATGCGGTTAAAGGCGCTGCAGTCTGGAACCGCAAGACCGCTACGGTTGCAGGTTCGAATTCAGCCTCGGGCATGGATGTTTGTGATGTCCTTAGGTTAGTTAGGTTTAATTAGTTCTAAGTTCTAGGGGACTAATGACCTCAGCAGTTGAGTCCCATAGTGCTCAGAGCCATTTGAACCATAGACAGTAAGAAGAGTCAGCCTTCTTGTACTTTAGTCGGCATTGTGCCTTTTGTATTTAATTCCGATGCAATTTCTGTGTTTCATCGTCAATAAGATGGTCCAAGGGATAGAGTAAACCTGAAGTGAAGCATCGGAATCTAAAACTGGTCTCACAGAAAAGACTCCAATCGTAGACAGTAAGAAGAGGCTGTCCCCTTGTACTTAAGTCGGCATTGTGCCTTTTGTATTTAATTTCGATGCAATTTCTGTGTTTCATCGTCAATAAGATGGTCCAAGGGTTACAGTAAACCTGAAGTGAACCATCGGAATCTATAACTGGTCTCACAGGAAAGGCTCCAATCATAGAGAGTAAGAAGAGTCAGTCCTCTTGTACTTAAGTCGGCATTGTGCCTTTTGTATTTAATTCTGATGCAATATATGTGTTTCATCGTCAATACGAAAGTCCTAAGGATACAGTAAACCTGAAGTGAAGCATCGGTACTAAAACCGGTCTCACAGGAAGGGTTCAAATCGTAGACAGTAAGAAGAGTCAGTGTTCTTGTACTTAAGTCGGCATTGAGCCCTTTGTAATTAATTCCGATGCAATTTCTGTGTTTCATCGTCGATAAGAAGGTCCAAGGAGTACTATAAACCTGAAGTGAAGCATCGATATCTAAAACTGGTCTCACAGGAATGGCTCAAATCATAGAATGTAAGAAAAGACAGTCCTCTTGTGCTTAAGTCGGCATTGTGCCTTTTTATTTATTTCCGATGCAATTCCTGTGTTTCATCGTCAATAAGAAGGCCCAAGGAATACAGTAAACCTGAAGAGAAGCATCGGAATCTGAAACTGGTCTCACAGAAACGGTTGAAAACATAGGCAGTAAGAAGAGTCAGTCTTCTTGTACTTAAGTCGGCATTGTGCCCTTTGTATTAAATTCCGATGCAATTACTGTGTATCATCGTCAATAAGAATGTCCAAGGGATACTATAGACCTGAGGTGAAGCTTCGATATCTAAAACTGGTCTCACAGGAAAGGCTCAAATCATAGAATGTAAGATAAGTCAGTTCCCTCGTACTCAAGTCGGCATGGTGCCTTTCATTTAATTCCGATGCAATTCCTGTGTTTCATAGTCAATAAGTAGGTCGAAGGGATGAAATAAACCTGAAGTGAAGCATCGGAATCTAAAATTGGTCTCACAGGAAGGGCTCCAATCATAAAGAGTAAGAAGAGTCAGTCCTCTTGTACTTAAGTCGGGTTTGTGCTTTTGTATTTAATTCTGATGCAATTTCTGTGTTTTATCGTCAATAAGAAAGTCCAATTGATGCAGTAAACCTGAAGTGAACCATCGGATCTAAAACTGGTCTCACAGGAAAGGTTTGAGACATAGACGGTAAGAAGAGTCAGTCTACTTGTACTTAAGTCGGCAATGTGCCTTTTGTATTTAATTTCGATGCAATTTCTGTATTTCAATGTCAATAAGATGGTCCAAGGGTTGCAGTAAACCTGAAGTGAAGCATCGCAATCTATAACTGGTCTCACAGGAAAGGCTCCAATCATAGAGAGTAAGAAGAGTCAGTCCTCTTGTACTTAAGTCGGCATTGTGCCTTTTGTATTTAATTCTGATGCAATTTCTGTGTTTCATCGTCAATAAGAAAGTCCAAGGAGTACTATAAACCTGAAGTGAAGCATCGATATCTAAAACTGGTCTCACAGGAAAGGCTCAAATCATAGAATGTAAGAAAAGACAGTCCTCTTGTGCTTAAGTCGGCATTGTGCCTTTTTATTTATTTCCGATGTAATTCCTGTGTTTCATCGTCAATAAGAAGGTCCAAGGAGTACTATAAACCTGAAGTGAAGCATCGGAATCTAAAACTGGTATCACAGGATAGGCTCAAATCATAGAATGTAAGAAAAGTCAGTCCTCTTGTGCTTAAGTCGGCATTGTGCCTTTTTATTTATTTCCGATGCAATTCCTGTGTTTCATCGTCAGTAAGAAGGTCCAAGGAATACAGTAAATCTGAAGAGAAGCATCGGAATCTAAAACTGGTCTCTCAGGAAAGGTTCAAAACATAGAGAGTAAGAAGAGTCAGTCTTCTTGTACTTAAGTCGGCATTGTTCCATTTGTATTTAATTCCGAGGCAATTTCTGTGGTTCATCGTCAATAAGAAGATCTAAGGGATACAGTAAACCTGAAGTCAAGCAACGATATCTAAAACTGGTCTCACAGGAAAGGTTCTAAACATAGACAGTAAGAAGAGTCAGTCTTCTTGTACTTAAGTCGGCATTGTGCATTTGTATTTAATTCCCATGAAATCTCTGTGATTCATCGTCAATAAGAAGGTCGAAGGGATACAGTAAACCCGAAGTGAAGGATCTGAATCTAAAACTGGTCTCACAGGAAAGGCTCCAATCATAGACAGTAAGAAGACTCAGTCTTCTTGTACTTAAGTCGGCATTGTGCCTTTTGTATTTATTTCCGATGCAATTTCTGTGTTTCATCGTCAATAAGAAGCTCCTAGGGAAACAGTAAACCTGATGTGAAGCATCGGAATCCAAAAATGGTCTGATAGAAAATGTTCAAAACATAGACACTAAGAAGAGTCAGTCTTCTTGTACTTAAGTCGGCATTGTGCATTTGTATTTAATTCCCATGAAATCCCTGTGATTCATCGTCAATAAGAAGGTCCAAGGGAAACAGTAAATCTGAAAAGAAGCATCGGAATCTAAAACAGGTCTCGCAGGTAAGGTTCAAAACAACGACAGTAAGAAGAGTCAGTCTTCTTGTACTTAAGTCGGCATTGTTCCATTTGTATTTAATTCCGAGGCAATTTCTGTGGTTCATCGTCAATAAGAAGATCTAAGGGATACAGTAAACCTGAAGTCAAGCAACGATATCTAAAACTGGTCTCACAGGAAAGGTTCAAAACATAGACAGTAAGAAGAGTCAGTCATCTTGTACTTAAGTCGGCATTGTGCCCATTGTATTTAATTCCGACTGAATAGTGCACGGTACATCCAAACCGTCATCGAACCCATCGTTCTACCATTCCTAGACCGGCAAGGGAAATTGCTGTTCCAACAGGACAATGCACGTCCGCATGTATGCCGTGCCCTTTCCGATGCATATTCTGTGTTTCATCGTCAATAAGAAGGTCCAAGGGAAACAGCAAACCTAAAGTGAAGCATTGGAATCTAAAATTGGTCTCACAGGAAAGGTTTAAAACATAGACAGTGGCCGGCCGAAGTGGCCATGCGGTTAAAGGCGCTGCAGTCTGGAACCGCAAGACCGCTACGGTCGCAGGTTCGAATTCAGCCTCGGGCATGGATGTTTGTGATGTCCTTAGGTTAGTTAGGTTTAACTAGTTCTAAGTTCTAGGGGACTAATGACCCCAGCAGTTGAGTCCCATAGTGCTCAGAGCCATTTGAACCATAGACAGTAAGAAGAGTCAGCCTTCTTGTACTTTAGTCGGCATTGTGCCTTTTGTATTTAATTCCGATGCAATTTCTGTGTTTCATCGTCAATAAGAAGGTCCAAGGGATAGAGTAAACCTGAAGTGAAGCATCGGAATCTAAAACTGGTCTCCCAGAAAAGACTCCAATCATAGACAGCAAGAAGAGGCTGTCCTCTTGTACTTAAGTCGGCATTGAGCACTTTGTAATTAATTCCGATGCAATTGCTGTGTATCATCGTCAATAACAATGTCCAAGGGATACTATAGACCTGAGGTGAAGCTTCGATATCTAAAACTGGTCTCACAAAAAAGGCTCAAATCATAGAATGTAAGAAAAGTCAGTTCCCTCGTACTCAAGTCGGCATGGTGCCTTTTTATTTAATTCCGATGCAATTCCTGTGTTTCATCGTCAATAAGTAGGTCGAAGGGGTGAAATAAACCTGAAGTGAAGCATCGTAATCTAAAATTGGTCTCACAGGAAGGGCTCCAATCATAAAGAGTAAGAAGAGTCAGTCCTCTTGTACTTAAGTCGGGTTTGTGCTTTTGTATTTAATTCTGATGCAATTTCTGTGTTTTATCGTCAATAAGAAAGTCCAATTGATACAGTAAACCTGAAGTGAACCATCGGATCTAAAACTGGTCTCACTGGCAAGGTTCGAAACATAGACAGTAAGAAGAGTCAGTCTACTTGTACTTAAGTCGGCAATGTGCCTTTTGTATTTAATTTCGATGCAATTTCTGTGTTTCAATGTCAATAAGATGGTCCAAGGGTTACAGTAAACTTGAAGTGAAGCATTGCAATCTATAACTGGTCTCACAGGAAAGGCTCCAATCATAGAGAGTAAGAAGAGTCAGTCCTCTTGTACCTAAGTCGGCATTGTGCCTTTTGTATTTAATTCTGATGCAATTTCTGTGTTTCATTGTCAATAAGACGGTCCTAGGGATACAGTAAACCTGAAGTGAAGCATCGGTACTAAAACCGGTCTCACAGGAAAGGTTCAATTCATAGACAGTAAGAAGAGTCAGTCTTCTTGTACTTAAGTCGGCATTGTGCCCTTTGTATTTAATTCCGACTGAATAGTGCACGGTACATCCAAACCGTCATCGAACCCATCGTTCTACCATTCCTAGACCGGCAAGGCAAATTGCTGTTCCAACAGGAAAATGCACGTCCGCATGTATCCCGTGCCCTTTCCGATGCATATTCTGTGTTTCATCGTCAATAAGACGGTCCAAGGGAAACAGCAAACCTAAAGTGAAGCATTGGAATCTAAAATTGGTCTCACAGGAAAGGTTTAAAACATAGACAGTGGCCGGCCGAAGTGGCCGTGCGGTTAAAGGCGCTTCAGTCTGGAACCGCAAGACCGCTACGGTCGGAGGTTCGAATCCAGCCTCGGGCATGGACATTTGTGATGTCCTTAGATTAGTTAGGTTTAACTAGTTCTAAGTTCTAGGGGACTAATGACCTCAGCAGTTGAGTCCCATAGTGCTCAGAGCCATTTGAACCATAGACAGTAAGAAGAGTCAGCCTTCTTGTACTTTAGTCTGCATTGTGCCTTTTGTATTTAATTCCGATGCAATTTCTGTGTTTCATCGTCAATAAGAAGGTCCAAGGGATAGAGTAAACCTGAACTGAAGCATCGGAATCTAAAACTGGTCTCACAGAAAAGACTGCAATCATAGACAGTAAGAAGAGGCTGTCCTCTTGTACTTATGTCGGCATTGTGCCTTTTGTATTTAATTCTGATGCAATTTCTGTGTTTCATCGTCAGTAAGAAAGTCCTAGGGATACAGTAAACCTGAAGGGAAGCATCGGTACTAAAACAGGTCTCACAGGAATGGTTCAAAACATAGACAGTAAGAAGAGTCAGTGTTCTTGTACTTAAGTCGGCATTGAGCCCTTTGTAATTAATTCCGATGCAATTTCTGTGTTTCATCGTCAATAAGAAGGTCCAAGGAGTACTATAAATTTGAAGTGAAGCATCGATATCTAAAACTGGTCTCACAGGAAAGGCTCAAATCATAGAATGTAAGAAAAGACAGTCCTCTTGTGCTTAAGTCGGCATTGTGCCTTTTTATTTATTTCCGATGCAATTCCTGTGTTTCATCGTCAATAAGAAGGTCCAAGGAATACAGTAAACCTGAAGAGAAGCATCGGAATCTAAAACTGGTCTCACAGAAACGGTTGAAAACATAGACAGTAAGAAGAGCCAGTCTTCTTCTACTTAAGTCGACATTGTGCCCTTTGTATTTAATTCCGATGCAATTGATGTGTATCATCGTCAATAAGAATGTCCAAGGGATACTATAGACCTGAGGTGAAGCTTCGATATCTAAAACTGGTCTCACAGGAAAGGCTCAAATCATAGAATGTAAGAAAAGTCAGTTCCCTCGTACTCAAGTCGGCATGGTGCCTTTTTATTTAATTCCGATGCAATTCCTGTGTTTCATCGTCAATAAGTAGGTCGAAGGGATGAAATAAACCTGAAGTGAAGCATCGGAATCTAAAATTGGTCTCACAGGAAGGGCTCCAATCATAAAGAGTAAGAAGAGTCAGTCCTCTTGTACTTAAGTCGGGTTTGTGCTTTTGTATTTAATTCTGATGCAATTTCTGTGTTTTATCGTCAATAAGAAAGTCCAATTGATACAGTAAACCTGAAGTGAACCATCGGATCTAAAACTGGTCTCACTGGAAAGGTTCGAAACATAGACAGTAAGAAGAGTCAGTCTACTTGTACTTAAGTCGGCAATGTGCCTTTTGTATTTAATTTCGATGCAATTTCTGTATTTCAATGTCAATAAGATGGTCCAAGGGTTGCAGTAAACCTGAAGTGAAGCATCGCAATCTATAACTGGTCTCACAGGAAAGGCTCCAATCATAGAGAGTAAGAAGAGTCAGTCCTCTTGTACTTAAGTCGGCATTGTGCCTTTTGTATTTAATTCTGATGCAATTTCTGTGTTTCATCGTCAATAAGAAAGTCCAAGGAGTACTATAAACCTGAAGTGAAGCATCGATATCTAAAACTGGTCTCACAGGAAAGGCTCAAATCATAGAATGTAAGAAAAGACAGTCCTCTTGTGCTTAAGTCGGCATTTGCCTTTTTATTTATTTCCGATGCAATTCCTGTGTTTCATCGTCAATAAGAAGGTCCAAGGAGTACTATAAACCTGAAGTGAAGCATCGATATCTAAAACTGGTCTCACAGGATAGGCTCAAATCATAGAATGTAAGAAAAGTCAGTCCTCTTGTGCTTAAGTCGGCATTGTGCCTTTTTATTTATTTCCGATGCAATTCCTGTGTTTCATCGTCAGTAAGAAGGTCCAAGGAATACAGTAAATCTGAAGAGAAGCATTGGAATCTAAAACTGGTCTCTCAGGAAAGGTTCAAAACATAGAGAGTAAGAAGAGTCAGTCTTCTTGTACTTAAGTCGGCATTGTTCCATTTGTATTTAATTCCGAGGCAATTTCTGTGGTTCATCGTCAATAAGAAGATCTAAGGGATTCAGTAAACCTGAAGTCAAGCAACGATATCTAAAACTGGTCTCACAGGAAAGGTTCAAAACATAGACAGTAAGAAGAGTCAGTCTTCTTGTACTTAAGTCGGCATTGTGCATTTGTATTTAATTCCCATGAAATCTCTGTGATTCATCGTCAATAAGAAGGTCGAAGGGATACAGTAAACCCGAAGTGAAGGATCTGAATCTAAAACTGGTCTCACAGGAAAGGCTCCAATCATAGACAGTAAGAAGACTCAGTCTTCTTGTACTTAAGTCGGCATTGTGCCTTTTGTATTTATTTCCGATGCAATTTCTGTGTTTCATTGTCAATAAGAAGCTCCTAGGGAAACAGTAAACCTGATGTGAAGCATCGGAATCCAAAAATGGTCTGATAGAAAATGTTCAAAACATAGACACTAAGAAGAGTCAGTCTTCTTGTACTTAAGTCGGCATTGTGCATTTGTATTTAATTCCCATGAAATCCCTGTGATTCATCGTCAATAAGAAGGTCCAAGGGAAACAGTAAATCTGAAAAGAAGCATCGGAATCTAAAACAGGTCTCACAGGTAAGGTTCAAAACAACGACAGTAAGAAGAGTCAGTCTTCTTGTACTTAAGTCGGCATTGTTCCATTTGTATTTAATTCCGAGGCAATTTCTGTGGTTCATCGTCAATAAGAAGATCTAAGGGATACAGTAAACCTGAAGTCAAGCAACGATATCTAAAACTGGTCTCACAGGAAAGGTTCAAAACATAGACAGTAAGAAGAGTCAGTCATCTTGTACTTAAGTCGGCATTGTGCCCATTGTATTTAATTCCGACTGAATAGTGCACGGTACATCCAAACCGTCATCGAACCCATCGTTCTACCATTCCTAGACCGGCAAGGGAAATTGCTGTTCCAACAGGACAATGCACGTCCGCATGTATGCCGTGCCCTTTCCGATGCATATTCTGTGTCTCATCGTCAACAAGAAGGTCCAAGGGAAACAGCAAACCTAAAGTGAAGCATTGGAATCTAAAATTGGTCTCACAGGAAAGGTTTAAAACATAGACAGTGGCCGGCCGAAGTGGCCATGCGGTTAAAGGCGCTGCAGTCTGGAACCGCAAGACCGCTACGGTCGCAGGTTCGAATTCAGCCTCGGGCATGGATGTTTGTGATGTCCTTAGGTTAGTTAGGTTTAACTAGTTCTAAGTTCTAGGGGACTAATGACCTCAGCAGTTGAGTCCCATAGTGCTCAGAGCCATTTGAACCATAGACAGTAAGAAGAGTCAGCCTTCTTGTACTTTAGTCGGCATTGTGCCTTTTGTATTTAATTCCGATGCAATTTCTGTGTTTCATCGTCAATAAGAAGGTCCAAGGGATAGAGTAAACCTGAAGTGAAGCATCGGAATCTAAAACTGGTCTCCCAGAAAAGACTCCAATCATAGACAGCAAGAAGAGGCTGTCCTCTTGTACTTAAGTCGGCATTGAGCACTTTGTAATTAATTCCGATGCAATTGCTGTGTATCATCGTCAATAAGAATGTCCAAGGGATACTATAGACCTGAGGTGAAGCTTCGATATCTAAAACTGGTCTCACAAAAAAGGCTCAAATCATAGAATGTAAGAAAAGTCAGTTCCCTCGTACTCAAGTCGGCATGGTGCCTTTTTATTTAATTCCGATGCAATTCCTGTGTTTCATCGTCAATAAGTAGGTCGAAGGGATGAAATAAACCTGAAGTGAAGCATCGTAATCTAAAATTGGTCTCACAGGAAGGGCTCCAATCATAAAGAGTAAGAAGAGTCAGTCCTCTTGTACTTAAGTCGGGTTTGTGCTTTTGTATTTAATTCTGATGCAATTTCTGTGTTTTATCGTCAATAAGAAAGTCCAATTGATACAGTAAACGTGAAGTGAACCATCGGATCTAAAACTGGTCTCACTGGAAAGGTTCGAAACATAGACAGTAAGAAGAGTCAGTCTACTTGTACTTAAGTCGGCAATGTGCCTTTTGTATTTAATTTCGATGCAATTTCTGTGTTTCAATGTCAATAAGATGGTCCAAGGGTTACAGTAAACCTGAAGTGAAGCATCGCAATCTATAACTGGTCTCACAGGAAAGGCTCCAATCATAGAGAGTAAGAAGAGTCAGTCCTCTTGTACCTAAGTCGGCATTGTGCCTTTTGTATTTAATTCTGATGCAATTTCTGTGTTTCATTGTCAATAAGAAGGTCCTAGGGATACAGTAAACCTGAAGTGAAGCATCGGTACTAAGACCGGTCTCACAGGAAAGGTTCAAATCATAGACAGTAAGAAGAGTCAGTGTTCTTGTACTTAAGTCGGCATTGAGCCCTTTGTAATTAATTCCGATGCAATTTCTGTGTTTCATCGTCAATAAGATGGTCCAAGGAGTACTATAAACCTGAAGTGAAGCATCGATATCTAAAACTGGTCTCACAGGAAAGGCTCAAATCATAGAATGTAAGAAAAGTCAGTCCTCTTGTGCTTAAGTCGGCATTGTGCCTTTTTATTTATTTCCGATGCAATTCCTGTGTTTCATCGTCAATAAGAATGTCCAAGGAATACAGTAAACCTGAAGAGAAGCATCGGAATCTAAAACTGGTCTCACAGGAAAGGTTCAAAACATAGAGAGTAAGAAGAGTCAGTCTTCTTGTACTTAAGTCGGCATTGTGCCCTTCGTATTTAATTCCGACTGAATAGTGCACGGTACATCCAAACCGTCATCGAACCCATCGTTCTACCATTCCTAGACCGGCAAGGCAAATTGCTGTTCCAACAGGAAAATGCACGTCCGCATGTATCCCGTGCCCTTTCCGATGCATATTCTGTGTTTCATCGTCAATAAGACGGTCCAAGGGAAACAGCAAACTTAAAGTGAAGCATTGGAATCTAAAATTGGTCTCACAGGAAAGGTTTAAAACATAGACAGTGGCCGGCCGAAGTGGCCGTGCGGTTAAAGGCGCTTCAGTCTGGAACCGCAAGACCGCTACGGTCGGAGGTTCGAATCCAGCCTCGGGCATGGACGTTTGTGATGTCCTTATATTAGTTAGGTTTAACTAGTTCTAAGTTCTAGGGGACTAATGACCTCAGCAGTTGAGTCCCATAGTGCTCAGAGCCATTTGAACCATAGACAGTAAGAAGAGTCAGCCTTCTTGTACTTTAGTCGGCATTGTGCCTTTTGTATTTAATTCCGATGCAATTTCTGTGTTTCATCGTCAATAAGAAGGTCCAAGGGATAGAGTAAACCTGAACTGAAGCATCGGAATCTAAAACTGGTCTCACAGAAAAGACTGCAATCATAGACAGTAAGAAGAGG
This sequence comes from Schistocerca americana, assembly GCF_021461395.2. Classification (NCBI taxonomy): domain Eukaryota; kingdom Metazoa; phylum Arthropoda; class Insecta; order Orthoptera; family Acrididae; genus Schistocerca; species Schistocerca americana. Next base: position 68,488,743 of record NC_060128.1, on the reverse strand, counting down.
CTGTCCTCTTGTACTTATGTCGGCATTGTGCCTTTTGTAGTTAATTCTGATGCAATTTCTGTGTTTCATCGTCAGTAAGAAAGTCCTAGGGATACAGTAAACCTGAAGGGAAGCATCGGTACTAAAACAGGTCTCACAGGAATGGTTCAAATCATAGACAGTAAGAAGAGTCAGTGTTCTTGTACTTAAGTCGGCATTGAGCCCTTTGTAATTAATTCCGATGCAATTTCTGTGTTTCATCGTCAATAAGAAGGTCCAAGGAGTACTATAAATTTGAAGTGAAGCATCGATATCTAAAACTGGTCTCACAGGAAAGGCTCAAATCATAGAATGTAAGAAAAGACAGTCCTCTTGTGCTTAAGTCGGCATTGTGCCTTTTTATTTATTTCCGATGCAATTCCTGTGTTTCATCGTCAATAAGAAGGTCCAAGGAATACAGTAAACCTGAAGAGAAGCATCGGAATCTAAAACTGGTCTCACAGAAACGGTTGAAAACATAGACAGTAAGAAGAGTCAGTCTTCTTCTACTTAAGTCGACATTGTGCCCTTTGTATTTAATTCCGATGCAATTGATGTGTATCATCGTCAATAAGAATGTCCAAGGGATACTATAGACCTGAGGTGAAGCTTCGATATCTAAAACTGGTCTCACAGGAAAGGCTCAAATCATAGAATGTAAGAAAAGTCAGTTCCCTCGTACTCAAGTCGGCATGGTGCCTTTTTATTTAATTCCGATGCAATTCCTGTGTTTCATCGTCAATAAGTAGGTCGAAGGGATGAAATAAACCTGAAGTGAAGCATCGGAATCTAAAACAGGTCTCACAGGAAAGATTCAAACTTAGACAGTAAGAAGAGTCAGTCTTCTTGTACTTAAGTCGGCATTGTGCCTTTTGTATTTAATTCCGATGCAATTTCTGTGTTTCAGTGTCAATAACAGGGTCGAAGGGGTACAGTAAACCTGAAGTGAAGCATCGGAATCTAAAACTGGTCTCACAAGAAAGGTTCAAAACCTAGACAGTAAGAAGAGTCCGTCTTCTTGTACTTAAGTCGGCATTGTGCTTTTGTATTTAATTTCGATGGAATTTCTGCGTTTCATCGTCAATGAGAAGGTCCAAGGGATGCAGTAAACCTGAAGTGAAGCATCGATATCTCAGACTGGGGACACAGGAAAGGTTCAAATCATAGACAGTAACAAGAGTCAGTCTTCTTGTACTTAAGTCGGCATTGTGCCTTTTGTATTTAATTCCGATGCAATTTCTGTGTTTCATCGGCTGTAAGAAGGTTCAAGGGATACAGGTATCCTGAAGTGAGCATCGACATCTAAAACTGGTCTCGCAGGAAAGGCTGAAATCATAGAATGTAAGAAGAGTCAGTCCTCTTGTACTTAAGTCGGCAATTTTCCTTTTGTTTTAATTTCGATGCAATTTCCTGTGTTTCATCGTCAATAAGAAGGTCCAGACGATACAGTAGACCTGAAGTGAAGCATCGGAATCTAAAACTGGTCTCACACTAAAGGTTCAAAACATAGACACTAAGAAGAGTCAGTCTTCTTGTACTTAAGTCGGCATTGTGCTTTTTGTATTAAATTCCGATGCAATTTCTGTGTTTTATCGTCAATAAGAAGGTCCAACGGACACAGTAAACCTGAAGTGAGCATCGGAATCTAAAACTGGTCTCACAGGATACTTTCAAAGTATAGACAGTAAGAAGAGTCAGTCCTCTTATACCTAAGTCAGCATTGTGCATTTTTTATTTAATTCCGATGCAATTTCTGTGTTTCATCGTCAATAAGAAGGTCCAAGGGATACAGTAAACCTGAAGTGAAGCATCGGAATCAAAAACTGGTCTCACATGAGAGGTTTAAAACATAGACAGTAAGAAGAGACATTCTTCTTGTATTTAAGTCGGCATTGTGCCCTTTGTATTTAATTCGGATACAATTTCTGTGTTTCATCGTCAATAAGAAGGTCCAAGGGATACAGTAAATTTGAAGTGAAGCTTCGTAATCTAAAACTGGTCTCATAGGAAAGGTTCAATACGTAGACAGTAAGATGAGTCAGTCTTTATGTACTTAAGTCGGCATTGTGCCTTTTGTATTTAATTCCGATGCAATGTCTGTGTTTCATCGTCAATAAGAAGAACCAAGTGATACGGTAAACCTGAAGTGAAGCATCGGAATCTATAACCGGTCTCACAGGAATGGTTCAAAAGATAATAATAATAATAATAATAATAATAATAATAATAAATTTACTCTCGTTCAGCCGATTACAGCAATAGACAAAGTCAAGAGCATATATTTCTACATAAACTACTAGTCTATATCGAAGTGAATTGGTTTACATAAAATAGTTACTTGTTAGAATACAGTATTGTCATCTTCAAAGAATTCATCAATGGAGTAAAACGGATTGTTCACTAGTAGCTTGTATAATTTACCTTAAACATAGTTACAGGCAGTCCTTTAAAGTCAGTACTTAGTCTATTAAACATCTTTAGTCCAAGAACTAGGTAAGAGTTATGCCATTTTGATAAACTATGATATGGTACGTCTACAGATGTACAGTTTCTAGTGTTATGGCTATGAATATCACTTATCAACACAAAATTAGACACATTGTTTCTAATGTACATTAAAACATGGTAGATGAATATGTTTACTACTGTAAGACACTGCAATTTAATAAACAGAGGTTTACAATGTTCTGTTTTATCAGAATCCGTTATTATTCTTATTACTTTCTTCTGTAAATGTAAAATGTCATTTACATGACAGCTACTACCCCACAGTAAAATTACATAAGAGATGATGCTTTGGAAGAAGGCAAAATATGCTGATCTCACATAGTCATTGGGAACATGTCTTTTGAAATTTCTAATTAGATAAATCACTCTTGAAAGCCTAGCCAGTATATTTTTAATGTGTGGTTCCCATGTCAATTTATTGTCAATAGTAAGACCTAAAAATTTAAGAGTTTCTAATTCCTGGTAGTTTGGAATCTCTCTGAGGCTAAAGTAAAGTGTCTGGGTTTTTTTTTCATTTAGCAAGGAGCCATTAGCTTTGAACCATAATGAGGACTGAGCAAGGGTATTTTCGGTCAGTGTTTTCAGTGTACCTAGATCAGAGCTTTTATGTAGAAAAGTTGTTTCATCAGCATACAATATTGTATTAGATTTTACGAATAAGGGCAGGTCATTAATCATTAGTATAAACAGTAAAGGTCCAAGCACTGACCCTTGAGGCACTCCGTACCTAACATTAACCAAATTTGATTTCTCCCTACCAATGCACACAACTTGTTGACATTTCTCTAGAAAAGACCTGAACATATGTATACTGTTGTCATCAAAACCATAGTAAACTAGCTTATTCAGCACAGTGTCATGCTCTACACAGTCAAAGGCTTTGCTCAGGTCACAAAATGTAGCCTGGGCATAGTCTCTAGCCTCGAACACATGTAAGACTAATTTTACGAGGGTGTCCATTGCATCTGTTGTGGATTTACTTTTCCTAAATCCAAACTGTTTATCACTAATTATATTTAGTTTACCCAAGTACGCACTAACTTGCTCATACATAATCGTTTCTAAAATTTTGGAAAAAACTGGGGTCATGGATATAGGACTGTAGCTAGTGGGACAGTTCTTTTCCCCTTTTTTGTATATGGGCACAACTCTAGAAATTTTTAGTATGTCGGGTAGCTTACTTTCAACTAGGCTTTTATTAACACAAAAGGTTAAAGGATAAATCACACAATCAATAACATCTTTCAACAAATTACATGACATATCATAGTAATCAACACTAACTGAAGGTTTGAAATTTTTCACTATTTTTAGGATATTATTTGGGCTCACTTCTGTGAAAGTGTAAGTGTTTGGGGGAAGCTTTTTGAAGCAGCTGTCCATAATACTAAGTGCATTTTCAGGTGGTTTGATTATTGAACTACTAATTTCTTCAATGGACTGAATGCAATATTTATTAAATTCTTCTGGGGTAATGGCAATTTCCTCTTTGTGTTTAATGTGTGCAATGGAGTTTATTACACTCCAGGTCTTCTTGCATTTATTGTTAGATTTTTCAATGTTTATTATGTTATGCAGTTTCTTTGGTTCATTTATTGCCTTCCTGTACTTGCATTTAGCTTTAGCATACAGGTCTTTATACAGTTCTGATTTACTGGTTTTGTACAGACTAGAATTCAGCATAACAGTATTTTTCAGTTGCCCTAACTCTGGAGTATACCATTCCTTCGTTTTCCTTCTCTAGTAATTACTACTAATAATCACAGTACAATTTTTCAGAGGGATGCTATTTTCAAATACATTTAAAAATATGGAGAAAAACTTTGTGAATACAATATCAGCTGAACAGTATTGAAGCCTAATAAAACACATGTCCCAACTGAAATAAGTGAGGGCATGTCTAAACCTATCCATCCTCTCTTTGCTCACTGGTCTAGTAATCACAGTTTTAGATTCTGGTTTGGTGCAGTTTGAAGTTACATTATTAAGACTAAGATATACTGCATCATGGTCTGAGAAAGGGAAACTAATTACATCAGTGGACATACAAGATCTCTTAATATTTGTAAATATATTGTCTAGACAGGATGAGAATCTTTTAGGTTTGCAGTTAACATACTACATTATAAATGGTCGAAGCTCGTTTTTGAGCCCTGTCACAGAATTTCTGTCCTGCAGGACATCAAAACTTGAACTGATATCCCGTCCAATGACAACTTTGTATTTTTTCCATTTCGGTATACATTTGTACATCAAGAGTTCCTCAGGTTTCTCCAGAAAGATATGGGTGTCATTACTAGGTGGCTTGTACACTACTACTACCATTAGCTTAAGGCTCTCAATTACTAGACCTGACATTTCAAAATGCATTTCATCACAACGGGTATTGAGATCTATCCTGCAACATTAAGAAGAGTCAGTCTTCTTGTACATAAGTCGACACTGTGCTTTTGTATTTAATTCCGATGCAATTTCTGCGTTTCATCGTCAATATGAGGGTCCAAGGGATACAGTAAACCTAAAGTGAAGCATCAATATCTAAAACTGGTCTCACAGGAAAGGCTCAATTCATAGAATGTAAGAAGAGTCATTCCTCTAGTACTTAAGTCGGCTTAGTGTCTTTTGTATTTATTTCCGATGCAATTACTGTGTTTCATCGTCAATAAGAAGGTCCTAGCGATACAGTAAACCTGAAGTAAAGCATCGGAATCTCAAACTGGACTCACAGGAAAGGTTCCAAACATAGACAGTAAGAAGAGTCAGTCTTCTTGTACTTAAGTCGGCATTGTGCTTTTTCTATTTAATTCCGATGCAATTTCTGAGTTTCATCGTCAATAAGAAGGTCCATGGGATACAGTAAAACTGAAATGAAGCATCGTAATCTAAAACTGGTCTCACAGCAAAGGTTCCGAACATAGACAGTAAGAAGAGTCAGTCTTCTTGTACTTAAGTCGACATTGTGCGTTTTGTATTTAATTCCGATGCAAAATCTGTGTTTCATCGTCAATAAGAAGGTCCAAGGGATACAGTGAACCTGAAGTGAAGCATCGGAATCTAAAACTGGCCTCACAGGAAAGGTTCAAAACATAGACAATAAGAAGAGTCAGTCCTCTTGTACTTAAGTCGGCATTGTGCCTTTTGTATTTAATTCCGATGCAATTTCTGTGTTTCATCGTCAAGAAGAAGGTCCACGGGTTACAGTAAATTTGATGTGAAGCATCGGAATCTAATACTGGTCTCACAGGAAATACTCAAATCGTAGACAGTAAGAAGAGCCAGTCTTCTTGTACTTAAGTCGACATTGTGCGTTTTGTATTTAATTCCGATACAATTTCTTTGATTCATCGTCAATACGAAGGTCCAAGGGATACAGTAAACGTGAAGTGAAGCATCGGAATCTGAAACTGGTCTCACAGGAAATACTCAAAACATAGACAGTAAGAAGAGCCAGTCCTCTTGTACATAAGTCGACATTGTGCCTTTTGTATTTACTTCCGAGGCAATTTCTCTGTTTCATTGTTAATACGAAGGTCCAAGGGATACAGTAAACCTGAAGTGAAGCATCGGAATCTAAAACCGGGTCACAGGAAAGATTCAAAACACAGACAGTAAGAAGTAGCAGTCTTCTTGTACTTAAGTCGGCATTGTGCCTTTTGTATTTAATTCCGATACAATTTCTGTGTTACATCGTCAATAAGAAGGTACTAGAAATACAGTAAACCTGAAGTGAAGCATCGGAATCTAAAACTGGTCTCACAGGAGATGCTCAAATCATAGAATGTAAGAAGAGTCAGTCCTCATGTACTTAAGTCGGCATTGTTTCTTTTGTATTTATTTCCGATGCAATTTCTGTGCTTCATCGTCAATAAGAAGGTCCATGAGATACAGAAAATCTGAAGTGAGGCATCGTAATCTAAAACTGGTCTCATAGGAAGGGCTCAAAACATAGACAGTAACAAGAGTCAGTCTTCTTGTATTTAAGTCGGCATTGTGCCTTTTGTATTTAATTCCGATGCAATTTCTGTGTTTCATCGTCAATAAGAAGGTCCAAAGGATACAGTAAACATGAAGTAAAGCATCGGAATCGAAAACTGGTCTCACAGGGAAGGTTTAAATCATAGACAGTAAGAAGAGTAGTCTTCATTCACTTAAGTCGGCATTGTGCGTTTTGTACTTAATTCCGATAGAATTTCAGTGTTTCATCGTCAATAAGATGGTGCAAGGGATACAGCAGAACTGAAATGAAGCATCGTAATCTAAAACTGGTCTCACAGGAAAGGTTCAAAACATAGACAGTAAGAAGAGTCAGTCTTCTTGTACTTAAGTCGGCATTGTGCCTTTTGTATTTAATTCCGTTGCAATTTCTGTGTTTCATCGTCAATAAGGAGGTCCAAGGGATACAGTAAACCTGAAGTGAAGCATCGGAATCTAAAACTGGTCACACAGGAGGGGCTCAAATCAAAGAATGTAGGAAGAGTCAGTCCTCATGTACTTAAGTCGGCATTGTGCCTTTTGTATTTAATTCCGATGCAATTTCTGTGTTTCATCGTCAATAAGAAGGTACAAGGGATAAAGTATACCGGAAGTGAAGCATCGGAATCTAAAACTGGTCTCACAGGAAAGGCTGAATACATAGACAGTAAGAAGAGTCAGTCTTCTTGTACTTAAGTCGGCATTGTGCCTTTTGTGTTTATTTCCCAAGCAATATCTGTGTTTCATCGACAATAAGAAGGTCCAAGGGATACAGTAAACCTGAAGTGAAGCATCGGAATCTAGAACTGGACTCACAGGAAAGGTTCAAAACATAGACAGTAAGAAGACACACTCTTCTTGTACTTCATACGGCGTTGTGCCTTTTGTATTTAATTCCGATGCAATTTCTGTGTTTCATCGTCAATAAGAAGGTCCAAGGGAAACAGTAAACCTGAAATGAACCATGAGAATCTAAAACTGGTGTCACAGGGAAGGTTCAAAACATAGGAAGTAAGAAGGATCAGTCTTCTTGTACCTAAGTCGCCATTGTGCATTTTGTATTTAATTCCGATGCAATTTCTGTGTTCCATCGTCAATAAGAAGGTCCAAGGAATAAAGTAAACCTGAAGTGAAGCATCGGAATCTGATACCGGGTCACAGGAAAGATTCAAAACATAGACAGAAAGAAGTAGCAGTCTTCTTGTACTTAAGTCGGCATTGTGCGTTTTGTACTTAATTCCGATAGAATTTCAGTGTTTCATCGTCAATAAGATGGTGCAAGGGATACAGCAGAACTGAAATGAAGCATCGTAATCTAAAACTGGTCTCACAGGAAAGGTTCAAAACATAGACAGTAAGACGATTCAGTCTTCTTGTACTTAAGTCGGCACTGTGCCTTTTTATTTAATTCCGATGCAATATCTGTGTTTCATCGTTAATAAGAAGGTCCACGGGGTACAGTAAAACTGAAGTGAGGCATCGGAATCTAATACTGGTCTCACAGGAAATACTCAAATCATAGACAGTAAGAAGAGCCAGTCGTCTTGTACATATGTCGACATTGTGCTTTTGTATTTACTTCCGAGGCAATTTCTGTGTTTCATCGTTAATACGAAGGTCCAAGGGATACAGAAAACCTGAAGTGAAGCATCGGAATCTAAAACTGGTGTCACAGGAAAGGTTCAAAACATAGGAAGTAAGAAGGATCAGTCTTCTTGTACCTAAGTCGCCATTGTGCATTTTGTATTTAATTCCGATGCAATTTCTGTGTTCCATCGTCAATAAGAAGGTCCAAGGAATACACTAAACCTGAAGTGAAGCATCGGAATCTGATACCGGGTCACAGGAAAGATTCAAAACACAGACAGTAAGAAGTAGCAGTCTTCTTGTACTTAAGTCGGCATTGTGCCTTTTGTATTTAATTCCGATGCAATTTCTGTGTTTCATCGTCAATTAGAAGGTCCAAGAAATACAGTAAACCTGAAGTGAAGCATCGGTATCTAAAACTAGTCTCACAGGAGAATCTCAAATCATAGAATGTAAGAAGAGTCAGTCTTCATGTACTTAAGTCGGCATTGCTTCTTTTGTATTTAATTCCGATGCAATTTCTGTGATTCATCGTCAATAAGAAGGTCCATGAGATACAGAAAACCTGAAGTGAAGCATCGGAATCTAAAACTGGTCTCACAGGAAGAGCTCAAAACATAGACAGTAAGAAGAGTCAGTCTTCTTGTATTTAAGTCGGCATTGTGCCATTTGTATTTAATTCCGATAGAATTTCTGTGTTTCATCGTCAATAAGATAGTCCACGGGATACAGTAAACCTGATGTGAAGAATAGGGATCTAATACTGGTCTCACAGCAAAGGTTGAAAACATAGACAGTAAGGAGAGTCAGTCTTCTTGTACGTAAGTTGGCATTGTGCCTTTTTTATTTAATTCCGATGCAATTTCTTTGTTTCATCGTCATTAAGAAGGTCCAAGGGATACTGTAAACCTGAAGGGAAGCATCGGAATCTAAAACTGGTCTCACAGGAAATGTTCAGAACATAGACAGTAAGAAGAGTCAGTCTTCTTGGACTAAAGTCGGCATTGAGCCTTTTGTATTTAATTCCGATGCAATTTCTGTGTTTTATCGTCAAAAGTAGGTCCAAGGGATACAGTGAACCTGAAGTGAAGCATCGGAATATAAATCTGGTCTCACAGGAAAGTATTAAAACATAGACAGTAAGAAGAGTCAGTCTTTTCAACTTAACTCGTAATTTTGCTTTTTGTATTTAATTCCCATGGAATTTCTGTGTTTCATCGTAAATGAGAAGGTCCAAGGGACACAGTAAACCTGAAGGGATGCATCGGAATCTAAAACTGGTCACACAGGAGGGGCTCAAATCATAGAATGTAAGAAGAGTCAGTCCTCATGTACTTAAGTCGGCATTGTGCCTTTTGTATATAAATCCGATGTAATTTCTGTGTTTCATCGTGAATAAGAAGGTCCAAGGGATAAAGTAAACCGGAAGTGAAGCATCGGAATCTAAAACTTGTTTCACAGGAAAGGCTGAAAACATAGACAGTAAGAAGAGTCAGTCTTCTTGTACTTAAGTCGGCATTGTGCCGTTTGTATTTAATACCGATACAATTTCTGTGTTTCATCGTCAAAAGTAGGTCCAAGGGATACAATAAACCTGAAGTGAAGCATCGGAATATGAATCTGGTCTCACAGGAAAGGATCAAAACATAGACAGTAAGAAGACATTGTCTTCTTTGTCTTAAGTCGGCATTGTGCCTTTTGTATTTAATTCCGATGCAATTTCTGTGTTTCATCGTCAATAAGAAGGTCCAATAGATACAGTGAACCTGAAGTGAAGCATCGGGTCTAAAACTGGTCTCACAGGAAAAATTTAAAGCATTGACAGTAAGAAGTTACTGTCTTCTTGTACTTAAGACGGCACTGTGCCTTTTGCATTTAATTTCGAAGCAATTTCTGTGTTTCATCGTCAATAAGAATATCCAAGGGATACAGTAAACCTGAAATGAAGCATCGGAACCTAATACTGGTCTCACAGGAAACACTCAAATCATAGACAGTAAGAAGCGCCAGTGCTCTTGTACATAAACCGACATTGTGAGTTTTGTGTTTAATTCCGATGCAATTTCTGTAATTCATCGTCAATAAGTTGGTCCAAGGGATACAGTAAACCCGAAGTGAAGCGTCGGAATCTAAAACTGGTCTCACAGGAAAGTTTCAAAACATAGACAGTAGGAAGAGCCAGTCTTCTTGTACTTAAGTCGACATTGTGCGGTTTGTATTTAATTCCCATGCAATTTCTGTGTTTCATCGTCAATATGAGGATCTAAGGGATACAGTAAACCTGAAGTGAAGCAACGGAATCTAAAACTGGTCTCACAGCAAAGGTTGAAAACATAGACAGTAAGAAGAGTCAGTCTTCCTGTACTTAAGTCGGCATTGTGCCTTTTTTATTTAATTCCGATGCAATTTCTTTGTTTCATCGTCAATAAGAGGGTCCAAGGGATACAGTAAACCTGAAGAGAAGCATCATCGGAATCTAAAACTGGCCTCACAGGAATGGTTCAAAACATAGACAGTGAGAAGAGTCAGTCCTCTTGAACTTAAGTCGGCATTGTGCCTTTTGTATTTATTTCCTATGCAATTGCTGTGTTTCGTCGGCAGTAAGAAGGTAAAAGGGATACATTAAACCTGAAGTGACGCATCGATATCTTAAACTGGTCTCACAGGGAAGGCGCAAATCATAGAATGTAAGATGAGTCAGTCCTTTTGTACATAAGTCGGCATTGTGAATTTTGTGTTTAATTCCGATGTAATATTTGTGTTTCATCGACAATAAGAAGGTCCAAGGGATACAGTAAGCCTGAAGTGTAGCATCGGAGTCGAAACCTGGTCTCACAGGAAAGGCTCAAAACATAGACAGTAAGAAGAGTGAGTCTTCATGTACTTGGGTCGGCATTGTGTCATTTGTATTTAATTCCGATGGAATTTCTGTGTTTCATCGTGAATAAGAAGGACCAAGGTAAAAAGTAAATCGAAAAAGAAGCATCGGAATCTAAAACTGATCTCACAGGAAAGGCTGAAAACATAGACATTAAGAAGAGTCAGTCTTCTTGTACTTAAGTCGGCATTGTGCCTTTTGTATTTAATTCCCATGCAATTTCTGTGTTTCATCGTCAAAAGTAGGTCCAAGGGATACAGTAAACCTGAAGTGAAACATCGGAATATAAATGTGGTCTCACAGGAAAGTATCAAATCATAGACGGTAAGAAGACACAGTCTTCTTGTACTTAAGTCGTCATTGTGCCTTTTGTATTTAATTCCGATGCAATTTCTGTGTTTCATCGTCAATAAGAAGGTCCGAGAGATACAGTGAACCTGAAGTGAAGCATCGGAATCTAAAACTGGTCTCACAGGAAAGATTCAAAACATTGACAGTAAGAAGATTCAGTCCACTTGTACTTAAGTCGGCACTGTGCCTTTTGTATTTAATTCCGATGCAATTTCTGTGTTTCATCGTCAATAAGAAAATCCACGGGATACAGAAAACCTGAAGTGAAGCATCGGAAACTAATACTGGTCTCACAGGAAATACTCAAATCATAGACAGAGAGAAGCGCCAGTCTTCTTGTACTTATGTCGACATTGTGCGGTTTGTATTTAATTCCCATGCAATTTCTGTGTTTCATCGTCAATATGAGGGTCTAAGGGATACAGTAAACCTGAAGTGAAGCATCGGAATCTAAAACTGGTCTCACAGGAAATGGTCAAAACATAGACAGTTAGAAGGGTCAGTCTTCTTGTACATAAGTTGGCATTGTGCATTTTGAATATAATTCCGATGCAATTTCTGTGTTTTATCGCCATTAAGAATGTCCAAGGGATACAGTAAACCAGAAGTGAATCATTGGAATCGAAAAGCGGTCTCACAGGAAAGCTTCAACTCATAGACATTATGAACAGTCAGTCGTCTTGTACTTAAGTCGGCATTGTGCCTTTTGTGTTTGATTCCGATGCTATATCTGTGGTTCATCGTCAATAAGAAGGGCCAAGGGGTACAGTAAACCTGAAGTGAGGCATCGGAATCCAAACTGGTGTCACAGGAAAGGTTCAGAACATAGACAGTAAGAAGAGTCAGTCTTCTTGTCCATAAGTCGGCATTGTACCTTTCGTAATTAATTCCGAAGCAATTTCAGTGTTTCATCGTCAATAAGAAGGTCCAAGAGATACAGTAAACCTGAAGTGAAGCATCGGAAACTAATACTGGTCTCACAGGAAATACTCAAATCATAGACAAAAAGAAGCGCCAGTCTTCTTGTACTTATGTCGACATTGTGCGGTTTGTATTTAATTCCCATGCAATTTCTGTGTTTCATCGTCAATATGAGGGTCTAAGGGATACAGTAAACCTGAAGTGAAGCATCGGAATCTAATACTGGTCTCACAGGAAATATTCAAATCATAGACAGTACGAAGAGCCAGTCTTCTTGTACTTAAGTCGACATTGTGAGTTTTGTATTTAATTCCGATATAATTTCTGTGTTTCATCGTCAATAAGAAGGTCCAAGGGATACAGCAATCCTGAAGTGAAGCATCGGAATCTAAAACTGGTTACACAGGAAACACTCAAAACATAGACAGTAATAAGAGCCAGTCTTCTTATACCTAAGTCGACATTGTGCGGTTTGTATTAAATTCGGATGCAATTTCTGTGTTTGAACGTCAATATAAACGTCAAAGGGATACAGTAAACCTGAAGTGAATAATTGGAATCTAAAACAGGTCTCACAGCAAAGGTTGAGAACATAGACAGTAAGAGGGGTCAGTCTTCTTGTGCCTAAGTCGGCATTGTGCCTTTTGTATTTAATTCCGGTGCAATTTCTTGGTTTCATCGTCAATAAGAATGTCAAAGGGATACAGTAAATCTGAAATGAAGCATCTAAATCCAAAACTAATCTCACAGGAAAGTTTCAAAACATAGACTGTAAGAAGAGTCAGTCTTATCAAATTAACTCGGGATTTTGCCTTTTGTATTTAATTCCGATGCAATTTCTGTGTTTCATCGTCAATAAGAGGGTCCAAGGGATACAGCAAACCTGAAGTAAAGCAACGGAATCTAAAACTGGTCTCACAGGAAAAGTTCAGAGCATAGACAGTAAGAAGAGTAGTCTTCTTGTACTTAAGTCGGCATTGTTCCTTTATATTTAATTCCGATGCAACTTCAGTGTTTCATCGCCAATAAGAAAGTCCACGGGATACAGTAAACCTGAAGTGATGCATCGGAATCTAATACTGGTCTCAGAGGAAATACTCAAATCATAGACAGTGAGAAGAGCCAGTCTTCTTGTACTTAAGTCGACATTGTGAGTTTTGTATCTAATTCCGATGGAATTTCTGTGTTTCATCGTAAATAAGAAGGTCCAAGGGATACAGTAAACCTGAACTAAAGCATCGGAATCCAAAACTGGTCTCTCAGGAAAGATTCAAATCATAGACAGTAAGAAGAGTAGTCGTCTTCCACTTAAGTCGGCATTGTGCATTTTGTACTTAATTCCGATAGAATTTCTGTGATTCATCGTCAATAAGAAGGTGCAAGGGATACAGTAAAACTGAAATGAAGCATCGTAATCTAAAACTGGTCTCACAGGAAAAGTTCAAAACATAGACAGTAAGAAGAGTCAGTCTTCTTGTACTTAAGTCGGCATTGTGCATTTTGTATTTAATTCCGTTGCAATTTCAGTGTTTCATCGTCGATAAGAAGGTCCAAGGGATACAGTAAACCTGAAGTGAAGCATCGGAATCTAAAGCTGGTCGCACAGGAGGGGCTCAATTCATAGAATGTAAGAAGAGTCAGTCCTCATGTATTTAAGTCGGCATTGTGCCTTTCGCATTTAATTCCGATGCATTTTCTGTGTTTCATCGTCAATGAGAAGGTCCAAGGGATAAAGTAAACCGGAAGTGAAGCATCGGAATCTTCAAACTGGTTTCACAGGAAAGGTTGAAAACATAGACAGTAAGAAGAGTCAGTCTTCTTGTACTTAAGTCGGCATTGTGCCTTTTGTGTTTAATTCCCAAGCAATATCTGTGTTTCATCGTCAATAAGAAGGGCCAAGGGATACAGTAAACCTGAAGTGTAGCATCGGAATCTAAAACTGGTCACACACGAAAGGTTCAAAAAATAGACAGTAAGAAGAGTCAGTCTTCTTGTGCCTAAGTCGGCATTGTTTCTTTTGTATTAAATTCCGATGCAATTTCCTGTGATTCATCGTCAATAAGAAGGTTCAAGCGATACAGTAGACCTGAAGTGAAGCATCTGAATCTAAAACCGGTCGCACAGGAAAGGTTCAGAATATAGACAGTAAGAAGAGTCAGTCTTCTTGTACCTTAGTCGGCATTGTGCTTCTTGTATTTAATTCCGATGCAATTTCTGTGTTTCATCGTCAATAAGAAGGTCCAAGGGACACAGTAAACCTGAAGTGAAGCATCGGACTCTAATACTGGTCTCACACGAAACTTTCAAAGCATAGACAGTAAGAAGAGTCAGTCTTCTTATACCTAAGTCGGCATTGTGCCTTTTTTATTTAATTCCGATGCAATTTCTGTGTTTCATCGTCAATAAGAAAGTCTAAGGGATACAGTAACCCTGAAGTGATGCATCGGAGTCAAAAACTGGTCTCACAGGAAAGGTTCAAAACATAGACAGTAAGAAGAGTCAGTCTTGTTGTTTTTAAGTCGGCATTGTGCCTTTTGTATTTAATTCGGATGCAATTTCTGTGTTTCATCGTCAATAAGAAGGTCCGAGGGATACAGTAAATTTGAAGTGAAGCTTCGTAATCTAAAACTGGTCTCATAGGAAAGGTTCAAAACGTAGACAGTAAGAAGAGTCAGTCTTTATGTACTTAAGTTGGCATTGTGCCCTTTCTATTTAATTCCGAAGCAATGTCTGTGTTTCATCGCCAATAAGAAGAACCAAGTGATACAGTAAACCTGAAGTGATGCATCGGAATCTATAACCGGTCTCACAGGAAAGGTTCAAAGTATAATAATAATAATAATAATAATAATGATAATAAATTTACTCTCGTTCAGCCGATTACAGCAATAGACAAAGTCAAGAGCATATATCTCTACATAAACTACTAGTCTATATCGAAGTGAATTGGTTTACATAAAATAGTTACACGTTAGAATACAGTATTTTCATTTTCAAAGAATTCATCAGTGGAGTAAAACGGATTGTTCACTATTAGCTTGTATAATTTAGCTTTAAACATATTTACAGGCAGTTCTTTAAAGTCAGTACTTAGTCTATTAAACATCCTTAGTCCAAGAACCATGTAAGAGTTATGCAATTTTGATAAACTATGATATGTTACGTCCACAGATGTTCTGTTTCTAGTGTTATGGCTATGAATATCACTTATCAACACAAAATTAGACACATTGTTTCTAATGTACATTAAAACATTTGTAGATGAATTTGTTTACTACTGTAAGACGCTGCAATTTAATAAACCGTGGTTTACAATGTTATGTTTTATCAGAATTCGTTATTATTCTTATTACTTTCTTCTGTAAATGTAAAATGTCATTTACATGACAGCTACTACCCCACAGTAAAATTACATAAGAGATGATGCTTTGGAAGAAGGCAAAATATGCTGATCTCATATAGTCATTGGAAACATGTCTTTTTATATTTCTAATTAGATAAATCACTCTTGAAAGCCTAGCCAATATATTTTTGATGTGTGGATCCCATGTTAATTTATTGTCAATAGTAACACCTAAAAATTTAACAGTTTCTAATTCCTGGTAGTTAGGAATCTCTCTGAGGCTAAAGTAAAGTGTCTGGGTTTTGTTTTCATTTAGCAAGGAGCCAATAGCTTTGAACCATAATGAGTACTGAGCAAGGGTATTTTCGGTCAGTGTTTTCAGTGTACCTAGATCAGAGCTTTTATGTAGGAAAGTTGTGTCATCAGCATACAATATTGTATGAGAATTTATGAATAAGAGCAGGTCATTAATCATTAGTATAAACAGAAAATGTCCAAGCACTGACCCTTGAGGCACTCCGTACCTAACATTAACCAAATTTGATTTCTCCCTACCAATGTACACAACTTGTTGACGGTTCTCTAGAAAAGACCTGAACATATTTATACTGTTGTCATCAAAACCATAGTAAACTAGCTTATTCAGCACAGTGTCATTCTCTACACAGTCAAAGGCTCTGCTCAGGTCACAAAATGTAGCCTGGGCATAGACCCTAGCCTCGAACACATCTAGGACTAATTTTACGAGGGAGTCCATTGCATCTGTTGTGGATTTACTTTTCCTAAATCCAAACTGTTTATCACTAATTATGTTTAGTTTACCCAAGTAGGCACTAACTTGCTCATACATAATCGTTTCTAAAATTTTGGAAAAAACTGGGGTCATGGATATAGGTCTGTAGCTAGTGGGACAGTTCTTTTCCCCTTTTTTGTATATGGGCACAACTCTAGAAATTTTTAGTATGTCAGGTAATTTACTTTCAACTAGGCATTTGTTAACACAAAAGGTTAAAGGATAAATCACACAATCAATAACATCTTTCAACAAATTACATGACATATCATAGTAATCAACACTAACTGAAGGTTTGAAATTTTTCACTATTTTTAGGATATTGTTTGGGCTCACTTCTGTGAAAGTGAAGGTGTTTGGGGGAAGATTTTTGAAGCAGCTGTCCATAATACTAAGTGCATTTTCAGGTGGTTTGATTATTGAACTACTAATTTCTTCAATGGACTGAATGCAATATTTATTAAATTCTTCTGGGGTAATGGCAATTTCCTCTTTGTGTTTAATGTGTGCAATGGAGTTTGTTACACCCCAGGTCTTCTTGCATTTTTTGTTAGATTTTTCAATGTTTATTATGTTATGCAGTTTCTGTGGTTCATTTATTGCCTTCCTGTACTTGCATTTAGCTTTAGCATACAGGTCTTTATACAGTTCTGATTTACTGGTTTTGTACAGACTAGAATTCAGCATAACAGTATTTTTCAGTTGCCCTAACTCTGGAGTATACCATTCCTTCGTTTTCCTTCTCTAGTAATTACTACTAATAATCACAGTACAATTTTTCAGAGGGATGCTATTTTCAAATACATTTAAAAATATGGAGAAAAACTTTGTGAATACAATATCAGCTGAACAGTATTGAAGCCTAATAAAACATATGTCCCAACTGAAATAAGTGAGGGCATGTCTAAACCTATCCATCCTCCCTTTGCTCACTGGTCTTGTAATCACAGTTTTAGATTCTGGTTTGGTGCAGTCTGAAGTTACATTATTAAAAATAAGATATACTGCATCATGGTCTGAGAAAGGGAAACTAATTGCAACAATGGACATACGAGTTCTCTTAATATTTGTAAATATATTGTCTAGACAGGATGAGCCTCTGGTAGGTTTGCAGTTAACATACTACATTATAAATTGTCGAAGCACATTTTTGAGCTCTGTCACAGAATTTCTGTCCTGCAGGACATCAAAACTTGAATTGATATCCCCTCCAATGACAACATTGTATTTTTTCCATTTCGGTATACATACGTACATCAAGAGTTCCTCAAGTTTCTCCAGAAAGATATAGGTGTCACCACTAGGTGGCTTGTACACTACTACTACCATTAGCTTAAGGCTCTCAATTACTAGACCCGACATTTCAAAATGCATTTCATCACAACGGCTATTGAGATCTATCCTGCTACAGTAAGAAGAGTCAGTCTTCTTGTACATAAGTCGACACTGTGCCTTTTTTATTTACTTCCGATGCAATTTCTGTGTTTCATCGTCAGTATGAAGGTCCAAGGGATACAGTAAACCTGAAGTGAAGCATCAATATCTAAAACTGGTCTCACAGGAAAGGCTCAATTCATAGAATGTAAGAAGAGTCATTCCTCTAGTACTTAAGATGGCTTAGTGCCTTTTGTATTTAATTCCGATGCAATTACTGTGTTTCAACGACAATAAGAAGGTCCTAGGGATACAGTAAACCTGAAGTGAAGCATCGGAATCTCAAACTGGACTCACAGGAAAGGTTCCAAACATAGACAGTAAGAAGAGTCAGTCTCCTTGTACTTAAGTCGGCATTGTGCCTTTTGCATTTAATTCAAATGCAATTTCTGTGTTTCATCGTCAAAAAGAAGGTCCACGGGATACAGTAAACCTGAAGTGAAGCATCGGATCTAATACTGGTCTCACAGGAAATACTCAAAACATAGACAATAGGAAGAGCCAGTCTTCTTGTACTTAAGCCCACATTGTGCGTTTTGTATTTAATTCCGATACAATTTCTGTGTTTCATCGTCAATAAGAAGGTCCAAGGGATACAGTAAACCCGAAGTGAAGCATTGGAATCTAAAACTGGTCTCACAGGAAATACTCAAAACATAGACAGTAAGAAGAGCCAGTCTTCTTGTACATAAATCGACATTGTGCCTTTTGAATTTACTTCCGAGGCAATTTCTGTGTTTCATCGTTAATACGAAGGTCCAAGGGATACAGTAAACTCGAAGTGAAGCATTGGAATCTAATACTGGTCTCACAGGAAATACTCAAAACATAGACAGTAAGAAGAGCCAGTCTTCTTGTACTTAAGTCGACATTGTGAGTTTTGTAATTAATCCCGATGCAATTTCTGTGTTTCATCGTCAATATGAAGGTCCGAGGGATACAGTAAACCTGAAGTGAAGCATCGGAATCTAAAACTGGTCACTCAGGAGGGGCTCAAATCATAGAATGTAAGAAGAGTCAGTTCTCATGTACGTAAGTCGGCATTGTGCCTTTTGTATTTAATTCCGATGCAATTTCTGTGTTTCATCGTCAATAAGAAGGAAAAAGGGATACATTAAACCTGAAGTGACGCATCGATATCTAAAACTGGTCTCACAGGAAAGGCTCAAATCATAGAATGTAGGAAGAGTCAGTCCTTTTGTACTTAAGTCGGCCTTGTGAATTTTGTGTTTAATTCCCATTTAATTTCTTTGTTTCATCGACAATAAGAAGGTCCAAGGGATACAGTAACCCTAAGTGAAACATCGGAATCTAAAACTGGTCTCAGACGATAGGTTCAAAGCATAGACAGTAAGAAGAGTCGGTCTTCTTGTACTTAAGTCGGCATTGTGCCTTTTGTGTTTAATTCCCAAGCAATATCTGTGTTTCATCGTCAATAAGAAGGTCCAAGGGATACGGTATACCTGAAGTGAAGCATCGGAACCTAAATCTGGTCTCACAGGAAAGGTTTAAACCATAGACACTAAGAAGAGTCAGTCTTCTTGTACTTAAGTTGGCATTGTGCCTTTTGAATTTAATTCCGATGCAATATCTGTGTTTCAACGTCAATTAGAAGGTCCAAGTGATACAGAAAACCTGAAGTGAAGCATCGGAATCTAAAACTGGTCTCACAGGAAAGGTTCAAACGTATACAGTAATATGAGTCCGTCATCTTCTAC
Organism: Schistocerca americana; assembly: GCF_021461395.2. Classification (NCBI taxonomy): domain Eukaryota; kingdom Metazoa; phylum Arthropoda; class Insecta; order Orthoptera; family Acrididae; genus Schistocerca; species Schistocerca americana. The sequence goes on along the minus strand of NC_060128.1, from coordinate 68,469,220 downwards.
TTAAGTCGTCATTGTGCCTTTTGTAATTTATTTCGATGCAATTTCTATGTTTCATCGTCTTTAAGAAGGTTCAAGGGATACAGATATCCTGTAGTGAGCATCGATATATAAAACTGATCTGTCAGGAAAGGCTGAAATCATAGAATGTAAGAAGAGTCAGTCCTTTTGTACTTAAGTCGGCATTGTGCCTTTTATATTTAAATCCGATGCAGTTTCTGTGTTTCATCGTCAATTAGAAGGTCCAAGTGATACAGTAAACCTGAAGTGAAACATCGATATCTAAGACTGGTGACACAGGAAAGGTTCAAAGCATAGACAGTAATAAGAGTCAGTCTTCTTGTACTTAAGTCAGGACTGTGCCTTTTGTAATTAATTCCGATGCAATTTCTGTGTTTCATCGTCTTTAAGAAAGTTCAAGGGATACAGATATCCTGTAGTGAGCATCGATATATAAAACTGATCAGTCAGGAAAGGCTGAAATCATAGAATGTAAGAAGAGTCAGTCCTTTTGTACTTAAGTCGGCATTGTGCCTTTTATATTTAAATCCGATGCAGTTTCTGTGTTTCATCGTCAATAAGAAGATCCAAATGATACAGTAAACCTGAAGTGTAGCATCGGAATCTAAAACTGGTCACACACGAAAGGTTCAAAAAATAGACAGTAAGAAGAGTCAGTCTTCTTGTACTTAAGTTGGCATTGTGCCTTTTGAATTTAATTCCGATGCAATATCTGTGTTTCAACGTCAATTAGAAGGTCCAAGTGATACAGAAAACCTGAAGTGAAGCATCGGAATCTAAAACTGGTCTCACAGGAAAGGTTCAAACGTAGACAGTAAGATGAGTCCGTCATCTTCTACTTAAGTCGTCATTGTGCCTTTTGTAATTTATTTCGATGCAATTTCTGTGTTTCATCGTCTTTAAGAAGGTTCAAGGGATACAGATATCCTGTAGTGAGCATCGATATATAAAACTGATCTGTCAGGAAAGGCTGAAATCATAGAATGTAAGAAGAGTCAGTCCTTTTGTACTTAAGTCGGCATTGTGCCTTTTATATTTAAATCCGATGCAGTTTCTGTGTTTCATCGTCAATTAGAAGGTCCAAGTGATACAGTAAACCTGAAGTGAAACATCGATATCTAAGACTGGTGACACAGGAAAGGTTCAAAGCATAGACAGTAATAAGAGTCAGTCTTCTTGTACTTAAGTCAGGATTGTGCCTTTTGTAATTAATTCCGATGCAATTTCTGTGTTTCATCGTCTTTAAGAAAGTTCAAGGGATACAGATATCCTGTAATGAGCATCGATATATAAAACTGATCTGTCAGGAAAGGCTGAAATCATAGAATGTAAGAAGAGTCAGTCCTTTTGTACTTAAGTCGGCATTGTGCCTTTTATATTTAAATCCGATGCAGTTTCTGTGTTTCATCGTCAATAAGAAGATCCAAATGACACAGTAAACCTGAAGTGTAGCATCGGAATCTAAAACTGGTCACACACGAAAGGTTCAAAAAATAGACAGTAAGAAGAGTCAGTCTTCTTGTACTTAAGTCGGCATTGTTTCTTTTGTATTAAATTCCGATGAAATTTCCTGTGATTCATCGTCAATAAGAAGGTCCAAGCGATATAGTAGACCTGAAGTGAAGCATTTGAATCTAAAACCGGTCGCACAGGAAAGGTTCAGAACATAGACAGTAAGAAGAGACAGTCTTCTTGAACTTAAGTCGGCATTGTGTTTCTTGTATTTAATTCCGATGCAATTTCTGTGTTTCATCGTCAATGAGAAGGTCCAAGGGATACAGTAAACCTGATGTGAGGTATCGGAATCTAAGCTGGTCTCACAGGAAAGTTTCAAAACATAGACAGTGAGATGAGTCAGTCATCTTGTACATAAGTCTTCATTGTACCTTTTGTAATTAATTCCGATTATATATCTGTGCTTCATCGTCAATACGAAAATCGAAGGGAGACAGTAAACCTAAAGTGAAGCATTTGAATCTAAAACTGGTCTCACAGGAATGGTTTAAAACATAGATAGTAAGCAGTGTGTGTCTTCTTGTACTTAAGTCGGCATTGTGCCTTTTGTTTTAATGCCGACCCAATTTCTGAGTTACACCGTCAATAAGGAGGTCCAAGGGATGCAGTAAACCTGAAGTGATGCATCGGAATCTAAAACTGGTCTCACAGGAAATATCCAATACGTAGACAGTAAGAAGAGTCAGTCTTCTTGTAATTAAGTCGGCATTGTGCCTTTTGTATTTAATTCCCATGCAATTTCTGTGTTTCATCGTCAATAAGAAGGTCCACGGGATACAGTAAACCTGATGTGAGTAATCGGAATCTAAAACTGGTCTCACAGGAAAGATTCAAATTATAGACAGTAAGAAGAGTCAGTCTTCTTGTACTTAAGTCGGCATTATGCCTTTTGAATTTAATTCCGATGCAATTTCTGTGTTTCATCATCAATAAGAAGGTCCAAGGGATACAGTAAACCTGAAGTGATGCATCGATATCTAAAACTGGTCTCACAGGAGTGACTCCAACCATAGAATGTATGTAGAATCAGTCCTCTTGTACCTAAGTCGGCATTGTGCCTTCTGTATTTAATTCCGATGCAATATCTGTGTTTCATCGTCAATAAGAAGGTCCAAGGGATACAGTAAACCTGAAGTGAGACATCGGAATCTATAACTGGTCTCACAGAAAAAGGTTCAAAACATAGACAGTAAGAAGAGTCAGTCTTCTTGTACTTAAGTCGGCATTGTGCGTTTTGTATTTAATTCCCATGCAACTTCTGTGTTCTATCGTCAATAATAAGGTCCAAGCGATACAGTAAACCTGAAGTGAAGCATCGAAATCTATAACTGGTCTAACACGAAAAGTTCAAAACATAGGCAGTAAGGAGAGACAATCCTCTTGTACTTAAGTCGGCATTGTGCGTTTTGTATTTAATTCCCATGCAACATCTGTGTTTCATTGTCAATAAGAAGGTCCAAGGGATACAGTAAACCTGAAGTGAAGCATCGGAATTTAAAACTGGTCTCACAGGAAAGACTCTACCATAGAATGTATGAAGAGTCAGTCGTCTTTTACTTAAGACGGCATCGTGCCTTTTGAATTTAAGTCCGATGCAATTCGGGTGTCTTATCGTCAATAAGACGGTCCAAGGGATACAGGAAACCTGAAGAGAAGCATCGGATCTAAAATTGGTTTCACAGGAAAGGTTCAAAACATAGACACTAGGAAGAGTCAGTCTTCTTGTGCATAAGTCAGCATTGTGCCTTTTGTATTTAATTCCCACGCAGGTTCTGTGTTTCAACGTCAATAAGAAGGTCCAAGGGATACAGTAAACCTGAAGAGAGGCATCGGAATCTAAAACTGGTCGCGCAGGAAAGGTTCAAATTATAGACAGTAAGAAGAGTCAGTCTTCTTGTACTTAAGTCGGCATTGTGCTTTTGTATTTAATTCCGATGCAATATCTGTGTTTCATCGTCAATAAGAAGGTCCAAGCGATACAGTAAACCTGAAGTGAAGCATCGGAATCTAAATCTGGTCTCTCAGGATAAGCTCCAACCATAGACAGTGAGAAGAGTCAGTCCTCTTGTACTTAAATCGGCAGTGTGCCTTTTGTATTTAATTCCGATGCCATTTATGAGTTTCATCGTCTATAACAAGGTCCAAGGGATACAGAAAACCTGAAGTGAAGCATCGATATCTAAAACTGGTCTCACAGGAAAGGCTCAGATCATAGAATGTAAGAAGAGTCAGTCCACTTGTACTTAAGTCGGCATTGTGCCTTTTGTATTTAATTCCGATGCAATGTCTGTGTTTCATCGTCAATAAGAAGGTCCAAGGGATACAGTAAACCTGAAGTGAAGCATCGGAATCTAAAACTGGTCTCACAGAAAGAATCATAACATAGACAGTAAGAAGAGTCAGTCTTCTTGTACTTACGTCGGCATTATGCATTTTTTATATAATTCCGATGCATATTCTGTGTTTCATCATCAATAAGAAGGTCCAAGCGATACAGTAAACCTGAAGTGAAGCATCGAAATATAAAACTGGTCTAACACGAAAGGCTCAAAACATAGGCAGTAAGAAGAGAAATTCCTTTTGTACTTAAGTCGGCAATGTACCTATTTTATTTAATTCCGATGCAATTTCTGTGTTTCATCGTCAATTGGAAGGTCCAAGGGATACAGTAAGATTGAAGAGAAGCATCGGAATCTAAAACTGGTTTCACAGGAAAGGCTCAAATCATTGAATGTAAGAAAAGTCAGTCCTATTGCAGTTAAGTCGGCATTGTGCGTCTTGTATTTAATACCCATGCAATTTCTGTATTCCGTCGTCAATAATAAGTTCCAAGGGATACAGTAAACCTGAAGCAAAGCACCGGAATCTCAAACTGGTCTCACAGTAAAGATTCAAAGCATAGACAGTAAGAAGAGACATTCCTCTTGTACTTAAGTCGGCATTGTGCCTTTTGTATTTAATTTTTACTGTCTTTGTCTTGAACCAGTCCTGTGAGACCACTTTTAGATTCCGATGCGTCACTTCACGTTTACTGTATCCCTTGGTCCTTATTATTGACGATGAAACACAGAATTAAATACAAAAGGCACAATGCCGACTTAAGTACAAGTAGACTAACTCCTCTTACATTCTGTGATTTGAGCCATTCCTGTGAGACCAGTTTTAGATTCCGATGCGTCACTTAAGGTTTACTGTATCCCTTGGACCTTCTTATTGATGATGAAACACAGAAATTGTATCGGAAATAAATACAAAACGCACAATGCCGACTTAAGTACAAGATGACTGACTCTTCTAACTGTCTATGTTTTGAACCTTTCCTGTGAGACTTGATTTACATTCCGATGCTTCACTTCAGGTTTTCTGATATCCCTTGGACCTTCGTATTGACGAAGAAACACAGAAATTGCATCTTAATGAAACACAAAATTCACAATGCCGACTTAAGTACAAGAGGACTGACTCTTCTTACTGTCTATGTTTAGAACATCTTTTGTGAGACCAGTTTCTGATTCCGATGACTCACTTCAGGCTTACTGTATCACTTGGACCTTCTTGTTGACAATGAAACACAGAAATTGAATCGCAATTAAATACAAAAGGCACAATGCCGACTTAAGTACAAGAAGACTGACTCTTCTTACTGTCTATGTTTGAACCTTTCCTGGGAGACCAGTTTTAGATTCCGATGCCTCACTTCAGGGTTTCTGTATCCCTTGGCCCTTCTTATTGACGATGAAACACAGAAATTGCATCGGAATTTTATACAAAAGGCACAATGCCGACATAAGTACAAGAAGACTGACTCTTCTTGCTGTCTATGTTTTGAACCTTTCCTGTGAGACCAGTTTTAGAAATCGATGCCTCACTTCAGGTTTACAGTATCCCTTGGACCTTCTTATCGACGATGAAACATAGAAATTGCATCGGAATTAAATACAAAAGGCACAATGACGATTTAAGTACAAGAGGACTGACTCTTCTTCCGGTCTATAATTTGAACCTTTCGTGTCAGACCATTTTTAGATTCCGATGCCTCCCTTCAGGTATTCTGTATCACTTGGACCTTCTTATTGGCGATTAAACACAGAAATTGCATCGGAAATAAATACAAAACTCACAATGCTGACTAATGTACAATAAGACTGACTCTTCTTACTATCTATGCTTTGAACCTTTCCTGTCAGACCCGTTTTAGAAATTGATGCCTCACTTCAGGTTTACTGTATGCCTTGGACCTTTTTATTGACGATGAAACACAGAAAAAAAGGTACAATGCCGACTTAAGCGCAAGATGACAGACTCTTCTTACTGGCTTTGCTTTGAACCTTTCTTGTGAGACCAGTTTTGGATTCCCATGTTTCTCTTCAGGTTTACTGTATCACTCGGACCTTCTTATTGACGATGAAACACAGAAATTGCATAGGAATCAAATACAAAAGGCACAATGCCGACATAAGTAAACGAAGACTGACTCTTCTTACTGTCTATGTTTTGAACCTTTCCTGTGAGACCAATTTTAGATTCCGATGCTTCACGTCTGGTTTACTGTATCCCTTGGACCTTCGTATTGACGATGAAACACAGAAATTGCACCGGAATTAAATTCGAAAGGCACAATGCCGATTTAAGGACAAGAAAACTGACTCTTCTTACTGTCTATGTTTTGAACCTTTTCTGTGACGCCAGATTTGGATTCCCATGACTCACTTCAGGTTTACTGTATCTCTTGGGTCTTCTTATTGACAATGAAACACAGAAATTGCATTGGAATTAAATCCAAATGCACAATGCCGACATAAGTACAAGAAGACTGACTCTTCTTACTGTCTATGTTTTGAACCTTTCCTGTGAGACCAATTTTTGATTCCGATGCTTCACGTCAGTTTATTGTATCCCTTGGACCTTCTTATTGACGATGAAACACAGAAATTGCATATTAATTAAATACAAAAGGCAGAATGCAGACTTAAGTACAAGAAAACTGTCTCTTCTTGCTATCTACATTTTGAATCTTTTCTGTGAGACCAGTTTTAGTTTCCGATGCTTGACTTCACGTTTACTGTATTCCTTGCACCGTCTTTTCAACGATGAAACACACAAATTTCTTTTGAATTAAATACAAAAGGCACAATGCCGACTTAAGTACAAGAAGAGTGACTCTTCTTACTGTAAATGTTTTGAACTTTTCCTGTGAGTTTAGTTTTAGATTCCGATGTTTCACTTCAGGTTAACTGTATCCCTTGGACCTTCTTATTGACGATGAAAAACAGAAATTGTATCGGAATTAAATTCAAAAGGCACAATGCCGTCTTAAGTATAAGGTGACCGACTCTTCTTACTGTCTATGTTTGAACCTTTCCTGGGAGACCAGTTTTAGATTCCGATGCCTCACTTCAGGGTTTCTGGATCCCTTGGCCCTTCTTATTGACAATGAAACACAGAAATTGCATCGGAATTATATACAAAAGGCACAATGCCGACATAAGTACAAGAAGACTGACTCTTCTTGCTGTCTATGCTTTGAACCTTTCCTGTGAGACCAGTTTTAGAAATCGATGCCTCACTTCAGGTTTACAGTATCCCTTGGACCTTCTTATCGACGATGAAACACAGAAATTGCATCGGAATTAAATACAAAAGGCACAATGACGATTTAAGTACAAGAGGACTGACTCTTCTTACGGTCTATATTTTGAACCTTTCGTGTGAGACCATTTTCAGATTCCGATGCCTCACTTCAGGTTTTCTGTATCACTTGGACCTTCTTATTGACGATTAAACACAGAAATTGCACCGGAATTAAATACAAAAGGCACAATGCTGACTAATGTACAATAAGACTGACTCTTCTTACTGTCTATGTCTTGAACCTTTCCTGTGACACCAGTTTTAGATTCCGATGCCTCACTTCAGTTTTACTGTATCCCTTGGACCTTCTTATTGACGATGAAACACAGGAATTGCATCGGAATTAAATACAAAAGGCAGAATGCTGACTTAAGTAGAAGAAAACTGATTCTTATTACTGTCTATGTTCTGAACCTTTCCTGTGAGACAATTTTTAGATTCCATGCTTCACTTCCGGTTTAATGTATCCCTTGGACCTTCTTATTGACGATGAAACACAGAAATTGTATCGGAATTAAATTCAAAAAGCACAATGCCGCCTTAAGTACAAGGAGACTGACTCTTCTTACTGTCTATGTTTTGAACAATTCCAGTGAGACCAGTTTTACATTCCGATACTTCACTTCAGGTTTACTGTATTCCTTGGGCATTCTTATTGACGATGTAATACAGAAATTGCATCGGAATTATATACAAAAGGCACAATGCCGACTTAAGTACAAGAAGTGTCTCTTCTTACCGTCTATGTTTTGAATCTTTTCTGTGAGACTAGTTTTAGTTTCCGATGCTTCACTTCAGGTTTACTGTATCCCATGCACCTTCTTTTTAACGATGAAACACAGAAATTCCATCGGAATTAAATACAAAGGGCACAATGCCGACTTAAGTACAAGAAGACTGACTCTTCTTACAGTCTATGTTTTTAACCTTTCCTGTGAGACCAGTTTTGGATTCCCATGCCTCACTTCAGGTTTACTGTATCCCTCGAACCTTCTTATTGACGATGAAACACAGAAATTCCATCGGAATTAAATACAAAGGACACAATGCCGACTTAAGTACAAGAAGACTGACTCTTCTTACTGTCTATGTTTTTAACCTTTCCTGTGAGACCAATTTAGATTCCGATGTTTCACTTCATTTTTACTGTATATCTTGGACCTTCTTATTGACTATGAAATAAAGAAATTGCATCGCATGTAAATACAAACGGCACAATTCCGACGTAAGTACAAGAAGACTGACCCTTCTTACTGTCTATGTTTGGAACCTTTCCTGTGAGACAAGTTTTAGATTCCGATACCTCACTTCAAGTGCACTGTATCCCTTTGACTTTCTTATTGACGATCAAACACAGAAATTACATTGTAATTAAATACAAAAGGCACAATGCCGACTTATGTACAAGAAGGCTGACTCTTCTTACTATCTATGCTTTGAGCCTTTCCTTTGAGACCAAATTTAGATTCCGATGCTTCACTTCTGGTTACTGTATCCCTTGGGCCTTTTTATTGACAATGAAACACAGAAATTGCATCAGAACTAAATACAAAAGGCACAATGCCGACTTAAGTACAAGAAGAATGACTCTTCTTACTGTCTTGGTTTGAACCTTTCCTGTGAGACCAGTTTTAGATTCCGATGCTTCACTTCTGGTTTACTGTATCACTTAGACCTTCTTATTGACGTTGAAACACAGAAATTGCATCGGAATACATACGAAAGGCACATTGCTGACGTAAGTACAAGAAGACTGACTCTTCTTACTGTTTATGTTCTTAGCCTTTCCTGTGAGACCAGTTTTAGTTTCCGATGCTTTACTTCAGGTTTACTGTATCCATTGGACCATCGTAATGACGATGAAACACAGAAATTGCATCGGCATTAAATTGAAAAGGCACAATGCCGAGTTAAGTACAATGTGACTGACTCTACTTACTGTCTATGTTTTGAACCTTTAATGTGAGACCAGTTTTAGATTCCGATGCTCCACTTCAGGTTTACTGTATCCCTTGGAACTTCTTATTGACGATTAAATACAGAAATTGCATCGGAATTAAATACAAAAGGCACAATGCCGTTTTAAGTACAAGGAGACTGACTCTTCTTACTGTCTATGTATTGAACCTCTCCTTGTAGACCAGATTTAGATTCCGATGCGTCGTTTCAGGATATCTCAGGATATCTGTATCCCTTGGCCCTTCTTATTGACGATGAAACACAGAAATTGCATCGTAATTAAATACAAATTGCACAATGCCGACTTAAGTACAAGAAGACTGACTCTTCTTACTGTCTATGTTTTGAACCTGTCCTGTGTGACCAGTTTTGGATTCTGATGCTTCTCTTCAGGTTTACTGTATCCCTTGGAACTTCTTATTGACGATTAAACTCAGAAATTTCATCGGAATTAAATACAAAGTGCACAATGCTGACATAAGTACAAGAGGACTGACTCTTCTTACATTCTATGATTTGAGCCTTTCCTGTGAGACCAGTTTTAGGTTCCGATGCTTCACGTCAATATTACTGTATCCCATGGACGTTCTTGTTGACGATGAAACACAGAAATTGCATCGGAATTAAATAAAAAAGGCAGAATGATGACTTAAGCGCAAGGAGACTGACTGTTCTTACTGTCTCTGTTTGAGACCTTTCCTGTGAGACCAGTTTTAGATTCCGATGCATCACTTCAGGTTTACTGTATCCCTTGGGCCTTCTTATTGACGATAAAACACAGAAATTGCATCGGAATTAAATACAAAAGGCACAATGCCGATTTAAGTACAAGATGGCTGACTCTTCTTACAGTCTGTGTATTGAACCTTTCCTGTGAGAGCAGTTTTAGATTCCGATGCCTCACATCAGATTTTCTGTATCCCTTGGACCTTCTGATTGACGATGAAACACAGAGATTGTATTGGAATTGAGTACGAGAGGAACAATGCCGACTTAATTACAAAAAGACTGACTCTTCTTACTGTCTATGTTTTGAATATTTCCTGTGAGCCCGTTCTAGATTCCGATGCTTCACTTCAGGTTTACTGTATCTCTTGGACCGTCTTATTGACTATGAAACACAGAAATTGCACCGGAATTAAATACAAAAAGCACAATGCCGACTTATGTACAAGAAGACTGACTCTTCTTACTGTCTATGTTTTAAACCTTTCCTTCGAGACCAATTTAGATTCCGATGCTTCACTTCATTTTTACTGTATATCTTGGACCTTCTTCTTATTTACTATTAAACACTGAAATTGCATCGGAAGTAAATACAAACGGCACAATGCCGAATTAAGTACAAGAAGACTGACTCTTCTTACTGTCTATGTTTTGAACCTTTCCTGTGAGACAAGTTTTTGATTCCGATGCCTCACTTCAAGTGCACTGTATCCCTTTGACTTTCTTATTGACGATCAAACACAGAAATTACATCGCAATTAAATACAAAAGGCACAATGCCGACTTACGTACAAGAAGACTGACTCTTCTTACTGTCTATGTTTTGAACCTTACCTGTAAGACCAGTTTTAGAAGACGATGCCTCTCTTCAGGTTTGCTGTATCCCTTGGTCCTTCTTATTGACGATGAAACACAGAAATTTCATCGGAATTAAATACAAAGGGTACAATGCCGACTTAAGTACAAGAAGACTGACTCTTCTTACTGTCTATGTTTTGAACCTTTCCTGTGAGACTAGTTTTGGATTCCCATGCCTCACTTCAGGTTTACTGTATCCCTCGGACCTTCTTATTGACGATGAAACAAAGAAATTCCATCGGAATTAAATACAAAAGGCACAATGCCGACTTAAGTACAAGAAGACTGACTCTTCTTACTGTCTATGTTTTGAACCTTGTGTGTGAGACCAATTTAGATTCCGATGCTTCACTTTATTTTTACTGTATCTCCTGGACCTTCTTATTGACTATGAAACACAGAAATTGCTTCGGAAGTAAATACAAACGGCACAATGCCGACATAAGTACAAGAAGACTGACTCTTCTTACTGTCTATGTTTTGAACCTTTCCTGTGAGACCAATTTTAGATTCCGGTGCTTCACTTCAGGACTATTGTATACCTTGGACCTTCTTATTGTCGTTGAAACACAGAGATTGCGTCGGAATTAAATTCAAAAGGCACAATGCCGACTTAAATACAACAAGACTGATTCTTCTTACTGTCATTGCTTTGAAACTTTCCTGTGATACCAGTTTTGGAGTCCGAAGCTTCTTCTCCGGTTTACTGTATCCCTTGGACCTTCTTATTGAAAATGAAACACAGAAATTGTATTGGAATTAAATTCAAAAGGCACAATGCCGACTTAAGTACAAGGTGACTGACTCTTCTTACTGTCTTGGTTTGAACCTTTCCTGTGAGACCAGTTTTAGATTCCGATGCTTCACTTCTGGTTTCCTGTATCCCTTAGGCCTTCGTATTGACGATGAAACACAGAAATTGCATCGGAATTAAATACAAAAGGCACAATGCCGACTTAAGTACAAGAAGACTGACTCTTCTTACTGTCTATGTTTTGAACCTTTAGTGTGAGACCAATTTAGATTCTGATGCTTCACTTCAGGTTTTCTGAATCCCTTGGATCTTTTATTGACGATGAAACACAGAAATTGCATCGGAATCAAATACAAAAGGCACAATGTCGACATAAGTACGAGAAGACAGACTCTTCTTACTGTCTATGTTTTAAACCTTTCCTGTGAGACCAATTTTAGATTGCGATGCTTCACGTCAGTTTATTGTATTCCTAGGACCATCGTGTTGACGAAGAAACACAGAAATTGCATCGAAATTAAATACAAAACGCCCAATGCCGACTAAAGTACAAGAAGACTGACTTTTCTTACTGTCTATGGTTTGAACCTTTCCTGTGTGTCCAGTTTTAGATTCCGATGCTTCACTTCCGGTTTACTGTATCCCTTGGACTTTCCTATTGACGATGAAACACAGAAATTGCACCGGAATTAAATACAAAAGGGTGAATGCTGACCTAAGTACAAGAAGACTGACTCTTCTTAACGTCTATGTCTTGAACCATTCCTGTGAGACCAGTTTTGGATTCCGATGCCTCACTTCAGGTTTTCAGTATCCCTTGGACCTTCTGATTGACGATGAAACATAGAAATTGTATCGGAATTAAATTCAAAAGGCACAATGCCGCCTTAAGTACAAGGAGACTGACTCTTCTTACTGTCTATGTTTTGAACAATTCCAATGAGACCAGTTTTACATTCCGATACATCACTTCAGGTTTACTGTATTCCTTGGACATTCTTATTGACGATGTAACACAGAAATTGCATCGGAATTATATACAAAAGGCACAATGCCGGTTAAGTACAAGAAGTGTCTCTTCTTAACGTCTATGTTTTGTATCTTTTCTGTGAGACTAGTTTTAGTTTCCGATGCATCACTTCAGGTTTACTGTATCCCATGCACCTTCTTTTTAACGATGAAACACACAAATTGCATCAGAATTAAATACAAACGGCACAATGCCGACTTAAGTACAAGAAGACGGACTCGTCTTACTGTATATGCTTTGAACCTTTCCTGTGAGTTCAGTTTTAAATTCCGATGCTTCACTTCAGATTTACTGTATCCCTTGGACCTTCTTTTTAACGATGAAAGACACAAATTGCATCGGAATTAAATAAAAAAGGCACAATGCGGCTGAGGTACAAGAAGACTGACTCTTCTTACTGTCTATGTTTTGAATCTTTTCTGTGAGACCAGTTTTAGTTTCCGATGCTTCACTTCAGGTTTACTGTATCCCTTGCACTTTCTATTTAAAGATGAAACACACAAATTGCATCGGAAATAAATCCAAAAGGCACAATGCCGACTTAAGTACAAGAAGTCTGACTCTTCTTACTGTCTATGCTTTGAACCTTTCCCGTGAGACCAGTTCTAGATTCCGATGCCTCACTTCAGGTGCACTGTATCCCATTGACTTTCTTATTGACGATCAAACACAGAAGTTACATCGCAATTAAATACAAAAGGCACAATGCCGACTTACGTACAAGAAGACTGACTCTTCTTACTGTCTATGTTTTGAACCTTACCTGTAAGACCAGTTTTAGAAGACGATGCCTCTCTTCAGGTTTGCTGTGTCCCTTGGTCCTTCTTATTGACGATGAAACACAGAAATTTCATCGGAATTAAATACAAAGGGTACAATGCCGACTTAAGTACAAGAAGACCAACTCTTCTTACTGTCTATGTTTTGAACCTTTCCTGTGAGACTAGTTTTGGATTCCCATGCCTCACTTCAGGTTTACTGTATCCCTCGGACCTTCTTATTGACGATGAAACAAAGAAATTCCATCGGAATTAAATACAAAAGGCACAATGCCGACTTAAGTACAAGAAGACTGACTCTTCTTACTGTCTATGTTTTGAACCTTTCGTGTGAGACCAATTTAGATTCCGATGCTTCACTTTATTTTTACTGTATCTCTTGGACCTTCTTATTGACTATGAAACACAGAAATTGCATCGGAAGTAAATACAAACGGCACAATGCCGACATAAGTACAAGAAGACTGACTCTTCTTACTGTCTATGTTTTGAACCTTTCCTGTGAGACCAATTTTAGATTCCGATGCTTCACTTCAGGACTATTGTATACCCTGGACCTTCTTATTGTCGTTGAAACACAGAGATTGCGTCGGAATTAAATTCAAAAGGCACAATGCCGTTTAAAATACAACAAGACTGATTCTTCTTACTGTCATTGCTTTGAAACTTTCCTGTGATACCAGTTTTGGAGTCCGATGCTTCTTCTCCGGTTTACTGTATCCCTTGGACCTTCTTATTGACGATGAAACACAGAATTTGTATTGGAATTAAATTCAAAAGGCACAATGCCGACTTAAGTACAAGGTGACTGACTCTTCTGTCTTGGTTTGAACCTTCCTGTGAGACCAGTTTTAGATTCCGATGCTTCACTTCTGGTTTCCTGTATCCCTTAGACCTTCGTATTGACGATGAAACACAGAAATTGCATCGGAATTAAATACAGAAGGCACAATGCCGACTTAAGTACAAGAAGACTGACTCTTCTTACTGTCTATGTTTTAAACCTTTCCTGTGAGACCAATTTAGATTCCGATGCTTCACTTCAGGTTTCCCGAATCCCTTGGACCTTTTTATTTACGATGAAACACAGAAAATGCATCGGAATCAAATACAAAAGGCACAATGTCGACTTAAGTACAAGAAGACAGACTCTTCTTACTGTCTATGTTTTAAACCTTTCCTGTGAGACCAATTTTAGATTGCGATGCTTCACTTCAGTTTATTGTATTCCTAGGACCATCGTATTGACGAAGAAGCACAGAAATTGCATCGGAATTAAATACAAAACGCACAATGCCGACTAAAGTACAAGAAGACTGACTTTTCTTACTGTCTGTGGTTTGAACCTTTCCTGTGTGTCCAGTTTTAGATTCCGATGCTTCACTTCCGGTTTACTGTATCCCTTGGACTTTCCTATTGACGATGAAACACAGAAATTGCACCGGAATTAAATACAAAAGGGTGAATGCTGACCTAAGTACAAGAAGACTGACTCTTCTTAACGTCTATGTCTTGAACCATTCCTGTGAGACCAGTTTTGGATTCCGATGCCTCACTTCAGGTTTTCAGTATCCCTTGGACCTTCTGATTGACGATGAAACATAGAAATTGTATCGGAATTAAATTCAAAAGGCACAATGCCGCCTTAAGTACAAGGAGACTGACTCTTCTTACTGTCTATGTTTTGAACAATTCCAATGAGACCAGTTTTACATTCCGATACATCACTTCAGGTTTACTGTATTCCTTGGACATTCTTATTGACGATGTAACACAGAAATTGCATCGGAATTATATACAAAAGGCACAATGCCGGTTAAGTACAAGAAGTGTCTCTTCTTACCGTCTATGTTTTGTATCTTTTCTGTGAGACTAGTTTTAGTTTCCGATGCATCACTTCAGGTTTACTGTATCCCATGCACCTTCTTTTTAACGATGAAACACACAAATTGCATCAGAATTAAATACAAACGGCACAATGCCGACTTAAGTACAAGAAGACGGACTCGTCTTGCTGTATATGCTTTGAACCTTTCCTGTGAGTTCAGTTTTAAATTCCGATGCTTCACTTCAGATTTACTGTATCCCTTGGACCTTCTTTTTAACGATGAAAGACACAAATTGCATCGGAATTAAATAAAAAAGGCACAATGCGGCTGAGGTACAAGAAGACTGACTCTTCTTACTGTCTATGTTTTGAATCTTTTCTGTGAGACCAGTTTTAGTTTCCGATGCTTCACTTCAGGTTTACTGTATCCCTTGCACTTTCTATTTAAAGATGAAACACACAAATTGCATCGGAAATAAATCCAAAAGGCACAATGCCGACTTAAGTACAAGAAGTCTGACTCTTCTTACTGTCAATGCTTTGAACCTTTCCCGTGAGACCAGTTCTAGATTCCGATGCCTCACTTCAGGTGCACTGTATCCCATTGACTTTCTTATTGACGATCAAACACAGAAGTTACATCGCAATTAAATACAAAAGGCACAATGCCGACTTACGTACAAGAAGACTGACTCTTCTTACTGTCTATGTTTTGAACCTTACCTGTAAGACCAGTTTTAGAAGACGATGCCTCTCTTCAGGTTTGCTGTGTCCCTTGGTCCTTCTTATTGACGATGAAACACAGAAATTTCATCGGAATTAAATACAAAGGGTACAATGCCGACTTAAGTACAAGAAGACCAACTCTTCTTACTGTCTATGTTTTGAACCTTTCCTGTGAGACTAGTTTTGGATTCCCATGCCTCACTTCAGGTTTACTGTATCCCTCGGACCTTCTTATTGACGATGAAACAAAGAAATTCCATCGGAATTAAATACAAAAGGCACAATGCCGACTTAAGTACAAGACGACTGACTCTTCTTACTGTCTATGTTTTGAACCTTTCGTGTGAGACCAATTTAGATTCCGATGCTTCACTTTATTTTTACTGTATCTCTTGGACCTTCTTATTGACTATGAAACACAGAAATTGCATCGGAAGTAAATACAAACGGCACAATGCCGACATAAGTACAAGAAGACTGACTCTTCTTACTGTCTATGTTTTGAACCTTTCCTGTGAGACCAATTTTAGATTCCGATGCTTCACTTCAGGACTATTGTATACCCTGGACCTTCTTATTGTCGTTGAAACACAGAGATTGCGTCGGAATTAAATTCAAAAGGCACAATGCCGTTTAAAATACAACAAGACTGATTCTTCTTACTGTCATTGCTTTGAAACTTTCCTGTGATACCAGTTTTGGAGTCCGATGCTTCTTCTCCGGTTTACTGTATCCCTTGGACCTTCTTATTGACGATGAAACACAGAATTTGTATTGGAATTAAATTCAAAAGGCACAATGCCGACTTAAGTACAAGGTGACTGACTCTTCTGTCTTGGTTTGAACCTTCCTGTGAGACCAGTTTTAGATTCCGATGCTTCACTTCTGGTTTCCTGTATCCCTTAGACCTTCGTATTGACGATGAAACACAGAAATTGCATCGGAATTAAATACAGAAGGCACAATGCCGACTTAAGTACAAGACGACTGACTCTTCTTACTGTCTATGTTTTAAACCTTTCCTGTGAGACCAATTTAGATTCCGATGCTTCACTTCAGGTTTCCTGAATCCCTTGGACCTTTTTGTTTACGATGAAACACAGAAAATGCATCGGAATCAAATACAAAAGGCACAATGTCGACTTAAGTACAAGAAGACAGACTCTTCTTACTGTCTATGTTTTAAACCTTTCCTGTGAGACCAATTTTAGATTGCGATGCTTCACTTCAGTTTATTGTATTCCTAGGACCATCGTATTGACGAAGAAGCACAGAAATTGCATCGGAATTAAATACAAAACGCACAATGCCGACTAAAGTACAAGAAGACTGACTTTTCTTACAGTCTGTGGTTTGAACCTTTCCTGTGTGTCCAGTTTTAGATTCCGATGCTTCACTTCCGGTTTACTGTATCCCTTGGACTTTCCTATTGACGATGAAACACAGAAATTGCATCGGAATTGAATACGAAAGGCACAATGCCGAGTTAAGTACAAGAAGACTGACTCTTCTTACTGTCTATGTTTTGAACCTTTCCTGTTAGACCAGTTTTAGATTCCAATGCTTCACTTTAGGTTTACTGTATCCCTTGGAACTTCTTATCGACGATAAAACTCAGAAATTGCATCGGAATTAAATACAAAGTGCTCAGTGCCGACATAAGTACAAGAGGACTGACTCTTCTTACATTCTATGATTTGAGCCTTTCCTGTGAGACCAGTTTTAGATTCCGATGCTTCACGTCAGTTTTACTGTATCCCTTGGACGTTCTTGTTGACGATGAAATATAGAAATTGAATCGGAATTGAATAAAAAAGGCAGAATTATGACTTAAACACAAGAAGACTGACTGTTCTTACTGTCTATGATTGAAACCTTTCCTGTGAGACCAGTTTTAGATTCCGATGCTTCACTTCAGATTTACTGTATCCCTTGGACCTTCTTTTTAACGATGAAAAACACAAATTGCATCGGAATTAAATAAAAAAGGCACAATGCGGCTGAGGTACAAGAAGACTGACTCTTCTTACTGTCTATGTTTTGAATCTTTTCTGTGAGACCAGTTATAGTTTCCGATGCTTCACTTCAGGTTTACTGTATCCCTTGCACTTTCTATTTAAAGATGAAACACACAAATTGCATCGGAAATAAATCCAAAAGGCACAATGCCGACTTAAGTACAAGATTACTGACTCTTCTTACTGTCTATGTTTTGGACCTTTCCTGTGAGATTAGTTTTAGATTCCGACGCTTCACTTCATTTTTACTGTATCCCTTGGACCATCATATTGACGATGAAACACAGAAATTGCATCGGAATTAAATACAAACGGTTGAGTGTCGACTTAAGTACAAGAAGACTGACTCTTCTTACTGTCTGTGCTTTGAACCTTTCCCGTGAGACCAGTTTTAGATTCCGATGCCTCACTTCAGGTGCACTGTATCCCATTGACTTTCTTATTGACGATCAAACACAGAAATTACATCGTAATTAAATACAAAATGCACAATGCCGACTTACGTAAATCAAGACTGACTCTTCTAACTGTCTATATTTTGAACCTTACCTGTGAGACCAGTTTTAGAAATCGATGCCTCACTTCAGTTTTGCTCTATCCCTTGGAACTTCTTATTGACAATGAAACACAGAAATTGTATCGGAATTAAATTCAAAAGGCACAATGCCGCCTTAGGTACAAGGAGACTGACTCTTCTTATTGTCTATGTTTTGAACCTTTCCAGTGTGACCAGTTTTAGATTTCGACGCTTCACTTCAGGTTTACTGTATCCCTTGGACCTTCTTATTGAAGATGAAACACAGAAATTCCATCGGAATTAAATACAAAAGGCACAATGCAGACTTATGTACAAGAAAACTGTCTCTTCTTACTGTCTATGTTTTGAACTTTTCCTGTGAGTTCAGTTTTAGATTCCGATGTTTCACTTCAGATTTACTGTATCCCTTGGACCTTCTTACTGACGACGAAAAACAGAAATTGCATCGGATTCAAATTCAAAAGGCACAATGCCGCCTTAACTATAAGGTGACTGACTCTTCTTACTGTCTATGTTTTGAACCTTTCCAGTGAGACCAGTTGTAGATTCCGATGCTTCACTTCAGATTTACTGTATCCCTTGTACCTTCTTTTTAACGATGAAACACACAAATTGCATCGGAATTAAACACAAAAGGCACAATGCCGACTTAAGTACAAAGTGACTGACACTTCTTCCTGTCTATGATTTGAACCTTTCCAGTGAGACCAGTTTTAGATTCCGATGGTTCTTTTCAGGATTACTGTATCCCTTAGATCTTCTTATTGGCGATGAAACACAGAAATTGCATCGGAAATATATTCCAAAGGCACAATGCGGCTGAGGTTCAAGAAGACTGACTCTTCTTACTGTCTACGTTTTGAATCTTTTCTGTGAGACCAGTTTTAGTTTCCGATGCTTCGGTATAGGTTTACTGTATCCCTTGCACTTTCTTTTTAAAGATGAAACACACAAACTGCATCGGAAATAAATCCAAAAGGCGCAATGCCGACTTAAGTACAAGGTGACTGACTCTTCTTACTGTCTTGGTTTGAACCTTTCCTGTGAGTCCAGTTTTAGATTCCGATGCTTCACTTCTGGTTTCCTGTATCCCTTAGACCTTCTTATTGACGATGAAACACAGAAATTGCATCGGAATTAAATACAAAAGGCACAATTCCGATTTAAGTACAAGAAGACTGACTCTTCTTACTGTCTATGTTTTGAACCTTTCCTGTGAGACCAATTTAGATTCCGATGCTTCACTTCAGGTTTATTGTATTCCTAGGACCATCGTATTGACGAAGAAACACAGAAATTGCATCGGAATTAAATACAAAACGCACAATGCCGACTAAAGTACAAGAAGACTGACTCTTCTTACTGTCTATGGTTTGAACCTTTCCTGTGTGACCAGTTTTAGATTCCGATGCTTCACTTCCGGTTTACTGTATCCCTTGGACTTTCTTATTGACGATGAAACACAGAAATTGCACCGGAATTAAATACAAAAGGGTGAATGCTGACTTAAGTACAAGAAGACTGACTCTTCTTACTGTCTATGTTTTGAACCTTTCCTGTGAGACCAGTTTTAGATTCCGATGCCTCACTTCAGGTTTTCTGTATCCCTTGGACCTTCTGATTTACGATGAAACTCAGAAATTGCATCGGAATTGAATGCGAAAGGCATTATGCCGACTTAAGTACAAGAAGACTTACTCTTCTTACTGTCTATGTTTTGAACCTTTCCGGTGTGACCAGTTTTAGATTCCGATGCTTCACTTCAGGTGTACTGCATCCCATGGAACTTCTTATTGACGATAAAACTCAGAAATTGCATCGGAATTAAATACAAAGTGCACAATGCCGACATAAGTACAAGGGGACTGACTCTTCTTACATTCTATGATTTTAGCCTTTCCTGTGAGACCAGTTTTAGATTCCGATGCTTCACGTCAGTTTTACTGTATCCCTTGGACGTTCTTGTTGACGATGAAATATAGAAATTGAATCGGAATTGAGTAAAAAAGGCAGAATTAAGACTTAAACACAAGAAGACTGACTGTTCTTACTGTCTATGTTTGAAACCTTTCCTGTGAGACCAGTTTTAGATTCCGATGCTTCACTTCTGGTTTACTGTATCCCATGGACCTTCTTATTGACGATGAAACACAGAAATTGCATCGGAATTAAATACAAAAGGCACAATGCCGATTTAAGTACAAGAGGACTGTCTCTTCTTACAGTCTATGTTTTGAACCTTTCCAGTGAGACCAGTTTTAGATTCCGATGCTTCACTTCTGGTTTCCTGTATCCCTTAGACCTTCTTATTGACGATGAAACACAGAAATTGCATGGGAATTAAATACAAGAGGCAAAATGCCGACTTAAGTACAGGAAGACTGACTCTTCTTACTGTCTATGTTTTGAACTTTTCCTGTGAGACCAATTTAGATTCCGATGCTTCACTTCAGGTATTCTGTATCCCTTGGACCTTCTTATTGACGATGAAACACAGAAATTGCATCGGAATCAAATACAAAAGGCACAATGCCGACATAAGTACAAGAAGACAGACTCTTCTTACTGTCTATGTTTTAAACCTTTCCTGTGAGACCAATTTTAGATTGCGATGCTTCACTTCAGTTTGTTGTATTCCTAGGACCATCGTATTGACGATGAAACACAGAAATTGCATCGGAATTTAATACAAAACGCACAATGCCGACTAAAGTACAAGAAGACTGCTCTTCTTTCTGTCTATGGTTTGAACCTTTCCTGTGTGACCAGTTTTAGATTCCGATGCTTCACTTCCGGTTTACTGTATCCCTTGGACTTTCTAATTGACGATGAAACACAGAAATTGCACCGGAATTAAATACAAAAGGGTGAATGCTGACTTAAGGACAAGAAGACTGATTCGTCTTACTGTCTATGTTTTGAACCTATCCTGTGAGACCATTTTTAGGTTCCGATGCTTCACTTCCGGTTTACTGTATCCCTTGGACCTTCTTATTGACGATGAAACACAGAAATTGTATCGGAAGTAAATTCAAAAGGCACAATGCCGCCTTAAGTACAAGGTGACTGACTCTTCTTACTGTCTTTGTGTGAACCTTTCCAGTGAGACCAGCTTTAGATTCCGATGCTTCACGTCAGGTTTACTGTATCCCTTGGACCTACGTATTGACGATGAAACACAGAAATTGCACCGGAATTAAATTCGAAATGCACAATGCCGATTTAAGTACAAGAAAACTGACGATTCTTTCTGTCTATGATTTGAACCTCTCCTGTGAGACCAGATTTGGATTCCCATGCCTCACTCCAGGTTTACTGTATGTCTTGGGTCTTCTTATTGACAATGAAACACAGAAATTGCATTGGAATGAAATACAAAAGGCAAAATACCGACTTAAGTACAAGAAGACTGACTCTTCTTACAGTCTATGTTTTGAACCTTTCCTGTGAGACCAGTTTAGATTCCGATGCTTCACTTCAGGTATTCTGTATCCCTTGGACCTTTTTATTGACGATGAAACACAGAAATTGCATCGGAATCAAATACAAAAGGCACAATGCCGACATAAGTACAAGAAGACAGACTCTTCTTACTGTCTATGTTTTAAACTTTTCCTGTGAGACCAATTTTAGATTGCGATGCTTCACTTCAGTTTATTGTATTCCTAGGACCATCGTATTGACGATGAAACACAGAAATTGCATCGGAATCAAATAAAAAACGCACAATGCCGACTAACGAACAAGATTACTGACTCTTCTTACTGTCTATGTTTTGGACCTTTCCTGTGAGACCAGTTTTAGATTCCAATGCTTCACTTCATTTTTTCTGTATCCCTTGGACCATCATATTGACGATGAAACACAGACATTGCATCGGAATTAAATACAAAGGGCAAAATGCCGACTTAAGTACAAGAAGACTGACTCTTCTTACTGTCTATGATTTGAACCTTTCCTGTGAGACCTATTTAGATTCCGATGCTTCACTTTAGGTATTCTGTATTCCTTTGGGCCTTCTTATTGACGATGAAACACAGAAATTGCATCGGAATCAAATACAAAAGGCACAATGCCGACATAAGTACAAGAAGACAGACTCTTCTTACTGTCTAGATTTCAAACCTTTCCTGTGAGACCAATTTTAGATTGCGATGCTTCACTTCAGTTTATTGTATTCCTAGGACCATCGTATTGACGATGAAACACAGAAATTGCATCGGAATTAAATACAAAACGCACAATGCCGACTAAAGTACAAGAAGACTGACTCTTCTTACTGTCTATGTTTTGAACCTTTCGAGCGAGACCAGTTTTAGATTCCGATGCTTCACTTCAGATTTACTGTATCCCTTGGACCTTCTTTGTAACGATGAAACACACAATTTGCATTGGAATTAAATACAAAAGGCACAATGCCGACATAAGTACAAGGTGACTGACACTTCTTACTGTCTATGATTTGAACCTTTCCAGTGAGACCAGTCTTAGATTCCGATGCTTCGTTTCAGGATTACTGTATCCCCTAGATCTTCTTATTGGCGATGAAACACAGAAAATGCATCGGAATTAAATACCAAAGGCACAATGCGGCTGAGGTACAAGAAGACTGACTCTTCTTACTGTCTACGTTTAGAATCTTTTCTGTGAGGCCAGTTTTAGTTTCCAATGCTTCAGTTTAGGTTTACTGTATCCCTTGCACTATCTTTTTAAAGATGAAACACACAAATTGCATCGGAAATAAATCCAAAAGGCACAATGCCGACCTAAGTACAAGATTACTGACTCCTCTTACTGTCTATGTTTTGAACGTTTCCCGTGAGACCAGTATTAGATTCCGATGCCTCATTTCAGGTGCACTGTATCCCTTTGACTTTCTTTTGACGATCAAACACAAAAAGTACATCGTAATTAAACACAAAAGGCACAATGCCGACTTACGTACAAGAAGACTGACTCTTCTTACTGTCTATGTTTTGAACATTTCCTGTGAGACTAGTTTTGGATTCCCATGCCTCAATTCAGGTTTACTGTATCCCTCGGACCTTCTGATAGACGATGAAACACAGAAATTGCATCGGAATTAAATACAAAAGGCACAATGCCGACTTAAGTACAAGAAGACTGACTCTTCTTACTGTCTATGTTTTGAACCTTTCCTGTGAGACAAGTTTTAGATTCCGATGCCTCACTTCAAGTGCACTGTATCCCTTTGACTTTCTTATTGACGATGAAACACAGAAATTGCATCGGAATCAAATACAAAAGTCACAATGCCGACACAAGTACAAGAAGACTGACTCTTCTTACTGTCTATGTTTTGAACCTTTCCTGTGAGACCAATTTAGATTCCGATGCTTCACTTTATTTTTACTGTATCTCTTCGACCTTCTTATTGACTATGAAACACAGAAATTGCAACGGAAGTATATACAAAGGGCACAATGCCGTCTTAAGCACAAGAAGACTGACTCTTCTTACTGTCTATGTTTTGAACCCTTCCTGTGAGACAAGTTTTAGATTCCGATGCCTCACTTCAAGTGCACTGTATCCCTTTGACTTTCTTATTGACGATGAAACACAGAAATTGCATCGGAATCAAATACAAAAGTCACAATGCCGACACAAGTACAAGAGGAATGACTCTTTTTACTGTCTATGTTTTAAACCTTTACTGTGAGACCAATTTTAGATAGCGATGCTTCACTTCAGTTTATTGTATCCCTAGGACCATCGTATTGACGATGAAACACAGAAATTGCATCGGAATTAAACACAAAACGCACAATGCCGAATAAAGTACAAGAAGACTGACTCTTCTTGCTGTCTATGGTTTGAACCTTTCCTGTGTGACCAGTTTTAGATTCCGATGCTTCACTTCCGTCTTACTGTATCCCTTGGACTTTCTTATTGACGATGAAACACAGAAATTGCATCTGAATTAAATACAAAAGGGTGAATGCTGACTTAAGTACAAGTAGACTGATTCTTCTTACTGTCTATGTTTTGAACCTTTCCTGTGACACCATTTTTAGGTTACGATGCTTCACTTCCGGTTTACTGTATCCCTTGGACCTTCTTATTGACGATGAAACACAGAAATTGAATCGGAAATAAATTCAAAATGCACAATGCCGCCTTAAGTACAAGGTGACTGACTCTTCTTACTGTCTTTCTGTGAACCTTTCCTGTGAGACCAGCTTTAGATTCCGATGCTTCACGTCAAGTTTACTGTATCCCTCGGACCTTCGTATTGACGATGAACCACAGAAATTGCACCGGAATTAAATTCGAAAGGCACAATGCCGACCAAAGTACAAGAAGACTGACTCTTCTTACTGTCTATGGTTTGAACCATTCCTGTGAGACCAGTTATAGATTCCGATGCTTCACTTCCGTTATACTGTGTCCCTTGGAACTTCTTATTGACGATGAAACACAGAAATTGTATCGGAATTAAATTCAAAAGGCACAATGCCGCCTTAGGTTCGAGGTGACTGACTCTTCTTACTGTCTATGTTTTGGACCTCTCCAGTGAGACCAGTTTTAGATTCCGATGCTTCACTTCAGGTTTACTGTATCCGTTGGACCTTCTTATTGACGATGAGACACAGAAATTGCATCGGAATGAAATACAAAAGGCACAATGCAGACTTAAGTACATGAAAACTGTCTCTTCATACTGTCTATGCTTTGAATCTTCTCTGTGACACCAGTATTAGTTTTCGATGCTTCACTTCAAGTTGACTGTATCCCTTGGACCTACTTATTGACGATGAAAAACAGAAAATGTATCGGAATTAAATTCAAAAGGCGCAATGCCGCTTTAAGTACAAGGTGACTCACTCTTCTTACTGCCTATGTTTTGAACCTTTCCAGTGAGACCAGTTTTACATTCCGATGCTTCGTTTCAGATTTACTGTATCCCTTGGACCTTCATTTTAACGATGAAACACACAAATTACATCGGAATTAAATACAAATGGCACAATGCCGACTTAAGTACAAGGTGACTGACACTTCTTACTGTCTATGATTTGAACCTTTCCAGTGAGACCAGTTATAGATTCCGATGCATCGTTTCAGGTTTACTGTATCCCTTAGATCTTCTTATTGACGATGAAACACAGAAATTGCATCGGAATGAAATACAAACGGTAGAGTTCCGACTTAAGTACAAGAAGACTGACTCTTCTTACTGTCAATGTTTTGAATATTTCCCGTAAGACCAGTTTTAGATTCCGATGCCTCACTTCAGGTGCACTGCATCCCTTTGACTTTCTTATTGACGATCAAACACAGAAATTACATCGTAATTAAATACAAAAGGCACAATGCCGACTTAAGTACAAGAAGACTGATTCTTCTTACTGTCTATGCTTTAAACCTTTCCTGTGAGACCAGTTTTAGATTCCAATGCTTCACTTCATTTTTACTGTATCTCATGGACCATCATATTGACGATGAAACACAGAAAGTGTATCGGAATTAAATTCCAAAGGCATAATGCCGACTTAAGTACAAGGTGACTGACTCTTCTTACTGTCTTGGTTTGAACCTTTCCTGTGAGACCAGCTTTAGATTCCGATGAATCACTTCTGGTTTACTGTATCCCTTAGACCTTCTTATTGACAATGAAACACAGAAATTGCATGGGAATTAAATACAAAAGGCACAATGCCAACTTAAGTACAAGAAGACTGACTCTTCTAACTGACTATGATATGAACCTTTAATGTGAGACAAGTTTCAGATTCCGATGCTCTGCTTCAGGTTTACTGTTTCCCTTGGACCTTCTTATTCACGATGAAAAACAGATACTGCAACGGAATAAATACGAAAGGCACAATGCTGACTTATGTACAAGAAGACTGACCCTTCTTACTGTCTATGTTTTTAGCCTTTCCTGTGAGACCAGTTTTAGTCTCCGATGCTTCACTTCAGGTTTACTGTATCACTTGGACATTCTTATTGGCGATGAAACACAGAAATTGATTCGGAATTAAATACAAATGGCACAATGACTACTTAAGGACAAGAGGACTGACTCTTCTTACATTTTATGATTTGAGCCTTTCCTGTGAGATCAGTTTTATATTCCGATGCTTCACTTCTGGTACTGTATCATTTGGACCTTCTTTTTGACTATGAAACACAGAAATTGCATCGGAATTAAATACAAAAGGCACAATGCCGACTTATGTTCAAGAAGACTGACTCTTCTTACTGTCTATGTTTTGAACCTGTCCTGTGAGACCAGTTTTAGAAATCGATGCCTCACTTCAGGTTTACTGTATCCCTTGGACCTTCTTATTGACGCTGAAAGACGGAAATTCCATCGGAATTAAATACAAAAGGCACAATGCCAACTTAAGGTCAAGAAAACTGACCCTTCTTACTGTCTATGTTTTGAATCTTTTCTGTGAGACCAGTTTTAGATTCCGATGCTTCATTTCAGGTATACCGTATTCCTTGGACTTTCTTTTTAACGATGAAACACACAAATTGCCTCGCAAATAATTACAAATGGCACAATGCCGACTTAAGGACAAGAGGACTGACTCTTCTTACACGCTATGATTTGAGCCTTTCCTGTGAGACCAGTTTTAGATTCCGAATCTTCACTTCAGGTATACTGTATCCCTTGGACATTCTTTTTGACGATGAAACACAGAAATTGCATCGTAATTAAATACAAAAGGCACAATGCCGACTTATGTTCAAGAAGACTGACTCTTCTTACTGTCTATGTTTTCAACCTTTCCTGTGAGACCAGTTTTAGAAATCGATGCCTCACTTCAGGTTTGCAGTATCCATTGGACCTTCTTATTGACGATGAAACACAGAAATTCCATCGGAATTAAATACGAAAGGCACAATGCCGACTTAAGTACAAGAAGACTGACTCTACTTACTGTCTATGTTTTGAACCTTTCCTGTGAGACCTGCTTTGGATTCCCATGCCTCACTTCAGGTTTACTGTATCCCTCGGACCTTCGTATTGACGATGAAACACAGAAATTCCATCGGAATTAAACACAAAAGACACAATGCCGACTTAAATACAAGAAGACTGAATCTTCTTACTGTCTACGTTTTCAACCTTTCATGTGAGATCAATTTAGATTCCGATGCTTCACTTCAGGTTTTCTGTATCCCTTGGCCCTTCTTATTGACGATGAAACACAGAAATTGCATCGAAATTAAATACAAAAGGCAGAATGCCGACATAAGTACAAGAAGACTGACTCTTCTTACTGTCTATGTTTAGAACCTTTCTTGTGAAACCAATTTTAGATTCTGATGCTTCACTTCAGTTCATTGTATCCCTTGGACCTTCGTTTTCTCGATGAAACACAGAAATTGCATCGGAATTAAATACAAGACGCACAATGCCGATTAAAATACAAGAAGACTGACTCTTCTTACTGTTTATGTTTTCAAACTTTCCTGTGAGACCAGTTGTAGAAATCGAAGCCTCACTTCAGATATACTGTATCCATTGGACCTTCTTATTGACGATGAAACACAGAATTTCCATCGGAATTAAATACGAAAGGCACAATGCTGACTTAAGTAGAAGAAGACTGATTCTTCTTACTGTCTATGCTTTTAATATTTCCTGTAAGACCTGTTATAGATTCCGATGCTTCACTTCAGGTATACTGTATCCCTTGGACCTTCTTTTTAACGATGAAACACACAAATTGCATCGGAATGAAATACAAATTGCACAATGCCGACTTAGGGACAAGAGGACTGACTCTTCTTACACAATATGATTTGAGCGTTTCCTGTGACACCAGTTTTAGATCCGATGCTTCACTTCTTGTATACTGTATCCCTTGGAAGTTCTTTTTGACGATGAAACACGCTAATTGCATCGGAATTAAATACAAAAGGCACAGTGCCTACTTAAGTACAAGGTGACTGACTATTCTTACTGTCTATGATTTGAACCTTTCCAGTGCGACCAGTTTTAGATTCCGATGCTTCACTTCTGTTTTACTGTATTTCTTGGACCTTCTTATTGACGATGAAACACAGAAATTGCATCTGAATTAAACACAAAAGGCTCAATACCGACTTAAGTACAAGAAGACTGACTCTTCTTACTGTCTATGTTTTGAACCTTTCCTGTGAGACCAGTTTTGGATTCCCATGCCTCACTTCAGGTTTACTGTATCCCTCTGACCTTCTTATTGACGATGAAACACAGAAATTGTATCGGAATTAAATTCAAAAGGCACAATGCCGCCTTAAGTACAAGGTGGCTGACTCTTCTTACTGTCTGTGTATGAACATGTCCAGTGAGACTAGTTTTAGATACCGATGCTTCACTTCAGGTACTGTATCCCTTGGACCTTCTTATTGGCGATGA
This sequence comes from Schistocerca americana, assembly GCF_021461395.2. Lineage (NCBI taxonomy): Eukaryota > Metazoa > Arthropoda > Insecta > Orthoptera > Acrididae > Schistocerca > Schistocerca americana. Next base: position 68,440,459 of record NC_060128.1, on the reverse strand, counting down.
AACACAGAAATTGCATCGGAATTAAATACCAAAGGCACAGTGCGGCTGAGGTGCAAGAAGACTGACTCTTCTTATTGTCTATGTTTTGAATCTTTTCTGTGAGACCAGTTTCAGTTTCCGATGCTTCACTTCAGGTTTACTGTATCCCTTGCACCTTCTTTTTAAACATGAAACACACAAATTGCATAGGAATTCAATACAAAAGGCACAATGCCGACGTAAGTACTAGAAGACTGACTCTTCTTACTCTCTATGCTTTGAACCTCTCCTGTGAGACCAGTTTTAGATTCCGTTGCTTCACTTCATTTTTACTGTATCACTTGGACCTTCTTATTGACGATCAAACACAGAAATTGCATCGGAATTAAATACAAACGGCACAATGCCGACTAAAGTACAAGAAGACTGACTCTTCTTACTGTCTACGTTTGGAACCATTCCTGTGAGCCCGTTTTAGATTCCGATGCTTCACTTCAAGTTTACTGTATCCCTTGGACATTCTCATTGACGATGAAACACAGAAAATGCATCGGAATTAAATACAAATGACACAATGCCGACTTAAGGACAAGAGGGCTGACTCTTCTTACATTCTGTGATTTGTGCCTCTCCTGTGAGACCAGTTTTTGATTCCGATGCTTAACTTCAAGTTTACTGTATCCCTTGGACCTTCTTTTTGGCGATGAAACACAGAAATTGCAACGGTATTAAATACAAAAGGCACAATGCCGACTTATGTACAAGAAGACTGACTCTTCTTACTGTCTATTTTTGTACCTTTCCAGTGAGACCTGTTTTGCATTCCCATGACTCCCTTCAGGTTTACTGTATCCCTCAGACCTTCTTATTGACGATGAAACACAGAAATGCCATCGGAATTAAATACAAAAGGCACAATGCCGACTTAAGTACAAGAAGACTGACTCTTCGTACTGTCTATGTTTTGAACCTTTCCTGTGAGACCAATATAAATTCCGATGCTTCACTTCATTTTTACTGTATCTCTTGGACCTCCTTATTGACTATGAAACACAGAAATTGCATCGGAAGTAAATACAAACGGCACAATGCCGACTTAAGTGCAAGAAGACTGACTCTTCTTACTGCTTATGTTTTGAACCTTTCCTGTGAGACAAGTTTTAGATTCCGATGCCTCACTTCAAGTGCACTGTAACCCTTTGACTTTCTTATTGACGATCAAACACAGAAATTACATTGCAATTAAATACAAAAGAACAATGCTGACTTATGTACAAGAAGATTGACTCGTCTTACTGTCTATGCTTTGAGCCTTTCCTTTGAGACCAGTTTTAGATTCCGATGCTTCACTTCTGGTTTACTGCATCCCTTGGGCCTACTTATTGACAATGAAACACAGAAATTGCATCAGAATTAAATACAAAAGGCACATTGCGGACTTAAGTACAAAAAGACTGACTCTTATTACTGTCTATGTTTTGAACCTTTCCTGTGAGTCCAGTTTTAGATATCGATGCTTCCCTTCAGGTTTAATGTATCCCTTGATCCTTCGTATTGACGATGAAACACATAAATTGCATCGGATTTAAATACAAAAGGCACAATGCCAACTTAAGCACAAGAAGACTGACTCTTCTTACTGTCTACGTTTTGAACCTTACCTGTGAGCCCGTTTTAGATTCCGATGCTTCCCTTCAGGTTTACTGTATCCCTTGGACATTCTTATTGACGATGAAACACAGAAATTGCATCGGAATTAAATACAAATGGCACAATGCCGACTTAAGGACAAGAGGACTGACTCTTCTTACATTCTATGATTTGAGCCTTTCCTGTGAGACCAGTTTAAGATTCCGATGCTTCACTTCAGATTTACTGTATCCCTTGGACCTTCTTTTTGACGATGAAAGACAGAAATAGCATCGGAATTAAATACAGAAGGCACAATGCCGACTTATGTACAACAAGACTGACTCTTCTTACTGTCTATGTTTTGAACCTTTCCTGATAGACCAGTTTTAGAAATCGATGCCTCACTTCAGGTTTGCTGTATCCCTTGGACCTTCTTATTGACGATGAAACACAGAAATTCCATCGGAATTAAATACAAAATGCACAATGCCGAATTAAGAACAAGAGGACTGACTTTTCTTACATATTATGATTTGAGCCTTTCCTGTGAGACCAGTAATAGATTCCGATGCTTTATTTCAGGTTTACTGTATCTCTTGGACCTTCTTAATGACGATGAAACACAGAAATTGAATCGGAATTAAACACAAAAGGCACAATGCCGACTTAAGTACAAGACGACTGACTCTTCTTACAGTCTATGTTTTGAAACTTTCCTGTGAGACCAGTTTTAGATTCCGATGCTTCACTTCAGGTTTACTGCATCCCTTGGACCTTCTTATTGACGATGAGACACGGAAATTGCGTCGGAATTAATTACAAAAGACACAATGCCGACCTAAGTACAAGAAGGCTGACTCTTCTTACTGTCTATGGTTTGAACCTTTCCTGTGAGACCAGTTTTATATATCGATGCTTCACTTCAGGTTTACTGTATCCCTTGGACTTTCTTATTGACGATGAAACACAGAAATTGCAACGGAAATAAATACAATATGAACAATTAATATTTAAGTATAAGATAGCAGACTCTTCTTACTGTCTATGTTTTGAACCTTTCTGTGAGAAAAGTTTTAGATATCGATGCTTCACTTCAGGATTACTGTATCCCTTGGACCTTCTTATTGACGATGAATCACAGAAATTGCATCGGAATTAAATGCAAAAAGCACAATGCCGACTTCAGTTCAAGAGGACCGATTCTACTTACATTCTATGATTTGAAACTTTCCTGTGAGAGCAGTTTTAGATTCCGATGCTTCACGTCAGGTTTACGGCATCCTTTGGACCTTCTTACTGACGACGAAACACAGAATTTGCATCGTAATTGAATACAAATGACAAAATGCCGATATAAGTACAAGAAGACTGACTCTTCTTACTGTCTCTGCTTTGAACCTTTCTTGTGAGACCAGTTCTAGAATCCGATGCTTCACTTCAGGTTTACTATATCCCATGGACATTGTTACGGACGATGAAACACAGAAATTGCATCGGAATTAAATACAATAGGCACAATGCCGACTTAAGTACAAGGAGACTGACTCTTCTTACTGTCTATGTATTGAACCTTTCCTGTGAGCCCAGTTTTGGTTTCCGATGCTTCACTTCAGGTTTACTGTATCCTTGGACCTTCTAATTAACGAAGAAACACAGATATTGAATCGGAATTAAATACAAAAGTCACAATGCCGACTTTAGTAAAAGAGGACTGATTTTTCTTACATTCTATGATTTGAGCCTTTCCTGTGAGACCAGGTTTGATATTGATGCTTCACTTCCGGTTTACTGTATCCCTTGAAGCTTCTTATTGACGATGAAACTCAGAAATTGAATCGGAATTAAATACAAAAGGCACAATGCCGACTTAAGTACAAGGGGAATGAATCTTCTTACATTCTATGACTTGAGCCTTTCCTGTGAGACCAGTTCTAGATATCGATGCTTCACTTCAGGTTTACTGTATCCCTTGGACCTTCTTATTGACGATGAAACACAGAAATTACATCGGAATTAAATTCAAAAGGCACAATGCCGACTTAAGTACAAGAAGACGGACTCTTCTTACTGTCTATGACTTGAATCTTTCCTGTGAGACCAGTCTTCGTTTCCGATGCTTCACTTCAGGTTTACTGTATCCCTTGGACCTTCTTATTGACGGTGAAACACAGAAATTGAATCGGCATTAGATACAAAAGGCACACTGCCGACTTAAGTACAAGAGGACTGATACATCTTACATTCTTTGATTTGAGATTTTCCTGTGGGACCAGTTTTTGTTATCGATGCTTTTCTTAAGGTTTACTGTATTCCTTGGACCTTCTCGTTGACGATGAAACACAGGAATCGCATCGGATTTAAATACAAAATGCCCAATGCCGACTTAAGTACAAGAGGACTCACTCCTCTTATATTCTATGATTTGAGCCTTTCCTGTGAGGCTAGTTTAGATATCGATGCTTCACTTCAGGTTTACTGTATCCCTTGGACTTTCTCATTGCAATGAAACACAGAAATTAGATCTGAATTAAATAGAAAAAGCACAATGCCGACTTAAGTACAAGAGGACCGACTCTTCTTACATACTATCATTTGAGCCTTTCCTGTGAGACCAGTTTTAGTTTCCGATGCTTCACGTCAGGTTTACTGTTTCCCTTGGACCTTCTTAATGACGATGAAACACAGAAATTGCATCGGAATTAAATACAAAAGGCAGAATGCTGACTTAAGTACAGGAGGACTGACCCTTCATACATTCTATGATTTGAGCCATTCCTGTGAGACCAGTTTTAGATTCCGATGCTTCACTTTAGGTTTACTGTTTCCCTTGGACCGTCTTATTGACGATGAAACACAGAAATTGCATCGGAATTAAATACAAAAGGCACAAGGCCGGCTTAAGTACAAGAGGACTGACTCTTCTTACCGTATATGTTTTGAACCTTTCCTGTGAGATCAGTTTTAGATTCCGATGCTTCATTTCAGGATTTCTGTATCCCTTGGACTTTCGTATTGACGATGAAACAGAGAAATTGCATCGGAATTAATTACAAAAGGCACAATGCCGACTTAAGTGCAAGAGGACTGACTCTTCTTACATTCTATGATTTTAGCCTTTCTTTTGAGACAAGTTTTAGATATCGATGCTTCACTTCAGATTTACTGTATCCCTTGGACCTTCTTAATGACGATGAAACACAGAAATTGCATCGGAATTAAATACATAAGGCACAATGCCGACTTAAGTACAAGAAGACTGACTCTTCTTACTGTCTATATTTTGAACCTTTCCTGTGAGACCAGTTTTAGATATCTATGCTTCACTTCAGGATTACTGTATTCCTTGGACCTTCTTATTGACGATGAAACACAGAAATTGCATCGGAATTAAAAACAAAAGGCACAAGGCCGGCTTAAGTACAAGAGGACTGATACTTCTTACATTCTATGATTTGAGACTTACCTGTGAGACCAGTTTTTGTTATTATTGCTTCACTTCAGGTTTACTGTATCCCTTGGACCTTCTTGTTGACGATGAAACACAGGAATTGCATCGGAATTAAATTAAAAATGAACAATGCCGACTTAAGACAAGAGGACTGATACTTCTTCCATTCTATGATTTGAGACTTTCCTGTGTGACCAGTTTTTGTTATTGATGCTTCACTTCAGGTTTACTGTATCCCTTGGACCTTCTTGTTGACGATGAAGCACAGGAATTGCATCGGAATCAAATAGAAAATGCACAATGCCGACTTAAGTACAAAAGGACTGACTCCTCTTACGCTCTATGATTTGAGCCTTTCCCGTGAGACTAGTTTTAGATATCGATGCTTCACTTCAGGTTTACTGTATCCCTTGGACCTTCTTATTACAATGAAACACAGAAATTAGATCGGAATTAAATAGAAAAAGCACAATGACGACTTAAGTACAAGAGGACCGACTCTTCTTACATACTATGATTTGAGCCTTTCCTGTGAGACCAGTTTTAGATTCCGATGCTTCACTTCAGGTTTACTGTATCCCTTGGACCTTCTTAATGACGATGAAACACAGAAATTGCATCGGAATTAAATACAAAAGGCAGAATGCCGACATAAGTACAGAAGGACTGACCCTTCTTACATTCTATGATTTGAGCCTTTCCTGTGAGACTAGTTTTAGATATCTATGCTTCACTTCAGGATTACTGTATCCCTTGGACCTTCTTATTGACGATGAAACACACAAATTGCATCGGAATTAAATACAAAAGGCACAAGGCCGGCTTAAGTACAAGAGGACTGACTCTTCTTACCGTATATGTTTTGAACCTTTCCTGTGAGACCAGTTTTAGATTCCGATGCTTCATTTCAGGTTTTCTGTATCCCTTGGACTTTCTTATTGACGATGAAACAGAGAAATTGCATCGGAATTAATTACAAAAGGCACAATGCCGACTTAAGTGCAAGTGGACTGACTCTTCTTACATTCTATGATTTTAGCCTTTCTTGTGAGACAAGTTTTAGATATCGATGCTTCACTTCAGGTTTACTGTATCCCTTGGACCTTCTTAATGACGATGAAACACAGAAATTGCATCGGAATTAAATACAAAAGGCACAATGCCGACTTAAGTACAAGATGACTGGCTCTTCATACTGTCTATGCTTTGAACATTTCCTGTGAGACCAGTTTTAGATTCCGATGCATCACTTCAGGTTTTCTGTATCCCTTGGAACTTCTTATTGACGATGAAGCAGAGAATATGCATCGGAATTAAACACAAAAGGCACAATGCCGACATAAGTACAAGATGACTGACTCTTCTATCTATCTATGTTTTGAACCTTTCCTGTGACGCCAGTTTTAGATTACGTTGCTTTACTTCAATTTTACTGTGTCCCTTGGACCTTCTTACTATCGATGAAACACAGAAATTGCATCGGAATTAAATACAAAATGCACAATGCCGACATAAGTACAAGAAGACTGACTCTTCTTACTGTCTATGATTTGAACCTCTCCTGTGAGACCAGTTTTTGATTCCGATGCTTCACTTCAGGTTTACTGTATCTTTTATACCTTCATATCGACGATGAAACACAGAAATTGCATCGGAATTAAATACAAAAGGCACAATGCTGCCTGAAGTAAAAGATGACTGACTCTTTTTACATTCTATGATTAGTGCCTTTCCTGTGACACCAGTTTTAGATTCCGATGCTTCACTTCAGGTTTACTGTATCCCTTGGACCTTCTTGTTGACGTTGAAACGCAGAAATTGCATCGGAATTAAATACAAAAGGCACAATGCCGACTTAAGTACAAGAAGACTGACTCTTCTTCCTGTATATGATTTGAGCCATTCCTGTTCGACCAGTTTTTGATTCCGATGCTTCACTTCAGGTTTACTATATCTTTTAGACCTCCATATCGACGATGAAACACAGAAATTGCATCGGTATTAAATACAAAAGGCACAATGCCGCCTGAAGTACAAGATGACTGACTCTTTTTACTTTCTAATATTAGAGCCTTTCCTGTGACACTAGTTTTAGATTCCGATGCTTCACATCAGGTTTACTGAATCCCTTGGACCTTCTTATTGACGTTGAGACACAGAAATTGCATCGGAATTAAATACAAAAGGCACAATTCCGACTTAAGTACAAGAAGCCTGACTCTTACTACTGTCTATGTTTTGATCCTTTCCTGTGAGACCAGTTTGAGATTCCGATGCTTCACTTCAGGATTACTGTATCCCTTGTACCTTGTTATTGACGATGAAACACAGAAATTGCATCGAAATTAAATACAAACGCACAATGCCGAATTAAGTACAAGAAGCCTGACACTTATTACTGTCTATGTTTTGATCCTTTATTGTGAGACTAGTTCCAGATTCCGATGCTTCAATTCAAGTTTACTGCATCCGTTAGACCTCCTTATTGACGACGAAACACAGATATTGCATCGCAATTAAACACTAAATACACAACGCCGACATATGTAGAAGAAGACTGACTCTTCTTACTGTCTATGGTTTGAACCTTTCCTGGGACATCAATTTTAGATTTCGATGCTTCACTTCAGCTTTACTGTATCCCTTGGACCTTCTTATTGACAATGAAACAGAGATTTTGCATCGGAATTAAATACAAAATGCACAATGCCGACTTAAGTACAAGAGGACTGACACTCCTTACATTCTAAGATTTCAACCTTTCCTGTGAGACCAGATTTAGATGTCGATGCTTCACTTCAGGTTTACTGTTTTTCTTTGACCCTCTTATTGACGATGAAACACAGAAATTGCATCAGAATTAAATACAAAAGGGACAATGCCGAATTATCTACAATAGGACTGACTCTTCTTACATCCTATGATTTGAGCCTTTCCTGTGAGACCAGTTTTTGATATCGATGCTTGACATCAGGTTTACTGTATCCCTTGGACCTTCTTGTTAACGATGAAACGCAGATATTGCATCGGAATTAAATTCCAAAGGCACAATGCGGACTTAGGTACAAGCGGACTTATTCTTCTTTCATTCTATGATTTGAACCTTTCCTGTGAGACCAGTTTCAGATTCCGATGCTTCACTTCAGGTTTACTGTATCCCTTGGACCTTCTTGTTGACGATGAAACACAGATATTGCATCGGAATTAAATACAAAAGGCATAATGCGGACTTAAGTACAAGAACACTGACTCATCTTACTGTCTATTTTTTGCAACTTTCCTATGAGACCAGTTATAGATTCCGATGGTTCACTTCAGATTTACTGTTTCCCTTGGACCTTTTTATTGACGATGAATCACAGAAATTGCATCGGAACTAAATACAAAAGTCACAATGTAGACTTAAGTACAGGAAGACAGTCTCTTCTTACGGTCTATGATTTGAAAATTTCCTGTGAGACCAGTTTTAGATTCCGATGCTTCACTTCAGGTTTAATGTATCCCTTGGACCTTTTTATTGACGATGAAACACAGAAATTGCAACGGAATTAAATATAAAAGGCACAATGCCGATTTACGTACAAGAAGAATGACTCTTCTTTCTGTCTATGTTTTGAACCTTTCCTGGGAAACCAGTTTTAGATTCCGATGCTTCACTTTAGGTTTACTGTATCCCTTGGGTCTACTTATTGACGATGAAACACAGAAATTCCATCGGAATTAAATACAAAAGGCACAATGCCGACTTAAGTACAAGAAGACTGACTCTTCTTACTGTCTATGCTTTGAACCCTTCCTGTGAGACTAGTTTTAGATACCGATGCTTCACTTCAGATTTACTGTATTCCTTGGACCTACTTATAGACGATGCAACATAGATATTGCATCGGAAATAAATAGAAAAGGCACAATGCCGACTTCAGTACAAGAGGACTGACCCATCTTACATTCTATGATTTGAGCCTTTTTCTGTGAGACCACTTTTAGATACCGAAGCTTCACTTCAGATTTTCTGTATCCCTTGGACCTTCTTATTGACGATGAAGCACAGAAATTGCATCGGAGTTAAATAAAAGAGGCACAATGCCGACTTAAGTACAAGAAGACTGACTCTTCTTACTGTCTATGTTTTTACCTTTCCTGTGAGACCAGTTTTAGATTCCGATGCTTCACTTCAGGTTTGCTGTATCCCTTAGACCTTCATATTGTCGATGAAACACAGAAATTCTTTCGGATTTAATTACAAAAGGCGCAATTCCGATTTAAGTACAAGAGGACAGTCTCTTCTTAATGTCTATATTTTAAACCTTTCGTGTGAGACCAGTTTTAGATTCCGAATCATCACTTCACGTTTACTTTACTACTTAAACCTTCATATTGTCGATGAAACACAGAAATAGCATCGGAATTAAAAACCACACGCACAATGTCGACTGACGGAGAAAATGACGGACTCTTCTTACTGTCTATGTTTTGAGCCTTTCCTGTAAGACCAGTTTTAAATTCCGATGCTTCACTTCAGCTTTACTGTATCCCCTGGAAATTCTTATTGACGATGAAACACAGAAATTGCATCGAAATTAAATGTAAAACACAAAATGACGACTTAAGTACAAGTAGAGTGTCTCTTCTTACTCTCTATGTTTGAACCATTCCTGTAAGACCAGTTTTAGATTCCGATGTTTCACTTCAGGTTTACTGTATTCCTTGGACCTTCTTACTGACGATGAAACACAGAAATTGCATCGGAATTAAATACATATGACACAATGCCGACTGGAGTACAAGAAGACTGAGTCTTCTTACATTCTATGATTTGAGCTTTTCTTGTGCGACTACTTTTAGATTCCGAAGCTTCACTTCAGGTTTACTTTATCCCTTGGACCTTCTTACTGACGACGAAACGCAGAAAGTGCATCGGATTTAAATACAAAGGGCACAATTCCGATTTAAGTGCAAGAGGACTGTCTCTTCTTAGTGTCTGTGCTTTGAACCTTTCCTGTGAGAGCAGTTTTAGATTCCGAATCTACACTTCAGGTTTACTGTATAACTTGGACCTACATAGTGACGATGAAACACAGAAATTGCATCGGAATTAAAAGCAACACGCACAATGCCGACTGAAGTACAAGAAGACTGACTCTTCTTACATTCTATGATTTGAGCCATACCTGCGAGACCAGTTTTAGATATCGATGCTTCACTTCGGGTTTACAGTATCCCTTGGGCCTTCTTATTGACGATGAAACACAGAAATTGCATAAGTATTAAATACAAACGGGACAATACCGACTTAAGTACAAGAAGACTGACTCTTTTTACAGTCAATGTCTTGAACCTTTCCTGTGAGACCAGTTTTAGATACCGATGCTTCACTTCAGGTTAATTGTATCCCTAGGACCTTCTTACTGACGATAATACACAGAAATTGCATCGGTTTTAAATACAAAAGGCACAAAGCTGACATAAGTACAAGAAGACTGACTTTTCTAACTGTCTATGTTTTGAACCTTTCCTGTCAGACCACTTAAAGATATCGATGCTTCACATCAGGTTTACTGTATCCCTTGGACCTTCTTATTGACGATGAAACACAGAAATTGCATCGGAATTAGATAAAAAAGGCACAATGCCGACTTAAGTACAAGAAGACTCACTCTTCTTACTGTCTATGTTTTGAGCCTTTCCTGCGAGACCAGTTTTAAATTCCGATGCTTCGCTTCACTTTTACTGTATCCCCTGGACGTTCTTATTGACGATGACACTATGAAATTGCATCGGAAATAAATACTAAAGGCACAATACCGACTTAAGTACAAGAAGACTGACTCTTCTTCCTGTCTAAGTTATGACCCTTTCCTGTGAGAAAAGTTTTAGATTCCGATGCTTCTCATCAGGTTTACTGTATCCCTTGGACCTTCTTATTGACGATGAAACACTGAAATTGCATCGGAATGAAATACAAAAGGCACAATGCCGACCTAAGTACAAAAAGACTGACTCTTCTTACCGTCTATGTTTTGAACGTTTCCTGTGAGACCAGTTTTAGATTCCGATGCTTCACTTCAGGTTTACCGTATCTTTTGGACCTCCTTATTGACGATGAAACACGGTAATTGCATCGGAATTAAATACAAAAGTCACAATGCCGATTTAAATACAGTAAGACTGACTCTTCTTACTGTCTAAATTTTGAACCTTTCGAGTAAGACCAGTTTAAGATTCCGATGCTGCACTTCAGGTTTACTGTATCCCTTGAACATTCGTATTGACGATTAAACACAGGAATTGCATCGGAAATAAATACAAAAGGCACAATGCCGACTTAAGTACAAGAAGACTAACTCTTCTTACTGTCTAAATTTTGAACCTTTCCTGTGAGACCAGTTTTAGGATCCGATGCTACACATCAGGTTTACTGTATCCCTTGGACCTTCTTATTTACGATGAAACACAGAAATTGCATCGGGATCAAATACAAAAGGCACAAAGCCGACATCAGTACAAGAAGACTGACTCTTCTTTCTGTCTATGATGTGAGCCTTTCCTGAGATACTCGTTTTAAATTTCGACGCTTCACTTCAGGTCTACTGTATCCCATGGCCCTTCTTATTGACGATGAAACACAGAAATTTCGTGGGAATTAAATACAAAAGCACAATGCCGAAGTAAGTACAAGAAGACTGATTCTTCTTACTGTCTATGATTTGACCCTTTCCTGTGAGACTACTTTTAAAATCCGATGCTTCACTTCAGGTTTACTGTATCTCTTGGACCTTCTTATTGACGATGAAACACGGAAATTGCATCGGAATTAAATACAAAAGTCACAATGCCGACTTAAATACAATAAGACTGACTCTTCTTACTATCTAAATTTTGAACCTTTCCAGTAAGTCCAGTTTAAGATTCCGATGCTTCACTTCAGGTTTATTGTATCCCTTGGACATTCGTATTGACGATGAAACACAGAAATTTCATCGGAATTAAATACAAATGCACAATGCAGACTTAAGTACAAGAAGACTGACTCTTCTTACTGTCTATGATTTGAGCCTTTCCTGTGAGACCAGTTTTAAATTCCTATGCTTCACTTCAGGTTTACTGTATCCCTTGGACCTTCTTATTGACGATGAAACACAGAAATTGCATCGGAATTAAATACAAAGTCACAATGCCTACTCAAGGGAAAGAACACTGTCCATTCTTACTCTCTAAATTTTGAACCTCTCCTTTGAGACCAGTTTTAGATTCTGATGCTTCACGTCAGGCTTACTGTATCCCTTGGACATTCTTATTGACGATGAAAGACAGAAATCGCATCGGAATTAAATACAAAAGGCACAATGCCGACTTAAAAACAAGAAGACTGACACTTCTTACATTCAATGATTTGTAACTTACCTGTGAGACCAATTTAGGATGCCGATGTTTCACTTCAGGTTTACTGTATCTCTTGGACCTTCTTATTGACGATGAAACACATAAATAGCATCGGAATCAAATACTAAGGCACAATGCCGACTTAAGTACAAGAAGACTGACTCCTCTTATTGTCTATGTTCAGAGCATTTCCTGTGAGACCAGTTTTAATTTCCGATGCTTCTCTTCAGGTTTACTGTATCCGTTGGGCTTCTTATTGACGATGAAACACAGAAATTGCATCGGAATTAAATACAAAAGCTAGAATGCCGACTTAAGTACAAGAAGACTGACTCTTCTTACTTTCTATGTTTTGAACCTTTCCTGTGAGACCAGTTTTATTTTCCGATGCTTCACTTCAGGTTTACTGTATCCCTTGGACATTCTTATTGACGATGATACACAGAAATTGCATCGGAATTAAATACAAAAGGCACAATGCCGACTTAAGTACAAGAAGACTGACTCTTCTTACATTCTATGATTTGAGCCTTTCCTGTGAGACCAGGTTTAGATCCCGACGATTCACGTCATCTTTTCTGTATCCCTTGGAACCTCACATTTAGGATGAAACACAGAAATTGCAGTGGAACTGAATATAAACGTCACAAAGCCGACTTAAGTACAAGAAGACCGACACTTCTTACTAACTAAATTTTGAACCTTTCCTGTAAGTCCAGTTTTAGATTCCGATGCTTCACTATAGGTTTACTGTATCCCTTGGATCTTCTTATTGACGATGAAACACAGAAATTGCAGCGGTATTTAATACAAAAGGCCCAATGCCGACGTAAGCACAAGAAGACTGACTCTTCTTACTGTCTATGATTTGAGCCTATCCTGTGAGACCAGTTTTAATTTCCGCTGCTTCACTTCATGTTTACTGTATCCCTTGGACCTTCTTATTGGCGATGAATTACAGAAATTGCATCGGTACTAAAAACAAAAGGCACAATGCCAACACAACAACAAAAGACTGACTCTTCACTGTCTATGTTTCGAACATTTCCTGAGAAACCATTTTTAGTTTCTGATGCTTCACTTCAGGTTTACAGTATCCCTTGGACCGTCCTATTGACGATGAAACACAGAAATTACGCCGGAATTAAATACAAAAGGCACAATGCCGACTTAAGTACAAGAAGACTGACTCTTCTTACTGTCTATGTTTGGAACCTTTCCTGTGAGACCAGATTTTGATTAAGATGCTTTACTTCAGGTTTACTGTATCACTCGGACCTTCATATTGACGATGAGACACAGAAATTGCATCGGAATTAAATACAAAAGGCACAATGGCAACCTTAGTACAAGAATATTGACTTTCTTACTGTGTATGGTTTGAACCTCTCCTGTGAGACCAGTTTTAGATTCCGGTCCTTCGCTTCAGGTTTACTGTATCCCTTGGACATTCTTATTGACGATGAAACACAGTAATTGAATCGGAATTAAATACAAAAGGAACAGTGCCGACTTAAGTACAAGAAGACTGACTCTTCCTACTGTCTATGATTTGAACCTTTCCTGTGAGACCAGTTTTAGGTATCGACGCTTCACTTCAGGTTTACTGTATCCCTTGGACCTTCTTATTGACGATGAAACACAGAAATTGCATCGGAATTAAATACAAAAGGCACAATGCCAACTTAAGTACAAAAAGACTGACAAATCTTACAGTGTATGTCTTGAACCTTTCCTGAGAGATCAGTTTTAGTTTCCGATGCTTCACTTCAGGTTTACAGTATCCCTTGGACCATCCTATTGACGATGAAACACAGAAATTAGTTCGAAATTAGATACAAAAGGCACAATGCCGACTTAAGTACAAGAAGACTGACTCTTCTTACTGTCTATGTTTTGAACCTTTCCGGTGCGAAAAGTTTTAGATATTGACGCTTCACTTCAGGTTTACAGTATCCCTTGGACCTTCTTATTGACGATGAAACACAGAAATTGCATCTGAATAAAATACAAAAGGCACAATGCCGACTTAAGTACAAGAACACTGACTCTTTATACTGTCTATGTTTTGAACCATTCCTGTGAGACCAGTTCTAGATTCCGGTGCTTCACTGCAGGTTGACTGTATACTTTGGAACTTCTTATTGACGAGGAAACACAGAAATTCCACCGGAATCATATACAAACGGCACAATGCAGACATAAGTACAAGAAGACTGACTCTTCTTACTGTCTATGTTTTTAACCTTTCCTGTGAGTCCAGTTTTAGATTCCGATGCAACACGTCTGTTTTACTGTATCCCTTGGACCTTCTTATTCATGATGAAACACAGAACTTGCATCGGAATTAAATACAAAAGGCACAATGCCGACTTAAGTACAAGAAGACTGACTCTTCTTACTGTCTATGTTTTGAACCTTTCCTGTGAGACCAGTTTCAGATTCCGATGCTTCACTTCAGGTTTACTTTATCCCTTGGACCTTCTTAATGACGATGAAACACAGAAATTGCATCGGAATTAAATACAAAGGACACAATGCCAACTTAAGTACAAGAAGACTGACTCTTCTTACTGTCTATGTTTTGAACCTTTCCTGTGAGACCTGTTTTAGATTCCGATGCTTCACTTCAGGCTTACTGTATCCCTTGGACCTTCTTATTGACGATGAAACACAGAAATTGCATCGGAATTAAATACAAAAGGCACAAGGCCGACTTAAGTACAAGAGGACTGACTTAACTTACATTCTATGATTTAAGATTTTCCTGTGAGACCGGTTTTAGATATCGATGCTTCACTTCATGTCTACTGTATCCCTTGGACCTTCTTATTGACGATGAAACACAGAAATTGCATAGAAATTAAATACAAAATGCACAATGCCGACTTAAGTACAAGAAGACTGACTCTACTTACTGTCTACGCTATGAACCTTACCTGAGAAACCAGTTTTAGTTCCTGATGCTTCACTTCAAGTTTACGGTATCCCTGGGACCGTCCTATTGACGATGAATCACAGAAATTACATCGGAATTACATACAAAAGGCACAGTGCCGACATAAGTACAAGAAGACTGACTCTTCTTACTGTCTATGTTTTGAACCATTCCTGTGCGACCAGTTTTAGATTACGATGCTTCACTTCAGTTTTACTATATCCCTTGGACCTTCTTATTGACGATGAAACACAGAAATTGCATTGGAATTAAATAAAAAAGGCACAAGGCTGACTTAAATACAAGGGGACTGACTCTTTGTACTGTCTATGTTTTGAACCTATCCTGTGAGACCTGTTTCAGATTCCGATGCTTCACTTCAGGTTTACTGTATCCCTTGGCCCTTCTTGTTGACGATGAAATACAGAAATTGCATCGGAATTAAATACAAAAAACACAATGCCGACATAAGTACAAGAGGAATGTATCATCTTACTGTCTATGTTTTAAACCTTTCCTGTGAGACCAGTTTTAGAATCCGATGCTTCACTTCAGGTTTACTGTATCCCTTGGACGTTCATATTGACGATGAAACACAGAAATTGCATCGGAATTAAATACAAATGGCACAATGCCGACTTAAGTACAAGAAGACTGACTCTTCTTACTGTCTATATTTTGATCCTTTCCTGTGAGACCAGTTTTAAATTCCGATGCTTCGCCTCACGTTTACTGTATCCCCTGGACGTTCTTATTAACGATGAAACACAGAAATCTCATCGGAATTAAATACAAAAGGCACAATGCCGAATTAAGTACAAGAGGACTGACTGATCTTACATTCTATGATTTGAGCCTTTCCTGTGAGACCAGTTTTAGATATCGATGCTACACATCCGGTTTACTGATTAACTTGGACCGTCTTATTGACGATGAAACACAGAAATTGCATGGAAATTAAAATCTAAAAGTCACAATGCCGACTTAAGTACAAGAAGACTGACTCTTCTTACTGTCCATGTTTTGAACCCTTCCTGAGAAACCAGTTTTAGTTTCTGATGCTTCACGTCAGGTCTACAGTATCCCTTGGACCGTCTTATTGGCAATGAAACACAGAAATTGCATGGGAATGAAATACAAAATGCACAAGGCCGACTAAAGCACAAGGTGACTGACTCTTCTTACTGTCTATAATTTGAATCTTTCCTGTGAGACCAGTTTTCGATTCCGATGCTTCACTTCAGGTTTACTGTATCCCTTGGACCTTTTTATTGACGATGAAACACAGAAATTGCATCGGAATTAAATACAAGAGGCACAAGGTCGACTTAAGTACAAGAGAACTGACTTAACTTACATTCTATGATTTAAGATTTTCCTGTGAGACCAGTTTTAGATATCGATGCTTCACTTCATGTCTACTGTATCCCTTGGACCTTCTTACTGACGATGAAACACAGAAGTTGCATGGGAATTAAATACAAAAGGCACAATGCCGACTTAAGTACAAGAAGACTGACTCTACTTACTGTCTATGCTATGAACCTTTCCTGAGAAACCAGTTTTAGTTTCTGATGCTTCACTTCAGGTTTACAGTATCCCTTGGACCATCCTATTGACGATGAAACACAGAAATTACATCGGAATTACGTACAAAAGGCACAGTGCCGACTTAAGTACAAGAAGACTGACTCTTCTTACTGTCTACGTTTTGAACCTTTCCTGCGCAACCCGTTTTAGATTACGATGCTTCACTTCAGTTTTACTATATCCCTGGGACCTTTTTATTGACGATGAAACACAGAAATTGCATAGGAATTAAATAAAAAAGGCACAAGGCCGACTTAATTACAAGGGGACTGACTCTTTTTACTGTCTATGTTTTGAACCTATCCTGTGAGACCTGTTTCAGATTCCGATGCTTCACGTCAGGTTTACTGAATCCCTTGGCCCTTCTTGTTGACGATGAAATACAGAAATTGCATCGGAATTAAATACAAAAGGCACAATGCCGACATAAGTACAAGAGGAATGTATCATCTTACTGTCTATGTTTTATACCTTTCCTGTGAGACCAGTTTTAGAATCCGATGCTTCACTTCAGGTTTACTGTATCCCTTGGATTTTCTTATTGACGAGGAAACACAGAAATTGCATCGGAATTAAATACAAGAGGCACAATGCCGACTTAGGTTGAAGAAGACTTACTCTTCTTACTATCTATGATTTGAACCTTCCCTGTGAGACAATTCTTAGATTCCGATGCTTCCCTTCAGGTTTACTGTATCCCTTGGCCCTTCTTATTGACGATGAAACACAGAAATTGCATCGGAATTAAATACAAAAGGCGCAACGCCGACATAAGTACAAGAGGAATGTATCATCTTACTGTCTATGTTTTAAACCTTTCCTGTGAGACCAGTTTTAGATTCCGATGCTTCACGTCAGGTTCTCTGTTTCCCTTGGACCTTCTTATTGACGATCAAACACAGAAATTGCATAGGAATTAAATACAAAAGGCACAGTGCCAACTTAAGTACAAGAAGACTGACTCTTCTTACTGTCTATGATTTGAGCCTCTCCTGTGAGCCCAGTTTTAAATTCTGATGCTTCACTTCAGATTTACTGTATCCCTTGGACGTTCATTTTGACGATGAAACACAGATATTGCATCGGAATGAAATACAAAAGGCACAATGCCGACTTAAGTACAAGAAGACTGACTCTTCTTACTGTCTATGTTTTGAGCCTTACCTGTGAGACCAGTTTTAAATTCCGATGCTTCTCTTCAGGTTTACTGTTTTCCTTGGACCTTCTTATTGACGATGAAACACTGAAATTGCATCGGAATTAAATACAAAAGGCACAATGCCGACCTAAGTACAAGAAGACTGACTCTTCTTACTGTCTATGTTTTGAACCTTTCCTGTGAGACCAGTTTTAGATTCCGATGCTTCACTTCTGGTTTACTGTATCGTTTGGACCTTCTTATTGACGTTGAAACACGGTAATTGCAACGGAATTAAATACAAAAGTCACAATGCCGATTTAAATACAACAAGACTGACTCTTCTTACTGTCTATGTTTTGAGCCTTACCTGTGAGACCAGTTTTAAATTCCGATGCTTCTCTTCAGGTTTACTGTATCCCTTGGACCTTCTTATTGACGATGAAACACTGAAATTGCACCGGAATTAAGTACAAAACGCACATTGCCGACTTAAGTTCAAGAAGACTGACACTTCTTACTGTCTATGTTTGAACCTTTCCTGTGAGACCAGTTTTAGATTCCAACGCTTCACTTCAGGTTTACTGTATCCCTTGGACCTTCTTATTGACGATGAAACACAGAAATTGCATCGTAATTAAATACAAAATGCACAATGCCGACTTAAGTACAAGAACACTGACTCTTCTTACTGTCTATGCTTTGAACCTTTCCGGTGCGACCAGTTTTAGATATTGATGCTTCACTTCAATTTACTGTATCCCTTGGATCTTCTTATTGACGATGAAACACAGAAATTGCATCGTAATTAAATACAAAAGGCACAATGCCGACTTAAGTACAAGAAGACTGACTCTTCTTCCTGTCTATGTTTTGACCTTTCCTGTGAGACCTGTTTTAGATTCCGATGCTTCACTTCAGGTTTACTGTATCCCTTGGACCTTATTATT
Source organism: Schistocerca americana (assembly GCF_021461395.2). Lineage (NCBI taxonomy): Eukaryota > Metazoa > Arthropoda > Insecta > Orthoptera > Acrididae > Schistocerca > Schistocerca americana. The sequence goes on along the minus strand of NC_060128.1, from coordinate 68,421,401 downwards.
GACGTTGAAACACGGTAATTGCATCGTAATTAAATACAAAAGTCACAATGCCGATTTAAATACAATAAGACTGACTCTTCTTACTGTTAAAATTTTGAACCTTTCCAGTAAGACCAGTTTTAGATTCCGATGCTTCACTTCAGGTTTACTGTATCCCTTGAACATACGTATTGACGTTGAAACACAGGAATTGCATCGGAAATAAATACAAAAGGCACAATGCCGACTTAAGTACAAGAAGACTGACTCTTCTTACTGTCTAAATTTTGAAACTTTCCTGTGAGAGCAGTTTTAGGATCTGATGCTACACATCAGGTTTACTGTATCCCTTGGCCCTTCTTATTTACAATGAAACACAGAAATTGCATCGGGATCAAATACAAAAGGCACAAAGCCGACATCAGTAGAAGAAGACTGACTCTTCTTACGGTCTATGATTTGAGCCTTTACTGTGAGACCAGTTTAAAATTACGATGCTTCACTTCGGGTTTACTGTATCCCTTGGACGTTCTTATTGACTATGAAACACAGAAATTGCATCTGAATTGAATACAAAACGCACAATGCCGACTTAAGTACAAGAGCACTGACTGATCTTACATTCTATGATTTGAGCCATTCCCATGAGACCAGTTTAAAATTCCGATGCTTCACTTCAGGTTTACTGTATCCCTTGGACGTTCTTATTGACTATGAAACACAGAAATTGCATCTGAATTGAATACAAAACGCACAATGCCGACTTAAGTACAAGAAGACTGACTGTTCTTTCTGTCTAAATTTTGAACCTTTCCTGTATAACCAGTTTTAGATTCCGATGCTTCACTATAGGTTTACTGTATCCCTTGGACCTTCTTATTGACGATGAAACACAGAAATTGCGTGGGAATTAAATACAAAAGGCACAATGCCGACTTAAGTGCTAGAAGACTGACCTTTCTTACTGTCGAAATTTTGAACCTTTCCTGTGACACCACCTTTAGAAACTGATGCTTCACTTCAGGTTTACTATATCCCATGGACCTTTTTATTGACGATGAAACACCGAAATTGCACCCGTATTAAATACACAAGGCACAATGCCGACTTAAGTACAAGAAGACTAACTCATCTTACAGTCTATGATTTAAACCATTCCTGTGAGTCCATTTTTGGGTTCCGATGTTTCACTTCAGGTTTACTGTATCCCTTGAACCCTCATATTGACGATGAAACACAGAAATTGCATGGGAATTAAATACAAAACGCACAATGCCGACTTAAGCACAAGAAGACTGACTCCTCTTAGAGTCTATGATTTGAGCCTATCCTGTGAGACCAGTTTTAATTTCCGCTGCTTCACTTCACGTTTACTGTATCCCTTGGACCTTCTTATTGACGATGAAACACAGAAATTGCATAGGAATTAAATACAAAAGCCAGAATGCCGACTTAAGTACAAGAAGACTGACTCTTCTTACTGTCTATGTTTTGAACCTTTCCTGTGAGACCAGTTTTAGATTCCGATGCTTCGCTTCAGGTTTACTATTTACTTCGGACCTTCTCATTGACGATCAAACACAGAAATTGCATCGGGATTAGATACAAAAGGCACAATGCAGACTGAGGTAGAAGAAGACCGACTCTTCTTACTGTCTATGATTTGAATCATTCTTGTGAGATCAGTTTTCGATTCCGATGCTCCACTTCAGGTTTACTGTATCCTTTGGATCTTCTTATTGACGATGAAACACAGAAATAGCATCGGAATTAAATACAAATGGCACAATGCCAACTTAAGGGCAAGTGGACTGACTGATCTTACATTCTATGATTTGATCCTTTCCTGTGCGACCAGTTTTAGTTAACGATGCTTTACTTCAGGTTTACTGTATCCCTTGGACCTTCTTATTGACGATGAAACACAGAAATTGCATCGGAATTAAATACAAAAGGCACAATGCCTACTTAAGTACAAGAAGAATGACTCTTCTTACTGTCTATGTTTTGAACCTTTCCTGAGAAACCATTTTTATTTTCTGATGCTTCACTTCAGGTTTACAGTATCCCTTGGACCGTCCTATTGACGATGAAACACAGAAATTACGCCGGAATTAAATACAAAAGGCACAATGCCGACTTAAGTACAAGAAGACTTACTCTTCTTACTGTCTATGTTTGGAACCTTTCCAGAGAAACCATTTTTATTTTCTGATGCTTCACTTCAGGTTTACAGTATCCCTTGGACCGTCCTATTGACGATGAAACACAGAAATTACGCCGGAATTAAATACAAAAGGCACAATGCCGACTTAAGTACAAGAAGACTGACTCTTCTTACTGTCTATGTTTTTAACCTCTCCCGAGAAACCAGTTTTAGTTTCTGATGCTTCACTTTAGGTTTACATTATCCCTTGGACCGTCCTATTGACGATGAATCACAGAAATTTCATCGGAATTAAAAACAAAATGCACAATGCCGACTTAAGTACAAGAAGACTGCCTCTTCTTACTGTCTATGTTTTGAACCTTTCCCGTGAGACCACTTTTAGATTCCGCTGCTTCACTTCAGGTTTACTGTATCCCTTGGACATTCTTATTGACGATGATACACAGAAATTGCATCGGAATTAAATACAAAAAACACATTGCCGACTTAAGTACAAGAAGACTGACTATTCTTACTGTCAATGCTTTGAACCTTTCTTGAGAGACCAGTTTTAATTTCCGCTGCTTCACTTCACGTTTACTGTATCCCTTGGACCTTCTTATTGACGAGTAAACACAGAAATTGCATCGGAATTATATACAAGAGGCACAATGCCGACTTAGGTTGAAGAAGACTGACTCTTCTTACTGTCTATGATTTGAACCTTCCCTGTGAGACAATTCTTAGATTCCGATGCTTCCCTTCAGGTTTACTGTATCCCTTGGCCCTTCTTATTGACGATGAAACACAGAAATTGCATAGGAATTAAATACAAAAGGCACAATGCCAAGAAGACTGACTCTTCTTACTGTCTATGATTTGAGCCTTTCCTGTGAGCCCAGTTTTAAATTCTGATGCTTGACTTCTGATTTACTGTATCCCTTGGACGTTCATATTGACGATGAAACACAGAAATTGCATCGGAATGAAATACAAAAGGCACAATGCCGACTTAAGTACGAGAAGACTGACTCTTCTTACTGTCTACGTTTTGAGCCTTACCTGTGAGACCAGTTTTAAATTCCGATGATTCGCTTCACGTTTACTGTATCCCTTGGACGATCTTACTGACGATGACACACAGAAATTGCATCGGAATGAAATACAAAAGGCACAATGCCGACTTAAGTACAAGAAAACTGACTCTTCTTCCTGTCTAAGTTATGACCCTTTCCTGTGAGACCAATTTTAGATTCCGAAGCTTCTCTTCAGGTTTACTGTATCCCTTGGACCTTCTTATTGACGATGAAACACTGATATTGCATCGGAATTAAATACAAAAGGCACAATGCCGACCTAAGTACAAGAAGACTGACTCTTCTTACTGTCTATGTTTTGAACCTTTCCTGTGAGACCAGTTTTAGATTCCGATGCTTCACTTCAGGTTTACTGTATCGTTTGGACCTTCTTATTGACGTTGAAACACGGTAATTGCATCGGAATTAAATACAAAAGTCACAATGCCGATTTAAATACAACAAGACTGACGCTTCTTACTGTCGAAATTTTGAACCTTTCCAGTAAGACCAGTTTTAGATTTCGATGCTTCACTTCAGGTTTACTGTATCCCTTGAACATTCGTATTGACGATGAAACACAGGAATTGCAACGGAAATAAATACAAAAGGCACAATGCCGACTTAAGTACAAGAAGACTGACTCTTCTTACTGTCTAAATTTTGAAACCTTCCTGTGAGACCAATTTTAGGATCCGATGTTACCCTTCAGGTTTACTGTATCCCTTGGACCTTCTTATTTACGATGAAACACAGAAATTGCATCGGGATCAAATACAAAAGGCACAAAGCCGACATCAGTAGAAGAAGATTGACTCTTCTTACTTTCTATGATTTGAGTCTTTCCTGTGAGACCAGTTTTAAACTCCGAAGCTTCACTTCAGGTTTACTGTATCCCTTGGAATTTCTTATTGACTATGAAACACAGAAATTGCATCTGAAGTGAATACAAAAGGCACAATGCCGACTTGAGTACAAGAAGACTGACTCTTCTTACTTTCTAGGTTTTGAACCTTTCCTGTGAGACCAGTTTTAGATTCCGATGCTTCACTTCAGGTTTACTGTATCCCTTGGACATTCTTATTGACGATGATACACAGAAATAGCATCGGAATCAAATAGAAAAGGCACAGTGCCGACTTAAGTACAAGAAGACTGACTCTTCTTACATTCTATGATTTGAGCCTTTCCTGTGTGACCAGTTTTAGATCCCGATGCTTCACGTCAGGTTTTCTGTATCCACTCGAACTTCACATTTAGGATGAAACACAGAAATTGCAATGGAACTTAATATAAAAGTCACAAAGCTGACTTAAGTACAAGAAGACTGACTGTTCTTACTGTATAAATTTTGAACCTTTCCTGTAAAACCAGTTTTAGATTCCGATACTTCACTATAGGTTTACTGTATCCCTTGGACATTCTTATTGACGATGAAACAAAGAAATTGCGTGGGAATTAAATACAAAAGGAACAATGCCGACTTAAGTGCAAGAAGACTGACCCTTCTTACTGTCTAAATTTTGAACCTTTCCTGTGACACCACCTTTAGATACTGATGCTTCACTTCAGGTTTACTATATCCCATGGACCTTTTTATTGACGATGAATCACAGAAATTGCATCTGAATTTAATACAACACGCACAATGCCGACTTAAGTACAAGAAGACTGACTGTTCTTACTGTCAAAATTTTGAACCTTTCCTGTAAAACCAGTTTAAGATTCCGATGCTTCACTATAGGTTTACTGATTCCCTTGGACCTTCTTATTCACGATGAAACACAGAAATTGCATCGGGATCAAATACAAAAGGCACAAAGCCGACATCAGCAGAGGAAGACTGACTCTTCTTACAGTCTATGATTTGAGCCTTTCCTGTGAGACCAGTTTAAAATTCCGATGCTTCACTTCAGGTTTACTGTATCCCTTGGACGTTCTTATTGACTATGAAACACAGAAATTGCATCTGAATTTAATACAACACGCACAATGCCGACTTAAGTACAAGAAGACTGACTGTTCTTACTGTCAAAATTTTGAACCTTTCCTGTAAAACCAGTTTAAGATTCCGATGCTTCACTATAGGTTTACTGTATCCCTTGGACCTTCTTATTGACGATGAAACACAGAAATTGCGTGGGAATTAAGTACAAAAGGCACAATGCCAACTTAAGTGCAAGAAGACTGACCCTTCTTACTGTCTAAATTTTGAACCTTTCCTGTGACACCACCTTTAGAAACTGATGCTTAACTTCAGGTTTACTATATCCCATGGTCCTTTTTATTGACGATGAAACACAGAAATTGCAACGGAATTAAATACAAAAGGCCCAATGCCAACTTAAGTACAAGAAGACTGACTCTTCTTACTGTGTATGTTTTGAACCTCTCCTGAGACCCCGGTTTTAGTTTCTGATGCTTCACTTTAGGTTTACATTATCCCTTGGACCGTCCTATTGACGATGAAACACAGAAATTTCATCGGGATTAAATACAAAAGGCACAATGCCGACTCAAGTACAAGAAGACTGACTCTTCTTACTGTCTATGTTTTGAACCTTTCCCGTGAGACCACTTTTAGATTCCGATGCTTCACTTCTGTTTTACTGTATTTCTTGGACCTTCTTATTGACGATGAGACACAGAAATTGCATCGGAATTAAATACAAAAGGCACAATGCCGACTTAAGTACAAGAACACTGACTCTTCTCACTGTCTATGGTTTGAACCTTTCCTGTGTGACCAGTTTTATATTCCGGTGCTTCACTTCAGGCTGACTGTATCCTTTGGATCTTCGTATTGACGATGAAACACAGAAATTCCATCGGAATCATATACAAAAGAAACAATGCCGACTTTAGTACAAGAAGACTGACTCTTCTTACTGTCTATGTTTTGAACCTTTCCTGTGAGACCAGTTTCAGATTCCGATGCTTCACTTCAGGTTTACTGTATCCCTTGGACCTTCTTATTGACGATGAAACACAGAAATTGCGCCGGAATTAAATAAAAAAGGCACAATGCCAACTTTAACACAAGAATCTTGACTCTTCTTACTGTCTATGGTTTGAACCTTTCCTGTGAGACCAGTTTTAGATTCCGATGCTTCACTTCAGGTTTACTGTATCCCTTGGACCTTCTTATTGACGTTGAAACACGGTAATTCCATCGCAATTAAATACAAAAGTCACAATGCCGATTTAAATACAGTAAGACTGACTCTTCTTACTGTTAAAATTTTGAACCTTTCCAGTAAGGCCAGTTTTAGATTCCGATGCTTCACTTCAGGTTTACTGATTCCCTTGGACCTTCTTATTCACGATGAAACACAGAAATTGCATCTGAATTTAATACAACACGCACAATGCCGACTTAAGTACAAGAAGACTGACTGTTCTTACTGTCAAAATTTTGAACCTTTCCTGTAAAACCAGTTTAAGATTCCGATGCTTCACTATAGGTTTACTCTATCCCTTGGACCTTCTTATTGACGATGAAACACAGAAATTGCGTGGGAATTAAATACAAAAGGCACAATGCCGACTTAAGTGCAAGAAGACTGACCCTTCTTACTGTCTAAAATTTGAACCTTTCCTGTGACACCACCTTTAGAAACTGATGCTTAACTTCAGGTTTACTATATCCCATGGACCTTTTTATTGACGATGAAACACAGAAATTGCACCCGTATTAAGTACACAAGGCACAATGCCGACTTAAGTACAAGAAGACTAACTCATCTTACAGTCTATGATTTAAACCATTCCTGTGAGTCCATTTTTGGGTTCCGATGTTTCACTTCAGGTTTACTGTATCCCTTGAACCCTCATATTGACGATGAAACACAGAAATTGCATGGGAATTAAATACAAAACGCACAATGCCGACTTAAGCACAAGAAGACTGATTCCTCTTAGAGTCTATGATTTTAGCCTATCCTGTGAGACCAGTTTTAAATTCCGATGCTTCAGTTCAGGTTTACTGTATCCCTTGGACCTACTTATTGACGATGAAACACAGAAATTGCATGGGTAATAAATACAAAAGGCACAATGCGGACTTATGTACAAGAAGACTGACGCTTTTTACTGTCTATGTTTTGAACCTTTCCTGTCAGACCAGTTTTAGATTCCGATGCTTCACTTCAGGTTAACTCTATCCCTTGGACCTTCTTATCGACGATGAAACACAGAAATTGCATCGGAATTAATTCCAAAATGGACAATGCCGACATAAGTACAGGAAAACTGACTCTTCTTACTCTCTATGATTTGAACCTTTCCTGTGAGACCAGTTTTTGATTTCGATGCTTCACTTCAGATTTACTGTATCCGTTGGACCTTCTTATTGACGATGATACACAGAAATTGCATCGGTATTAAATACAAAAGGCACAATGCCGACTTAAGTACAAGAAGACTGACTCTTCTTACTGTCTATGTTTTGAACCATTCCTGTGAGACCAGTTTTAGATTCCGATGCTTCGCTTCAGGTTTACTATTTACTTCGGACCTTCTCATTGACGATCAAACACAGAACTTCAATCGGGATTAGATACAAAAGACACAATGCAGACTTAGGTACAAGAAGACCGACTCTTCTTACTGTCTATGATTTGAATCTTTCTTGTGAGACCAGTTTTCGATTCCCATGCTCTACTTCAGGTTTACTGTATCCTTTGGATCTTCTTATTGACGATGAAACACAGAAATTGCATCGGAATTAAATACAAATGGCACAATGCCGACTTAAGTACAACAAGTTTGACTCTTCTCACAGTCTATATTTTGAACCTTTCCTGTGAGACCAGTTTTAGATTCCGTTGCTTCACTTCTGTTTTACTGTATCCCTTAGACATTTTTATTGACGATGAAACACAGAAATTGCAACGGAATTAAATACAAAAGGCCCAATGCCAACTTAAGTACAAGAAGACTGACTCTTCTTACTCCGTATGTTTTGAACCTCTCCTGAGAAACCAGTTTTAGTTTCTGATGCTTCACTTTAGGTTTACATTATCCCTTGGACCGTCCTATTGACGATGAAACACAGAAATTTCATCGGGATTAAATACAAGAGGCACAATGCCGACTTAAGTACAAGAAGACTGACTCTTCTTACTGTCTATGTTTTGAACCTTTCCCGTGAGACCACTTTTAGATTCCGATGCTTCACTTCTGTTTTACTGTATTTCTTGGACCTTCTTATTGACGATGAAACACAGAAATTGCGTCGGAATTACACACAAAAGGCACAATGCCGACTTAAGTACAAGAAGACTGACTCTTCTTACTGTCTATATTTTGAACCTTTCCTGTGACACCGGTTTAAATTCCGATGCTTCACTTCAGATTTACTGTATCCCTTGGACCTTCTTATTGACTTAGAAACACAGAAATTGCATTAGAATTAAATACAAAAAGCACAATGCCGACTTAAATACAAGGAGACTGAATCTTCTTACTGTCTATGATTTGAACCTATCCTGGGAGAGCAGTTTCAGATTCCGATACTTCACTTCAGGTTTACTGTATCCCTTGGACCATCTTATTGACGATGAAACACAGAAATTGCATCGGAATTAAGTACAAAAGGCACATTGCCAACTTAAGTACAAGAAGACTGACTCTTCTTACTACCTACGTTGTGAACATTTCCTGTGAGACCAGTTTTAGATTCCGACGCTTCACTTCAAGTTTACTGTATCCCTTGGACCTTCTTATTGACGATGAGACACAGAAATTGCATCGGAATTAAATACAAAAGGCACAATGCCGACTTAAGTACAAGAACACTGACTCTTCTCACTGTCTATGGTTTGAACCTTTCCTGTGTGACCAGTTTTATATTCCGGTGCTTCACTTCAGGCTGACTGTATCCTTTGGATCTTCTTATTGACGATGAAACACAGAAATTCCATCGGAATCATATACAAAAGGCACAATGCCGACTTAAGTACAAGAAGACTGACTCTTCTTACTGTCTATGTTTTGAACCTTTCCTGTGAGACCAGTTTCAGATTCCGATGCTTCACTTCAGGTTTACTGTATCCCTTGGACCTTCTTATTGACGATGAAACACAGAAATTGCGTCGGAATTAAATAAAAAATGCACAATGCCAACTTTAGTACAAGAATCTTGACTCTTCTTACTGTCTATGGTTTGAACCTTTCCTGTGAGACCAGTTTTAGATTCCGATGCTTCACTTTAGGTTTACTGTATCCTTTGGATATTCGTATTGACGATGAAACACAGATATTGCATCGGAATTAAATACAAAAGGCACAATGCCAACTTAAGTACAAGAAGACCGACTCTTCTTACTGTCTATACTTTGAACATTTCCCGTGAGAACAATTTTAGATTCTGATGCTTCACTTCTGTTTTACTGTATCCTTTAGACCTTCTTATTGACGAGGAAACACAGAAATTGCATCGGAATCAAATACAAAAGGCACAATGACGACTTAAGTACAAGAAGACTGACTCTTGTCACAGTGTATGTATTGAACTATTCCTGTGACTCCAGTTTTAGATTCCGATGTTTCACGTAAGGTTTACTGTATCCTTTCGACCTTCTCATTGGCGATGAAGCACAGAAATTGCATCTGAATAAAATACAAAAGGCACAATGCCGACTTAAGTACAAGAAGACTGACTCTTCTTACGGTCTATGATTTGATTCTTTCCTGTGCGACCAGTTTTAGATATCGATGCTTCACTTCAGGTTTACTATATCCCTTGGACCTTCGTATTGACGATGAAACACAGAAATTGCAACTGAATAAAATACAAAAGGCACAATGCCGCCTTAAGTACAAGAAGACTGACTCTTCTTACTGTTTATGTTTTGAAACTTTCCTGTGAGACCAGTTTTAGATTCCGATGCTTCACTTCAGGTTTACTGTATCCCTTGGACCTTTTTATTGACGATGAAACACAGAAATTGCACTGGAATTAAATACAAAGGGCACAATGCCGACTTAAGTAAAAGAAAACTGACTCTTCTTACTGTCTATGCTTTGAACCTTTCCTATAAGACCAGTTTCAGATTCCTATGCTTCAGTTCAGGTTTACTGTATCCCTTGGAAATTCTTATTGTCGATGAAACACAGAAATTGCATCTGAATTAAATACAAAAGTCACAATGCCGACTTAAGCACAAGAAGACAGACTCTTGTCACTGTCTATGTTTTGAACTATTCCTGTGACTCCAGTTTTAGATTCCGATGTTTCACTTAAGGTTTACTGTATCCCTTCGACCTTCTCATTGGCGATGAAGCACAGAAATTGCATCGGAATAAAATACAAAAGGCACATTGCCGACTTAAGTACAAGAGGACTGACTCTTCTTACTGTCTATGTTTTGAAACTTTACTGTGAGACCTGTTTTAGGTTCCGTTGCTTCACTTGTGTTTTACTGTATCTCTTGGACCTTCGTAATGACGATGAAAGACAGAAATTGCATCCGAATTAAATACAAAAGGCACTATGCCGACTTAAGTACAAGAAGACTAACTCTTGTTACTGATTATGTTTTGGACCTTTCCTGTGAGACCTCTTTTAGATTCCGATGCTTCACTTCAGGTTTACTGTATCCTTTGGACCTTCTTGATGACGGTGAAACACAGAAATTGCATCGGAATTAAATACAAATGACACAATGCCGACTCAGTACAAGAAGACTGACTCTTCTTACTGGCTATGATTTTAAGCTTTCTTGTGGGACCAGTTTTCGATTCCGATGCTACACTTAAGGTTTACTGTATCCCTTGGACCTTCTTATTGACGATGAAACACAGAAATTGCATCATAATAAAATACAAAAGGCACAATGCCAACTTAAGTACAAGTAGACTGACTCTTCTTACTGTCCATAATTTGAATCTTTCCTGTGTGACCAGTTCTCGATTACGAAGCTTCACTTCATGTTTATTGTATCGCTTGGACCTTCTTACTGACGATGAAACACAGAAATTGCATCTGAATAAAATACAAAAAGCACAATGCCGACTTAAGTACAAGAAGACTGTCTCTTCTTACTGTCTATGTTTTGAACCTATCCTGTGACACCAGTTTCAGATTCCGATGCTTCACTTCAGGTTTACTATATCCCTTGGACCATCTTATTGACGATGAAACACAGAAATTGCATCGGAATTAAGTACAAAAGGCACATTGCCGACTTAAGTACAAGAAGACAGACTCTTGTTACTGATTATGTTTTCTACCTTTCCTGTGAGACCTGTTTTAGATTCCGATGCTTCATTTCAGGTTTACTGTATCCTTTGGACCTTCTTGATGACGGTGAAACACAGAAATTGCATCGGAATCATACACAAATGACACAATGCCGTCTCAGTACAAGAAAACTGACTCTTCTTACTGCCTATGATTTTAAGCTTTCTTGTGGGACCAGTTTTCGATTCCGATGCTACACTTAAGGTTTACTGTACCCCTTGGGCCTTCTTTTGACGATGAAACACAGAAATTGCATCGGAATTTAGTACAAAGGCACATTGCCGACTTAAGCACAAGAAGACTTACTCTTCTTATTACCTATGTCTTGAACATTTTCTGTGAGACAAGTTTTAGATATAGATACTTCACTTTAAGTTTACTGTATCCCTTGGACCTTCTTATTGACGATGAAACACAGAAATTTCATCGGAATTAATTACAAAAGGCACAATGCCGACTTAAGTACAGGAGCACTGACTCTTCTTACATTCTATGATTTGAGCCTTTCCTGTGCCACCAGTTTTAGATATCGATGCTTCACTTCCGGTTTACTGTATCCCTTGGACCCTCTAATTGACGACGAAACACAGAAATTGCATCTGAATAAAATACAAAAGGCACAATGCCGACTTAAGTACAAGAAGACTGACTCTTCTTACTGTCTCTGTTTTGAACCTTCCCTGTGAGTCCAGATTCAGATTCCGATGCTTCACTTCAGGTTTACTGTATCCGTTGGACCTTCTTTATGACGATGAAAGACAGAAATTGCATCGAAATTAAGTACAAAAGGCACATTGCCGACTTACGTACAAGAAGACTGACTCTTCTTACTGTCTATGCTTTGAACCTTTCCTGTGAGCCCACTTTTCGATTCCGATGCTTCACTTCAGGTTTACTGTATCCCTTGGACCTTCTTATTGACGATGAAACACAGAAATTGCATCTGAATAAGATACAAAAGGCACAATGCCGACTTAAGTACAAGTAGACTGACTCTTCTTACTGTCTATAATTTGAATCTTTCCTGTGTGACCAGTTTTCGATTACGAAGCTTCACTTCATGTTTACTGTATCCCTTGGACCTTCTTATTGACGATGAAACACAGAAATTGCATCTGAATAAAATACAAAAGGCACAATGCCGACTTAAGTACAAGAAGACTGTCTCGTCTTACTGTCTATGTTTTGAACCTATCCTGTGACACCAGTTTCAGATTCCGATGCTTCACTTCAGGTTTACTATATCCCTTGGACCATCTTATTGACGATGAAACACAGAAATTGCATCGGAATTAAGTACAAAAGGCACATTGCCGACTTAAGTACAAGAAGACAGACTCTTCTTATTGTCTATGTTTTGAACCTTTCCTGTGATACCAGTTATAGACTCCGACGCTTCACTTCACGCTTACTGTTTCTCTTGGACCTTCTTATTGACGATGAAACACAGAAATTGCATCTGACTTAAATACAAAAGGCACAATGCCGACTTAAGTACAAGAGGACTGACTGTTTTTACGTTCTATGATTTGAGCCTTTCTGTGAGACAAGTTTTAAATATCGATACTTCACTTCAGGTTCACTGTATCCCTTGGACCTTCTTATTGACGATGAAACACAGAAATTGCATCGGAATTAATTACAAAGGGCACAATGCCGACTTAAGTAAAGGAAGACTTACTCTTCTTACTACCTATGTCTTGAACATTTCCTGTGAGACAAGTTTTAGATATCGATTCTTCACTTCAAGTTTACTGTATCCCTTGGTCCTTCTTATTGACGATGAAACACAGACATTGCATCGGAATTAATTACAAAAGGCACAATGCCGACTTAAGTACAAGAGGACTGACTTTTTTTACATTCTATGTTTTGAGCCTTTCCTGTGCGACCAGTTTTAGATATCGATGCTACACTTCAGGTTTACTGTACCCCTGGGACCCTCTAATTGACGATGAAACACAGAAATTGCATCTGAATAAAATACAAAAGGTACAATGCCGACTTATGTACAAGAAGACTGACACTTCTTACTGTCTATGATTTGAACCTCTCGTGTGAGACCAGTTTTAGATTCCGATGCTTCACCTCAGGTTTACTGTATCCCTTGGACCTTCTTATTGTCGATGAAAGACAGAAATTGCATCGAATTTAAGTACAAAAGGCACATTGCCGACTTAAATAAACAAGAAGACTGACTCGTCTTACTGTCTGTTATTTGAACCTTCCCTGTGAGACCAGTTTTAGATCCGATGCATCACGTCAGGTTTACTGTATTCCTTGGACCTTCTCAATGACGATGAAACACAGAAATTGCATCGGAATGAAATACAAAAGGCACATTGCCGACATAACTACAAGAGGACTGACTGATCTTACATTCTATGATTTGAGCCTTTCCTGTGAGACGAGTTTTAGATATCGAAGATTCAGTTCGGGGTTACTGTATCCCTTGGACCTTCTTATTGACGATGAAACACAGAAATTGCATCGGAATTAAATACAAAAGGCAGAATGCCGACTTCATTACAAGAAGAATGACTCTTCTTACTGTCTATGATTTGAACCTATCCTGTGACACCAGTTTCAGATTCCGACGCTTCACTTCAAATTTACTATATACCTTGGACCATCTTATTGACGATGAAACACAGAAATTGCATCGGAATTAAATACAAATGGCACAATGCCGACTTAAGTACAGGGGCACTGACTCTTCTTACTGTCTATGATTTGATCCTTTCCTGTGTGACCAGTTTTAAATATCGATGCTTTACTTCAGGTTTGCTGTATCCCTTGGACCTTCTTATTGACGATGAAACACAGAAATTGCATCGTAATTAAATACAAAAGGCACAATGCCAACTTAAGTACATGAAGACTGACTCTTCTTACTGTCTATGTTTTGAACCTTTCCTGTGCGACCAGTTTTAGATTCCAATGCTTCACTTCTGTCTTACTGTAGCCCTTGGACCTTCCTTTTGACGATGAAACGCAGAAATTGCATCGGAATTAAATTCAAAAGGCACAATGTCGACTTAGGTACAATAAGACTGACTCTTCCTACTGTCAACGCTTTGAACCTTTCCTGTAACACCAGTTTTAGATTCCGAAGCTTCACTTCACGTTTACTGTATTTCTTGGACCTCCCTATTGACGATGAAACACAGAAATTGCATCTGACTTAAATACAAAAGGCACAATGCCGACTTAAGGACAAGAAGACTGACTCTTCTTACTTTCTATGTTTTTAACCTTTCCTGTGAGACCAGTTTTAGATTCCAATGCTTCACTTCAGGTTTACTGTAACCCTTGGACCTTCTTATTGACGATGAAACACAGAAATTGCATCGGAATTAAATACAAAAGGCACAATGCCGACTTAAGTACAAAAAGACTGACTCTTCTCGCTGTCTATCTTATAAACCATTCCTGTGACACCAGTTTTAGATTCCGATGCTTCACTTCAGGTTTACTGTATCCCTTGGACCTTTATATTGACGATGAAACACAGATATTGCATCGGAATTAAATACAAAAGGCACAATACCGACTTAAGTACTAGAATACTGACTCTTCTAGCTGTCTACGTTTGAGCCTTTCCAATGAGACCAGATTTAGATTCCGATGCTTCACTTCTGTTTTACTGTATCGCTTGGACTTTCTTATTGACGATGAAACACAGAAATTGCATCGGAAATAAATACAAAACTTGCAATGCCAACTTAAGTACAAGAAAACTGACTCTTCTTACTGTCTACGATTTGAATTCTTCCTGTGAGACCTTCTTTCGATTCCGATACTTCACTTCAGGTATACTGTACCCCTTGGAACTTCTTATTGACGATGATACACAGAAATTGCATCTGAATTTAAAACAAAAGGCACAATGCCAACTTAAGTACATGAAAACAGACTCTTCCTACTGTCTATGTTCTGAGCATTTCCTGTGAGACCAGTTTTAGATTCCGATGCTTCACTTCAAGTTTTCTGTATCCCTTGAACCTTCTTATTGACGATGAAACACAGAAATTGCATAGAAAGTAATTACAAAAGGCTCAATGCCGACTTAAGCACAAGAAGACTGACTCTTCTTACTGTCTATGATTTGAGCCCTTCCTGTGACACCAGTCTTAATTTCCGACGCTTCACTTCAGGTTTACTGTATCAGTTGGGCCTCCTTATTGACGATGAAACACAGAAATTGCATCGGAATTAAATACAAATGGTAAAATTCCGACTTAAGTACAAGAAGACTGACTCTTCTTACTTTCTATGATTTGAACCTTTCCTGTAAAACCAGTTTTAGATTCCGATGCTTCACTTCAGGTTTACTGTATGCCTTGGACACACTTATTGACGATGATACACAGTAATTGCATCGGTATCAAATAGTAAAGTCACAATGCGGAGTTAAGTACAAGAAGACTGACACTTATTACATTCTATGATTTGAGCCTTTCCTGCGAGACCAGTTTTAAAATCCTGATGCTTCACGTCAGGTTTTCTGTATCCCTTGGAACTTCACATTTAGGATGAAACACAGAAATTGCAATGGAGCTTAATATAAAAGTCACAGAGCCGACTTAAGTACAAGAAGAGTGACTCTTCTAACTGTCTATGTTTTAAACCTTCCCTGTGAGACCAGTTTTAAATTCCGATGCTTCAGTTCAGGTTTACTGTATCCCTTGGTTCTTCTAATTGACAATGATACACAGAAATTGCATCGGTTTTAAATACAAAAGGCACAACGCCGACTTAAGTTCAAGAATACTGACTCTTCTTACTGTCTACGTTTTGAACCTCTCCTGCGCGACCAGTTTTCGATTCCGATGCTCCACTTCAGGTTTAATGTATCCTTTGGATCTTCTTATTGACGATGAAACACAGAAATTGCATCGGAATTATATACAAATGGCACAATGCCGACTTAAGTGCAAGAGGACTGACTGATCTTCCATTCTATGATTTGAGCCCTTCCTGTGCAACCAGTTTTAGATAACGATGCTTTACTTCAGAATTACTGTATCCCTTGGACCTTCATATTGACGATGAAACACAGAAATTGCATAGGAATTAAATACAAAAGGCACAATGCCAACATTAGTATAAGAATATTGACTCTTCTTACTGTCTATGGTTTGAACCTTTCCTGTGAGACCAGTTTTAGATTCCGGTGCTTCGCTTCAGGTTTACTGTATCCCTTCGATATTCTTATTGACGATGAAACACAGAAATTGTATCGGAATTAAATACAAAAGGCACAATGCCGACTAGTGTACAAGAAGACTGACTCTTCTTACTGTCTATGTTTGGATCCTTTCCTGTGAGACCAGATTTAGATTCCGATGCTTCACTTCAGGTTTACTGTATCACTTGGACCTTCTCATTGGCGATGAAACACAGAAATTGCATCGGAATTAAATACAAAATGCACAATGTCGACTTAAGTACAAGAGGACTGACTGATCTTACATTCTATGATTTGAACATTTCCTGTGCGGCCAGTTTTAGATACCGATGCTACACTTCAGGTTTACTGTATCCCTTGGACCTTCATATTGACGATGAAACACAGAAATTGCATAGGAATTAAATACAAAAGGCACAATGCCAACTTTAGTATAAGAATATTGACTCTTCTTACGGTCTATGGTTTGAACCTTTCCTGTGAGACCAGTTTTAGATTCCGGTGCTTCACTTCAGGTTTACTGTATCCCTTGAATATTCGTATTGACGATGAAACACAGAAATTGCATCGGAATTAAATACAAAAGGCACAATGCCGACTTAAGTACAAGAAGACTGACTCTTCTTACAGTCTATATTTTGAAACTTTCCTGTGAGACCAGTTTTAGATTCCGATGCTTCACTTCTGTTTCACTGTATCCCTTAGACATTCTTATTGACGATGAAACACAGTAATTGCATCGGAATAAAAGACAAAAGGAACAATGCCGACTTAAGTACAAGAAGACTGACTCTTCTTACTGTCTATGATTTGAACATTTCCTGTGAGACAAGTTTTGGGTATCGATGCTTCACTTCAGGTTTACTGTATCCCTTGGACCTTATTATTGACGATGAAAAACAGAAATTGCATCGGAATCAAATACAGAAGCCACAATGCCAACTTAAGTACAAGAAGACTGACTATTCTTACAGTCTATGTTTTGAACCTTTCCTGAGAGATCAGTTTTAGTTTCCGAAGCTTCACTTCAGGTTTACAGTATCCCTTGGACCTTCCTATTGACGATGAAACACAGAAATTAGTTCGAAATTAGATACAAAAGGCACAATGCCGACTTAAGTACATGAAGACTGACTCTTCTTACTGCCTATGGTTTGAACCTTTCCTGTGAGACCAGTTTTAGATTCCGGTGCTTCACTTCAGGTTTACTTTATCCTTTGGAACTTCTTATTGACAATGAAACACAGAAATTCCATCGGAATTAGATACAAAAGGCACAATGCAGGCTTAAGTACAAGAAGACTGACTCTTCTTACTGTCATTGTTTTGAACCTTTCCTGTGAGTCCGGTTTTAGATTTCGATGCTTCACTTCAGTTTTACTGTATCCCTTGGACCCTCTTATTCACGATGGAACACAGAAATTGCATCGGAATTACATACGAAAGCACAATGCCGACGTAAGTACAAGAAGACTGACTCTTCTTACTGTCTATGTTTTGAACCTTTCCTGTGAGACCAATTTCAGAATCCGATGCTTCTCTTCAGGTTTACTGTATCCCTTGGACCTTCTTATTGACGATGAAACACAGATATTGCATCGGATATAAATACAAAAGGCACAATGCCGACTTAAGTACAAGAGGACTGACTGATCTTACATTCTATGGTATGAGCCTTTCCTGTGAGACCAGTTTTAGAAATCGATCCTTCACTTCAGGTTTACTGATTAACTTGGACCGTCTTATTGACGATGAAACACAGAAATAGCATGGGAATTAAATACAAAAGGCACAATGCCGACTTAAGTACAAGAAAACTGACTCGTCTTGCTACCCATGCTTTGAACCTTTCCTGAGAAACCAGTGTTAGTTTTTGATGCTTCACTTCAGGTTTACAGTATCCCATGGACCGTCCTATTGACGACGAAACACAGAAATTGCATCGGAATTAAATACAAAATGAACAAGGCCGACGTAAGTACAAGGAGACTGAATCTTCTTACTGTCTATGTTTTGAACCTATCCTGTGAGACCAGTTTCAGATTCCGATGCTTCACTTCAGGTTTACCGTAGCCCTTGGACCATCTTATTGACGATGAAACACAGAAATTGCATCGGAATTAAGTACAAAAGGCACATTGCCGACTTAAGTACAAGAAGACTGACACTTCTTACTGTCTATGTTTTGAAGCTTTGCTGTGAGACGAGTTTTAGATTCCGACGCTTCACTTCAGGTTTACTGTATCCCTTGGACCTTATTGACGAAGAAACACAGAAATTGCATCGTAATTAAATACTAAATGCACAATGCCGACTTAAGTACAAGAAGAATGACTCTTCTTACCGTCTACAATATGAATCTTTCCTGTGAGACCAGGTTTCGATTCCGATGCTTCACTTCAGGTTTACTGTATCCGTTGGACCTTCATATTGACGATGAAACACAGATATTGCATCGGAATTAAATACAAAAGGCACAACGCCGACTTAAGTACAGGAGCACTGACTCTTCTTACATACTATGATTTGAGCCTTTCCTGTTTGACCGGTTTTAGATATCGATGCTTCACTTCAGGTTTACTGTATCCCTTGGACCTTTTATTTGACGATGAAACACAGAAATTGCATCGGAATTAAATAAAAAAGGCACAATGCCGACTTAAGTACAATAATACTGACTCTTCTTACTGTGTTTTTAACCTTTCCTGTGATACCAGTTTTAGATTCCGATGCTTCACTTCAGGCTTACTGTATCCCTTGGACCTTCTCATTGGCGATGAAACACTGAAATTGCATCGGAATTAAATACAAATGGCACAATGCCGACTTAAGTACAAGAGCACTCACTGATCTTACATTCTATGGTTTGAGCCTTGTCTGTGCGAATAGTTTTAGATAACGATGCTTTACTTCAGGTTTACTGTATCTCTTGGACCCTCTTATTGACGATGAAACAGAGAAATTGCATGATAATTATATACAAAAGGCACAATGCCGACTTAAGTACAAGAGGACTGACACTTCTTACTGTCTATGTTTTGAACCTTTGCTGTGAGACCAGTTTTAGATTCCGACGCTTCACTTCAGGTTTACTGTATCCCTTGGACCTTCTTATTGACGATGAAACACAGAAATTGCATCGTAATTAAATACAAAATGCACAATGCCGACTTAAGTACAAGAAGACTGACTCTACTTACTGTCTATAATATTAATCTTTCCTGTGAGACCAGTTTTCGATTCCGATGCTTCACTTCAGGTTTACTGTATCCGTTGGACCTTCATATTGTCGATTAAACACAGATATTGCATCGGAATTAGACACAAAAGGCACAATGACGACTTAAGTACAGGAGCACTGACTATTCTTACATACTATGATTTGAGCCTATCCTGTGCGACCAGTTTTAGATATTGATGCTTCACTTCAGGTTTACTGTTTCCCTTGGACCTTCTTATTGACGATGAAACACAGAAATTGCATCGTAATTAAATACAAAATGCACAATGCCGACTTAAGTACAAGAATACTGACTCTTCTTACTGTCTACGTCTTGAACCTTTCCGGTGCGACCAGTTTCAGATATCGATGCTTCACTTCATTTTTACTTTATCCCTTGGACCGTGTTATTGACAATGAAACACAGAAATTGCATCTGAATAAAATACAAAAGGCACAATGCCGATATAAGTACAAGAAGACTGACTCTTCTTACTGTCTATGTTTTGAACCTTTCCTGTGAGACCAGTATTAGATTCCAATGCTTCACTTCAGGTTTACTGTATCCCTTGGACCTTCTTATTGACAATGAAACACAGAAATTGCACCGGAATTAAATACAAAAGGCACAATGCCGACTTAAGTACAAGAAGAATGACTCTTCTCACTGTCTATGCTTTGAACCATTCCTGTGACACCAGTTTTAGATTCCGATGCTACACGTCTGGTTTACTGTATCCCTCGGACCTTCTTATTGACGATGAAACACAGAAATTGCATCGGAATTTAATACAAAAAGCACAATGCCGACTTAAGTACAAGAAGACTGACTCTTCTTACTGTCTATGCTTTGAACCTTTCCTGTAAGACCAGTTTCAGATTCCGATTCTTCACTTCAGGTTTACTGTATCCCTTGGACCTTCAAATTGACGATGTAACACATTAATTGTATCGGAATCATTTACAAAAGGCACAATGCAGACTTAAGTACAAGAAGACTGACTCTTTTCACCGTCTATGTTTTGAACTATTCCTGTGACTCCAGTTTTAGATTCCGATGTTTCACTTAAGGTTTACTGTATCCCTCCGACCTTCTTATTGACGATGAAACACAGAAATTGCATCGGAGTTAAATACAAAAGGCACAATGCCGAGTTAAGTACAAAAAGACTGACTCTTCTTACTGTCCATGTTTTGAACCTTACCGGAGAGACCAGTTTTAGTTTCCGATGCTTCACTTTAATTTCACAGTATCGCTTGGACCTTCCTATTGACGATGAAACACAGAAATTACTTCGGAATTAAATACATAAAGCACAATGCCGACTTCAGTACAAGAACACTGACTCTTCTCACTGTCTATGGTTTGAACCTTTCCTGTGAGACCAGTTTTAGATTCCAATGCTTCACTTCAGGTTGACTGTATCCTTTGGAACTTCTTATTGACGATGAAACACATTAATTGTATCGGAATCATTTACAAAAGGCACAATGCAGACTTAAGTACAAGAAGACTGACTCTTCTTACTGTCTATGTTTTGAACCTTTCCTGTGAGTCCGGTTTCAGATTCCGATGCTTCACTTCTGTTTTACTGTATGCCTTGGCCCTTATTATTCATGATGAGGCACAGAAATTGCATCGGAGTTAAATACAAACGGCACAATGCCGACTTAAGTACAAGAAGACTGACTCTTCTTACTGTCTATGTTTTTAACCTTTTCTGTGAGACCAGTTTTAGATTCCGATGCTTCACTTCAGGCTTACTGTATCCCTTGGACCTTCTCATTGGCGATGAAACACAGAAATTGCATCGGAATTAAATACAAATGGCACAATGCCGACTTAAGTACAAGAGGACTCACTGATCTTACATTCTATGATTTGAGCCTTTCCTGTGCGACCAGTTTTAGATATCGATGTTTTACTTCAGGTTTAATGTATCCCTTGATCCTTCGTATTGACGATGAAACACATAAATTGCATCGGATTTAAATACAAAAGGCACAATGCCAACTTAAGTACAAGAAGACTGATTCCTCTTACTGTCTATGATTTGAACCTTTCCTGAGAAACCAGTTTTAGTCTCTGATGCTTCACTTCAGAATTACAGTATCCCTTGGACCGTCCTATTGACGATGAAACACAGAAATTACATCGGAATTAAATACAACGCACAATGCCGACTTAAGTACAAGAAGACTGACTCTTCTTACTGTCTATGCTTTGAACCTTTCCTGTGAGACCAGTTTTAGATTCCGATGCTTCACTTCAGGTTTACTGTATCCCTTGGACCTTCTTATTGACTTAGAAACACAGAAATTGCATCGGAATGAAATAGAAAAGGCACAATGCCGACTTAAGTACAAGGAGACTAAATCCTTCTTACTGTCTATGTTATGAACCTTTCCTGTGAGACCAGTTTCAGAATCCGATGCTTCTCTTCAGGTTTACTGTATCCCGTGGACCTTCTTATTGACGATGAAGCACAGAAATTGCATCGGAATTAAATACAAAAGGCACAATGCCGACTTAAGTACAAGAGAACTGACTGATCTTACGTTCTATGATATGAGCCTTTCCTGTGAGACTAGTTTTAGATATCGATGCTTCACTTCAGGTTTTCTGATTAACTTGGACCGTCTTATTGTCGATGATACACAGAAATTGCATGGGAATTAAATAAAAAGGCACAATGCCGACTTAAGTACAAGAAGACTGACTCTTCTTACTGCCCATGTTTTGAACCTTTCCTGAGAAACCAGTTTTAGTTCCTGATGCTTCACTTCAGGTTTACAGTATCCCTTGGACCGTCCTATTGACGACTAAACACAGAAATTGCATCGTAATTAAATACAAAATGAACAATGCCGACCTAAGTACAAGATTACTGACTCTTCTTACTGTATATGTTTTGAACCTTTCCGGTGCGACCAGTTTTAGATATCGATGCTTCACTTCAGGTTTACTGTATCCCTTGGACCTTGTTATTGACGATGAAACACAGAAATTGCATCTGAATAAAATACAAAAGGCACAATGCCGACATAAGTACAAGAAGACTGACTCTTCTTATTGTCTATGTTTTGAACCTTTCCTGTGAGACCAGTATTAGATTCCGATGCTTCACTTCAGGTTTACTGTATCCCTTGGACCTTCTTATTGACATTGAAACACAGAAATTGCACCGGATTTAAATACAAAAAGCACAATGCCGACTTAAGTACAAGAAGCCTGACTCTTCTTACTGTCTATGTTTTGAACCTTTCCTGAGAGACCAGTTTTAGTTTCCGATGCTTCACTCTAGTTTCATAGTATCCCTTGGACCTTCCTATTGACGATGAAACACAGAAATTACTTCGGAATTAAATACAAAAGGCACAATGCCGACTTAAGTGCAAGAACACTGACTCTTCTCACTGTCTATGGTTTGAACCTTTACTGTGAAACCAGTACTAGATTCCAATGCTTCATTTCAGGTTGACTGTATCCTTTGGAACTTCTTATTGACTATGAAACACAGAAATTGCATCGGAATCATATACAAAAGGCACAATGAAGACTTAAGTACAAGAAGACTGACTCTTCTTACTGTCTATGTTTTGAACC
Source organism: Schistocerca americana (assembly GCF_021461395.2). Lineage (NCBI taxonomy): Eukaryota > Metazoa > Arthropoda > Insecta > Orthoptera > Acrididae > Schistocerca > Schistocerca americana. Next base: position 68,397,934 of record NC_060128.1, on the reverse strand, counting down.
TTTCCTGTGAGTCCAGTTTAAGATTCCGATGCTTCACTTCTGTTTTACTGTATGCCTTGGACCTTCTTATTCATGATGAAACATAGAAATTGCATCGGAATTAAATACAAAAGGCACAATGCCGACTTAAGTACAAGAAGGCTGACTCTTCTTACTGTCTATGTTTTGAACCTTACCTGTGAGACCAGTTTCAGATTCCGGTGCTTCACTTCAGGTTTACTGTATCCCTTGGACCTTCTTAATGACGATGAAACACAGAAATTGCATCGGAATTAAATACAAAAGGCACAATGCCGACTTAAGTACAAGAAGACTGTTTCTTCTTACTGTCTATGCTTTGAACCTTTCCTGTGAGACCAGTTCTAGATTCCGATGCTTCACTTCAGACTTACTGTATCCCTTGGACCTTCTTATTGACGATGAAACACAGAAATTACATCGGAATTAAATACAAAATGCACAATGCCGACTTAAGTACAAGACTACTGACTCTACTTACTGTCTATCTTTTTAACCTTTCCTGTGATACCAGTTTTAGATTCCGATGCTTCACTTCTGGTTTACTGTATCCCTTGGAAATTCTTATTGACGATGAGACTCAGAAATTGCATCTGAAATAAATACAAAAGGCACAATGCCGACTTAAACACAAGAAGACTGACTCTTCTTACTGACTATGTTTTGAACCTTTCCTGTTAGACCACATTCAGATTCCGATGCTTCACTTCAGGTTTACTCTATCCCTTGGACCTTCTCATTGGCGATCAAACACAGAAATTGCTTCGGAATTAAATACAAATGGCACAATGCCGACTTAAGTACAAGAGGACTCACTGGTCTTACATTCTATGATTTGAGCCTTTCCTGTGCGAATAGTTTTAGATAACGATGCTTTACTTCAGAATTACTGTATCTCTTGGACCCTCTTATTGACGATGAAACACAGAAATTGCATCGGAATTAAATACAAAAGGCACATTGCCGACTTAAGTACAAGAAGACTTACTCTTCTTACTGTCCATGTTTTGAACCTTTCCTGTGAAACCAGTTTTAGATTCCGAAGCTTCACTTCAGGTTTACTGTATCCCTTGGTCCTTCTTATTTATTTAGAATCACAGAAATTGCATCGGAAGGAAATACAAAAGGCACAATGCCGACTTAAGTACAAGGAGACTGAATCCTCTTACTGTCTATGTTTTGAACCTATCCTGTGAGACCAGTTTCAGTTTCCGATGCTTCTCTTCCGGTTTACTGTATCCCTTGGACCATCGTATTGACGATGAAACACAGAAATTGCATCGGAATTATGTACAAAAGGCACATTGCCGACTTAAGTATAAGAAGACTGACTCTTCTTACAACCTATGCTTTGAACCTTTCATGTGAGACCAGTTTTAGATTTCAGTGCTTCACTTCAGGTTGTCTGTATCCTTTGGAACGTCTTATTGACGATGAAACACAGAAATTGCATCGGTATCATATACAAAAGGCACAATGCGGACTTAAGTACAAGAAGAATGACTCTTCTTACTGTCTATGTTTTGTACCTTTCCTGTGAGTCCAGTTTTAGATTCCGATGCTTCACTTCTAATTTACTGTATCCCTTGGACCTTTTATTTGACGATGAAACACAGAAATTGCATCGGAATTAAATACAAAAGGCACAATGCCGACTTAAGTACAATAATACTGACTCTTCTTACTGTGTTTTTAACCTTTCCTGTGATACCAGTTTTAGATTCCGATGCTTCACTTCAGGCTTACTGTATCCCTTAGACCTTCTCATTGGCGATGAAACACTGAAATTGCATCGGAATTAAATACAAATGGCACAATGCCGACTTAAGTACAAGAGCACTCACTGATCTTACATTCTATGGTTTGAGCCTTTCCTGTGCGAATAGTTTTAGATAACGATTCTTTACTTCAGGTTGACTGTATCTCTTGGACCCTCTTATTGACGATGAAACACAGAAATTGCATGGGAATTATATACAAAAGGCACAATGCCGACTTAAGTACAAGAGGACTGACTCTTCTTACTGTCTATGTTTTGAACCTTTGCTGTGAGACCAGTTTTCGATTCCGACGCTTCACTTCAGGTTTACTGTATCCCTTGGACCTTCTTATTGACGATGAAACACAGAAATTGCATCGTAATTAAATACAAAATGCACAATGCCGACTTAAGTACAAGAAGACTGACTCTACTTACTGTCTATAATATGAATCTTTCCTGTGAGACCAGTTTTCGATTCCGATGCTTCACTTCAGGTTTACTGTATCCGTTGGACCTTCATATTGACGATGAAACACAGATATTGCATCGGAATTAGACACAAAAGGCACAATGCCGACTTAAGTACAGGAGCACTGACTATTCTTACATACTACGATTTGAGCCTTTCCTGTGCGACCAGTTTTAGATATCGATGCTTCACTTCAGGTTTACTGTTTCCCTTGGACCTTCTTATTGACGATGAAACACAGAAATTGCATCGTAATTAAATACAAAATGCACAATGCCGACTTAAGTACAAGAATACTGACTCTTCTTACTGTCTACGTCTTGAACCTTTCCGGTGCGACCAGTTTTAGATATCGATGCTTCACTTCATTTTTACTTTATCCCTTGGACCGTGTTATTGACAATGAAACACAGAAATTGCATCTGAATAAAATACAAAAGGCACAATGCCGACATAAGTACAAGAAGACTGACTCTTCTTACTGTCTATGTTTTGAACCTTTCCTGTGAGACCAGTATTAGATTCCGATGCTTCACTTCAGGTTTACTGTATCCCTTGGACCTTCTTATTGACAATGAAACACAGAAATTGCACCGGAATTAAATACAAAAGGCACAATGCCGACTTAAGTACAAGAAGAATGACTCTTCTCACTGTCTATGCTTTGAACCATTCCTGTGACACCAGTTTTAGATTCCGATGCTACACGTCTGGTTTACTGTATCCCACGGACCTTCTTATTGACGATGAAACACAGAAATTGCATCGGAATTTAATACAAAAAGCAAAATGCCGACTTAAGTACAAGAAGACTGACTCTTCTTACTGTCTATGCTTTGAACCTTTCCTGTAAGACCAGTTTCAGATTCCGATGCTTCACTTCAGGTTTACTGTATCCTTTGGACCTTCAAATTGACGATGTAACACCGGAATTGCATCTGAATTAAATACAAAAGGTACAATGCCGACTTAAGTACAAGAAGACTGACTCTTTTCACCGTCTATGTTTTGAACTATTCCTGTGACTCCAGTTTTAGATTCCGATGTTTCACTTAAGGTTTACTGTATCCCTCCGACCTTCTTATTGACGATGAAACACAGAAATTGCATCGGAGTTAAATACAAAAGGCACAGTGCCGAGTTAAGTACAAGAAGACTGACTCTTCCTACTGTCCATGTTTTGAACCTTACCGGAGAGACCAGTTTTAGTTTCCGATGCTTCACTTTAATTTCACAGTATCGCTTGGACCTTCCTATTGACGATGAAACACAGAAATTACTTCGGAATTAAATACATAAAGCACAATGCCGACTTCAGTACAAGAACACTGACTCTTCTCACTGTCTATGGTTTGAACCTTTCCTGTGAGACCAGTTTTAGATTCCAATGCTTCACTTCAGGTTGACTGTATCCTTTGGAACTTCTTATTGACGATGAAACACATTAATTGTATCGGAATCATTTACAAAAGGCACAATGCAGACTTAAGTACAAGAAGACTGACTCTTCTTACTGTCTATGTTTTGAACCTTTCCTGTGAGTCCAGTTTCAGATTCCGATGCTTCACTTCTGTTTTACTGTATGCCTTGGCCCATATTATTCATGATGAGGCACAGAAATTGCATCGGAGTAAAATACAAACGGCACAATGCCGACTTAAGTACAAGAAGACTGACTCTTCTTACTGTCTATGTTTTGAACCTTTCCTGTGAGACCAGTTTCAGATTCCGATGCTTCACTTCTGGTTTACTGCATCCCTTGGACCTTCTTAATGACGATGAAACACAGAAATTGCATCGGAATTAAATACAAAAGGCACAATGCCGACATAAGTACAAGAAGACTGTTTCTTCTTACTGTCTATGCTTTGAACCTTTCCTGTGAGACCAGATTTAGATTCCGATGCTTCACTTCAGGCTTACTGTATCCCTTGGACCTTCTTATTGACGATGAAACACAGAAAGTGCTCGGAATTTAATACAAAAGTCACAATGCCGACTTAAGTACAATAATACTGACTCTACTTACTGTCTATGTTTTTAACCTTTCCTGTGAGACCAGTTTCAGATTCTGATGCTTCACTTCAGGTTTACTGTATCCCTTGGACCTTCTTAATGACGATGAAACACAGAAATTGCATCGGAATTAAATACAAAAGGCACAATGCCGACTTAAGTACTAGAAGACTGTTTATTCTTACTGTCTATGCTTTGAACCTTTCCTGTGCGACCAGTTTTAGATTCCGATGCTTCACTTCAGGCTTACTGTATCCCTTGGACCCTCTATTTGACGATGAAACACAGAAATTGCATCGGAATTAAATACAAATGGCACAATGCCGACTTAAGTACAAGAGGACTCACTGATCTTACTTTCTATGATTTGAGCCTTTCCTGTGCGACCAGTTTTAGATATCGATGTTTTACTTCAGGTTTAATGTATCCCTTGATCCTTCGTATTGACGATGAAACACATAAATTGCATCGGATTTAAATACAAAAGGCACAATGCCAACTTAAGTACAAGAAGACTGATTCCTCTTACTGTCTATGATTTGAACTTTTCCTGAGAAACCAGTTTTAGTTCCTGATGCTTCACTTCAGGTTTACAGTATCCCTTGGACCGTCCTATTGACGACGAAACACAGAAATTGCATCGTAATTAAATACAAAATGCACAATGCCGACCTAAGTACAAGATTACTGACTCTTCTTACTGTATATGTTTTGAACCTTTCCGGTGCGACCAGTTTTAGATATCGATGCTTCACTTCAGGTTTACTGTATCCCTTGGACCTTGTTATTGACGATGAAACACAGAAATTGCATCTGAATAAAATACAAAAGGCACAATGCCGACATAAGTACAAGAAGACTGACTCTTCTTATTGTCTATGTTTTGATTCTTTCCTGTGAGACCAGTATTAGATTCAGATGCTTCACTTCAGGTTTACTGTATCCCTTGGACCTTCTTATTGACAATGAAACACAGAAATTGCACCGGAATTAAATACAAAAGGCACAATGCCGACTTAAGTACAAGAAGACTGACTCTTCTTACTGTCTATGCTTTGAACCTTTCCTGAGAGACCAGTTTTAGTTTCCGATGCTTCACTCTAGTTTCACAGTATCCCTTGGACCTTCCTATTGACGATGAAACACAGAAATTACTTCGGAATTAAATACAAAAGGCACAATGCCGACTTAAGTACAAGAAGACTGACTCTTCTTACTGTCTATGCTCTGAACCTTTCCTGAGAGACCAGTTTTAGTTTCCGATGCTTCACTCTAGTTTCACAGTATCCCTTGGACCTTCCTATTGACGATGAAACACAGAAATTACTTCGGAATTAAATACAAAAGGCACAATGCCGACTTAAGTACAAGAACACTGACTCTTCTCACTGTCTATGGTTTGAACCTTTACTGTGAGACCAGTTCTAGATTCCAATGCTTCATTTCAGGTTGACTGTATCCTTTGGAACTTCTTATTGACTATGAAACACAGAAATTGCATCGGAATCATATACAAAAGGCACAATGCAGACTTAAGTACAAGAAGACTGACTCTTCTTACTGTCTATGTTTTGAACCTTTCCTGTGAGTCCAGTTTAAGATTCCGATGCTTCACTTCTGTTTTACTGTATGCCTTGGACCTTCTTATTCATGATGAAACATAGAAATTGCATCGGAATTAAATACAAAAGGCACAATGCCGACTTAAGTACAAGAAGGCTGACTCTTCTTACTGTCTATGTTTTGAACCTTTCCTGTGAGACCAGTTTCAGATTCCGGTGCTTCACTTCAGGTTTACTGTATCCCTTGGACCTTCTTAATGACGATGAAACACAGAAATTGCATCGGAATTAAATACAAAAGGCACAATGCCGACTTAAGTACAAGAAGACTGTTTCTTCTTACTGTCTATGCTTTGAACCTTTCCTGTGAGACCAGTTCTAGATTCCGATGCTTCACTTCAGACTTACTGTATCCCTTGGACCTTCTTATTGACGATGAAACACAGAATTTACATCGGAATTAAATACAAAATGCACAATGCCGACTTAAGTACAAGAATACTGACTCTTCTTACTGTCTATCTTTTTAACCTTTCCTGTGATACCAGTCTAAGATTCCGATGCTTCACTTCTGGTTTACTGTATCCCTTGGAAATTCTTATTGACGATGAGACTCAAAAATTGCATCTGAAATAAATACAAAAGGCACAATGCCGACTTAAACACAAGAAGATTGACTCTTCTTACTGACTATGTTTTGAACCTTTCCTGTTAGACCACATTCAAATTCCGATGCTTCACTTCAGGTTTACTCTATCCCTTGGACCTTCTCATTGGCGATCAAACACAGAAATTGCTTTGGAATTAAATACAAATGGCACAATGCCGACTTAAGTACAAGAGGACTCACTGGTCTTACATTCTATGATTTGAGCCTTTCCTGTGCGAATAGTTTTAGATAACGATGCTTTACTTCAGGTTTACTGTATCTCTTGGACCCTCTTATTGACGATGAAACACAGAAATTGCATCGGAATTAAATACAAAAGGCACATTGCCGACTTAAGTACAAGAAGACTGACTCTTCTTACTGTCCATGTTTTGAACCTTTCCTGTGAAACCAGTTTTAGATTCCGAAGCTTCACTTCAGGTTTACTGTATCCCTTGGACCTTCTTATTTATTTAGAATCACAGAAATTGCATCGGAAGGAAATACAGAAGGCACAATGCCGACTTAAGTACAAGGAGACTGAATCCTCTTACTGTCTATGTTTTGAACCTATCCTGTGAGACCAGTTTTAGTTTCCGATGCTTCTCTTCCGGTTTACTGTATCCCTTGGACCATCGTATTGACGATGAAACACAGAAATTGCATCGGAATTATGTACAAAAGGCACATTGCCGACTTAAGTATAAGAAGACTGACTCTTCTTACAACCTATGCTTTGAACCTTTCATGTGAGACCAGTTTTAGATTTCAGTGCTTCACTTCAGGTTCTCTGTATCCTTTGGAACGTCTTATTGACGATGAAACACAGAAATTGCATCGGAATCATATACAAAAGGCACAATGCGGACTTAAGTACAAGAAGAATGACTCTTCTTACTGTCTATGTTTTGAACCTTTCCTGTGAGACCAGTTTTGGATTCCGATGCTTTACTTCAGGTTTACTGTATCCCTTGGACCTTCTTATTCATGATGAAACACAGAAATTGCATCGGAATTAAATACAAAAGGTACAATGCCGACTTAAGTACAAGAAGAGTGACTCTCCTCACTGTCTATGTTTTGAAGCTTTCCTGTGAGTCCAGTTTTAGATTCCGATGCTTCAGTTCTAATTTACTGTATGAATTGGACCTTCTTATTGACGATGAAACACAGTAATTGCATCTGAAATAAATACAAAAGGCACAATGACGACTTAAGTATAAGAAGACTGACTATTGTTACTGTCTATGCGTTGAACTTTCCTGTGAGACCAGTTTTAGATTCGGATGCTTCATTTCTGTTTTACTGTATCCCTTGGACCTTCTTATTGACGATGAAACACAGAAATGGCATCGGAATTAAATACAAAAGGCACAATGCCGACTTAAGTACATGGAGACTGAATCTTCTTACTGTCTATGTTTTGAACCTATCCTGTGAGACCAGTTTCAGATTCCGATGCTTCACTTCAGGTTTACTGTATCCCTTGGACCATCTTATTGATGATGAAACACAGAAATTGCATCGGAATTAAATACAAAAGGCCCAATGCCAACTTAAGTACAAGAAGACTGACTCTTCTTACTCCGTATGTTTTGAACCTCTCCTGAGAAACCAGTTTTAGTTTCTGATGCTTCACTTTAGGTTTACATTATCCCTTGGACCGTCCTATTGACGATGAAACACAGAAATTTCATCGGGATTAAATACAAAAGGCACAATGCCGACTTAAGTACAAGAAGACTGACTCTTCTTACTGTCTATGTTTTGAACCTTTCCCGTGAGACCACTTTTAGATTCCGATGCTTCACTTCTGTTTTACTGTATTTCTTGGACCTTCTTATTGACGATGAAACACAGAAATTGCGTCGGAATTACACACAAAAGGCACAATGCCGACTTAAGTACAAGAAGACTGACTCTTCTTACTGTCTATATTTTGAACCTTTCCTGTGACACCGGTTTAAATTCCGATGCTTCACTTCAGATTTACTGTATCCCTTGGACCTTCTTATTGACTTAGAAACACAGAAATTGCATTAGAATTAAATACAAAAAGCACAATGCCGACTTAAATACAAGGAGACTGAATCTTCTTACTGTCTATGATTTGAACCTATCCTGGGAGAGCAGTTTCAGATTCCGATACTTCACTTCAGGTTTACTGTATCCCTTGGACCATCTTATTGACGATGAAACACAGAAATTGCATCGGAATTAAGTACAAAAGGCACATTGCCAACTTAAGTACAAGAAGACTGACTCTTCTTACTACCTACGTTGTGAACATTTCCTGTGAGACCAGTTTTAGATTCCGACGCTTCACTTCAAGTTTACTGTATCCCTTGGACCTTCTTATTGACGATGAGACACAGAAATTGCATCGGAATTAAATACAAAAGGCACAATGCCGACTTAAGTACAAGAACACTGACTCTTCTCACTGTCTATGGTTTGAACCTTTCCTGTGTGACCAGTTTTATATTCCGGTGCTTCACTTCAGGCTGACTGTATCCTTTGGATCTTCTTATTGACGATGAAACACAGAAATTCCATCGGAATCATATACAAAAGGCACAATGCCGACTTAAGTACAAGAAGACTGACTCTTCTTACTGTCTATGTTTTGAACCTTTCCTGTGAGACCAGTTTCAGATTCCGATGCTTCACTTCAGGTTTACTGTATCCCTTGGACCTTCTTATTGACGATGAAACACAGAAATTGCGTCGGAATTAAATAAAAAATGCACAATGCCAACTTTAGTACAAGAATCTTGACTCTTCTTACTGTCTATGGTTTGAACCTTTCCTGTGAGACCAGTTTTAGATTCCGATGCTTCACTTTAGGTTTACTGTATCCTTTGGATATTCGTATTGACGATGAAACACAGATATTGCATCGGAATTGAATACAAAAGGCACAATGCCAACTTAAGTACAAGAAGACCGACTCTTCTTACTGTCTATACTTTGAACATTTCCCGTGAGAACAATTTTAGATTCTGATGCTTCACTTCTGTTTTACTGTATCCTTTAGACCTTCTTATTGACGAAGAAACACAGAAATTGCATCGGAATCAAATACAAAAGGCACAATGACGACTTAAGTACAAGAAGACTGACTCTTGTCACAGTGTATGTATTGAACTATTCCTGTGACTCCAGTTTTAGATTCCGATGTTTCACGTAAGGTTTACTGTATCCTTTCGACCTTCTCATTGGCGATGAAGCACAGAAATTGCATCTGAATAAAATACAAAAGGCACAATGCCGACTTAAGTACAAGAAGACTGACTCTTCTTACGGTCTATGATTTGATTCTTTCCTGTGCGACCAGTTTTAGATATCGATGCTTCACTTCAGGTTTACTATATCCTTTGGACCTTCGTATTGACGATGAAACACAGAAATTGCAACTGAATAAAATACAAAAGGCACAATGCCGCCTTAAGTACAAGAAGACTGACTCTTCTTACTGTTTATGTTTTGAAACTTTCCTGTGAGACCAGTTTTAGATTCCGATGCTTCACTTCAGGTTTACTGTATCCCTTGGACCTTTTTATTGACGATGAAACACAGAAATTGCACTGGAATTAAATACAAAGGGCACAATGCCGACTTAAGTAAAAGAAAACTGACTCTTCTTACTGTCTATGCTTTGAACCTTTCCTATAAGACCAGTTTCAGATTCCTATGCTTCAGTTCAGGTTTACTGTATCCCTTGGAAATTCTTATTGTCGATGAAACACAGAAATTGCATCTGAATTAAATACAAAAGTCACAATGCCGACTTAAGCACAAGAAGACAGACTCTTGTCACTGTCTATGTTTTGAACTATTCCTGTGACTCCAGTTTTAGATTCCGATGTTTCACTTAAGGTTTACTGTATCCCTTCGACCTTCTCATTGGCGATGAAGCACAGAAATTGCATCGGAATAAAATACAAAAGGCACATTGCCGACTTAAGTACAAGAGGACTGACTCTTCTTACTGTCTATGTTTTGAAACTTTACTGTGAGACCTGTTTTAGGTTCCGTTGCTTCACTTGTGTTTTACTGTATCTCTTGGACCTTCGTAATGACGATGAAAGACAGAAATTGCATCCGAATTAAATACAAAAGGCACTATGCCGACTTAAGTACAAGAAGACTAACTCTTGTTACTGATTATGTTTTGGACCTTTCCTGTGAGACCTGTTTTAGATTCCGATGCTTCACTTCAGGTTTACTGTATCCTTTGGACCTTCTTGATGACGGTGAAACACAGAAATTGCATCGGAATTAAATACAAATGACACAATGCCGACTCATTACAAGAAGACTGACTCTTCTTACTGGCTATGATTTTAAGCTTTCTTGGGGGACCAGTTCTCGATTACGAAGCTTCACTTCATGTTTATTGTATCGCTTGGACCTTCTTACTGACGATGAAACACAGAAATTGCATCTGAATAAAATACAAAAAGCACAATGCCGACTTAAGTACAAGAAGACTGTCTCTTCTTACTGTCTATGTTTTGAACCTATCCTGTGACACCAGTTTCAGATTCCGATGCTTCACTTCAGGTTTACTATATCCCTTGGACCAACTTATTGACGATGAAACACAGAAATTGCATCGGAATTAAGTACAAAAGGCACATTGCCGACTTAAGTACAAGAAGACAGACTCTTGTTACTGATTATGTTTTCTACCTTTCCTGTGAGACCTGTTTTAGATTCCGATGCTTCATTTCAGGTTTACTGTATCCTTTGGACCTTCTTGATGACGGTGAAACACAGAAATTGCATCGGAATCATACACAAATGACACAATGCCGTCTCAGTACAAGAAAACTGACTCTTCTTACTGCCTATGATTTTAAGCTTTCTTGTGGGACCAGTTTTCGATTCCGATGCTACACTTAAGGTTTACTGTACCCCTTGGGCCTTCTTTTGACGATGAAACACAGAAATTGCATCTGAATAAAATACAAAAGGCACATTGCCGACTTAATTACTAGAGGACTGACTCTTCTTACTGTCTATGTTTTGAACCTATTCGGTGAGACCAGTTTCAGATTCCGATGCTTCACTTCAGGTTTACTGCATCCCTTGGATCATCTTATTGACGATGAAACACAGAAATTGCATCGGAATTTAGTACAAAGGCACATTGCCGACTTAAGCACAAGAAGATTTACTCTTCTTATTACCTATGTCTTGAACATTTTCTGTGAGACAAGTTTTAGATATAGATACTTCACTTTAAGTTTACTGTATCCCTTGGACCTTCTTATTGACGATGAAACACTGAAATTGCATCGGAAATAATTACAAAAGGCTCAATGCCGACCTAAGTACAAGAGGACTGACTGTTTTTACATTCTATGATTTGAGCCTTTCCCGTGGGACAAGTTTTAGATATCGATACTTCACTTTAAGTTTACTGTATCCCTTGGACCTTCTTATTGACGATGAAACACAGAAATTTCATCGGAATTAATTACAAAAGTCACAATGCCGACTTAAGTACAGGAGCACTGACTCTTCTTACATTCTATGATTTGAGCCTTTCCTGTGCCACCAGTTTTAGATATCGATGCTTCACTTCCGGTTTACTGTATCCCTTGGACCCTCTAATTGACGACGAAACACAGAAATTGCATCTGAATAAAATACAAAAGGCACAATGCCGACTTAAGTACAAGAAGACTGACTCTTCTTACTGTCTCTGTTTTGAACCTTTCCTGTGAGTCCAGATTCAGATTCCGATGCTTCACTTCAGGTTTACTGTATCCCTTGGACCTTCTTTATGACGATGAAAGACAGAAATTGCATCGAAATTAAGTACAAAAGGCACATTGCCGACTTACGTACAAGAAGACTGACTCTTCTTACTGTCTATGCTTTGAACCTTTCCTGTGAGCCCACTTTTCGATTCCGATGCTTCACTTCAGGTTTACTGTATCCCTTGGACCTTCTTATTGACGATGAAACACAGAAATTGCATCTGAATAAGATACAAAAGGCACAATGCCGACTTAAGTACAAGTAGACTGACTCTTCTTACTGTCTATAATTTGAATCTTTCCTGTGTGACCAGTTTTCGATTACGAAGCTTCACTTCATGTTTACTGTATCCCTTGGACCTTCTTATTGACGATGAAACACAGAAATTGCATCTGAATAAAATACAAAAGGCACAATGCCGACTTAAGTACAAGAAGACTGTCTCGTCTTACTGTCTATGTTTTGAACCTATCCTGTGACACCAGTTTCAGATTCCGATGCTTCACTTCAGGTTTACTATATCCCTTGGACCATCTTATTGACGATGAAACACAGAAATTGCATCGGAATTAAGTACAAAAGGCACATTGCCGACTTAAGTACAAGAAGACAGACTCCTCTTATTGTCTATGTTTTGAACCTTTCCTGTGATACCAGTTATAGACTCCGACGCTTCACTTCACGTTTACTGTTTCTCTTGGACCTTCTTATTGACGATGAAACACAGAAATTGCATCTGACTTAAATACAAAAGGCACAATGCCGACTTAAGTACAAGAGGACTGACTGTTTTTACGTTCTATGATTTGAGCCTTTCTGTGAGACATGTTTTAAATATCGATACTTCACTTCAGGTTCACTGTATCCCTTGGACCTTCTTATTGACGATGAAACACAGAAATTGCATCGGAATTAATTACAAAGGGCACAATGCCGACTTAAGTAAAGGAAGACTTACTCTTCTTACTACCTATGTCTTGAACATTTCCTGTGAGACAAGTTTTAGATATCGATTCTTCACTTCAAGTTTACTGTATCCCTTGGTCCTTCTTATTGACGATGAAACACAGACATTGCATCGGAATTAATTACAAAAGGCACAATGCCGACTTAAGTACAAGAGGACTGACTGTTTTTACATTCTATGTTTTGAGCCTTTCCTTTGCGACCAGTTTTAGATATCGATGCTACACTTCAGGTTTACTGTACCCCTGGGACCCTCTAATTGACGATGAAACACAGAAATTGCATCTGAATAAAATACAAAAGGCACAATGCCGACTTATGTACAAGAAGACTGACACTTCTTACTGTCTATGATTTGAACCTCTCGTGTGAGACCAGTTCTAGATTCCGATGCTTCACCTCAGGTTTACTGTATCCCTTGGACCTTCTTATTGACGATGAAAGACAGAAATTGCATCGAAATTAAGTACAAAAGGCACATTGCCGACTTAAATAAACAAGAAGACTGACTCGTCTTACTGTCTGTTATTTGAACCTTCCCTGTGAGACCAGTCTTAGATCCGATGCATCACGTCAGGTTTACTGTATTCCTTGGACCTTCTCAATGACGATGAAACACAGAAATTGCATCGGAATGAAATACAAAAGGCACATTGCCGACATAACTACAAGAGGACTGACTGATCTTACATTCTATGATTTGAGCCTTTCCTGTGAGACGAGTTTTAGATATCGAAGATTCAGTTCGGGGTTACTGTATCCCTTGGACCTTCTTATTGACGATGAAACACAGAAATTGCATCGGAATTAAATACAAAAGGCAGAATGCCGACTTCATTACAAGAAGAATGACTCTTCTTACTGTCTATGATTTGAACCTATCCTGTGACACCAGTTTCAGATTCCGACGCTTCACTTCAAATTTACTATATACCTTGGACCATCTTATTGACGATGAAACACAGAAATTGCATCGGAATTAAATACAAATGGCACAATGCCGACTTAAGTACAGGGGCACTGACTCTTCTTACTGTCTATGATTTGATCCTTTCCTGTGTGACCAGTTTTAAATATCGATGCTTCACTTCAGGTTTGCTGCATCCCTTGGACATTCTTATTGACGATGAAACACAGAAATTGCATCGGAATTAAATACAAAAGGCACAATGCCAACTTAAGTACATGAAGACTGACTCTTCTTACTGTCTATGTTTTGAACCTTTCCTGTGCGACCAGTTTTAGATTCCAATGCTTCACTTCTGTCTTACTGTAGCCCTTGGACCTTCCTTTTGACGATGAAACGCAGAAATTGCATCGGAATTAAATTCAAAAGGCACAATGTCGACTTAGGTACAATAAGACTGACTCTTCCTACTGTCAACGCTTTGAACCTTTCCTGTAACACCAGTTTTAGATTCCGAAGCTTCACTTCACGTTTACTGTATTTCTTGGACCTCCCTATTGACGATGAAACACAGAAATTGCATCTGACTTAAATACAAAAGGCACAATGCCGACTTAAGGACAAGAAGACTGACTCTTCTTACTTTCTATGTTTTTAACCTTTCCTGTGAGACCAGTTTTAGATTCCAATGCTTCACTTCAGGTTTACTGTAACCCTTGGACCTTCTTATTGACGATGAAACACAGAAATTGCATCGGAATTAAATACAAAAGGCACAATGCCGACTTAAGTACAAAAAGACTGACTCTTCTCGCTGTCTATCTTATAAACCATTCCTGTGACACCAGTTTTAGATTCCGATGCTTCACTTCAGGTTTACTGTATCCCTTGGACCTTTATATTGACGATGAAACACAGATATTGCATCGGAATTAAATACAAAAGGCACAATACCGACTTAAGTACTAGAATACTGACTCTTCTAGCTGTCTACGTTTGAGCCTTTCCAATGAGACCAGATTTAGATTCCGATGCTTCACTTCTGTTTTACTGTATCGCTTGGACTTTCTTATTGACGATGAAACACAGAAATTGCATCGGAAATAAATACAAAACTTACAATGCCAACTTAAGTACAAGAAAACTGACTCTTCTTACTGTCTACGATTTGAATTCTTCCTGTGAGACCTGCTTTCGATTCCGATACTTCACTTCAGGTATACTGTACCCCTTGGAACTTCTTATTGACGATGATACACAGAAATTGCATCTGAATAAAATACAAAAGGCACAATGCCGACTTAAGTACAAGAAGACTGACTCTTCTTACTTTCCATGTTCTTAACCTTTCCTGTGAGAACAGTTTTCGATTGCGATGCCTCACTGCAGGTTTACTGTATACCTTGGACCATCTTATTGTCGAAGAAACACAGAAATTGCATCGGAATTAAATACAAAAGGAACAATGCCGGCTTAAGTACAAGAGGACTGACTCTTCTTACTGTCTATGATTTGATTCTTTCCTGTGCGACCAGTTTTCGATTCCGATGCTATACTCCAGGTTTACTGTGTCTCTTGGACCTTCTTATAGACGATGAAACACAGAATAGCCTCTCCTGTGAGACCAGTTTAGATATCGATGCTCCTCTTCAGGTTAACTGTATCCCTTGGACCTTCTTATTGACGATGAAACGCAGAAATTGCATCGGAATTTAAAACAAAAGGCACAATGCCAACTTAAGTACATGAAAACTGACTCTTCTAACTTTCTATGCTTTGAACCTTTCCTGTTAGACCAGTTTTAGATTCCAATGCTTCACTTCACGTTTAGTGTATCCCTTGGACCTTCTTATTGACGAAGAAAGACAGAAATTGCATCGGAATTAAATACAAAAGGCACAATGCCGACTTAAGTACAAGAATACTGACTCTTCTTACTGTCTATAATTTGATTCTTTCCTTTGAGACCAGTTTTCGATTCCGATGCTATACTCCAGGTTTACTGTGTCTCTTGGACCTTCTTATAGACGATGAAACACAGAAATAGCATCAGAATCAAATTCAAAAGGCACAATGCCGACTTAAGTACAAGAAGACTGACTCTTCCTACTGTCTATGTTCTGAGCATTTCCTGTGAGACCAGTTTTAGATTCCGATGCTTCACTTCAGGTTTACTGTATGCCTTGGACACTCTTATTGACGATGATACACAGTAATTGCATCGGTATCAAATAGTAAAGTCACAATGCGGAGTTAAGTACAAGAAGACTGACACTTATTACATTCTATGATTTGAGCCTTTCCTGCGAGACCAGTTTTAAAATCCTGATGCTTCACGTCAGGTTTTCTGTATCCCTTGGAACTTCACATTTAGGATGAAACACAGAAATTGCAATGGAGCTTAATATAAAAGTCACAGAGCCGACTTAAGTACAAGAAGAGTGACTCTTCTAACTGTCTATGTTTTAAACCTTCCCTGTGAGACCAGTTTTAAATTCCGATCCTTCAGTTCAGGTTTACTGTATCCCTTGGACGTTCTTATTGGCGATGAATCATGGAAATTGCATGCGTATTAAATACAAAAGGCACAATGCCGACTTAAGTACAAGAAGACTGACTCTTTTTACTGTCTATGTTTTGAACCATTTCTTTGAGACCAGTTTTAGATTCCGATGCTTCACTTCAGGTTAACTGTATCCCTTGGTTCTTCTAATTGACAATGATACACAGAAATTGCATCGGTTTTAAATACAAAAGGCACAACGCCGACTTAAGTACAAGAATACTGACTCTTCTTACTGTCTATGTTTTTAACCTTTCCTGTGATACCAGTTTTAGATTCCGATGCTTCACTTCTGGTTTACTGTATCCCTTGGAAATTCTTATTGACGATGAGACTCAAAAATTGCATCTGAAATAAATACAAAAGGCACAATGCCGACTTAAACACAAGAAGACTGACTCTTCTTACTGGCTATGTTTTGAACCTTTCCTGTTAGACCACATTCAAATTCCGATGCTTCACTTCAGGTTTACTCTATCCCTTGGACCTTCTCATTGGCGATCAAACACAGAAATTGCTTCGGAATTAAATACAAATGGCACAATGCCGACTTAAGTACAAGAGGACTCACTGGTCTTACATTCTATGATTTGAGCCTTTCCTGTGCGAATAGTTTTAGATAACGATGCTTTACTTCAGGTTTACTGTATCTCTTGGACCCTCTTATTGACGATGAAACACAGAAATTGCATCGGAATTAAATACAAAAGGCACATTGCCGACTTAAGTACAAGAAGACTGACTCTTCTTACTGTCCATGTTTTGAACCTTTCCTGTGAAACCAGTTTTAGATTCCGAAGCTTCACTTCAGGTTTACTGTATCCCTTGGACCTTCTTATTTATTTAGAATCACAGAAATTGCATCGGAAGGAAATACAAAAGGCACAATGCCGACTTAAGTACAAGGAGACTGAATCCTCTTACTGTCTATGTTTTGAACCTATCCTGTGAGACCAGTTTTAGTTTCCGATGCTTCTCTTCCGGTTTACTGTATCCCTTGGACCATCGTATTGACGATGAAACACAGAAATTGCATCGGAATTATGTACAAAAGGCACATTGCCGACTTAAGTATAAGAAGACTGACTCTTCTTACAACCTATGCTTTGAACCTTTCATGTGAGACCAGTTTTAGATTTCAGTGCTTCACTTCAGGTTGTCTGTATCCTTTGGAACGTCTTATTGACGATGAAACACAGAAATTGCATCGGAATCATATACAAAAGGCACAATGCGGACTTAAGTACAAGAAGAATGACTCTTCTTACTGTCTATGTTTTGAACCTTTCCTGTGAGTCCAGTTTTGGATTCCGATGCTTCACTTCTAATTTACTGTATGCCTTGGACCTTCTTATTGACGATGAAACACAGTAATTGCATCTGAAATAAATACAAAAGGCACAATGACGACTTAAGTATAAGAAGACTGACTATTGTTACTGTCTATGCGTTGAACTTTCCTGTGAGACCAGTTTTAGATTCGGATGCTTCATTTCTGTTTTACTGTATCCCTTGGACCTTCTTATTGACGATGAAACACAGAAATGGCATCGGAATTAAATACAAAAGGCACAATGCCGACTTAAGTACATGGAGACTGAATCTTCTTACTGTCTATGTTTTGAACCTATCCTGTGAGACCAGTTTCAGATTCCGATGCTTCACTTCAGGTTTACTGTATCCCTTGGACCATCTTATTGATGATGAAACACAGAAATTGCATCGGAATTAAGTACAAAAGGCACATTGCCGACTTAAGTACAAGTAGACTGCTCCTTTTTACTGTCTATGTTTTGAACATTTCCGGTGAGACAAGTTTTAGAGTCCGACGCTTCAATTCAGGTTACTGCATCCCTTGGACCTTCTTATTGACGATGAAACACAGAAATTGCATCGGAATTGAATACAAAAGGCATAATGCCGACTTAAGTACAAGAGGACTGACTGTTCTTACATTCTGTTATTTGAGCCTTTCCAGTGAGGCAAGATTTAGATATCGATACTTCACTTCAGGTTTACTGTATCCCTTGGACCTTCTTATTGACGATGAAACACAGTAATTGCATCTGAATAAAATACAAAAGGCACAATGCCGACTTAAGTACAAGAAGACTGACTCTATTTACTGTCTATGTTTTGAACCTTTCCAGTGAGACAAGTTTTAGATTCCGATGCTTCACATCAGGTTTACTGTATCCCTTGGACCTTCTTATTGACGATGAAACACAGAAATTGCACCGGAATTAAATACAAAAAGCACAATGCCGACTTAAGTACAAGAAGACTGACTCTACTTACTGTCTATGCTTTGAACCTTTCCTATAAGACCAGTTTTAGATTCCGATGCTTCACTTCAGGTTTACTGTATCCTTTGGACATTCTTATTGTCGATGAAACACAGAAATTGCATCTGAATTAAATACAAAAGGCACAATGCCGACTTAAACACAAGAAGATTGACTCTTCTTATTGTCTATAATTTGAATCTTTCCTGTGAGACCAGATTTCGATTCCGATGCTGCACTGCAGGTTTACTGTATCCGTTGGACCTTGTTATTGACGATGAAACACAGAAACTGCATCTGAATGAAATACGAAAGGCACAATGCCGACTTAAGTACAAGACGACTGACTTTTCTTACTGTATATGTTTTGAATCTTTCCTTTGAGACCAGTTTTGGATTCCGATGCTTTACTTCAGGTTTACTGTATCCCTAGGACCTTCTCATTGACGTCGAAACACAGCAATTGCATCGGAATTTAATACAAATGGCACAATGCCGACTTAAGTACAAGAGGACTGACTCTTCTTACTGTCTATTATTTGAAGCTCTCTTGTGGGACCAGTTTTCGATTCCGATGCATCACTTCAGGTTTACTGCATCTCTTGGACCATTTTATTGACGATGAAACACAGAAATTGCATCGGAATTAGGTACAAAAGGCACATTGGCGACTTAAGTACAAGAAGACTGACTCTTCTTACAAACTATGTTTGAACATTTCTTTTTGTCTATGTTTTGAACCTTTGTTGTGAGACCTGTTTTAGGTTCCGATGCTTCACTTCTGTTTTACTGTATCTCTTGTACCTTGTTATTGACGATGAAACACAGAAATTGCTTAGGAATTAAATACGAAAGGCACTATACCGACTTAAGTACCTAAAGACTGACTCTTCTTACTGTCTATGTTTTGAACCTTTCCTGTGAGACCAGTTTTAGATTCCGATGCTTCACTTCACGTTTACTGTATCCTTTGGACCTTCTTATTGACGATGAAACACAGAAATTGCAACGGAATTAAATACAAAAGACACAATGCCGACTTAAGTACAAGAGGACTGACTCTTCTTACTGTCTATTATTTGAAGCTCTCTTGTGGGACCAGTTTTCGATTCCGATGCATCACTTCAGGTTTACTGCATCTCTTGGACCATTTTATTGACGATGAAACACAGAAATTGCATCGGAATTAGGTACAAAAGGCACATTGGCGACTTAAGTACAAGAAGACTGACTCTTCTTACAAACTATGTTTGAACATTTCCTGTGAGACCAGTTTTAGATACCGACGCTTCACTTGAGGTTTACTGTATCCCTTGGACCTTCTTATTGACGATGAAACACAGAAATTGCATCGGAATTAAATACAAAAGGCACAATGCCGACTTAAGTACAAGAGGACTGACTGTTCTTACATTTTGTTATTTGAGCCTTTCCTGCGAGACAAGTTTTAGATATCGATACTTCACTTCAGGTTTACTGTATCCCTTGGACCTTCTTATTGACGATGAAACACAGAAATTGCATCGGAATTTAACACAAAAGGCACAATGCCGACCTAAGTACAAGAGGACTGACTGTTCTTACATTCTATGATTTGAGCCTTTCCTGTGAGACAAGTTTTAGATATCGATACTTCACTTCAGGTTTACTGTATCCCTTGGACCTTCTTATTGACGATGATGCACATAAATTGCATCGGAATTAAATACAAAAGGCACAATGCCGACTTAAGTACAGGAGCACTGACTCTTCTTACATTCTATGACTTGAGCCTTTACTGTGCGACCAGTTTTAGATATCGATGCTTTACTTCAGGTTTACTGTATCCCTTGGACCTTCTTATTGACGATGAAACACAGTAATTGCATCTGAATAAAATACAAAAGGCACAATGCCGACTTAAGTACAAGAAGACTGACTCTTCTTACTGTCTATAATTTGAATCTTTCCTGTGAGACCAGATTTCGATTCCGATGCTTCACTTCAGGTTTACTGTATCCGTTGGACCTTGTTATTGACGATGAAACACAGAAACTGCATCTGAATGAAATACGAAAGGCACAATGCCGACTTAAGTACAAGAAGACTGACTTTTCTCACTGTATATGTTTTGAATCTTTCCTTTGAGACCAGTTTTGGATTCCGATGCTTTACTTCAGGTTTACTGTATCCCTAGGACCTTCTCATTGACGTCGAAACACAGCAATTGCATCGGAATTTAATACAAATGGCACAATGCCGACTTAAGTACAAGAAGACTGACTCTTCTCACTGTCTATGTTTTGAACTATTCCTGTGATTCCAGTTTTAGATTCCGATGTTTCACTTAATGTTTACTGTATCCCTTCAACCTTCTCATTGGCGATGAAGCACAGAAATTGCATCGCAATAAAATACAAAAGGCACATTGCCGACTTAAGTACAAGTGGATGACTCTTCTTTTTGTCTATGTTTTGAACCTTTGTTGTGAGACCTGTTTTAGGTTCCGATGCTTCACTTCTGTTTTACTGTATCTCTTGTACCTTGTTATTGACGATGAAACACAGAAATTGCATCGGAATTAAATACGAAAGGCACTATACCGACTTAAGTACCTAAAGACTGACTCTTCTTACTGTCTATGTTTTGAACCTTTCCTGTGAGACCAGTTTTTTATTCCGATGCTTCACTTCACGCTTACTGTATCCTTTGGACCTTCTTATTGACGATGAAACACAGAAATTGCAACGGAATTAAATACAAAAGACACAATGCCGACTTAAGTACAAGAGGACTGACTCTTCTTACTGTCTATTATTTGAAGCTCTCTTGTGGGACCAGTTTTCGATTCCGATGCATCACTTCAGGTTTACTGTATCTCTTGGACCATCTTATTGACGATGAAACACAGAAATTGCATCGGAATTAGGTACAAAAGGCACATTGGCGACTTAAGTACAAGAAGACTGACTCTTCTTACAAACTATGTTTGAACATTTCCTGTGAGACCAGTTTTAGATTCCGACGCTTCACTTGAGGTTTACTGTATCCCTTGGACCTTCTTATTGACGATGAAACACAGATATTGCATAGGTATTAAATACAAAAGGCACAATGCCGACTTAAGTACAAGAGGACTGACTGTTCTTACATTTTGTTATTTGAGCCTTTCCTGCGAGACAAGTTTTAGATATCGATACTTCACTTCAGGTTTACTGTATCCCTTGGACCTTCTTATTGACGATGAAACACAGAAATTGCATCGGAATTTAACACAAAAGGCACAATGCCGACCTAAGTACAAGAGGACTGACTGTTCTTACATTCTATGATTTGAGCCTTTCCTGTGAGACAAGTTTTAGATATCGATACTTCACTTCAGGTTTACTGTATCCCTTGGACCTTCTTATTGACGATGATGCACATAAATTGCATCGGAATTAAATACAAAAGGCACAATGCCGACTTAAGTACAGGAGCACTGACTCTTCTTACATTCTATGACTTGAGCCTTTACTGTGCGACCAGTTTTAGATATCGATGCTTTACTTCAGGTTTGCTGTATCCCTTGGACCTTCTTATTGACGATGAAACACAGAAATTGCATCGGAATTAAATACGAAAGGCACTATGCCGACTTAAGTACAAGAAGACTGACTCTTCTTACTGTCTATGTTTTGAACCTTTCCTGTGAGACCAGTTTTAGATTCCGATGCTTCACTTCAGATTTACTGTATCCTTTGGACCATCTTATTGATGATGAAACACAGAAATTGCATCGGAATTAAATACAAAAGACACAATGCCGAATTAAGTACAAGAAGACTGACTCTTCTTACTGTCTATGATTTGAAGCTTTCTTGTGGGACCAGCTTTAGATTCCGATTCTTCACTTCAGGTTTACTGTATCCCTTGGACCTCCTTATTGACGATGAAACACAGAAATTGCATCGGAATTTAACACAAAAGGCACATTGCTGACTTAACTACAAGAGGACTGACTGATCTTACATTCTATGATTGGAGCCTTTCCTGTGAGACCAGTTTTAGATATCGACGCTTCACTTCAGGGTTACTGTATCCCTTAGACCTTCTTATTGACGATGAAACACAGAAGTTGCATCGGAATAAAATACAAAAGGCAGAATGCCGACTTAATAACAAGAAGAATGAGTCTTCTTACTGTCTATGTTATGAACCTTTCCTGTGAGACCAGTTTTATATTCCGATGCTTCACTTCAGGTTTATTGTATCCCTTGGACCTTCTTATTGGCGATGAAACACAGAAATTGCATCGGAATTAAAAACAAAAGGCACAATGCCAACTTAAGTACATGAAGACTGACTCTTCTAAATGTCTATGTTTTGAACCTATCCGGTGACAGCAGTTTCAGATTCCGACGCTTCACTTTAAGTTTACTATATCCCTTGGACCATCTTATTGACGATGAAACACAGAGATTGCATCTAAATTAAGTACAAACGGCACATTGCCGACCTAAGTACAAGAATACTGACTCTTCTTACTGTCTATGTTTTGAACCTTTCCTATGAGACCAGTTTTAAATATCGATGCTTCTCTTCAGGTTTACTGAATCCCTTGGACCTTCTTATTGACGATTAAACACTGAAATTGCATTCGAATTAAATACAAAAGGCACAATGCCGACGTAAGTACAGGAGCACTGACTTTTCTCACGTTCTATGATTTGAGCCTTTTCTGTGTGACCAGTTTCAGATATCGATGCTTCACTTCAGGTTTACTGTATCCCTTGGACCTTCTTATTGACGATGAAACGCAGAAATTGCATCGGAATTAAAAACAAAATGCACAATGCCAACTTAAGTACATGAAGACTGACTCTTGTAACTGTCTATGTTTTGAACCTTTCCTGTGACACCAGTTTTAGATTCCGACGCTTCACTTCACATTTACTGTATCCCTTGGACCTTCTTATTGACGAAGAAACACAGAAATTGCATCGGAATTAAATACAAAAGGCACATTGCCGACTTAAGTACAAGAAGACTGACTCTTCTTATTGTTTATATTTTGAACCTTTCCTGTGAGACCAATTGCAGACTCCGACGCTTCACTTTACGTTTACTGTATCCCTTGGACCTTCTTGTTGATGATGAAACACAGAAATTGCATCGGAATTAATTACAAAAGGAACAATGCCGACTTAAGCACAAGAGGACTGACTGTTCTTACAATCTATGATTTGAGCCTTTCCTTTGAGACCAGTTTTAGATATCGATGCTTCTCTTCAGGTTTACTGTATCCCTTGGACCATCTTATTGACGATGAAACACAGAAATTGCATCGGAATTAAATACAAAAGCCACAATGCCGACTTACGTACAGGAGCACTGACTCTTCTTACATTCTATGATTTGAGCCTTTCCTGTGTGACCACTTTTAGATATCGATGCTTCACTTCAGGTTTACTGTAACCCTTGGACTTTCTTATTGACGATGAATCACAGAAATTGCATCGGAATTAAATACAAAAGGCACAATGCCAACTTTAGTACATGAAGACTGACTCTTCTTACTATCTATGTTTTGAACCTATCCAGTGAGACCAGTTTTAGATTCCGATGCTACACTTCTGTTTTACTGTAGACCTTGGACCTTCTTTTTGACGATGAATCACATAAATTGCATCGGAATTAAATACAAAAGGCACAATGCCGACTTAGGTCGAAGAAGACTGACTCTTCCTACTGTCTATGCTTCGAACCTTTCCTGTAAGACCAGTTTTACATTCCGATGCTTCACTTCTGTTTCACTGTATCGCTTGGACCTTATTATTGACGATGAAACACAGAAATTGCATCGGAATTAAATACAAGAGTTACAATACCGACTTAAGTACGAGAAGACTGACTCTTCTTACTGTCTCTGTTTTGAAACTTTCCTGTGAGACCAGTTTTATATTCCGATGCTTCATTTCCGGTTTACTGTAACCCTAGGAACTTCTTATTGACGATGAAACACAGAAATTGCATCTGAATAACTTACAAAAGGCACAATGCCGACGTAAGTACAAGAAAACTGACTCTTCTTACTGTCTATGTTTTGACCCTTTCCTGTGAGACCAGTTTTAGATTCCGATGCTTCACTTCACGTTTACTGTATCCCTTAGACCTTCTCATTGACGATGAAACAGAGACATTGCATTGGCATTAAATACAATAGGCACATTGCCGACTTAAGTACAAGAGTACTGACTGATCTTACATTCTATGATTTGAGCCTTTCCTGTGAGACCACTTTTAGATATCGATGCTTCACTTCAGGTTTAGTGTATCCCTTGGACCTTCTTATTCACGATGAAACACAGAAATTGCATCGGAATTAAATACAAAGGCACATTGCCGACTTAAGTACAAGAAGACTTACTCTTCTTACTGTCTATGTTTTGAACCATTCCTGTGAGACCAGTTTTAGTTTCCGATGTTTCACTTCACGTTTACTGTATCCCTTGGACCCTCTTATTGACGAAGAAACACAGAAATTGCATCGGAATTTAATACAAAAGGCACAATGCTGACTTAAGTACAGGACCACTGACTTTTCTTACGTTCTATGATTTGAGCCTTTTCTGTGTGACCAGTTTCAGATATCGATGCTTCACTTCAGGTTTACTGTATCCCTTGGACCTTCTTATTGACGATGAAACGCAGAAACTGCATCGTAATTAAAAACAAAAGGCACAATGCCAACTTAAGTACATGAAGACTGACTCTTGTAACTGTCTATGTTTTGAACCTTTCCTGTGACAAAAGTTTTAGATTCCGACGCTTCACTTCACGTTCACTGTATCCTTTGGACCTTCTTATTGACGAAGAAACACAGAAATGGTATCGGAATTAAATACAAAAGGCACAATGCCGACTTAAGTACAAGAAGACTGACTCTTCTTACTGTCTATAATTTGAATCTTGCCCGTGAGACCAGTTTTCGATTCCAATGCTTCACTTGAGGTTTACTGTATCCCTTGGACCTTCTGATTGATGATGAAACACAGAAATTGCATCTGAATAAAATACAAAAGGCACAATACTGACATAAGTACATTAAGACTGTCTCTTCTTACTGTCTACGTTGGAACCTATCGTGTGACACCAGTTTCAGATTACGAAGCTTCACTTCAGGTTTACTATATCTTATGGACCATCTTATTGACGATGAAACACAGAAATTCCATTGGAATTAAGTACAAAAGGCACATTGCCGACTTAAGTGCAAGAAGACTGACTCTTCTTATTGTTTATTTTTTGAACCTTTCCTGTGAGACCAATTACAGACTCCGACGCTTCACTTCACGTTTACTGTATCCCTTGGACCTTCTTATTGATGATGAAACACAGAAATTGCATCGGAATTAAATACAAAAGGAACAATGCCGACTTAAGCACAAGAGGACTGACTGTTCTTACAACCTATGATTTGAGCCTTTCCTGTGAGACCAGTTTTAGATATCGATGCTTCTCTTGAGGTTTACTGTATCCCTTGGACCATCTTGTTGACGATGAAACACAGAAATTGCATCGGAATTAAATACAAAAGCCACAATGCCGACTTACGTACAGGAGCACTGACTCTTCTTACATTCTATGATTTGAGCCTTTCCTGTGTGACCACTTTTAGATATCGATGCTTCACTTCAGGTTTACTGTATCCTTTGGACTTTCTTATTGACGATGAATCACAGAAATTGCATCGGAATTAAATACAAAAGGCACAATGCCAACTTTAGTACATGAAGACTGACTCTTCTTACTATCTATGTTTTGAACCTATCCTGTGAGACCAGTTTTAGATTCCGATGCTACACTTCTGTTTTACTGTAGCCTTTGGGCCTTCTTTTTGACGATGAATCACATAAATTGCATCGGAATTAAATACAAAAGGCACAATGCCGACTTAGGTACAAGAAGACTGACTCTTCCTACTGTCTATGCTTTGAACCCTTCCTTAAGACCAGTTTTGAATTCCGATGCTTCACTTCACGTTTACTGTATCCCTTGGACCTTCTTATTGACGATGAAACACAGAAATTGCATCTGACTTAAATTCAAAAGGCACAATGCCGACTTAAGTACAAGAATACTGACTCTTGTTACTGTCTATGTTTTGAACCTTTCCTGTGACACCAGTTTCAGATTCCGATGCTTCACTTCAGCTTTACTGTATCACTTGCACCTTCTTATTGAAGATGAAACACATAAATTGCATCGGAATTAAATACAAAAGGCACAATGCCGACATAAGTAAAGGAAGACTGACTCAACTTACCGTCTATGCCGTGAACCTTTCCTGTGAGACCAGTTTTAGCTTCCGAAGCTTCACTTCTGAATTACTGTATCCCGTGGACCTTCTTATTGACGATGAAACACAGAAATTGCATCGGAATTAAGTACAAAGGGCACAATGCCGACTTAAGTACAAGAGGACTGACTCTTCTTATTGCCTATGTTTTGAACCTTTCCTGTGAGACCAGTTATAGACTCCGACGCTTCACTTCACGTTTACTGTATCCCTTGGAACTTCTTATTGATAATGAAACACAGAAATTGCATCGGAGTTAAATACAAAAGGAACAATGCCGACTTAAGTACAAGAGAACTGACTCTTCTTACTGTCTATGATTTGAATTCTTCCTGTGAGACCAGTTCTCGATTCCGATACTTCACTTCTGGTTTACTGTATCCCTTGGACCTTCTTATTGACGACGAAACACAGAAATTGCATCGGAATTAAATACAAAATGCAAAATGCAGACTTAAGTACGAGAAGACTGACTCTTCTTACTGTCTCTGTTTTGAACTTTTCCTGTGAGACCAGTTTTATATTCCGATGCTTCATTTCCGGTTTACTGTAACCCTAGGAACTTCTTATTGACGATGAAACACAGAAATTGCATCTGAATAAATTACAAAAGGCACAATGCCGACGTAAGTACAAGAAAACTGACTCTTCTTACTGTCTATGTTTTGACCCTTTCCTGTGAGACCAGTTTTAGATTCCGATGCTTCACTTCACGTTTACTGTATCCCTTAGACCTTCTCATTGACGATGAAACAGAGACATTGCATTGGCATTAAATACAATAGGCACATTGCCGACTTAAGTACAAGAGGACTGACTGATCTTACATTCTATGATTTGAGCCTTTCCTGTGAGACCACTTTTAGATATCGATGCTTCACTTCAGGTTTAGTGTATCCCTTGGACCTTCTTATTCACGATGAAACACAGAAATTGCATCGGAATTAAATACAAAGGCACATTGCCGACTTAAGTACAAGAAGACTTACTCTTCTTACTGTCTATGTTTTGAACCATTCCTGTGAGACCAGTTTTAGTTTCCGATGTTTCACTTCACGTTTACTGTATCCCTTGGACCCTCTTTTTGACGAAGAAACACAGAAATTGCATCGGAATTTAATACAAAAGGCACAATGCTGACTTAAGTACAGGACCACTGACTTTTCTTACGTTCTATGATTTGAGCCTTTTCTGTGTGACCAGTTTCAGATATCGATGCTTCACTTCAGGTTTACTGTATCCCTTGGACCTTCTTATTGACGATGAAACGCAGAAATTGCATCGGAATTAAAAACAAAAGGCACAATGCCAACTTAAGTACATGAAGACTGACTCTTGTAACTGTCTATGTTTTGAACCTTTCCTGTGACACCAGTTTTAGATTCCAAAGCTTCACTTCACGTTCACTGTATCCTTTGGACCTTCTTATTGACGAAGAAACACAGAAATGGTATCGGAATTAAATACAAAAGGCACAATGCCGACTTAAGTACAAGAAGACTGACTCTTCTTACTGTCTATAATTTGAATCTTGCCCGTGAGACCAGTTTTCGATTCCAATGCTTCACTTGAGGTTTACTGTATCCCTTGGACCTTCTGATTGATGATGAAACACAGAAATTGCATCTGAATAAAATACAAAAGGCACAATACTGACATAAGTACATTAAGACTGTCTCTTCTTACTGTCTATGTTGGAACCTATCGTGTGACACCAGTTTCAGATTACGAAGCTTCACTTCAGGTTTACTATATCTTATGGACCATCTTATTGACGATGAAACACAGAAATTCCATTGGAATTAAGTACAAAACGCACATTGCCGACTTAAGTGCAAGAAGACTGACTCTTCTTATTGTTTATTTTTTGAACCTTTCCTGTGAGACCAATTACAGACTCCGACGCTTCACTTCACGTTTACTGTATCCCTTGGACCTTCTTATTGATGATGAAACACAGAAATTGCATCGGAATTAAATACAAAAGGAACAATGCCGACTTAAGCACAAGAGGACTGACTGTTCTTACAACCTATGATTTGAGCCTTTCCTGTGAGACCAGTTTTAGATATCGATGCTTCTCTTGAGGTTTACTGTATCCCTTGGACCATCTTGTTGACGATGAAACACAGAAATTGCATCGGAATTAAATACAAAAGCCACAATGCCGACTTACGTACAGGAGCACTGACTCTTCTTACATTCTATGATTTGAGCCTTTCCTGTGTGACCACTTTTAGATATCGATGCTTCACTTCAGGTTTACTGTATCCTTTGGACTTTCTTATTGACGATGAATCACAGAAATTGCATCGGAATTAAATACAAAAGGCACAATGCCAACTTTAGTACATGAAGACTGACTCTTCTTACTATCTATGTTTTGAACCTATCCTGTGAGACCAGTTTTAGATTCCGATGCTACACTTCTGTTTTACTGTAGCCTTTGGGCCTTCTTTTTGACGATGAATCACATAAATTGCATCGGAATTAAATACAAAAGGCACGATGCCGACTTAGGTACAAGAAGACTGACTCTTCCTACTGTCTATGCTTTGAACCTTTCCTTAAGACCAGTTTTGAATTCCGATGCTTCACTTAACGTTTACTGTATCCCTTGGACCTTCTTATTGACGATGAAACACAGAAATTGCATCTGACTTAAATTCAAAAGGCACAATGCCGACTTAAGTACAAGAATACTGACTCTTCTTACTGTCTATGTTTTGAACCTTTCCTGTGAGACCAGTTTTAGATTCCTATGCTTCACTTCACGCTTACTGTATCCCTTAGACCTTCTCATTGACGATGAAACAGAGACATTGCATTGGCATTAAATACAATAGGCACATTGCCCACTTAAGTACAAGAGGACTGACTGATCTTACATTCTATGATTTGAGCCTTTCCTGTGAGACCACTTTTAGATATCGATGCTTCACTTCAGGTTTAGTGTATCCCTTGGACCTTCTTATTCACGATGAAACACAGAAATTGCATCGGAATTAAATACAAAAGGCACATTGCCGACTTAAGTACAAGAAGACTTACTCTTCTTACTGTCTATGTTTTGAACCATTCCTGTGAGACCAGTTTTAGTTTCCGATGTTTCACTTCAGGTTTACAGTATCCCTTGCACCTTCCTATCGACGATGAAACACAGAAATTGCATCGGAATTAAAAAATAAATCACAATGCCGTCTTAAGTACAAGGAGACTGACTCAACTTAACGTCTATGCCTTGAACCTTTCCTGTGAAACCAGTTTTAGCTTCCGAAGCTTCACTTCAGAATTACTGTATCCCGTGGACCTTCTTATTGACGATGAAACACAGAAATTGCATCGGAATTAAATACAAAAGGCACAATGCCGACTTTATTACAAGAAGACTGACTCTTAATATTGTCTATGTTTTGAACCTTTCCTGTGAGACCAGTTATAGACTCCGACGCTTCACGTCGCGTTTACTGTATCCCTTGGACCTTCTTATTTATGATGAAACACAGAAATTGCATCGGAATTAAATACAAAAGGCACAATGCCGACTTAAGTACAGGAGCACTGACTCTTCTTGCATCCTATGATTTGAGCCTTTCCTGTGTGCCCAGTTTTATATATCGATTCTTCAATTCAGATTTACTGTATCCCTTGGACCTTCTTATTGACGATGAATCACAGAAATTGCATCGGAATTAAATACAAAAGGCACAATGCCATCTTAAGTACATGAAGACTGACTCTTCTTACTGTCTATGTTTTAAACCTTTCCTGTGAGACCAGTTTTAGATTCCGATGCTTCACTTCACTATTACCGTAACACTTCGACCTTCTTATTGACGATGAAACACAGAACTTGCATCTGACTTAAATACAAACGGCACAATGCCGACTTAAGTACAAGAAGACTGACCCTTCTTACTGTCTATAATTTGAATCTTTCCTGTGAGACCAGTTTTAGATTCCGATGCTTCACTTCTGTGTTACTGTAGCCCTTGGACCTTCTTTTTGACGATGAAACACAGAAATTGCATCGGAATTAAACACAAAAGGCACAATGTCGACTTAAGTACAAGAAGACTGAATCTTCCTACTGTCTATGCTTTGAACCTTTCCTGTAAGACCAGTTTTAGATTCCGATGCTTCACTTCAAGTTTACTGTATCCCTTGGACCATCTTATTGTCGACGAAACACAGAAATTGCATCGGAATTAAATTCAAAAGGAACAGTGCCGACTTAGGTACAAGAGGACTGACTGTTCTTACAATTAATGATTTGAGCCTTTCCTGTGAGACCAGTTTCAGATATCGATGCTTCTCTTCAGGTTTACTGTATCCCTTGGACCTTCTTATTGACGATGAAACACAGAAATTGCATCGGAATTAAATCCAAAGGCACAATGCCGACTTAAGTACAAGGAGACTGACTCAACTTAACGTCTATGCCTTGAACCTTTCCTGTGAAACCAGTTTTAGCTTCCGAAGCTTCACTTCAGAATTACTGTATCCCGTGGACCTTCTTATTGACGATGAAACACAGATATTGCATCGGAATTAAATACAAAAGCACAATGCCGTCTTAAGTACAAGGAGACTGACTCAACTTAACGTCTATGCCTTGAACCTTTCCTGTGAAACCAGTTTTAGCTTCCGAAGCTTCACTTCAGAATTACTGTATCCGTGGACCTTCTTATTGACGATGAAACACGGAAATTGCATCGGAATTAAATACAAAAGGAACAATGCCGAGTTAAGCAAAAGAGGACTGACTGTTCCTACAATCATTGATTTGAGCCTTTCCTGTGAGACCAGTTTTAGATATCGATGATTCTCTTCAGGTTTACTGTATCCCTTGGACCTTCTTATTGACGATGAAACACAGAAAATGCATCGGAATTAAATACAAAAGGCACAATGCCGACGTAAGTACAGGAGCACTGACTCTTCTTGCATCCTATGATTTGAGCCTTTCCTGTGTGACCAGTTTTAGATATCGATGCTTCAATTCAGATTTAGTGTATCCCTTGGACCTTCTTATTGACGATGAATCACAGAAATTGCATCGGAATTAAATAAAAAAGGCACAATGCCATCTTAAGTACATGAAGACTGACTCTTCTTACTGTCTATGCTTTGAACCTTTCCTGTGAGACCAGTTTTGGATTCCGATGTTTCACTTCTGTTTTACTGTAGCCCTTGGACCTTCTTTTTGACGATGAAACGCAGAAATTGCATCGGAATTAAATACAAAAGGCACAATGCCGACGTAGGTACAAGAAGACTGACTCTTCCTACTGTCTATGCTTTGAACCTTTCCTGTAAGACCAGTTTTAGATACCGATGCTTCACTTCACTTTTACTGTGTCCCTTGGACCTTCTTATTGACGATGAAACACAGAAATTGCATCTGACTAAAATACAAAAGGCACAATGCCGACTTCAGTACAAGAAGACTGATTCTTCTTACTGTATATAATTTGAATCTTTCCTGTGAGACCAGTTTTCGATTCCGATGCTTCACTTCAGGTTAACTGTATCCCTTGGACCATCTTATTATCGATAAAACACAGAAATTACATCGGATTTAAATACAAAAGGAACAGTGCCGACTAAAGTACAAGAGGACAGACTGTTCTTACAATCTATGATTTGAGCCCTTCCTGTGTAACCAGTTTGAGATATTGATGCTTCACTTCTGGTTTACTATATCTCTTGGACCTACTTATTGACGATGAAACGCAGAAATTGCATCGGAATTAAATACAAAAGGCACAATGCCGACTTAAGTAAAAGAAGACTGACTCAACTTACCGTCTATGTCTTGAACCTTTCCTGTGAAACCAGTTTCAGCTTCCGAAGCTTTACTTCAGAATTACTGTATCCCGTGGACCTTCTTATTGACGATGAAACACAGAAATTGCATCGGAATTAAATACAAAAGCACAATGTAAACTTAAGTACATAAAGACTGACTCTTCTAACTGTCTATATTTTAACCTTTCCTGTGAGACCAGTTTTAGATTCCGATGCTTCACTTCACGTTTACAGTATCCCTTGGACCTTCTTATTGACGAAGAAATACAGAAATTGCATCGGAATTAAATACAAAAGGCGCAATGCCGACTTAAGTAAAAGAATACTGACTCTTCTTACTGTCTATGTTTTGAACCTTTCCTGTGAGACCAGTTTTAGATTCCGATGCTTCACTTCACGTTTACTGTAACACTTCGACCTTCTTATTGACGATGAAACACAGAACTTGCATCTGACTTAAATACAAACGGCACAATGCCCACTTAAGTACAAGAAGACTGACCCTTCTTACTGTCTATAATTTGAATGTTTCCTGTGAGACCAGTTTTCGATTCCGATGCTTCACTTCAGGGCTACTGTATCCCTTAGACCTTCTTATTGACGATGAAACACAGAAATTGCATCTGAATAAAACACAAAAGGCACAATGCCGACTTAAGTACAAGGAGACTGTCTCTACTTACTGTCTATGTTTTGAACCTATCCTGTGACACCAGTTTCAGATTCCGATGCTTCACTTCAGGGTTACTGTATCCGTTGCACCTTCTTATTGACGATGAAACACAGAAATTGCATCGGAATTAAATACAAAAGCACAATGCCGACTTAAGTACAAGAATACTGAATCTTCTTACTGTCTATGTTTTGAACCATTCCTGTGAGACCAGCTTTAGATTCCGATGCTTCACTTCACGTTTACTGTAACCCTTGGACCTTCTTATTGACGATGAAACAGAGAAAACTCATCTGACTTAAATACAAAAGGCACAATGCCGACTTAAGTACATGAAGACTGACTCTTCTTACTGTCTATAATTTGAATCTTTCCTGTGAGACCAGTTTTCGATTCCGATGCTTCACTTCAGGTTTACTGTATCCCTTGGACCTTCTTATTGACGATGAAACACAGAAATTGCATCTGGATAAAGTACAAAAGGCACAATGCCGACTTAAGTACAAGAAGACTGTCTCTTCTTACTGTCTATGATTTGAATCTTTCCTGTGAGACCAGTTTTAGATTCCGTGACTTCACTTCACGTTTACTGTATCCCTTGGACCTTCTTATTGACGATGAAACACAGAAATTGCCTCGGAATTAAATACAAAAGGAACATTTCCGACTTAAGTACAAGAGGACTGACTTTTCTTACAATCTATGATTTGAGCCCTTCCTGTGAGACCAGTTTTAGATATCGATGCTTCTCTTCAGGTTCACTGTATCCCTTGGACCTTCTTATTGACGATGAAACACTGAAATTGCATCGGAAATAAATACAACAGGCACAATGCCGACTTAAGTACAAGAAGACTGTCTCTTCTTACTGTCTATGATTTGAACCTATCCTGTGACAACAGTTTCAGATTCCGATGCTTCACTTCAGGTTTACTGTATCCCTTGCACCTTCTTATTGACGATGAAACACAAAAATTGCATCGGAATTAAAAACAAAAGGCACAATGCCGACTTAAGTACAAGGAGACTGACTCAACTTACCGTCTATGCCTTGAACCTTTCCTGTGAGACCGGTTTTAGCTTCCGAAGCTTCACTTCAGAATTACTGTATCCCGTGGACCTACTTATTGACGATGAGACACAGAAATTGCATCGGAATTAAATACAAAAGTCACAATGCCGACTTAAGTACAAGAAGACTGACCCTTCTTATTGTCTATGTTTTGAACCTTTCCTGTGAGACCAGTTATAGACTCCGACGCTTCACTTCATGTTTACTGTATCCCTTGGGCCTTCTTATTGATGATGAAACACAGAAATTGCATCGGAATTAAATTCAAAAGGAACAATGCCGACTTAACCAAAAGAGGACTGACTGTTCTTACAATCTATGATTTGAGCCTTTCTTGTGAGACCAGTTTTAGATATCGATGCTTCACTTCAGGTTAGCTGTATCCCTTGGACCTTCTTATTGACGATGAAACACAGAAATTGCATCGGAATTAAATACAAAAGGCACAATGATGACTTAAGTACAGGAGCACTGACTCTTCTCACATTCCATGATTTGAGCCATCCCTGTGTGACCAGTTTTAGATATCGATGCTTCACTTCAGGTTTACTGTATCCCTTGGACCTTCTTATTGGCGATGAAACACTGAATTTGCATCGGAATTAAATACAAAAGGCACAATGCCGACTTAAGTACAGGAGCACTAACTCTTCTTACGTTCTAAGATTTGAGCCTTTCCTGTGTGACCAGTTTTAGATATCGATGCTTCACTTCAGGTTTCCTATATCCCATGTACCTTCTTATTGACGATGAAACGCAGAAATTGCATCGGAATTAAGAACAAAAGGCACAATGCCAACTCAAGTACATGAGGACTGACTCTTCTAACTGTCTATGTTTTGAACCTTTCCTGTGAGACCAGTTTTAGATTCCGATGCTGCACTTCACGTTTACTGTATCCCTTGGACCTTCTTATTGACGAAGAAACATAGAAATTGCATCGGAATTATATACAAAATGCCCAATGCCGACTTAAGTACAAGAATACTGACTCTTCTTACTGTCTATGTTTTGAACCATTCCTGTGAGACCAGCATTAGATTCCTATGCTTCACTTCACGTTTACTGTAACCCTTGGACCTTCTTATTGACGATGAAACACAGAAATGGCATCTGACTTAAATACAAAAGGCACAATGCCGACTTAAGTACATGAAGACTGACTCTTCTTACTGTCTATAATTTGAATCTTTCCTGTGAGACCAGTTTTCGATTCCGATGCTTCACTTCAGGTTTACTTTATCCCTTGGACCTTCGTATTGACGATGAAATACAGAAAATGCATCTGAATAAAATACAAAAGGCACAATGCCGACTTAAGTACAAGAAGACTGACTCTTCTTACTGTCTATAATTTGAATCTTTCCTGTGTGACTAGTTTTCGATTCCGATGCTTCACTTCAGGTTTACTGTATCCCTTGGACCTTCTTATTGACGATGAAACACAGAAATTGCATCTGAATAAAATACAAAAGGCACAATGCCGACTTAAGTACAAGAAGACTGTCTCTTCTTACTGTCTATGCTTTGAACCTATCCTGTGACACCAGTTTCAGATTCCGATGCTTCCCTTCAGGTTTACTGTATCCCTTGCACCTTCTTATTGACGATGAAACACAGAAATTGCATCGGAATTAAAAAATAAATCACAATGCCGTCTTAAGTACAAGGAGACTGACTCAACTTAACGTCTATGCCTTGAACCTTTCCTGTGAAACCAGTTTTAGCTTCCGAAGCTTCACTTCAGAATTACTGTATCCCGTAGACCTTCTTATTGACGATGAAACACAGAAATTGCATCGGAATTAAATACAAAAGGCACAATGCCGACTTTATTACAAGAAGACTGACTCTTAATATTGTCTATGTTTTGAACCTTTCCTGTGAGACCAGTTATAGACTCCGACGCTTCACGTCACGTTTACTGTATCCCTTGGACCTTCTTATTTATGATGAAACACAGAAATTGCATCGGAATTAAATACAAAAGGCACAATGCCGACTTAAGTACAGGAGCACTGACTCTTCTTGCATCCTATGATTTGAGCCTTTCCTGTGTGCCCAGTTTTATATATCGATTCTTCAATTCAGATTTACTGTATCCCTTGGACCTTCTTATTGACGATGAATCACAGAAATTGCATCGGAATTAAATACAAAAGGCACAATGCCATCTTAAGTACATGAAGACTGACTCTTCTTACTGTCTATGTTTTAAACCTTTCCTGTGAGACCAGTTTTAGATTCCGATGCTTCACTTCACTATTACTGTAACACTTCGACCTTCTTATTGACGATGAAACACAGAACTTGCATCTGACTTAAATACAAACGGCACAATGCCGACTTAAGTACAAGAAGACTGACCCTTCTTACTGTCTATAATTTGAATCTTTCCTGTGAGACCAGTTTTAGATTCCGATGCTTCACTTCTGTGTTACTGTAGCCCTTGGACCTTCTTTTTGACGATGAAACACAGAAATTGCATCGGAATTAAACACAAAAGGCACAATGTCGACTTAAGTACAAGAAGACTGAATCTTCTTACTGTCTATGCTTTGAACCTTTCCTGTAAGACCAGTTTTAGATTCCGATGCTTCACTTCAAGTTTACTGTATCCCTTGGACCATCTTATTGTCGACGAAACACAGAAATTGCATCGGAATTAAATTCAAAAGGAACAGTGCCGACTTAGGTACAAGAGGACTGACTGTTCTTACAATTAATGATTTGAGCCTTTCCTGTGAGACCAGTTTTAGATATCGATGCTTCTCTTCAGGTTTACTGTATCCCTTGGACCTTCTTATTGACGATGAAACACAGAAATTGCATCGGAATTAAATACAAAAGGCACAATGCCGACTTAAGTACAAGGAGACTGACTCAACTTAACGTCTATGCCTTGAACCTTTCCTGTGAAACCAGTTTTAGCTTCCGAAGCTTCACTTCAGAATTACTGTATCCCGTGGACCTTCTTATTGACGATGAAACACAGATATTGCATCGGAATTAAATACAAAAGCACAATGCCGTCTTAAGTACAAGGAGACTGACTCAACTTAACGTCTATGCCTTGAACCTTTCCTGTGAAACCAGTTTTAGCTTCCGAAGCTTCACTTCAGAATTACTGTATCCCGTGGACCTTCTTATTGACGATGAAACACAGATATTGCATCGGAATTAAATACAAAAGGCACAATGCCGACTTAAGTACAAGAAGACTGACTCTTCCTATTGTCTATGTTTTGAACCTTACCTGTCAGACCAGTTATAGGCTCCGACGCTGCACGTCACGTTTACTGTATCCCTTGGACCTTCCTATTTATAATGAAACACAGAAATTGCATCGGAATTAAATACAAAAGGAACAATGCCGAGTTAAGCAAAAGAGGACTGACTGTTCCTACAATCATTGATTTGAGCCTTTCCTGTGAGACCAGTTTTAGATATCGATGATTCTCTTCAGGTTTACTGTATCCCTTTGACCTTCTTATTGACGATGAAACACAGAAAATGCATCGGAATTAAATACAAAAGGCACAATGCCGACGTAAGTACAGGAGCACTGACTCTTCTTGCATCCTATGATTTGAGCCTTTCCTGTGTTACCAGTTTTAGATATCGATGCTTCAATTCAGATTTAGTGTATCCCTTGGACCTGCTTATTGACGATGAATCACAGAAATTGCATCGGAATTAAATAAAAAAGGCACAATGCCATCTTAAGTACATGAAGACTGACTCTTCTTACTGTCTATGCTTTGAACCTTTCCTGTGAGACCAGTTTTAGATTCCGATGTTTCACTTCTGTTTTACTGTAGCCCTTGGACCTTCTTTTTGACGATGAAACGCAGAAATTGCATCGGAATTAAATACAAAAGGCACAATGCCGACGTAGGTACAAGAAGACTGACTCTTCCTACTGTCTATGCTTTGAACCTTTCCTGTAAGACCAGTTTTAGATACCGATGCTTCACTTCACTTTTACTGTGTCCCTTGGACCTTCTTATTGACGATGAAACACAGAAATTGCATCTGACTAAAATACAAAAGGCACAATGCCGACTTCAGTACAAGAAGACTGATTCTTCTTACAGTATATAATTTGAATCTTTCCTGTGAGACCAGTTTTCGATTCCGATGCTTCACTTCAGGTTAACTGTATCCCTTGGACCATCTTATTATCGATAAAACACAGAAATTACATCGGATTTAAATACAAAAGGAACAGTGCCGACTAAAGTACAAGAGGACAGACTGTTCTTACAATCTATGATTTGAGCCCTTCCTGTGTGACCAGTTTGAGATATTGATGCTTCACTTCTAATTTACTATATCTCTTGGACCTACTTATTGACGATGAAACGCAGAAATTGCATCGGAATTAAATACAAAAGGCACAATGCCGACTTAAGTAAAAGAAGACTGACTCAACTTACCGTCTATGTCTTGAACCTTTCCTGTGAAACCAGTTTCAGCTTCCGAAGCTTTACTTCAGAATTATTGTATCCCGTGGACCTTCTTATTGACGATGAAACACAGAAAACTCATCTGACTTAAATACAAAAGGCACAATGCCGACTTAAGTACATGAAGACTGACTCTTCTTACTGTCTATAATTTGAATCTTTCCTGTGAGACCAGTTTTAGATATCGATGCTTCTCTTCAGGTTCACTGTATCCCTTGGACCTTCTTATTGACGATGAAACACTGAAATTGCATCGGAAATAAATACAACAGGCACAATGCCGACTTAAGTACAAGAAGACTGTCTCTTCTTACTGTCTATGATTTGAACCTTTCCTGTGAGACCAGTTTTAGATTCCGTGACTTCACTTCACGTTTACTGTATCCCTTGGACCTTCTTATTGACGATGAAACACAGAAATTGCCTCGGAATTAAATACAAAAGGCACAATGCCGACTTAAGTACAAGGAGACTGACTCAACTTACCGTCTATGCTTTGAACCTTTCCTGTGAGACCGGTTTTAGCTTCCGAAGCTTCACTTCAGAATTACTGTATCCCGTGGACCTTCTTATTGACCATGAGACACAGAAATTGCATCGGAATTAAATAGAAAAGGCACAATGCCGACTTAAGTACAAGAAGACTGACCCTTCTTATTGTCTATGTTTTGAACCTTTCCTGTGAGACCAGTTATAGACTCCGACGCTTCACTTCATGTTTACTGTATCCCTTGGGCCTTCTTATTGATGATGAAACACAGAAATTGCATCGGAATTAAATTCAAAAGGCACAATGATGACTTAAGTACAGGAGCACTGACTCTTCTCACATTCCATGATTTGAGCCATCCCTGTGTGACCAGTTTTAGATATCGATGCTTCACTTCAGGTTTACTGTATCCCTTGGACCTTCTTATTGACGATGAAACACTGAAATTGCATCGGAATTAAATACAAAAGGCACAATGCCGACTTAAGTACAGGAGCACTAACTCTTCTTACGTTCTAAGATTTGAGCCTTTCCTGTGTGACCAGTTTTAGATATCGATGCTTCACTTCAGGTTTCCTATATCCCATGTACCTTCTTATTGACGATGAAACGCAGAAATTGCATCGGAATTAAGAACAAAAGGCACAATGCCAACTCAAGTACATGAGGACTGACTCTTCTAACTGTCTATGTTTTGAACCTTTCCTGTGAGACCAGTTTTAGATTCCGATGCTGCACTTCACGTTTACTGTATCCCTTGGACCTTCTTATTGACGAAGAAACATAGAAATTGCATCGGAATTATATACAAAATGCCCAATGCCGACTTAAGTACAAGAATACTGACTCTTCTTACTGTCTATGTTTTGAACCATTCCTGTGAGACCAGCATTAGATTCCTATGCTTCACTTCACGTTTACTGTAACCCTTGGACCTTCTTATTGACGATGAAACACAGAAATGGCATCTGACTTAAATACAAAAGGCACAATGCCGACTTAAGTACATGAAGACTGACTCTTCTTACTGTCTATAATTTGAATCTTTCCTGTGAGACCAGTTTTCGATTCCGATGCTTCACTTCAGGTTTACTTTATCCCTTGGACCTTCGTATTGACGATGAAATACAGAAAATGCATCTGAATAAAATACAAAAGGCACAATGCCGACTTAAGTACAAGAAGACTGACTCTTCTTACTGTCTATAATTTGAATCTTTCCTGTGTGACTAGTTTTCGATTCCGATGCTTCACTTCAGGTTTACTGTATCCCTTGGACCTTCTTATTGACGATGAAACACAGAAATTGCATCTGAATAAAATACAAAAGGCACAATGCCGACTTAAGTACAAGAAGACTGTCTCTTCTTACTGTCTATGCTTTGAACCTATCCTGTGACACCAGTTTCAGATTCCGATGCTTCCCTTCAGGTTTACTGTATCCCTTGCACCTTCTTATTGACGATGAAACACAGAAATTGCATCGGAATTAAAAAATAAATCACAATGCCGTCTTAAGTACAAGGAGACTGACTCAACTTAACGTCTATGCCTTGAACCTTTCCTGTGAAACCAGTTTTAGCTTCCGAAGCTTCACTTCAGAATTACTGTATCCCGTAGACCTTCTTATTGACGATGAAACACAGAAATTGCATCGGAATTAAATACAAAAGGCACAATGCCGACTTTATTACAAGAAGACTGACTCTTAATATTGTCTATGTTTTGAACCTTTCCTGTGAGACCAGTTATAGACTCCGACGCTTCACGTCACGTTTACTGTATCCCTTGGACCTTCTTATTTATGATGAAACACAGAAATTGCATCGGAATTAAATTCAAAAGGCACAATGCCGACTTAAGTACAGGAGCACTGACTCTTCTTGCATCCTATGATTTGAGCCTTTCCTGTGTGCCCAGTTTTATATATCGATTCTTCAATTCAGATTTACTGTATCCCTTGGACCTTCTTATTGACGATGAATCACAGAAATTGCATCGGAATTAAATACAAAAGGCACAATGCCATCTTAAGTACATGAAGACTGACTCTTCTTACTGTCTATGTTTTAAACCTTTCCTGTGAGACCAGTTTTAGATTCCGATGCTTCACTTCACTATTACTGTAACACTTCGACCTTCTTATTGACGATGAAACACAGAACTTGCATCTGACTTAAATACAAACGGCACAATGCCGACTTAAGTACAAGAAGACTGACCCTTCTTACTGTCTATAATTTGAATCTTTCCTGTGAGACCAGTTTTAGATTCCGATGCTTCACTTCTGTGTTACTGTAGCCCTTGGACCTTCTTTTTGACGATGAAACACAGAAATTGCATCGGAATTAAACACAAAAGGCACAATGTCGACTTAAGTACAAGAAGACTGAATCTTCTTACTGTCTATGCTTTGAACCTTTCCTGTAAGACCAGTTTTAGATTCCGATGCTTCACTTCAAGTTTACTGTATCCCTTGGACCATCTTATTGTCGACGAAACACAGAAATTGCATCGGAATTAAATTCAAAAGGAACAGTGCCGACTTAGGTACAAGAGGACTGACTGTTCTTACAATTAATGATTTGAGCCTTTCCTGTGAGACCAGTTTTAGATATCGATGCTTCTCTTCAGGTTTACTGTATCCCTTGGACCTTCTTATTGACGATGAAACACAGAAATTGCATCGGAATTAAATACAAAAGGCACAATGCCGACTTAAGTACAAGGAGACTGACTCAACTTAACGTCTATGCCTTGAACCTTTCCTGTGAAACCAGTTTTAGCTTCCGAAGCTTCACTTCAGAATTACTGTATCCCGTGGACCTTCTTATTGACGATGAAACACAGATATTGCATCGGAATTAAATACAAAAGCACAATGCCGTCTTAAGTACAAGGAGACTGACTCAACTTAACGTCTATGCCTTGAACCTTTCCTGTGAAACCAGTTTTAGCTTCCGAAGCTTCACTTCAGAATTACTGTATCCCGTGGACCTTCTTATTGACGATGAAACACAGATATTGCATCGGAATTAAATACAAAAGGCACAATGCCGACTTAAGTACAAGAAGACTGACTCTTCCTATTGTCTATGTTTTGAACCTTACCTGTCAGACCAGTTATAGGCTCCGACGCTGCACGTCACGTTTACTGTATCCCTTGGACCTTCCTATTTATAATGAAACACAGAAATTGCATCGGAATTAAATACAAAAGGAACAATGCCGAGTTAAGCAAAAGAGGACTGACTGTTCCTACAATCATTGATTTGAGCCTTTCCTGTGAGACCAGTTTTAGATATCGATGATTCTCTTCAGGTTTACTGTATCCCTTTGACCTTCTTATTGACGATGAAACACAGAAAATGCATCGGAATTAAATACAAAAGGCACAATGCCGACGTAAGTACAGGAGCACTGACTCTTCTTGCATCCTATGATTTGAGCCTTTCCTGTGTTACCAGTTTTAGATATCGATGCTTCAATTCAGATTTAGTGTATCCCTTGGACCTGCTTATTGACGATGAATCACAGAAATTGCATCGGAATTAAATAAAAAAGGCACAATGCCATCTTAAGTACATGAAGACTGACTCTTCTTACTGTCTATGCTTTGAACCTTTCCTGTGAGACCAGTTTTAGATTCCGATGTTTCACTTCTGTTTTACTGTAGCCCTTGGACCTTCTTTTTGACGATGAAACGCAGAAATTGCATCGGAATTAAATACAAAAGGCACAATGCCGACGTAGGTACAAGAAGACTGACTCTTCCTACTGTCTATGCTTTGAACCTTTCCTGTAAGACCAGTTTTAGATACCGATGCTTCACTTCACTTTTACTGTGTCCCTTGGACCTTCTTATTGACGATGAAACACAGAAATTGCATCTGACTAAAATACAAAAGGCACAATGCCGACTTCAGTACAAGAAGACTGATTCTTCTTACAGTATATAATTTGAATCTTTCCTGTGAGACCAGTTTTCGATTCCGATGCTTCACTTCAGGTTAACTGTATCCCTTGGACCATCTTATTATCGATAAAACACAGAAATTACATCGGATTTAAATACAAAAGGAACAGTGCCGACTAAAGTACAAGAGGACAGACTGTTCTTACAATCTATGATTTGAGCCCTTCCTGTGTGACCAGTTTGAGATATTGATGCTTCACTTCTAATTTACTATATCTCTTGGACCTACTTATTGACGATGAAACGCAGAAATTGCATCGGAATTAAATACAAAAGGCACAATGCCGACTTAAGTAAAAGAAGACTGACTCAACTTACCGTCTATGTCTTGAACCTTTCCTGTGAAACCAGTTTCAGCTTCCGAAGCTTTACTTCAGAATTATTGTATCCCGTGGACCTTCTTATTGACGATGAAACACAGAAAACTCATCTGACTTAAATACAAAAGGCACAATGCCGACTTAAGTACATGAAGACTGACTCTTCTTACTGTCTATAATTTGAATCTTTCCTGTGAGACCAGTTTTAGATATCGATGCTTCTCTTCAGGTTCACTGTATCCCTTGGACCTTCTTATTGACGATGAAACACTGAAATTGCATCGGAAATAAATACAACAGGCACAATGCCGACTTAAGTACAAGAAGACTGTCTCTTCTTACTGTCTATGATTTGAACCTTTCCTGTGAGACCAGTTTTAGATTCCGTGACTTCACTTCACGTTTACTGTATCCCTTGGACCTTCTTATTGACGATGAAACACAGAAATTGCCTCGGAATTAAATACAAAAGGCACAATGCCGACTTAAGTACAAGGAGACTGACTCAACTTACCGTCTATGCTTTGAACCTTTCCTGTGAGACCGGTTTTAGCTTCCGAAGCTTCACTTCAGAATTACTGTATCCCGTGGACCTTCTTATTGACCATGAGACACAGAAATTGCATCGGAATTAAATAGAAAAGGCAC
Source organism: Schistocerca americana (assembly GCF_021461395.2). Classification (NCBI taxonomy): domain Eukaryota; kingdom Metazoa; phylum Arthropoda; class Insecta; order Orthoptera; family Acrididae; genus Schistocerca; species Schistocerca americana. Next base: position 68,353,186 of record NC_060128.1, on the reverse strand, counting down.
AATGCCGACTTAAGTACAAGAAGACTGACCCTTCTTATTGTCTATGTTTTGAACCTTTCCTGTGAGACCAGTTATAGACTCCGACGCTTCACTTCATGTTTACTGTATCCCTTGGGCCTTCTTATTGATGATGAAACACAGAAATTGCATCGGAATTAAATTCAAAAGGAACAATGTCGACTTAACCAAAAGAGGACTGACTGTTCTTACAATCTATGATTTGAGCCTTTCTTGTGAGACCAGTTTTAGATATCGATGCTTCACTTCAGGTTAGCTGTATCCCTTGGACCTTCTTATTGACGATGAAACACAGAAATTGCATCGGAATTAAATACAAAAGGCACAATGATGACTTAAGTACAGGAGCACTGACTCTTCTCACATTCCATGATTTGAGCCATCCCTGTGTGACCAGTTTTAGATATCGATGCTTCACTTCAGGTTTACTGTATCCCTTGGACCTTCTTATTGACGATGAAACACTGAAATTGCATCGGAATTAAATACAAAAGGCACAATGCCGACTTAAGTACAGGAGCACTAACTCTTCTTACGTTCTAAGATTTGAGCCTTTCCTGTGTGACCAGTTTTAGATATCGATGCTTCACTTCAGGTTTCCTATATCCCATGTACCTTCTTATTGACGATGAAACGCAGAAATTGCATCGGAATTAAGAACAAAAGGCACAATGCCAACTCAAGTACATGAGGACTGACTCTTCTAACTGTCTATGTTTTGAACCTTTCCTGTGAGACCAGTTTTAGATTCCGATGCTGCACTTCACGTTTACTGTATCCCTTGGACCTTCTTATTGACGAAGAAACATAGAAATTGCATCGGAATTATATACAAAATGCCCAATGCCGACTTAAGTACAAGAATACTGACTCTTCTTACTGTCTATGTTTTGAACCATTCCTGTGAGACCAGCATTAGATTCCTATGCTTCACTTCACGTTTACTGTAACCCTTGGACCTTCTTATTGACGATGAAACACAGAAATGGCATCTGACTTAAATACAAAAGGCACAATGCCGACTTAAGTACATGAAGACTGACTCTTCTTACTGTCTATAATTTGAATCTTTCCTGTGAGACCAGTTTTCGATTCCGATGCTTCACTTCAGGTTTACTTTATCCCTTGGACCTTCGTATTGACGATGAAATACAGAAAATGCATCTGAATAAAATACAAAAGGCACAATGCCGACTTAAGTACAAGAAGACTGACTCTTCTTACTGTCTATAATTTGAATCTTTCCTGTGTGACTAGTTTTCGATTCCGATGCTTCACTTCAGGTTTACTGTATCCCTTGGACCTTCTTATTGACGATGAAACACAGAAATTGCATTTGAATAAAATACAAAAGGCACAATGCCGACTTAAGTACAAGAAGACTGTCTCTTCTTACTGTCTATGCTTTGAACCTATCCTGTGACACCAGTTTCAGATTCCGATGCTTCCCTTCAGGTTTACTGTATCCCTTGCACCTTCTTATTGACGATGAAACACAGAAATTGCATCGGAATTAAAAAATAAATCACAATGCCGCCTTAAGTACAAGGAGACTGACTCAACTTAACGTCTATGCCTTGAACCTTTCCTGTGAAACCAGTTTTAGCTTCCGAAGCTTCACTTCAGAATTACTGTATCCCGTGGACCTTCTTATTGACGATGAAACACAGATATTGCATCGGAATTAAATACAAAAGCACAATGCCGTCTTAAGTACAAGGAGACTGACTCAACTTAACGTCTATGCCTTGAACCTTTCCTGTGAAACCAGTTTTAGCTTCCGAAGCTTCACTTCAGAATTACTGTATCCCGTGGACCTTCTTATTGACGATGAAACACAGATATTGCATCGGAATTAAATACAAAAGGCACAATGCCGACTTAAGTACAAGAAGACTGACTCTTCCTATTGTCTATGTTTTGAACCTTACCTGTGAGACCAGTTATAGGCTCCGACGCTGCACGTCACGTTTACTGTATCCCTTGGACCTTCCTATTTATGATGAAACACAGAAATTGCATCGGAATTAAATACAAAAGGAACAATGCCGAGTTAAGCAAAAGAGGACTGACTGTTCCTACAATCATTGATTTGAGCCGTTCCTGTGAGACCAGTTTTAGATATCGATGATTCTCTTCAGGTTTACTGTATCCCCTGGACCTTCTTATTGACGATGAAACACAGAAATTGCATCGGAATTAAATAAAAAAGGCACAATGCCATCTTAAGTACATGAAGACTGACTCTTCTTACTGTCTATGCTTTGAACCTTTCCTGTGAGACCAGTTTTAGATTCCGATGTTTCACTTCTGTTTTACTGTAGCCCTTGGACCTTCTTTTTGACGATGAAACGCAGAAATTGCATCGGAATTAAATACAAAAGGCACAATGCCGACGTAAGTACAGGAGCACTGACTCTTCTTGCATCCTATGATTTGAGCCTTTCCTGTGTGACCAGTTTTAGATATCGATGCTTCAATTCAGATTTAGTGTATCCCTTGGACCTTCTTATTGACGACGAATCACAGAAATTGCATCGGAATTAAATAAAAAAGGCACAATGCCATCTTAAGTACATGAAGACTGACTCTTCTTACTGTCTATGCTTTGAACCTTTCCTGTGAGACCAGTTTTAGATTCCGATGTTTCACTTCTGTTTTACTGTAGCCCTTGGACCTTCTTTTTGACGATGAAACGCAGAAATTGCATCGGAATTAAATACAAAAGGCACAATGCCGACGTAGGTACAAGAAGACTGACTCTTCCTACTGTCTATGCTTTGAACCTTTCCTGTAAGACCAGTTTTAGATACCGATGCTTCACTTCACTTTACTGTGTCCCTTGGACCTTCTTATTGACGATGAAAACACAGAAATTGCATCTGACTAAAATACAAAAGGCACAATGCCGACTTCAGTACAAGAAGACTGATTCTTCTTACTGTATATAATTTGAATCTTTCCTGTGAGACCAGTTTTCGATTCCGATGCTTCACTTCAGGTTAACTGTATCCCTTGGACCATCTTATTATCGATAAAACACAGAAATTACATCGGATTTAAATACAAAAGGAACAGTGCCGACTAAAGTACAAGAGGACAGACTGTTCTTACAATCTATGATTTGAGCCCTTCCTGTGTGACCAGTTTGAGATATTGATGCTTCACTTCTGGTTTACTATATCTCTTGGACCTACTTATTGACGATGAAACGCAGAAATTGCATCGGAATTAAATACAAAAGGCACAATGCCGACTTAAGTAAAAGAAGACTGACTCAACTTACCGTCTATGTCTTGAACCTTTCCTGTGAAACCAGTTTCAGCTTCCGAAGCTTTACTTCAGAATTACTGTATCCCGTGGACCTTCTTATTGACGATGAAACACAGAAATTGCATCGGAATTAAATACAAAAGCACAATGTAAACTTAAGTACATAAAGACTGACTCTTCTAACTGTCTATATTTTAACCTTTCCTGTGAGACCAGTTTTAGATTCCGATGCTTCACTTCACGTTTACAGTATCCCTTGGACCTTCTTATTGACGAAGAAATACAGAAATTGCATCGGAATTAAATACAAACGGCACAATGCCCACTTAAGTACAAGAAGACTGACCCTTCTTACTGTCTATAATTTGAATGTTTCCTGTGAAACCAGTTTTCGATTCCGATGCTTCACTTCAGGGCTACTGTATCCCTTAGACCTTCTTATTGACGATGAAACACAGAAATTGCATCTGAATAAAACACAAAAGGCACAATGCCGACTTAAGTACAAGAAGACTGTCTCTACTTACTGTCTATGTTTTGAACCTATCCTGTGACACCAGTTTCAGATTCCGATGCTTCACTTCAGGATTACTGTATCCGTTGCACCTTCTTATTGACAATGAAACACAGAAATTGCATCGGAATTAAATACAAAAGCACAATGCCGACTTAAGTACAAGAATACTGACTCTTCTTACTGTCTATGTTTTGAACCATTCCTGTGAGACCAGCTTTAGATTCCGATGCTTCACTTCACGTTTACTGTAACCCTTGGACCTTCTTATTGACGATGAAACACAGAAAACTCATCTGACTTAAATACAAAAGGCACAATGCCGACGTAAGTACATGTAGACTGACTCTTCTTACTGTCTATAATTTGAATCTTTCCTGTGAGACCAGTTTTCGATTCCGATGCTTCACTTCAGGTTTACTGTATCCCTTGGACCTTCTTATTGACGATGAAACACAGAAATTGCATCTGAATAAAGTACAAAAGGCACAATGCCGACTTAAGTACAGGAGCACTGACTCTTCTCACATTCCATGATTTGAGCCATCCCTGTGTGACCAGTTTTAGATACCGAAGCTTCACTTCAGGTTTACTGTATCCCTTGGACTTTCTTATTGACGATGAATCACAGAAATTGCATCGGAATTAAATAGAAAAGGCACAATGCCAACTTAAGTACATGAAGACTGACTCTTCTTACAGTCTATAATTTGAATCCTTCCTGTGAGACCAGTTTTCGATTCTGATGCTTCACTTCAGCTTTACTGTATCCCTTGGACCTTCTTATTGACGATGAAACACAGAAATTGCATCGGAATTAAATACAAAAGGCACAATGCCGACTTAAGTACAAGAAGACTGACTCTTCTCACTGTCTATCGTTTGAACCATTCCTGTGACACCGGTTTTAGATTCCGATGCTTCACTTCAGGTTTACTGTATCCCTTGGACCTTCTTATTGACGATGAAACACAGAAATTGCATCTGAATAAAGTACAAAAGGCACAATGCCGACTTAAGTACAAGAAGACTGTCTCTTCTTACTGTCTATGATTTGAATCTTTCCTGTGAGACCAGTTTTAGATTCCGTGACTTCACTTCACGTTTACTGTATCCCTTAGACCTTCTCATTGACGATGAAACACAGACATTGCATTGGAATTAAATACTATAGGCACATTGCCGACTTAAGTACAAGAGGACTGACTGATCTTACATTCTATGATTTGAGCCTTTCCTGTGAGACCAATTTTATATATCGAAGCTTCACTTCAGGTTTAGTGTATCCCTTGGACCTTCTTATTCACGATGAAACACAGAAATTGCATCGGAATTAAATACAAAAGGTACATTGCCGACGTAAGTACAAGAAGACTGTCTCCTCTTACTGTCTATGATTTGAACCTATCCTGTGACACCAGTTTCAGATTCCGATGCTTCACTTCAGGTTTACTGTATCCCTTGGACCTTCTTATTGACGATGAAACACAGAAATTGCCTCGGAATTAAATACAAAAGGAACATTTCCGACTTAAGTACAAGAGGACTGACTTTTCTTACAATCTATGATTTGAGCCCTTCCTGTGAGACCAGTTTTAGATATCGATGCTTCTCTTCAGGTTCACTGTATCCCTTGGACCTTCTTATTGACGATGAAACACTGAAATTGCATCGGAATTAAATACAACAGGCACAATGCCGACTTAAGTACAAGAAGACTGTCTCTTCTTACTGTCTATGATTTGAACCTATCCTGTGACAACAGTTTCAGATTCCGATGCTTCACTTCAGGTTTACTGTATCCCTTGCACCTTCTTATTGACGATGAAACACAAAAATTGCATCGGAATTAAAAACAAAAGGCACAATGCCGACTTAAGTACAAGGAGACTGACTCAACTTACCGTCTATGCCTTGAACCTTTCCTGTGAGACCGGTTTTAGCTTCCGAAGCTTCACTTCAGAATTACTGTATCCCGTGGACCTTCTTATTGACGATGAGACACAGAAATTGCATCGGAATTAAATACAAAAGGCACAATGCCGACTTAAGTACAAGAAGACTGACCCTTCTTATTGTCTATGTTTTGAACCTTTCCTGTGAGACCAGTTATAGACTCCGACGCTTCACTTCATGTTTACTGTATCCCTTGGGCCTTCTTATTGATGATGAAACACAGAAATTGCATCGGAATTAAATTCAAAAGGAACAATGCCGACTTAACCAAAAGAGGACTGACTGTTCTTACAATCTATGATTTGAGCCTTTCTTGTGTGACCAGTTTTAGATATCGATGCTTCACTTCAGGTTAGCTGTATCCCTTGGACCTTCTTATTGACGATGAAACACAGAAATTGCATCGGAATTAAATACAAAAGGCACAATGATGACTTAAGTACAGGAGCACTGACTCTTCTCACATTCCATGATTTGAGCCATCCCTGTGTGACCAGTTTTAGATATCGATGCTTCTCTTCAGGTTTACTGTATCCCTTGGACATTCTTATTGACGATGAATCACAGAAATTGCATCGGAATTAAATAGAAAAGGCACAATGCCAACATAAGTACATGAAGACTTACTCTTCCCACTGTCTATGCTTTGATCCTTTCCTGTAAGACCAGTTTTAGATATCGATGCTTCTCTTCAGGTTTACTGTATCTCTTGGACCTTCTTATTGACGATGAAACACAGAAATTGCATCGGAATTAAATACAAAAGGCACAATGCCGACTTAAGTACAGGAGCACTGACTCTTCTCACATTCCATGATTTGAGCCATCCCTGTGTGACCAGTTTTAGATACCGATGCTTCACTTCAGGTTTACTGTATCCCTTGGACTTTCTTATTGACGATGAATCACAGAAATTGCATCGGAATTAAATAGAAAAGGCAGAATGCCAACTTAAGTACATGAAGACTGACTCTTCTTACAGTCTATAATTTGAATCCTTCCTGTGAGACCAGTTTTCGATTCTGATGCTTCACTTCAGCTTTACTGTATCCCTTGGACCTTCTTATTGACGATGAAACACAGAAATTGCATCGGAATTAAATACAAAAGGCACAATGCCGACTTAAGTACAAGAAGACTGACTCTTCTCACTGTCTATCGTTTGAACCATTCCTGTGACACCGGTTTCAGATTCCGATGCTTCACTTCAGGTTTACGGTATCCCTTGGACCTTCTTACTGCCGATGAAACACTGAAATTGCATCGGAATGAAATGCAAAAGGCACAATGCCGACTTAAGTACAAGAAGTCTGACTCTTCTTACTGTCTATAAATTGAATCTTTCCTGTGAGACCAGTTTTCGATTCCGATGCTTCACTTCAGGTTTACTGTATCCCTTTGACCTTCTTATTGACGATGAAACACAGAAATTGCATCTGAATAAAATACAAAAGGCACAATGCCGACTTAGGTACAAGAAGACGGTCTCTTCTTACTGTCTATGCTTTGAACCTAACCTGTGACACCAATGCGGATTCCGATGCTTCACTTCAGGTTTACTGTATCCCTTGCACCTTCTTTTTGACGATGAAACACAGAAATTGCATGTGACTTAACTACAAAAGGCACAATGCCGACTTCAGTACAAGAAGGCTGTTTCTTCTTACTGTCTATGTTTTGAACCTATCCTGTGACACCAGTTTCAGATTCCGATGCTTCACTTCAGGTTTAGTGTATCCCTTGCACCTTCCTATTGACGATGAAACACAATTTGCATCGGAATTAAATACAAAAGGCACAATGCCGACTTAAGTACAAGAAGACTGACTCTTCTCACTGTCTATCTTTTGAACCATTCCTGTGACACCGGTTTTAGATTCCGATGCTTCACTTCAGATTTACTGTATCCCTTGGACCTTCTTATTGACGATGAAACACTGAAATTGCATCGGAATGAAATGCAAAAGGCACAATGCCGACTTAAGTACAAGAAGTCTGACTCTTCTTACTGTCTATAAATTGAATCTTTCCTGTGAGACCAGTTTTCGATTCCGATGCTTCACTTCAGGTTTACTGTATCCCTTGGACCTTCTTATTGACGATGAAACACAGAAATTGCATCTGAATAATGTACAAAAGGCACAATGCCGACTTAAGTACAAGAAGATGGTCTCTTCTTACTGTCTATGCTTTGAACCTAACCTGTGACATCAGTGCAGATTCCGATGCTTCACTTCAGGTTTACTGTATCCCTTGCACCTTCTTATTGACGATGAAACACAGAAATTGCATCGGAATTAAATACAAAAGGCACAATGCCGACTTAAGTACAAGAAGACTGACTCTTCTTATTGTCTATGTTTTGAACCTTTCCTGTGAGACCAGTTATAGACTCCGACGCTTCACTTCACGTTTACTGTATCCCTTGGACCATCTTATTGATGATGAAACACAGAAATTGCCTCGGAATTAAATACAAAAGAAACAATGCCGACTTAAGCAAAAGAGGGCTGACTCTTCTTGCATTCTATGATTTAAGCCTTCTGTGTGACCAGTTTTAGATGTCGATGCTTCAATTCAGGTTTACTGTTTCCCTTGGACCTTCTTATTCACGATGAATCACAGAAATTGCATCGGAATCAAATACAAAAGGCACAATGCCATCTTCAGTACATGAAGACTGACTCTTCTTACTGTCTATGTTTTGAACCTTTCCTGTGAGACCAGTTTTAGATACCGATGCTTCACATCACGTTTACTGTATCCTTTGGACCTTCTTATTGACGATGAAACACAGAAATTGCATCTGACTTAAATACAAAAGGCATAATGCCGACTTAAGTACAAGAAGACTGACACTTCTTACTGTCTATAATTTGAATCTTTCCTGTGAGACCAGTTTTCGATTCGGATGCTTCACTTCACGTTTAGTGTATCCTTTGGACCTTCTTATTGACGATGAAACACAGAAATTGCATCTGACTTAAATACAAAAGACATAATGCCGACTTAAGTACAAGAATACTGATACTTCTTACTGTCTATGATTTGAACCTTTCCTGTAAGACCAGTTTTCGATTCCGATGCTTCACTTCAGGTTTACTGTATCCCTTGGACCATCTTATTGTCGATGAAACACAGAAATTGCATCGGACTTAAATACAAATGGAACAGTGCTGACATAAGTACAAGAGGACTGACTGTTCTTACAATCTATGATTTGAGCCTTTCCTGTGAGACCAGTTATCGATTCCGATGCTTCACTTCAGGTTTACTGTGTCCCTTGGACCTTCTTATTGACGATGAAACGCAGAAATTGCATCGGAATTAAAAACAAAAGGCACAATGCCAACTTAAGTACATAAAGACTGACTCTTCTAACTGTCTATATTTTGAACCTCTCCTGTGAGACCAGTTTTAGATTCCGATGCTTCACTTCACGTTTACAGTATCCCTTCGACCTTCTTATTGACGAGGAAATACCGAAATTGCATCGGAATTAAATTCAAAAGGCACAATGCCGACTTAAGTACAAGAATACTGACTCTTCTTACTGTCTATGTTTTGAACCTTTCCTGTGAGACCAGTTTTAGATTCCGATGCTTCACATCACGTTTACTGTAACCCTTGGACCTTCTTTTTGACGATGAAACACAGAAATTGCATGTGACTTAACTACAAAAGGCCCAATGCCGACTTCAGTACAAGAAGGCTGTTTCTTCTTACTGTCTATGTTTTGAACTTATCCTGTGACACCAGTTACAGATTCCGATGCTTCACCTCTGGTTTACTGTATCCCTTGCACCTTCCTATTGACGATGAAGCACAAATTGCATCGGAATTAAATACAAAAGGCACAATGCCGACTTAAGTAAAGGAAGACTGACACAACTTACCGTCTATGTCTTGAACCTTTCCTGTGAGACCAGTTTTAACTTCCGAAGCTTCACTTCAGAATTACTGTATCCATTGGACCTTCTTATTGACGATGAAACACAGAAATTGCATCGGAATTAAGTACAAAAGGCACAATGCCGACTTAAGTACAAGAGGACTGACTCCCCTTATTGCCTATGTTTTGAACCTTTCCTGTGAGACCAGTTATAGACTACGACGCTTCACTTCACGTTTACTGTATCCGTTGGACCTTCTTATTGATGATGAAACACAGAAATTGCCTCGGAATTAAATACAAAAGGAACAATGCCGACTTAAGCAAAAGAGGACTGACTCTTCTTGCATTCTATGATTTGAGCCTTTCCTGTGTGACCAGTTTTACATATCGATGCTCAATTCAGGTTTACTGTTTCCCTTGGACCTTCTTATTGACGATGAATCACAGAAATTGCATCGGAATCAAATACAAAAGGCACAATGCCATCTTAAGTACATGAAGACTGACTCTTCTTACTGTCTATGTTTTGAACTTTTCCTGTGAGACCAGTTTTAAATTCCGATGCTTCACATCTGTTTTACTGTAGCCCTTGGACCTTCTTTTTGACGATGAAACGCAAAAATTGCATCGGAATGAAAAACAAAAGGCACAATGCCGACTTAGGTACGAGAAGACTGACTCTTCCTACTGTCTATGCTTTGAACCTTTCCTGTAAGACCAGTTTTAGATTCCGATGCTTAACTTCACGTTTACTGTATCTTTGGACCTTCTTATTGACGATGAAACACAGAAATTGCATCTGACTTAAATACAAAAGGCATAATGCCGACTTAAGTACAAGAAGACTGACACTTCTTACTGTCTATAATTTGAATCTTTCCTGTGAGACCAGTTATCGACTCGGATGCTTCACTTCAGGTTTACTGTATCCCTTGGACCATCTTTTTGTCGATGAAACACAGAAATTGCATCGGATTTAAATACAAAAGAAACAATGCCGACATAAGTACAAGAGGGCTGACTGTTCTTAAAATCTATGATTTGAGCCTTTCCTGTGACACCAGTTTTCGATTCCGATGCTTCACTTCAGGATTACTGTGTCCCTCGGACCTTCTTATTGACGATGAAACGCAGAAATTGCATTGGAATAAAAAACAAAAGGCACAATGCCAACTTAAGTACATAAAGACTGACTCTTCTAACTGTCTGTATTTTGAATCTTTCCTGTGAGACCAGTTTCAGATTCCGATGCTTCACTTCACGTTTACAGTATCCCTTGGACCTTCTTATTGACGAAGAAATACAGAAATTGCATCGGAATTAAATTCAAAAGGCACAATGCCGACTTAAGTACAAGAATACTGACTCTTCTTACTGTCTATGTTTTGAACCTTTCCTGTGACACCAGTTTCAGATTCCGATGCTTCACTTCAGCTTTACTGTATCCCTTGCACCTTGTTATTGACGATGAAACACAGAAATTGCATCGGAATTAAATACAAAAGGCACAATGCCGACTTAAGTAAAGGAAGACTGACTCAACTTACCGTCTATGCCGTGAACCTTTCCTGTGAGACCAGTTTTAGCTTCCGAAGCTTCACTTCAGAATTACTGTATACCGTGGACCTTCTTATTGACGATGAAACACAGAAATTGCATCGGAATTAAGTACAAGAGGCACAATGCCGACTTAAGTACAAGAGGACTGACTCTTCTTATTGTCTATGTTTTGAACCTTTCCTGTGAGACCAGTTATAGACTCCGACGCTTCACTTCACGTTTACTGTATCCCATGGAACTTCTTATTGATAATGAATCACAGAAATTGCATCGGAGTTAATTACAAAAGGAACAATGCCGACTTAAGCACAAGAGGACTGACTGTTCTCACAATCTATGATTTTTTCCTTTCCTGTGAGACCAGTTTTAGATATCGATGCTTCTCTTCAGGTTTACTGTATCCCTTGGACCTTCTTATTGACGATGAAACACAGAAATTGCATCAGAATTAAATACGAAAGGCACAATGCCGACATAAGTACAGGAGCACTGACTCTTCTGGCATTCTATGATTTGAGCCTTTCCTGTGTGACCAGTTTAAGATTTCGATGCTTCACTTCAGGTTTACTGTATCCCTTGGACCTTCTTATTGACGATGAATCACAGAAATTGCATCGGAATTAAATACAAAAGGCACAATGCCATCTTAAGTACATGAAGATTGACTCTTCTTACTGTCTATAATTTGAATCTTTCCTGTGAGACCAGTTCTCGATTCCGATGCTTCACTTCAGGTTCACTTTATCCCTTGGACCTTCTTATTGGCGATGATACACAGAAATTGCATCTGAATAAAAATACAAAAGGCACAATGCCGACTTAAGTGCAAGAAGACTGACCCTTCTTACTTTCTATGTTTTGAACCTTTCCTGTGAGACCAGTTTTAGATTCCGATGCTTCACTTCAGGTTTACTGTATCCCTTGGACCTTCTTATTGACGATGAAACACAGAAATTGCATCGGAATTAAAGACAAAAGGCACAATGCCGACTTATGTACAAGAAGATGACTCTTCTCACTGTCTATCTTTTGAACCATTCCTGTGACACCAGTTTTAAATTCCGATGCTTCACTTCAGGTTTACTGTATCCCTCGTACCTTCTAATTGACGATGAAACACAGAAATTGCATCTGAATAAAATAGAAAAGGCACAATGCCGACTTGAGTACAAGAAAACTGACTCTTCTTACTGTCTACGATTTGAACCTTTCCTGTGCGACCAGTTTTAGATTCCGATGCTTCACTTCACGTTTACTGTATCCCTTAGACCTTCTCATTGACGATGAAACACAGACATTGCATTGGAATTAAATACAATAGTCACATTGCCGACTTATGTACAAGAGGACTGACTGATCTTACATTCTATGATTTGAGCCTTTCCTGTGAGTCCACTTTTAGATATCGATGCTTCACTTCAGGCTTAGTGTATCCCATGGACCATCTTATTGACGATTAAACACAGAAATTGCATCGGAATTAATTACGAAAGGCACAATGCCGACTTAAGTACAAGAAGACTGACTCTTCTTACTGTCTATGTTTTGAACCTTTCCTGTGAGACCAGTTCTAGATTCCGGTGCTTCACTTCTGCTTTCTGTATCCCTTGCACCTTCTTATTGACAATGAAACACAGAAATTGCATCGGAATTATATACAAAATGCACAATACCGACTTAAGTACAAGAAGACTAACTCTTCTTACTGTCTATGATTTGAACCTATCCTGTGACACCAGTTTCAGATTCCGATGCTTCACTTCCGGTTTACTGTATCCCTAGGAACTTCTTATTGACGATGAAACACAGAAATTGCATCTGAATAAAATACAAAAGGCACAATGCCGACTTAAGTACAAGAAAACTGACTCTTGTTACTGTCTGTGTTTTGAACCTTTCCTGTGAGACCAGTTTTAGATTCCGATGCTTCACTTCACGTTTACTGTTTCCCTTAGACCTTCTCATTGACGATGAAACACAGATATTGCATTGGAATTAAATACAATAGGCACATTGCCGACTTAAGTACAAGAGGACTGACTGATCTTACATTCTATGATTTGAGCCTTTCCTGTGAGACCACTTTTAGATATCGATGCTTCACTTCAGGTTTAGTGTATCCCTTGGACCTTCTTATTCACGATGATACACAGAAATTGCATCGGAATTAAATACAAAAGGCACATTGCCGAATTAGTACAAGAAGACTTACTCTTCTTACTGTCTATGTTTTGAACCATTCCTGTGAGACCAGTTTTAGTTTCCGATGTTTCACTTCAGGTATGCAGTATCTCTTGCACCTTCCTATTGACGATGAAACACAGAAATTGCATCGGAATTAAATTGAAAAGGCACAATGCCGACTTAAGTACAAGAAGACTGACTCTTCTTACTGGCTATGTTTTGAACCTTTCTGTGAGACCAATTTTAGATTCCGGTGCCTCACTTCCGCTTTCAGTATCCCTTGCACATTCTTATTGACGATGAAACACAGAAATTGAATGGCAATTATATACAAAAGGCACAATACCGACTTAAGTACAAGAAGACTGACGCTTCTTACTGTCTATGATTTGAATCTTTCCTGTCAGACCAGTTTTCGATTCCGATGCTTCACTTCAGGTTTACTGTATCCCTTGTACCATCTTATTGTCGATGAAACACAGAAATTGCATCGGAATTAAAAACAAAAGGCACAATGCCAACTTAAGTACATGAGGACTGACTCTTCTAACTGTCTATGTTTTGAACCTTTCCTGTGAGACCAGTTTTCGATACCGATGCTTCACTTCACGTTTACTGTATCCCTTGGACCTTCTTATTGACGATGAAACACAGAAATTGCATCGGAATTAAATACAAAAGGCACAATGCCGACTTAAGTACAAGAATACTGACTCCTGTTACTGTCTATGTTTTGAACCTCTCCTGTGAGACCAGTTTTAGATTCCGATGCTTCACTTCACGTTTACTGTAACCCTTGGACCTTTTTATTGACGATGAAACACAGAAATGGCATCTGACGTAAGTACAAAAGACACAATGCCGACTTAAGTACAAGAAGTCTGACTCTTCTTACTGTCTACAATTTGAATCTTTCCTGTGAGACCAGTTTTCGATTCCGATGCTTCACTTCAGGTTTACTGTATCCCTTGGACCTTCTTATTGACGATGAAACACAGAAATTGCATCTGAATAAAATACAAAAGGCTCAATGGCAACTTAAGTACAAGAAGACTGTCTCTTCTTACTGTCTATGCTGTGAACCTATCCTGTGACACCAGTTTCAGATTCAGATGCTTCACTTCAGGTTTACTGTATGCCTTGCACCTTCTTATTGACGATGAAACACAGAAATTGCATGGGAATTAAATACAAAAGGGACAATGCCGACTTAAGCACAAGGAGACTGACTCAACTTACCGTCTATGTCTTGATCCTTTCCTGTGAGACCAGTTTTAGCTTCCGAAGCTTCACTTCAGAATTACTGTATCTCGTGGACCTTCTTATTGACGATGAAACACAGAAATTGCATCGGAATTAAATACAAAAGGCACAATGCCGACTTGAGTACAAGATGAATGACTCTTCTTATTGTCTATGTTTTGATCATTTCCTGTGAGACCAGTTATAGACTCCGACGCTTCACTTCAAGTTTATTGTATCCCTTGGACCTTCTTATTGATGATGAAACACAGAAATTGCCTCTGAAGTAAATACAAAAGGAACAATGCCGATTTAAGCAAAAGAGGACTGACTCTTCTTGCATTCTATGATTTGAGCCTTTCCTGTGTGACCAGTTTTAGATATCGATGCTTCAATTAAGGTTTACTGTATCCTTTGGACCTTCTTATTGACGATGAATCACAGAAATTGCATCGGATTTAAATACAAGAGGCACAATGCCATCTTAAGTACATGAAGACTGACTCTTCTTACTGTCTATGTTTTGAACCTCTCCTGTGAAACCAGTTTTAGAATCCGATGCTTCACTTCTGTTATACTGTAGCCCTCGGACCTTCTTTTTGACGATGAAACGCAGAAATTGCATCGGAATTAAATACAAAAGGCGCAATGCCGACTTAGGTACAAGAAAACTGACTATTCCTACTGTCTATGCTTTGGACCTTTCCTGTAAGACCAGTTTTAGATTCCGATGCTGCACTTCACGTTGACTGTATTCTTTGGATCTTCTTATTGACGATGAAATACAGAAATTGCATCTGACTTAAATACAAAAGGCACAATGCTGACTTAAGTACAAGAAGACTGACACTTCTTACTGTCTAGAATTTGAATCTCTCCTGTGACACCAGATTTCTGTTCCGATGCTTCACTTCAGGTTTACTGTGTCCCTTGGACCTTCTTATTGACGATGAAACACTGAAATTGCATCGGAATTAAATACAAAAGGCACAATGCCGACTTAAGTAAAGGAAGACTGATTCAACTTACCGTCTATGTCTTGAACTTTTCCTCTGAGACCAGTTTTAGCTTCCGAAGCTTCACTTCAGAATTACTGTATCCCGTGGACCTTCTTATTGACGATGAAACACTGAAATTGCATGGGAATTAAGTACAAAAGGCACAATGCCGACTTTAGTACAAGAAGACTGACTCTTCTTATTGTCTATGTTTTGAACCTTTCCTGTGAGACCAGTTATAGACTCCGACGCCTCACTTCACGTTTACTGTATCCCTTGGACCTCCTTATTGATAATGAAACACAGAAATTGCATCGGAATTAAATACAAAAGGAACAATGCCGACTTAAGCACAAGAAGACTGACTGTTCTTACAATCTATGAATTGAGCCTTTCCTGTGAGACCAGTTTTAGATATTGATGCTCCTCTTCAGGTTTACTGTATCCCTTGGTCCTTCTTATTGACGATGAAATACAGAAATTGCATCAGAATTAAATACAAAAGGCACAATGCCGACTTAAGTACAGGAGCACTGACTCTTCTTGCATTCTATAATTTGAGCCTTTCCTGTGTGACCAGTTTTAGATATCGATGCTTCACTTCAGGTTTACTATATCCCTTGGACCTTCTTATTGACGATGAAACGCAGAAATTGCATCGGAATTAAAAACAAAAGGCACAATGCCAACTTAAGTACATAAAGACTGACTCTTCTAACTGTCTATATTTTGAACCTTTCCTGTAAGACCAGTTTTAGATTCCGATGCTTCACTTCACGTTTACTGTATCCCTTGGACCTTCTTGTTGACGATGAAACACTGAAATTGCATGGGAATTAAGTACAAAAGGCACAACGCCGACTTAAGTACAAGAAGACTCACTCTTCTTACTGTCAATAATTTGAATCTTTCCTGTGAGACCGGTTTTCGATTCCGATGCTTCACTTCAGGTTTACTGTATCCCTTGGAGCTTCTTATTGACGATGAAACCCAGAAATTGCATCTGAATGAAATACAAAAGGCAGAATGCCGACTTAAGTACAAGAAGACTGACTCTTCTTACTGTCTATAATTTGAATCTTTCCTGTGTGAATAGTTTTCGATTCCGATGCTTCACTTCAGGTTTACGGTATCATTTGCACATTTTTATTGACGATGAAACACAGAAATTGCATCGGAATTAAATACAAAAGGCAGTATGCCGACTTAAGTAAAAGAAGACTGACTCAACTTACCGTCTACGTCTTGAACCTTTCCTGTGAGACCAGTTTTAGCTTCCGAAGCTTCACTTCAGAATAACTGTATCCCGTGGTCCTTCTTATTGACGATGAAACAAAGAAATTGCATTGGAATTAAATACGATAGGCACAATGCCGACTTAAGTACAAGAATACTGACTCTTCTTATTGTCTATGTTTTGAACCTTTCCTGTGAGACCAGTTATAGACTCCGACGCTTCACTTCACGTTTACTGTATCCCTTGGACCTTCTTATTGATGATGAAACACAGAAATTGCATCGGAATTAAATACAAAAGGAACAATGCCGACTTAAGCACAAGAGGACTGACTGTACTTACAATCTATGGTTTGAGCCTTTCCTGTGAGACCAGCTTTAGATATCGATGCTTCTCTTCGGGTTTACTGTATCCCTTGGACCTTCTTATGGACGATGAAAGACAGAAATTGCATCGGAATTAAATACAAAAAGCACAATGCCGACTTAAGTACAGGAGCACTGACTCATCTTACATTCTATGATTGAGCCTGTCCTGTGTGACCAGTTTTAGATATCGATGCTTCATTTCAGGTTTACTGTATCCCTTGGGCCTTCTGATTGACGATGAATCACAGAAATTGCATCGGAATTAAATACCAAAGGCGCAATGCCAACTTAAGTACATGAAGACTGACTCTTCTTACTGTCTATGTTTTGAACCTTTCCTATGATACCAGTTTCAGATTCCGATGCTTCACTTCTGTTTTACTGTAGCTCTTGGACCTTCTTCTTGACGATGAAACGCAGAAATTGCAGCGGAATTAAATACAAAAGGCACAATGCCGACTTAGGTACAAGAAGACTGACGCTCCCTACTGTCTATGATTTGAACCTTTCCTGTAAGGCCAGTTTTAGATTCCGATGCTTCACTTCACGTTTACTGTATCCCTTCGACCTTCTTATTGACGATGAAACACAGAAATTATATCTGACTTAAATACAAAAGGCACAATGCCGACTTAAATACAAGAAGACTGACTCTTCTTACTGTCTATAATTTGAATCTTTCCTGTGAGTCCAGTTTTCGGTTCCGATGCTTCACTTCAGGTTTACTTTATCCTTTGGACCTTTTTATTGACGATGATTAACAGAAATTGCAATTGAATAAAAATACAAAAGGCACAATGCCGACTTAAGTGCAAGAAGACTGACTCTTCTTACTTTCTATGTTTTGAACCTTTCCTGTGAGAACAGTTTTAGATTCCGATGCTTCACTTCAGGTTTACTGTATCCCTTGGACCTTCTCATTGACGATGAAACACAGAAATTGCATCGGAATTGAAGACAAAAGGCACAATGCCGACTTATGTACAAGAAGATGACTATTGTCACTGTCTATCTTTTGAACCATTCCTGTGACACCAGTTTTAGATTCCCCTGCTTCACTTCAGGTTTGCTGTATCCCTTGAACCTTCTAATTAACGATGAAACACAGATATTGCATCGGAATTAAATACAAAAGGCACAATGCCGACTTAAGTAAAGGAAGACTGATTCAACTTACTGTCTATGTCTTGAACTTTTCCTCTGAGACCAGTTATAGCTTCCGAAGCTTCACTTCAGAATTACTGTATCCCGTGGACCTTCTTATTGACGATGAAACACTGAAATTGCATCGGAATTAAGTACAAAAGGCACAATGCCGACTTAAGCACAAGAGGACTGACTATTCTTACAATCTATGATTTGAGCCTTTTCTGTGAGACTAGTTTTAGATATTGATGCTTCTCTTCAGGTTAACTGTATCCCTTGGTCCTGCTTATTGACGATCAAACACAGAAATTGCATCAGAATTAAATACAAAAGGCACAATGCCGACTTAAGTACAGGAGCACTGACTCTTCTTGCATTCTATAATTTGAGCCTTTCCTGTGTGACCAGTTTTAGATATCGATGCTTCACTTCAGGTTTACTATATCCCTTGGACCTTCTTATTGACGATGAAACGCAGAAATTGCATCGGAATTGAAAACAAAAGGCACAATGCCAACTTAAGTACATGAAGACTGACTCTTCTAACTGTGTATATTTTGAACCTTTCCTGTGAAACCAGTTTTAGATTCCGATGCTTCACTTCACGTTTACTGTATCCCTTGGACCTTCTTATTGACGCAGAAACACAAAAATGGCATCGGAACTTAATACAAAAGGCACAATGCCGACTTAACTACAAGAATACTGACTCTTCTTACTGTCTATGTTTTGAACCTTTCCTGTGAGGCCAGTTTTAGATTCCGATGCTTCACTTCACGTTTACTGTACCCCTTGGACCTTCTTATTGACGATGAAACACAGAAATTGCATCTGACTTAAATACAAAAGGCACAATGCCGACTTAAGTACAAGAGGACTGACTCTTCTTACTGTCTATAATTTGAATCTTTCCTGCGAGACCAGTTTTCGATTCCGATGCTTCACTTCAGGTTTACTGTATCCCTCGGACCTTCTTATTGACGATGAAACACAGAAATTGCATCTGAATGAAATACAAAAGGCAGAATGCCGACTTAAGTACAAGAAGACTGACTCTTCTTACTGTCTATAATTTTAATCTTTCCTGTGTGAATAGTTTTCGATTCCGATGCTTCACTTCAGGTTTACGGTATCCCTTGGACCTTCTTATTGACGATGAAACACAGATATTACATCTGAATAAAACACAAAAGGCACAATGGCGACTTAAGTACAAGAAGACTGTCTCTTCTTACTGTCTATGATTTGAACCTGTCCTGTGACACCAGTTTCAGATTCCGGTGCTTCACTTCAGGTTTACTGTATCCCTTGCACATTTTTATTGACGATGAAACACAGAAATTGCATCGGAATTAAATACAAAAGGCAGTATGCGACTTAAGTAAAAGAAGACTGACTCAACTTACCGTCTACGTCTTGAACCTTTCCTGTGAGACCAGTTTTAGCTTCCGAAGCTTCACTTCAGAATAACTGTATCCCCTGGACCTTCTTATTGACGATGAAACACAGAAATTGCATCGGAATTAAATACGATAGGCACAATGCCGACTTAAGTACAAGAAGACTGACTCTTCTTATTGTCTATGTTTTGAACCTTTCCTGTGAGACCAGTTATAGACTCCGACGCTTCACTTCACGTTTACTGTATCCCTTGGACCTTCTTATTGATGATGAAACACAGAAATTGCATCGGAATTCAATACAAAAGAAACAATGCCGACTTAAGCACAAGAGGACTGACTGTACTTACAATCTATGGTTTGAGCCTTTCCTGTGAGACCAGTTTTAGATATCGATGCTTCTCTTCAGGTTTACTGTATCCCTTGGACCTTCTTGTGGACGATGAAAGACAGAAATTGCATCGGAATTAAATACAAAAGGCACAATGCCGACTTAAGTACAGGAGCACTGACTCATCTCACATTCTATGATTTGAGCCTGTCCTGTGTGACCAGTTTTAGATATCGATGCTTCACTTCAGGTTTACTGTATCCCTTGGGCCTTCTGATTGACGATGAATCACAGAAATTGCATCGGAATTAAATACCAAAGGCACAATGCCAACTTAAGTACATGAAGACTGACTCTTCTTACTGTCTATGTTTTGAACCTTTCCTATGATACCAGTATTAGATTCCGATGCTTCACTTCTGTTTTACTGTAGCTGTTGGACCTTCTTTTTGACGATGAAACGCAGAAATTGCAGCGCAATTAAATACAAAAGGCACAATGCCGACTTAGGTACAAGAAGACTGACGCTTCCTACTGTCTATGTTTTGAACCTTTCCTGTAAGACCAGTTTTAGATTCCGATGCTTCACTTCACGTTTACTGTATCCCTTCGACCTTCTTATCGACGATGAAACACAGAAATTATATCTGACTTAAATACAAAAGGCACAATGCCGACTTAAATACAAGACTGACTCTTCTTACTGTCTATAATTTGAATCTTTCCTGTGAGACCAGTTTTCGGTTCCGATGCTTCACTTCAGGTTTACTTTATCCCTTGGACATTCTTATTGACGATGATTAACAGAAATTGCAGTTGAATAAAAATACAAAAGGCACAATGCCGACTTAAGATCAAGAAGACTGACTCTTCTTACTTTCTATGATTTGAACCTTTCCTGTGAGAACAGTTTTAGATTCCGATGCTTCACTTCAGGTTTACTGTATCCCTAATTCCTTCTTATTGACGGTGAAACACAGAAATTGTATCTGAATATAATAGAAAAGGCACAATGCCGACGTAGGTACAAGAAGACTGACTCTTCCTACTGTCTATGCTTTGAACCTTTCCTGTAAGACCAGTCTTAGATACCGATGCTTCACTTCACTTTTACTGTGTCCCTTGGACCTTCTTACTGACGATGAAACAAAGAAATTGCATCGGAATTAAATACAAAAGGCACAATGCCGACTTAAGTACAAGAAGACTTACTCTTCTAACTGTCTATGTTTTGAACCATTCCTGTGAGACCAGTTTTAGTTTCCGATGTTTCACTTCAGGTTTACAGTATCCCTTGCACATTCCTATTGACGATGAAACACAGAAATTGCATCGGAATTAATTACGAAAGGCACAATGCCGACTTAAGTATAAGAAGACCGACTCTTCTTACTGTCTATGTTTTGAACCTTTCCTGTGAGACCAGTTCTAGATTACGGTGCTTCACTTCTGCTTTCTGCATCCCTTGCACCTTCTTATTGACAATGAAATACAGACATTGCATTGGAATTAAATACAATAGGCACATTGCCGACTTAAGTACAGGAGGAGTGACTGTTCTTACAATATATGATTTGAGACTTTCCTGTGAGACCAGTTTTAGATATAGATGCTTCTCTTCAGGTTTACTGTATCCCTTGGACCTTCTTATTGACGATGAAATGCAGAAATTGCATCGGAATTACAAACAAAAGGCACAATGCCAACTTAAGTAATGAAAACTGACTCTTCTAACTGTCTATGTTTGAACCTTTTCAGTGAGACCAGCTTTAGATTCCGATGCTTCACTTCACTTTTACTGTATCCCTTTTACCGTCTTATTGACGAAGAAACACAGAAATTGCATCGGAATTAAATACAAAAGGCACAATCCCGTCTTAAGTACCAGAATACTGGCTCTTCTTACTGTCTATGTTTTGAACCTTTCCTGTGGGACCAGTTTTAGAATCCGATGCTTCACTTCACGTTTACTGTATCCCTTGGACCTTCTTATTGATGAACAAACACAGAAATTGCATCTGACATATATACAAAAGGCACAATGCTGACTTAAGTACAAGAAGACTGACTCTTCTTACTGTCTATAATTTGAATCTTTCCTGTGACACCATTTTCCGATTCCGATGCTTTACTTCATTTTTACTGTATCCCTTGGACCTTCTTTTTGACGATGAAACACAGAAATTGCATCTGAATAAATTACAAAAGGCACAATGCCGACATAAGTACAAGAAGACTGTCTCTTCTTACTGTCTATGTTTTGAACCTATTGTGTGACACCAGTTTCAGATTCCGATGCTTCACTTTAGGTTTACAATATCCCTTGGACCATCTTATTGACGATGAAACACAGAAATTGCATCGGAATTAAATAAAAAAGGCACAATGCCAACTTAAGTAATGAAAACTGACTCTTCTAACTGTCTATGTTTGAACCTTTTCAGTGAGACCAGCTTTAGATTCCGATGCTTCACTTCACTTTTACTGTATCCCTTTGACCGTCTTAT
The DNA here is from genome assembly GCF_021461395.2 of Schistocerca americana. Classification (NCBI taxonomy): domain Eukaryota; kingdom Metazoa; phylum Arthropoda; class Insecta; order Orthoptera; family Acrididae; genus Schistocerca; species Schistocerca americana. Next base: position 68,330,557 of record NC_060128.1, on the reverse strand, counting down.
TGACGAAGAAACACAGAAATTGCATCGGAATTAAATACAAAAGGCACAATCCCGTCTTAAGTACCAGAATACTGGCTCTTCTTACTGTCTATGGTTTGAACCTTTCCTGTAAGACCAGTTTTAGATTCCGATGCTTCACCTCACGTTTACTGTATCCCTTGGCCCTTCTTATTGACGATGAGGTACAGAATATGCATCTGACTTAAATACAAAAGGCACAATGGCGACTTAAGTACAAGAAGACTGACTTTTCTTAATGTCTATAATTTGAATCTTTCCTGTGAGACCAGTTTTCGATTCCGATGCTTCACTTCAGGTTTACTTTATCCCTTGGACCTTCTTATTGACGATGATTAACAGAAATTGCATCTGAATGAAAATACAAAAGGCACAATGCCGACTTAAGTGCAAGAAGACTGACTCCTCTTACTGTCTATGTTTGAACCTTTCCTGTGGGACCAGTTTTAGATTCCGATGCTTCACTTCTGTTTTGTATTGCTTGGACCATCTTATTGACGATGAAACACAGAAATTGCATCAGAATTAAATACCAAAGGCACAATGCCGACTTAAGTACAAGAAAACTGACTCTTCTTACTGTCTATGATTAGAATTCTTCCTGTGAGACAAGTTCTCGATTCGGATACTTCACTACAGGTTTACTGTATCCCTTGGACCTTCTTATTGACGACGAATAACAGAAATTGCATCGGAATTAAATACAAAATGCAAAATGCCTACTTAAGTACGAGAAGACTGACTCTTCTTACTGTCTCTGCTTTGTACCTTTCCTGTGAGACCAGTTTTATATTCCGATGCTTTACTTCCGGTTTACTGTATCCCTAGGACCTTCTTATTGACGATGAAACACAGAAATTGCATCTGAATAAAATAGAAAAGGCACAATGCCGACATAAGTACAAGAAAACTGACTCTTCTTACTGTCTATGATTTGAACCTTTCCTGTGAGACCAGTTTTAGATTTTGATGCTTCACTTCACGTTTACTGTATCATTTAGACCTTCTCATTGACGATGAAACACAGACATTGCATTGGAATTAAATACAATTGGCACATTGCCGACCTAAGTACAAGAGGACTGACTGATCTTACATTCTATGATTTGAGCCTTTCCTGTGAGACCACTTTTAGATATCGATGCTTCACTTCAGGCTTAGTGTATCCCATGGACCTTCTTATTCACGATGAAACACAGATATTGCATCGGAATTAAATACAAAAGGCACATTGCCGACTTAAGTACAAGAAGACTTACTCTTCTAACTGTCTATGTTTTGAACCATTCCTGTGAGACTAGCTTTATTTTCCGATGTCTCACTTCAGGTTTACACTATCCCTTGCACCTTCCTATTGACGATGAAACACAGAAATTGCATCGGAATTAATTACGAAAGGCACAATGCCGACTTAAGAACAAGAAGACTAACTCTTCTTACTGTCTATGATTTGAATCTTTCCTGTGAGACCAGTTTTCGATTCCGATGCTTCACCTCAGGTTTACTGCATCCCGTGGACCATCTTATTGTCGATGAAACACAGAAATTGCATTGGAATTAAATACAAAAGAAACAGTGATGACTTAAGTACAGGAGGACTGACTGTTCTTACAATATATGATTTGAGCCTTTCCTGTGAGACCAGTTTTAGATATCGATGCTTCACTTCAAGGTTACTGTATCCCTTGGACCTTCGTATTGACGATGAATCACAGAAATTGCATCTGATAAAATACAAAAGGCACAATGCCGACTTAAGTACAAGAAGACTGACTCTTCTTACTGTCTATAATTTGAATCTTTCCTGTGTGACCAGTTTCCAATTCCGACGCTTCACTTCTGTTATACTGTAGCTGTAGGACCTTCTTATTGTCGATGAAACATAGAAATTGCATCGGAATTAAGTACAAAAGGCACAATGCTGACTTAAGTACAGGAGCACTGACATTTCTTACATTCTATGATTTGTGCCTTTATGTGAGACCAGTTTTGGATATCGATGCTTCATTTCAGGTTTACTGTATCCCTTGGACCTTCTTATTGACGATGAAACACAGAAATTGCATCGTAATTAAATACAATAGGCACAATGCCTACTTAAGTACAAGAAAACTGACTCTTCTTACTGTCTATGTTTTGAACCTTTCCTCTGACACCAGTTTTAGATTCCGATGCTTCACTTTAGGTTTACTGTATCCCATGGACCTTCTCATTGATAATGAAACACAGATATTGCATTGGAATTAAATACAATAGGCACATGGCCGACTTAAGTACAAGAGGATTTACTGATCTTACATTCTATGATTTGAGCCTTTCCTGTGAGACCAGTTTTAGATTCCGATGCTTCACTTCTGGTTTACTGTATCCCTTGGACCATCTTATTGTCGATGAAACACAGAAATTGCATCGGAATTAAATACAAATGGCACATTGCCGACTTAAGTATTAGAAGACTTACACTTCTTACTGTCTATGTTTTGAGCCTATCCTGTGAGAACAGTTTTAGATTCCGGTGCTTCACTTCAGGTTTACTGTATCTCTTGGACCTTCGTATTGACGATGAAACACAGAAATTGCTGCGGAATTAAAAACAATAGACACAATGCCGACTTAAGTACATGGAGACTGACACTTCTAACTGTCTATTTTTTGAACCTATCCTGTGAAAATAGATTTAGATTCCGATGCTTCACTTCAGGTTTACTGTATCCCTTGGATCTTTTTGTGGACGATGAAACACAGAGATTGCATCGGAATTAAGTACAAAACGCACATTGCCGACTTAAGTATTAGAAGACTGACTCTTCTTACTGTCTATGTTTTGAACCTATCCTGTGAGACCAGTTTTTGATTCTGTTGATCCACTTCAGGTTTACTGTATCCCTTGGACCTTCTTATTGACGATGAAACACAGAAATTGCATCTGAATTAAATACAAAGGGCACAATGACGACTTAAGTGCAAGAGGATTGACTGATCTTACATTCAACGATTTGAGCCTTTCCTGTGCGACCAGTTTTAGATATCGATGCTTCACTTTAGGTTTACTGTATCCCTTTGACCTTCTTATTGACGATGAAACACAGAATTTGCATCGTAATTAGATACAAAAAGCACAATGCCGACTTAAGTACAAGAAGACTGACTCTTCTTACTGACTATGTTTTGAACCTTTCCTGTGAGACCAGTTTTAGATTCCGATGCTTCACTTCAGGTTTCCTGTATCCCATGGACCTTCTCATTGACAATGAAACACAGAAATTCCAATGGAATTAAATACAATCGGCACATTGCCGACTTAAGTACAAAAGGACTCACTGATCTTACATTCTATGATTTGAGCCTTTCCTGTGAGACCAGTTTTAGATATCGATGCTTCGCTTCAGGTTTACTGTATCTCTGGGACCTTCGTATTGACGATGAAACACAGAAACTGCATCGGAATTAAATACAAAAGGCACAATGTCGACTTAAGTACAAGAAGACTGACTCTTCTTACTGTCTATGTTTTGAACCTTTCCTGTGGGACCAGTTTTAGATTCCGGTGCTTCACGTCTGCTTTACTGCATCCCTTGGATCTTCTTATTGACGATGAAACACAGAAATTGCATCGGAATTAAATACAAAAGGCACAATGCTGACTTAAGTACAAGAAGACTGACTCTTCTTACTGTCTATGTTTTAAACCTTTCCTGTGAGACCAGTTTTAGATTCCGATGCTTCACTTCTGTTATACTGTATCTGTAGGACCTTCTTATTGTCGATGAAACATAGAAATTGCATCGGAACTAAGTACAAAAGGCACATTGCCGACTTAAGTACTAGAAGACTGACTCTTCTTACTGTCTTTGTTTTGAGGCTTTCCTGTGAGACCTGTTTTAGATTCCGTTGCTACTCTTCAGGTTTACTGTATCCCTTGGACCCTCTTATTGACGATGAAACACAGAAATTGCATCGGAATTAAATACAAAAGGCACTATGCTGACTTAAGTACAGGAGCACTGACTTTTCTTACATTCTATGATTTGAGCCTTTATGTGAGACCAGTTTTGGATATCGATGTTTCACTTCAGGTTTACTGTACCCCTTGGACCTTCTTATTGACGGTGAAACACAGAAATTCCATCGGAATTAAATACAAAAGGCACAGTGCCGACTTGAGTACAAGAAGACTGACTCTTCTTACTGTCTCTGTTTTGAACCTTACCTGTGAGACTAGTTTTAGATTCCGATGCTTCACTTCAGGTTTATTGTATCCCTTGGGCCTTCTTATTGACGATGAATCACAGAAGTTGCATCTGAATAAAATACAAAAAGCACAATGCCGACATAAGTACAAGATAACTGACTCTTCTTACTGTCTATTTTTTTAACCTTTCCTGTGAGACCAGTTTTAGATTCCGATGCTTCACTTCAGGTTTACTGTATCCCATGGACCTTCTCATTGACAATGAAACACAGAAATTGCATTGGAATTAAATACAATAGGCACATTGCCGACTTAAGTACAAGAGGACGTATTGATCTTACATTCTATGATTTGAGACTTTCCTGTGAGACCAGTTTTAGATTCCGATGCTTCACTTCAGGTTTACTGTATCCCTTGGACCATATTATTGGCGATGAAACACAGAAATTGCCTCGGAATTAATTACAAAAGGCACAATGCCGACTTAAGTACAAGAAGACCGACTCTTCTTACTGTCTATGTTTTGAACCTTTCCTGTGAGACCAGATTTAGATTCCGATGCTTCACGTCTGGTTTACTGTATCCCTTGAACCATCTTATCGACGATGAAACACAGATATTGCATCTGACCTAAATACAAAAGGCACAATGTCGACTTAAGTACAAGAAGACTGACTCTTCTTACTGTCTATGTTTTGAACCTTTCCTGTGAAACCAGTTTTAGATTCCGATGCTTCACTTCACGTTTACTGTATCCCTTGGACCTTCCTATTGACGATGAAACACAGAAATTACATCGGAATTAAGAACAATAGACACAATGCCGACTTAAGTACATGGAGACTGACACTTCTAACTGTCTATGTTTTGAACCTTTCCTGTGAAACCAGTTTTAGATTCCGATGCTTCACGTCTGGTTTACTGTATCCCTTGAACCGTCTTGGTGACGATGAAACACAGAAATTGCATCTGAATTAAATACAAAAGGCACAATGTCGACTTAAGTACAAGAAGACTGACTCTTCTTTCTGTCTATGTTTCGAGACTTTCCTGTGAGACCAGTTTTTGATTCTGATGATCCCCTTCAGGTTTACTGTATCCCTTGGACCTACTTATTGACGATGAAACACAGAAATTGCATCGGAATTAAGTACACAAGGCACTTTGCCGACTTAAGTACAAGAAGACTGACTCTTCTTACTGTCTATGCTTTGAAACTTTCCTGTGAGACGAGTTTTAGATTCCGTGCTCCACTTCAGGTTTACAGTATCCCTTGGACTTTCTTATTGACGATGAAACACAGAAATTACATCGGAATTAAATACAAAAGGCACAAAGGCGACTTAAGTACAAGAGGACTGACTGATCTTACATTCTTTGCTTTGAGCCTTTCCTGTGCGACCAGTTTTAGATATCGATGCTTCACTTTAGGTTTACTGTATCCCTTGGACCTTCTTATTGACGATGAAACACAGAATTTGCATCGTAATTAAATACAAAAGTCACAATGCCAACTTAAGTACAAGAAGACTGACTCTTCTTACTCTCTACAATTTGAACCATTCCTGTGAGACCAGTTTTAGTTTCCGATGCTTCACTGCAGGTTTTCGGTATCCCCTGGACCTTCCTATTCACGATGAAACACAGAAATTGCATCGAAATTAAATACAAAAGGCACATTGCCGACTTAAGTACAAGAAGACTGTTTGTTCTTACTCTCTTTGTTTTGAACCTTTCCTGTAAGACCATATTTAAAATCCGTGCCTCACTTCAGGTTTACTGTATCCCTTAGACCTTCTTATTGACGATGAAACACAGATATTGCATCTGAATTAAATACAAAAGGCACAATGGCGACTTAAGTAAAAGAAGACTGACTCTTCTTACTGTCTATGTGTTGAACCCCTCCTGTGAGACCAGTTTTAGATTCCGATGCTTCACTTCAGGTTTACTGTATCCCTTGGACCTTTTGATTGACGATGAAACACAGAAATTGCATGGGAATTAAATACAATAGGCACATTGCCGACTTAAGTACAAGTGGACTGACTGATCTTACATCCTATGATTTGAGCCTTTCCTGTGAGACCAGTTTTAGATATCGATGCTTCACCTCAGGTTTACTGTATCTCTTGGACCTTCTGATTGATGATGAAACACAGAAATTGCATCGGAACTAAATACAAAAGGCACAATGCCGACTTAAGTACAAGAACACTGACTCTTCTTACTGTCTATGTTTCGAAACTTTCCTGTGAGACCAGTTTCAGATTCCGATGCTTCACTTCAGGTTTACCGTATCCCTCGGACCTTCTTATTGACGATGAAACATAGAAATTGCATCGGAACTAACTCCAAATGGCACAATGCCGACTTAAGTACAAGAGGACTCACTCTTCTTACATTCTATGATTTGACCCTTTCCTGTGCGACCAGTTTCAGATTCCGATGCTTCACTTCAGGTTTACCGTATCCCTCGGACCTTCTGATTGACGATGAAACACAGAAATTGCATTGGAATTAAATCCAAAAGGCACATTTGAGACTTAAGTACAACACGACTTACTGATCTACCATTCTATGATTTGAGCCTTTCCTGAGAGACCAGTTTTAGATATCGATGCTTCACTTCAGGTTTACTGTATCCCTTGGACGTGCTGATTGACTACGAAACACAGAAATTATATCGGAATTGAATGCAAAAGGCACAAAGCCGACTGAAGTACAAGAAGACTCACTCTTCTTACTGTCTATGTTTTGAACAAGTCCTGTAAGACCAGTTTTAGATTCCGATGCTTCACTTCGGGTTAACTGTATCCCTTGGACCTTTTCATTGGCGATGAAACACAGAAATTGCATCGGAATTAAATACAAGAGCCACATTGCCAACTTAAGTACAAGAGGACCGACTGATATTACATTCTATGATTTGAGCCTTTCCTGTAATAACTTTTTTAGACATCGATGCTTCACTTCAGGTTTACTGTATCCCTTGGACCTTCTTATTGACGATGAAACACAGAAATTGTATTGTAATAAAATAAAGAAGGCACAATGCCGACTTAAGTACATAAAGACTGACTCTTCCTACTGTCTATGCTTTGAACCTTTCCTCTGAGACCAGTTTTAGATTTCGATGCTTCACTTCTGTTTTACTGTATCCATTGGACCCTCTTAATGACGATGAAACACAGAAATTGCATCGGAATTAAATATAAAAGGCACTATGCCGACTTAAGTACAGGAAGACTGACTCTTCTTACTGTCTATGCTTTGAACCTTTCCTATGAGAACAGTTTTAGATTCCGATGCTTCACATCAGGTTTACTGCATCCCTTGGAAATTCTTATTGACGATGAATCACAGAAATTGCATCGGAATTAAATACAAAAGGCAAAATGCCGACTTAAAAACAAGAATACTGACTCTACTTTTGTCTACGATTTGAATCTTTCCTGTGTGACCAGTTTTCGATTCCGATGCTTCACTTCAGGTTTACTGTATCCCTTGGACCTTCTTATTAACGATGAAACACAGAAATTGCATCGGAATTAAATACAAAAGGCACAATGCCGACTTAAGTATAAGAAGACTGACTCTTCTTACGGTCTATGTTCTGAACATTTCCTGTGAGACCATTTTTAGACTCCGATGCTTCACTTCAGGTTTACTGTATCCCTTGGAACTTCTTATTGACGATGAAATACAGAAATTGCATGGGAACTAAATACAAAACGCACAATGCCAACTTAAGTACAAGAAGACTGACTCTTCTTACTGTCTATGGTTCGAACCTTTCCTGAGAGACCAGTTTTAGTTTCCGATGCTTCACTTTAGGTTTACAGTATCCCTTGGACCTTCCTATTGACGATGAAACACAGAAATTGCATCGGAATTAAATACAAAAGGCACAATGCCGACATAAGTATAAGAAGACTGAGTCTCCTTACGGTCTATGTTCTGAACATTTCCTGTGAGACCAGCTTTAGATTCCGATGCTTCACTTCACGGTTACTGTATCCCTTGGACCTTCTCATTGACGATGAAACACAGAAATTGCATTGGAATCAAATGCAAAAGGCACATTGGCGACTTAAGTACAAGAGGACTGACTGATCTTACATTCTATGATTTGAGCCTTTCCTGTGAGACCAGTTTTAGATTCCGATGCTTCTCTTCAGGTTTACTACATCCCTTGGACCCTCTAATTGACGATGAAACATAGAAATTGCATCGGAATTAAATCCAAAAGTCACAATGCCGTCTTCTGTACAAGAAGACTGACTCTTCTTACCGTCTATGTTTTCAACCTTTCCTGTGAGAACAGTGTCAGATTCCGATGCTTCACTTCAGGTTTACTGTATCCCTTGGACCTTGTTATTGACGATGAAACACGGATATTTCATCGGAATTAAATACAAAAGGCACAATGCCGAATTAAGTACGAGAGGACTGACTGATCTTACATTCTATGAGTTGACCCTTTCCTGTGCGACCAGTTTTAGATCTCGATGCTTCACTTCAGGTTTACTGTATCTCTTGGACTTTCTTATTGACGTTGAAACACAGAAATTGCATCGGAATTAGCTACAAAAGGCGCAATGCTGACATAAGTACAAGAAGACTGACTCTTCTTACAGTCTATGATTTGAACATTTCCTGTGAGACCAGTTTTAGATTCCGATCCTTCACTTCATGTTTACTGTATCCCTTGGACCTTCTTATTGACGATGAAACACAGAAATTGCTTCTGAATTAAATACGAAAGGCACAATGCCGGCTAAAGTACAAGAAGACTGACTCTTCTTACTGTCTATGTTTTGACCTTTCCTGTGAGACCAGCTTTAGATTGCGATGCTTCACTTCAGGGTTGCTGAATCCCTTGGACCTTCTTATTGACGATGAAACACAGAAACTGCATCGGAATTAAATACAATAGGCACATTGCCGACTTAAGTACAAGAAGACTGATTCTTCTCACTGTCTATGCTTTGAACCACTCCTGTGAGACCAGTTTTAGATTACGAAGCTTCACTTCAGGTTTACTGTATCCCTTGGACCTTCTTAATGACGATGAAACACAGAAATTGCATCCGAATTAAATACAAAACGCACTATGCCGACTTAAGTACAAAAAGAGTGACTCTTCTTACAGTCTATTATTTGAACCTTTCCTGTGAGAAAAGTTTTAGATTCCGATGCTTCACTTCAGGTTAACTATATCCCTAGGACCATCTTATTGACGATGAAACACAGAAATTGCATCTGAATTTAATACAAAAAGCACAATGCCGACTTATGTACAAAAAGACTGACTCCTCTTACTGTCTATGATTTTAATCTTTCCTGTGAGACCAGTTTTCGATTCCGATGCTTCACTTCAGGTTTACTGTATTCCTTGGACCTTCTTATCGACGATGAAACACAGATATTGCATCGGGACTAAATACGAAAGGCACAACGCCGACTTAAAACAAGAAGACTGACTTTTTTTAGTGTCTTTGCTTTGAACCTTTCCTGTCACACCAATTTAAGATTCCGAATCGTCACTTCTGTTTTACTGTATCCCTTGGACCTTCTTATTGACGGTAAAACATAGAAATTGCATCGGAATTACATACAAAAGTCACAATGCCGAGTTAAGTACAAGAAGACTGACTTTTCTTACTGTCTATGATTTGAACCTTTCCTGTGAGAACAGTTTTAGATTCCGATGCATCACCTCAGGTTTACTGTATCCCTTGGACCATACTATTGACGATGAAACACAGAAATTGCATCGGAATTTAATACAAAAGGCACAATGCCGACTTAAGTACAAGAGGACTGACTGATCTTACATTCTATGATTTGAGCCTTTCCTGTGACATCAGTTTTAGATATAGATGCTATACTTCAGGTTTACTGTATCCCTTGGACCTTCTTATTGACGATGAAACACAGAAATTGCATCGGAATTAAATACAAAAGGCACAATGCCGACTTAAGTACAAGCGGACTGACTCTTCTTACATTCTATGATTTCACCACTTCCTGTGCGACCAGTTTTATATTTCGATGCTTCGCTTCAGGTTTACTGTATTTCTTGGACCTTCTTATTGACGATGAAACACAGAAATTGCATCATAATTAGATACAAGAGGCACAATGCCAAAGTAAGTACAAGGTGACTGATTCTACTTACTGTCTATGTTTTGAGCCTTTCCTGAGAGACCAGTTTTAGTTTCCGATGCTTCACTTCGTGTTTACAGTATCCCTTGGACCTTGCTTTTGACGATGAAACACAGAAATTGCATCAGAATTAAATACAAAAGGCACAATGCCGACATAAGTACAAGAAGACTAACTCTTCTTACTGTCTATGCTTTGAACCTTTCCTTTGAGACCAGTTTTAGATTTCGATGCTTCACTTCAGGTTTACTGTATCCCTTGGACCTTCTTATTGACGATGAAACACAGAAATTGCTTCTTAATTAAATACAAAAGGCACAATGCCGACTTAAAAACAAAAAGACTGACTCTTCTTACTGTCTATAATTTGAACCTTTCCTGTGAGACCAGTTTTCGATTCCGATGCTTCACTTCAGGTTTACTGTATCCCTTGGACCTTCTTATTGACGATGAAACACAGAAATTGCATCGGATTAAATACAAAAGGCACAATGCCGACTTAAGTTCAAGAAGACTGACTCTTCTCACTGTCTATGCTTTGAACCATTCCTGTGACACCAATTTTAGATTCCGATGCTTCACTTCAGGTTTACAGTATCTTTTGGACCTTCTCATTGTCGATGAAACACAGAAACTGCAACGGAATTAAATACAAAAGGCACAATGCCGACTTAAGTACAAGAGGACTGACTGATCTTACATTCTATGATTTGAGCCTTTCCTGTGAGACCAGTTTTAGATATCGATGCTCCACTTCAGGTTTACTGTATCCCTTGGACCTTTTTATTGACGATGAAACACAGAAATTGCATCAGAAATAAATCCAAAAGGCACAACGCCGACTTGAGTACAAGAGGACTGACTCTTCTTACATTCTATTAGCTGACTCTTTCCTGTGCGACCAGTTTTAGATTTCGATGCTTCACTTCAGGTTTACTGTATCGCTTGGACTTTCTTACTGACGATGAAACACAGAAATTGCATCATAATCAGATACCAAAGGCACAATGTCAACTTAAGTACAAGAAGACTGACTCTTCTTACTGTCTATGTTTTGAACCTTTCCTGAGAGAGCAGTTTTAGTTTCCGATGCTTCATTTCATGTTTACAGTATCCCTTGGATCTTCCAATTGACGATGAAACACAGAAAGTGCATCAGAATTAACTACAAAGGCAACAATGATGACATAAGTACAAGAAGACTAACTCTTCTTACTGGCTATGCTTTGAACCTTTCCTGTGAGGCCAGTTTTAGATTCCGATGCTTCACTTCAGGTTTACTGTATCCCTTGGACCTTCCTATTGACGATGAAACAAGAAATTGCTTCTGAATTAAATACAAAACGCACAATGCCGACTTAAGTACAAGACGACTGACTCTTCTTACTGTCTATAATTTAAATCTTTCCTGTGAGACCAGTTTTCTATTCCGATGCTTCACTTTAGGTTTACTGTATCCCTTGGACCTTCTCATTGGCGATGAAACACAGAAATTGCATCTGAATGAAATACAAAATTCACAATGCCGTCTTAAGTACAAGAAGACTGACTCTTCTTACTGTCTATAATTTGAATCTCTCCTGTGAGACCAGTTTGTGATTCCGATGCTTCACTTCAGGTTTACTGTATCCCTTGGACCTTCTCATTGTCGATGCAACACAGAAATTGCATCGGAATTAAATACAAAAAGCACAATGCCGACTAAAGTACAAGAGGACTGACTGATCTTCCGTTCTATGATTTAAGCCTTTCCTGTGAGACCAGTTTTAGATAACGATGCTTCACTTCAGGTTTACTGTATCCCTTGGACCTTCTTACTGACGATGAAACACAGAAATTGCATCATAATCAGATACAAAAGGCACAATGCCAACACAAGTACAAGAAGACTGACTCTTCTCACTGTCTATGTTTTGAACCTTTCCTGAGAGTCCAGTTTTAGTTTTCGATGCTTCATTTCACGTTTACAGAATCCCTTGGATCTTCCAATTGTCGATGAAGCACAGAAATTGCATCGGAATTAAATCCAAAAGGCCCATTGCCGACATAAGTACAAGAAGACCGACTCTTCTCACTGTCTATGCTTTGAACCATTCCTGTGACACCAGTTTTAGATTCCGATGCCTCACTTCAGGTTTGCTGTATCCCTTGGACCTTCTTATTGACGATGAAACACAGAAATTGATTCGTAATGAAATACAAAGGCACAACGCCGACTTAAGTACAAGAAGACTGACTCTTCTTACTGTCTATGATTTTAATCTTTCCTGTGAGACAGGTTTCGATTCCAATGCTTCACTTCAGGTTTACTGTATCCCTTGGACCTTCTTATTGACGATGAAACACAGAAATTTCATTGTAATTAAGTAAAGAAGGCACAATGCCGACTTAAGTACATGAAGACTGACTCTTCTTACTGTCTATGTTTTGAACCTTTCCTCTGAGACCAGTTTTAGATTTCGATGCTTCACTTCTGTTTTACTGTATCCATTGGACCCTCTTAATGACGATGAAACACAGAAATTGCATCGGAATTAAATATAAAAGGCACTAACCCGACTTAAGTACAGGAAGACTGACTCTTCTTACTGTCTATGCTTTGAACCTTTCCTATGAGAACAGTTTTAGATTCCGATGCTTCACATCAGAATTACTGCATCCCTTGGAAATTCTTATTGACGATGAATCACAGAAATTGCATCGGAATTAAATACAAAAGGCACAATGCCGACTTAAAAACAGGAATACTGACTCTACTTTTGTCTACGATTTGAATATTTCCTGTGTGACCAGTTTTCGATTCCGATGCTTCACTTCAGGTTTACTGTATCCCTTGGACCTTCTTATTGACGATGAAACACAGAAATTGCATCGGAATTAAATACAAAAGGCACCAAGCCGACTTAAGTATAAGAAGACTGACTCTCCTTACGGTCTATGTTCTGAACATTTCCTGTGAGACCAGCTTTAGATTCCGATGCTTCACTTCACGGTTACTGTATCCCTTGGACCTTCTCATTGACGATGAAACACAGAAATTGCGTTGGAATCAAATGCAAAAGGCACATTGGCGGCTTAAGTACAAGAGGACTGACTGATCTTACATTCTATGATTTGAGCTTTTCCTGTGAGACCAGTTTTAGATATCGATGCTTCACTTCAGGTTTACTGTATCCCTTGAACCTTCTTATTGATGATGAAACACAGAAATTGCGTCGGAATTAAGTACAAAAGGCACAATGCCTACATAATACAAGAAGACCAACTCTTCTAACTGCCTATGTTTTTAACCATTCCTGTGAGACCAGTTTTAGATTCCGATGCTTCACTTCAGGTTTACTACATCCCTTGGACCCTCTAATTGACGATGAAACATAGAAATTGCATCGGAATTGAATCCAAAAGGCACAATGCCGACTTCTGTACAAGAAGACTGACTCTTCTTACCGTCTTTGTTTTGAACCTTTCCAGTGAGAACAGTTTTAGATTCCGATGCTACACTTCAGGTTTACTGTATCACTTGGACCTTCTTATTGACGATGAAACACAGATATTGCATCGGAATTAAATACAAAGGCACAATGCCGACTTAAGTACGTCAGGACTGACTCTTCTTACATTCTATGAGTTGACCCTTTCCTGTGCGACCAGTTTTAGATCTCGATGCTTCACTTCAGGTTTACTGTATCTCTTGGACTTTCTTATTGACGTTGAAACACAGAAATTGCTTCGGACTTAACTACAAATGCGCAATGCTGACATAAGTACAAGATGACTGACTCTTCTTACAGTCTATGATTTGAACGTTTCCTGTGAGACCAGTTTTAGATTCCGATCCTTCACTTCAGGTGTACTGTATCCCTTGGACCTTCTTATTGATGATGAAACACAGAAATTGCTTTTGAATTAAATACGAAAGGCACAATGCCGACTGAAGTACAAGAAGACTGATTCTTCTTACTGTCTATAATTTGAATCTTTCCTGTCAGACAAGTTTTCGATTACGATGCTTCACTTCAGGTTTACTGTATCCCTTGGACCTTCTCATTGGCGATGAAACACAGAAATTTCATCTGAACTAAGTACAAAAGGCACAATCCCGACTTAAATACAGGAGGACTGACTCTTCTGTCTGTCTATGCTTTGAACCATTCCTGTGACACCAGTTTTAGATTCCGATGCTTCACTTCAGGTTTACTGTATCCCTTGGACCATCTCATTGTCGATGAAACACAGAAAGTGCATAGGAATAAAATACAAAAGGCCCATTGCCGACTTAAGTACTATAACACTGACTCTTCTCACTGTCTGTGCTTCGAACCATTCCTGTGACACCAGTTTTAGTTTCCGATGCTTCACTTCAGGTTTACTGTACTCCTTGGACCTTTTTATTGACGGTGAAACACAGAAATTGCATCGGAATTAAGTCCAAAAGGCATAATGCCGACGTCAGTACAAGAAGACTGACTATTCTTATTGTCTATGTTCTGAACCTATTATTTGAGACCAGTTTTAGATTCCGATGGTTCACTTCAGGTTTACAATATCCTTTGGACTTTCGTGTTGACGATGAAACACAGAAATTGCATCGGAATTAACTACAAAAGGCACAACGCCGACATAAGTACAAGAAGACCGACTCTTCTTACTGTCTATGCTTTGAACCTTTCGTCTGAGACCAGTTTTAGATTCCGATGCTTCACTTCAGGTTTACTGTATCCCGTGGACCTTCTTATTGACGATGAAACACAGAAATTGCATCATATTTAGATACAAAAGGCACAATGCCAACTTAAGTCTAAGACGACTGACCCTTCTTACTGTCTATGCTTTGAACCTTTCCTGTGAGAACAGTTTTAGTTTCCAATGCTTCACTTCAGGTTTAGTGTATCCCTTGGACCTTCTTATTGACGATGAAATACAGAAATTGCATGGGAACTAAATACAAAAGGCACAATGCCAACTTAAGTACAAGAAGACTGACTCTTCTTACTGTCTATGGTTCGAAACTTTCCTGAGAGACCAGTTTTAGTTTCCGATGCTTCACTTCAGGTTGACAGTATCTCTTGGACCTTCCTATTGACGATGTAGCACAGAAATTGCATCGGAATTAAATACAAAAGGCACAATGCCGGCATAAGTGCAAGAGGACTGACTCTTCTTACTGTCTATGCTTTGAACCTTTCCTTTGAAACCAGTTTTTGATTCTGATGCTTCACTTCAGGTTTACTGTATCCCTTGGACCTTTTCATTGGCGATGAAACACAGAAATTGCATCGGAATTAAATACAAAAGCCACATTGCCAACTCAAGTACAAGAGGACCGACTGATATTACATTCTATGATTTGAGCCTTTCCTGTAATAACTTTTTTAGACATCGATGCTTCACTTCAGGTTTACTGTATCCCTTGGACCTCCTTATTGACGATGAAACACAGAAATTGCATTTTAATTAAGTATAAATGGCACAATGCCGACTTAAGTACCTGAAGACTGACTCTTCTTACTGTCTATGTTTTGAACCTTTCCTCTGAGACCAGTTTGAGATTCCGATTCTTCACATCAGGTTTACTGCATCCCTTGGAATTTCTTATTGAAGATGAATCACAGAAATTGCATCGGAATTAAATACAAAAGGCACAATGCCGACTTAAGTACAAGAAGACTGACTCCACTTACTGTCTACGATTTGAATCTTTCCTGTGTGACCAGTTTTCGATTCCGATGCTTCACTTCAGGTTTACTGTATCCCTTGGACCTTCTTATTAACGATGAAACACAGAAATTGCATCGGAATTAAATACAAAAGGCACAATGCCGACTTAAGTATAATAAGACTGACTCTTCTTACGGTCTATGTTCTGAACATTTCCTGTGAGACCATTTTTAGATTCCGATGGTTCACTTCAGGTTTACTGTATCCCTTGGACCTTCTTATTGACGATGAAATACAGAAATTGCATGGGAACTAAATACAAAAGGCACAATGCCAACTTAAGTACAAGAAGACTGACTCTTCTTACTGTCTATGGTTCGAACCTTTCCTGAGAGACCAGTTTTAGTTTCCGATGCTTCACTTTAGGTTTACAGTATCCCTTGGACCTTCCTATTGACAATGTAGCACAGAAATTGCATCGGAATGAAATTCAAAAGGCACAATGCCGACATAAGTGCAAGAAGACTGACTCTTCTTACTGTCTATGCTTTGAACCTTTCCTTTGAAATCAGTTTTTTATTCCGATGCTTCACTTCAGGTTTACTGTATCCCTTGGACACTTTCATTGGCGATGAAACACATAAATTGCATCGAAATTAAATACAAAAGCCACATTGCCAACTTATGTACAAGAGGACCGACTGATATTACATTCTATGATTTGAGCCTTTCCTGTAATAACTTTTTTTGACATCGATGCTTCGCTTCAGGTTTACTGTATCCCTTCGACCTTCTTATTGACGATGAAACACAGAAATTGCATTGTAATTAAATATAGAAGGCACAATGCCGACTTAAGTACATGAAGACTGACTCTTCTTACTGTCTATGTTTTGAACCTTTCCTCTGAGACCAGTTTTAGATTTCGATGCCTCACTTCTGTTTTACTGTATCCCTTGGACCTTCTTAATGACGATGGAACACAGAAATTGCATTGGAATTAAATGCAAAAGGCACATTGGCGACTTAAGTACAAGAGGACTGACTGATCTTACATTCTATGATTTGAGCTTTTCCTGTGAGACCAGTTTAAGATATCGATGCTTCATTTCAGGTTTACTGCATCCCTTGAACCCTCTTATTGACGATGAAACACAGAAATTGCGTCGGAATTAAGTACAAAAGGCACAATGCCGACTTAATACAAGAAGACCAACTCTTCTTACTGTCTATGTTTTTAACCATTCCTGTGAGATCAGTTTTAGATTCCGATGCCTCACTTCAGGTTTACTACATCCCTTGGACCCTCTAATTGACGATGAAACATAGAAATTGCATCGGAATTAATTCCAAAAATCACAATGCCGTCTTCTGTACAAGAAGACTGACTCTTCTTACCGTCTATGTTTTGAACCTTTCCTGTGAGAACAGTTTCAGATTCCGATGCTTCACTTCAGGTTTACTGTATCCCTTGGACCTTCTTATTGACGATGAAACACGGTTATTTCATCGGAATTAAATACAAAAGGCACAATGCCGACTTAAGTACGAGAGGACTGACTCTTCTTACATTCTATGAGTTGACCCTTTCCTGTGCGACCAGTTTTAGATCTCGATGCTTCACTTCAGGTTTACTGTATCTCTTGGACTTTCTTATTGACGTTGAAACACAGAAATTGCATCGGAATTAGCTACAAAAGGCGCAATGCTGACATAAGTACAAGACGACTGACTCTTCTTACAGTCTATGATTTGAACATTTCCTGTGAGACCAGTTTTAGATTCCGATCCTTCACTTCAGGTGTACTGTATCCCTTGGACCCTCTTATTGATGATGAAACACAGAAATTGCTTCTGAATTAAATACGAAAGGCACAATGCCGACTTAAGTACAAGAAAACTGATTCTTCTTACTGTCTATAATTTGAATCTTTCCTGTCAGACAAGTTTTCGATTCCGATGCTTCATTTCAGGTTTACTGTATCCCTTGGACCTTCTCATTGGCGATGAAACACAGAAATTTCATCTGAACTAAGTACAAAAGGCACAATCCCGACTTAAGTACAGGAAGACTGACTCTTCTGTCTGTCTATGCTTTGAACCATTCCTGTGACACCAGTTTTAGATTCCGATGCTTCACTTCAGGTTTACTGTATCCCTTAGACCTTCTCATTGTCGATGAAACACAGAAATTGCATAGGAATAAAATACAAAAGGCCCATTTCCGACTTAAGTACTAGATGACTGACTCTTCTCACTGTCTGTGCTTCGAACCATTCCTGTGACACCAGTTTTAATTTCCGATCCTTCACTTCAGGTTTGCTGTATCCCTGGGACCTTCGCATTGTCGATGAAACACAGAAATTGCATCGGAATTAAACTCAAAAGGCCCATTGCCGACTTAAGTACAAGAAGACTGACACTTCTTACTGTCTATAATTTGAATCTTTCCTGTGAGACCAGTTTTCGATTCCGATGCTTCACTTCAGGTTTACAGAACGCCTTGGACCTTTTTATTGACGGTGAAACACAGAAAATGCATCGGAATTAAGTCCAAAAGGCATAAAGCCGACGTCAGTACAAGAA
Organism: Schistocerca americana; assembly: GCF_021461395.2. NCBI lineage: Eukaryota > Metazoa > Arthropoda > Insecta > Orthoptera > Acrididae > Schistocerca > Schistocerca americana. The sequence continues at coordinate 68,311,932 of NC_060128.1, read as the reverse complement.
GACTGACTATTCTTATTGTCTATGTTCTGAACTTATCCTGTGAGACCAGTTTTCGATTCCGATGTTTAACTTCAGGTTTACAATGTCCTTTGGACTTTCGTGTTGACGATGAAACACAGAAATTGCATCCGAATTAAATACAAAAGGCACAATTCCGACTAAAGTACAAGAGGACTGAATAATCTTACATTCAATGAATTGAGCCCTTCCTGTGTGACCAGTTTTAGATATCGATGCTTCACTTCAGGTTTACTGTATCCCCTGGACCTTCGTATTGACGATGAGACACAGAAATTGCATCGTAATTAAATACAAAAGGCACAATGCCGACTTAAGTACAAGAGGACTGACTCTTCTTATATTCTATGAGTTGACCCTTTCCTGTGCGACCAGTTTTAGATCTCGATGCTTCACTTCAGGTTTACTTTATCTTATGGACTTTCTTATTGACGATGAAACACAGAAATTGCATCATAATCAGATACAAAAGGCACAATGCCAACTTAAGTACAAGAAGACTGACTCTTCTTACTGTCTATGTTATGAACCTTTCCTGAGAGTCCAGTTTTAGTTTTCGATGCTTCATTTCACGTTTACAGAATCCCTTGGATCTTCCAATTGTCGATGAAACACAGAAATTGCATCGGAATTAAATCCAAAAGGCCCATTGCCGACATAAGTACAAGTAGACCGACTCTTCTCACTGTCTATGCTTTGAACCATTCCTGTGACACCAGTTTTAGATTCCGATGCCTCACTTCAGGTTTGCTGTATCCCTTGGACCTTCTTATTGACGATGAAACACAGAAATTGATTCGTAATGTAATACAAAGGCACAACGCCGACTTAAGTACAAGAAGACTGACTCTTCTTACTGTCTATGATTTTAATCTTTCCTGTGAGACCAGTTTTCGATTCCAATGCTTCACTTCAGGTTTACTGTATCCCTTGGATCTTCTTATTGACGATGAAACACAGAAACTGCATCGGAATTAAATACAAAGGGCACAATGCCGACTTAAGTACAAGAAGACCGACTCTTCCTACTGGCTATGATTTGAACCTTTCCTGTGAGACCACTTTTACATTCCGATGCTTCACTTCTGTTTTACTTTATCCCTTGGACCTTCTTATCGACGATGAAACACAGAAATTGCATGGGAATGAAATACAAAAGGCACTATGCCGACTAAAGTGCAAGAAGAGTGACTCTTCTTACAGTCTATGTTTGAACCTTTCCTGTGAGACCAGTTTTAGATTCCCATGCTTCACTTCAGGTTTACTGTATCTTTTGGTCCTTCTTGTTGACGATGAAACACATAAATTGCATCGGAATTAAATACAAAAGGCACAATGCCGACTTAAGTACAAGAAGACTGACTCTTCTTACTGTCTATGATTTTAATCTTTCCTGTGAGACCAGTTTTCGATTCCGATGCTTCACTTCAGGTTTACTGTATCCCTTGGACCTTCTTATTGACGATGAGACACAGAAATTGCATCGGAAATAAATACAAAAGGCACAAAGCCAACTTAATACAAGAAGACTGACTCTTCTTACTGTCTTTGTTTTGAACTTTTCCTGTCAGACCAGTTTGAGATTCCGATGTTTCACTTCTGTTTTACTGTATCCCTTGGCCCTTCTTATTGACGATGTAACATAGAGAATGCATCGGAATTAAATACAAAAGGCACAACGCCGACTCAGGTACAAGAAGACTGACTCTTCTTACTGTCTATGCTTTGAACCATTCCTGTGAGAACTGTTTTCGATTCCCATGCTTCGCTTCAGGTTTACTGTATCCCTTGGACCGTCTTATTGACGATGAAACACAGAAATTGCATCGGAATAAAATACAAAAGGCACAATGCAGACTTATGTACAAGAGGATTGACTGATCTTACATTCTATGATTTGAGCCTTTCCTGTGACACCAGTTTTAGATCTCGATGCTTCACTTAAGGTTAACTGTATCTCTTGGACCTTGTTATTGACGATGAAATACAGAAATTGCATGATAATTAGATACAAAAGGCACAATGCCGACTTAAGTACAAAAAGATTGACTCTTCCTACTGTCTATGCTTTGAACCTTTCCTGTGAGACCAGTTTTAGATTCCGATCCTTCACTTCAGCTTTACTGTATCCCTTGGACCTTCTTATTGACGATGAAACACAGAAATTGCAGCGGAATTAAATACAAAAGGCACAATGCCGGCTTAAGTACAAGAAGACTGACTCTTCTGACTGTGTACGATTTTAATCTTTCCTGTGAGACAAGTTTTCGATTCCGATGCTTCACTTCAGGTTTACTGTATCCCTTGGACCTTCTTATTGACGATGAAACACAGAAATTGCATCGGAATTAAATACAAAAGGCACTATGCCGACTTAAGTACAAGAAATGGGACTCTTCTTACAGTCTCTGTTTTGAACCTTTCCTGTGAGACCAGTTTTAGATTCCGATGCTTCACTTCAGGTTTACTGTATCCCTTGGACCTTCTTATTGGCGATGAAACACAGAAATTGCATCGGAATTAAATACAAAGGGCACAATGCCGACTTAAGTACAAGAGGACTGACTCTTCTTACACTCTATGATTTCACCCTTTCCTGTGCGAGCAGTTTTAGATCTCGATGCTTCACTTCAGGTTTACGTTATCTCTTGGACCTTCTTATTGACGACGAAATACAGAAATTGCATCATAATTAGATACCAAAGGCGCAATGCCGAATTAAGTACAAAAAGACTGACTCTTCCTACTGTCTATGTTTTGAACCTTTCCTGTGAGACCAGTTTTAGATTCCGATGCTTCACTTCAGCTTTACTGTATCCCTTGGACCTTCTTATTGACGATGAAACACAGAAATTGCATCGGAATAAATACAAAAGTCACAATGCCGACTTAAGTACAAGAAGACTTACTCTTCTCACTGTCTATGCTCTGAACCATTCCTGTGCCACCAGTTTTAGATTCCGATGCTTCACTTCAGGTTTACTGTATCCCTTGGACGTTCTCATTGTCCATGAAACACAGAAATTATATCGGAATTAAATGCAAAAGGCCCATTGCCGACTTAAGTAGAAGAGGACTAACTGATCTTACATTCTATGATTTGAGCCTTTCCAGTGAGACCTTTTTTAGACATCGATGCTTCACTTCAGGTTTACTGTATCCCTTGGACCTTCTTATTGACGATGAAACACAGAAATTGAATCGGAATTAAATACAAAAGCCACAACGCTGACTTAAGTACAAGAAGACCGACTCTTCCTACTGGCTATGATTTGAACCTTTCCTGTGAGACCACTTTTACATTCCGATGCTTCACTTCTGTTTTACTTTATCCCTTGGACCTTCGTATTGGCGATGAAACACAGAAATAGCATCGGAATTAAATACAAAAGGCACAATGCCGGCTTAAGTACAAGAAGACTGACTCTTCTGACTGTCTACGACTTTAAGCTTTCCTGTGAGACCAGTTTTCGATTCCGATGCTCAACTTCAGGTTTACTGTATCCCTTGGACTTTCCTATTGACGATGAAACAAAGAAATTGCATCGGAATTAAATACAAAAGGCACAACGAAGACCTATGTACAAGAAGACTGACTCTTCTTACTGTCTATGTTTTGAACCTTTCCTGTGAGAATTGTTTTCGATTCCCATGCTTCACTTCAGGTTTACTGTATCCCTTGGATCTTCTTATTGACGATGAAACACTGAAATTGCTTCTTAATTAAATACAAAAGGCACAATGCCGACTTAAGTGCAAAAAGACTGACTCTTCTTACTGTCTATAATTTGAATCTTTCCTGTGAGACCAGTTTTCGATTCCGATGCTTCACTTCAGGTTTACTGTATGCCTTGGACCTTCTTATTGGCGATGAAACACAGAAATTCCATCTGACTTAAATACAAAAGGCACAATGCCGACTTAAGTACAAAAAGACTGACTCTTCCTACTGTCTATGTTTTGAACCATTCCTGTGAGACCAGTTTTCGATTCCGATGCTTCACTTCACGGTTACTGTATCCCTTGGACCTTCTCATTGTCGATGAAACACAGAAATTGCATTGGAATCAAATGCAAAAGGCACATTGCCGACTTAAGTACAAGGGGATTGTCTCATCTTACATTCTACGATTTGAGCCTTTCCTGTGAGACCAGTCTTAGATATCGATGCTTCACTTCAGGTTTACTGCATCCCTTGAACCTTCTTATTGACGACGAAACACAGAAATTGCGTCGGAATTATGTACAAAAGGCACAATGCCGACTTAATACAGGAAGACCAACTCTTCTTACTGTCTATGTTTTTAACCATTCCTGTGAGACCAGTTTTAGATTCCGATGCTTCACTTCAGGTTTACTACATCCCTTGGACCCTCTAATTGACGATGAAACATAGAAATTGCATCGGAATTAAATCCAAAAGGCACAATGCCGACTTCTGTACAAGAAGACTGACTCTGCTTACCGTCTATGTTTTGAACCTTTCCTGTGAGACCACTTTTACATTCCGATGCTTCACTTCTGTTTTACTTTATCCCTTGGACCTTCGTATTGGCGATGAAACACAGAAATAGCATCGGAATTAAATACAAAAGGCACAATGCCGGCTTAAGTACAAGAAGACTGACTCTTCTGACTGTCTACGATTTTAATCTTTCCTGAGAGACAAGATTTCGATTCCGATGCTTCACTTCAGTGTTACTGTATCCCTTGGACCTTCTTATTGACGATGAAACACAGAAATTGCAGCGGAATTAAATACAAAACGCACAATGCCGACTTAAGTACAAGAAGACTGACTCTTCTTACTGTCTATGATTTTAATCTTTCCTGTGAGACCAGTTTTCGATTCCGATGCTCAACTTCAGGTTTACTGTATCCCTTGGACTTTCCTATTGACGATGAAACAAGGAAATTGCATCGGAATTAAATGCAAAAGGCACAACTAAGACTTATGTACAAGAAGACTGACTCTTCTTACTGTCTATGTTTTGAACCTTTCCTGTGAGAACTGTTTTCGGTTCCCATGCTTCACTTCAGGTTTACTGTATCCCTTGGATCTTCTTATTGACGATGAAACACTGAAATTGCTTCTTAATTAAATACAAAAGGCACAATGCCGACTTAAGTGCAAAAAGACTGACTCTTCTTACTGTCTATAATTTGAATCTTTCCTGTGAGACCAGTTCTCGATTCCGATGCTTCACTTCAGGTTTACTGTATGCCTTGGACCTTCTTATTGGCGATGAAACACAGAAATTGCATCTGACTTAAATACAAAAGGCACAATGCCGACTTAAGTACAAAAAGACTGACTCTTCCTACTGTCTATGTTTTGAACCATTCCTGTGAGACCAGTTTTCGATTCCGATGCTTCAATTCACGGTTACTGTATCCCTTGGACCTTCTCATTGTCGATGAAACACAGATATTGCATTGGAATCAAATGCAAAAGGCACATTGCCGACTTAAGTACAAGAGGACTGACTGATGTTACATTCTATGATTTGAGCCTTTCCTGTGAGACCAGTCTTAGATATCGATGCTTCACTTCAGGTTTACTGAATCCCTTGAACCTTCTTATTGACGACGAAACACAGAAATTGCGTCGGAATTATGTACAAAAGGCACAATGCCGACTTAATACAGGAAGACCAACTCTTCTTACTGTCTATGTTTTTAACCATTCCTGTGAGACCAGTTTTAGATTCCGATGCTTCACTTCAGGTTTACTACATCCCTTGATTGACGATGAAACATAGAAATTGCATCGGAATTAAATCCAAAAGGCACAATGCCGACTTCTGTACAAGAAGACTGACTCTGCTTACCGTCTATGTTTTGAACCTTTCCTGTGAGAACAGTTTTAGATTCCGATGCTTCACTTCAGGTTTACTGTATCCCTTGGACCTTCTTATTGACGATGAAACACAGAAATTGCATCGGAATTAAATACAAAAGGCACAATGCAAACTTAAGTACAAGGGGATTGTCTCATCTTACATTCTATGATTTAGCCTTTCCTGTGACACCAGTTTTAGATATCGATGATTCACTTCAAGTTTACTGTATCCCTTGGACCTTCTTATTGGCGATGAAACACAGAAATTGCATCGGAATTAAATACAAAGGGCACAATGCCGACTTAAGTACAAGAGGACTGACTCTTCTTACACTCTATGATTTCACCCTTTCCTGTGCGAGCAGTTTTAGATCTCGATGCTTCACTTCAGGTTTACTGTATCTCTTGGACCTTCTTATTGACGATAAAATACAGAAATTGCATCATAATTAGATACCAAAGGCGCAATGCCGAATTAAGTACAAAAAGACTGACTCTTCCTACTGTCTATGATTTGAACCTTTCCTGTGAGACCAGTTTTAGATTCCGATGCTTCACTTCACGGTTACTGTATCCCTTGGACCTTCTCATTGACGATGAAACACAGACATTGCATTGGAATCAAATGCAAAAGGCACATTGGCGACTTAAGTACAAGAGGACTGACTGATCTTACATTCTATGATTTGAGCCTTTCCTGTGAGACCAGTTTTAGATATCGATGCTACACTTCAGGTTTACTGCATACCTTGACCCTTCTTATTGACGATGAAACACAGAAATTGCGTCGGAATTAAGTACAAAAGGCACAATGCCGACTTAATACAAGAAGACCAACTCTTCTTACTGTCTATGTTTTTAACCATTCCTGTGAGACCAGTTTTAGATTCCGAAGCTTCACTTCAGGTATCCCTTGGACCTTCTTATTGACGATGAAACACAGATATTGCATCGGAATTAAATACAAAAGGCACAATGCCGATTTAAGTACGAGAGGACTGACTCTTCTTACATTCTATGAGTTGACCCTTTCCTGTGCGACCAGTTTTAGATCTCGATGCTTCACTTCAGGTTTACTGTATCTCTTGGACTTTCTTATTGACGTTGAAACACAGAAATTGCATCGGAATTAAATACAAAAGGCACAATGAGGACTAAAGTACAAGAATACTGAATGATCTTACATTCTAAGATTTGAGCCTTTCCTGTGAGACCAGTTTTAGATATCGATGCTTCACTTCAGGTTTACTGTATCCCTTGGACCTTCGTATTGACGATGAGACACAGAAATTGCATCGTAATTAAATACAAAAGGCACAATGCCGACTTAAGTACAAGAGGACTGACTCTTCTTACATTCTATGAGTTGACCCTTTCCTGTGCAACCAGTTTTAGATCTCGATGCTTCACTTCAGGTTTACTTTATCTCTTGGACTTTCTTATTGACGATGAAACACAGAAATTGCATCGTAATCAGATACAAAAGGCACAATGCCAACTTAAGTACAAGAAGACTGACTCTTCTTGCTGTCTATGTTTTGAACCTTTCCTGAGAGACCAATTTTAGTTTCCGATGCTTCAGTTCATGTTTGCAGTATCCCTTGGATCTTCCTATTGACGATGAAACACAGAAATTGCATCGGAATTAACTACAAAAGGCACAACGAAGACATAAGTACAAGAAGACTGACTCTTCTTACTGTCTATGCTTTGAACATTTCCTGTGAGACCAGTTTTAGATTCCGATCCTTCACTTCATGTTTACTGTATCCCTTGGACCTTCTTATTGACGATGAAACACAGAAAATGCTTCTGAATTAAATACGAAAGGCACAATGCCGACTTAAGTTTAAGAAGACTGACTCTTCTTACTGTCTAGGTTTTGAACCTTTCCTGTGAGACCAGTTTTAGATCTCGATGCTTCACTTCAGGTTTACTTTATCTCTTGGACTTTCTTATTGACGATGAAACACAGAAAGTGCATCATAATCAGATACAAAAGGCACAATGCCTACTTAAGTACAAGAAGACTGACTCTTCTTACTGTCTATGTTTTGAACCTTTCCTGAGAGACCAATTTTAGTTTCCGATGCTTCAGTTATTGTTTGCAGTATCCCTTGGATCTTCCTATTGACGATGAAACACAGAAATTGCATCGGAATTAAATACAATAGGCACAATGCCGACTTATGCACAAGGAGACTGACTCTTCTTACTGTCTATGTTTTGAGTCTTCCCTGAGAGACCAGTTTAAGATTCCGATGCTTCACTTCAGGTTAACTGTATCCCTTGGACCTTATTATTGACGATGAAACACAGAAATTGCATCGGAATAAATACAAAAGGCACAATGCCGACTTAAGTAGAAGACGACTGACTCTTCTCACTGTATGGGTTTTGAACCTTTCCTGCGAGACCAGTTTTAGATTCCGATGGTTCACTTCAGGTTTACTGTATCCCTTGGACCTTCTTGTTGACGATGAAACACACAAATTGCATCGGAATTAAATACAATAGGCACAATGCCGACTTATGCACAAGGTGACTGACTCTTCTTACTGTCTATGTTTTGAGTCTTCCCTGAGAGACCAGTTTAAGATTCCAATGCTTCACTTCAGGTTTACTGTATCCCTTGGACCCTCTCATTGTCGATGAAACACAGAAATTGCATCGGAATTAAATAAAAAGTGCCCATTGCCGTCTTAAGTTCAAGAGGACTGACTGATCTTACATTCCTTGATTTGAGCCTTTCCTGTGAGACCTTTTTTAGACATCGATGCTTCACTTCAGGTTTACTGTAATCCTTGGACCATCTTATTGACGATGAAACACAGAAATTGCATCGGAATTAAATACAAAGGGCACAATGCCGACTTAAGTACAAGAGGACTGACTCTTCTTACATTCTATGATTAGACCCCTTCCTGTGCGACCAGTTTTAGATCTCGATGCTCCACTTCAGGTTTAGTGTATCTCTTGGACCTTCTTATTGACGATGAAACACAGACATTGCATCATAATTAGATACAAGAGGCACAATGCCAATTTAAGTACAAGAAGACTGACTCCTCTTACTTTCTATGTTTTGAGCCTTTCCTGAAAGACCAGTTTTAGTTTCCGATGCTTCACTTCATGTTTACAGTATCCCTTGGACCGTGCTATTGACGATGAAACACTAAAATTGCATCGGAATTAAATACAAAAGACAAAATGCCGACATAAGTACAATAAGACTAACTCCTCTTACTGTCCATGCTTTGAACCATTCCTGTGAGACCAGTTTTCGATTCCGATGCTTCACTTTAGGTTTACTGTATGCCTTGGACCTTCTTATTGTCATTGAAACACAGAAATTGCATCTGACTTAAATACAAAGGGCACAATCCCGACTTAAGTACAAGAAGACAGACTCTTCTTACTGTCTATGTTCTGAACCTTTCCTGTGAGACCAGTTTTAGATTCCGATGCATCACTTCAGGTTTACTGTATCCCTTGGACCTTCTTATTGACGATGAAACACAGAAATTGCATCGGAATTAAATACAAAAGTCACAATGCCGACTTAAGTACAAGAGGACTGACTCTTCTTACATTCTATGATTTCACCCTTTCCTGTGCGAGCAGTTTTAGATCTAGATGCTTCACTTCAGGATCACTGTATCTCTTGGACCTTCGTATTGACGATGAAACGCAGAAATTGCATCATAATTAGATTCAAGTGGCACAATGCCAACTTAGGTTCAAGAAGACTGACTCTTCTTACTGTCTATGTTTTGAGCCTTTCCTGAGAGACCAGTTTTAGTTTCCGATGCTTCACTTCATGTCTACAGTATCCCTTGTACCTTCCTATTGACGATGAAACACGGAAATTGCATCGGAATTAAATACAAAATGCACAATGCCGACATAAGTACAAGAAGACTAACTCTTCTTACTGTCTATGTTTTGTTTCTCTCCTGTGAGACCAGTTTTAGATTCCGATGCTTCACTTCAGGTTTACTGTATCCCTTGGATCTTCTTATTGACGATGAAACACTGAAATTGCTTCTTAATTAAATACAAAAGGCACAATGCCGACTTAAGTGCAAAAAGACTGACTCTTCTTACTGTCTATGTTTTGAACCTTTCCTGTGAGACCAGTTTTAGATTCCGATGCTTCACTTCAGGTTTACTGTATCCCTTGGAACTTCTGATTGACGATGAAACACAGAAATTGCATCGGAATAAGTGCAAAATGCACAATGCCGACTTAAGTACAAGAAGACTGACTCTTCTTACTGTCTATGATTTTAATCTTTCCTGTGAGACCAGTTTTCGATTCTGATGCTTTACTTCAGGTTTACTGTATGCCTTGGACCTTCTTATTGGCGATGAAACACAGAAATTGCATCTGAATTAAATACAAAAGGCACATTGCCGACTTAAGTACAAAATGACTGACTCTTCCTACTGTCTATGTTTTGAACCTTTCCTGTGAGACCGGTTTTAGATTACAATGCTTCACTTCAGGTTTACTGTATCCCTTGGACGTTCTCATTGTCGATGAAACACAGAAATTGCATCGGAATTAAGTGCAAAAGGCCCATTGCCGACTTAAGTACAAGAGGACTGACTGATCTTACATTATATGATTTGAGCCTTTCCTGTGAGACCATTTTTAGACATCGATGCTTCGCTTCAGGTTTACTGTATCCCTTGAACCTTGTTATTGACGATGAAACACAGAAATTGCACCGGAATTAAATACAAAAGGCACAACGCCGACTTAAGTACAAGAAGACTGACTCATCTTACTGTCTATGTTTTGAACCTTTCCTGTGAGACCAGTTTTACATTCCGATGTTTCACTTCTGTTTTACTTTATCCGTTGGACCTTCTTATTGACGATGAAACACAGAAATTGCATGGGAAAGAAATACAAAAGGCACTATGCCGACTGAAGTACAAGAAGAGTGACTCTTCATACAGTCTATGTTTTGAACCATTCCTGTGAAACCAGTTTTAGATTCCGATGCTTCACTTCAGGTTTACTGTATCCCTTGGACCTTCTTATTGACGATGAAACACATAAATTGCATCGGAATTAAATACAAAAGGCACAATGCCGACTAACGTACAAGAAGACTGACTCTTCTTACTGTCTGTGATTTTAATCTTTCCTGTGAGACCAGTTTTCGATTCCGATGCTTCACTTCAGGTGTACTGTATCCCTTGGACCTTCGTATTGACGATGAGACACAGAAATTGCACCGGAAATAAATACAAAAGGCACAAAACCGACTTAATATAAGAAGACTGACTCTTCTTACTGTCTTTGTTTTGAACTTTTTCTGTCAGACCAGTTTTAGATTCCGATGCTTCACTTCTGTTTTACTGTATTCCTCAGCCCTTCTTATTGACGATGAAGCATAGAGAATGCATCGGAATTAAATACAATAGGCACAACGCCGACTCAAGTACAGGAAGACTGACTCTTCTCACTGTCTATGCTTTGAACCTTTCCTGTGAGAACTGTTTTCGATTCCCATGCTTCACTTCAGGTTAACTGTATCCCTTGGACCGTCTTATTGACGATGAAACACAGAAATTGCATCGGAATTATATACAAATGGCACAATGCCGACATAAATACAAGAAGACTGACACTTCTTGCTGTCTATGTTCTGAACCTTTCCTGTGAGACCAGTTTTAGATATCGATGCTTCACTTCAGGTTTAGTGTATCCCTTGAACCTTCTTATTGACGATGAAACACAGAAACGGCATCGGAATTAAATACAAAAAGCACATTGCCGACCTAAGCGGAAGTGGAATGACTGATCTTACATTCTATGAATTGAGCCTTTCCTGTGAGACCAGTTCTAGATATCGATGCTTCACTTCATGTTTACTGTATCCCTTGGACCTTCTTATTGACGATGAAACACAGAATTTGCATCGGAATTAGATACAGAAGGCACAATGCCAACTTAAGTACAAGAAGACTGACTCTTCCTACTGACTATGTTTTGAACCTTTCCTGAGGGACCAGTTTCAGTTTCCGATGCTTCACTTCAGGATTTCTGTATCCCTTGGACCTTCTTATTGACGATGAAACACAGAAATTGCATCGGAATTTAATATAAAAGGCACAATGGCGACTTAAGTACAAGAGGACTGACTGATCTTACATTCTTTGATTTGAGCCTTTCCTGTACGGCCAGTTTTAGATATCGATGCTTCACTTCAGATTTACTGTATCCCTTGGACCATCTTATTGACGATGAAACACAGAAATTGCGTCGGATATAAATACAAAAGGCACAATGCCGACTTATGTACAAGAAGACGAACTCACCTTACAGTCTATGATTTGAATCCTTCCTGTGAGAACAGTTTTCGATTCCGATGCTTCACTTTAAATTTTCTCAATCCCTTGGACCTTCTTATTGACGATGAAACACAGAAATTGCTTCGGAATCAAATACAAAAGGCACAATGCCGACTTAAGTACAAGAAGACTGACTCTTCTTACTGTCTCTGTTTTCAACCTTTCCTGTGAGACTAGTTTTAGAACCGATGCTACACGTCAGGTTCACTGTATCCCTTGGACCTTCTTATTGACGATGAAACACAGAAATTGCATTGGAATTAAATACATAAGGCACAATGCCGACTTAAGTACAAGAAGACTGACTCTTCTTACTGTCTATGCTCTGAACCTTTCCTGTGAGACCGGTTTTAGATGTCGATGCATCACTTCAGATTTACTGTATCCCTTGGACCTTCTTATTGATGATGAAAGACAGAAATTGCATCGGAATTAAATACAAAAGGCACAATGCCGACTTAAGTACAAGGGGATTGAGTGATGTTACATTCTATGATTTGAGCCTATCCTGTGAGATCAGTCTTAGATATCGATGCTTCACTTCAGGTTTACTGTATCCCTTAGACCTTCTTATTGACGATGAAACACAGAAATTGCATCATAATTAGATACAAAAGGCATAATGCCAAGTTAAGTACAAGAAGACTGACTCTTCTTACTGTCTATAATTTGAATCTTTCCTGTGAGACCAGTTTTAGAGTCCGATGCTTCAATTCAGGTTTACTGTATCCCTTGGACCTTTTTATTGACGATGAAACAAAGGAACTGCATCGGAGTTAAGTACAAAAGGCACAATGTCGACTTAAGTACAAGAAGACTGACTCTTCTTACTGTCTATGTTCTGAACCTTTCCTGTGAGACCGGTTTTAGATGTCGATGCATCACTTCAGGTTTACTGTATCCCTTGGACCTTCTTATTGATGATGAAAGACAGAAATTGCATCGGAATTAAACACAAAAGGCACAATGCCGACTTAAGTACAAGGGGATTGAGTGATGTTACATTCCATGATTTGAGCCTATCCTGTGAGATGAGTCTTAGATATCGATGCTTCACTTCAGGTTTACTGTATCCCTTGGACCTACTTATTGACGATGACACACAGAAATTGCATCGAAATTAAGTACAAAAGGCACTATGCCGACTTAAGTACAAGAAGACTGACTCTTCTTACTGTCTACGTTTCGAACCTTTCCTGTGAGACCAGTTTTAGATTCCGATGCCTCACTTCAGGTTTACTGTATCATTTGGACCTTCTTATTGACGATGAAGCACAGAAATTGCGTCGGAATTAAATACAAAAGGCACAATGGCGACTTAAGTACAAGAAGACTGACACTTCTTACTGTCTATGTTTTGAACTTATCCTGTGAGACCAATTTTTGACTCCGATGCTTCACTTCAGGTTTACTGTATCCCTTAGACCTTCTTATTGACGATGAAACAAAGAAATTGCATCGGAGTTAAGTACAAAAGGCACATTGCCGACGGAAGTACAAGAAGTCTATCTCTTCTTACTGTCAATGTTTTCAAGCTATCCTGTGAGACCAGTTTTAGATTCCGATGCTGCACTTCAGGATGTCTGTATCCCTTGGACCTTCTTATTGACGATGAAACACAGAAATTGCATCGAAATTAAGTACAAAAGACACATTGACGACTTAAGTACAAGAAGACTGACTCTTCTTATTGTCTATGCTTTGAACCTTTCCTGTGAGACCAGTTTTAGACACCGATGCTTCACTTCAGGTTTGCTGTATCCATTTGACCCTCTTATTGACGATGAAACACAGAAATTGCATCGGAATTAAATACAAAAGGCACCATCCCGACTTGAGTACAAGAGGACTGACTGATCTTACAATCTTTGATTTGTGCCTTTCCTGTGCGGCCAGTATTAGATATCGATGCTTCACTTCGGGTTTACTGTATCCCTTGGACCTTCTTATTGACGATGAAACACAGAAATTGCATCGGGGTTAAATACAAAAGGCACAATGCCGTCTTCAGTGCACGAAGACTGACTCTTCTTACTGTCTATGATTAGAATCTTTCCTGTGAATCCAGTTTTCGATTCCGATGCTTCACTTTAGGTTTACTGTATCCCTTGAACCCCATTATTTTACGATGAAACACTGAAATTGCATCGGTATTAAGTACAAGAGGCACAATGCCGACTTCAGTAAGAGAAGACTGACTCTTCTTCCTGTCTTTGTTTTGCACCTTTCTTGTGAGACCAGTTTTAGAACAGATGCTTCACGTCAGGTTTACTGTATCCCTTAACCCTTCTTATTGACGATGAAACACAGAAATTGCAACGGAATTCAATACAAAAGGCACAATGCCAACTTACGTACAAGAAGACTGACTCTTATTTCTGTCTATGTTCTGAACCCTTCCTGTGAGACCAGTTTTAAATATCGATGCTTCACTTCAGGTTTACTGTATCCCTTGATCCTTCTTATTGACGATGAGACACAGAAATTGCATCGGGATTAAATACAAAAGCCACAATGCCAACTTGGGTAGTAAAAGACTAACTCTTCTTACTGTCTATGCTTTGAACCTTTCCTGAGAGACCAGTTTTAGATTCCGATGATTCACTTCAGGTTTACAGTATCCCTTGGACCTTCCTATTGACGATGAAACACAGAAATTGCATCGGAATGAAATACAAAAGGCACAATGCTAACTTAAGTACAAGAAGACTGACTCTTCTTACTGTCTATGTTTTGAACCTTTCCTGTGAGACCAGCTTTAGATTCCAATGCTTCGCTTCAGGTTTACTGTATCCCTTGGACCTTCTAATTGACGATGAAACCCAGAAATTGCATCGGAACTAAATACAAAAGGCACAATGCCGACTTAAGTACAAGAAGACTGACTCTTCTTACTGTCTATGATTTTAATTTTTCCTGTGAGACCAGTATTAGATTCCGATGCTTCACTTCAGGTTTACTGTATTACTTGGACCATCTTATTGACGATGAAACACAGAAATTGCATCGGAATTAAGTACAAAAGGCACAATGCCGACTTAAGTACAAGAAGACTGACTCTTCTTACTGACTATGTATTGAACCTATCCTGTGAGACCAGTTTTAGATTCCGTTGCTTCACTTCAGGTTTACTGTATCTCTTGGACCTTCGTATTGTCGATGAAACACAGAAATTGCATTGGAATTAAGTACAAAACGCACATTGCCGACTTAAGTACAAGTAGACTCACTCTTCTTACTGTCTCTGTTTTGAACCTTTCCTGTTAGACCAGTTTTAGATTCCGATGCTTCACTTCAGGTTTACTGTATCCCTTGGTCCTTCTCATTGACGATGAAACACAGAAATTGCATTGCAATTAAATACAAAAGGCACAATGCCGACTTAAGTACAACAGGACTGACTGCTCTTACATTCTATGATTTGAGCCTTTCCTGTGAGAGGGGTTTTAGATATCGATGCTTCACTTCAGGTATACTGTATCCCTTGGACCTTCATATTGACGACGAAACACAGAAATTGCATCGAAATTTAATACAAAAGGCGCAATGCCGACTTAAGTACAAGAAGACTTACCCTTCTCAGTGTCTATGTTTCAACCATTCCTGTGACACCAGTTTTAGATTCCGATGCTTCACTTCAGGTTTCCTGTATCCCTTGGACCTTCTCATTGTCTATGAAGCACAGAAATTGCATTGGAATTAGATACAAAATGCACAATGCCGACTTAAGGACAAAAAGACTCACTCTTCTTACTGTCTATGATTCGAATCTTTTCTGTGAGACCAGTTTTCGATTCCGATGCTTCACTTCAGGTTTACTGTATCCCACCAATTTCCTTAATGACGATGAAACACAGAAATTTCATCGGAATTAAATACAAAAGCCACAATGCCGACTTAAGTACAAAAGGACTGACTCTTGTTACTGTCTCGAATTTGAACCTTTCCTGTGAGACCAGTTTTAGATTCCGATGCTTCACTTCAGATGTACTGTATCCCTTGGACCTTCTTACTGACGATGAAACACAGAAATTGCATCGGAATTAAATAAAAATGGCACAATGCCGACTTAAGTGCAAGAAGACTGACTTTTCTTAATGTCAATGTCTTGAACCTTTCCTGTGAGACCAGTCTTAGAACCGATGCTTCACTTCAGGGTTACTGTATCCTTTGGACCTTCTGATTGACGATGAAACACAGAAAAGGCATTGGAATTAAATACAAAAGGCACATTGCCGACTAAAGTACAAGAAGACTGACACTTCTTACTGTCTATGCTTTGAACCTATCCTGTGAGACCAGCTTTAGATTCCGATGCTACACATCATGTTTACTCTATCCCTTGGACCTTCTGATTGAGGATGAAACACAGAAATTGCATCGGAATTAAATACAAGAAGTACAATGCCGACTTAAGTACAAGAAGACTGACTCTTCTTACTCTCTATGTTTCAAACCATTCCTGTGAGACCAGTTTTAAATTCCGATACTTCACTTCAGCTTTACTGTATCCCTTGGAACTTATTGTTAACGATGAAACACATAAATTGCATCGGAATGAAATACAAAAGGCACAATGCCGACTTAAGTACAAGAAAACTAACTCTTCTCACGGTCTATGACTTGAATCTTTCCCGTGAGACCAGATTCCGATTTCGATGCTTCACTTCAGGTTAACTGTATCCCTTGGACCTTCTTATTGACGATGAAATACAAAAGGCACAGGTCAGACTTAAGTACAAGAAGACTGACACTTCTTACTGTCTATGATTTTAACCTATCATGTGAGACAAGTTTTAGATTCCGATGCTTCACTTCAGCGTTACTGTATCACTTGGACCTTCTGATTGACGATGAAACACAGAAATTGCAATGGAATTAAATACAAAAGGCACATTGCCGACTTAAGTACAAGAAGACAGACACTTTTTACTGTCTATGCTTTGAACCTATCCTGTGAGACGAGTTTCACATTCCGATGCTTCACATCTTCTTTACTGTATTCCTTGGAACTTCTTATTGAGCATGAAACACAGAAATTGCATCGGAATTAAATACAAAAGGCACAATGCCGACTTAAGTACAAGAAGACCGACTCTTCTTACTGTCTATGATTTGAATCTTTCCTGTGACACCAGTTTCCGATTCCAACACTTCACTTCAGGTTTACTGTATCCCTTGGACCTTCTTATTGACGATGAAACACAGAAATTGCATCGGAATTAAATACAAAAGGCACAGTGCCGAATTAATACAAGAAGAGTGACTCTTCTTACTGTCTATGTTTTGAACCTTTCCTGTCAGACCAGTTTTAGATTCCGATGCTTCACTTCTATTTTACTGTATCCCTTGGACCCTTTTATTGACGATGAAACATAGAAATTGCATCGGAATTTAATACAAAAGGCACAATGTCCTCTTAAGTACAAGAAGACTGACTCTTCTTACTGTCTATGTTTTGATCCTTTCCTGTGAGACCAGTATTACATTCCGATGCTTCACTTCAGGTTTACGGTATTACTTGGACCTTCTTATTGACGATGAGACACAGAAATTGCATCGGAATTAAGTACAAAAGGCACAAAGCCGACTTAAGTACAAGAAGACTGACTCTTCTTGCTGACTATGTATTGAACCTTTCATGCGAAACCAGTTTCAGATTCCGATGCTTCACTTCAGGTTTACTGTATCTCTTGGACCTTCGTATTGTCGATGAAACACAGAAATTGCATTGGAATTGAGTACAAAACGCACATTGGCGACTTAAGTACAAGTAGTCTCACTCTTCTTACTGTCACAGTTTTGAACCTTTCCTGTTAGACCAGTTTTAGTTTCCGATGCTTCACTTCAGGTTTACTGTATCCCTTGGTCCTTCTCATTGACGATGAAACAAGGAAATTGCATCGCAATTAAATACAAAAGGCACAATGCCGACTTAAGTACAACAGGACTGACTGATCTTACATTCTATGATTTGAGCCTCTCCAGTGAGAGCGGTTTTAGATATCGATGCTTCACTTCAGGTTAATGTATCCCTTGGACCTTCTTATTGACGATGAAACACAGAAATTGCATCGCAATTAAATACAAAAGGCACAATGCCGACTTAAGTACAAGAAGACTGACTCTTCTTATTGTCTATGTTTTGAACCTTTCCTGTGAGACCAGTTTCAGATTCCGATGCTTCACTTCTGCTTTAGTGTATCCCTTGGAACTTCTTATTGACGATGAAACACAGAAATTGCATCGAAATTAAGTACAAAAGGCACATTGCCGACTTAAGTACAACAGGACTGACTGATCTTACATTCTATGATTTGAGCGTTTTGTGAGAGACCAGTTTTAGATATCGATGCTTCATTTCAGGATTACTGTATCCCTTGGACCTTCTTATTGACGATGAAACGCAGAAATTGCATCGGAAATAAATACAAAAGGCACAATGCCGACTTAAGTACAAGAAGACTGACTCTTCTTACTGTCTATGATTTGAATCTTTTCTGTGAGACCAGTTTTAGATACCGATGATTCACTTTAGGTTTACTGTGTCCCTTGGATCTTCTTACTGACGATGAAGCACAGAAATTGCATCGGAAATAAATACAAAAAGCACAGTGCCGACTTAAGTACAGGAAGACTGACTCTTCTTACTGTCTTTGTTTTGAACCTTTCCTGTGACACCAGTTTTAAATTCCGATGGTTCACTTCAGGTTTACTATATCCCTTGGACCTTCTTATTGACGATGAAACAAAGAAATTGCATCGGAATTATGTACAAAAGGCACATTGCCGACTTAAGAACAAGAACACTAATTCTTCTTACTGTCTATGTTTTGAACCTATCCTGTGAGCCCAGTTTTAGATTCCGATGCTTCACTTCAGGATTACTGTATCCCTTGGACCATCTTATTGACGATGAAACACAGAAATTGCATAGAATTAAGTACAAAAGGCACATTGCCGACTTAAGTACTAGAAGACTGACTCTTCTTACTGTCTATGTTTTGAACCTTTCCTTTGAGACCAGTTTTAGATTCCGATGCTTCGGTTCAGGATTACTGTATCCCTAGGACCTTCTTTTTGACGATGGAACACAGAAATTGCATCGAAATTAAGTACAAAACGAACACTGCCGACTTATGTACAATACGACTGACACTTCTTACTGTCTATGATTTGAACCTTTCCTGTGAGACCAGTTTTAGTTTCCGATGCTTCACTTCAGGTTTACTGTATCCCTTGGACCTTCCTATTGATGATGAAACACAGAAATTGCATCGGAATTAAATACAACAGGCACAATGCCAACTTAAGTACAAGAAGACTGACTCTTCTTACTGTCTATGTTTTGAACCTTTCCTGTGAGACCAGTTTTAGATTCTGATGCTTCACTTCAGGTTTACTGTATCCCTTGGACCTTCTTATTGAGGATGAAACACAGAAATTGCATCGGAATTAAATACAAAAGTCACAATGGCGACTTAAGTACAAGAGGCCTGACTGATCTTACATTCTTTGATTTGAGCCTTTCCTGCGCGGCCAGGTTTAGATTCCGAGGCTTCACTTCAGCATTACTGTATATCTTGGACCTTCTTATTGACGATGAAACACAGAAATTGCATCGGAATCAAATACAAAAGCACAATGGCGACTTAAGTACAAGAGGACTGACTGTTGTTCCATTCGTTGATTTGAGCCTATCCTGTGGGGCCAGTTTTAGATTCCGATGCTTCACTTCAGGATTACTGTATCCCTTGGACCTTTTTATTGACGATGAATCACAGAAATTGCATCGAATTAAAGTACAAAGGCCACATTGCCGACTTAAGTACATGATGACTGACGGTTCTTACTGTCTCTACTTTGAAACTTTCCTGTGAGACCAGTTTTAGATTCCGATGCTTCACTTCAGGTTTACTGTATCCCTTGGACCTTCCCACTGACGATGAAAAAAAAAATTGCATCGGAATTAAGTACAAAAGGCACATTGCCGACATAAGTACAAGAAGACGAACTCTTCTTACTGTCTATGTTTTGAACCCATCCTGTGAGACCAGTTTTAGACTCCGATGCTACAGTTCAGGATTACTGTATCCCTTGGACCTTCTTATTGACGATGAAACACAGAAATTGCATCGGAATTAAGTCCAAAAGGCACAATGCCGACTTAAGTACAAGTGGACCGACTCTTCTTACATTCTATGATTTGAGCCTTTCCTGTGAGACCAGCTTTAGAACTCGATGCTTCACTTCAGGTTTACTGCATCTCTTGGACCACCTTATTGACGATGAAACACAGAAATTGCATCATAATTAGATACAAGATGCACAATGCCAACTTAAGTACAAGAAGACTGACTCTTCTTACTGTCTATGTTTTGAACCTTTCCTGTGAGACCAGTTTCACATTCCGATGCTTCACTTCTGCTTTACTGTATCCCTTGGAACTTCTTATTGAGGATGAAACACAGAAATTGCATCGGAATTAAATACAAAAGGCACAATGGCGACTTAAGTACAAGAGGACTGACTGTTCTTACTTTCTTTGATTTGAGCCTTCCCTGTGCGGCCAGTTTTAGATTCCGATGCTTCACTACAGGATTACTGTATCCCTTGGACTTTCTTATTGACGATAAAACACAGAAATTGCATCGAAATTAAGTAAAAAAGGCACATTGCCGACTTAAGTACAAGAAGACTAGTTCTTCTTTCCATCTATGTTTTGACCCTTTCCTGTGAGACCAGTTTTAGATTCCGATGCTTCACTTCTGCTTTACTGTATCCCTTGGAACTTCTTATTCACGATGAAACACAGAAATTGCATCGGAATTAAATACAAAAAGCACAATGAGGACTTAAGTACAAGAAGACCGACTCTTCTTACTGTCTATGATTTGAATCTTTCCTGTGAGACCAGTTTTCGATTCCAACACTTCACTTCAGGTTTACTGTATCCCTGGGACCTTCTTATTGACGATGAAACACAGAAATTACATCGGAATTAAATACAAAAGGCACAATGCCGACTTAATACAAGAAGAGTGACTCTGCTTACTGTCTATGTTTTGAACCTTTCCTGTGAGACCAGTATTAGATTCCGATGCTTCACTTCAGGTTTACTGTATTACTTGGACCTTCTTATTGACGATGAGACACAGAAATTGCATCGGAATTAAGTACAAAAGGCACAATGCCGACTTAAGTAAAAGAAGACTGACTCTTCTTGCTGACTATGTATTGGACCTATCCTGCGAGACCAGTTTTAGATTCCGATGCTTCACTTCAGGTTTACTGTATCTCTTGGACCTTCGTATTGTCGATGAAACACAGAAATTGCATTGGAATTAAGTACAAAACGCACATTGGCGACGTAAGTACAAGTAGACTCACTCTTCTTACTGTCTCAGTTTTGAACCTTTCCTGTTAGACCAGTTTTAGATTCCGATGCTTCACTTCAGGTTTACTGTATCCCTTGGTCCTTCTCATTGACGATGAAACACAGAAATTGCATCGCAACAAAATACAAAAGGCACAATGCCGACTTAAGTACAACAGGACTGACTGATCTTACATTCTATGATTTGAGCCTCTCCTGTGAGAGCGGTTTTAGATATCGATGCTTCACTTAAGGTTTACTGTATCCCTTGGACCTTCTGATTGACGATGAAACACAGAAATTGCATCGGAATTAAATACAAAAGGCACAATGGCGACTTAAATACAAGAGGACTGACTGTTCTTACTTTCTTTGATTTGAGCCTTCCCTGTGCGGCCAGTTTTAGATTCCGATGCTTCACTACAGGATTACTGTATCCCTTGGACTTTCTTATTGACGATAAAACACAGAAATTGCATCGAAATTAAGTAAAAAAGGCACATTGCCGACTTAAGTACAAGAAGACTAGTTCTTCTTTCCATCTATGTTTTGACCCTTTCCTGTGAGACCAGTTTTAGATTCCGATGCTTCACTTCTGCTTTACTGTATCCCTTGGAACTTCTTATTCACGATGAAACACAGAAATTGCATCGGAATTAAATACAAAAAGCACAATGAGGACTTAAGTACAAGAAGACCGACTCTTCTTACTGTCTATGATTTGAATCTTTCCTGTGAGACCAGTTTTCGATTCCAACACTTCACTTCAGGTTTACTGTATCCCTGGGACCTTCTTATTGACGATGAAACACAGAAATTACATCGGAATTAAATACAAAAGGCACAATGCCGACTTAATACAAGAAGAGTGACTCTGCTTACTGTCTATGTTTTGAACCTTTCCTGTGAGACCAGTATTAGATTCCGATGCTTCACTTCAGGTTTACTGTATTACTTGGACCTTCTTATTGACGATGAGACACAGAAATTGCATCGGAATTAAGTACAAAAGGCACAATGCCGACTTAAGTAAAAGAAGACTGACTCTTCTTGCTGACTATGTATTGGACCTATCCTGCGAGACCAGTTTTAGATTCCGATGCTTCACTTCAGGTTTACTGTATCTCTTGGACCTTCGTATTGTCGATGAAACACAGAAATTGCATTGGAATTAAGTACAAAACGCACATTGGCGACGTAAGTACAAGTAGACTCACTCTTCTTACTGTCTCAGTTTTGAACCTTTCCTGTTAGACCAGTTTTAGATTCCGATGCTTCACTTCAGGTTTACTGTATCCCTTGGTCCTTCTCATTGACGATGAAACACAGAAATTGCATCGCAACAAAATACAAAAGGCACAATGCCGACTTAAGTACGACAGGACTGACTGATCTTGCATTCTATGATTTGAGCCTCTCCTGTGAGAGCGGTTTTAGATATCGATGCTTCACTTAAGGTTTACTGTATCCCTTGGACCTTCTGATTGACGATGAAACACAGAAATTGCATCGGAATTAAATACAAAAGGCACAATGGCGACTTAAATACAAGCGGACTGACTGATCTTACATTCTTTGATTTGAGCCTTTCCTGTGCGGCCTGTTTTAGATTCCGATGCTTCACTTCAGGATTACTGTATCCCTTGGACCTTCTCATTGACGATGAAACACAGAAATTGCATCGAAATTAAGTACAAAAGGCACATTGCCGACTTAAGTACAAGAAGACTCACCCTTCTTACTGTCTATGTTTTGATCCTTTCCTGTGATACCAGTTTTAGATTCCGATGCTTCACTTCAGGTTTACTGTATCCCTTGGACCTTCTTATTGGGTATGAAACACAGAAATTGCATCGCAATTAAATACAAAAGGCACAATGCCGACTTTAGTACAAGAAGACTGACTCTTCTTACTGTCTATGTTTTGAACCTTTCCTGTGAGACCAGTTTCAGATTCCGATGCTTCACTTCTGCTTTACTGTATCCCTTAGAACTTCTTATTGACGATGTAACACAGAAATTGCATCAAAATTAAGTACAAAAGGCACATTGCCGACTTAAGTACAATAAGACTGACTCTTCTTACTGTCTATGTTTTGAACCTTTCCTGTGAGACCAGTTTAAGATTCCGATGCTTCACGTCTGCTTTACTGTATCCCTTGGAACTTCTTATTGACGATGAAACACAGAAATTGCATCGGAATTGCGTACAAAAGGCACAATGAGGACTTAAGTAAAAGAGGACCGACTCTTCTTACTGTCTATTATTTGAATCTTTCCTGTGAGAGCAGTTTTCGATTCCAACGCTTCACTTCAGGTTTACTGTATCCCTTGGAGCATCTTGTTGACGATGAAACACAGAAATTGCATCGGAATTATATACAAAAGGCACAATGCCGACTTAATACAAGAAGAGTGACTCTTCTTACTGTCTATGTTTTGAACCTTTCCTGTCAGACCAGTTTAAGATTCCGACGCTTCACTTCTATTTTACTGTATCCCTCGGACCTTCTTATGGACGATGAAACATAGAAATTGCATCGGAATGAAATACAAAAGGCACAATGCCGACTTAAGTACAGGAAGGCTGACTCTTATTACTGTCTATGTATTGAGCCCATCCTGTGAGACCAGTTTTAGATTCCGATGCTTCACGTCTGCTTTACTGTATCCCTTGGAACTTCTTATTGACGATGAAACACAGAAATTGCATCGGAATTAAATACAAAAGGCACATTGCCGACTTAAGTACAATAGGACTGACTGATCTCACATTCTATGATTTCAACCTTTCCAGTGACACTAGTTTTAGATTCCGATGCTTCACTTCAGGTTTACTGTATCCCTTGGACCTTCTTATTGACGATGAAACAAAGAAATTGCATCGGAATTAAGTACAAAAGGCACATTGCCGACTTAAGAACAAGAAGACTAATTCTTCTTACTGTCTATGTTTTGAACCTATCCTGTGAGACCAGTTTTAGATTCCGATGCGTCACTTCAGGATTACTGTATCCGTTGGACCTTCTTATTGACGATGAAACACAGAAATTGCATAGAGTTAAGTACAAAAGGCACATTGCCGACTGAAGTACTAGAAGACTGCCTCTTCTTACTGTATATGTTTTGAACCTCTCCTGTGAGACCAGTTTTAGATTCCGATGCTTCACATCAGGTTCACTGTATCCCTTTGACCCTCTTATTGACGATGAAACACAGATATAGCATCGGAATTAAATACAAAAGGCACAATGTCGACTCAAGTGCAAGAGGACTGACTGATCTTACATTCTTTGATTTGAGCCTTTCCAGTGCGGCCAGTTTTAAATTCCGATGCTTCACTTCAGGATTACTGTATCCCTAGGACCTTCTTTTAGACGATGGAACACAGAAATTGCATCGAAATTAAGTACAAAAGGAACACTGCCGACTTATGTACAATAAGACTGCTACTTCTTACTGTCTATGATTTGAACCTTTCCTGTGAGACCAGTTTTAGTTTTCGATGCTTCACTTCAGGTTTACTGTATCCCTTGGACCTTCTTATTGATGATGAAACACAGAAATTGCATCGGAATTAAATACAAAAGCACAATGCCGACTTAAGTACAAGAAGACTGACTCTTCTTACCGTCTATGATTTGAACCTTTCCTGTGAGACCAGTTTTAGATTCCGATGCTTCACTTCTGCATTACTGTCTCCGTTGGAACTTCTTATTGACGATGAAATACAGAAATTGCATCGAAATTAAGTACAAAAGGCACATTGCCGACGTAAGTACAAGAAGACTGAATCTTCTTACTGTCTATGTTTTGAACCTTTCCTGTGAGACCAGTTTTAGATTCCGATGCTTCACTTCAGGTTTACTGTATCCCTTGGACCTTCTTTTTGAGGATGAAGCACAGAAATTGCATCGGAATTAAATACAAAAGGCACAATGGCGATTTAAGTACAAGAGGACTGACTAATCTCACATTCTTTGATTTGAGCCTTTCCTGTGCGGCCAGTTTTAGATTCCGAAGCTTCACTTCAGGTTTACTGTATCCCTTGGACCTTCTTATTGACGATGAAACACAGTAATTGCATCGGAATCAAATAAAAAAGGCACAATGGCGACTTAAGTACAAGAGGACTGACTGTTCTTCCATTCGTTGATTTGAGCCTATCCTGTGGGGCCAGTTTTAGATTCCGATGCTTCACTTCAGGATTACTGTATCCCTTGGACCATTTTATTGACGATGAATCACAGAAATTGCATCGAAATAAAGTACAAAAGGCACATTGCCGACTTAAGTACATGAAGACTGACGGTTCTTACTGTCTCTATTTTGAACCTTTCCTGTGAGACCAGTTTTAGATTCCGATGCTTCACTTCAGGTTTACTGTAACCCTTGCACCTTCTCACTGACGATGAAAAAAAAATTGCATCGGAATTAAGTACAAAAGGCACAATGCCGACTTAAGTACAAGAAGACTAACTCTTCTTACTGTCTATGTTTTGAACCTATCCTGTGAGACCACTTTTAGATTCCGAAGCTTCACTTCTGGTTTACCGTATCCCATTGACCTTCTTGTGGACGATGAAACACAGAAATAGCATCGGAATTAAATACAAAAGGCACAATGGCGACTTAAGTACAAGAGGACTGACTGATCTTACATTCTATGAATTGAGCCTTTACTGTGAGACCTGTTTTAGATATCGATGCTTCACTTCAGGTTTATTGTATCCCTTTGACCTTCTTATTGACGATGAAATACAGAAATTGCATCGGAATTAAATTCAAAAGGGACAATGGCGACTTAAGTACAAGAGGACTGACTGATCTTCCATTCGTTGATTTGAGCCTTTCCTGTGCGGCCAGTTTTAGATTCCGATGCTTCACTTTAGGATTACTGTATCCCTTTGACTTTCTTATTGACGATGAAACACAGAATTTGCTTCGAAATTAAGTACAAAAGGCACGTTGCCGACGTAAGTACAAGAAGACTGACTCTTCGTACTGTCTATGTTTTGAATCTTTCCTGTGAGACCAGTTTCAGATACCAATGCATCACTTTTGCTGTACTGTATCCCTTGGATCTTCTTATTGACGATGAAACACAGAAATTGCATCAAAATTAAGTACAAAAGGCACATTGCCGACGTAAGTACAAGAGGACTGACTCTCCTCACTGTCTATGTTTGAACCTTTCCTGTGAGACCAGTTTTAGATTCCGATGCTTCACTTCAGGTTTACTGTATCCCTTTGGCCTTCTTATTGACGATGAAACACAGAAATTGCATCGGAATTAAATACAATTGGCACAATGGCGACTGAAATACAAGAGGACTGACTGATCTACCACTTGTTGATTTGAGAGTTTCCTGTGAGACCAGTTTTAGATTCCGATGCTTCACGTCAGGTTTTCTGTATCCCTTTGACCTTCTTATTGACGATGAAACACAGAATTTGCATCGGAATTAAATACAATAGGCACAATGGCGACTTAAGTACAAGAGGACTGACTGATCTTCCATTCGTTGATTTGAGCCTTTCCTGTGCGGCCAGTTTTAGATTCCGATGCTTCACTTGAGGACTACTGTATCCCTTGGACTTTCTTATTGACGATGAAACACAGAAATTGCATTGAAATATAGCACAAAAGGCACATTGCCGATTTAAGTACAAGAAGGCTGACTCTTCTTACTGTCTATGTTTTGAACCTTTCCTGTGAGACCAGTTTTAGATTCCGATGCTACACTGCTGCTTTACTGTCTCCCTTGGAACTTCTTATTGACGATGAAACACTTAAATTGCATCGGAATTAAATACAATAGGCACAATGCCGACATAAGTACAAGAAGACTGAGTCTTCTTACTGTCTATGATTTGAATCTTTCCTGTGAGACCAGTTTTCGATTCCAATGCTTCACTTCAGGTTTACTGTATCCCTTGGACCTTTTTATTGACGAAGGAACACAGAAATTGCATCGGAATTAAATACAAAAGTCACAATGCCGACATAATACAAGAAGACTGACTCTTCTTACAGTCTATGTTTTGAACCTTTCCTGTCAGACCAGTTTTAGATTCCGATGCTTCAATTCTATTTTACTGTATCCCCTAGACCTTCTTATTGACGATGAAACATCGAAATTGCAACGGAATTAAATACAAAAGGCACAGTGCCGACTTAAGTACAAGAAGACTGACTGATCTTCCATTCGTTGATTTGAGCCGTTCCTGTGCGGACAGTTTTAGATTCCGATGCTTCACTTCAGGATTACTGTATCCCTTGGACCTTCGTATTGACGATGAAACACAGAAATTGCATCGAAATAAAATACAAAAGGCACATTGCCGTCTTAAGTACAAGAAGACTGAGTCTCCTTACTGTCTATGTTTTGAACCTTTCCTGTAAGACCAGTTTTAGATTCCAATGCTTCACTTCAGCTTTACTGTATCCCTTTGTAGTACTCACTGACGATGAAACACAGAAATTGCATCGGAATTAAATGCAAAAGGCACATTGCCGACTTAAGTACAACTGGACTGACTGATCTTACATTCTGTGATTTGAGTGTTTCCTGTGAGACCAGTTTTAGATCTCGATGCTTCACTTCAGATTTACTGTATCCCTTGGACCTTTTTATTGACGATGAAACACAGACACTGAATCCGAATTAAATACAAAGGGCACAATGCCGAATTAAGTACAAGAAGACTGAAATTTCTTACGATCTATGTTTTGCACCTTTCCTTTGAGACCAGTTTTAGATTCCGATGCTTCACTTCAGATTTACCGTATCCATTGGACCTTCTTATTGACGATGAAACGCAGAAATTGCACCGGAATTAATTAAAAATGGCACAATGCCGACTTAAGTGCAAAACGACTGACTCTTCTTACTGTCTATGTTTTGAACCATTCCTGTGAGACCAGTTTTTGATTCCGATGCTTCACTTCAGGTTTACTGTATCCCTTGGACCTTCTGATTGACGACGAAACACAGAAATTGCAACGGAATCAAATACAAAAGGCTCAATGTCGACTTATGTACAAGAAGACTGACTCTTCTTACCGTCTATGTTTTGAACCTATCCTGTGAGACCTGTTTTAGATTCCGATGCTTCACTTCAGGTTTACTGTATCCCTTGGACCTTCGTATTGTCGATGAAACACAGAAATTGCATCGGAATTAAGTACAAAAGGCACATTGCCGACCTAAGTACAAGTAGACTGACTGTTCTTACTGTCTCTGTTTTGAACCTTTCCTGTGAGACCAGTTTTAGATTCCGATGCTTCACTTCAGGCTAACTGTATCCCTTGCTCCCTCTCATTGAGGACGATACACAGAAATTGCATCGGAATTAAATACAAAAGGCACATTGCCGACTTAATTACAAGAGGACTTACTGATTTTACATTCTATGATTTGAGCCTTTCCTGTGTGACCAGTTTCAGATATCGGTGCCACTTCAGGTTTACTGTATCCCTTGGAGTTTCTTATTGACGATGAAACACAGAAATTGCATCGGAGTTAAATACAATATGCACAATGCCGACATATGCACAAGAAGACTGACTCTTCTTACTGTCTATGTTTTGAAACTTTCCTGTGCGACCACTTTTGGATCTCGATGCTACACTTCAGGTTTCCTGTATCCCTTGTACCTTCTTATTGACGATGAAACACAGAAATTAATTCGGAATTAAATACAAAAGGCACAATGGCAACTTAGGTAGAAGAAGACTAACACTTCTCACTGTCTATGTTTTGAACCTTTCCTGAGAGACCAGTTTTAGTTTCCGATGCTTCACTTCAGGTTTACAGAATCCTTTGGTCCTTCCTATTGACGATGAAACACAGAAATTGCATCGGAATTAAATACAGAAGGCACAATGCCGACTTGAGTACAAGAAGACTGACTCTTTATACTGTCTCTGTTTTGAACCTTTCCTGTGGGCCCAGTCTTATAACCGATGCTTTACTTCAGGGTTACTGTATCCCTTGGATCTTCTTATTAACGATGAAACACAGAAATTGCATCGGAATTAAATACAGGAAGCACAATGCCGACTTAAGTACAAAAAGACTGACTCTTCTTACTGTCTCTGTTTTGAACCTTTCCTGTGTTACCAGTTTTAGAACCGATGCTTCACTTCTGGGTTACTGTATCCCTTGGACCTTCTTATTAACGATGAAACCCAGAAATTGCATCGGAATTAAGTACAGAAAGCACTATGCCGACTTAAGTACAAGAAGACTGACTCTTCTTACTGTCTATGTTCTGAACCTTTCGTTAAGACCGGTTTTACATTCCGATGCTTCACTTCAGGATTACTGAATCCCTTGAACCTTCTTATTGACGATGAAACACAGAAATTGCATCGGAATTAAATTCAAAAGGCACAATGCCGACTTAAGTACAATAAGACTGAGTCTTCTTACTGTCTATGTTCTGAACCTGTGCTGTGAGACCAGATCGATGCTTCACTTCAGGTTTACTGTATCCCTTGAACCGTTCCTGTGACACCAGATTTAGATTCCGATGGTTCACTTCAGGTTTACTGTATCCTTGGACCTTCGTATTGTCGATGAAACACAGAAATTGAATCGGAATTAAATACAAAATTCAGAATGCCGACTTGAGTACAAAAAGACTGACTCTTCTTACTGTCTCTGTTTTGAACCTTTCCTGTGAGACCAGTTTTAGATTCCGATGCTTCACTTCTGCTTTACTATATCCCTTGGACCTTTTTTGTTGACGATGAAACACAGAAATTGCATCGGAATTAAATAAAATTGGCACAATGCCGACTTAAGTGCAAAAAGACTGACTCTTCTTACTGTCTATGTTTTGAACCTTTCCTGTGAGACCAGTTTTAGATTCCGATGCTTCACTTCAGGTTTACTATATCCCTTGGACCTTCTGATTGACGTTGAAACAAAGAAATTGCATTGGAATTAAACACAAAAGGCACATTGCTGACATATGTTCACGAGGACTGACTGATCTTACATTCTATGATTTGAGCCTTTCCTGTGAGAACAGTTTCAGATATCGATGCTTCACTTCAGGTTTACTTTATCCCTTGGACTTTATCCCTTTATCCCTTGGACCAGATTTAGATTCCGATGCTTCACTTCAGGTTTACTGTATCCTTTGGACCTTCTTCTGGGCGATGAAATACAGAAATTGCATCGGAATTAAATACATAAGGCCCAATGGCGACTTAAGTACAAGAGGACTGACTGATCTTTTATTCTTTGATTTGGGCCTTTCCTGTGCGACCAGTTTCGGTTATCGATGCTTCACTTCTGGTTCATTGTATCTCTTGGACCTTCTTATTGACGACGAAACACAGAAATTGCATCGGAATTAAATACAAAAGGCACAATGCTGACTTAAGTACAGGAAGACTGACTCTTCTTACTATCTTTGTTTTGAACCTTTCCTGTGTGACCAGTGTTACATTCCGATGCTTCACTTGTGTTTTACTGTATCCCTTGGCCCTTCTTATTGACGATGAAACACAGAAATTCCATGGGAATTAATTACAAAAATTACTATGCCGACTAAAGTACAAGAAGACTGACTCTTCTTACTGTCTATGCTTTGAACCTTTGCTGTGAGACCAGTTCTAGATTCCGATGCTTCACTTCAGGTTGACTGTATCCCTTGGACATTCTTATTCACGAATCAACACAGAAATTGCATCGGAAATAAATACAAAAGGCACAATGCCGACATAAGTACATGAAGACTGACACTTCTTACTGTCTATGATTTCAATCTTTCCTGTGACACAAGTTTTCGATTTCGTTGCTTCACTTAATGTTTACTGTATCCCTTGGACCTTCTTATTGACTATGAAACACAGAAACTACATCGGAATTAAGTACAAATGCACGCTGCCGACTTAAGTACAAGAAGACTGACTCTTCTTACTGTCTATGTTTTGAAACTTTCCTGTGAGAACAGTTTTAGATTCCGATGCTTCACTTCGGGTTTACTGTACCCTGGGACCTTCTTATTGACGATGAAACACAGAAATTGCATCGGAATTAAATGCAAATGGCTCAATGCCGTCTTAAGTACAAGACGACTGACTGATCTTACATTCTATGATTTGAGCATTTCCTGTGAGACCAGTTTTAGATTCCGATGCTTAACTTCTGCTTTACTGTATCCCTTGGAACTTCTTATTGACGATGAAACACAGAAATTGCATTGGAATTGTATACAAAAGGCACAATGCCGACTTAAGTACAAGAAGACTGAATCTTCTTACCGACTATGATTTGAATCTTTCCTGTGAGAACAGTTTTCGATTCCGATGCTTCACTTCAGGTTTACTGTATCTATTGGACCTTCTTATTGAGGATGAAACATAGAAATTGCATGGGAATTAAATACAAAAGGCACAATGCCGACTTAATACAAGAAGACTGACTCTTCATACTGAATATGATTTGAACCTCTCCTGTCAGACCAGTTTTAGATTCCGATGCTTCACCTCTATTTTGCTTAATCCCTTGGACCTTCTTATTGGCGACGAAAGATAGACATTGCATCGGAATTGTATACAAAAGGCACAATGCCGACTTAAGTACAAGAAGACTGAATCTTCTTACCGACTATGATTTGAATCTTTCCTGTGAGACCAGTTTTAGATTCTGATGCTTCACTTCAGGTTAACTGTATCCCTTGAACCTTCTTATTGACGATGATACACAGAAATTGCATCGGAATTAAGTACAAAAGGCACAATGCCGACTGAAGTACAAGAAGACTGACTCTTCTTCCTGTCTATGTATTGAACCTATCCTGTGAGACCAGTTTTAGATTCCGATGCTTC
The DNA here is from genome assembly GCF_021461395.2 of Schistocerca americana. Classification (NCBI taxonomy): domain Eukaryota; kingdom Metazoa; phylum Arthropoda; class Insecta; order Orthoptera; family Acrididae; genus Schistocerca; species Schistocerca americana. Next base: position 68,279,478 of record NC_060128.1, on the reverse strand, counting down.
ACTTCAGGTTTACTGTATCCCCTGGACCTTCGTATTGTCGATGAAACACAGAAATTGCACCGGAATTAAATACAAATGGCACATTGCCGACTTAAGTACAAGTAGACTGACTCTTCATACTGTCTTAGTTTTGAACCTTTCCTGTGAGACCAGTTTTAGATTTCGATGCTTCACTTCAGGTTTACTGTATCCCTTGGTCCTTCTCATTGACAATGAAACAGACATTTCGTCAGAATTAAATACAAAAGACACATTGCTGACTTAAGTACAAGAGGAGTGACTGATCTTACATTGTATGATTTGAGCCTTTCCTGTGAGACCAGTTTTAGATATCGATGCTTCACTTCAGGTTTACTGTATCCCTTGGACCTTCTTATTGACGATGAAACACAGAAATTGCATCGGAATTAATTACAAAAGGCACAATGCCGACTTAAGTACAAGAAGACTGACTCTTCTTACTGTCTATGTTTTGAACCTTTCCTTTGAGACCAGTTTTAGATTCCGATGCTTCACTGCAGGTTTACTGTATCCCTTGGGCCTACTTATTGACGATGAAACACAGTGATTGCATCGGAATTAAATAAAAATGGCACAATGCCGACTGAAGTACAAGAAGACTGACTCTTCTTACTGTCTATATTTTGAACCTTTCCTGTGAGAACAGTTTTAGATTCCGATGCTTCACTTCAGGTTTACTGTATCCCTTGGAACTTCTTATTGACGATGAAACACAGAAATAACATCGGAATTAAATACAAAAGGCATAATGCCGACTTAAGTACAAGAGGACTTACTGATCCTACATTCTATGATTTTAGCCTTTCCTGTGAGACCAGTTTCAGATATCTATGTTTCACTTCAGGTTTAATGTATACCTCGGACTTCCTTATTGACGATGAAACACAGAAATTGCATCGGAATAAAATACAAATGGCACAATGCCAACTTAGGTAGAAAAAGACCAACTCTTCTTACTGTCTATGTGTTGAACCTTTCCTGAGAGGCCAGTTTTACTTTCCGATGTTTCACTTCAGGTTTACAGTATCCTTTGGTCCTTCCTATTGACGATGAAAGACAGAAATTGCATCGGAATTAAATACAAAAGGCACAATGCCGACAAGAGTACAAGAGGACTGACTCTTCTTACAGTCTATGTTTTGAACCTTTCCTGTGAGACCAGATTTAGATTCCGATGCTTCACTTCAGGTTTACTGTATCCCTTGGACATTCTTATTGACGATGAAAAACAGAAATTGCATCTGAATTAAATTCAAAAGGCACAATGCCGACTTAAGTACTAGAAGACTGACTCTTCCTACTGTCTACGTTTTAAACCTTTCCTGTGAGACCAGTTTTAGGTTCCGATGCTTCACTTCAGGTTTACTGTATCCCTTGGACCTTCGTATTGACGATGAAACACAGAAATTGCATCGGAATTAAATACAAAAGGCACAATGCCGACTTAGGTACAAGAACACTGACTCTTCTTACCGTCTATGATTTGAATCTTTTCTGTGAGACAGGTTTTCGATTCCGATGCTTCACTTCAGGTTTACTGTATCCCTTGGATTTTCTTATTGACGATGAAACACAGAAATTGCATCGGAATTAAATACAAAATGCACAATGCCGACTTGACTACAAGAAGACTGACTCTTCATACTGTCTCTGTTTTGAACCTTTCCTGTGAGACCAGTTTTAGATTCCAATGCTTCACTTCAGGTTTACTGTATCACTTGGACCTTCGTAGTGTCGATGAAACACAGAAATATCATCGGAATAAAGTACAAAAGGCACATTGCTGACTTAAGTACAAGTAGACTGACTGTTCTTACTTTCTCCGTTTTGAACCTTTCCTGTGAGACCAGTTTTAGATTCCGATGCTTCACTTCAGGTTTACTGTATCCGTTGCTCCTTCTCATTGACGATGATACACAGAAATTGCATCGGAATTAAATACAAAAGGCACATTGCCGACTTAATTACAAGAGGACTTACTGATCTTACATTCTATGATTTGAGCCTTTCCTGTGAGATCAGTTTCACATATCGATGCTTCACTTCAGGTTTACTTTATCCCTTGGACTTTCTTATTGACGATGAAACACAGAAAAAGCATCGGAATTAAATACAAAAGGCACAATGCCGACTTAAGTACAAGAAGACTGACTCTTCTTACTGTCTATGTTTTGAAACTTTCCTGTGAGAACAGTTTTAGATTCCGATGCTTCACTTCAAGTTTACTGTATCCCTGGGACCTTCTTATTGACGAAGAAACACAGAAATTGCATCGGAATTAAATATAAAAGGAACAATGCCGACTTAAGTACAAGAAGCCTGACTCTTCTTACTGTCTATGATTTGAACCTTTCCTGTGAGACCAGTTTTAGATTCCGATGCTTCACTTCAGGTTTACTGTATCCCATGGAACTTCTTATTGTCGATGAAACACAGAAATTGCATTGGAATTGAATACAAAAGGCACAATGTCGACTTAAGTACAAGAAGACTGAATCTTCTTACCGACTATGATTTGAATCTTTCCTGTGAGACCAGTTTTCGATTCCGATGCTTCACTTCAGGTTTACTGTATCCATTGGACCTTCTTATTGAGGATGAAACATAGAAATTGCATGGGAATTAAATACAAAAGGCACAATGCCGACTTAATACAAGAAGACTGACTCTTCATACTGAATATGATTTCAACCTCTCCTGTCAGACCAGTTTTAGATTCCGATGCTTCACCTCTATTTTGCTGTATCCCTTGGACCTTCTTATTGACGATGAAACATAGAACATGCATCGGAATTAAATACAAAAGGCACAATGCCGACTTAAGTACAAGAAGACTGACTCTTCTTACTGTCTATGTTTTGAAACTTTCCTGTGAGAACAGTTTTAGATTCCGATGCTTCACTTCAGGTTTACTGTATCCCTGGGACCTTCTTATTGACGAAGAAACACAGAAATTGCATCGGAATTAAATATAAAAGGAACAATGCCGACTTAAGTACAAGAAGCCTGACTCTTCTTACTGTCTATGATTTGAACCTTTCCTGTGAGACCAGTTTTAGATTCCGATGCTTCACTTCAGGTTTACTGTATCCCATGGAACTTCTTATTGTCGATGAAACACAGAAATTGCATTGGAATTGAATACAAAAGGCACAATGTCGACTTAAGTACAAGAAGACTGAATCTTCTTACCGACTATGATTTGAATCTTTCCTGTGAGACCAGTTTTCGATTCCGATGCTTCACTTCAGGTTTACTGTATCCATTGGACCTTCTTATTGAGGATGAAACATAGAAATTGCATGGGAATTAAATACAAAAGGCACAATGCCGACTTAATACAAGAAGACTGACTCTTCATACTGAATATGATTTCAACCTCTCCTGTCAGACCAGTTTTAGATTCCGATGCTTCACCTCTATTTTGCTGTATCCCTTGGACCTTCTTATTGACGATGAAACATAGAACATGCATCGGAATTAAATACAAAAGGCTCAATGCTGACTTAAGTACAAGAAGACTGACTCTTCTTACTGTCTATGTTTGAACCTTTCCTGTGAGACCAGTTTTAGATTCCGATGCTTCACTTCAGGTTTACTGTATCCCTTGGACATTCTAATTGACGGTGAAACACAGAAATTGCAACGGAATTAAGTACAAAAGGACAATGCCGACTTAAGTACAGAAAACTGATACTTCTTACTGTCTATGTTCTGAACCTATCCTGTGAGACCAGTTTTAGATTCCGATGCTTCACTTCAGGTTAACTGTATCCCTTGGACCTTCTTATTGACGATGATACACAGAAATTGCATCGGAATTAAATACAAATGGCACAATGCCGACTGAAGTACAAGAAGACTGACTCTTCTTCCTGTCTATGTATTGAACGTATCCTGTGAGACCAGTTTTAGATTCTGATGCTTCATTTCAGGTTTACTGTATCCCCTGGACCTTCGTATTGTCGATGAAACACAGAAATTGCATCGGAATTAAGTAGAAATGGCACATTGCCGACTTAAGTACAAGTAGACTGACTCTTCATACTGTCTCTGTTTTGAACCTTTCCTGTGAGATCAGTTTTAGATTCCGATGCTTTACTTCAGGTTTACTGTATCCCTTGGTCCTTCTCATTGACAATGAAACACAGATATTTCGTCGGAATTAAATACAAAAGACACATTGCTGACTTAAGTACAAGAGGACTGACTGATCTTACTTTCTATGATTTGAGCCTTTCCTGTGAGACCAGTTTTAGATATCGATGCTTCACTTCAGGTTTACTGTATCCCTTGGACCTTCTTATTGACGATGAAACACAGAAATTGCATCGGAATTAAATACAGAAGGCACAATGCCGACTTAAGTACAAGGAGACTGACTCTTCTTACTGTCTATGCTTTGAACCTTTCCTTTGAGACCAGTTTTAGATTCCGATTCTTCACTTCAGGTTTACTGTATCCCTTGGGCCTTCTTATTGACGATGAAACACAGTGATTGCATCGGAATTAAATAAAAATGGCACTATGCCGACTTAAGTACAAGAAGACTGACTCTTCTTACTGTCTATGTTTTGAACCTTTCCTGTGAGAACAGTTTTAGATTCCGATGCTACACTTCAGGTTTACTGTATCCCTTGGAACTTCTTATTGACGATGAAACACAGAAATTACATCGGTATTAAATACAAAAGGCATAATGCCGACTTAAGTACAAGAGGACTGACTGGACTTACATTATTTGATTTGAGCCTTTCCTGTGCGGCAAGTTTTAGATTCCGATGCTTCACTTCAGGTTTACTGTATCCCTTGGACCTTCTTATCGACGATAAATCAAAGAAATTGCTTCGGAATTAAGTACAAAGGCACATTGCCCACTTAAGTCCAAGAAGACTAACTCATCTTACTGTCCATGTTTTGAACCCATCCTGTGAGACCAGTTTTAGATTCCGATGCTTCTCTTCAAAATTACTGTATCCCTTGGACCTTCTTACTGACGATGAAACACAGAAATTGCATCGAAATTAAATACAAAAGGCACATTGCCGACTTAAGCACAAGAGGACTGACTGATCTTACATTCTATGATTTGAGCCTTTCCTGTGAGACCAGATATAGATTCCGATGCTTCACTTCGGGTTTACTGTATCCCTTGGACTTTCTTCTTGACGATGAAAAACAGAAATTGCATCTGAATTAAAGTCAAAAGGCACAATGCCGACTTAAGTACTAGAAGACTGACTCTTCTTACTGTCTACGTTTTAAACCTTTCCTGTGAGAACAGTTTTAGATTCCGATGCTTCACTTCAGGTTTACTGTATCCCTTGGATTTTCTTATTGACGATGAAACACAGAAATTGCATCGTAATTAAATACGAAATGCACAATGCCGACTTGAGTACAAGAAGACTGACTCTTCATAGTGTCTCTGTTTTGAACCTTTCCTGTGAGACCAGTTTTAGATTCCGATGCCTCACATCAGGTTTACTGTATGCCTTGGACCTTCTTATTGACGATGGAACACAGAAATTGCATCGGAATTAATTAAAAAATTCACTATGCCGACTTAAGTACAAGAAGGCTGACTCTTCTTACTGTCTATGTTATGAACCTTTCCTGTGAGACCAGTTTTAGATTCCGATGCTTCACTTCAGGTTTGCTGTATCCCTTGGATCTTCTTATTGACGATGTAACACAGAAATTGCATCGGAAATAAATACAAAAGGCACAATGCCGACATAAGTACATGAAGAAGGACTCTTCTTACTGTCTATGATTTCAATTTTTCCTGTGACACCATTTTTCGATTCCGATGTTTCACTTCACGTTTACTGTATCCTTTGGACCTTCTTATTGACGAAGAAACACAGAAATCGCATCAGAATTAAATACAAAAGGCACAATGCCGACTTAATGCAAGAAGACTGGCTCTTCTTACTGTCTATGTTTTGAACCTTTCCTGGGAGACCAGTTTTAGATTCTGATGTTTCACTTCTTTTTTACTGCATCCCTTGGACCTTCTTATTGATGATGAAACATAGAAATTGCATCGGAATTAAATACAAAAGGCACAATGCCGACTTAAGTACAAGAAGACTAACTCTTGTTACTGTCTATGTTCTGAACTTCTCCTGTGAAACCTGTTTTAGATATCGATTCTTCACCTCAGGTTTACTGTATCCCTTGAACCTTCTTATTGACAATGAAACACAGAAATTTTATCGGAATTAAATACTAAAAGGCGCAATGCCTACTTACGTAGAAGAAGACTAACTCTTCTTACTGTCTATGTTTTGAACCTTTCCTGAAAGACCAGTTTTAGATTCCGATGCTTCACTTCAGGTTTACTGTATCCCTTGGACCTTCTTATTGACGATGTAACACAGAAATTGCATCGGAAATAAATACAAAAGGCACAATACCGACATAAGTACATGAAGAAGGACTCTTCTTACTGTCTATGATTTCAATTTTTCCTGTGACACCATTTTTCGATTCCGATGCTTCACTTCATGTTTACTGTATCCCTTGGACCTTCTTATTGACGATGAAACACAGAAATTGCATCGGAATGAAATACAAAAGGCACAATGCCGACTGAGGTACAAGAAGATGACTCTTCTTACTGTCTATGTTTGAAACTTTCCTGTAAGAACAGTTTTAGATTCCGATGCTTCACTTCAGGTTTACTGAATCGTTTGGAACTTCTTATTGACGATGCAACACAGAAATTGCATCGGAATTAAATACAAATGGCATAATGCCGACTTAAGTACAAGAGGACTGACTGATCTTACTTACTATGATTTGAGCCTTTCCTGTGATACCAGTTTTAGATATCGACGCTTCACTTCAGGTTTACTGTATCCCTTGGACCTTCTTATTGACGATGAAACACAGAAATTGCACCAGAATTAAATACAAAAGGCACAATGCAAACTTAAGTACAAAAGGACTGACTCTTCTTAAATTCTATGATTTGACCCTTTCCTGTGCGTCCAGTTTTGGATCTCGATGCTTCACTTCAGGTTTACTGTATCCCTTGAACCTTCTTTTCGACGATGAAACACAGAAATTGCTCGGAATTAAATACAAATGGCACAATGCCAACATAGGTAGAAGAAGACTAACTCTTCATACTGTCTATGTTTTGAACCTTTCCTGTGAGGCCAGTTTTAGTTTCCGATGCTTCACTTCAGGTTTACAGTATCCTTTGGTCCTTCCTATTGACGATGAAACATAGAAATTGCATCGGAATTAAATACAAAAGACACAATGCCGACATAAGTACAAGAGGACTGACTCTTCTTACTGTCTACGTTTTAAACCTTTCCTGTGAGACCATTTTTAGATTCCGATGCTTCACTTCAGGTTAACTGTATCCCTTGGACCTCCGTATTGACGATGATACACAGAAATTGCATCGGAATTAAATACAATAGGCACAACGCCGACTTAAGTACAAGAAGACTGACTCTTCTTACTATCTATGTTTTGAACCTTTCCTGTGAGACCAGTTTTACATTCCGATGCTTCACATCTGTTTTACTGTATCCCTCGGACTTTCTTATCGACGATGAAACACAGAAATTACATCGGAATTAATTACAAAAATCCCTACGCCGACTTAAGTACAAGAAGACTAACTCTTCTTATTGTCCATGTTTTGAACCTCTCCTGTGAGACCAGTTTTAGATCCCAATGCTTCTTTTCAAAATTACTGTATCCCTTGGACCTTCTTACTGACGATGAAACACAGAAATTGCATCGAAATTAAATACAAAAGGCACATTGCCGACTTAAGCACAAGAGGACTGACTGATCTTACATTCTATGATTTGAGCCTATCCTGTGAGACCAGATATAGATTCCGATGCTTCACTTCAGGTTTACTGTATCCCTTGGACTTCCTTCTTGACGATGAAAAACAGAAATTGCATCTGAATTAAAGTCAAAAGGCGCAATGCCGACTTAAGTACAAGAACACTGACTCTTCTTACTGTCTATGATTTGAATCTTTTCTGTGAGACCAGTTTTCGATTCCGATGCTTCACTTCACGTTTACTGTATCCCTCGGATTTTCTTATTGACGATGAAATACAGAAATTGCTTCGGAATTAAATACAAAATGCACAATGCCGACTTGAGTACAAGAAGACTGACTCTTCGTACTGTCTCTGTTTTGAACCTTTCCTGTGAGACCAGTTTTAGATTCCGGTGCTTCACATCAGGTTTTCTGTATGACTTGGACCTTCTTATTGACGATGGAACACAGATATTGCATCGGAATTAAATACAGAAATCACTATGACGACTTAAGTACAAGAAGACTGACTCTTCATACTGTCTATGTTTTGAACCTTTCCTGTGAAACCAGTTTTAGATTCCGATGCTTCACTTCGGGTTTACAGCATCCCTTGGACCTTCTTATTGACGATGTAACACAGAAATTGCATCAGAATTAAATACAAAAGGCACAATGCCGACTTAAGTACATGAAGACTGACTCTTACTACTGTCTATGATTTTAATCATTCCTGTGAGACCAGTTTTCGATTCCGATGTTTCACTTCAGGTTTACTGTATCCCTTGGACCTTCTTATTGACGATGAAACACAGAAATTGCATCAGAATTAAATACAAAAGGCAGAATGCCGTCTTAATGCAAGAAGACTGACTCTTCTTAATGTCTATAATTTGAACCTTTCCTGTAAGACCAGTTTTAGATTCTGATGTTTCACTTCTGTTTTACTGCATCCCTTGGACCTTCTTATTGACGATGAACATAGAAATTGCATCGGAATTAAATACAAAACGCACAATGCCGAGTTAAGTACAAGAAGACTGACTCTTCTTACCGTCTCTGTTTTCAACCATTCCTGTGAGACCAGTTATAGAACCGATGCTTCACTTCAGGGTTACTGTATCCCTTGGACCTTCTTATTGACGATGAAACCCAGAAATTGCAACGGAATTAAATACTAAAGGCACAATGCCGACTTAAGTACTAGAAGACTGAATCTTCTTACTGTCTATGTTCTGAACCTTTCCTGTGAAACCTGTTTTAGATATCGATGCATCACCTCTGGTTTACTGTATCCCTTGAACCTTCTTATTGACGATGAAACACAGAAATTTTATCGGAATTAAATGCAAAAGGCGCAATGAAAACTTAGGTAGAAGAAGACTAACTCCTCTTACTCTCTATTGCTTGAACCTTTCCTGAGAGACCAGTTTTAGATTCCGATGCTTCACTTAAGGTTTACTGTATCCCTTGGACCTTCTTATTGACGAAGTAACACAGAAATTGCATCGGAAATAACTACAAAAAGCACATTGCCGACATAAGTACATGAAGAAGGACTCTTCTTACTGTCTATGATTTCAAATTTTCCTGTGACACCAGTTTTCGATTCCGATCCTTCACTTCATGTTTACTGTTTCCCTTGGACCTTCTTATTGACGATGAAACACAGAAATTGCATCGGAATTAAATACAAAAGGCACAATGCCGTCTTAAGTACAAGAGGACTGACTGATCTAACATTCTATGATTTGAGCCTTTCCTGTGAGACCAGTTTTAGATATCGACGCTTCACTTCAGGTTTACTGTATCCCTTGGACCTTCTTATTGACGATGAAACGCAGAAAATGCACCGGAATTAAATACAAAAGGCACAATGCCGACTTAAGTACAAGTGGACTGACTCTTCTTACATTCTATGATTTGACCCTTTCCTGTGCGACCAGTTTTGGAACTCTATGCTTCACTTCAGGTTTACTGTATCCCTTGAACCTTCTTATTGACGATGAAACACAGAAATTGCCACGAAATTAAATACAAAAATCACTATGCCGACTTAAGTACAAGAAGACTGACTCTTCATACTGTCTCTGTTTTGAACCTTTCCTGTGAGGCCAGTTTTAGATTCCGATGCTTTGCTTCAAATTTACTGTATCACTTGGACCTTCTTATTGACGATGAAACACAGAAATTGCATCCAAATTAAATACAAAAGGAACACACCGACTTAAGTACAAGAAGACTGACTCTTCTTACTGACTATGTTTTTAACCTTTCCTGTGAGACCAGTTTTACATTCCGATGCTTCACTTCAGTTTTACTGTATCCCTTGGACCTTCTTATTGATGATGAAACAGAGACATTGCATCGGAATTAAATACAAAAGGCACAAGGTCGACATAAGCACAAGAAAACTAATTCTTCTTACTCTCTATGTTTTGAACCTTTCCTGTGAGACCAGTTTCTAATTCCCATGCTTCACGTCAGGTTCACTGTATCCCATGGACCTTCATATTGACGATGAAACACAAAAATGGCATCGGAATTAAATACAAAAGGCGCAATGCCGACTTAAGTACAAAAACACTGAGTCTTCTTACTGTCTATGGTTTGATCTTTTCCTGTGAAACCTGTTTCATATTCCGATGCTTCACTTCAGGTATGCTGTATCCTTTGGAACTTCTTATTGACGATGAAACACAGAAATTGCATCGGAATTAAATACAAAAGGCTCAATGCCGACTTAAGTACAAAAAGATTGACTCTTCTGACTGTCTATGTTTTTATCTTTCCTGTGAGACCAGTTTCTAATTCCGATGCGTCACTTCAGGTTCACTGTATCCCTTGGACCTTCATATTGACGATGAAACACAGAAATGGCATCGGAATTAAATACAAAACGCACAATGTCGACTTAAGTACAAGAAGACTGGCTCTTCTTACTGTCTATGCTTTGACCCTTTCCTGTGAGACCAGTTTTAGATTCCGATGCTTCACTTCAGGTTTACTGTATCGCTTGGACCTTTTTATTGAAGATGAAACACAGAAATTGCATCGGAATTAAATACAAAAGGCGCAATGCCGAATGAAGTACAAGAAGACTGACTCTCCTTACTGTCTATGCTTTGATCCTTTCCTGTGAAACCAGTTTTATATTCCGATGCTTCACTTCAGGTTTACTGTATCCTTTGGACCTTCTCATTGACGATGAAACACAGAAATTGCATCGGAATTAAATACAAAAGGCTCACTGCCGACTTAAGTACAAGATGATTGACTCTCCTAACTGTCTATGTTTAGATCCTTTCCTTTGAGACCAGTTTTAGATCCCGATGCTTCACTTCAGGTTTACTGTATCCCTTGGACCCTCTTATTGAGGATGAAACAGAGACATTGCATCGGAATTAAATACAAAAGCACAATGTCGACTTAAGAACAAGAGGACTGACTCTTCTTACATCCTATGATTTGAGCGTCTCCTGTGAGACTAGATATAGATATCGATGCTTCACTCCAGGTTGACTGTATCCCTTGGACCTTCTTATTGAGTATGAAACACAGAAATTGCATCGGAATTATATACAAAATGCACAATGCCGACTTAAGCACAAGAAAACTGACTCTTCTTACTCTCTATGTTTTGAACCATTCCTGTGAGACCAGTTTCTAATTCCGATGCTTCACTTCAGGTTTTCTGTATCCCTTGGACCTACTTATTGACGATGAAGCACAGAAATGGCATCGGAATTTAATAGAAAACGCACAATGTCGACATAAGTACAAGAAGACTGGCTCTTCTTACTGTCTATGCTTTGAGCCTTTCCTGTGAGACCAGTTTTAGATTCCGATGCTTCACTACAGGTTTCTGTATACCTTGGACCTTCTTATTGACGATGAAACACAGAAATTGCATCGGAAATAAGTACAAAAGGCACATTGCCGACTTAAGTACAAGAAGACTAACTCATCTTACATTCCATGCTTTGAACCTATCCTGTGAGACCAGTTTTAGTTTCCGATGCTTCTCTTCAAAATTACTGTATCCCTTGGACCTTCTTACTGACGATGAAACACAGAAATTGCATCGAAATTAAATACAAAATGCACATTGCACACTTATGTACAAGAGGACTGACTGATCTTACATTCTATGATTTGAGCCTTTCCTGTGAGACCAGTTTTAGATTCCGATGCTTCAATTCAGGTTTACTGTATCCCTTGGACCCTCTTATTGAGGATGAATTACAGAAATTGCATCGGAATTAAAAACAAAAGGCACAATGCCGACTTACGTGCAAAAAGAATGACTCCTCTTTCTGTCTATGATTTGAACCTTTCCTGTGAGACCAGTTTTAGATTCCGATGCTTCACTTAAGGTTTACTATATCCCTTGGACCTACTTATTGACGATGAAACACAGAAATTGCATCGGAATTAAATACAAATGGCACAATGCCGTCCTAAGTACAAGAGGACTGACTGATCTTACATTCCATTATTTGAGCCTTTCCTGTGAGGCTAGTGTTAAATATCGATGCTTCACATCAGGTTTACTGTATCGCTTGGACCTTCTTTTTGACGGTGAAACACAGAAATTGCATCGGAATTAAATACAAGTGGCACAATGCCGTCTTAAGTACAAGAGGACTGACTCTTCTTACATTCTATGATTTGACCCTTTCCTGTGCGACCAGATTTGGATCTCGATGCTTCACTTCAGGTTTACTGTATCCCTTGGACCTACTTATTGACGATGAAATACAGAAATTGCATCGTAATTAAATACAAGAAGCACAATGCTAACTAAAATACAAGAAGACTGATTAGTCTTACTGTCTATGTTTTGAAATTTTCCTGAGAGACCAGTTTTAGTTTCCGATGCCTCACTTCAGGATTACAGTATCCTTTGGACCTTCCTATTGACGATGAAACACAGAAATTGGATCGGAATTCATTACAAAAGGCACAATGCCAACTTAGGTAGAAGAAGACTAACTCTTCTTACTGTGTATGATTAGAACCTTTCCTGTGAGACCAGTTTTAGATTTCGATGCTTAACTTCTGTTTTACTGTATCCCTCGGACCTTCTTATTGACAATGACACACAGATATTTCATCGGAATTACATACAAAAGGCACTATGCCGACTTAAGTACGAGAATACTGACTCTTCTTACTGTCTATGTTTTGAACCTTTCCTGTGAGACCAGTTTTAGATTTGCGATGCTTCACTTCAGGTTTACTGTAGCCCTTGGACCTTCTTATTGACGATGAAACACAGAAATTGCATCGGAAATAAATACGAAAGGCACAATGCCGACTTAAGTACAAGAAGCCTCACTCTTCTTACTGTCTATGACTTTAATTTTTCCTGTGAGACCAGTTTTCGATTCCGATGCTTCACTTCAGGTTTACTGTATCCCTTAGACCTTCTAATTGACGATGAAAAACTGAAATTGCATCTGAATTAAATACAAAATGCACAATGCCGACTTAAGTTTAAGAAGACTGACTTGTCTAACTGTCTATGCTTGAAACCTTTCCTGTGAGACCAGTTTCAGATTCCGATGCTTCACTTCAGGTTTACTGTATCCCTTGGACCCTCTTATTGACGAGGAAACACAGAAATTGCATCTGAATTAAATATAAAAGGCACAAAGCCGACTTAAGTACAAGAAGACTGACTCTTCTTACTGTCCATGTTTTGAAACTTTCCTGTGAAACCAGTTTTAGATTCCGATGCTTCACTTCTGCTTTACTGTATCACTTGGAGCTTCTTATTGACGATGAAACACAGAAATGGCATCGGAATTAAATGCAAAAGGCACAGAGCCGACTTAAGTACAAGAAGACTGACTCTTCTTACTGTCTATGATTTGAATCTTTCCTTTGAGACCACTTTTCGATTCCGATGCTTCACGTCAGATTTACTGTATCCCTTGGACCTTCTTATTGACGATGAAACACAGAAATTGCATCGGAATTAAATACAAAAGCAACAATGCCGACTTAATACAAGAAGACTGACTCTTCTTACTGTCTATGTTTTGAACCTTTCCTGTCAGACCAGTTTTAGATTCCGATGCTTCACTTCTATTTTCTGTATCCTTTGGACCTTCTTATTGAGGATGAAACACAGAAATTGCATCGGAATTAAATACAAAAGGCACAATGCCGACCTAAGTACAGGAAGACTGACTCTTCTTACTGTCTATGTTTTGAACCTTTCTTGTGAGACCAGTTTTAGATTCCGATGCTTCACTTCGGGTTCACGTTGTCCCTTGAACCTTCTCATTGACGGTGAGACACAGAAATTGCATCGGAGTTAAGAACAAAAGGCACAATGCCGACTTAAGTACAAGAAGACTGACTCTTCTTACTGTCTATGTTTTGAACCTATCCTGTGAGACCAGATTTAGATTCCGATGCTTCACTTCAGGTTTACTGTATCCCTTGGACCCTCTTATTGTCGATGAAACACAGAAATTGCATCGAAATTAAGTACAAAAGGCATATTGCCGACTTAACAACAAGATGACTGACTCTTCTTTCCGTATCTGTTTTGAACCTTTCCTGTGAGACCAGTTTTAGATAACGATGCTTCACTTCAGGTTTACTGTATTCCTTGGACTATCGTATTGACGATGAAACACAGAAATTGCGTCGGAATTAAAAAAAAAATGTCACAATGCAGACTTAAGTACAAGAAGACTGACTCTTCTAACTGTCTATGTTTTGAACCGTTCCTGTGAGACCAGATTTAGATTCCGATGCTTCACTTCAGGTTTACTGTATCCCTTGGACCTTCTTATTGACGATGAAACGCAGAAATTGCTTTGGAATTAAATACAAAAGGCACAATGCCAACTTAAGTACAAGAAGACTGTTTCTTCTTACTGTCTATGTTTTGAACCTTTCCTGAGAGACCAGTTCCAGTTTCCGATGCTTCACTTCTGGTTTACACTATACCTTGGACCTTCCTATTGACGATGAAACACAGAAATTGTATCGCAATTAAATACAAAAAGCACAATGCCGACTTAAGTACAAGAAGACTGACTCTTCTTACTGTCTATAATTTGAATCATTCCTGAGAGACTAGTTTTCGTTTCCGATGCTTCACTTCAGGTCTACTGTATCTCTTGGACCTTCTTATTGACGATGAAACACAGGAATTGCATCTGAATTAAATGCAAAAGGCACAATGCCGTCTTAAGTACAAGAAGACTGACTCATCTTCTTGGGTATGTTTTGAACCTATCCTGTGAGACCAGTTTTAGATTCCGATGCTTCACTTCAGGGTTACTGTATCCCTTGGCCCTTCGTATTGACGATGAAACACAGATATTGCATCTGAATTATGTACAAAAGGCACAATGCCGACTTAAGTACAAGAAGACTGACTTTTCTTACTGTCTACAATTTGAATCTTTCCTGTGAGACCAGTTTTCGATTCCGATGCTTCACTTCAGGTTTACTGTATCCCTTGGACCTTCTTATTGGCGATGAAACACACGAATTGAATCTGAATTGAATACAAAAGTCACAATGCCGACTTAAGTACAAGAAGACAGACTCTTCTTACTGTCTATGTTTTGAACCATTCCTGTGAGACCAGTTTTAGATTCCCATGCTTCACTACTGTTTTACTGCATCCCTTGGACCTTCTTATTGACGGTGAAACACAGAAATTGCCATGGAATTAAATACAAAAGGCACAGTGCCAACTTAAGTACAAGAAGACTGACTCTTCTTACTGTCTATGATTTGAACCTTTCCTGCGAGAACAGTTTTAGATTCCGATGCTTCACTTCAGGTTTACTGTATCCCTTGGACCTCGTTATTGACGATGAAACACAGAAATTGCATCGGATCAAATACAAAAGGCACAATGCCGACTTAATTACAAGAGGACTGACTGATCTTACGTTCTATGATTTGAGTCTTTCCTGTGAGACCAGTTTTAGATATCGATGCTTCACTTCAGGTTTACTGTATCCCTTGGACCTTCTTATTCACGATGAAACACTGAAATTGCACCATAATTACACACAAAAGGCACATTGCCAACTTACGTACAAGAGGACTAACTCTTCTTTCTGTCTACGTTTTGAACCTTTCCTGAGAGACCAGTTTTAGTTTTCGATGCTTCACTTCAGGTTTACAGTATCCCTTGGACCTTCCTATTGACGATGAAACACAGAAATTGCATCGGAATTAAACACAAAAGGCACAATGCCGTCTTAATTACAAGAAGACTAACTCTTCCTACTGTCTCTGTTTTGAACCTTTCTTGTGAGACCAGTTTTAAATTCCGATGCTTCACTTCAGGTTTACTGTATCCCTTGGACCTTCTTATGGACGATGAAACACAGAAACTGCATCGGAATTAAATACATAAGGCCCAATGGCGACTTAAGTACAAGAGGACTGACTGATCTTTTACTCTTTGATTTGGGCCTTTCCTGTGCGACCAGTTTTGGTTATCGATGCTTCACTTCTGCTTCATTGTATCCCTTGGACCTTCTTATTGACGATGAAACACAGAAATTGCATCGGAATTAAATACGAAGGGCACAATGCCGACTTATGTACAAGAAGACTGACTCTTCCTACTGTCTATGATTTGAATCTTTCCTGTGAGACCACTTTTCGATTCCGATACTTCACTTCAGGTTTACTGTATCTCTTGGACCTTCTTATTGACAACGAAACACAGAAATTGAATCGGAATTAAATACAAAAGGCACAATGCCAACTTAAGTACAAGAAAACTGACACTTCTTACTGTATATGTTTTTAACCTATCCTGTGAGACCAGTTGAAGATTCCGATGCTTCACTTAAGGTTTACTGTATCCCTTGGACCTTCTCATTGACGATGAAACACAGAAATTGCATCGGAATTTAATACAAAAGGCACAATGCCGACCTAAGTACAGGAAGACTGACTCTTGTCACTGTCTATGTTTTGAACCTTTCCTGTTAGACCAGTTTTAGATTCCGATGCTTCACTTCAGCTTTGCTGTATCCCTTGGACATTCGTATTGACAACGAAACACAGAAATTGCATCGGAATTAAATACAAAAGGTACAATGCCGGCTTAAGTACAAGAAGACTGACACTTCTTACTGTCTATGATTTTAATCTTTAATGTGAGACCAGTTTTCGATTCCGATGCTTCACTTCGAGTTTACTGTATCCCTTAGACCTACTAATTGACGATGAAAAACGGAAATTGCATCTGAATTAAATACAAAATCCACAACGCCGATTTTAGTGCAAGAAGACTGACTCTTTCAACTGTCTATTTTTTAAACCTTTCCTGTGAGACCAGTTTACGTTTCCGATGCTTCACTTAAGGTTTACTGTATGCCTTGGGCCTTCTTATTGACGATTAAACATAGAAATTGCATCGGAATTAAATACAAAAGGCACAATGCCGACCTAAGTACAGGAAGACTGACTCTTCTCACTGTCTATGTTTTGAACCTTTCCTGTGAGACCAGTTTTAGATTCCGATGCTTCACTTCAGGTTCACTTTATCCCTTGAACCTTCTCATTGATGGTGAAACACAGAAATTGCATCGGAATTAAGTACAAAAGGCACAATGCCGACTTAAGTACAAGAAGACTGACTCTTCTTACTGTCTATGTTTTGAACCTATCCTGTGAGACCAGATTTAGATTCCGATGCTTCACATCAGGTTTACTGTATCCCTTGGACCTTCGTATTGTCGATGAAACACAGAAATTGCATGGGAATGAAAGACAAAAGGCACATTGCCGACTTAAGTACAAGAGGTCTGACTGATCATATATTCTATGATATGAGCCTTTCCTGTAAGACCAGTTTTAGATATCGATGCTTCATTTCAGGTTTACTGTATTCCTTGGACTTTTTTATTGACGATCAAACACAGAAATTGCATCGGAATTAAATAAAAATGTCACAATGCCGACTTAAGTACAAGAAGACTGAATCTTCTAACTGTCTATGTTTTCAACCGCGCCTGTGAGACCAATTTTAGATTCCGATGCTTCACTTCAGGTTTACTGTATCCCTTGGACCTTCTGATTGACGATGAAACACAGAAACTGCTTTGGAATTATATACAAAACTCACAATGCCAACTTAAGTACAAGAACACTGACTCTTCTTACATTCTCAGATTTGACCCTTTCCTGTGCGACCAGTTTTGGATCTCGATGCTTCACTTTAGGTTTACTGTATCCCTTGGACGTTCTTATTGACAATGAAACACTGAAATTGCATCATAATTAAATTCAAAAGGCACAATGCCGACATAAGTACAAGAAGACTGACTCTTCTTACTGTCTATGCTTTGAACCTTTCCTGTGAGACCAGTTTTAGACTCCGATGCTTCACTTCAGGTTTACTGTATCCCTTGGACCTTCTTATTGACGATGAAACACAGAAATTGCATCTGAATTAAATACAAAACGCACAATGCTGACTTAAGTACAAGAAGACTGACTCTTCTTACTGTCTATAATTTGAATCTTTCCTGTGAGGCTAGTTTTCGATTCCGATGCTTCACTTCAGGTCTACTGTACCCAATGGACCTTCTTATTGACGATGAAACACAGGAATTGCATCTGAATTAAATACAAAAGGCACAATGCCGACTTAAGTACAATAAGACTGACTCATCTTCCAGTCTATGTTTTGAACCTATCCTGTGAGACCAGTTTTAGATTCCGATGCTTCACTTCAGGTTTACTGTATCCCTTGGACCTTCGTATTGACGATGAAACGCAGATATTGCTTCTGAATTAAGTACAAAAGGCACAATGCAGACTTAAGTACAAGAAGACAGACTCTTCATACTGTCAATGCTTTGAACCTTTCCTGTGAGACCAGTTTTAGATTCCGATGCTTCACTTCAGGTTTACTGTATCCCTTGGAGCTTCGTATTGACGATGAAACACAGAAATTGCTACGGAATTAAATACAAAAGGCATGATGCCGACTTAAGTACAAGAAGGCTGACTCTTCTTACTGTCTGTGTTTTGAACCGTTCCTGTGACACCAGTTTAAATTCCGATGCTTCACTTCAGGTTTACTGTATCCCTTGGACCTTCTCATTGGCGATGAAACACAGAAATTGCATCAGAATTAAATACAAAAGTATCATTGCCGACTTAAGTACAAGATGACGTACTGATCTTACTGTCTATGATTTGAGCCATTCCTGTGAGACCTGTTTCAGACATCGATGCTTCACTTCAGGTTTACTGTATACCTTGGACCTTCTTATTGACAATGAAACACAGAAATCGCATCGGAATTAAATACAAAAGGCACAGTGCCAACTTAAGTACAAGAAGACTGACTCTTCTTACTGTCTATCCAATGAACCTTTCCTGTGAGAACAGTTTTAGATTCCGATGCTTCACTTCAGGTTTACTGTATCCCTTGGACCTCGTTATTGACGATGAAACACAGAAATTGCATCGGAATTAAACACAAAAGGCACAATGCCGACTCAAGTACAAGAGGAGTGACTGATCTTACATTCTATTATTTGAGTCTTTCCTGTGAGACCAGTTTTAGATATCGATGCTTCACTTCAGGTTTACTGTATCCCTTGAACCTTCTTATTCACGATGAAACTCTGAAATTGCACCATAATTGCATACAAAAGGCACATTGCCAACTTTAGTACAAGAGGACTAACTCTTCCTACTGTCTACGTTTTCAACCTTTAATGAGAGACCAGTTTTAGTTTTCGATGCTTCACTTCAGGTTTACAGTATCCCTTGGACCATCCTAATGACGATGAAACACAGAAATTGCATCGGAATTAAATACGAAGGGCACAATGCCGACTTATGTACAAGAAGACTGACTCTTCTTACTGTCTATGATTTGAATCTTTCCTGTGAGACCACTTCTCGATTCCGAAGCTTCACTTCAGTTTTACTGTATCCCTTTGAAATACTAATTGACGATGAAATACGGAAATTGCATCTGAATTAAATACAAAATGCACAATGCCGACTTTAGTACAAGAAGACTGACTCTTCTAACTGTCTATGTTTTAAACCTTTCCTTTGAGACCTGTTTCAGATTCCGATGCTTCACTTCAGGTTTACTGTATCCCTTGGACCTTCTTATTGACGAAGAAACACAGAAATTGCATCGGAATTAAATATAAAAGGCACAATCCGACTTAAGTACAAGAAGACTGACTCTTCTTACTGTCCTTGTTTTGAAACTTTCCTGTGAGACCAGTTTTAGATTCCGATGCTTCACTTCTGCTTTACTGTATCCCTTGGAGCTTCTTATTGACGATGAAACACAGAAATGACATCGGAATTAAATACTAAAGGTACACTGCCGACTTAAGTACAAGAAGACTGACTCTTCTTAATGTCTATGATTTGAATCTTTCCTTTGAGACCAGTTTACGTTTCCGATGCTTCACTTAAGGTTTACTGTATCCCTTGGACCTTCTTATTGACGATGAAACACAGAAATTGCATCGGAATTAAATACAAAAGGCACAATGCCGACTTAATACAAGAAGACTGACTCTTCTTACTGTCTATGTTTTGAACCTTTCCTGTCAGACCAGTTTTAGATTCCGATGCTTCACTTCAATTTTACTGTATCCCTTGGACCTTCTTATTGGCGATGAAACATAGAAAGTGCATCGGAATTAAATACAAAAGGCACAATGCCGACCTAAGTACAGGAAGACTGACTCTTCTCACTGTCTATGTTTTGAACCTTTCCTGTGAGACCAGTTTAAGATTCCGATGCTTCACTTCAGGTTCACTTTATCCCTTGAACCTTCTCATTGATAGTGAAACACAGAAATTGCATCGGAATTAAGTACAAAAGGCACAATGCCGACATAGGTACAAGAAGACTGCCTCTTCTTACTGTCTGTGTTTTGAACCTATCCTGTGAGACCAGATTTAGATTCCGTTGCTTCACTTCAGGTTTACTGTATCCCTTGGACCTTCGTATTGTCGATGAAACCCGGAAATTGCATCGGAATTAAGTACTAAAGGCACATTGCCGACTTAAGTACAAGAGGACTGACTGATCATATATTCTATGATATGAGCCTTACCTGTGAGACCACTTTTAGATATCGATGCTACATTTCAGGTTTACTGTATTCCTTGGACTTTCTTATTGACGATGAAACACAGAAATTGCATCGGAATTAAATAAAAATGTCACAATGCCAACTTAAGTACAAGAAGACTGACTCTTCTAACTGTCTATGTTTTCAACCGTGCCTGTGAGACCAATTTTAGATTCGGATGCTTCACTTCAGGTTTACTGTATCCCTAGGACCTTCTGATTGACGATGAAACACAGAAATTGCTTTGGAATTAAATACGAAAGGCACAATGCCAACTTAAGTACAAGAAGACTGACTCTTCTTACTGTCTATGCTTTGAACCTTTCCTGTGAGACCAGTTTTAGACTCCGATGCTTCACTTCAGGTTTACTGTATCCCTTGGACCTTCTTATTGACGATGAAACACAGAAATTGCATCTGAATTAAATGCAAAACGCACAATGCCGACTTAAGTACAAGAAGACTGACTCTTCTTACTGTCTATAATTTGAATCTTTCCTGTGAGGCTAGTTTTCGATTCCGATGCTTCACTACAGGTCTACTGCATCCCTTGGACCTTCTTATTGACGATGAGACACAGGAATTGCATCTGAATTAAATACAAAAGGCACAATGCCGACTTAAGTACAAGAAGACTGACTCATCTTCCTGTCTATGTTTTGAACCTATCCTGTGAGACCAGTTTTAGATTCCGATGCTTCACTTCAGGTTTACTGTATCCCTTGGACCTTCGTATTGACGATGAAACAGGGATATTGCTTCTGAATTAAGTAC
Organism: Schistocerca americana; assembly: GCF_021461395.2. NCBI lineage: Eukaryota > Metazoa > Arthropoda > Insecta > Orthoptera > Acrididae > Schistocerca > Schistocerca americana. The sequence goes on along the minus strand of NC_060128.1, from coordinate 68,257,755 downwards.
AAAAGGCACAATGCCGACTTAAGTACAAGAAGACTGACTCTTCGTAATGACTATGATTTGAATCTTTCCTTTGAGACCAGTTTACGGTTCCGATGTTTCACTTCAGGTTCACTGTATCCCTTGAACCTTCTTATTGACGATGAAACACAGAAATTGCGTCGGAATTAAATACAAAAGGCACAATGCCGACTTAATACAAGAAACTGACTCTTTTTACTGTCTATGTTTTGAACCTTTCCTGTCAGACCAGTTTTAGGTTCCGATGCTTCACTTCTATTTTACTGTATCCCTTGGACCTTCTTATTGGCGATGAATCATAGAAATTGCATCGGAATTAAATACAAAAGGCACAATGCCGACCTAAGTACAATAAGACTGACTCTTCTCACTGTCTATGTTTTGAACCTTTCCTGTGAGACCAGTTTTAGATTCCGATGCTTCACTTCAGGTTCACTTTATCCCTTGAACCTTCTCATTGATGGTGAAACACAGAAATTGCATTGGAATTAAATACAAAAGGCACAATGCCGACTTAAGTACTAGAAAACTGACACTTCTTACTGTACATGTTTTGAACCTATCCTGTGAGACCAGTTGTAAGTTCCGATGCTTCACTTCAGGTTTACTGTATCCCTTGGACCTTTTCATTGACGATGAAACACAGAAATTGCATCGGAATTAATTACAAAAGGCACATTGCCAACTTAAGTACAAGACGACTGGCTGATCTTACATTTTATGATTTGAGTCTTTCCTATCAGACCAGTTTTAGATATCGATGCTTCACTTCAGGTTTACTGTATCCCTTGGACCTTCTTATTGACGATGAAACACAGAAATTGCATCTGAATTAAAAACAAAAGGCACAATGCCGACCTATTACAAGAGGACTGACTCTTCTAACTGTCTATGTTTTGAACGTTTCCTGTGAGACCAGTTTTAGATTCCGATGCTTCACTTCAGGCTTACTGTATGCCTTGGACCTTCTTATTGACGATGAAACCTAGAAATTGCATTGGAATTAAATACAAATGGCACAATGCCGACTTAAGCACAAGAAGACTGACTCTTCTTACTGTCTATGTTTTGAACCCTTCCTGTGAGACCAGTTTTCGATTCCGATGCTTCACTTCAGGTTTACTGTATCCCTTGGACCTTATTCACGATGAAACACAAAAATTGCATCGGAATTAATTACAAAAGGCACAATGCTGACTTAAGTACAAGAAGACTGACTCTTCTTACTGTCTATAATTTGAATCCCTCCTGTGAGACCAGTTTTCGATTCCGATGCTTCACTTCAGGTTTACTGTATCCCTTGGACCTTCTTATTGACGATGAAACACAGAAATTGCATCGGAATTAATTACAAAAGGCACAATGCTGACTTAAGTACAAGAAGACTGACTCTTCATACTATCTATAATTTGAATCTTTCCTGTGAGACCAGTTCTCAATTCCGATGCTTCACTTCAGGTTTACTGTATCCCGTCTACCTTCTTATTGACGATGAAACACAGAAATTGCATCGGAATTAAATACAAAAGGCACAATGCCGACTTAAGTACAAGAAGACTGACTCTTCTTACTGTCTATGTTCTGAACCTTTCCTCTGAGACCAGTTTTAGATTCCGATGCTTCACTTCAGGTTTCTGTATCCCTTGGACCTTCTCATTGACGATGAAACACAGAAATTGCATTGGAATTAAATACAAAAGGCACATTGCCGACTTAAGTACAAAAAGACTGACTGATCTTACATTCTATGATTTGAGCCTTTCCTGTGAGACCAGTTTTAGATATCGATGCATCACTTCAGGTTTTCTGTGTGCTTTGGACCTTCTTATTGGCGATGAAACACAGAAATTGCATCGGAATTAAATACAAAAGGCACTATGCCATCTTGAGCACATAAACACTAACTCTTCTTACTGTCTGTGTTTTGAACCTTTCCTGAGAGACCAGTTTTAATTTCTGATGCTTCACTTCAGGTTTACAGTATCCCTTGGACCTTCCTATTGACGGTGAAACACAGAAATTGCATCGTAATTAAATAAAAAAGCCACAAAGCCGACATAAGTACAAGAAGACTGACTCTTCTTACTGTCTATGTTCTGAACATATCCTGTAAGACCAGTTTTAGATTCCGATGTTTCACTTCAGGTTTACTGTATCCCTAGGACCTTCTAATTGACGGTGAAACACAGAAATTGCATCGGAATTAAATACAAAAGGCACAGCGCCGACATAAGTACAAGAAGACTGACTCTGCTTACTGTCTATATTTTGAACCCTTCCTGTGAGACCAGTTTTTGATTACGATGCTTCCCTTCAGGTTAACTTTCTCCCTTGGACCTTCTGATTGACGATGAAACACAGAAATTGCATTTAAATTAAATACAAAAGGCACATTGTCGACTTAAGTACAAGACGATTGGCTGATCTTACATTTCATGATTTGAGCCTTTCCTGTGAGACCAGTTTCAGATATCGATGCTTCACTTCAGGTTTACTATATCGCCTGGACTTTCTTATTGACGATGAAACACAGATATTGCAATGGAATTAAATACAAAAGGCACAGTGCCAACTTAAGTACAAGATGACTGACTCTTCTTACTGCCTATGCTTGGAACCTTTCCTGTGAGAATAGTATTAGATTCCGATGATTCACTTTAGGTTTACTGTATCCCTTGGACCTTCTTATTGACCATGAAACACAGAAATTGCATTGGAAATAAATACAAAAGGCATAATGCCGACTTACGTACAAGAGGACTGACTGATCTTACATTCTATGATTTGAGTCTTTCCTGTGAGACCAGTTTTAGATATCGATGCTTCACTTCAGGTTTACTGTATCCCTTGGACCTTCTTATTCACGATGAAACTCTGAAATTGCACCATAATTACATACAAAAGGCACATTGCCAACTTAAGTACAAGAGGACTGACTCTTCTTACTGTCTATGTTTTGAACCTTTCCTGTCAGACCGGTTTTAGATTACGATGCTACACTTCAGGTGTACAGTATCCCTTCGCCCTTCTTATTGACGATGAAACACAGAAATTGCACCGAATTTAAATACAAAAGGCACGATGACGACTTAAGTACAAGAAGACTGACTCTTCTTATCGTCTATGCATTGAACCATTCCTGTGACACCAGTTTTAGAATCCGATGCTTCACTTCAGGTTTACTGTATCCCTTGGACCTTCTCATTGGCGATGAAACGCAGTAATTGCTTCGGAATTGAATACAAAAGGCACAATGCCAACTTAAGTACTAGTGGACTGACTGATCTTACATTCTATGATTTGAGCCTTTCCTGCAGGACCTGTTTTAGACATCGATGCTTCACTTCAGGTTTCCTGTATCCCTTGGACCTTCTTATTGACGATGAAACACGGAAATTGCATCGGAATTAAATACAAAAGGCACAATGTCGACTTAAGTACAAGAAGACTGACTCTTCTTACTGTATATGATTTGACCCTTTCCTGTGAGACCAGTTTTAGATTCCGATGCTTCACTTCAGGCTTACTGTATCCCTTGGACCTTCTTATTGACGATGAAACACAGAAATTGCATCGGAATTAACCCTGCTGTTCTGTTCACTTTTACTTGACATATATACTGTTCGGGTCAATATGACCCGACATATCAAAATGCTTTAGAAACATAAATTTTGGTACAGTTTTAGCTATCGACATTGTTGTTCTATTCCAGTACCTTGTTAGTAATAATAATAATAATAATAATAATAATAATAATGGTAATAATAATAATAATAACAATGCATACAACTTTATTGAGGGATATTTTTCATTTAAATATGCACATAAATTTGAAACAACAGACAGTTTCCATTACAGGCATTCAACTTAGAAAGCACTACAGTTTTTCCATACTTCTATTCTTATTGTTGACAGTTTAGACGTAAGTATTGACATTTTCTAACAACAGACAGTTGTCATTACAGATATTCATCTTAGAGCACACTACAGTACAGAACACACTACAGTTTTTTTATTACATTCCAACATAGAAAGCACTACAACTTTAGAATCCTCTCTTCTTACTGATTGTAGTTTAGGCACAAGTATTCACATAAATTTGAAACAACAGAATTTTCAATACAATCATCTTATAAAATACTACAGTTCTTTTCTTACTGCTTGCACTGTGGACACAAGTAGGTTACATGTTTCTTGCAAATATGTTTACTACATTTTCCACACACCATGTTTGTTTTATTGTCATTACTTGATGGACAGAACTTACAGCGTGCACGTTTTGTAGATTTTCTTGTTGTTACCGATTCTGACACACCACCCACATCATTCGGGTTTTGGATGCTTGTGACCATTCTCAAAGAATCTTCTGTTCTTGGGAAATGCGTTCTTGATGCAATATGTTCTTTTATCAGTGACTTTCCAAGTTCCTCCAAGAATATTCTCCTTCTAGTCAATTTGCTTGCATTCCAATTAGGGTCAACCGAAATCCACAAAACGTATGCATTATAAGCAGAAACATCAAGAATATTGTAGAAAACTATCATTGGCCACCTATTACTTTTTCGTTTGCATGTATATGTACCTAATAACTGATCAAGCGTGTCTACAGCACCTTTGGTTGAATTATAGTCCAAAATCATTTTTGGCTTCTTATCAGCCCTGTCACTGATTTCCGCATCATGGTGGAGAGTGCTCATAAGTACAACATTCTTGTGTCTCTTAGGAATATAATTAACCACAGTAGTGTCATTTGTGAAGTAAAATGAAGAGCTGTGTACCTCCTTGTTGGTCATTTTGTGTGGAAGCTCCGGCTTATTTTTCCGTATAGTTCCCAACATAGTCAATTTCCTTTTCAGAAGCAGCTGCCCCAAATTGTACGACGTAAAAAAGTTGTCACACGTGATATTCTGACCACGTAACTCAGAAGTGAGATCAGATACCACCCTCATTCCCTGATTTCTTTCTGGTGCCGCTCCACTCACCTTTCCTGTATAAATTTGGGCTTTCAGTACGTATGAAGTTTTGCTGTCACACATGGTCCATATTTTGATCCCATATTTTGCCGGTTTACTTGGGATATACTGCTTGAATGGACAGCGACCTCTAAATGCTACTAACTGCTCGTCAACAGTAACATTTTCTCCTGGATTATACAGTTTAGGAAGGACCTCTACCCACTTCTCCCAAATACTACGAATTGCGGCAAGTTTGTCAGTACGTCGTCTTTCCTCTCTAGTAGATTTCTTGTCAAATCGCAGGACACGTGATATCTTACAGAATGTTTCATGAGACATGGTTGCTCGAAATATGTTTCGCCCAGTATCTTTATCCCACAAACTTTTTGTAGACTCCCCATGAGATCGATATACACCCGCTAGGAGTAAGAGTCCTAAGTATGCATGGAAAACAGAACCATCAATATCTGTCCACTGTTCACCATAAACTCGCTGCCCTTCAATATTTGTCATCTCTATTATTTCATTTTGAAGCGCTGTGTGAAATACTGCTTCAAATGAACATTTTACATCAGATATTCTGCTGACTGCATACCTGGTAACTCCTGGGGTACTCTTGATGATGTTCGAAGCTGGTAGGCGACCATGTTGTGCTGGTGGATGCAACTGCCATTCTATATTCCCATTTTTAGAAAGAAAAGTCTCTACACTATTTTGTATGGGCTGTGGACTGTCGTAACTGTCATCGGAACACTCGCTTTCAGATGCATTGCTGATGTGATCTTCAAACTCAGAAAGTGATCCTTCATCTGGTGAGGCATTTACTATTTCTTCCAACTCACGATCATTCAATGGTCTCATCGCCATGGTGTCACAAGTCAAACTGGGCAGAAACAAAGCATTCCAATTATTGAGAACTGCCAATTATTATTTCCTGGGGAAAGCAACAAACAAGCCCATTGTTGTGAACGCATGGAGCTTTAGGTGATTGTTGAGAGTAAGTTGGAATGATGCAGTCACTATTCCCACACAACACAACAAAAATAATTTTCGCCATTTCCAGATTTTAGAAATAAATACGAGTTACACTAAACATATTTGTGTCGGGTCATTATGACCCGAACATTACATATGCAACTATTACAGTTGAAGCCCAAACTTCTTAAACTTTTTTAAAACCTTTTAAAACACATGCTGCTCATCCATTTTCAGACAAAGTCACAAAGTTTCATAAATATATATTGGTATTTACATAATGTAAAATAACGTTCATATTCGTTTCGGGTCATATAGACCCGAACAGAACAGCAGGGTTAAATACAAAAGCCACAATGCCGACTTAAGTACAAGAAGACTGACACTTCTTACTGTCTATTTTTGAACCTTTCCTGTGAGACCAGTTTTAGAATCCGATGCTTCACTTCTATTTTACTGTATCTCTTGGACCTTCGTATTGACGATGAAACACAGAAATTGCATTGGCATTAACTACAAAGGGCACAATGCCGACTTAAGTACAAGAGGACTGACTGATCTTACATTCTATGATTTGAGCCTTTCCTGTGAGACCAGTATTTGATATCGATGCTTCACTTCCGGTTTACTGTATCCCTTGAACATTCTTGTTGACGACGAGACACAGAAATTGCATCGGAATTAAACACAAACGGCACAATGCCAACTTGAGTACAAGAAGACTGACTCTACTTACTGTCTATAATTTGAACCTTTCCTGGGAGACCAGTTTTAGATTCCGATGCTTCACTTCCGCTTTACCGTATCCCTTGGACCACCTTATGGACGATGACACACAGAAATTTCATCGGAATTAAATACAAAAGCCACGATGCCGACTTAAGTACAAGAAGATTGACTCTTCTAACTGTCTATGTTTTCAACCGTGCCTGTGAGACCCATTTTAGATTTCGATGCTTCACTTCAGGTTTACTGTATCCCTTGGACCTTCTGATTGACGATGAAACACAGAAATTGCTTTGGAATTAAATACAAAAGGCACAATGCCAACTTAAGTACAAGGGGACTGACTCTTCTTACATTCTATGATTTGACCCTTTCCTGTGCGGCCAGTTTTGGATCTCGATGTTTCACTTTAGGTTTACTGTATCCCTTGGACCCACTTATTGACAATGAAACACAGAAATTGCTCATAATTAAATTCAAAAGGCACAATGCCGACATAAGTTCAAGAAGACTGACTCTTCTTACTGTCTATGCTTTGAACCTTTCCTGTGAGACCAGTTTTAGACTCCGATGCTTCACTTCAGGTTTACTGTATCCCTTGGACCTTCTTATTGACGATGAAACACAGAAATTGCATCTGAATTAAATACAAAACGCACAATGCCGACTTAAGTACAAGAAGACAGACTCTACTTACCGTCTATAATTTGAATCTTTCCTGTGAGGCTAGTTCTCGATTCCAAAGCTTCACTTCAGGTCTACTGTATCCCTTGGACACCCTTATTGACGATGAAACACACGAATTGCATCTGAATTAAATACAAAAGGCAAAATGCCGACTTAAGTACCAGAAGGCTGACTCATCTTCCTGTCTATGTTTTGAACCTATCCTGGTAGACCAGTTTTGGATTCCGATGCTTCACTTCAGGTTTACTGTATCCCTTGGACCTTCGTATAGACGATGAAACACAGAAATTACATCGGAATTAATTACAAAAGGCACATTGCCGACCTAAGTACAAGAGGACTGACTGTTCTTACATTCTATGTTTTGACCGTTTCCTGTGAGTCCAGTTTTAGATATCGATGCTTCACTTCAGGTTTGCTGTACCCCTTGCACCTTCTTATTGACGATGACACACAGAAATTGCATCGGAATTAAATACAAAATGCACAACGCCGACTTAAGTACAAGAAGACTGACACTTCTTACTGTCTATAATTTGAATCTTTCCTGTGAGAAAACTTTTCGATTCCGATGCTTCACTTCAGGTTTACTGTATCCCTTGGACCTTCTTATTGACGATGAAACACAGAAATTGCATCGGAATTAAATACAAAAGGCACAATGCCGACTTAAGTACTAGAAGACTGACTCTTCTTAGTGTCTGTGATTTGAATCTTTCCTGTGAGACCAGTTTTCGATTCCGATGTTTCACTTCAGGTTTACTGTATCCCGGCTACCTTCTTATTGACGATGAAACACAGATATTGCATCGGAATTAAATACTAAAGTCACTATGCCGACTTAAGTACAAGAAGACTGACTCTTCTTACTGTCTATGTTCTGAACCTTTCCTGTGAGTCCAGTTTTAGATTCCGATGCTTCACTTCTGTTCTACTGTATCTCTTGGACCTTCGTATTGACGATGAAACACAGAAATTGCATCGGAATTAAATACAAAAGGCACAATGCCGACTTAAGTACATGAAGACTAACTCTTCTTACTGTCTCTGTTTTGAACCTTTTCTGTGAGACCAGTTTTCGATTCCGACGCTTCACTTCAGGTGCACTGTATCCCTTGGACATTCTTATTAACGATGAAACACGGAAATTTCATTGGAATTAAATACAAAAGGCACAATGCTGACTTAAGTACAAGAATACTCACTCTTCTTACTGTCTATGTTCTGAACATATCCTGTAAGACCAGTTTTAGATTCCGATGCTTCACTTCAGGTTTACTGTATCCCTCGACCCTCTTATTGAAGATGAAACAATGAAATTGCATCGGAATTAAATACAAAAGGCACAATGCCGACTTTTGTACAAGAAGACTCACTGTTCTTACTGTCTGTGATTTGAATCGTTTCTGTGAGACCAGTTTTAGATTCCGATGCTTCACTTCAGGTTTACTGTATCCCTTGGACCTTCCTATTGACGGTGAAACACAGAAATTGCATTGGAATTAAATACAAAAGGCACATTGCCGACTTAAGTACAAATGGACTGACTTATCATACATTCTATGATTTGAACCTTTCGTTTGAGACCAGTTTTAGGTATCGATGCTTCACATCAGGTTTACTGTCTGCTTTGGACCTTCTCATTGACGATGAAACACACAAATTGCATCGGAATTAAATACAAAAGGCACAATGCTTACTTAAGTACAAGAAGACTGACTCTTCTTACAGTCTATGTTTTAAACCGTTAATGTGAGACCAGTTTTAGATGCCGATGCTTCACTTCAGGTTAACTGTATCCCTTGGACCTTCTTATTGACGATTAAACACAGAAATTGCATCGGAATTAAATACAAAAGGCACAATGCCGACTTAAGTACAAGAAGACTGACTCTTCTTACCGTCTATGTTTTAAACCTCTCCTGTGAGACCAGTTTTAGATGCCGATGCTTCACTTCATGTTTACTGTATCCCTTGAACCTTCTTGTTGACGATGAAACACAGAAATTGCATCGGAATTAAATACAAAATGCACTATGCCAACTTGAGTACATGAAGACTTACTCTTCTTACTGTCTATGTTTTGAACCTTTCCTGAGAGACCAGTTTTAGTTTCCGATGCTTCACTTCAGGCTTACAGTATACCTTGGACCTTCCTATTGACGGTGGAACACAGAAATTGCATCAGAATTAAATACAAAGGGCACAATGCCGACATAAGTACAAGAAGACTGACTCTTTTTACTGTCTATGTTTGAACCTTTCCTGGGTGACCAGTTATAGAGTCCGATGCTTCTTTTCTGCTTTACTGTGTACCTTGGACCTTCTTATTGACGATGACACACAGAAATTGCATCGGAATTAAATACAAAAGCCACAATGCCGACTTAAGTACAAGAAGACTGATTTTTCTTACTGTCTATGTTTTGAACCTTTCCTGTGAGTCCAGTTTTAGATTCCGATGCTTCACTTCTGTTTTACTGTATCCGTTGGACCTTCTTATTGACGATGAAACAGAGAAATTGAGGCGGAATTAAATACAAAAGGCACAATGCCGACTTAAGTACAAGAAGACTGACTCTTCTTACTGTCTATGTTTTGAACCTATCCTGTGAGACCAGTTTTAGATTCCGATGCTTCACTTCAGGTTCAATGTATCCCTTGGACCTTCGTATAGACGATGAAACACAGAAATTACAACGGAATTAAGTACAAATTGCACATTGCCGACTTAAGTACAAGAAGACTGACCCTTTTTACTGTCTATGTTCTGCACCTTTCCTATGAGACCAGTTCTAGATTCCGATGCTTCACATCAAGTTTACTGTGTTCCTTGGTCCTTCTCATTAACGATGAAACACAGAAATTGCATCGAAATTAAATATAAAATTCATATTGCCGACTTAAGTACAAGAGGACTGACTGATCTTACATTCTATGATTTGAGCCTTTCCTGTGAGACCAGTTTTAGATGTCGATGCTTCACTTCAGGTTTACTGAATCCCTTGCACCTTCTTATTGACGATGAAACACAGAAATTGCATCGGAATTAAATACAAATGGCACAATGCCGACTTAAGTACAAGACGACGGACTCTTCTTACTATCTATGACTTGAATCTTTTGTGTGATACCAGTTTTCGATTCCGATGCTTCACTTCAGGTTAACTGTATCCCTTGGACCTTCTTATTGACGATGAAACACAGAAAGTGCATCGGAATTAAATACAAAAGGCACAATGCCAACTTATGTACAAGAAGACTGACTCTTTTTACTGTCTCTGTTATGAACCTTTCCTGTGAGACCAGTTTTAGATTCTGATGCTTCACTTCAGATTTACTGTATCCCTTGGACATTCTTATTGACGATGTAACACAGACATTGCATCGGAATTAAATACAAAAGGAACAATGCCGACTTAAGTACAAGAAGACTGACTCTTCTTACTGTCTATGTTTTGAACCTATCCTGTGAGACCAGTTTCAGATTCCGATGCTTCACTTCAGCTTTTCTGTATTCCGTGGACCATCTTGTTGACGATGAAACACAGTAATCGCATCGGAATTTAGTGCAAAAAACACATTGTCGAGTTAAGTACAAGAAGACTGACTCTTCTTACTGTCTATGTTTTGAACCTTTCCTGTGAGTACGGTTTTAGAATCCGACGCTTCACTTCAGGTTTATTGTATCCCTTGGAGCTTCTTATTGACGATGAAACACAGAAATTGCATCGGAATTAAATACAAAATGCACAATGCCGACTTAAGTACAAGAAGACTGACTGTACTTACATTCTATGATTTGAGCCTTTCCTGTGAGATCAGTTTTAGATATCGCTGCCACAATTCAGGTTTACTGTATCCCTTGGACCTTCCTATCGACGATGAAACACAGAAATTGCATCGGATTTAAATAAAAGAGGCACAATTCCGACTTAAGTACAGGAGCACTGACTCTTCTTACATTCTATGATTTGAGCCTTTCCTGTGCGACCAGTTTTAGATGTGGATGCTTCACTTCAGGTTTACTTTATCCCTTGGACCTTCTTATTGACGATGAAACACAGAAATTGCATCGGAATAAAATACAAAAGGCACAATGCCAACTTAAGTACATTAAGACTGACTCTTCTTACTGTCTATGTTTCGAAACATTCCTGTGAGACGTTTTACATTTTGATGCTTTACTTCAGGTTAACTGTATCCCTTTGACCTTCTGATTGACGATGAAACACAGAAATTGCATCTTAATTAAATCCGAAATTCACAATGCCGGCTTAAGTACAAGAAGACTGATTCTTCTTACTGTCTATGTTTTGAAAATTTCCTGTGAGACCAGTTTTAGATTCCGATGCTTCACTTCAGGTTTGCTGTATTCCTTGGACCTTCCTATTGACGATGAAACACAGATATTGCATCGGAATTAAACACAAAAGGCACAATGCCGACTTAAGTACAAGAAGACTGACACTTCTTACTGTCTATGCATTGAACCTTTCCTGTGAGACCAGTTTTAGATTCCTATGTTTCACTTCAGGTTTACTGTATCTCTTGGACCTTCTTATTGACAATGAATCACAGTAATTGCATCTGAATCAAATACAAAAACTCACAATGCCGATTTAAGTACAAGAAGTCTGACTCTTTTTACTGTCTATGTTTTGAACCTTTCCTGCGAGACCAGTTTTAGATTCCGATGCTTCACTTCAGGTTTACTGTATCCCTTGGACCTTCTTATTGACGATGTAACACAGACATTGCATCGGAATTAAATACAAAAGGAACAATGCCGACTTAAGTACAAGAAGACTGACTCTTCTTACTGTCTATGTTTTGAACCTATCCTGTGAGACCAGTTTCAGATTCCGATGCTTCACTTCAGGTTTACTGTATTCCGTGGACCATCTTGTTGACGATGAAACACAGAAATTGCATCGGAATTAAGTACAAAAGGCACATTGCCGAGTTAAGTACAAGAAGACTGACTCTTCTTACTGTCTATGTTTTGAACCTTTCCTGTGAGACCAGTTTTAGTATCCGACGCTTCACTTCAGGTTTACTGTATCCCTTGGAGCTTCTTATTGACGATGAAACACAGAAATTGCATCGGAATTAAATACAAAATGCACAATGCCGACTTAAGTACAAGAGGACTGACTGTTCTTACATTCTATGATTTGAGCCTTTTCTGTGAGACCAGTTTTAGATATCGCTGCCTCACTTCTGATTTACTGTATCCCTTGGACCTTCCCATCGACGATGAAACACAGAAATTGCATCGGATTTAAATAAAAGAGGCACAATTCCGACTAAAGTACAGGAGCACTGACTCTTCTTACATTCTATGATTTGAACCTTTCCTGTGCGACCAGTTTTAGATATGGATGCTTCACTTCAGGTTTACTTTATCCCTTGTACCTTCTTATTGACGATGAAACACAGAAATTGCATCGGAATTAAATACAAAATGCACAATGCCAACTTAAGTACATTAAGACTGACTCTTCTTACTGTCTATGCTTCGAAACATTCCTGTGAGACCAGTTTTAGATTTTGATGCTTCACTTCAGAATTGCTGTATAGCTTGGACCTTCTTATTGACGATGAAACACAGAAATTGCATCGGAATTGAACACAAAATGCACAATGCAGACTTACGGACAAGAAGACTGACTCTTCTGACTGTCTATGAATTGAATCTTTCCTATGAGACCAGTTTTCGATTCCGATGCTTCACTTCAGGTTTACTGTACGCCTTGAACCCTCTTATTGACGATGAAACACAGAAATTGCATTGGAATTAAAAACAAAAGGCACAATGCCGAATTAAGTACAAGAAGACTGACTCTTCTTACTGTCTATGTTTTGAACCTTTCCTATGAGACCAGTTTTAGATTCCGATGCTTCACTTCTGCTTTACTGTATCCCTTGGACCTTCTTATTGACGATGACACACAGAAATTGCATCGGAATTAAATAAAAAAGCCACAATGCCGACTTAAGTACAAGAAGACTGACTCTTCTTATTGTCTGTGGTTTGAATTTGTCCTGTAAGGCCAGATTTCGATTCCGATGCTTCACTTCAAGTTTACTGTATCCCTTGGACCTTCTTATGCACGATGAAACACAGAAATTGCATCAAAATTAAATACATAAGGCACAATGCCGATTTAATACAAGAAGACTGACTCTTCTTACTGTCTATGTTTGGAACCGTTACTGTGAGGCCAGTCTTAGATTACGATGCTTCACTTCAGATTTACTGTCTCCCTTGGACCTTCGTATAGACGATGAAACACAGAAATTGCATCGGAATTTAATACAAAAGGCACAATGCCGACTTAAGTACAAGAAGACTGACTCTTCTCACTGTCTATGTTTGAACTTTTCGTGGGAGACCAGTTTTAGAGTCCGATGTTTCACTTCTGCTTTACTGTGTACCTTGGACTTTCTTATTGACGATGACACACAGAAATTGCATCGGAATTAAATACAAAAGCCACAATGCCGACTTAAGTACAAGAAGACTGACTCTTCTTACTGTCTATTATTTGAATCTGTCCTGTGAATCCAGTTTTCGTTTCCGATGCTTCACTTCAGGTTTACTGTATCCTTTGGACCTTCTTATTGACTATGAAACACAGATATTGCATCGGAATTAAATACAAAAGGCACAATGCCGACTTAATACAAGAAATCTGACACTTCCTACTGTCTATGTTTTGAACCTTTCCTGTGAGTCCATTTATAGATTCCGATGCTTCACTTCCGTTTTACTGTATCCCTTGCACATTCTTATTGACGATGATACACAGAAATTGCATCGGAATTAAGTTCAAAAGGCACATTACCTACTTAGGTATAAGAAGATTGACTCTTCTTACTGTCTATGTTTTGAACCTTTCCTGTGAGACCAGTTTTAGATTCCGATGCTTCGCTTCAGGTTTACTGTATCCCTTGGACCTTCTTATTGACGATGAAGCACAGAGATTGCATCGGAATTTAATACAAATGGCACAATGCCGACTTAAGTACAAGTAGACTGACTCTTCTTACTGTCTCTGTTTTGAACCTCTCCTGGGAGAGAAGTTATAGAGTCCGATGCTTCTTTTCTGCTTTACTGTGTACCTTGGACCTTCTTATTGACGATGACACACAGAAATTGCATCGGAATTAAATACAAAAGCCACAATGCCGACATAAGTACAAGAAGACTGACTCTTCTTACTGTCTATGTTTTGAACCTTTCCTGTGAGTCCAGTTTTAGATTCCGATGCTTCACTTCTGTTTTACTGTATTCGTTGGACCTTCTTATTGACGATGAAACAGAGAAATTGCAGCGGAAATAAATACAAAAGGCACATTGCCGACTTAAGTACAAGAAGACTGACCCTTCTTACTGTCTATGTTCTGCACCTTTCCTATGAGGCCTGTTTTAGATTCCGATGCTTCACGTCAAGTTTACTGTGTTCCTTGATCCTTCTCATTGACGATGAAACACAGAAATTGCATCGAAATTAAATATAAAATTCATATTGCCGACTTAAGTACAAGAGGACTGACTGATCTTACATTCTATGATTTGAGCCTTTCCTGTGAGACCAGTTTTAGATGTCGATGCTTCACTTCAGGTTAACTGTATCCTTTGGACCTTCTTATTGACGATGAAACACAGAAAGTGCATCGGAATTAAATACAAAAGGCACAATGCCAACTTAAGTACAAGAAGACTGACTCTCCTTACTGTCTCTGTTATGATCCTTTCCTGTGAGACCAGTTTTAGATTCCGATGCCTCACTTCAGGACTTATTGTATCCCTTGGACCTTCTTATTGACGATGAAACACAGAAATTGCATCGGAATTAAATAGAAAAGGCACAATGTCGACTTAAGTACAAGAAGACTGACTCTTCTTACTGTCTATGTTTTGAACCTTTCCTGTGAGACCAGTTTCAGATTCTGATGCTTCACTTCAGGTTTACTGTATCCCTTGGACCTTCTTATTGACGATGTAACACGGACATTGCATCGGAATTAAATACAAAAGGAACAATGCCGACTTAAGTACAAGAAGACTGACTCTTCTTACTGTCTATGTTTTGAACCTATCCTGTGAGACCAGTTTCAGATTCCGATGCTTCACTTCAGCTTTTCTGTATTCCGTGGACCATCTTGTTGACGATGAAACACAGAAATTGCATCGGAATTTAGTGCAAAAGGCACATTGCCGAGTTAAGTACAAGAAGACTGACTCTTCTTACTGTCTATGTTTTGAACCTTTCCTGTGAGTCCGGTTTTAGAATCCGACGCTTCACTTCAGGTTTACTGTATTTCTTGGAGTTTCTTATTGACGATGAAACACAGAAATTGCATCGGAATTAAATACAAAATGCACAATGCCGACTTAAGTACAAGAGGACTGACTGTACTTACATTCTATGATTTGAGCCTTTCCTGTGAGACCAGTTTTAGATATCGCTGCCTCAATTCAGGTTTACTGTATCCCTTGGACCTTCCTGTCGATGATGAAACACAGAAATTGCATCGGATTTAAATAAAAGAGGCACAATTCCGACTTAAGTACAGGAGCACTGACTCTTCTTACATTCTATGATTTGAGCCTTTCCTGTGTGACCAGTTTTAGATATGGATGCTTCACTTCAGGTTTACTTTATCCCTTGGACCTTCTTATTGACGATGAAACACAGAAATTGCATCGGAATTAAATACAAAAGGCACAATGCCAAATTAAGTACATTAAGACTGACTCTTCTTACTGTCTATGTTTCGAAACATTCCTGTGAGGCGTTTTAGATTTTGATGCTTCACTTCAGGTTAACTGTATCCCTTTGACCTTCTGATTGACGAAGAAACACAGAAATTGCATCTTAATTAAATCCAAAATTCACAATGCCAACTTAAGTACAAGAAGACTGATTCTTCTTACTGTCTATGTTTTGAACCTTGCCTGTGAGACCAGTTTTGGATTCCGATGCTTCACTTCAGGTTTACTGTACGCCTTGGACCCTCTTATTGGCGATGAAACACAGAAATTGCATTGGAATTAAGAACAAAAGGCACAATGCCGAATTAAGTAGAAGAAGACTGACTCTTCTTACTGTCTATGTTTTGAACCTTTCCTGTGAGACCTGTTTTAGATTCCGATGCTTTACTTTAGGTATACTGTATCCCCTGGACCTTCTTATTTACGATGAAACACAGAAAGTGCATCGGAATTAAATACAAAAGGCACAATGCCAACTTAACTACAAGAAGACTGACTCTTCTTACTGTCTCCGATATGAACCTTTCCCGTGAGACCAGTTTTAGATTCCGATGCCTCACTTTAGGACTTATTGCATCCCTTGGACCTTCTTATTGACGATGAAACACAGAAATTGCATCGGATTAAATAAAAAAGGCACAATGCCGACTTAAGTACAAGAAGACTGAGTCTTTTTACTGTCTATGTTTTGAACCTTTCCTGTGAGA
This sequence comes from Schistocerca americana, assembly GCF_021461395.2. NCBI lineage: Eukaryota > Metazoa > Arthropoda > Insecta > Orthoptera > Acrididae > Schistocerca > Schistocerca americana. Next base: position 68,240,902 of record NC_060128.1, on the reverse strand, counting down.
CCAGTTTTGGATTCCGATGCTTCACTTCAGGTTTACTGTACGCCTTGGACCCTCTTATTGACGATGAAACACAGAAATTGCATTGGAATTAAAAACAAAAGGCACAATGCCGAATTAAGTAGAAGAAGACTGACTCTTCTTACTGTCTATGTTTTGAACCTTTCCTGTGAGACCTGTTTTAGATTCCGATGCTTCACTTCAGGTTTACTGTATCCCTTGGACCTTCTTATTGACGATGTAACACAGACATTGCATCGGAATTAAATACAAAATGAACAATGCCGACTTAAGTACAAGAAGACTGACTCTTCTTACTGTCTATGCTTTGAACCTATCCTGTGAGACCAGTTTCAGATTCCGATGTTTCACTTCAGGTTTACTGTATTCCGTGGACCATCTTGTTGACGATGAAACACAGAAATTGCATCGGAATTAAGTACAAAAGGCACATTGCCGAGTTAAGTACAAGAAGACTGACTCTTCTTACTGTCTATGTTTTGAACCTTTCCTGTGAGACCAGTTTTAGTATCCGACGCTTTACTTCAGGTTTACTGTATCCCTTGGAGCTCCTTATTGACGATGAAACACAGAAAGTGCATCGGAATTAAATACAAAAGGCACAATGCCAACTTAAGAACATTAAGACTGACTCTTCTTACTGTCTATGCTTGGAAACATTCCTGTGAGACCACTTTTAGATTTTGATGCTTCACTTCAGGTTAACTGCATCCCTTTGACTTTCTTATTGACGATGAAACACAGAAATTGCATCGGAATTAAATCCAAAATTCACAATGCCGGCTTAGGTACAAGAAGACTGATTCTTCTTACTGTCTATGTTTTGAACCTTTCCTGTGAGACCAGTTTTTGATTCCGATGCTTCACTTCAGAATTGCCGTATTCCTTGGACCTTCTTATTGACGATGAAACACAGAAATTGCATCGGAATTGAACACAAAATGCACAATGCCGACTTACGTACAAGAAGACTGACTCTTCTGACTGTCTATGAATTGAATCTTTCCTGTGAGACCAGTTTTCAATTCCGATGCTTCACTTCAGGTTTACTGTACGCCTTGAACCCTCTTATTGACGATGAAACATAGAAATTGCATCGGAATTAAATACAAAATGCACAACGCCGACTTAAGTTCAAGGTGACTAACTCTTCTTACTGTCTATGTTTTGAACCTTTCCTGTGAGACCAGTTTTAGATTCCGAAGTTTCATTTCAGGTTTACTGTATCCCTTGGACCTTGATATTGACGATTAAACACAGTAATTCCATCAGAATTAAATACAAAAGGCACAATGCCAACTTAAGTGCAAGAAGACTGACTCTTCTTACTGTCTATGCTTTGTACCTTTCCTATGAGACCTGTTTCGGATTCCGATGCTTGACTTTAGGTATACTGTATCCCTTGGACCTTCTAGTTGACGATGAAACATAGAAATTGCATCGGAAATAAATACAAAAGGCAAAATGCCCAGTTATGTACAAGAAAACTGACTCTTCTTACTGTCTATGTTTTGAGCCTTTCCTGTGAGACCAGTTTTAGATTCCGATGCATCACTTCAGGTTAACTGTATCCCTTGGACCTTCTCATTGACGATGAAACACAGAAATTGCATCGGAATTAAATACAAAAGGCACAATGCCAACTTAAGTACAATAAGACTGTTTCTTCTTACTGTCTATGGGTTGAACCTTTCCTGTTAGACCAGTTTTAGATTCCGATGCTTCACTTCAGGTTTACGGTATCCCTTGGACCTTCTTATTGCCGATGAACACAGAAATTACAGCGGAATTAAGTACAAAAGGCAAATTGCCGACTTAAGTACAAGAGGACTGACTCTTCTTACTGTCCATGTTTTGAACCTTTCCTGTGAGACCAGTTTTAGATTCCGATGCTTCACGTCAGGTTCACTGAATCCCTTGTACCTTCTTATTGATGATGAAACACAGAAATTGCATCGGAATTAAATACAAAAGGCACAAAACCGACTTAAGTACAAGCAGAATGACTTTTCTTACTGTCTATGCTTTAAACCTTTCCTGTGAGACCAGTTTTAGATTCTGATGCTTCATTTCTGGTTTACTGTATCCCTTGGACCATCATATTGACGATTAAACACAGTAATTAAACAGGAATTAAATTCAAAAGGCACAATGCCGACTTAGATACAAGAAGACTGACTCTTCTTACAGTCTCTGGGTTAAACCTCTTCTGTGAGACCAGTTTTAGATTCCGATGCTTCACTTCAGGCTTACGGTATCCCTTGGACCTTCTTTTTGGCGATGATCACTGAAATTGCATCGGAATTAAGTACAAAAGGCACATTACCGACTTAAGTACAATAGGACTGACTCTTCTTACTGTCTATGTTTTGAACCTTTCCTGTGAGACCAGTTTTAGATTCCGATGCTTCACGTCAGGTTCACTGAATCCCTTGGACCTTGATATTGACGATTAAACACAGTAATTCCATCGGAATTAAATACAAAAGGCACAATGCCAACTGAAGTACAAGAAGACTGACTCTTCTTACTTTCTATGTTTTGAACCTTTCTTGTGAGACCAGTTTTAGATTCCGATGCCTCATTTCACGTTTACTGTATCCCATGGACCTTTTTATTGACGATGAAACACAGAAATTGCATCATAATTAAATACAAAAATCACAATGACGACTTAAGTACAAGAGGACTGACTCTTCTTACATTCCATGATTTGAGCCTTTCCTGTGCGACCAGTTTTACATATCGCTGCTTCACTTCAGGTTTACAATATCCCTTGGACGTTCTTAATGACGATGAAACACAGACATTGCATCGGAACTAAATACAAGACGCAAAATTCCAAATTATGTACATGAAGACTGACTCTTCTTACTGTCTATGATTTGAACCTTTCCTGTGAGACCAGTTTTAGATTCCGATGCCTCACTTCAGGTTTACTGTATCCCTTGGACCTTCTCATTGACGATGAAACACAGAAATTGCATCGGAATTAAGTAAAAAAGGCACAATGCCGACTTAGGTACAAGAGGACTCACTCTTCTTACTGTCTATGTTTTGAACCTTTTTTGTGAGACCTGAGGTGAAGCATCGGAATATAAACCTGTCTCACAGGGAAGGCTCAAAACTTTGACGGTAAGAAGAGTCAGTCTTCCTGTACTTAAGACGGCATTGTGCCTTTTGTATATAATTCAGGTGCAAATTCTGAGTTTCATCGTCAATTAGAAGGTTAACTGTATCCCTTGCACCGACTTATTCACGATGAAACACAGAAATTGAATCGGATTTCAATCCAAAAGGCACAATGCCGAATTAAGTACAAGAAGACTGACGCATCTCACTGTCTATGTTTTGAACCGTTCCTGTGAGACCAGTTTTAGATTCCGATGCATCACATCAGGTTTACTGTATCTCTTGGACCTTCTTATTGACGATGAAACACCGAAATGGCATCGGAATTAAATACAATATGCACAATGCCGACTTAAGTACAAGAGGACTGACTCTTCTTACATTCCATGATTTGAGCCTTTCCTGTGCGACCAGTTTTAGTTATCGATGCTTCACTTCAGGTTTACTGTTTCCCTTGGACCTTCTTACTGACGATGAACCACAGAACATGCAACGGAATGAAATACAAAACGCACAAAGCCGACTTATGTACAAGAAGACTGACTCATCTTACTGTCTATGATTTGAACCTTTCCTGTGAGACCAGTTTTAGATTCCGATGCTTCAGTCAGGTTTACTGTATCTCTTGGACCTTCTTATTGACGATGAAACACAGAAATGGCATCGGATTTAAGTACAAAATGCAGAATGCCGACTTAAGCACAAGAGGACTGACTTTTCTTAGATTCTATGATTTGAGCCTTTTCTTGTGAGACCAGTTTTAGATTCCGATGCTTCACTTCAAGTTTACTGTATCACTTTGATCTTCTTAGTTACGATGAAACACAGAAATTGCATCGGAATTAAACACAAAAGACACAATGCCGACTTAAGTACAAGAAGACTGACTCGTCTTACTGTCTATGATTCGACCTTTTAGTGTGAGACCAGTTTTAGATTCCGATGCTTTACTTCAGGTATACTGTATCCCATGGACCTTCTTATTGACGATGAAACACATAAATTGCTTCGGAATTAAATACAAAAGTCACAATGCCGACTTAAGTACAAGAGGACTACCTCTTCTTACATTCTATGAATTGAGCCTTTCCTATGCGACCAGTTTTAGATGTCGATGTTTCACTTCAGGTTTACAGTATCCCTTGGACCTTCTTATTGGCGATGAAACACTGAATTTGCATCGGAATTAAATACAAAAGGCACAATGCCGACTTAACTACAAGAAGACTGACTCTTCTTACTGTCTATGTTTTGCGCCTTTGCTGTGAGACCAGTTTTAGATTCCAATGCTTCACTTCAGGTTTACTGTATCCCTTGGACCTTCTTATTGACTTTGAACCACAGAACTTGCAACGGAATGAAATACAAAAGGCACAATGCCAACTTCAGTACAGGAATACTGACTCTTCTTACCATTTAGGATTTGAGCCTTTCTTGTGCGACCACTTTTACATATCGATGCTTCACTTCAGGTTTACAGTATCTCTTGGACCATCACATTGACGATGAAACACAGAAATTGCAGCGGAATTAAATACAAAACGCACAATGCCAACTTATGTACAAGAAGACTCACTCTTCTTACTGTCTATGTTTGAACCTTTCCAGTGAGATCAGTTTTAGATTCCGATGCTTCACTTCAGGTTTACTTTATCCCTTGGACTTTCTTATTGACGGTGAAACACAGAAATTGCATCGGAACTAATTACGAAAGGCACTATGCCGACTTAAGTTCAAGATGCCTGACTCGTCTTACTGTTTATGCTTTGAACCTTACCTGTGATACCAGTCTAAGATTCCGATGTTTCACTTCAGGTTTACTGTATCCCTTGGAACTTCTTTTTGACGATGAAACGCAGTAATTGCATCGGAATTAAATACAAATGGCACAATGCCGACTTAACTACAAGAAGACTGACTCTTCTTGCTGTCTATGGTTTGCACCTTTCCTGTGAGACCAGTTTTAGATTCCAATGCTTCACTTCAGGTTTACTGTATCTCTTGGACCGTCTTATTGACGATGAAACACAGAAATTGCGTCGGAATTTAATACAAATGCACGATGCCGACTTATGTACAAGAAGACTGACTATTCCTGCCGTCTATGATTTGAGCCTTTCCTGTGCGACCAGTTTTAGATATCGATGCTTCACTTCAGGTTTACTGTATCCCTTGGATCTTCTTACTGACGACGAAACACAGAAATGGCATCGGAATTAAATACAAAAGGCACAATGCCGACTTAAGTACAAGATGACTGACTCTTCGTCCTGTCTATGTTTTTTACCTTTCCTGTGAGACTAGCTTTAGATTCCGATGCTACACTTCAGGTTTACTGTATCCCTTGGACCTGCTTATTGACGATGAAACACAGAAATTGCATCGGAATTAAATACATAAGGCACAATGCCGACTTAAGTACAAGAAGACCAACTCCTCTTACTGTCTATGATTTGAACCTTTCCTGTGAGACCAGTTCTAGATTCCAATGCTTCACTTCAGGTTTACTGTTTCCCTTGGACATTCATATTGACGATGAAACACAGAAATTGCATCGGAATTAAATACAAAAGGCACAATACCGACTTATTTACAAGAAGACTGAATCTTCTTACTTTCTATGATTTGGCCCTTCCTGTGAGACCAGTTTTAGATGTCGATGCTTCACTTCAGGTTTACTGTATCCCTTGGACCCTCTTATTGACGATGAAACACAGAAATTTCGTCGGAATTAAGTACAAAAGGCACAAGGCCGACTTAGGTACAAGAAGAAAGACTCTTCTTACTGTCTATGATTTGAACCTTTCCTGTGAGACCAGTTTTAGACTCCGATGGTTCTCTTCAGGTTTTCTGTATCCCTTGGACCTGCTTATTGACGATTAAACACAGAAATTGCATCGGAATTAAATACATAAGGCAAAATGCCGACTTAAGTACAAGAAGACTAACTCCTCTCACTGTCTATGATTTGAACCTTTCCTGTGAGACCAGTTTCAGATTCCGATGCTTCACTTCAGGTTTGCTGTGTCCCTTGGACCTTCTTATTGACGATGAAACACAGAAATTGCTTCGGAATTAAATGCAAAAGGTACAAGGCCCACTAAAGTTTAAGAAGACTGACTCTTCTTTCTGTCTATGATTTGAGCATTTCTTGTGAGACCAGTTTTAGATTCCGATGCTTCGCTTCAGGTCTACTGCATCCCTTGGACCTTCTTCTTGACGATGAAACACAGAAATTGCATCGGAATTAAAAACAAAAGGTACATTGCCGACTTAAGTACAAGAAGACCGACTCTTCTTACTGTCTATGCTTTGAACCTTTCCTGTGAGACCTGTTTTAGATTCAGATGCCTTACTTCAGGTGTACTGTAACCCTTGGACTTTCTTATTGACGATCAAACACAGAAATTGCGTCGGAATTAAATACAGAAGGCACAGTGCAGACATAAGTACAAGAAGACTGACTCTTCTTACTGTCGATGTTTTGAACGTTTCCCGTGAGACCAGATTTAGATTCCAATGCTTCACTTCAGCTTTCCCTTATCCCTTGGACCTTCTTTTTGGCGATGAAACACAGAAATTGCATCGGAATAAAATACAAAATGCACAATGCCGACTCAACTACAAGAAGACTGACTCTTCTTCCTTTCTATGTTGTGAACCTTTCCTGTGAGACTAGCTTTAGATTCCGCTGCTTCACTTCAAGTTTATTGTATCCCTCGGACGTTCTTATTGACGATTAAACACAGAAATTGCATCGGAATAAAATACAAAAGGCACAAGGCCGACTTAAGTACAAGGAGACTGTCTCTTCTTACTGTCTATGATTTGAGCCTTTCCTGTGAGACCAGGTCTGGATACCGATGCTTCACATCAGGTTTACTGTATCCCTTAGACCTTCATATCGACGATGTAACACAGAAATTGCATCGGAAGTAATTGCAAAAGGCAGAATGCCGACTTAAGTACAAGAAGACTGACTCTTCTTACTGTCTATGTTTTGAACCATTCCAGTGAGACCAGTTTTAGATTCCGATGCTTCGCTTCAGGTTTACTGTTTCCCTTGGACCTTCATATTGACGATGAAACACAGAAATTGCATCGGAATTAAATACAAAACGCACAAGGCCCACTCAAGTACAAGAAGACTGTCTCTTCTTTCTGTCTATGATTTGAGCATTTCTTGTGAGACCAGTTTTAGATTCCGATGCTGCACTTCAGGTTTACTGTATCCCTTGCACCTTCTTATTGATGATGAACGACAGAAATTGCAACGGAATTAAATACAAAAGGCACAATGCCGACTTAAGTCCAAGAAGACTTTCTCTTTTTACTGGCTATGTTTTGAACCTTTCCTATGAGACCAGTTTTAGATTCCGATGCTTCACTTCAGGTTTACTGTATCCCTTGTACCGACTTATTGACGATGAAACACAGAAATTGCTTCGGAATTATATACAAAAGGCACAATGCCGACTCAAGTACAAGAAGATTGACGCTTCTTACTGTCTATGTTTTGAACCTTTCCTGTGAGACCAGTTTTAGATTCCGATGCCCCACCTCAGGTTTACTGTATCACTTGGACCTTCTTATTAACGATGAAACACAGAAATGGCATCGGAATTAAATACAAAAGGCACAATGCCGACTTATGTAGAAGAAGACTGATTCTTCTTACCGTCTATGTTTTTTAACTTTTCCTGTGAGACCACTTTTAGATTCCGATGCTTCACTTCTGTTTTCCTGTATCCCTTGGAGCTTCTTATTGGCGATGAAACACAGAAATTGCATCGGAATTAAATACAAAAGGCACAATGCCGACTTAAGTACAAGAGGACTGACTCTTCTGACATTCTATGATTTGAGCCTTTCCTGTGGGGCCAGTTTTAGATATCGATGCTTCACTGCAGGTTTACTGTATCCCTTGGACCTTCTTACTGACGATGAAACACAGAAATTGCATCGTAATTAAATGCAAAAGGCGCAATGCCGACTTAAGTAGAAGAAGACTGACTCTTCTTACTGTCTATGCTTTGAACCTTTCCTGTGAGACCTGTTTTAGATTCAGATGCCTTACTTCAGGTTGACAGTATCCCTTGGACTTTCTTATTGACGATCAAACACAGAAATTGCATCGGAATTAAATACAGAAGGCACAGTGCAGGCCTAAGTACAAGAAGACTGACTCTTCTTACTGTCTATGCTTTGAACCTTTCCTGTGAGACTAGTTTTAGATTCCGATGCATCACTTCAGGTTTACTGTATCCCTTGGACCTTCTACTTGACGATGAAACACAGAAATTGCATCGGAATTAAATACAAAAGGCACAATGCTGACTTAAGTACAAGAAGACTGACTCTTCTAGCTGTCTATGTTTTGAACCTTTCCTGTGGGACCAGTTCTCAATTCCGATGCTTCGCTTCTGTTTTACTGTATCCCTTGGACCTTCTCATTGACGATGAAACACTGAAATTGCATCGGAATTAAATACAAAAGGCACAAGGATGACTTAAGTACAAGAAGACTGTCTCTTCTTACTGTCTGTGATTTGAGCCTCTCCTGTGAGACCAGGCCACGCTAAATATTTGGTAGAATGTCTGTCCCGCGACGGCACGTGAAAATACGACAATACGCAAACTGAAACTAGATAATGAAAATCATCCCAGAATTAACACTTCACTTGAAATGTTTTCATGGTTCCGCGTATCTCTAGTAACTTAATACGGCACCCGAGGCTGTTTGTAGCAGTGACACTGATGCGACGCGACTCCCGACACAGATGGCGTGTCATTCAGCGTCTGGATAGAACTGGGGTCTTGCTTCCGCGCGCAAAGGTCTTATATATAAAGCCGCGGTGCGGACGGCTAAGGGAACGCCTGATCAAATCCGCTCTCCCGACTAGCTGCTGGGCTAGTAACGCACCACTTCAAGTTACATAATAATTTATAACTTCTTTTGCTGATGGCCGATGAAGTTCTTAATTTAAACGTGCATTCAGCACGCAGGTAAGTATTGATAATAAAATTTTTACGTGGTTAAGTTAAATATTTTGGGCGAGAGAATTAATTAAATTACACTGCACGCAGTAGAGGTGCTCTGAACTGGCCCTTTTGAGATCCGCTATCGCTATTACTTTATAGTTATTCAAAAGAAACTTTTCACATCTTCATAGTCATAGCGGACCTCCAATCTATTTAAATCTAAACATCCTAGCCGTATTTATTAGCCTACTTAATCTATCTTGCTTCCTTCAGATTTGAGATGAAAACCAGAAAATCATGAATTTCCACTAAAATCTTAATTTGAGAAATCCAAAGTACTGTTTTTATTAAATCATTACGAAAGATGAATCTAAATATAAATTTTGAAGTCTCTAGCTCTTTTCTGTTGCGCCAATGATTTTTCAGAAAAACGTACAAATTTCGAAAATGGCTGAAGTTATCGGACTGATATCTAACACACATTAATTTAGCATTATTCCTGACATGCTAGAAAAGTTTTAGGTCATTTGCTTGATTTTTAAGGTATTGCGCAACATTTATGACGTCAGAGCTAGTTACAGCAGACTGGCTGGCACACAATGGAAACTGATTTGAATTTACTACAGCATGAGTAGGCTGCTTCCCTACATCACCCTCTACTTAAATTTTTTTTGTTTATGAATGTTAATGAATTAAAAACAAATTTAATTACAGAAAGGGAAGCAAGAGTACAGTTTAACTCCCTATGAAAATCAAAATTGAAATATAAACCTGCAGAAACATTAAAGAAAACTGATTACCTACATTAGTTATTTAAATTGTAGGCATGTTCAGTGCCTTTTAAACAATGTCATTACTCAAAAATTTATGCAAAGTCAATGAAATATTTTGGCATACATATTGCCTTAGACAAACAAACACATACAAATTGAAAAATTATAAAAATCTTAGATCCATTAAATACATTAAATACATTTTTACATACACAAATTCAAAGAAAATATCATGATACATAAACAGATGATTATCTCTTAGCAGTCTTTTCTAAACCTGAAAGAAAAGTTCACAAATAATTTTTACACACGTGGTTGTGGCCGCTTTGGCTGGCGTCCCACACTTCCATTCACAAGGGTAGAGGAGGGGAAGTTGCTATGGTGTGCGTCCTTCACGTTCTCTCTAAATTACATGGGGGAAAGGGGAGTGGTCACTGTGAGTTGTGTCCAAGTCACTCCACGCTTTCACGCAGCTACCAGGCTGCCATTATCTGGTTTGTCCTGTAGAACAAACAAAAAGAGTGCCTTAGACTCTGTTCACTTAATATCTATGGGTGGGTCACAATGAAATGGGGATATATACATTTTCTCCTTCAATATTTTGCTGGAACAAAGTTAACAGAGCTTTTTCAGTATTACTCTCGCGGTTACTTAACTGTCATAAAATCGTTAAACAAATGGCTCAAAACGCCTTTAGTCATGTATTAGAGAAAATTTATGCTCCTAAGGCATACAATCATAAATCATATTTAATCTGAATTTATTATTTCTGGGCCGGAACACTGAACCAATGCTCGGTACATTCCTGATACCTTTGTATTTTAAACACTTAACTGACTCATCTTTGATTACCTTATTCTTAGAGATAGTATGAGTATGATTAGTGGTTGTTTTCTCAGCTTCTTTGTACATGTGAGTAACTTTTGGTAACAGTACAGTTGTGAGTGTTCAAAACACACTACGTTTAGTTGACTACTAAATCCACTTATTGGTCCTCTGCTGTTGTCAGTTCCACATCTGCAATTAGGTACTTACTTACTTTGAAGTGTATTTCTGCTGAGCTAAAATAATGTTTCACATCTGTCAGTATGTTATTTATTTATTTTGCTAGTGTATGTACTTATTTAACACTCACTCTATTAATATTTAAAGCATAGGATAGCACATTTATTTCATATTCATAGTGTACTGCAGCTGATTAGTTTGCTCATGTGGCAATCCATTTCCACTCGATCGGATGCTGAAACCTCAGGTAGTCTCTCTCAGACCTACCACTAAAGTGCATCAAGTAATTATGGACGAGCGTAATGCTAAATTCCTTAAACCTATAGGACACCATGAGCTGCTCTGTCTCATCTAACATAAGGGTACCTATGGTCGCATTCACGCCTCCAACTCATAACCTCAATACGTGTAGGTGTATCCTGTCACACACTACACTAAAATAATGGCCAGCTCCAACCTTATAAATACTTCAGGGACGTGTCCTTCACGTCTCAACCACAAACACTGCTCAATTCTATTACACTGCCTTTCCTTGCTACACCAGGTGAGTTTAATCTTACAACTTATCTGCATTTTTTTTCATAACACTAAGCACTCTCTCTTACTATTTCTTAGTTAGCTCTAATGCATACATTAGGTTTCACTACCACTTCAGATCCTGCTTGTACATAAATTCATATATCTTTTTAAGTTACTGTTGGTGGACCATTTCCAATAAAACAACACTTTGTACTTACTATATTACCAGGGTACTATACATAATTGTTACTCAAATACATTGTATCTTAATTACATCATACTTCTCTATTGTTTGTCACTATTAGGTTTGTCACATTAGGTATTTTTCTTCACTAATCGGTAGATAGAATGGTTACATAACTCATGTATTGATAGCCATGACAGAAAATTTTCATGTCTGGAAAGAAGAGGTCAAAATTTTTTGAGGACAGGAAAGAGGAAGAATGAGTGAGACCTGAAAGGGAAAGAAGATCTCACACAGCTGGGACTGCACAGCTGCCACACTGTGTAGAGGTTACAGAACAACCTCCTCCCTACAGCATTCATTAGCTTAATGCTGGCTTGACAGTCATAACGGAAAATTTTAGTATTTGGAAAGAAAATGTCGAAAATTTTAGTGGATAGGAAAGAGGAAGAATGAGTGAGACCTGAAATGGAAAGAAGATCTCACACAGCTGGGACTGCACAGCTGCCACACTGTGTAGAGGTTACAGAACAACCTCCTCCCTACAGCATTCATTTACTACCTATGAATTTCTTTAGGTCGATCACGTTCCTGAGACCTAATAGCTTCTTACTTTTAGGGTACTCTAGCCTATATGCATTGGCATGTGGGTTTCCTATGATCCTGAAAGGTCCTTGGTATACGAACATGAATTTCTTTGCTTCTGCATTTACTTTCTTTGATTTTTCTTTGGTTTTGACAAGGACTAATTGACCTATTTCAAAGCTAGTAGGTACAGCTTTTGCGTCATGACGCTTCTTCCTTTCCAACGCTCTTTTTCTCATATTAGCCCTAGCCTTTAGTTTCTTCTCGTCTGTGGATATTTGCGTTAGAATAGGGAATTCTACCATATCTGCAATTACATTGTGCGGTTCTTGGCCAAACATCAATTCGCAAGGTGCAAAACCAGTTGCATCATGTCTTAAGTTGTTAATTACATTCTCAAAATACTTTATGTGCTCTGCCCAACTTGAGTGTTTCCGAGCACAATAAGTTCTGCAAAGCGTATTCAATTCTCTCATAATACGTTCACTCATATTTCCTTGGGGGAAATATGCAGATATTTTCAGATGTTTCACGCCGGCCTTATCTAGACATTCCTTAAATCTATCAGAAGTAAATTGAGGCCCATTGTCTGACAGCAAATTCTTCGGAACGCCAACGTTCACGAAGAAATCTTTTTCCAACTTTTCAACCAATGTTTTAGCATTTGCTCTTTTAATTGGGTATAGCTTAACATAGTTACTGAATCCATCCACAATAACAAAAACATGGGTGCAACCACCTCTCGAAACAGGAAGAGGGCCAAACAAATCACAAGCCAGTAATTCTAGGGTTTCAGTTGGCTCTACTGAATGCATATCTCCTTGTATTCTGATGTTAGCAGCACGGACTTTCTGGCACACTACACAAGATGCTAGGCGCTTGGCCACCCGGCGGTGCATGTTGTCAAACACAACCTTCTCTCTTAATTTTGCAATGCACTTCTTTGCACCGTAGTGCCCATACCTCAGGTGTACATAGTCGATTAGTAAGTCTACATGTTGTGAGGGAAAGCACAGCTTCCACTCAGAAATACCTATCTTTTTCCTCCTAAACAGAATACCTTTATGCAAACAATAGTATTGCGAAACCTTAGGATAGTTCGCATTTCCTACATAGCTCTTCACTAATTTCAGTTGGTCATCTGCATTCTGCTCACGTCTCAAGTTCTTAATCACTCTCTTTAATGCACTTTCTTCCTTTACTTCGTGCAATGCAAACATTCGAACTTCATTTAGGTCTGTTGCTGTAATTCCCGCGCCATCACAGAGCTCCGCACTTCTAGATAACCCATCAGCTACCAGATTGTCTTTCCCTTGAATATATCTAACCTCAAGGTCAAACTGCTGGAGATACAATGACCATCTTACCAAACGAGAATTCCTCAACTTAGAGGTCTTTAACAAGGTCAACGCCTTATGGTCACTGTAAACAATTATCTTGTGACCTAATAGATACTGCTCAAACTTCTGTACCCCAAATACAATTGCCAATGCTTCCAGTTCTGAGATGCCATAATTTCTCTCTGCCGCCTGAAAAGATCGACTTGCGAAAGCTATAGTCTTGTGCACCTCTTGTTCGTTTTCTATTTCTACTTGGAATATCTCCACAGCTATACCATAGCCACTAGCATCAACAGACATGCAGAATGGTTTTTCAAAATCAGGATGATGTAAAATTGGACTATTAATTAAAGATTGTTTAAGCACCTCAAACGCCTGTTGACATTCTGCTGTCCAAACCCAAGGGGTATTCTTTTTCAGCAGGAGGTGAAGACAGGGAGCATTAAAAGCCTGATCACTAACAAAACGCCTATAGAAGCCGAAAAGACCGAACATTGATCTCAACTGCTTCTTGTTTCTGGGAGCCTCAAATTTTTCAATGACTGCTAGCTTGCCTGGGTCAGGCAGAATACCTTTTCCACTTATCCTATATCCCAAGAAACCTATTTCCTCTTTAACGCACTCTGTCTTTTCAATCTTTAGCTTCATGCCACCTCTCTCAATAGCCTCTAACACTTCCTCTAATAAAGCTATGTGTTCTTCCCAGGTAGGAGTTGCTATTAACAGATCATCTACGTAGACTGTTATTTTATTACTTAAATCTGGTCCTAAAACATGGCACATCACACGTACGAAGGCACAAACAGAGATATTAAGTCCGAAAGGTACCACACGGTATTGGTAACAAACTCCTTCGTACGAGAAAGCTGTGTACTTCCTTGAACTTTCCGCCAGTGGCAAATTCCAATATCCACACGTGATGTCCATAGAAGTTAAGAATTTTACTCCCAGGAACTTTTGCAATAACTCGTCCATGTTCTGCGGTCTATCACTTTCCCTAACCACTATTTCATTCAACCAACGAGCGTCCAAGACCAATCTGACACTCCCGTCTTTTTGGTACAACAACAAGAGGATTATTGTACTCACTGACCGCTTTTTCAATCACACCCCATTCTATCATTCTCTGTATTTCCTTTCGAACTGCCTCCTTCCTAGCTACATGTATTTGGTATGGCTTCCTGAAAAACACTTGGCCAGGTTTCACCTTTAATTGACATTCATAACCTTTGACCAATCCAGGTCGACCTGAAAATACCTTATGATGCCTTTTTAAAAACTGTCTCAGTTCTTCCTTCTCATTAGCTGAAATTTTATCGATTTCCTGCAATTTAGCATCTATTTTGTCCAAAATAATTGCTTCTTCTTCTTCTGTGTTCAGCTTACTTGTACTAAGATTAACACCTTCGTCCCAATACCTCCTATTTTTCAGAACTCGTATAGGCAGCTCCCAAGTTTCATTATCAGTTACTACATGTTTATCACTAAAAGGTACTATAATTACTCCAGTTATTGGCAAGACCATTTTTAACTGGCTTCTTTCAAAGTCAACAACACTCTGATATTTTGACAAGAAATCTATGCCAATTAAAACCTCAATAATGAGAGTGTTTACAATTAAACATGGATGATCAATTAAATTACCATTAATGTTAAAGGGTAGTAAAGCTTCTTGCTTTACAGTTTTTGAAACCTTGCCAGTAGCACCAATTATTCTTAGTCCTGATACCCTCATGACTGTAAGCTTGTCTTTACCAGGTAATGCATCAAAGAAGGACTGAGATATTGCACTCACCTCACTTCCACTGTCTAAGAGACAACGTACATTGATACCCAACATATTCACTATTATTATAGAGTGGCTTATTCTAGGTTGTACAGGTGGTTCCTCAAATTCATCCAATAGTTCCTTTTGGATTTGTCTCCAACTAAAGTGATCGACATCTGTCTTCATTATATTTAGGTCACAGTGTGTAGGGGTTTCCTGAATTACATTTTCAGCTGCCTTTTCCAGTCGGTCTATTAATTTTAAATCGAAACACCGCACGACTTCATTACATTTAGTTTGCTGAACGTGACCCAAATTACTGTAGTCTGGTCGCTCGTCCCTATCGTTACACTGCTGCGCCTTCTCTTTCTCTTCCCACTTAGAAAGCGCCTCCAGACCGGGCATAACACTAGTTACAGCTGAACCACTTTTACCATTATCGTCGGTTTCCTTCTCAAGTAACAACTGGTCACAGCTACTGGGTTCATCGAACCTCAACAGCCTACCCTCTACATTCTCACTTATCTCCTGTCCTAAATCTATTAGTACATTATCAACATCCTGCACAGGCACTTTAGATAAGAGCACATCATCCTCATCGTAAATATAAGCATGAATTTCTTCTGCTTCTTCACCTGTCAATTCAGTATTTTGTAGCTCGTCCCTATCGTTACACTGCTGCGCCTTTTCTTTCTCTTCCCAGTTAGAAAGCGTCTCTAACACGGTATCTATCAAATACTGTGAGTGATCTAATATTTCTGCTGTATTCTTAGGTGCTACCGACTCTTCATCCACATGTTCAGTTTGAGTATTCTGATCTGTCTTACCAATTCCCTTAACTACTGGCTTAGGAAAAGTAACTGTTATATCATAGCCAGTAATGCCACCCGAGCCCGCTGCCAAAAGGTTGGCAGCATCAAAGTCCGGACGCCGTCCGCATAAGCAGCGCCAGCGAGACAGGAAATCGCCGCAAGTGTGCGCGCGCCACCGCTGGCTTCTGGGTTCTTAAGCGCTGGAGTCGCGAGCGCTAGGACAGTTCTGTATTCGCCGCTCAGTTGTATACTCGCCACCGAACTGTGTACTTGCTAATGTTTTACACTTCAACATAACATCAGCTGACCAACGCATGGCGTCACCTGCTAAATGTCTTTTAATAAATGAGATTTTCTCTCGTTCAGACCAAGTTGGTGGAATCACATCTTCAAAATCGTTCCAGAAATCTAGCGGGTGGATATTTTTATCTGGATCGAACCGCAAGAACTGCCGACACCCGATAAAAGCGGCGTTTGCAGCTACAACTTGTTGTATGCTACCATTACCAGAAGTTACTGAAGCTACTTTACTCTCAATGTTAGCAATGTTAGTGCTAATATTTTCTACTTTCATTTCAACATTATCTACTCTTTGCACAATATGAGTAGTATCACTTTTGATTGCATCTACGTCTGCTTGACATGTGTTTACTTTTATATTAACATCTTTAAATCTATCTGAGCACAGTTCAGATTCCGCCTCGATCTTTTCTGTTAACTTGTGCTCCAACTTCGCATCTTCCATTTGGAAGTCTTTGCGAACCTCAGCAACTTCGGATTTAACTGTTTTATACATTTCAGAAAACTGTTGAGCAACCTTTTTCTTAATATCCTCATGATTGCAATCAATTTTACAATTCAAACTGTCTAGATCCTCTTTCAACTTATTGCAACCAGCCTTGAAGGCATCGTCCATTACCTCCAATCGTTTATTAAAATTAGTTTGACTGGCCACAATCCTGTTATTTACCTCAATTATATTAGATTTTAATTCAGCATTACTGCTTTTGACCTGTTCACTTATTTCAGACTTTAATTCAGCATTCATTCTAGCATTACTGGCTGACATTTCATCATTATTGGATTCTAATTTATTGTCCATTGCCTCAAACCGTTTATTAAAATTTGTTTGACTGGCCCCCATTTCAGACTTTAATTCAGCTGTCATTTGTGCATTACTGGCAGCTATTGCTTGTAATATAACATTTAAATCAATAGCCTCAGCATCTTTGGGTTGCTCACTAGCTGGCTTTTTATCACACTCAGGTGACAAAAAACTAGCTCCAATACCAGAATCATCAAAACTAAATGAAACTTCTGATTGATTAGTCATATCTAACTTCTCCTTCTTAAACTCTACCATCTCTGATGACTGTTTCATTTTTAATTCATCAGAGAAACTATCATCCATTAAATTTACAATTTCTACCTTCCGCTTTACTACAGGGGTCTCTATTATTGAATCATTGCCCCTTCCCACACTACTGACAGGAGACAATACTTCATATTTCACTTTAACATTACTACTTTCATGCATATTTACACTTGAACCGTTGTCTGGACTTACAGTTCCCTCAACAGACATAGGTTCTGATATAAGTTTAACCTCAGTTTTGCCGGTTCCATCGCCGACAGTTTTTTAGTGCAGGTTAGTAAAAATTTTAACAGCTTTTCACTTAACTTAGTTCCTTCTGCACGAAGTATGGCGTTGCCGGCGCGGCGTACCAGGATTTCTGGTGCGACGTGGCACGTTGAACTGCAGACGGCTCTCCGACGGCTGTTGTGTGTTTGCGTGGCCCGCAATTGCAGGCGCTGCGCCGGCTGCTCCAGCGGACGACTGCGGTGCGGCGAGACTGGCTTCTCGCGATGCCGGCAGCACCGCTAGACTCAGTGCCAGCTCCGTCAATCCAGATGCGTTGTTAATCCAATTGCGTCGTCCACATGCACACGTAACACTTTCACTGTTCTATTACTCAGCTGCGTGTCGCATTCCACTCGCGAATCCGAATAGTAAAAAAAAAAATCACTTTCACTTAGTTCAGTTTTCCCGGCCGATGCACCATATGTGGGGCGGCGGATAAGTTGTAAAAATCATCTAATTGCTGTATAAATGCTTGCATGTTGAATTAGTTTCTGGCTTTTAGAATGTTGTTAATGCTGTCTTTCGCCGTTCTCAACACTGGCTCTTTATTTACTTTTTAGCACCCAGAAAGTGATTTAACAAAACGTGGAGCTAGTAATTAGAGATCCTAGTGCCCACTTCATTTGAGAATATCATTATAGCTGCAGCTTATAGCTCTGAGGAATTAGGAGATTGTCTGGGATTTCTAATCAAAAAACGGTTTTCCAAAATAGTTGAGTATATTCTGAAACTCACTGATAAAAAACACAAGTATCCCTACAACCTAACTAACAGAGCAGTTCAGAGTCTAATGCGCTGATGCAACTATAAATGTCCGAATTAAATGTTAAAAAGAATGCTCGCCATAATTTGATGAAAATATTTCATCAAACGCCACTCTAAATATTTGGTAGAATGTCTGTCCCGCGACGGCACGTGAAAATACGACAATACGCAAACTGAAGCTAGATAATGAAAATCATCCCAGAATTAACACTTCACTTGAAATGTTTTCATGGTTCCGCGTATCTCTAGTAACTTAATACGGCACCCGAGGCTGTTTGTAGCAGTGACACTGATGCGACGCGACTCCCGACACAGATGGCGTGTCATTCAGCGTCTGGAGAGAACTGGGGTCTTGCTTCCGCGCGCAAAGTTCTTATATATAAAGCCGCGGTGCGGACGGCTAAGGGAACGCCTGATCAAATCCGCTCTCCCGACTAGCCGCTGGGCTAGTAACGCACCACTTCAAGTTACATAATAATTTATAACTTCTTTTGCTGATGGCCGATGAAGTTCTTAATTTAAACGTGCATTCAGCACGCAGGTAAGTATTGATAATAAAATTTTTACGTGGCTAAGTTAAATATTTTGGGCGAGAGAATTAATTAAATTACACTGCACGCAGTAGAGGTGCTCTGAACTGGCCCTTTTGAGATCCGCTATCGCTATTACTTTATAGTTATTCAAAAGAAACTTTTCACATCTTCATAGTCATAGCGGACCTCCAACCTATTTAAATCTAAACATCCTAGCCGTATTTATTAGCCTACTTAATCTATCTGGCTTCCTTCAGATTTGAGATGAAAACCAGAAAATCATGAATTTCCACTAAAATCTTAATTTGAGAAATCCAAAGTACTGTTTTTATTAAATCATTACGAAAGATGAATCTAAATATAAATTTTGAAGTCTCTAGCTCTTTTCTGTTGCGCCAATGATTTTTTCAGAAAAACGTACAAATTTCGAAAATGGCTGAAGTTATCGAACTGATATCTAACACACATTAATTTAGCACTATTCCTGACATGCTAGAAAAGTTTTAGGTCATTTGCTTGATTTTTAAGGTATTGCGCAACATTTATGACGTCAGAGCTAGTTACAGCAGACTGGCTGGCACACAATGGAAACTGATGTAAATTTACTACAGCGTGAGTAGGCTGCTTCCCTACAGTATCCCTTGGACATTCATATTGACGATGAAACACAGAAATTGCATCGGAATTAAATACAAAAGCCACAATGCCGACTTAAGTACAAGAGGAATGACTCTTCTTACATTCTATGATTTGAACCTTTCCTGTGAGACCAGTTTTAGATTCCGATGCCTCACTTCAGGTTTACTGTATCCCATGGAACTTCCTATTGACGATGTAACACAGAAATTGCATCGGAATTAATTACAAAAGGCAGAATGCCGACTTAAGTACAAGAAGACTGACTCTTCTTACTGTCTATGTTTTGAACCTTTCCTGTGAGACCAGTTTTAGATTCCGATGCTTCGCTTAAGGTTTACTGTATCGCTTGGACCTTCTTATTGACGATGAAACACAGAAATTGCATCGGTATTAAATACAAAAGGCACAATGCAAACTTAAGTACAAGAAGACTGACTCTTCTTACTGTCTATGTTTTGAACCCATCCTGTGAGACCAGTTTTATATTCAGATGCTTCACTTCAGGTTTACTGTATCCCTTGGACCTTCTTATTGACGACGAACGACAGAAACTGCAACGGAATTAAATACAAAGGGGCCAATGCCAACTTCAGTACAAGAAGACTGACTCTTCTTACTGTCTATGATTTGAACCATTCCTGTGAAACCAGTTTTAGATTCCGATGCTTCACTTCAGGTTTACTGTATCCCTTGGACCTTCTTATTGACGATGAAACACAGAAATTGCATCGGAATTAAATACAAAAGGCACAAGGCCCACTCAATACAAGAAGACTGACTCCTCTTACTGTTTATGATTTGAGCATTTCTTGTGAGACCAGTTTTAGATTCCGATCCTTCACTTCAGGTTTACTGTATCCCTTGGACCTTCTTATTGACGATGAAACACAGAAATTGCATCGCAATTAAATACAAAAGGCACAATGCCGACTTAAGTACAAGAAGACTGACTCTTCTTACTGTCTATGTTTTGAATCTTTCCTGTGAGACAACTTTTAGATTCCGATGCTTCACTTCTGTTTTACTGTATCCCTTGGAGCTTCTTATTGGCGATGAAACACAGAAATTGCATCGGACTTAAATACAAAAGGAACAATGCCGACTGAAGTAAAAGAGGACTGACTGTTCTTACATTCTATGATTGGAGCCTTTCCCGTGAGACCAGTTTTACATGTCGATGCTTCTCTTCAGTTTTACTGTATCCCTTGGACCTTCTTATTGACGATGAAACACAGATATTGCATCGGAATTAAATACAAAAGGCACAATGCCGACTTAAGTACAAGAAGACTGACTCTTCTTACTGTCTATGATTTGAACCTTTCCTGTGAGACCAGTTTCAGATTCCGATGCTTCACTTCAGGTTTTCTGTATCCCTTGCACCTTCTTATTGACGATGAAACACAGAAATTGCATCGGAATTAAATACAGAAGGCACAATGCCGACTTAAGGACAAGATGAAAGACTCTTCTTACTGTCTATGTTTTGTACCTTTCCTGTGAGACCAGTTTTAGATTCCGATGCTTCACTTCAGGCTTACTGTATCCCTTTGACCTTCTTAATGACGACGAAACACAGAAATTCCATCGGAATTAAATACAAAGGGGCCAATGCCAACTTCAGTACAAGAAGACTGACTCTTCTTACTGTCTATGTTTTGAACCATTCCTGAGAGACCAGATTTAGATTCCGATGCTTCACTTCAGGTTTACTGTATCCCTTAGACCATCCTATTGACGATGAAACACAGAAATTGCATCGGAAACAAATATAATTCGCACAATGCCGACTTAAGTACAAGAAGACGAACTCTTCTTACTGTCTATGATTTGAACCTTTCGTGTGAGACCAGTTTTAGATTCCGATGCTTCACTTCAGGTTTACTGTATCCCTTGGACCTTCTTATTGACGATGAAACACAGAAATTGCATCGCAATTAAATACATAAGGCACAATGCCGACATAAGTACAAGAAGACTGACTCTTCTTACTGTCTATGTTTTGAACCTTTCCTGTGAGACAACTTTTAGATTCCGATGCTTCACTTCTGTTTTACTGTATCCCTTGGAGCTTCTTATTGGCGATGAAACACAGAAATTGCATCGGACTTAAATACAAAGGGAACAATGCCGACTGAAGTACAAGAGGACTGACTGTTCTTACATTCTATGATTGGAGCCTTTCCTGTGAGACCAGTTTTAGATATCGATGCTTCACTTCAGGTTTACTGTATCCCTTGGACCTTCTTATTGATGATGAAACACAGAAATTGCATCGCAATTAAATACAAATGGCACAATGCCGACTTAAGTACAAGAAGACTGACTCTTCTTACTGTCTATGTTCTGAACCTTTCCTGTGAGACCAGATTTAGATTCCGATGCTTCACTTCAGGTTTACTGTATCCCTTAGACCATCCTATTGACGATGAAACACAGAAATTGCATCGGAAACAAATATAATTCGCACAATGCCGACTTAAGTACAAGAAGACGAACTCTTCTTACTGTCTATGTTTTGAACCATTCCTGTGAGACCAGTTTTGGATTCCGATGCTTCACTTCAAGTTTTCTGTGTCCCTTGGACCTTCATATTGACGATGAAATACAGCAATTGCATCGGAATTAAATACAAAAGGCATAATGCCGACTTCAGTACAAGAAGACTGACTCTTCCTATGGTCTATGTTTTGAACTTCTCGTATGAGACCAGTTTTAGATTCCGATGCTTCACTTCAGGTTTACTGTATCCCTTGGACCTTCATATTAACGATGAGACACAGAAATTGCATCGGAATTAAATACTAAAGGCACAATGAAGACTTAAGTACAAGAAGACTGACTCTTCTTACTGTCTATATTTAGAACCTTTCCCGTGAGACCAGATTTAGATTCCGATGCTTCACTTCAGGTTTACTGTATCCCTTGGACCTTCATATCGACGATGAAACACAGAAAATGCATCGGAATTAAATACATAAAGCACAATGCCGACTTAAGTACAAGAAGACTGACTCTTCTTACTGTCTGTGTTCCGAACCATTCCTGTGAAACCAGTTTTAGATTCAGATACTTCACTTCAGGTTTACTGTATCCCTTGGACCTTCTTAGTGACGATGAAACATAGAAATTGCATCGGAATTAAATACAAAAGGCACAATGCCGACTTAAGTACAGAAAGACTGAATCTTCTTACTGTCTATGTTTTGAACCTTTCCTGTGAGAACTGAAGTGAAGCATCGGAATCTAAATCTGGTCTCACAGGAAAGGCTCAAAACATCGACAGTAAGATAAGTCAGTCTTCTTGTACTTATGACGGCACTGTGCTTTGTTTTTAATTCCTATGCAATTTCTGTGATTCATCGTCAATAAGAAGGTCTAAGGGATACAGTAAACCTGAAGTGAAGCATCGGAATCTAAAACTGGTCTCACAGGAAAGGTTCAAACAATAGCCAGTAAGAAGAGTCAGTCTTCTTGTACTTCAGTCGGCATTGTACCATTTGTTTTTAATTCTGATGCAATTTCTATGTTTCATCGTCAATAAAATGGTCAAAAGGATACAGTTAACCTGAAGTGAAGCATCAGGATCTAGAACTAGACACACAGGAAAGGTTCAAAAAATAGACAGTAAGAGGAGTCGGTCCTCTAGTACTTAAGTCGGAATTGTGCCTTTTGTCTTTAATTCCGATGCAATTTCTGTGTTTCATCGTCAACAAGAAGGTGCAAGGGATACAGTAAACATGAAGTAAAGCATCGGAATTCAAAACTGGTCTCACTGGAGAGGCTCAAATCATAGAATGTAAGAAAAGTCAGTCTTCTTGGACTTAAGTCAGCATTGTGCCTTTTGTAACTAATTCCGATGCAATTTCTGTGTTTCGTCGTCAATAAGAAGGTCCAAGGGATACAGTAAACCTGAAGTGAAGCATCGGAATCTAAACCTGGTCTCTTAGGAAAGGTTTAAAACATAGACATTGACAAGAGTCAGTCTTCTTGTACTTAATTCGACATTGTGCATTTTGTTTTTAATTCTGATGCAATTTCTGTGTTTCATCGTCAATAAAATAGTCCAGGGGATACAGTAAACCTAAAGTGAAGCATCAGGATCTGGAACTAGTCACACAGGAAAGGTTCAAAACATAGACAGTAAGAAGCGTCAGTCTTCTTGTACTTAAGTCGGCAATAAGCTTTGATTTCAATTCCGATGCAATTTATGAGTTTCGTCGACAATAAGAAGGTCCAAGAGATATAGTAAACCTACTTATTGACGATGAAACACAGAAATTGCATCGGAATTAAATACAAAAGGCACAATGAAGACTTAAGTACAAGAAGACTGAATCTTCTTACTGTCAATGCTTTGAACCTTTCCTGTGAGACCAGGTTTAGATTCCGATGCTCACTTAAGGTTTACTGTATCCCTTGGACCTTCTTATTGACGATGAAACACAGGAATTGCATCGGAATTAAATACAGAAGGCACAATGCCGACTTAAGTACAAGAAGACTGACTCTTCTTACTGTCTATGTTTTGAACCTTTCCTATGAGACCAGTTTTAGATTCCGAAGCTTCACTTCAGGTTTACTGTATCCCCTGGACTTTCTTATTGACGATGAAACACAGAAATTGCATCGGAATTAAATACAAATGGCACAATGCCTCCATAAGTACAAGAGGACTGAGTCTTCTTACATTCTATGATTTGAGCCTTTCCTGTGAGACCTGTTTTAGATTCCGATGCTTCACTTCAGGTTTTCTGTATCCCTTGGACCTTCATATTGACGATGAAACAAAGAAATTGCATCGGAATTAAATACAAAATGCACAATGCCGACTTAAGTACAACAAAACTGACTCTTCTTACAGTCTATGGTTTGAACCTTTCCTGTGAGACCAGTTTTAGATTTAGATGCTTCACTTCAGGTTTACTGTATCCGTTGGACCTTCCTATTGGCGATGAAACACAGGTATTGCATCGGAATTATATACAAAAGCCACAATGCCGACTTAAGTATAAGAGGACTGACTCTTCTCACTGCCTATGTTTTGAACCTTTCCTGTGAGATCAGTTTTAGATTCCGATGCTTCACTTCTTGTTTACTGTGTCCCTTGAACCTTCTTATTGACGATTAAAGACAGAAATCGCATCGGAATTAAATGCAAAAGGCACAATGCCGACATAAGTACAAGAAGACTGACTCTTCTCACTGTCTACGATTTGAACCTTTCCTGTGAGACCAGTTTTAGATTTTGATGCTTCACTTCAGCTTTACTGTATCCCTATGACCTTCTTATTGACGATGAAACACAGAAATTGCATCGGAATTAAATACAAAATGCACAATGCCGAGTTAAGTACTAGAAGACTGACTCTTCGTACTGGTTCAAGTGGCTCTGAGCACTGTGGGACTCAACTGCTGAGGTCATTAGTCCCCTAGAACTTAGAACTAGTTAAACCTAACTAACCTAAGGACATCACAAACATCCATGCCCGAGGCAGGATTCGAACCTGCGACTATAGCGGTATTGCGGTTCCAGACTGCAGCGCCTTTAACCGCACGGCCACTTCGGCCGGCTACCCTTCGTACTCTCTATGTTTTGATCCTCTCCTGTTAGACCAGTTTTAGATTCCGATGCTTCACTTCAGGTTTACTGTATCCCTTGGACCTTCTTATTGACGATGAAACTCAGAAATTGCATCGGAATTAAATACAAAACGCACAATGCCGACTTAAGTACAAGAAGACTGACTCATCTTACAGTCTATACTTTAACCATTCCTGTGAGATCAATTTTAGATTCCGATGCTTCACTTCAGTTTTACTGTATCCCGTGGACTTTCTTATTGACGATGAAACACAGAAATTGCATCGGAATTAAATACAAAAGGCACAATGCATACTTAAGTACAAGAAGACTGACTCTTCTTACTTTCTATGTTATGAACCATTCCTGTGAGACCAGTTTTAAAATTCCGATGCTTCACTTGAGGTTTACTGTATCCCTTGGACCTTCTTATTGACGATGAAACAAAGGAATTGCATCGGAATTAAATACAAAAGGCACAATACCGACTTAAGTACGAAAAGACTGACTCTTCTTCCTGTCTATGTCTTGAACTTTTCCTGTGAGACCAGTTTTAGATTCCGTTGCTTCCCTTCAGGTTTACTGTATACCTTGAACCTTCTTATTGACGAAGAAACACAGAAATAGCATCGGAATGAAATTCAAAAGGCACAAAGCCGACTTAAGTACAGGATGACTGACTCTTCTTACTGTCTTTGTCTTGAACCTTTCCTGTGAGCCCAGTTTTAGATTCTGATGCTTCACTTCAGGTTTAATGTTGACTGTGGACCTTCTTATTGACGATGAAACACAGAAATTGCATCGGAATTAAATACAAAACGCACAATGCCGACTTAAGTACAAGAAGACTAACTCTTCTTACTAACTATGTTTTGAATCTTTCCTGTGATACCAGTTTTAGAACCCGATGCTTCACTTCAGGTTTACTGTATCCCTTTTAATTTCGTATTATCGATGACACACAGAAATAGCATCGGAATTAAATACAAATCGCACAATGCCAACTTCTGTACGAGAAGACTGACTCCTCTTACAGTCTATGTATTGAAACATTCCTGTGAGATCAGTTTTAGATTCCGTTGCTTCACTTCAGGTTTACTGTATCCCTTGGACCTTCTTATTGACGATGAAACACAGAAATTGAATCGGAAATCAATACAAAAGGCACAATGCCGACTTAAGTACAAGAGGACTGACTCTTCTTACATTCCATGAATTGAGCCTTTCCTGTGAGACCAGTTTTAGATATCGATGCTTCACTTCAGGTTTACAGTATCCCTTGGACCTTCTTATTGACACTGAAACAATGAAATTGCATCGGAATTAAATACAAAAGGCACAATGCCTACCTAAGTACAAGAAGACTGACTCTTCTAAGTGTCTATGTATTGAACCTTACCTGTGAGACCAGTTTTAGATATCGATGCTTCACGTCAGGTTTACTGTATCCCTTGAACCTTCTTATTGACGATGAAACACAGAAATTGCATCGGAATTAAATGCAAAAGGCACAATGCCGACTTAAGTACAAGAAGACTGACTCTTCGTACTGTCTATGTTTTGAACCTTTAACTGTTTGACCAGTTTTGGATTCCGGTGCTTCACTTCAGGTTTACTGTATCCCTTGCATCTTCTTATTGACGACGAAACACAGAAATTGCATCGGAATTAAATACAAAAGGCACAATGAAGACTTAAGTACAAGAAGACTGAATCTTCTTACTGTCAATGATTTGAACCTTTCCTGTGAGACCAGGATTAGATTCCGATGCTTCACTTAAGGTTTACTGTATCCCTTGGACCTTCTTATTGACGATGAAACACAGGAATTGCATCGGAATTAAATACAGAGAGCACAATGCCGACTTAAGTACAAGAAGACTGACTCTTCTTACTGTCTATGTTTTGAACCTTTCCTATGAGACCAGTTTTAGATTCCGAAGCTTCACTTCAGGTTTACTGTATCCCTTGGACTTTCTTATTGACGATGAAACACAGAAATTGCATCGGAATTAAATACAAATGGCACAATGCCGACTTAAGTACAAGAGGACTGAGTCTTCTTACATTCTATGATTTGAGCCTTTCCTGTGAGACCTGTTTTAGATTCCGATGCTTCACTTCAGGTTTTCTGTATCCCTTGGACCTTCATATTGACGATGAAACAAAGAAATTGCATCGGAATTAAATACAAAAGGCACAATGCCGACTTAAGTACAACAAGACTGACTCTTCTTACAGTCTATGGTTTGAACCTTTCCTGTGAGACCAGTTTTAGATTTCGATGCTTCACTTCAGGTTTACTGTATCCGTTGGACCTTCCTATTGGCGATGAAACACAGGTATTGCATCGTAATTATATACAAAAGCCACAATGCCGACTTAAGTATAAGAAGACTGACTCTTCTCACTGCCTATGTTCTGAGCCTTTCCTGTGAGATCAGTTTTAGATTCCGATGCTTCACTTCTTGTTTACTGTGTCCCTTGAACCTTCTTATTGACGATTAAAGACAGAAATTGCATCGGAATTAAATGCAAAAGGCACAATGCCGACATAAGTACAAGAAGACTGACTCCTCTCACTGTCTATGATTTGAACCTTTCCTGTGAGACCAGTTTTAGATTTTGATGCTTCACTTCAGCTTTACTGTATCCCTATGACCTTCTTATTGACGATGAAACACAGAAATTGCATCGGAATTAAATACAAAAGGCACAATGCCGACATAAGTACTAGAAGACTGACTCTTCGTACTGGTTCAAGTGGCTCTGAGCACTGTGGGACTCAACTGCTGAGGTCATTAGTCCCCTAGAACTTAGAACTAGTTAAACCTAACTAACCTAAGGACATCACAAACATCCATGCCCGAGGCAGGATTCGAACCTGCGACCGTAGCGGTCTTGCGGTTCCAGACTGCAGCGCCTTTAACCGCACGGCCACTTCGGCCGGCTACTCTTCGTACTCTCTATGTTTTGATCCTCTCCTGTTAGACCAGTTTTAGATTCCGATGCTTCACTTCAGGTTTACTGTATCCCTTGGACCTTCTTATTGACCATGAAACTTAGAAATTGCATCGGAATTAAAAACAAATCCCACAATGCCGACTAAAGTACAAGAGGACTGACTCTACTTACTGGATATGTTTTGAACCTTTCCTGTGAGACCAGTTTTAGATATCAATGCTTCACTTCAGGTTTACTGTATCCCTTGCACCTTCTTATTGACGATGAAACACAGAAATTGCATCGGAAAATAATACAAAAGTCACAATGCCGACTTAAGTACAAGAAGACCGACTCTTCTTACTGTCTATGTTTTGAACCTTTACTGTGAGACTAGCTTTAGATTCCCATGCTTCACTTCAGGTTCACTGTATCCCTTGGACCTTCATATTGATGATGAAACACAGAAATAGCATCGGAATTAAATACAAAAGGCACAATGCCGACTTAAGTAAAAGAAGACTGACTCTTCTTACTGTCTATGATTTGAACCTTTCCTGTGAGACCAGTTTTAGATTCCGAAGCTTCACTTGAGGTTTTCTACATATCTTGGACCTTCCTATTGACGATGAAACACAGAAATTGCATCGCAAGTAAATACAAAAGGCACAATGCCGACTTAAGTACAAGAACACTGACTCTTCTTACTGTCTATGTTTTGAACTTTTACTGTGAGGCCAGTTTTATATATCAATGCTTCACTTCAGGATTACTGTATCTTTTGCACCTTCTTGTTGACCATGAAACACAGAAATAGCATCCGAATTAATTACAAAAGGCACAATGCCGACATAAGTACAAGTAGACTGACTCGTCTTACTGTCTATGCTTTGAACCTTTCCAGTGAGAAGAGTTTTAAATTCCGATGCTCCACTTTAGATTTTCTGTGTCCCTTGGACCTTCATATTGACGATGAAACACAGAAATTGTATCGGAATTAAATACAAAACGCACAATGCCGACTTAAGTACAAGAAGACTGACTCATCTTACAGTCTATACTTTAACCATTCCTGTGAGATCAATTTTAGATTCCGATGCTTCACTTCAGTTTTACTGTATCCCGTGGACCTTCTTACTGACGATGAAACACAGAAATTGCATCGGAATTAAATACAAAAGGCACAATGCATACTTAAGTACAAGAAGACTGACTCTTCTTACTTTCTATGTTATGAACCATTCCTGTGAGGCCAGTTTTAAAATTCCGATGCTTCACTTGAGGTTTACTGTATCCCTTGGACCTTCTTATTAACGATGAGACAAAGGAATTGCATCGGAATTAAATACAAAAGGCACAATACCGACTTAAGTACGAGAAGACTGACTCATCTTACTGTCTATGTCTTGAACTTTTCCTGTGAGACCAGTTTTAGATTCCGTTGCTTCACTTCAGGTTTACTGTATCACTTGGACCTTCTTATTGACGATGAAACACAGAAATTGCATCGGAATTAAATACAAGAGGCACAATGCCGTCTTAAGTACAGGAAGACTGACTCTTCTTACTGTCTATGTTTTGAACCCTTCCCGTGATGCCAGTTTTAGATATCGATGCTTCACTTCAGGTTTACTGTATACCTTGAACCTTCTTATTGACGAAGAAACACAGAAATAGCATCGGAATGAAATTGAAAAGGCACAAAGCCGAATTAAGTAAAAGAAGAGTGACTCATCTTACTGTCTTTGTCTTGAACCTTTCCTGTGAGTCCAGTTTTAGATTCTGATGCTTCACTTCAGGTTTAATGTTGACTGTGGAAATTCTTATTGACGATGAAACACAGAAATTGCATCGGAAATAAATACAAAACGCACAATGCCGACTTAAGTACAAGAAAACTAACTCTTCGTACGAACTATGTTTTGAATCTTTCCTGTGATACCAGTTTTAGAACCCGATGCTTCACTTCAGGTTTACTGTATCCCTTTTAATTTCGTATTATCGATGACACACAGAAATAGCATCGGAATTAAATACAAATCGCACAATGGCAACTTCTGTACAAGAAGACTGACTCCTCTTACAGTCTACGTATTGAAACATTCCTGTGAGATCAGTTTTAGATTCCGTTGCTTCACTTCAGGTTTACTGTATCCCTTGGACCTTCTTATTAACACTGAAACAATGAAATTGCATCGGAATTAAATGCAAAATCCACAATGCCGACTTAAGTACAAGAAGACTGGGTCTTCTTACATTCCATGATTTGAGCCTCTCCTGTGAGACCAGTTTTAGATTCCGATAATTCACTTCAGGTTTACTGAATCCCTTGGACCTTCTTATACACGATGAAACACAGAAATTGCATCGGAATTAGTTACAAAAGGCACAATGCCGACTTAAGTACAAGTAGAGTGACTCTTCTTACTGTCTATATTTTGAACTTTTCCTGTTAGACCAGTTTTAGATTCCGATGTTTCACTTCAGGTTTAGTATATCCCTTGGATTTTCATATTGACGATTAAACACAGAAATTGCATCGGAATTAAGTACAAAACGCACAATGCCGACTTGAGTACAAGTAGACTGACTCTTCTTACTGTCTATGCTTTCAACCCTTCCTGTGAGACCAGTTTTAGATTCCGAAGCGTCACTTCAGGTTTTCCGTATTCCTTGGACCTTCATTATGACGATGAATCACAGAAATTGCAATGGAATTAAATACAAAATGCACAATGCC
The DNA here is from genome assembly GCF_021461395.2 of Schistocerca americana. Lineage (NCBI taxonomy): Eukaryota > Metazoa > Arthropoda > Insecta > Orthoptera > Acrididae > Schistocerca > Schistocerca americana. The sequence continues at coordinate 68,209,938 of NC_060128.1, read as the reverse complement.
GACTTAAGTACAAGAAGACTGACTCTTCTTACTGTCTATGTTTTGAACCTTTCCAGTGAGACCAGTTGTACATATCGATGCTTCACTTCAGCTTTACTGTATTCCTTGTACATCCGTATTGACGAAGAAACACAAAAATAGCATCGGACTTGAAATCAAAAGGCACAATGCCGACTTAAGTAAAAGAAGACTGACTCTTCATACATTCTGTGACTTGAGCCTTTAATGTGAGACCAGTTTGAGATATCGTTGTTTCACTTCAGGATCACTGTATCCCTTGGACCTCCTCATTGACGATGAAGCACAGAAATTGCATCGGAATTAAATACCAAAGGCACAATGCCGACTTAGGTACAAGAAGACTGACTCTTCTTACTCTCTATGATTTGAGCCTTTCCTGTGATACCAGTTTTACATTCCGATGCTACGCTTCAGGTTTACTGTATCCCTTGACCACCCTTAATGACGATGAAACACAGAAATTGCATTTGAATTAAATACAAAAGCCACAATGCCGACTTAAGTACAAGAAGACTGTCTCTTCTTACATTCTATGATTTGAGCCCTTCCTGTGAGACCAGTTTTAGATATCGATGCTTCACTTCAGGTTAACTGTATCCCTTGGATCTTCTTATTGACGATGAAACACAGAAATTGCATCGGAATTAAATACAAAACGCACAATGCCGACTTTAGTACAAGAAGACTGACCCTTCTTACTGTCTATGTTTTGAACCTTTCCTGTGAGACCAGTTTTAGATTCCGATGCTTCACTTCAGCTTTACTGTATCCCTTGGACCTTCTTCTTGACGATGAAACACAGAAATTGAATCGGAATTAAATACAAAAGGCACGATGCCGACTTAAGTACAAGAAGACTGACTCTTCGTACTGTCTATGTTTTGAACCTTTAACTGTTTGACCAGTTTTGGATTCCGTTGCTTCACTTCAGATTTACTGTATCCCTTGGATCTTCTTATTGACGATGAAACACAGAAATTGCATCGGAATTAAATACAAAAGGCACAATGAAGAATTTAGTACAAGAAGACTGAATCTTCTTACTGTCAATGCTTTGAACCTTTCCTGTGAGACCAGGTTTAGATTCCGATGCTTCACTTAAGGTTTACTGTATCCCTTGGACCTTCTTATTGAGGATGAAACACAGAAATTGCATAGGAATTAATTACAAAAGGCACACTGCCGTCTTAAGTACAAGAAGACTGACTCTTCTTACTGTCTATGTTTTTAACCTTTCCTGTGAGACCAGTTTTAGATTCCGAAGCTTCACGTCAAGTTTACTGTATCCCGTGGACTTTCTTATTGACGATGAAACACAGAAATTGCATCGGAATTAAATACAATTGGCACAATGCCGACTTAAGTACAAGAGGACTGAGTCTTCTTACATTCTATGACTTGAGCCTTTCCTGTGAGACCTGTTTTAGATTCCGATGCTTCACTTCAGGTTTTCTGTATCCCTTGGACCTTCATATCGACGATGAAACACAGAAATTGCATCGGAATTAAATACAAAAGGCACAATGCCGACTTAAGTACAACAAGATTGACTCTCCTTACAGTCTATGGTTTGAACGTTTCCTGTGAGACCAGTTTTAGATTTCGATGCTTCACTTCAGGTTTACTGTATCCGTTGGACCTTCTTATTGACGATGAAACACAGATATTGCATCGGAAATAAATACAAAAGCCACAATGCCAACTTAAGTATAAGGGGACTGACTCTTCTCACTGCCTATGCTTTGAACCTTTCCTGTGACATCAGTTTTAGATTCCGATGCTTCACTTCTGGTTTACTGTGTCCCTTGAACCTTCGTATTGACGATTAAAGACAGAAATTGCATCGGAATTAAATGCAAAAGGCACAATGACGACATAAGTACAAGAAGACTGACTCTTCTCACTGTCTATGATTTGAACCTTTCCTGTGAGGCCAGTTTTAGATTTTGATGCTTCACTTCAGCTTTACTGTATCCCTAGGACCTTCTTATTGACGATGAAACACAGAAATTGCATCGGAATTAAATACAAAAGGCACAATGCCGACTTAAGTACTAGAAGACCGACTCGTCGTACTCTCTGTGTTTTGAACCTCTCCTGTTAGACCAGTTTTAGATTCCGATGCTTCACTTCAGGTTTACAGTATCCCTTGGACCTTCTTATTGACACTGAAACAATGAAATTGCATCGGAATTAAACGCAAAAGGCACAATGCCGACTTAAGTACAAGAAGACTGGGTCTTCTTACATTCCATGATTTGAGCCTCTCCTGTGAGACCAGTTTTAGATTCCGATAATTCACTTCAGGTTTACTGTATCCCTTGGACCTTCTTATAGACGATGAAACACAGAAATTGCATCGGAATTAGTTACAAAAGGCACAATGCCGACTTAAGTACAAGTAGAGAGACTCTTCTTACTGTCTATATTTTGAACTTTTCCTGTTAGACCAGTTTTAGATTCCGATGCTTCACTTCAGGTTTAGTATATCCCTTGGATTTTCATATTGACGATTAAACACAGAAATTGCATCGGAATTAAGTACAAAACGCACAATGCCGACTTGAGTACAAGTAGACTGACTCTTCTTACTGTCTATGCTTTCAACCCTTCCTGTGAGACCAGTTTTAGATTCCGAAGCGTCACTTCAGGTTTTCTGTATCCCTTGGACCTTCATTATGACGATGAATCACAGAAATTGCAATGGAATTAAATACAAAATGCACAATGCCGACTTAAGTACAAGAAGACTGTCTCTTCTTACTGTCTATGTTTTGAACCTTTCCAGTGAGACCAGTTGTACATATCGATGCTTCACTTCAGCTTTACTGTGTTCCTTGTACATCCGTATTGACGAAGAAACACAGAAATAGCATCGGAATTGAAATCAAAAGGCACAATGCCGACTTAAGTAAAAGAAGACTGACTCTTCATACATTCTGTGATTTGAGCCTTTAATGTGAGACCAGTTTGAGATATCGTTGTTTCACTTCAGGATCACTGTATCCCTTGGACCTTCTCATTGACGATGAAGCACAGAAATTGCATCGGAATTAAATACCAAAGGCACAATGCCGACTTAGGTACAAGAAGACTGACTCTTCTTACTCTCTATGATTTGAGCCTTTCCTGTGAGACCAGTTTTACATTCCGATGCTACGCTTCAGGTTTACTGTATCCCTTGACCACCCTTAATGACGATGAAACACAGAAATTGCATTTGAATTAAATACAAAAGCCACAATGCCGACTTAAGTACAAGAAGACTGTCTCTTCTTACATTCTATGATTTGAGCCCTTCCTGTGAGACCAGTTTTAGATATCGATGCTTCACTTCAGGTTAACTGTATCCCTTGGATCTTCTTATTGACGATGAAACACAGAAATTGCATCGGAATTAAATACAAATCGCACAATGCCGACTTTAGTACAAGAAGACTGACCCTTCTTACTGTCTATGTTTTGAACCTTTCCTGTGAGACCAGTTTTAGATTCCGATGCTTCACTTCAGCTTTACTGTATCCCTTGGACCTTCTTCTTGACGATGAAACACAGAAATTAAATCGGAATTAAATACAAAAGGCACGATGCCGACTTAAGTACAAGAAGACTGACTCTTCGTACTGTCTATGTTTTGAACCTTTAACTGTTTGACCAGTTTTGGATTCCGTTGCTTCACTTCAGATTTACTGTATCCCTTGGATCTTCTTATTGACGATGAAACACAGGAATTGCATCGGAATTAAATACAGAAGGCACAATGCCGACTTAAGTTCAAGAAGACTGACTCTTCTTACTGTCTATGTTTTGAACCTTTCCTGTGAGAGCAGTTTTAGATTCCGAAGCTTCAGTTCAGGTTTACTGTATCCCTTGGACCTTCTTATTGAGGATGAAACACAGAAATTGCATAGGAATTAATTACAAAAGGCACACTGCCGTCTTAAGTACAAGAAGACTAACTCTTCTTACTGTCTATGTTTTTAACCTTTCCTGTGAGACCAGTTTTAGATTCCGAAGCTTCACGTCAAGTTTACTGTATCCCGTGGACTTTCTTATTGACGATGAAACACAGAAATTGCATCGGAATTAAATACAAATGGCACAATGCCGACTTAAGTACAAGAAGACTGACTCTTCTTACTGTCTATGTTTTGAACCTTTCCAGTGAGACCAGTTGTACATATCGATGCTTCACTTCAGCTTTACTGTATTCCTTGTACATCCGTATTAACGAAGAAACACAGAAATAGCATCGGACTTGAAATCAAAAGGCACAATGCCGACTTAAGTAAAAGAAGACTGACTCTTCATACATTCTGTGACTTGAGCCTTTAATGTGAGACCAGTTTGAGATATCGTTGTTTCACTTCAGGATCACTGTATCCCTTGGACCTCCTCATTGACGATGAAGCACAGAAATTGCATCGGAATTAAATACCAAAGGCACAATGCCGACTTAGGTACAAGAAGACTGACTCTTCTTACTCTCTATGATTTGAGCCTTTCCTGTGAGACCAGTTTTACATTCCGATGCTACGCTTCAGGTTTACTGTATCCCTTGACCATCCTTAATGACGATGAAACACAGAAATTGCATTTGAATTAAATACAAAAGCCACAATGCCGACTTAAGTACAAGAAGACTGTCTCTTCTTACATTCTATGATTTGAGCCCTTCCTGTGAGACCAGTTTTAGATATCGATGCTTCACTTCAGGTTAACTGTATCCCTTGGATCTTCTTATTGACGATGAAACACAGAAATTGCATCGGAATTAAATACAAAACGCACAATGCCGACTTTAGTACAAGAAGACTGACCCTTCTTACTGTCTATGTTTTGAACCTTTCCTGTGAGACCAGTTTTAGATTCCGATGCTTCACTTCAGCTTTACTGTATCCCTTGGACCTTCTTCTTGACGATGAAACACAGAAATTGAATCGGAATTAAATACAAAAGGCACGATGCCGACTTAAGTACAAGAAGACTGACTCTTCGTACTGTCTATGTTTTGAACCTTTAACTGTTTGACCAGTTTTGGATTCCGTTGCTTCACTTCAGATTTACTGTATCCCTTGGATCTTCTTATTGACGATGAAACACAGAAATTGCATCGGAATTAAATACAAAAGGCACAATGAAGAATTTAGTACAAGAAGACTGAATCTTCTTACTGTCAATGCTTTGAACCTTTCCTGTGAGACCAGGTTTAGATTCCGATGCTTCACTTAAGGTTTACTGTATCCCTTGGACCTTCTTATTGACGATGAAACACAGGAATTGCATCGGAATTAAATACAGAAGGCACAATGCCGACTTAAGTTCAAGAAGACTGACTCTTCTTACTGTCTATGTTTTGAACCTTTCCTGTGAGTCCAGTTTTAGATTCCGAAGCTTCAGTTCAGGTTTACTGTATCCCTTGGACTTTCTTATTGACGCGAAACACAGAAATTGCATCGGAATTAAATACGAGAGGCACAATGCCGACTTAAGCACAAGAGGACTGGGTCTTCTTGCATTCTATGGTTTGAGCCTTTCCTGTGAGACCAGTTTTAGATTCCGATAATTCCCTTCAGGTTTACTGTATCCCTTGGACCTTCTTATTGAGGATGAAACTCAGAAATTGCATAGGAATTAATTACAAAAGGCACACTGCCGTCTTAAGTACAAGAAGACTGACTCTTCTTACTGTCTATGTTTTTAACCTTTCCTGTGAGACCAGTTTTAGATTCCGAAGCTTCACGTCAAGTTTACTGTATCCCGTGGACTTTCTTATTGACGATGAAACACAGAAATTGCATCGGAATTAAATACAATTGGCACAATGCCGACTTAAGTACAAGAGGACTGAGTCTTCTTACATTCTATGACTTGAGCCTTTCCTGTGAGACCTGTTTTAGATTCCGATGCTTCACTTCAGGTTTTCTGTATCCCTTGGACCTTCATATCGACGATGAAACACAGAAATTGCATCGGAATTATGCCAACTTAAGTATAAGGGGACTGACTCTTCTCACTGCCTATGCTTTGAACCTTTCCTGTGACATCAGTTTTAGATTCCGATGCTTCACTTCTGGTTTACTGTGTCCCTTGAACCTTCGTATTGACGATTAAAGACAGAAATTGCATCGGAATTAAATGCAAAAGGCACAATGACGACATAAGTACAAGAAGACTGACTCTTCTCACTGTCTATGATTTGAACCTTTCCTGTGAGGCCAGTTTTAGATTTTGATGCTTCACTTCAGCTTTACTGTATCCCTAGGACCTTCTTATTGACGATGAAACACAGAAATTGCATCGGAATTAAATGCAAAAGGCACAATGCCGACTTAAGTACTAGAAGACTGGGTCTTCTTACATTCCATGATTTTTAGCCTCTCCTGTGAGACCTGTTTTAGATTCCGATAATTCACTTCAGGTTTACTGTATCCCTTGGACCTTCTTATAGACGATGAAACACAGAAATTGCATCGGAATTAGTTACAAAAGGCACAATGCCGACTTAAGTACAAGTAGAGAGACTCTTCTTACTGTCTATATTTTGAACTTTTCCTGTTAGACCAGTTTTAGATTCCGATGCTTCACTTCAGGTTTAGTATATCCCTTGGATTTTCATATTGACGATTAAACACAGAAATTGCATCGGAATTAAGTACAAAACGCACAATGCCGACTTGAGTACAAGTAGACTGACTCTTCTTACTGTCTATGCTTTCAACCCTTCTTGTGAGACCAGTTTTAGATTCCGAAGCGTCACTTCAGGTTTTCTGTATCCCTTGGACCTTCATTATGACGATGAATCACAGAAATTGCAATGGAATTAAATACAAAATGCACAATGCCGTCTTAACTACAAGAAGACTGTCTCTTCTTACTGTCTATGTTTTGAACCTTTCCAGTGAGACCAGTTGTACATATCGATGCTTCACTTCAGCTTTACTGTGTTCCTTGTACATCCGTATTGACGAAGAAACACAGAAATAGCATCGGAATTGAAATCAAAAGGCACAATGCCGACTTAAGTAAAAGAAGACTGACTCTTCATACATTCTGTGATTTGAGCCTTTAATGTGAGACCAGTTTGAGATATCGTTGTTTCACTTCAGGATCACTGTATCCCTTGGACCTTCTCATTGACGATGAAGCACAGAAATTGCATCGGAATTAAATACCAAAGGCACAATGCCGACTTAAGTACAAGAAGACTGACTCTTCGTACTGTCTATGTTTTGAACCTTTAACTGTTTGACCAGTTTTGGATTCCGTTGCTTCACTTCAGATTTACTGTATCCCTTGGATCTTCTTATTGACGATGAAACACAGGAATTGCATCGGAATTAAATACAGAAGGCACAATGCCGACTTAAGTTCAAGAAGACTGACTCTTCTTACTCTCTATGATTTGAGCCTTTCCTGTGAGACCAGTTTTACATTCCGATGCTACGCTTCAGGTTTACTGTATCCCTTGACCACCCTTAATGACGATGAAACACAGAAATTGCATTTGAATTAAATACAAAAGCCACAATGCCGACTTAAGTACAAGAAGACTGTCTCTTCTTACATTCTATGATTTGAGCCCTTCCTGTGAGACCAGTTTTAGATATCGATGCTTCACTTCAGGTTAACTGTATCCCTTGGATCTTCTTATTGACGATGAAACACAGAAATTGCATCGGAATTAAATACAAATCGCACAATGCCGACTTTAGTACAAGAAGACTGACCCTTCTTACTGTCTATGTTTTGAACCTTTCCTGTGAGACCAGTTTTAGATTCCGATGCTTCACTTCAGCTTTACTGTATCCCTTGGACCTTGTTCTTGACGATGAAACACAGAAATTAAATCGGAATTAAATACAAAAGGCACGATGCCGACTTAAGTACAAGAAGACTGACTCTTCGTACTGTCTATGTTTTGAACCTTTAACTGTTTGACCAGTTTTGGATTCCGTTGCTTCACTTCAGATTTACTGTATCCCTTGGATCTTCTTATTGACGATGAAACACAGGAATTGCATCGGAATTAAATACAGAAGGCACAATGCCGACTTAAGTTCAAGAAGACTGACTCTTCTTACTGTCTATGTTTTGAACCTTTCCTGTGAGACCAGTTTAGATTCCGAAGCTTCAGTTCAGGTTTACTGTATCCCTTGGACTTTCTTATTGACGCGAAACACAGAAATTGCATCGGAATTAAATACGAGAGGCACAATGCCGACTTAAGCACAAGAGGACTGGGTCTTCTTGCATTCTATGGTTTGAGCCTTTCCTGTGAGACCAGTTTTAGATTCCGATAATTCCCTTCAGGTTTACTGTATCCCTTGGACCTTCTTATTGAGGATGAAACACAGAAATTGCATAGGAATTAATTACAAAAGGCACACTGCCGTCTTAAGTACAAGAAGACTAACTCTTCTTACTGTCTATGTTTTTAACCTTTCCTGTGAGACCAGTTTTAGATTCCGAAGCTTCACGTCAAGTTTACTGTATCCCGTGGACTTTCTTATTGACGATGAAACACAGAAATTGCATCGGAATTAAATACAAATGGCACAATGCCGACTTAAGTACAAGAGGACTGAGTCTTCTTACATTCTATGATTTGAGCCTTTTCTGTGAGACCTGTTTTAGTTTCCGATGCTTCACTTCAGGTTTTCTGTATCCCTTGGACCTTCATATTGACGATGAAACACAGAAATTGCATCGGAATTAAATACAAAAGGCACAATGCCGACTTAAGTACAACAAGATTGACTCTCCTTACAGTCTATGGTTTGAACCTTTCCTGTGAGACCAGTTTTAGATTTCGATGCTTCACTTCAGGTTTACTGTATCCGTTGGACCTTCTTATTGACGATGAAACACAGATATTGCATCGGAAATAAATGCAAAAGCCACAATGCCAACTTAAGTAGAAGGGGACTGACTCTTCTCACTGCCTATGCTTTGAACCTTTCCTGTGACATCAGTTTTAGATTCCGATGCTTCACTTCTGGTTTAGTGTGTCCCTTGAACCTTCGTATTGACGATTAAAGACAGAAATTGCATCGGAACTAAATGCAAAAGGCACAATGCCGACATAAGTACAAGAAGACTGACTCTTCTCACTGTCTATGATTTGAACCTTTCCTGTGAGGCCAGTTTTAGATTTTGATGCTTCACTTCAGCTTTACTGTATCCCTAGGACCTTCTTATTGACGATGAAACACAGAAATTGCATCGGAATTAAATACAAAAGGCACAATGCCGACTTAAGTACTAGAAGACCGACTCGTCGTACTCTCTGTGTTTTGAACCTCTCCTGTTAGACCAGTTTTAGATTCCGATGCTTCACTTCAGGTTTACTGTATACCTTGAACCTTCTTATTGACGAAGAAACACAGAAATAGCATCGGAATTAAATTCAAAAGGCACAATGCCGACTTAAGTAAAAGAAGACTGACTCTTCTTACTGTCTATGATTTGAACATTTCCTGTGATACCAGTTTTAGATTCCGAAGCTTCACTTCAGGTTTACTATATATCTTGGACCTTCTTATTGACGATGAAACACAGAAATTGCATCGGAAGTAAATACAAAAGGCACAATGCCGACTTAAGTACAAGAACACTGACTCTTCTTACTGTCTATGATTTGAACCTTTTCTGCGATACCAGTTTTAGTTTCCGAAGCTTCACTTCAGGTTTACTATATATCTTGGACCTTCTTAGTGACGATGAACACAGAAATTGCATCGGAAGTAAATACAAAAGGCACAATGCCGACTTAACTACAAGAACACTGACTCTTCTTACTGTCTATGTTTTGAACCTTTCCTGTGAGGCCAGTTTTAGATTCAGATGCTTCACTTCAGTCTTACTGTATCCCTTGGACCTTTTTATTGACGATGAAACACAGAAATTGCATCGGAAGTAAATACAAAAGGCACAATGCCGACATAAGTACAAGGACACTGACTCTTCTTACTGTCTATGTTTTGAACCATTCCTGTGAGGCCAGTTTTAGATTCAGATGCTTCACTTCAGGCTTACTGTATCCTTTGCACCTTCTTATTGACGATTAAACACAGAAATAGCATCCGAATTAATTACAAAAGGCACAATGCCGACTTAAGTACAAGAAGACTTACTCATCTTATAGTCTATACTTTAACCATTCCTGTGAGATCAATTTTAGATTCCGATGCTTCACTTCACTTTTACTGTATCCCGTGGACCTTCTTACTGGCGATGAAACACAGAAACTGCAACAGAATTAAATAAAAAAGGCACAATGCCGACTTAAGACCAAGAGGACTGACTCTTCTTACATTCCATGATTTGAGTGTTTCCTGTGAGACCAGTTTTAGATAACGATGCTTCACTTCAGGTTTACAGAATCCCTTGGACCGCCATATTGACACTGAAACAAAGAAATTGCATCGGAATAAAATACAGAAGGCACAATGCATACTTAAGTACAAGACTGACTCTTCTTACTTTCTATGTTATGAACCATTCCTGTGAGACCAGTTTTAGATTCCGAGGCTTCATTTCAGGTTTACTGTATGCCTTGGACTTTCTTATTGCCGATGAAACACAGAAATTGCATCGGAATTAAATACAAGAGGCACAATGCCGTCTTAAGTACAGGAAGACTGACTATTCTTACTGTCTATGTTTTGAACCCTTCCCGTGAGACCAGTTTTAGATATCGATGCTTCACTTCAAGTTTACTGTATACCTTAAACCGTCTTATTGACGAAGAAACACAGAAATAGCATAGGAATGAAATTCAAAAGGCACAAAGCCGACTTAAGTAAAAGAAGACTGACTCATCTTACTGTCTATGTCTTGAACCTTTCCTGTGAGTCCAGTTTTAGATTCTGGTGCTTCACTTCATGTTTAATGTTTCCTGTGGACCTTTTTATTGACGATGAAACACAGAAATTGCACCGGACTTAAATACAAAACGCACAATGCCGACTTAAGTACAAGAAAACTGACTCTTCTTACTGTCTATGTGTTGATCCTTTCATGTGATACCAGTTTCAGAACTCGATGCTTCACTTCCGCTTTGCTGTATCCCTTTTAATTTCGTATTGTTGATGACACGCAGAAATAGCATCGGAATTAAATACAAAACGCACAATGCCGACATAAGTACAAGAGGACTGACTCTACTTACTGTCTTTGTTTTGAACGTTTCCTGTGAGACCAGTTTTAGATTCCGTTGCTTCACTTCAGGTTTACTGTATCACTTGGACCTTCTCATTGACGATGAAACACAGAAATTGCATCGGAATTAGTTACAAAAGGCACAATGCCGACTTAAGTACAAGAAGAGTGACTCTTCTTACTGTCTATGTTTTGAACCTTTACTGTTAGACCAGTTTTAGATTCCGATGCTTCACTTCATGTTTACTATATCCCTTGGATTTTCATATTGACGATTAAACACAGAAATTGCATCGGAATTAAATACAAAACGCACAATGCCGACTTGAGTACAAGAAGACTGACTCTTCTTACTGTCTATGCTTTGAACCCTTCCTGTGAGACCAGTTTTAGATTGCGATGCGTCACTTCAGGTTTTCTGTATCCCTTGGACCTTCATTATGACGATGAATCACAGAAATTGCATCGGAATTAAATACAAAATACACAATGCCGACTTAAGTACAAGAAGACTGACTCTTCTTACTGTCTATGTTTTGAACCTTTCCTGTGATACCCGTTTTAGCACCCGATGCTTCACTTCAGGTTTACTGTATCCCTTTTAATTTCGTATTGTCGATGACACACAGGAATAGCATCGGAATGAAATACAAAAAGCACAATGCCGACTTACGTACAAGAAGACTGACTCTTCTTACAGTCTATGTTTTGAACCATTCCTGTGAGATGAGTTTTAGATTCCGATGCTTCAGATCAGGTTTACTGCATCCCTTGGACCATCTTATAGACGATGAAACACAGAAATTGCATCGGAAATCAATACAAAAGGCACAATGCCGACTTAAGTACAAGAGGACTGACTCTTCTTACATTCCATGATTTGAGCCTCTCCTGTGAGACCAGTTTTAGATTCCGATGCATCACTTCAGGTTTACTATATCTCTTGAATTTTCATATTGACGATTAAACACAGAAATTGCATCGGAATTAAACACCAATCGCACAATGCTAACTTGAGGACAAGAAGACTGACTCTTCTTACTGTCTATGCTTTGAACCCTTCCTGTGACCCCAGTTTTAGATTCCGATGCGTAACTTCAGGTGTTCTGTATCCCTTGGACCTTCATTATGACGATGAATCACAGAAATTGCATCGGAATTAAATACAAAATGCACAATGAATACTTAAGTACAAGAAGACTGACTCTTCTTACTGTCTATGTTTTGAACCTTTCCTGTGAGACCAGTTTTAGATTCCGTTGCTTTACTTCAGGTTTACTGTATCACTTGGACCTTCGTACTGACGATGAAACACAGAAATTGCATCGGAATTAAATACAAAACGCACAATGCCGACTTATGTACAAGAAGACTGACTCATCTTACAGTCTATACTTTAACCATTCCTGTGAGATCAATTTTAGATTCCGATGCTTCACTTCAGTTTTACTGTATTCCGTGGACCTTCTTATTGACGATGAAACACAGAAATTGCATCGGAATTAAATACAAAAGGCACAATGCCGTCCTAAGTACAGGAAGACTGACTCTTCTTACTGTCATTGTTTTGAACCTTTCCAGTTGGACAAGTTGTACATATCGATGCCTCACTTCAGGTTTACTGCATTCCTTGTACATTCTTATTGACGAAGAAACACAGAAATATCATCGGAATTGAAATCAAATGGCAATATGCCGACTTAAGTAAAAGAAGACTGACTCATCTTAGTGTCTATTCCTTGAACCTTTCCTGTGAGACCAGTTTTAGATTCCGATGATTCACTTCAGGTCTAATATTTCCTGTGGCCCTTCTTATTGACGATGAAACACGGATATTGCATCGGAATTAAATACAAAACGCACAATGCCGACTTAAGTACAAGAAGACTGACCCTCCTTACTGTTTATGTTTTACACCTTTCCTGTGAGACCAGTTTCAGAACCCGATGCTTCACTTCAGGTTTACTGTACCCCTTTTAATTTCGTATTGACGATGGCACACAGAAATTGCATCGAAATTAAATACAAATGGCACAATGCGGACTTAAGTACAAGAAGACTGACTCTTCTTACTGTCTATGTTTTGAACCTTTCCTGTGAAACCAGTTTTAGATTCCGAACCTTCACTTCAGGTTTACTATATCCCTTGGACCTTCTTATTGACGATGAAACACAGAAATTGCATCGGAAGTAAATACAAAAGGCACAACGCCGACTTAAGTACAAGAACACTGACTCTTCTTACTGTCTATGTTTTGAACCTTTCCTGTGAGGCCAGTTTTAGATTCAGATGCTTCACTTTAGGCTTACTGTATCCCTTGGACCTTCTTATTGACGATGAAACACAGAAGTTACATCGGAAGTAAATACAAAAGGCACAATGCCGACATAAGTACATGTAGTCTGACTCGTCTTACAGTCTATGCATTGAACCTTTCCAGTGAGACCAGTTTTAGATTCCGATGCTTCACTTTAGGTTTTCTGTATCCCTTGGACCTTCATATTGACGATAAAACACAGAAATTGCATCGGAATTAAATACAAAACGCACAATGCCGACTTAAGTACAAGAAGACTGACTCTTCTTACAGTCCATACTTTAACCATTCCTGTGAGATCAATTTTAGATTCCGATGCTTCACTTCAGTTTTACTGTATGCCGTGGACCTTCTTATTGACGATGAAACACAGATATTGCATCAGAATTAATTACAAAAGGCACAATGCCGACTTAAGTACAAGAGGACTGACTCTTCTTACATTCCATGATTTCAGCCTTTCCTGTGAGACCAGTATTAGATATCGATTCTTCACTTCAGGTTTACAGTATCCCTTGGACCGTCTTATTGACACTGAAACAAAGAAATTGCATCGGAATTAAATACAAAAGGCACAATGCATACTGAAGTACAAGAATACTGACTCTTCCTACTTTCTATGTTTTGAACCTTTCCTGTGAGACCAGTTTTAGATTCCAATGCTTCACTTAAGGTTTACTGTATCCCTTGGACCTTCTTATTGACGATGAAACAAAGGAATTGCATCGGAATTAAATACAAAACCACAATGTCGACTTAAGTACAAGAAGACTGACTCTTCTTACGGTCTATGATTTGAACCTTTCCTGTAAGACCAGTTTTAGATTCCGAAGCTTCACTTCAGGTTTACTGTATCCCTTGGACTTTCTTATTGCCGATGAAACACAGTAATTGCATCGGAATTAAATACAAAAAGCACAATGCCGACTTAAGTACAAGAGGACTGACTCTACTTACTGTCTATGTTTTGAACTTCTTCTGTGAGACCAGTTTTAGATTCCGTTGCTTCACTTAAGATTTACTGAATCACTTGGACCTTCTTATTGACGATGAAACACAGAAATTGCATCGGAATTAAATACAAAATGCACAATGCCGACTTAAGTACAAGAAGACTGACCCTTCTTACTGTCTATGTTTTGAACCGTTCCTGTGAGACCAGTTTTAGATTCCGTTACTTTACTTCAGGTTTACTGTCTCACATGGACCTTCATATTGACGATGAAACACAGAAATTGCGTCGGAGTTAAATACAAAAGGCACAATGCCGACTTAAGTAGAAGAAGACTGACTCATCTTCCTGTCTATGTCTTGAACCTTTCCTGTGAGACCAGTTTTAGATTCCGATGCTTCACTTCAGGTTTAATATTTCCTGTGGGCCTTCTTATTGACGATGAAACACAGATATTGCATCGGAATTAAATACAAAGCGCACAATGCCGACTTAAGTACAAGAAGACTGACTCTTCTTACAGTCTATACTTTAACCATTCCTGTGAGATCAATTTTAGATTCCGATGCTTCACTTCAGTTTTACTGTATCCCTTGGACCTTCTTGTTGACGATGAAACACAGAAATTGCATCGGAATTAAATACAAAAGGCACAATGCCGACTTGAGTACAAGAGGACTAACTCTACTTACTGTCTATGTTTTGAAATTTTCCTATGAGACAAGTTTTAGATTCCGTTGCTTCACTTCAGGTTTACCGTATCACTTAGACCTTCTTATTGACGATGAAATACAGAAGTTGCATCGGAATTAAATACAAAAGGCTCAATGCCGTCTTAAGTACAGGAAGACTGACTCTTCTTACTGTCTATGTTTTGAACCCTTCCCGTGAGACCAGTTTTAGATACCGATGCTTTACTTCAGGTTTACTGTATACCTTGAACCTTCTTATTGACGAAGAAACACAGAAATAGCATCGGAATTAAATTCAAAAGGCACAATGCCGACATAAGTAAAAGAAGACTGACTCATCTTACTGTCTATGTCATGAATCTTTCCTGTGATTCCAGTTTTAGATTCTGATGCTTCAATTTAGGTTTAATGTTTCCTGTGGACCTTCTTAATGACGATGAAACACAGAAATTGCATCGGAATTAAATACAAAACGCACAATGCCGACTTAAGTACAAGAAGACTGACTCTTCTTACTGTCTATGATTTGAACCTTTCCTGTGAGACCAGTTTGAGATTTCGATGCTTCACTTCCGCTCTACTGTACCCCTTGGACCTACTTATTGACGATGAAACACAGAAATTGCATCGGAATTAAATGCAAAAGGCACAATGCCGACTTAAGTACAAGTGGACTGGGTCTTCTTACATTCCATGATTTGAGCCTCTCCTGTGAGGCCAGTTTTAGATTCCGATAATTCACTTCAGGTTTACTGTATTCCTTGGACCTTCTTATTGACGATGAAACACAGATATTGCATCGGAATTAGTTACAAAAGGCACAATGCCGACTTAAGTACAAGAAGAGTGACTCT
Source organism: Schistocerca americana (assembly GCF_021461395.2). Classification (NCBI taxonomy): domain Eukaryota; kingdom Metazoa; phylum Arthropoda; class Insecta; order Orthoptera; family Acrididae; genus Schistocerca; species Schistocerca americana. Next base: position 68,193,938 of record NC_060128.1, on the reverse strand, counting down.
TCTTACTGTCTATGATTTGAAACTTTCCTGTTAGACCAGTATTAGATTCCGATGCTTCACTTCAGGTTTACTATATCCCTTGGATTATCATATTGACGATTAAACACAGAAATTGCATCGGAATTAAATACAAAAGGCACAATGCCGACTTAAGTACAAGAAGACTGACTCTTTTTACTGTCTATGTTTTGAACCTTTCCTGTGAGACCAGTTTTAAATTCCGTTGCTTTACTTTAGGTTTACTGTATCATTTGGACTTTCCTATTGACGATGAAACAAAGAAATTGCATCGGAGTTAAATACAAAAGGCACAATGCCGACTTAAGTACAAAAAGATTGATTCTTCTTTATGTCTATGTTTTGTACCTTTCCTGTGAGACCAATTTCAGAACCCGATGCTTCACTTTAGGTTTAATATTTCCTGTGGACCTTCTTTTTGACGACGAAACACAGATATTGCATCGGAATTAAATACAAAACGCACAATGCCGACTTAAGTACAAGAAGACTGACTCTTCTTACTGTCTATGTTTTGTACCTTTCCTGTGAGACCAGTTTCAGAACCCGATGCTTCATTTTAGGTTTACTGTATCCCATTTAATTTCGTATAGACGATGGCACACAGAAATTGCATCGGAATTAAATACAAATGGCACAATGCCGACTTAAGTACAAGAAGCCTGACTCTTCTTACTGTCTATGTTTTGAACCTTTCCTGTGAGACCAGTTTTAGATTCCAAAGCTTCACTTCAGGTTTACTGTATCCCTTGGACCTTCTTATTGACGATGAAACACAGAAATCGCATCGGAATGAAATACAAATGGCACAATGCCGACTTAAGTACAAGAAGACTGACACTTCTTACTGTATATGTTTTTAACCTTTCCTGTAAGACCCGTTTTAGATGCCGATCCTTCACTTCAGGATTGCCGTATCCCTTGGACCATCTTATTGACGATGAAACACAGAAATTGCATCAGAATTAAATACAAAACGCACAATGCTGACTTACGTACAAGATGACTGCCTCTTCTTACAGTCGATGTTTTGAACCATTCCTGTGAGATCAGTTTTAGATTCCGATGCTTCACTTCAAGTTTACTGTATACCTTGAACCTTCTTATTGACGAAGAAACACAGAAATTGTATCGGAAAGAAATATAAATCGCACAATGCCGACTTAAGTGCATGAAGACCGACTCTTCTTGCCGTCCATGTTTTGTACCTTTCCTGTGAGACCATTTTCAGATTCCGAAGCTTCACTTCAAGTTCACTGTATCCCTTGGACCTTCTTATTCACGATGAAACACAGAAAAACGCATCAGAATTAAATACAAAAGGCACAATGCCGACCTAAGTAAAAGAAGACTGACTCTTCTTACTGTCTATGATTTGAACCATTACTGAGAGAAAAGTTTTAGAATCCGATTCTTCACTTCAGGTTTACTGTATCCCAAAGCCCTTCATATTGACGATGAAACACAGAAATTGCATCGGAATTAAATACAAAAGGCATAATGCCTACTTAAGTACAAGAAGACTGACTCTTCTTACTGTCTATGTTTTGAACCTTTCCTGAGAAACCATTTATATTTTCTGATGCTTTACTTCAGGTTTACAGTATCCCTTGGACCGTCCTATTGACGATGAAACACAGAAATTACGCCGGAATTAAATACAAAAGGCACAATGCCGACTTAAGTACAAGAAGACTGACTCTTCTTACTGTCTATGTTTGTAACCTTTCCTGTGAGACCAGATTTAGGTTCCGATGCTTCACTTCAGGTTTACTGTATCACTTGGACCTTCTCATTGGCGATGAAACACAGAAATTGCATCGGAATGAAATACAAAAGGCACAATGCCAACATAAGTACAAGAGGACTTACTCTTCTTACTGTCTAAGCTTTGAACCTTTCCTGTGAGACCAGTTTTAAATTCCGATGCTTCACTTAAGGTTTACTGTATCCCTTGGACCTTCTTATTGACGATGAAACACAGTAATTGCATCGGAATTAAATACAAAAGGCACAATGCTGACTTAAGTACAAGAAGACTGACTCTTCTTACTGTCTATGTTTTGAACCTTTCCTGTGAGACCAGTTTTAGATTCCGTTGCTTCACTTCAGGTTTACTGTATCAGTTGGACCTTCTTATTGACGATGAAACACAGAAATTCAATCGGAATTAAATACAAAAGACACAATGCCGACTTAAGTACAGGAAGACTGACCCTTCTTACTGGCTATGTTTGAACCTTTCCTGTGAGACCAGTTTTATATATCGATGCTTCACTTCAGGTTTACTGTATACCTTGAACCTTCTTGTTGACGATGAAACACAGAAATAGCATCGGAATTAAATTCAAAAGGCACAATGCCGACTTAAGTAAAAGAAGACTGACTCATCTTACTGTCTGTGACTTGAACCTTCCCTGTGAGACCAGTTTTAGATGCCGATGCTTTACTTCAGGTTTAATGTTTCCTGTGGACCTTCGTATTGTCGGCGAAACACAGAAATCGCATCAGAATTAAACACAAAACGCACAATGCCGACTTAAGTACAAGAAAACTGACTCTTCTTACTGTCTATGATTTGAATCTTTCCTGTGAGATCAGTTTTAGATTCCGATGCTTCACTTCAGGTTTACAGTATTCCTTGTACATTCTTATTGACGAAGAAACACAGAGATAGCATCGGAATTAAAATCAAAAGGCACAATGCCGACTTATGTAATAGAAGACTGACTCATCTAACTGTCTATGTCATGAATCTTTCCTGTGAGTCCAGTTTTAGATTCCGATGCTTCACTTCACGTTTAATGTGTCCTGTGGACCTCCTTATTGACGATGAAACACAGAAATTGCATCGGAATTAAATAAAAAACGCACAATGCCGACTAAAGTACAAGAAGACTGACTCTTCTTACTGTCTATGTTTTGAACCTTTCCTGTGATACCAGTTTTAGAACCCGATGCTTCACTTCAGGTTTACAGTATCCCTTTTAATTTCGTATTGTCGATGACACACAGAAATAGCATCGGAATTAAATACAAAACGCACAATGCCGACTTAAGTACAAGAGGAGTGACTGTTCTTACTGTCTATGCTTTGAACCTTTCCTGTTAGACCAGTTTTAGATTCCGATGCTTCACTTCAGGTTTTCTGTATCCCTTGGACCTTCATTTTGATGATGAATCTGAGAAATTGCATCGGAATTAAATAAAAAATGCACAATGCCGACTTATGTACGGGAAGACTGACTCTTCTTACTGTCTATGCTTTGAACCTTTCCTGTGAGACCCGTTTTAGATTCCGATGCTTCACTGAAGGCTAACTGTATGCCTTGGACCATCTTATTGACGATGAAACATAGGAATTGCATCGGAATTAAATACAAAAGGCACAATGCCGACTTAAGCACAAAAAAAATGACTCTTTCTACTGTCTATGTTTTGAACCTTTCCTGTGAGACCAGTTTTAGATTCCGTTGCTTTACTTTAGGTTTGCTGTATCACTTGGACCTTCGTATTGACGATGAAACACAGAAATTGCATCGGAGCTAAATACAAATGGCACAATGCCGACTTAAGTAAAGGAAGACTGACTCTTCTTACTGTCTATGTTTTGAACCTTTCTTGTGAGACCAGTTGGATATATCGATGCTTCACTTCAGGTTTACTGTATTCCTTGTACATTCTTATTGACGAAGAAACACAGAGATAGCATCGGAATTAAAATCAAAAGGCACAATGCCGACTTAAGTACAAGAAGACTGACTCTTCTTACTGTCTATGTTTTGTACCTTTCCTGTGAGACCAGTTTCAGAACCCGATGCTTCACTTTAGGTTTACTGTATCCCTTTTAATTTCGTATAAACGATGGCACACAGAAATTGCATCGGAATTAAATCCAAATGGCACAATGCCGACTTAAGTACAAGAAGCCTGACTCTTCTTACTTTCTATGTTTTGAACCTTTCCTGTGAGACCAGTTTTAGATTCCAAAGCTTCACTTCAGGTTTACTGTATCCCTTGGACCTTCTTATTGACGATGAAACACAGAAATTGCATCTGAATTAAATACAAAAGGCACAATGCCGACTTAAGTCCAAGAAGACTGACTCTTCTTACATTCTCTGAGTTGAGCCTTTCCTGTGAGACCAGTTTTAGGTATTGATGCTTCACTTCAGGTTTACTGTATCCCTTGGATCTTCTTATTGACGATGAAACACAGAAATGGCATCGGAATTAATTACAAAATGCACAATGCCGATTTAAGTAAAAGAAGACCGAATCTTCTTACTGTCTATGTTTTGAACCTTTCCTGTGAGACCAGTTTTAGATTCCGATGCTTCACTTCAGGTTTACTGTGTCCCTTGGACCTTCTTATTGACGATGAAACATAGAAATCGCATCGGAGTTAAATACAAATGGCACAATGCGGACTTAAGTACAAGAAGACTGACTCTTCTTACTGTCTATGCTTTGAACCATTCCTGTGACACCAGTTTTAGATTCCGATGCTTCACTTCAGGTTTACTGTATCCCTTGGACCTTCTTATTGACGATGAAACACATGAATTGCATCGGAATTAAACACAAAAGGCACAATGCCGACTTAAGTACAAGAAGACTGACTCTTCTTACATTCTATGAGATAAGCCTTTCCTGTGAGACCAGTTTTAGGTATTGACGCTTCACTTCAGGTTTCGTGTACCCCTTGGACCTTCTTATTGACGATGAAACACAGAAATTGCATTGGAATTAATTACAAAAGGCACAATGCCGACTTAAGTACGTGAAGGCTGACTCTTTTTACTGTCTATGTTTTGAACCTTTCCTGTGAGACCAGTTTTTGATTCAGATGCTTCACTTCTTAGTTACTGTATCCCTTGGACCTTCTTATTGACGATGAAACATAGAAATTGCATCGGTATTACATACAGAAGGCACTATGCCGACGTAAGAACAAGAAAACTGACTCTTCTTACTCTCTGGGTTTTGAACCTCTCCCGTGAGACCAGTTTTAGACTCCGATGCTTCACTTAAGGTTTACTGTATCGCTTGGACCTTCATATTGACAATGAAGCACAGAAATTGCATCGGAATTAAATACAAAACGCACAATGCCGACTTAAGTACATGAAGGCTGACTCTTCTTACTGTCTATGTTTTGAACCTTTCCTGTGAGACCAGTTTTAGATTCAGATGCTTCACTTCAGAGTTACTGTATCCCTTGGACCTTCTTATTGGCGATGAAACATAAAAATTGCATCGGTATTACATACAAAAGGCACTATGCCGACGTAAGTACAAGAAGACTGACTCTTCTTACTGTCTGCGTTTTGAACCTCTCCCGTGAGACCAGTTTTAGGTTCCGATGCTTCACTTCAGGTTTACTGTCTCCCTTGCACCTTCTTATTGACGAAGAAACACAGAAATTGCATCGGAATAAAACACAAAAGGCACAATGCCGACTTAAGTACAAGAAGTCTGACTGTTCTTACATTCTGTGAGTTGAGTCTTTCCTGTGAGAACAGTTTTAGATTGCGATGCTTCACTTCAGGTTTACTGTATCCCTTGGACCTTCATATTGACTATGAAACACTGAAATTGCATCGGAATTAAATATAAAAGGCACAATGCCGACTTAAGTACAAGAAGACTGACTCTTCTTACTGTGTATGCTTTGAACCTTTCCTGTGAGAGAAGTTCAAGATTCCGATGCTTTACTTCAGGTTTACTGTATCCCTTGTACCTTCATATTTACGATGAAGCACAGAAATTGCATCGGAATTAAATACAAATGGCACAATGCCGACTTAACTACAAGAAGACTGACTCTTCTAACTCTTTATGATTTGAATATTTCCTGTGAGGCCAGTTTTAGATTCAGATGCTTCACTTCAGGTCTACTGTATCCCTTGGACCTTCTTATTGATGATGAAGCACAGAAATTGCATCGGAATTAAATACAAAAAGAACAATGTCGACGTATGTACAAGAGGACTGACTCTTCTTACTGTCTATGTTTTGAACCTTTCCTGTGAGACCAGTTTTAGATTCCGATGCTTCACTTCAGGTTTAGTGTATCCTTTGGTCCTTCTTATTGATGATGAAACACAGGAATTCCATCGCAATTAAACTCAAAAGGCACAATGCCGACTTAAGTCCAAGAAGACTGACTCTTCTTACATTCTCTGAGTTGAGCCTTTCCTGTGAGACCAGTTTTAGGTATTGATGCTTCACTTCAGGTTTACTGTATCCCTTGGATCTTCTTATCGACGATGAAACACAGAAATGGCATCGGAATTAATTACAAAATGCACAATGCCGATTTAAGTACAAGAAGACCGAATCTTCTTACTGTCTATGTTTTGAACCTTTCCTGTGAGACCAGTTTTAGATTCCGATGCTTCACTTCAGGTTTACTGTATCCCTTGGACCTTCATATTGACGATAAACACAGAAATTGCATCGGAATTAAATCTAAAACGCACAATGCCGTCTTAAGAACTTGAAGGCTGTTTCTTCTTACTGTCTATGCTTTGAACCATTCCTGTGAGACCAGTTTTAGATTCCGATGCTTCACTTCAGGTTTACTGTATCCCCTGGACTTTCTTATTGACGATGAAACACATGAATTGCATCGGAATTAAACACAAAAGGCACAATGCCGACTTAAGTACAAGAAGACTGACTCTTCTTACATTCTATGAGATAAGCCTTTCCTGTGAGACCAGTTTTAGGTATTGACGCTTCACTTCAGGTTTCGTTTACCTCTTGGACCTTCTTATTGATGATGAAACACAGAAATTGCATTGGAATTAATTACAAAAGGCACAATGCCGACTTAAGTACATGAAGGCTGACTCTTCTTACTGTCTATGTTTTGAACCTTTCCTGTGAGACCAGTTTTAGATTCAGATGCTTCACTTCTTAGTTACTGTATCCCTTGGACCTTCTTATTGACGATGAAACATAGAAATTGCATCGGTATTACATACAGAAGGCACTATGCCGACGTAAGAACAAGAAGACTGACTCTTCTTACTGTCTGGGTTTTGAACCTCTCCCGTGAGACCAGTTTTAGATTCCGATGCTTCACTTAAGGTTTACTGTATCCCTTGGACCTTCATATTGACAATGAAGCACAGAAATTGCATCGGAATTAAATACAAAACGCACAATGCCGACTTCAGTACATGAAGGCTGACTCTTCTTACTGTCTATGTTTTGAACCTTTCCTGTGAGACCAGTTTTAGATTCAGATGCTTCACTTCAGAGTTACTGTATCCCTTGGACCTTCTTATTGGCGATGAAACATAGAAATTGCATCGGTATTACATGCAAAAGGCACTATGCCGACGTAAGTACAAGAAGACTGACTCTTCTTACTGTCTGCGTTTTGAACCTCTCCCGTGAGACCAGTTTTAGATTCCGATGCTTCACTTCAGGTTTACTGTATCCCTTGCACCTTCTTATTGACGAAGTAACACAGAAATTGCATCGGAATTAAATACAAAGGGCACAATGCCGACTTACGTACAAGAAGACTGACTCTTCTTACTGTATATGCTTTGGACCTTTCCTGTGAGATCAGTTTTAGATTCCGATGCGTTTCTTCCGGTTTACTGTATCCCTTGTACCTTCATATTCACGATGAAACACAGAAATTCTATCGGAATTAAACTCAAAAGGCACAATGCCGACTTAAATACAAGAAGACTGACTCTTCTTACATTCTATGAGTTGAGCCTTTCCTGTGAGACCAGTTTTAGGTATTGATGCTTCTCTTAAGGTTTAGTGTATCCCTTGGGCCTTCTTATTGACGATGACACACAGAAATTGAATCGGAATTAATTACAAAAGGCACAATGCCGATTTAAGTACAAGAAAACCGACACTTCTTACTGTCCATGTTTTGAACCTTTCCTGTGAGACCAGTTTTAGATTGCGATGCTTCACTTCAGGTTTACTGTATGCCCTGGGCCTACATATTTACGTTGAAGCACAGAAATTGCATCGGAATTAAATACAAAACGCACAATGCCGACTTAGGTTCATGAAGACTGACTCTTCTTTTTGTCTATGTTTTGAACCTTTCCTGTGAGAGCAGTTTTAGATTCAGATGCAACACTTCAGGTTTACTGTATCCGTTGGACCATCATATTGGCGATGAAACACAGAAATTGCATCGGAATTAAATACAAAAGGCACAATGCCGACTTAAGTACAAGAAGACTGACTCTTCTTACTGTGTATGCTTTTAACCTTTCCTGTGACACCAGTTTTGGATTGCGATGCTTTACTTCAGGTTTAATGTTTCCTGTGGACCTTCTTATTGACGACGAAACACAGAAATTGCATCAGAATTAAACACAAAACGCACAATGCCGACTTAAGTACAAGAAGACTGACTCTTCTTACTGCGTATGCTTTGAATCTTTCCTGTCAGACCAGTTTTAGATTCCGATGCTTTACTTCAGGTTTACTGTATCCCTTGAACCTTCATATTTACGATGAAACACAGAAATCACATCGGAATGAAATAGAAAATGCACAATGCCGACTTCGTACAAGAAGACTGACTCTTCTTACTGTCTATGATTTGAATCCTTCCTGTGAGACCAGTTTTAGATTACGATGCTTCCCTTAAGGCTTACTGTATGCCTTGGACCTTCTTATTGACGAAGAAACACAGAATATACATCGGAATTAAATACAAAACGCACAATGCCGACTTAAGTACAAGTGGACTGACTCTTCTTACTCTCTATGCTTTGAACCTTTCCTGTGCGACCAGTTTATGATTCCGATGCTTTACTTCAGGATTAGTGTATCCCTTGGACCTTCTTATTGACGATGAAACACAGACATTGCATCGGAATTAGTTACAAAAGGCACAATGCCGTTATAAGTACAAGAGGACCGACTCTTCTTACTGTCTATGTTTTGAACCTTTCCTGTGTGACCAGTTTTAAAATTCCGATGCTGCACTTCAGGTTTACTGTATCCCTTGGACCTTCATATTGACAATGAAGCACAGAAATTGCATCGGAATTAAATACAAAACGCACAATGCCGACTTAAGTACATGAAGGCTGACTCTTTTTACTGTCTATGTTTTGAACCTTTCCTGTGAGACCAGTTTTAGATTCAGATGCTTCACTTCAGAGTTACTGTATCCCTTGGACCTTCTTATTGACGATGAAACATAGAAATTGCATCGGTATTACATACAAAAGGCACTATGCCGACGTAAGTACAAGAAGACTGACTCTTCTTACTGTCTGGGTTTTGAACCTCTCCCGTGAGACCAGTTTTAGATTCCGATGCTTCGCTTTAGGTTTACTGTATCCCTTGGATCTTCTTATTGATGATGAAACACAGATATTGCATCGGAATAAAACACGAAAGGCACAATGCCGACTTAAGTACAAGAAGACTGACTGTTCTTACATTCTTTGAGTTGTGTCTTTGCTGTGAGACCAGTTTTAGATTGCGATGGTTCACTTCAGGTTTACTGTATCCCTTGGACTTTCATATTGACGATGATACACTGAAATTCAATCGGAATTAAATACAAAAGGCACTATGCCGACTTAAGTACATGAAGGCCGACTCTTCTTACTGTCTGTGTTTTGAACCTCTCCCGTGAGACCATTTTAGATTCCGATGCTTCACTTCAGGTTTAGTGTATCCCATGAACCTTCCTATTGACGATGAAACACAGAAATTCCATCGCAATTAAACTCAAAAGGCACAATGCCGACTTAATTCCAAGAAGACAGACTCTTCTTACATTCTATGTGTTGAGCCTTGCCTGTGAGACCAGTTTTAGGTATTGATGCTTCACGTCAGGTTTACTGTATCCCTTGGACCTTCTTATTGACGATGAAACACAGAAATGACATCGGAATTAATTACAAAAGGCACAATGCCGATTTAAGTACAAAAAGACCGAATTTTCTTACTGTCTATGTTTTGAACCTTTCCTGTGAGCCCACTTTTAGATTCCGATGCTTCACTTCAGGTTTGCTGTATCCCTTGGACCTTCATAGTGACGATGAAACACAGAAATTGCATCGGAATTAAATCTAAAACGCACAATGCCGTCTTAAGTACATGAAGGCTGACTCTTCTTACTGTCTATGTTTTGAACCTCTCCTGTGAGACCAGTTTTAGATTCCGATGCTTCACTTCAGGTTTACTGTATCCCTTGGACCTTCTTATTGACGATGAAACACCAGAATTGCATCGGAATTAAACACAAAAGGCACAATGCCGACTTAAGTACAAGAAGACTGACTCTTCTTATATTCTATGAGTTGAGCCTTTCCTGTGAGACCAGTTTTAGGTATTGACGCTTCACTTCAGGTTTAGTGTATCCCTTGGACCTTCTTATTGACGATGAAACGCAGAAATTGCATCGGAATTAAGTACAAAAGGCACAATGCCGATTTAAGTACAAGAAGACCGACTCTTCTTACTGTCTATATTTTGAACCTTTCCTGTGACACCACTTTTAGATCCTGATGCTTCACTTCAGGTTTACTGTATCCCTTGGACCTTCATATTGACGATGAAGCACAGAAATTGCATCGGAATTAAATACAAAAGGCACAATGCCGATTTAAGTACAAGAAGACCGACTCTTCTTACTGTCTATATTTTGAACCTTTCCTGTGAGACCACTTTCTGATCCCGATGCTTCATTTCAGGTTTACTGTGTCCCTTGGACCTTCATATTGACAATGAAGCACAGAAATTGCATCGGAATTAATTACAAAAGGCACAATGCCAATTTAAGTACAAGAAGACCGACTCTTCTTACTGTCTATGTTTTGAACCTTTACTGTGAGACTAGCTTTAGATTCCCATGCTTCACTTCAGGTTCACTGTATCCCTTGGACCTTCATATTGATGATGAAACACAGAAATTGCATCGGAATTAAATACAAAAGCCACAATGTCGACTTAAGTACAAGTAGACTGAGTCTTCTTACAGTCTATGAGTTGAGCCTTTCCTGTGAAACCAGTATTAGATTCCGATGCTTTACTTCAGGTTTACTGTATCCCTTGTACCTTCATATTTACCAAGAAACACAGAAGTTGCATCGGAATTAAATACAAAAGGCACAATGCCGACTTAAGTACAAGAAGACTGACTCTTCTTACTGTCTATGCTTTGAATCTTTCCTGTGAGACCAATTTTAGATTCCGATGCATCACTTCAGATTTACTGTATCCCTTGGGTCTTCTCATTGTTGATGAAACACAGAAATTGCATCGGAATTAAATACAAAACGAACAATGCCGACGTAAGTACAAGAAGACTGACTCTTCTTACTGTCTATATTTTGAACCTTTCCTGTGTGACCAGTTTTAGATTCCGATGCTTCACTTCAGGTTTACTGTATCCCTTGGACCTTCTTATTGACGATGAAACACAGACATTGCATCGGAATTAGTTACAAAAGGCACAATGCCGTTTTAAGTACAAGAGGACCGACTCTTCTTACTGTCTATGTTTTGAACCTTTCCTGTGTGACCAGTTTTAAAATTCCGATGCTGCACTTCAGGTTTACTGTATCCCTTGGACCTTCATATTGACAATGAAGCACAGAAATTGCATCGGAATTAAATGCAAAACGCACAATGCCGACTTAAGTACATGAATGCTGACTCTTTTTACTGTCTATGTTTTGAACCTTTCCTGTGAGACCAGTTTTAGATTCAGATGCTTCACTTTAGAGTTACTGTATCCCTTGGACCTTCTTATTGACGATGAAACATAGAAATTGCATCGGTATTACATACAAAAGGCACTATGCCGACGTAAGTACAAGAAGACTGACTCTTCTTACTGTCTGGGTTTTGAACCTCTCCCGTGAGACCAGTTTTAGATTCCGATGCTTCACTTTAGGTTTACTGTATCCCTTGGACCTTCATATTGACGATGAAGCACAGAAACTGCATCGGAATTAAATACAAAAGGCACAATGCCGATTTAAGTACAAGAAGACCGACTCTTCTTACTGTCTATATTTTGAACCTTTCCTGTGAGACCGCTTTTTGATCCCGATGCTTCATTTCAGGTTTACTGTGTCCCTTGGACCTTCATATTGACAATGAAGCACAGGAATTGCATCGGAATTAATTACAAAAGGCACAATGCCAATTTAAGTACAAGAAGACCGACTCTTCTTACTGTCTATGTTTTGAACCTTTACTGTGAGACTAGCTTTAGATTCCCATGCTTCACTTCAGGTTCACTGTATCCCTTGGACCTTCATATTGATGATGAAACACAGAAATTGCATCGGAATTAAATACAAAAGGCACAATGCCGACTTAAGTACAAGAAGACTGACTCTTCTTACTGTCTATGCTTTGAATCTTTCCTGTGAGACCAATTTTAGATTCCGATGCATCACTTCAGATTTACTGTATCCCTTGGGTCTCCTCATTGTTGATGAAACACAGAAATTGCATCGGAATTAAATACAAAACGAACAATGCCGACGTAAGTACAAGAAGACTGACTCTTCTTAATGTCTATATTTTGAACCTTTCCTGTGAGACCAGTTTTAGATTCCGATGCTTCACTTCAGGTTTACTGTATCCCTTGGACCTTCTTATTGACGATGAAACACAGGAATTGCATCGGAATGAAACACAAAAGGCACAATGCCGACTTAAGTACAAGAAGACTGACTCTTCTTACATTCTATGAGTTGAGCCTCTCCTGTGAGACCAGTTTTTGGTATTGATGCTTCACTTCAGTATTAGTGTATCCCTTGGACCTTCTTATTGCCGATGAAACACAGAAATTGCATCGGAATTAGTTACAAAAGGCACAATGCCGATTTAAGTACAAGAAGACCGACTCTTCTTACTGTCTATGTTTTAAACCTTTCCTGCGTGACCAGTTTTAGATTCCGATGCTTCACTTCAGGTTTACTGTATCCCTCGGACCTTCATATCGACGATGAAGCACAGAAATTGCAACGTAATTAAATACAAAACGCACAATGCCGACATAAGTACATGAAGGCTGACTCTTCTTACTGTCTATGTTTTGAACCTTTCCTGTGAGACCAGTTTTAGATTCCGATGCTTCACTTCAGGTTTACTGTATCCCTTGGACCTTCTTATTGACGATGAAACACCGGAATTGCATCGGAATTAATTACAAAAGGCACAATGCCGACTTAAGTACAAGAAGACTGACTCTTCTTATATTCTATGAGTTGAGCCTTTCCTGTGAGACCAGTTTTAGGTATTGACGCTTCACTTCAGGTTTAGTGTATCCCTTGGACCTTCTTATTGACGATGAAACACAGAAATGGCATCGGAATTAATTACAAAAGGCACAATGCCGATTTAAGTACAAAAAGACCGAATTTTCTTACTGTCTATGTTTTGAACCTTTCCTGTGAGACCACATTTAGATTCCGATGCTTCACTTCAGGTTTACTGTATCCCTTGGACCTTCATATTGACGATGAAGCACAGAAATTGCATCGGAATTAAATACAAAAGGCACAATGCCGATTTAAGTACAAGAAGACCGACTCTTCTTACTGTCTATATTTGGAACCTTTCCTGTGAGACCACTTTTTGATCCCGATGCTTCATTTCAGGTTTACTGTGTCCCTTGGACCTTCATATTGACAATGAAGCACAGGAATTGCATCGGAATTAATTACAAAAGGCACAATGCCAATTTAAGTACAAGAAGACCGACTCTTCTTACTGTCTATGTTTTGAACCTTTACTGTGAGACTAGCTTTAGATTCCCATGCTTCACTTCAGGTTCACTGTATCCCTTGGACCTTCATATTGATGATGAAACACAGAAATTGCATCGGAATTAAATACAAAAGGCACAATGCCGACTTAAGTACAAGAAGACTGACTCTTCTTACTGTCTATGCTTTGAATCTTTCCTGTGAGACCAATTTTAGATTCCGATGCATCACTTCAGATTTACTGTATCCCTTGGGTCTCCTCATTGTTGATGAAACACAGAAATTGCATCGGAATTAAATACAAAACGAACAATGCCGACGTAAGTACAAGAAGACTGACTCTTCTTAATGTCTATATTTTGAACCTTTCCTGTGAGACCAGTTTTAGATTCCGATGCTTCACTTCAGGTTTACTGTATCCCTTGGACCTTCTTATTGACGATGAAACACAGGAATTGCATCGGAATGAAACACAAAAGGCACAATGCCGACTTAAGTACAAGAAGACTGACTCTTCTTACATTCTATGAGTTGAGCCTCTCCTGTGAGACCAGTTTTTGGTATTGATGCTTCACTTCAGGATTAGTGTATCCCTTGGACCTTCTTATTGCCGATGAAACACAGAAATTGCATCGGAATTAGTTACAAAAGGCACAATGCCGATTTAAGTACAAGAAGACCGACTCTTCTTACTGTCTATGTTTTAAACCTTTCCTGCGTGACCAGTTTTAGATTCCGATGCTTCACTTCAGGTTTACTGTATCCCTTGGACCTTCATATCGACGATGAAGCACAGAAATTGCATCGTAATTAAATACAAAACGCACAATGCCGACATAAGTACATGAAGGCTGACTCTTCTTACTGTCTATGTTTTGAACCTTTCCTGTGAGACCAGTTTTAGATTCCGATGCTTCACTTCAGGTTTACTGTATCCCTTGGACCTTCTTATTGACGATGAAACACCGGAATTGCATCGGAATTAATTACAAAAGGCACAATGCCGACTTAAGTACAAGAAGACTGACTCTTCTTATATTCTATGAGTTGAGCCTTTCCTGTGAGACCAGTTTTAGGTATTGACGCTTCACTTCAGGTTTAGTGTATCCCTTGGACCTTCTTATTGACGATGAAACGCAGAAATTGCATCGGAATTAAGTACAAAAGGCACAATGCCGATTTAAGTACAAGAAGACCGACTCTTCCTACTGTCTATATTTTGAACCTTTCCTGTGACACCACCTTTAGATCCTGATGCTTCACTTCAGGTTTACTGTATCCCTTGGACCTTCATATTGACGATGAAGCACAGAAATTGCATCGGAATTAAATACAAAAGGCACAATGCCGATTTAAGTACAAGAAGACCGACTCTTCTTACTGTCTATATTTTGAACCTTTCCTGTGAGACCACTTTTTGATCCCGATGCTTCATTTCAGGTTTACTGTGTCCCTTGGACCTTCATATTGACAATGAAGCACAGAAATTGCATCGGAATTAATTACAAAAGGCACAATGCCAATTTAAGTACAAGAAGACCGACTCTTCTTACTGTCTATGTTTTGAACCTTTACTGTGAGACTAGCTTTAGATTCCCATGCTTCACTTCAGGTTCACTGTATCCCTTGGACCTTCATATTGATGATGAAACACAGAAATTGCATCGGAATTAATTACAAAAGGCACAATGCCAATTTAAGTACAAGAAGACCGACTCTTCTTACTGTCTATGTTTTGAACCTTTACTGTGAGACTAGCTTTAGATTCCCATGCTTCACTTCAGGTTCACTGTATCCCTTGTACCTTCATATTTACGAAGAAACACAGAAGTTGCATCGGAATTAAATACAAAAGGCACAATGCCGACTTAAGTACAAGAAGACTGACTCTTCTTACTGTCTATGCTTTGAATCTTTCCTGTGAGACCAATTTTAGATTCCGATGCATCACTTCAGATTTACTGTATCCCTTGGGTCTCCTCATTGTTGATGAAACACAGAAATTGCATCGGAATTAAAAAAAAACGAACAATGCCGACGTAAGTACAAGAAGACTGACTCTTCTTAATGTCTATATTTTGAACCTTTCCTGTGAGACCAGTTTTAGATTCCGATGCTTCACTTCAGGTTTACTGTATCCCTTGGACCTTCTTATTGACGATGAAACACAGGAATTGCATCGGAATGAAACACAAAAGGCACAATGCCGACTTAAGTACAAGAAGACTGACTCTTCTTACATTCTATGAGTTGAGCCTCTCCTGTGAGACCAGTTTTTGGTATTGATGCTTCACTTCAGGATTAGTGTATCCCTTGGACCTTCTTATTGCCGATGAAACACAGAAATTGCATCGGAATTAGTTACAAAAGGCACAATGCCGATTTAAGTACAAGAAGACCGACTCTTCTTACTGTCTATGTTTTAAACCTTTCCTGCGTGACCAGTTTTAGATTCCGATGCTTCACTTCAGGTTTACTGTATCCCTTGGACCTTCATATCGACGATGAAGCACAGAAATTGCATCGTAATTAAATACAAAACGCACAATGCCGACATAAGTACATGAAGGCTGACTCTTCTTACTGTCTATGTTTTGAACCTTTCCTGTGAGAGCACTTTTAGTTTCAGATGCTTCACTTCAGAGTTACTGTATCCCTTGGACCTTCTTATTGACGATGAAACACAGAAATTGCATCGGTATTAAATATAAAAGGCACTATGCCGACTTAAGTACTTGAAGGCTTACTCTTCTTACTGTCTGTGCTTTGAACCTCTCCCGTGAGACCAGTTGTAGATTCCGATGCTTCACTTCAGGTTTAGTGTATCCCTTGAACCTTCTTATTGACGATGAAACACAGAAATTCCATCGCAATTAAACTCAAAAGGCACAATGCCGACTTAAGTCCAAGAAGACAGACTCTTCTTACATTCTATGTGTTGAGATTTTCCTGTGAGACCAGTTTTAGGTATTGATGCTTCACTTCAGGTTTACTGTATCCCTTGGACCTTCTTATTGACGATGAAACACAGAAATGGCATCGGAATTAATTACAAAAGGCACAATGCCGATTTAAGTACAAAAAGGCCGAATTTTCTTACTGTCGATGTTTTGAACCTTTCCTGTGAGACCACTTTTAGATTCCGATGCTTCACTTCAATTTTACTGTATCCCTTGGACCTTCATAGTGACGATGAAACACAGAAATTGCATCGGAATTAAATCTAAAACGCACAATGCCGTCTTAAGTACATGAAGGCTGACTCTTCTTACTGTCTATGTTTTGAACCTTTTCTGTGAGACCAGTTTTAGATTCCGATGCTTCACTTCAGGTTTACTGTATCCCTTGGACCTTCTTATTGACGATGAAACACAGGAATTGCATCGGAATTAAACACAAAAGGCACAATGCCGACTTAAGTACAAGAAGACTGACTCTTCTTATATTCTATGAGTTGAGCCTTTCCTGTGAGACCAGTTTTAGGTATTGACGCTTCACTTCAGGTTTAGTGTATCCCTTGGACCTTCTTGTTGACGATGAAACGCAGATATTGCATCGGAATTAAATACAAAAGGCACAATGCCGATTTAAGTACAAGAAGACCGACTCTTCTTACTGTCTATATTTTGAACCTTTCCTGTGAGACCACTTTTAGATCCCGATGCTTCACTTCAGGTATACTGTATCCCTTGGACCTTCATATTGACGATGAAGCACAGAAATTGCATCGGAATTAAATACAAAAGGCGCAATGCCGATTTAAGTACAAGAAGACCGACTCTTCTTACTGTCTATACTTTGAACCTTTCCAGTGAGACCACTTTTTGATCCCGATGCTTCATTTCAGGTTTACTAAGTCCCTTGGACCTTCAAATTGACAATGAAGCACAGAAATTGCATCGGAATTAATTACAAAAGGCACAATGCCAATTTAAGTACAAGAAGACCGACTCTTCTTACTGTCTATGTTTTGAACCTTTACTGTGAGACTAGCTTTAGATTCCCATGCTTCACTTCAGGTTCACTGTATCCCTTGGACCTTCATATTGATGATGAAACACAGAAATTGCATCGGAATTAAATACAAAAGGCACAATGCCGACTTAAGTACAAGTAGACTGAGACTTCTTACAGTCTATGAGTTGAGCCTTTCCTGTGAAACCAGTATTAGATTCCGATGCTTTACTTCAGGTTTACTGTATCCCTTGTACCTTCATATTTACGAAGAAACACAGAAATTGCATCGGAATTAAATACAAAATGCACAATGCCGACTTAAGTACAAGGAGACTGACTCTTCTTACTGTCTTTGCTTTGAATCTTTCCTGTGAGACCAGTTTTAGATTCCGATGCTTCACTTCAGGTTTACTGTATCCCATGGACCTTCTCATTGTTGATGAAACACAGAAATTGCACCGGAATTAAATACAAAAGGAACAATACCGACGTAAGTACAAGAAGACTGACTCTTCTTACTGTCTATGTTTTGAACCTTTCCTGTGAGACCAGTTTTAGATTCCTATGCTTCACTTCAGGATTACTGTATCCCTTGCACCTTCTTATTGACGATGAAACACAGAAATTGCCTCGGAATTAGTTACAAAAGGCACAAAGCCGGTTTAAGTATAAGAAGACCGACTCTTCTCACTGCCTATGTTTTGAACCTTTCCTGTGTGACCAGTTTTAGATTCCGATGCTTCACTTCAGGTTTACTGTATCCCTTGGACCTTCACATTGATGATGAAACACAGAAATTGCACCGGAATTAAATACATAAGGAACAATACCGACGTAAGTACAAGATGCCTGACTCTTCTTACTGTCTGTGTTTTGAACCTCTCCCGTGAGACCAGTTTTAGATTCCGATGCTTCACTTTAGGTTTACTGTATCCCTTGGATCTTCTTATTGATGATGAAACACAGATATTGCATCGGAATATAACACGAGAGGCACAATGCCAACTTAAGTACAAGAAGACTGACTGTTCTTACATTCTATGAGTTGAGTCTCTCCTGTGAGACCAGTTTTAGATTGCGATGCTTCACTTCAGGTTTACTGTATCACTTGGACCTTCATATTGACGATGAAACACTGAAATTGCATTGGAATTAAATACAAAACGCACAATGCTGAATTAAGTAAAAGAAGACCGACTCTTCTAACTGTCTATGATTTGAATCTTTCCTGTGAGACCAGTTTTAGATTCCGATGCTTCACTTCAGGTTTACTGTATCCCTTGGACTTTCTTATTGATGATGAAGCACAGCAATTGCATCGGAATTAAATACAAAAGGAACAATGTCGACGTAAGTACAAGAGGACTGACTCTTCTTACTGTCTATGTTTTGAACCTTTGCTGTGAGACCAATTTTAGATTCCGATGCTTCACTTCAGGTTTACTGTATCCTTTGGTCCTTCTTATTGACGATGAAACACAGGAATTCCATCGCAATTAAACGCAAAAGGCACAATGCCGACTTAAGTACAAGAAGACTGACTCTTCTTACATTCTATGAGTTGAGCCTTTCCTGTGAGACCAGTTTTAGTTATTGATGCTTCACTTCAGGTTTACTGTATACCTTGGACCTTTATATTGACGATGAAACACAGAAATTGCATCGGAATTAATTACAAAAGCCACAATGCCGATTTAAGTACAAGAAGACCGAATCTTCTTACTGTCTATGTTTTGAACCTTTCCTGTGAGACCAGTTTTATATTCCGATGCTTCACTTCAGGTTTACTGTATCCCTTGGACCTTGATATTGACGATGAAACACAGAAATTGCATCGGAATTAAATACAAAACGCACAATGCCGTCTCAAGTACATGAAGGCTGACTCTTCTTACTGTCTATGTTTTGAACATTTCCTGTGAAACCAGTTTCAGATACCGATGCTTTACTTCAGGTTTACTGTATCCCTTATTCCTTCATATTTACGATGAAACACAGAAATTGCATCGGAATTAAATACAAAGCGCACAATGCCGACTTAAGTACAAAAAGACTGACTCTTCTTAGTGTCTATGCTTTGAATCTTTCCTGTGAGACCAATTTTGGATTCCGAAGCTTCACTTCAGGTTTACTGTAACCCTTGGACCTTCTTATTGATGATGAAACACAGAAATTGCATCAGTATTAAATACAAATGGAACAACGCCGACGTAAGTACAAGAAGACTGACTCTTCTTACTGTCTATGTTTTGAACCTTTCCTGTGAGAACAGTTTATGATTCCGATGCCTCACTTCAGGTTTACTGTATCCGTTGGACCTTCTTATTGACGATGAAACACAGAAATTGCATTAGTACTAAATATAAAAGGCACTATGCCGACGTAAGTACAAGAAGACTGACTCTTCTTACTGTCTGTGTTTTGAACCTCTCCCGTGAGACCAGTTTAAGATTCCGATGCTTAACTTCAGTTTTACAGTATCCCTTGGACCTTCTTATTGAGGATGAAACACAGGAATTGCATCGGAATTAAACACAAAAGGCACAATGCAGACGTAAGTACAAGAAGACTGACTCTTCTTACATTCTATGAGTTGAGCCTATCCTGTGAGACCAGTTTTAGGTATTGTGCTTCACTTCAGGTTTAGTGTATCCCTTGGACCTTCTTGTTGGCGATGAAACACAGAAATTGCATCGGAATTAATTACAAAAGGCACAATGCCGATTTAAGTACAAGAGACCGACTCTTCTTACTGTCTATGTTTTGAACTTTTCCTGTGAGACCAGCTTTAGATTCCCATGCTTAACTTCGGGTTCACTGTATCCCTTGGACCTTCATATTGATGATGAAACACAGAAATTGCATCGGAATTAAATACAAAAGGCACAATGCCGACTTATGTACAAGTAGACTGAGTCTTCTTACAGTCTTTGAGTTGAGCCTTTCCTGTGAGACCAGTTTTAGATTCCGATGCTTTACTTCAGGTTTACTGTATCCCTTGTACCTTCATATTTACGAAGAAACACAGAAATTGCATAGGAATTAAATACAAAAGGATTAAATCCGACGTAAGTACAAGAAGACTGACTCTTCTTACTGTCTATGCTTTGATCCTTTCCTGTCAGACCAGTTTTAGATTCCGATGCTTCACTTCTGTTTTACTGTATCCCTTGGACCTTCTTATTGACGATGAAACACAGGAATTGCATCGGAATTAAACACAAAAGGCACAATGCCGACTTAAGTACAAGAAGACTGACTCTTCTTACATTCTATGGGTTGAGCTTTTCCAGTGAGACCAGTTTTAGGTATTGATGCTTCACTTCAGGTTTAGTGTATCCCTTGGACCTTCTTATTGACGATGAAATACAGTAATTGCATCAGAATTAATTACAAAAGGCACAATGCCGATTTAAGTACATGAAGACCGACTCTTCTTACTGTCTATGTTTTGAACCTTTCCTGTGAGACCTGTTTTAGATTGCGATGCTTCACTTAAGGTTTACTGTATCCCGTGGACCTTCATATTGACGATGAAGCACAGAAATTGCATCGGAATTAAATACAAAACGCACAATGCCGACTTAAGTACATAACGGCTGACTCTTCTTACTGTCTATGTTTTGAACCTTTCCTGTGAGACTAGTTTAGGATTCAGATGCTTCACTTCAGGTTTACTGTATCCCTTGGACCTTCTTATTGACGATGAAACACAGAAATTGCATCGGTATTAAATACAAAAGGCACTATGCCGACGTAAGTACAAGTAGACTGACTCTTCTTACTGTCTGTGTTTTGAACCTCTCCCGTGAGACCAGATTTAGATTCCGATGATTCACTTTAGTTTAACTGTATCCCTTGGACCTTCTTATTGACGATGAAACACAGAAATTGCATCGGAATTAAACACAAAAGGCACAACGCCTACTTAAGTACAAGAGGACTGACTCTTCTTACATTCTATGATTTGAGCCTTTCCTGTGCGACCAGTTTTAGTTATCGATGCTTCACTCTAGGTTTACAGTATCCCTTGGACCCTCTTATTGACACTGAAATAAAGAAATTGCATCGGAATTAGTTACAAAAGTCACAATGCCGACTTAAGTATAGAAGACTGACTCTTCTTACTGTCTATGTTTTGAACCGTTCCTGTGAGACCATTTTTAGATCCGATGCTTCACTTCAGGTTTACTGTATCCCTTGGACCTACATATTGACGATGAAACACAGAAATTGCATCGGAATTAAATACAAAACGCACAATGCCGACTTAAGTACAAGAAGACTGAGTCTTCTTAGAGTCTATGTTTTGAACCATTCCTGTGAGATCAGTTTTAGATTCCGATGCTTCACTTCAGGTTTACTGTATCCCTTGGACCTTCTTATTGAAGACGAAACACAGGAATTGCATCGGAAATAAATACAAAAGGCACAATGCCGATTTAAGAACAAGAGGACTGACTCTTCTTACATTCCATGATTTGAGCCTTTCCCGTGAGACCAGTTTTAGATATCGATGCTTCACTTGAAGTTTACAGTATCTTTTGGACCTTCTTATTGACACTGAAACAAAGAAATTGCATTGGAATTAAATACAAAAGGCACTATGCCGACGTATGTACAAGAAGACTGACTCTTCTTACTGTCTGTATTTTGAACCTCTCCTGTGAGACCAGTTTTAGATTCCAATGCTTCACTT
Organism: Schistocerca americana; assembly: GCF_021461395.2. Lineage (NCBI taxonomy): Eukaryota > Metazoa > Arthropoda > Insecta > Orthoptera > Acrididae > Schistocerca > Schistocerca americana. Next base: position 68,171,522 of record NC_060128.1, on the reverse strand, counting down.
TAGGTTTACAGTATCCTTTGGACCTTCTTATTGATGATGAAACACAGAAATTGCATCGGAATTAAATACAAAAGGCACAATGCCGATTTAAGAACAAGAGGACTGATTCTTCTTACTGTCTATGTTTTGAACCGTTTCCTATGAGACCAGTTTAAGATTCCGATGCTTCACTTCAGGTTTACAGTATCCCTTGGAGCTTCTTCTTGACGATGAAACACAGGAATTGCATCGGAAATAAATACAAAGGGCACAATGCCGACTTAAGTACAAGATAACTGACTCTTCTTACATTCTATGATGTGAGCCTTTCCTGTGAGTTCAGGTTTGATATCGATGCTTCTCTTCAGGTTTACAGTATCCCCTGGACCTTCTTATTGACACTGAAACAAAGAAATTGCATCGGAATTAATTACAAAAGTCACAATGCCGACTTCAGTATAGAAGACTGACTCTTCTTACTGTCTATGTTTTGAACCGTTCCTGTGAGATCATTTTTAGATCCGATGCTTCACTTCAGGTTCACTATATCCCTTAGACCTTCTCATTGACGTTGAAACACAGAAATAGCATCGGTATTAAATACAAAACGCACAATGCGGGCTTAAGTACAAGAAGACTGACTCTTCTTACAGTCTATGTTTTGAACCATTCCTGTGAGATCAGTTTTAGATTCCGATGTTTCACTTCAGGTTTACTGTATCCCTTGGACCTTCTTATTGGCGATGAAACACAGAAATTACATCGGAATTAAATACAAAAGGCAGAATGCCGATTTAAGTACAGGAAGACTGCTTCTTCTTACAGTCTATGTTTTGAACCTTTCCTGTGAGATCACATTTAGATATCGATGCTTCACTTCAGGTTTACTGTATCCTTTGGACCTTCTTATTGACGATGAAACGCAGAAATTGCATCGGAATTAAATACAAAAGGCACAATGCCGACTTAAGTACAAGAAGACTGACTCTTCTTACATTCTACATCTACATCTACATCTACATTGATACTCCGCAAGCCACCCAACGGTGTGTGGCGGAGGGCACTTTACGTGCCACTGTCATTACCTCCCTTTCCTGTTCCAGTCGCGTATGGTTCGCGGGAAGAACGACTGTCTGAAAGCCTCCGTGGGCGCTCTAATCTCTCTAATTTTACATTCTTGATCTCCTCGGGAGGTATAAGTAGGGGGAAGCAATATATTCGATACCTCATCCAGAAACGCACCCTCTCGGAACCTGGCGAGCAAGCTACACCGCGATGCAGAGCGCCTCTCTTGCAGAGTCTGCCACTTGAGTTTATTAAACATCTCCGTAACGCTATCACGGTTACCAAATAACCATGTGACGAAACGCTCCGCTCTTCTTTGGATCTTCTCTATCTCCTCCGTCTACCCGATCTGGTACGGATCCCACACTGATGAGCAATACTCAAGTATAGGTCGAACGAGTGTTTTGTAAGCCACCTCCTTTGTTGATGGACTACATTTTCTAAGCACTCTCCCAATGAATCTCAACCTGGTACCCGCCTTACCAACAATTAATTTTATATGATCATTCCACTTCAAATCGTTGCGCACGCATACTCCCAGATATTTTACAGAAGTAACTGCTACCAGTGTTTGTTCCGCTATCATATAATCATACAATAAAGGATCCTTCTTTCTATGTATTCGCAATACATTACATTTGCCTATGTTAAGAGTCAGTTGCCACTCACTGCACCAATTGCCTATCCGCTGCAGATCTTTCTACATTTCGCTACAATTTTCTATTGCTACAACTTCTCTGTGTACTACAGCATCATCCGCGAAACGCCGCATGGAACTTCCGACACTATCTACTAGGTCATTTAGATATATTGTGAAAAGCAATGGTCCCATAACATTCCCCTGTGGCACGCCAGAGGTTACTTTAACGTCTGTAGACATCTCTCCATTGATAACAACATGCTGTGTTCTGTTTGCTAAAAACTCTTCAATCCAGCCACACAGCTGGTCTGATATTCCGTAGGCTCTTACTTTGTTTATCAGGCGACAGTGCGGAACTGTATCGAACGCCTTCCGGAAGTCAAGGAAAATAGCATCTACCTGGGAGCCTGTATCTAATATTTTCTGGGTCTCATGAACAAATAAGGCGAGTTGGGTCTCACACGATCGCTGTTTCCGGAATCCATGTTGATTCCTACATAGTAGATTCTGGGTTTCCAGAAATGACATGATACGCGAGCAAAAAACATGTTCTAAAATTCTACAAGAGATCGACGTAAGAGATATAGGTCTATAGTTTTGCGCATCTGCTCGACGACCCTTCTTGAAGACTGGGACTATCTGCGCTCTTTCCCAATCATTTGGAACCCTCCGTTCCTCTAGAGACTTGCGGTACACGGCTGTTAGAAGGGGGGCAAGTTCTTTCGCGTACTCTGTGTAGAATCGAATTGGTATCCCGTCAGGTCCAGTGGACTTTCCTCTATTGAGTGATTCCAGTTGCTTTTCTATTCCTTGGACACTTATTTCGATGTCAGCCATTTTTTCGTTTGTGCGAGGACTTAGAGAAGGAACTGCAGTGCGGTCTTCCTCTGTGAAACAGCTTTGGAAAAAGGTGTTTAGTATTTCAGCTTTACGCGTGTCATCCTCTGTTTCAATGCCATCATCATCCCGTAGTGTCTGGATATGCTGTTTCGAGCCACTTACTGATTTAACGTAAGACCAGAACTTCCTAGGATTTTCTGCCAAGTCTGTACATAGAATTTTACTTTCGAATTCAATGAACGCTTCACGCATAGCCCTCCTTACGCTAACTTTGACATCGTTTAGCTTCTGTTTGTCTGAGAGGTTTTGGCTGCGTTTAATCTTGGAGTGGAGCTCTATTTGCTTTCGCAGTAGTTTCCTAACTTTGTTGTTGTACCACGGTGGGTTTTTCCCGTCCCTCACAGTTTTACTCGGCACGTACCTGTCTAAAACGCATTTTACGATTGCCTTGAACTTTTTCCATAAACACTCAACATTGTCAGTGTCGGAACAGAAATTTTCGTTTTGTTCTGTTAGGTAGTCTGAAATCTGCCTTCTATTACACTTGCTAAACAGATAAACCTTCCTCCCTTTTTTTATATTCCTATTAACTTCCATATTCAGGGATGTTGCAACGGCCTTATGATCACTGATTCCCTGTTCTGTACATACAGAGTCGAAAAGTTCGGGTCTGTTTGTTATCAGTAGGTCCAAGATGTTATCCCCACGAGTCGGTTCTCTGTTTAATTGCTCGAGGCAATTTTCGGATAGTGCACTCAGTATAATGTCACTCGATGCTCTGTCCCTACCACCCGTCCTAAACATCTGAGTGTCCCAGTCTATTTCTGGTAAATTCAAATCTCCACCTAAGACTATAACATGCTGAGAAAATTTATGTGAAATGTATTCCAAATTTTCTCTCAGTTGTTCTGCCACTAATGCTGCTGAGTCGGGAGGACGGTAAAAGGAGCCAATTATTAACCTAGTTCGGTCGTTTAGTGTAACCTCCACCCATAATAATTCACAGGAACCATCCACTTCTACTTCACTACAGTATAAACTACTACTAACAGCGACGAACACTCCACCACCGGTTGCATGCAATCTATCCTTTCTAAACACCGTCTGTACCTTTGCAAAAATTTCGGCAGAATTTATCTCCGGCTTAAGCCAGCTTTCTGTACCTATAACGATTTCAGCTTCGGTGCTTTCTATCAGCGCTTGAAGTACCGGTACTTTACCAACGCAGCTTCGACAGTTGACAATTACAATACCGATTGCTGCTTGGTCCCCGCATGTCCTGACTTCTATGAGTTGAGCTTTTCCTGTGAGACCAGTTTTAGATTCCGATGCTTCACTTCAGGTTTACTGGATCCCTTGGACCTTCATATTGACGAAGAAACACAGAAATTGCATCGGAATTAAATACAAAAGGCACTATGCCTTCTTAAGCACAAGAGGACTGACTCTTCATACTGTCTATGTCTTGAACCTTTCCCTGTGAGACCAGTTTAAGATTCCGATGCTTCACTTCAGTTTACAGTATCCCTTGGAGCTTCTTACTGACGATGAAACACAGAAATTGCATCGGAACTAAATACAAAAGGCACAATGCCGACTTAAGTACAAGAGGACTGACTCTTCTTACATTCTATGATATGAGCCTTTCCTGTGTGACCAGTTTTAGATTCCGATGCTTCACTTCAGGTTTACTGTATACCTTGGACCATAATATTGACGATGAAACACAGAATTTGCATCGGAATTAAATACAAAAGGCACAATGCCGACTTAAGTACAGGACGACTGACTCTTCTTACTGTCTATGTTTTGAGCCTTTCCTGTGTGACCAGTTTTAGATTCCGATGCTTCACTTCGGGTTTACTGTATACCTTGGACCATAATATTGACGATGAAACACAGAATTTGCATCGGAATTATATACAAAAGGCACAATGCCGACTTAAGTACAGGACGACTGACTCTTCTTACTGTCTATGTTTTGAACCTTTCCTGTGAGACCAATTTTATATTCCGATGCTTCACTTCAGGTTTACTGTATCCCTTGGTCCTTCTTATTGACGAAGAAACACAGAAATTGCATCGGAATTAATTACAACAGGCACAATGCCGACTTAAGTACAAGGAGACTGACTCTTCTTACTGTCTATGTTTTGCACGTTTCCTGTGAGACCTGAAGTGAAGCATCGGTATCTGAAACTGGTCTCACAGGAAAGGCTCAAAACATAGACAGTAAGAAGAGTCAGTCCTCTTGTTCTTAAGTCGACATTGTGCCTTTTGTATTTGATTCCAATGCAATTTCTGTGTTTCATCGTCAATAAGAAGGTCCAAGGCATACAGTAATCCTGAATTGAAGGATCGGAATCTAAAATTGGTCGTACAGAACAGGCTCAAAACATAGACAGTAAGAAGAGTCAGTCTTCCTGTACATGAGTGAACCGTTCCTGTGAGACCAGTTTTAGATTCCAATGCTTCACTTCAGGTTTACTGTATCCCTTGGAATTTCTGATTAACGATGAAACACAGAAATTGCATCGGAATTTAAATACAAAAGGCACAACGCCGACTTACGTTTAAGAGGACTCACTCTACTTATTGTCTATGTTTTGAACCTTTCCTGTGAGACCAGTTTTAGATATCGATGCATCACTTCAGGTTTACTGTATCCCTTGGACCTTTTTATTAACGATGAAACACAGAAATTGCATCGGAATTAAATACAAAAGCACAATGCTGACCTAAGTACAAGAAGACTGACTCTTCTTACTGTCTATGTTTTGAACCTTTCCTGTGATACCAGTTTTAGATTCCGATGCTTCACTTCATGTTTACTGTATCCCTTGGATCTTCTTATTGACGATGAAACAAAGAAATTGAATTGGAATTAAATACAAAATGCACAATAACGACATAAGTACAAGAGGACTGAGTCTTCTTACATACTATGATTTGAGCCTTTCCTGTGAGACCAGTTTTAGAATCTGTTGCTTCACTTCAGGTTTACTGTATCCCTTGGACCTTCTTATTGACGATGAAACACAGAATTTGCATCGGAACTACAAACAAAAGGCACAATGCCGACTTAAACACAAGAGGACTGACTCTTCTTTCATTCTACGATTTGAGCCGTTCCTGTGAGACACGTTTTAGATATCGATGCTTCACTTCAGGTTTACTGTATCCCTTGGACCTTCTCATTTACGATAAAACACAGAAATTGCATCGGAATTAATTACAAAAGACACAATGCCGACCTATGTACAAGAAGACTGACTCTTCTTACTGTCTATGTTTTGAACCTTTCCTGTGAGACCACTTTTAGATCCGATGCTTCACTTCAGATTTACTGATCCCTTGGACCTTCTCATTGACGATGAAACACAGTTATTGCAACGGATTTAAATACAAATGGCACAATGCGGACTTAAACACAAAATGACTGACTCTTCGTTCATTCCATGATTTGAGCCTTTACTGTGAGACACGTTTTAGATATCGATGCTTCACTTCAAGTTTACTGTATCTCTTGGACCTTCTTATTGACGATGAAACACAGATATTGCATCGGAATTAATTACAAAAGGCACAGTGCCGAATTAAGTACAAGAGAACTGACTCTTCTTACATTCCATGATTTGAGCCTTTCCTGTGAGACCAGTTTTAGATAACGATGCTTCACTTCCGGTTTACAGTATCCCATGGACCTTGTTATTGACACTGAAACAAAGAAATTGCATCGGAATTAAATTCAAAAGGCACAATGCCTACTCAAGGACAAGAAGACTGACTCTTCTTACTGTCTATGATTTGAGCCTTTCCTGTGTGACCAGTTTTAGATTCCGATGCTTCACTTCGGGTTTACTGTATACCTTGGACAATAATATTGACGATGAAACACAGAATTTGCATCGGAATTCAATACAAAAGGCACAATGCCGACTTAAGTACAGGAGGACTGACTGTTCTTACTGTCTATGTTTTGAACCTTTCCTGTGAGACCAGTTTGAGATATCGATGCTTCACTTCAGGTTTACTGTATCCCTTGGACCTTCTTATTGACGATGAAACATAGAAATTGCATCGGAATTAAATACAAAAGCACATTGCCGACTTAAGTACAAGAAGACTGACTCTTCTTACTGTCTATGTTTTGAACCTTTCCTGTGAGACCAGTTTTAGATTCCAATGCTTCACTTCAAAATTACTGTATCCCTTGGAACTTGTTATTGACGATGAAACACAGAAATTGAATTGGAATTAAATACAAAATGCACAATAACGACTAAAGTACAAGAAGAGTGTCTCTTCTTACTGTCTATGATTTGAACCTTTCCTGTGAGACCGGTTTTAGATTCTGATGCTTCACTTCAGGTTTACTGTATCCCTTGGACCTTCTTATTGACGATGAAACATAGAATTTGCATCGGAACTAAATACAAAAGGCATAATGCCGACCTAAGTACAGGGAGACTGACTCTTCTTACTGTCTATGTTTTGAACCTTTCCTGTGAGACCAGTTTTAGATCCGATGCTTCACTTCAGATTTACTGATCCCTTGGAATTTATCATTGACGATAAAACACAGATATTGCATCGGAATTAAATACAAATGGCACAATGCCGACTTCAGTACAACTAGACTGACTGTTCTTACTGACTATGTTTTGAACCTTTCCTGTGAGACCAGTTTAAGACTGCGATGCTTCACTTTAGGTTGCTGTATCCCCTGGACCATCATATTGACGATCAGACGCAGAAATTCCATCGTAATTAAATACAAAAGGCACAATGCCGGCTTAAACACAAGAGGACTGACTCTTCTTCCATTCAATGATTTGAGCCTCTCCTGTGAGACACGATTTAGATAGCGATGATTCACTTCAGGTTTTTTGTATCTCTTAGAACTTCTCATTGACGATGAAACACAGATATTGCATCGGAATTAAATACAAAAGGCACAATGCCGATTTAAGTACAAGAGGACTGACTCTTCTTACATTCCATGGTTTGAGCCTTTCCTGTGAAACTAGTTTTAGATAACGATGCTTCACTTCAGGTTTGCAGTATCCCTCGGACCTTCTTATTGAAACTGAAACAAAGAAATTGCATCGGAATTACATTCAAATGGCACAATGCCGACTTAAGTACAAGTAGACTGACTCTTCTTACTGTCTATGTTTTGAAACATTCCTGTGGGACCAGTTTAAGATTCCGATGCATCACTTCAGGTTTACTGTATCCCTTGGACCTTCTTATTGACGATGAAACATAGAAATTGCATCGGAATTAAGTACAAACGCACAATGCCGACTTAAGTACAAGAAGGCTGACTCTTCTTACTGTCTATGCTTTGAACGTTTCCTGTGAGACTTATTTTAGATTCCGATGCTTCACTTCAAATTTACTGTATCCCTTGGACCTTCTTATTGACGATGAAACACAGATATTGAATTTGAATTAAATACAAAATGTACAATAACGACTAAAGTACAAGAAGAGTGTTTCTTCTTACTGTCTATGTTTTGAAACTTTCCTGTGAGACCAGTTTTAGATTCCTATGCTTCACCTCAGGTTTACTATATCCCTGGGACCTTCTTATCGACTATGAGACACAGAATTTGCATCGCAGTTAAATACAAAAGGCACAATGCCGACTTAAGTACAAGGAGACTGACTCTTCTTACATTCTATGATTTGAGCTTTTTCTGTGAGACCAGTTTTAGATATCGATGCTTCACTTCAGGTTTACAGTATCACTTGGACCTTCTTATTGACTCTGAAACAAAGAAAGTGCATCGGAATTATATACAGAAGGCACAATGCCGACTTAAGTACTAGAAGACTGACTCTTCTTACAGTCTATGTTTTGAACCTTTCCTGTGAGACCAGTTTTAGATTCCGAAGCTCCACTTCAGGTTTACTGTATCTCTTGGACCTTCCTATTGACGATGAAACACAGAAATTGCATCGGAATAAAAATACAAAAGGCACAATTCCGACTTAAGTACAAGGACACTGACTCTTCTTACATTCTATGAGTAGAGCCTTTTCTGTGAGACCAGTTTCACATATCGATGCTTCCTTCAGGTTTAGTGTATCCCTTGGACCTCCTTATTGACGATGAAACACAGAAATTGCATAGGAATTAATTACAAAAGGCACAATGCCGACATAAGCACAAGTCGACTGACTCTTCTTACTGTCTATGTGTTGAACATTTCCTGTGGGACCAGTTTTAGATTGCGATACTTCACTTCAGTTTTACTGTATCTCTTGGACCTTCATATTGCCGATGAAACACAGAAATTGCATCCAAATTAAATACAAAACGCACAATTCCCACTTCAGTACAAGAAGGCTGACTCTTCTTACAGTCTATGCTCTGAACCTTTCCTGTGAGACCAGTTTTAGATTCCGATACTTCACTTCAGGTTTACTGTATCCCTTGGACCTTCTTATTGACGATGAAACAAAGAAATTGCATCGGAATTAAATACAAAAGGACAATGCCGACATAAGTACAAGGGGTTGAGTCTTCTTACATTCTATGATTGGAGCCTTTCCTCTGAGACCAGTTTTAGATTCTGTTGCTTCACTTCAGGTTTACTGTATCCCTTGGACCTTCTTATTGACGATGAAACACAGAAATTGCATCGGAATTAAATACAAAAGGCACAATGCCGACTTAAGTACAAGAACACTGACTCTTCTTACTGTCTATGTTTTGAACCTTTCCTGTGAGACCAGTTTGAGATATCGATGCTTCACTTCAGGTTTACTGTATCCCTTGGAATTTCTTATTGATGATGAAACACAGAAATTGCACAGGAATTAAATACAAAAGGCACAATGCCGACTTAAGTACAAGTAGACTGACTCATCTTCCTGTCTACGTTTTGAACCCTTCCTGTGGGACCAGTTCAAGATTCCGATGCTTCTCTTCAGGTTTACTGTATCCCTTTGACCTTCATATTGACGAAGAAACACGGAAATTGCATCAGAATTATATACAAAACGCGCAGTGCCGACTTAAGTACAAGATGGCTGACTCTTCTCTCTGTCTATGTTTTGAACCTTTCTTGTGAGACCAGTTTTAGATTCCGAATGCTTCACTTCAGGTTTACTATATCTCTTGAACCTTCTTATTGACGATGAAACACAGAAATTGCATCGGAATTAAATACAAAATGCGCAGTGCCGACTTAAGTACAAGATGGCTGACTCTTCTTTCTGTCTGTGTTTTGAACCTTTCCTGTAAGACCAGTTTCAGATTCCGATGCTTCACTTCAAGTTTACTGTATATCATGGACCCTCTCATTGACGACGAAACTTAGAAATTGAATCGGAATTAAATACAAAATGCACAATGGCGACTAAAGTAGAAGACGACTGATTCTTCTTACATTCTACGATTTGAGCCTTTCCTGTGAGACCAGTTTTGGATTCCGATGCTTCATTTCAGGTTTACTGTATCTTTTGGACCTTCCTATTAATGATGAAATACAGAAATTGCATCGGAATTAAATACAAAAGGCACAATGCAGACTTAAGTACAAGGAGACTGACTCTTCTTACATTCTATGAGTTGAGCCTTTCCTGTGAGACCAGTTTCAGATATCGATGCTTCACTTCAGGTTTAGTGTATCCCTTGGACCTTCTTATTGACGATGAAACACAGAAATTGCATCGAAATTAAATACAAAAGGCACAATGCCGACTTAAGTACAAGAGGACGGACTCTTCTGCATTTTATGATTTGAGCCTTTCCTGTGAGACCAGTTTTAGATTCCGACGCTTAACTTTGGGTTTACTGTATCACTTGGACCTTCTTATTGGCGATGAAACACAGAAATAGCATCGGAATTAAATACAAAAGGCACAATGCCGACTTAAGTACAAGAAGACTGACTCTTCTTACTGTCTACGTTTTGAACCTTTCCTGTAAGACCAATTTTAGATTACGATGCTTCACTTCAAGTTTTCTGTGTATCTTGGACCTTCTTATTGACTGTGAAGCTTAGACATTGAATCGGAATTAAATAGAAAATGCACAATGCCGACTTAAGTACAAGTAAACAGTCTTTTATTACTGTCTATGATTTGAACCTTTCATGCGAGACCAGTTTTAGATATCGATGCTTCACTTCAGGTTTACTGTATCGCTTGGACTCTCTTATTGACGATGAAACACAGAAATTGCATCGGAATTAATTACAAAACGCACAATGCCGACTTAAGTACAAGGAGACTGACTCTTCTTACTGTCTATGTTTTGAACCTTTCTTGTGAGACCAGTTTTATATTCCGATGCTTCACTTCAGAATTACTATATCCCTTGGACTTTCTTATTGACGATGAAACACAGAAATTGCATCTTAAGTAAATACAAAAGGCACAATGCCGAACTTAAGTACAAGTGGACTGACTCTTCTTACATTCAATGATTTGAGCCTTTCCTGTGAGACCAGTTTTAGATTCCGATGCTCCACTTCAGGTTTACTGTATCCCTTGGACCTTCTTATTAACGATGAAACACGTACAAGAAGACTGATTCTTCTTACATTCTATGAGTTGAGTCTTTCCTGTGAGAGCAGTTTTAGATTCCGATGCCTCACTTCAGGTTTACTGTATCCCTTGGCCCTTCTTATTGACGTTGAAACACAGAAATTGCATCGGAATTAATTACAAAAGGCACAATGCCGACTTAAGTACAAGAAGACTGGCTCCTATTACTGTCTATGTTTTGAGCCGTTCCTGTGAAACTAGTTTTGGATTCCGATGAATCACTTCAGGTTTACAACATCCATTGGACCTTCTTATTGACGATGAAACACAGAATTGCATTGGAATTAAATACAAAAGGCACAATGCCGACTGAAGTACAACATGTCTGACTCTTCTACATTCTACGATTTGTGCCTTTCCTGTGAGACCAGTTTTAGATTCCGACGCTTACTTTTGAGTTTACTGTATCCCTTGGACCTTCATATTGACGATGAAACACAGAAATTGCATTGGAATTAAATTCAAAAGGCACAATGCCGACTTAAGTACAAGAGGACTGACTCTTCTCACATTCTATGATTTGAACCATTCCTGTGAGACCAGTTTTAGATTCCGATGCTTCACTTCAGGTTAACTGTATCCCATGGACCATCATAATGACTATGAAACACAGAAATTGCATCAGAATTAAATTCAATACGCACAATGTCTACCTAAGTACAAGAAGACTTACTCGTCTTACTGTCTATGTTCTGAGGCTTTTCTGTGAGACCAATTTTTGATATCGATGCTTCACTTCAGGTTTACAGTATCCCTTGGACCTTCTTATTGACGATGAAAAACAGAAATTGCATCGGAATTAAATACAAAAGGCACAATGCCGACTTAAGTACAGGAAGACTGACTCTTCTTACTGTCTATGTTTTGAACCTTTCCTGTGGGACCAGTTTTAGATATCAATGCTTCATATCAGGTTTACTGTATCCCTTGGACCTTCTTGTTGACGAAGAAACATAGAAATTACATCGGAATTAAATTCAAAGGGCACAATACCGACTTAACTACAAGAACACTGCCTCTTCTTAGTGTCTATGTTTTGACCCTTTCCTGTGAGATCAGTTTTAGATTCCGATGCTTCACTTCATGTTTACTGCATTCCTTGGACCTTATTATTGATGATGAAACACAAATAACTTGCATCGGAATTAAATACAATAGGCACATTGCCGACTTAAATACACGAGGACTGACTCCTCTTTCATTCTATGATTTGAGCCCTTCCTGTAGGACCAGTTTTATATATCAATGCTTCACATCAGGTTTACTGTATCCCTTGGACCTTCTTGTTGACGAAGAAACGTAGAAATTGCATCGGAATTAAATTCAAAGGGCACATTGCCGACTTAACTACAAGTACACTGCCTCTTCCTACTGTCTATGTTTTGACCCTTTCCTGTGAGACCAGTTTTAGATTCCGATGCTTCACTTCAGGTTTACTGTATCACTTGGACCTTCGTATGACACTGAAAAAAAAAAATTGCATCGGAATTAAATACAAAAGGCACAATACCGACATAAGTACAAGAAGACTGACTCTTCTTACTGTGTAAGCTTTGAACCTTTCCTGCGAGACCTGTTTTAGATTTCGATGGTTCACTTTAGGTTTACTGTATCACTTGGACCTTCTTATTGACGATGAAACACAGAAATTGCATCGGAATTAAATACAAAACGCACAATGTCGACTTGAGTACAAGAAAACTGATTCTTCTTACTGTCAATGATTTGAACCCTTCCTGTGGGACCTGTTTTAGATTCCGATGCTTCACTTCAGGATTACTGTATTCCTTGGACCTTCTTATTGACGATGAAAAACAGAAATTGCATCGGATATAAATACAAAAGGCACAATGCCGACTTGGGTACAAGAAGACTGGCTCTTCTTACGGTCTATGTTTTGAACCTTTCCTGTGAGACAAGTTTTAGATCTGATGCTTCACTTCAGGTTTACTGTATCCCTCGGACCTTCTAATTGACGATGAAACACAGAAATTGCATTGGAATTAAATACAAAAGGCACAATGCCGACTTCAGTACAAGTAGACTGACTTTCTTACTGACTATGTTTTGAAACTTTCCTGTGAGACCAGTTTTAGATTCCGATGCTTCACTTTAGGTTTACTGTGTCACTTGGCACTTAAAATTGACGATGAAACACAGAAATTGCATCGGAATTAAACACAAATGAACAATGCAGACTTAAGTACAGGAAGACTGACTCTTCTTACTGTCTATGTTTTGAACCTTTCCCGTGAGACCAGTTTTGGATATCAATGCTTCACATCAGGTTTACTGTATTCCTTGGACCTTCTTGTTGACGAAGGAACATAGAAATTGCATCGGAATTAAATTCAAAGATCGCAATGCCGACTTAACTACAAGAACACTGCCTCTTCTTACTGTCTATGTGTTGACCCTTTCCTGCGAGACCAGTTTTAGATTCCGATGCTTCACTTCAGGTTTACTGCATTCCTTGGACCTTATTATTGATGATGAAACACAAATAACTTGCATCGGAATTAAATACATAAGGCACATTGCCGACTTACATACAAGAGGACTGACTCCTCTTTCATTCTATGATTTGAGCCCTTCCTGTAGGACCAGTTTTAGATATCAATGCTTCACATCAGGTTTACTGTATCCCTTGGACCTTCTTGTTGACGAAGAAACGTAGAAATTGCATCGGAATTAAATTCAAAGGGCACAATGCCGACTTAACTACAAGTACACTGCCTCTTCCTACTGTCTATGTTTTGACCCTTTCCTGTGAGACCAGTATTAGATTCCGATGCTTCACTTCAGGTTTACTGTATCACTTGGACCTTCTTATTGACACTGAAACAATGAAATTGCATCGGAATTAAATACAAAAGGCACAATGCCGACTTAAATACAAGAGGACGGACTCCTCTTTCATTCAATGAATTGAGCCTTTCCCGTGAGACGAGTTTTAGATGTCAATGCTTCACTTCAGGTTTACTGTATCCCTTGGACCTTCGTATTGACACTGAAACAGAGAAGTCGCATCGGAATTAAATACAAAAGGCACAATGCCGACTTAAGTACAAGAAGACTGACTCATCTTACTGCCTACAATTTTGAACCTTTCCTATGAGACAAGTTTTAGCTATCGATGCTTCACTTCAGGTTTACTGTATTCCTTGGACCTCCTTATTGACGATGAAACACAGAAATTGCATCGGAAATAAATATATATCGCACAATACCGACTGAACTCCAAGAAGACTGACTCTTCTTACTGTCTATGTTTTGAACCTTTCCTGTGAGACCAGTTTTAGATTCCGATGCTTCACTTAAGGTTTACTGTATTCCTTGGACTTTCGTATTGACGATGAAACTAAGAAACTGAATGGGAACTAAATACAAACGGCACAATGCCGACTTAAGCAAAAGAAAACTGACTCCTCTTACTGTCTATGTTTTGAACCTTTCCTGTGAGACCAGTTTTAGAACCCGATGCTTCACTTCGGGTTTACTGTATCCCTTGGACCTTCATAATGACTATGAAACAGAGAAATTGCATCGGAATTAAATACAAACGGCATAATGCCGACTTAAGTGAAAGAAAACTGACTCTTCTTACTGTCTATGTTTTGAGCCTTTCCTGTGAGACCAGTTTTAGATATCGATGCTTCACTTCAGGTTTACTGTATCCCTTGGACCTTCTTATTGACGCTGAAAAACGGATATTGCATCAGAATTAAGTACAAAATGCACAATGCCGACTTAAGTACAAGAGGACTGACTCTTCTTGCATTCTATGATTTGAGCCTTTCCTGTGAGACCAGTTTCAGATATCGATGCTTCACTTCACGTTTACAGTATCACTTGGACCTTCTTATTGACACTGAAACAAAGAAATTGCATCGGAAGTAAATAGAAAAGGCACAATGTTGACTTAAGTACAAGAAGACTGACTCTTCTTACTGTCTAGGATTTTAACCTTTCCTGTGAGACAAGTTTTAGCTATCGATGCTTCACTTCAGGTTTACTGTATCCCTTGGACCTTCTTATTGACGATGAAACACAGAAATTGCATCGGAAATAAATATAAATCGCACAATGCCGACTTAAGCACAAGTAGGCTGACTCTTCTTACTGTCTATGTTTTGAATCTTTCATGTGGGGCCAGTTTAACATTCCGATGCTTCACTTCAGGTTTTCTGTGTCCCTTGGACCTTCATAATGACTATGAAACAGAGAAATTGCATCGGAATTAAATACAAACGGCACAATGCCGACTTAAGTGAAAGAAAACTGACTCTTCTTACTGTCTATGTTTTGAGCCTTTCCTGTGAGACCAGTTTTAGATATCGATGCTTCACTTCAGGTTTACTGTATCCCTTGGACCTTCTTATTGACGCTGAAAAACGGATATTGCATCAGAATTAAGTACAAAATGCACAATGCCGACTTAAGTACAAGAGGACTGACTCCTCTTACATTCCATGATTTGAGCCTTTCCTGTGAGACCAGTTAAAGATAACGATGCTTCGCTTCAGGTTTACAGTATCCCTTGGACTTTCTTATTGACACCGAAACATTGAAATTGCATCGGAACTAAATACAAAAGGCACAATGCCTACTTAAGTACAGGAAGACTGACTCTTCCTACTGTCTATGTTTTGAACCTTGCCTGTGATACCAGTTTTACATAGCGATGCTTCACTTCAGGTTTACAGTATCACTTGGGCCACATTATTGACACTGAAACAAAGAAATTGCACCGGAATTAAATAAAAAAGCCACAATGCCTACTTAAGTACAAGATGACTGACTCTTCTTACCTTCTATGTTTTGAACCTTTCCTGTGAGACAAGTTTTAGCTAGCGCTGCTTCACTTCAGGTTTACTGTATCCCTTGGACCATTTTATTAACGATGAAACACAGAAATTCCATCGGAAATAAATATAAATCGCACAATGCCGACTTAAGTACAAGTAGACTGACTCTTCTTACTGTCTATGTTTTGAATCTTTCATGTGGGGCCAGTTTAACATTCCGATGCTTCACTTCAGGTTTTCTGTGTCCCTTGGACCTTCATAATGACTATGAAACAGAGAAATTGCATCGGAATTAAATACAAACGGCACAATGCCGACTTAAGTGAAAGAAAACTGACTCTTCTTACTGTCTATGTTTTGAGCCTTTCCTGTGAGACCAGTTTTAGATATCGATGCTTCACTTCAGGTTTACTGTATCCCTTGGACCTTCTTATCGACGATGAAACACAGAAATTGCATCGGAATTAAATACAAACGGCATAATGCCGACGTAAGTAAAAGAAAACTGACACTTCTTACTGTCTATATTTTGAGCCTTTCCTGTGAGACCAGTTTTAGATATCGATGCTACACTTCAGGTTTACAGTTTTCCTTGGACATTCTTATTGACGATGAAACACAGAAATTGCATCGGAGTTAAATTCAAAAGCCACAATACCGACAAAAGTACAAGAAGACTGACTCTTCTTACTGTGTAAGCTTTGAACCTTTCCTGTGAGACCAATTTTGGATATTGTTGCTTCACTTCAATTTTACAGTATCCCTTGGACCTTCTTATTGACGATGAAACACAGATATTGCATCGGAATTAAATACAAAAGGCACAATACCGACATAAGTACAAGAAGACTGACTCTTCTTACTGTGTAAGCTTTGAACCTTTCCTGTGAGACTTGTTTTAGATATCGATGCTTCACTTTGGGTTTACTGTATCCCTTGGACCTTCTTATTGACGATGAAACACAGAAATTGCATCGGAATTATATACAAAAGGCACAATGCCGACTTAAGTACGAGAGGAGTGACTCTTCTTACATTCCATGATTTGAGCCTTTTTCTGTGAGACCAGTTTTAGATATCGATGCTTCACTTCAGGTTTACAGTATCCCTTGGACCTTCTTATTGACACTGAAACAAAGAAATTGCATCGGAATTAAATACAAAAGGCACAATACCGATATAAGTACAAGAAGACTGACTCTTCTTACTGTGTAAGCTTTGAACCTTTCCTGCGAGACCTGTTTTAGATTCCGATGCTTCACTTTAGGTTTACTGTATCACTTGGCCCTTAAAATTGACGATGAAACACAGAAATTGCATCGGAAGTAAACACAAATGAACAATGCAGACTTAAGTACAGGAAGACTGACTCTTCTTACTGTCTATGTTTTGAACCTTTCCTGTGAGACCAGTTTTGGATATCAATGCTTCACATCAGGTTTACTGTATTCCTTGGACCGTCTTGTTGACGAAGGAACATAGAAATTGCATCGGAATAAAATTCAAAGGGCACAATGCCGACTTAACTACAAGAACACTGCCTCTTCTTACTGTCTATGTGTTGACCCTTTCCTGTGAGACCAGTTTTAGATTCCGATGCTTCACTTCAGGTTTACTGCATTCCTTGGACCTTATTATTGATGATGAAACACAAATAACTTGCATCGGAATTAAATACATAAGGCACATTGCCGACTTAAATACAAGAGGACGGACTCCTCTTTCATTCAATGATTTGAGCCTTTCCCGTGAGACGAGTTTTAGATGTCAATGCTTCACTTCAGGTTTACTGTATCACTTGGACCTTCGTATTGACACTGAAACAGAGAAGTCGCATCGGAATTAAATACAAAAGGCACAATGCCGACTTAAGTACAAGAAGACTGACTCTTCTCACTGTCTACAATTTTGAACCTTTCCTATGAGACAAGTTTTAGCTATCGATGCTTCACTTCAGGTTTACTGTATTCGTTGGACCTCCTTATTGACGATGAAACACAGAAATTGCACCGGAAATAAATATATATCGCACAATACCGACTGAACTCCAAGAACACTGACTCTTCTTACTGTCTATGTTTTGAACCTTTCCTGTGAGACCAGTTTTAGATTCCGATGCTTCACTTCAGGTTTACTGTATTCCTTGGACCTTCGTATTAACGATGAAACACAGAAACTGAATGGGAACTAAATACAAACGGCTCAATGCCGACTTAAGCAAAAGAAAACTGACTCCTCTTACTGTCTATGTTTTGAACCTTTCCTGTGAGACCAGTTTTAGAACCCGATGCTTCACTTCGGGTTTACTGTATCCCTTGGACCTTCTTATCGACGAAGAAACCCAGAAATTGCATCAGAATGAAAAACAAAAGGCACAATGCCGACCTAAGTGCAAGAAGACTGACTCTTCTTACTGTCTATGTTTTGAACCTTTCCTGTAAGACCAGTTTTAGATTCCGATGCTTCATTTAAGGTTTACCGTATCCCTTGGACCTTCTTATTGTCGATGGAGCACAGAAATTGCGTCGGAATTAAATACAAGAGGCACAATGTCGACCTAAGTACAAGAGGACTGACTCTTCTTACTGTCTATGTTTTGAACCATTCCTGTGAGACCAGTATTAGATTCAGATGCTTCACTTCAGGTTTACTGTATCCCTTGGACCTTCTTATTGACGATGAAACACAGAAATTGCATCGGAATTAAATACAAAACACACAATGCCGACGTAAGTACTAGAAGACTAGCTCTTCTTACTGTCTATGTTTTGCACCTTTGCTGTGAGACTAGTTTTAGATTCCGATGCTACACTTCAGGTTTACTGTATCCCTTGCACCTTCTTATTGATGATGAAACACAGAAATTGCATCGGAATTAAATACAAAAGGCAAAATGCCGACTTAAGAAAAAGAAGACTGAGTCATCTTACTGTCTATGTCTTGAACCTTTCATGTGAGACCAGTTTTAGATATCGATGCTTCACTTCAGGTTTACTGTATCCCTTGGACCTTCTTATTGACGATGAAACACAGAAACTGCATCGGAATGAAATACAAAAGGCACAATGCCGACTTAAGTACAAGAAGACTGACTCTTCTTACTGTCTACGATTTTAACCTTTCCTGTGAGACACGTTTTAGCTATCGATGCTTCACTTCAGGTTTACTGTATCCCTTGGACCTTCTTATTGACGATGAAACACAGGAATTGCATCGGAAATAAATATAAATCGCACAATGCCGACTTAAGTACAAGTAGACTGACTCTTCTTACTGTCTATGTTTTGAATCTTTCATGTGGGGCCAGTTTAACATTCCGATGCTTCACTTCAGGTTTTCTGTGTCTCTTGGACCTTCATAATGACTATGAAACAGAGAAATTGCATCGGAATTAAATACAAACGGCACAATGCCGACTTAAGTGAAAGAAAACTGACTCTTCTTACTGTCTGTGTTTTGAGCCTTTCCTGTGAGACCAGTTTTAGATATCGATGCTTCACTTCAGGTTTACTGTATCCCTTGGACCTTCTTATTGACACTGAAACAAAGAAATTGCATCGGAATTAAATACAAAAGGCACAATGCCGACTTAAGTACAAGAAGACTGACTCTTCTTCCTGTATATGTTTTGATCCTTTCCTGGGAGCCCAGTTTTAGTTATCAATGCTTCAGTTCACGTTTACTGTATCCCTTGGACCTTCTTATTGACGAAGAAACAAATAAATTGCATCGGAGTTAAGTTCAAAAGGCACAATGCGGCCTTAAGTACAAAATGACTGACTCTTCTTACTGTCTATGCTTTTAACCTTTTCTGTGAGACCAGTTTTAGATTCTGATGCATCACTTCAGGTTTACGGTATCCCTGGGACCTTCGTATTGACGATGAAACACAGAAATTGCATCGGAATTAAATACAAAGGGCTCAATGCCGACATAAATACAAGAGGACTGACTCCTCTTTCATTCCATGATTTGAGCCTTTCCTGTGAGACCAGTTAAAGATAACGATGCTTCACTTCAGGTTTACAGTATCCCTTGGACCTTCTTATTGACACCGAAACATTGAAATTGCATCGGAACTAAATACAAAAGGCACAATGCCTACTTAAGTACAGGAAGACTGACTCTACTTACCGTCTATGTTTTGAACCTTGCCCGTGATACCAGTTTTACATAACGATGCTTCACTTCAGGTTTACAGTATCACTTGGACCACCTTATTGACACTGAATCAAAGAAATTGTATCGGAATTAAATACGTAAGTACAAGATGACTGACTCTTCTTACCATCTATGTTTTGAACCTTTCCTGTGAGACAAGTTTTAGCTAGCGCTGCTTCACTTCAGGTTTACTGTATCCCTTGGACCATTTTATTAACGATGAAACACAGAAATTGCATCGGAAATAAATATAAATCACACAATGAGGACTTAACTACAAGAAGACTGACTCTTCTTTTTGTCTATGTTTTGAACCTTTCCCGTGAGACCAGTTTAAGATTCCGATGCTTCACTTCAGATCTACTGTATCCCTTGGACCTTCTTATCGACGATGAAACACAGAAATTGCATCGGAATTAGATACAAACGGCATAATGCCGACGTAAGTAAAAGAAAACTGACACTTCTTACTGTCTATATTTCGAGCCTTTCCTGTGAGACCAGTTTTAGTTATCGATGCTACACTTCAGGTTTACAGTTTTCCTTGGACCTTCTTATTGACGATGAAACACAGAAATTGCATCGGAGTTAAATTCAAAAGCCTCAATGCTGCCTTATGTACAAGAAGACTGACTCTTCTTATTGTCTATGTTTTGAACCTTTCCTGTGAGACCAGTTTTAGATGACGATGCTTCACTTTAGGTTTACTGTATCACTTGCACCATCTTATTTACGATGAAACACAGAAATTGCATCGAAATTAAATACAAAAGGCACAATGACGACTTAAGTAAAAGAAGACTGACTCAACTTACTGTCTATGTCTTGATCCTTGCCTGTGAGACCAGTTTTAGATTCCGAAGCTTCACTTCAGGTTTACTGTATCCCGTGGCCCTTTCTATTGACGATGAAACACAGAAATTGCATCGGAATTAAATACAAAATGTACAATGCCGACTTAAGTACAAGAAGACTGTCCCTTTTACTGTCTATGTTTTGAACATTTCCTGTGAGACCAGTTTTAGATTCCGAAGCTTCACTTCAGGTTTACTGTATCCCTTGGACCTTCTTATTGACGATGAAACACAGAAATTGCATCGGAATTAAATACAAACGGCAAAATGCCGACTTAAATACAAGAGGACTGACTCCTCCTTCAATCTGTGATTTCAGACTTTCCTGTGAGACCAGTTTTAGATATCGATGCTTCACTTCAGGTTTACAGTATCCCTTGGACCATCTTATTGACACTGAAACAAAGAAATTGCATCGGAATTCAATACAAAAGGCACAATGCCTACTTAAGTACAAGATGACTGACTCTTCTTACCTTCTATGATTTGAACCTTTCCTGTGAGACCAGTTTGAGATATCAATGCTTCACAATTGGTTTACTGTATCCCTTCGACCTTCTTATTGACGATGAAACACAGACATTGCATCGGAATTCAATACAAACGGCACAATGCCGACTTAAGTACAAGTAGACTGACTCGTCTTACTGTCTATGATTTGAATCTTTCATGTGGGGCCAGTTTAACATTCCGATGCTTCACTTCAGGTTTACTGTATCCCCTAGACCTTCTTACTGACGATGAAACACAGAAATTGCATCGGAATTAAATACAAACGATACAATGCCGACTTACGTAAAAGAAAACTGACTCTTCTTACTGTCTATATTTTGAGCCTTTCCTGTGAGACTAGTTTTAGATATCGATGCTTCACTTCAGATTTACAGTATCCTTTGGACCTTCTTATTGACGATGAATCACACAAATTGCATCGGAATTAAATACAAAAGGCACAATGCTGACTTAAGTACAAGAAGACTGACACTTCTTACTGTCTATGTTTTGAACCTTTCCTGTGAGACCAGTTTTAGATTCCGATGCTTCACTATAGGGTTACTGAATCCCTTGGACCTACTTATTGTCAATGACACACAGAAATTGCTACGGAATTTAATACAATCGATACAAGCCGACTTACGTAAAGGAAAACTGACTCTTCTTACTGTCTATATTTTGAGCCTTTCCTGTGAGACATGTTTTAGATATCGATGCTTCACTTCAGGTTTACAGCATCCTTTGGACCTTCTTATTGACGATGAGACACAGAAATTGCATCGGAATTAAATACAAAAGGAACAATGCCGACTTAAGTACAAGAAGACTGACTCTTCTTACTGTCTATGTTTTGATACTTTCCTGTGAGACCAGTTTTAGATCCGATGCTTCACTTCAGGTTTACTGTATCCCTTGGACCTTCTCATTGACGATGAAACACAGATATTGCAATGGAATTAAATACAAAAGGCACAATGCCGACTTAAGTACAAGTAGACTGACTCTTCTTACTGACTATGTTTTGAACCTTTCCTGTGAGACCAGTTTTAGATCAGATGCTTCACTTCAGGTTTACTGTATCCCTTGGACCTTAATATTGCCGATGAAACACAGTTATTCCATCGAAATTAAATACAAAAGGCACCATGCCGACTTAAGTACAAGAGGTCTGACTCCTCTTGCAGTCCATGCTTTGAGCCTTTACTGTGAGACCAGTTTTGAATAACGATGCTTCACTTCATGTTTACAGTATCCCTTGGACCTTCTTATTGACACTGAAACATTGAAATTGCATCGGAACTAAATACAAAAGGCACAATGCCTACTTAAGTACAGGAAGACTGACTCTTCTTACAGTCTATGCTTTTGAACCTTGCCTGTGAGACCAGTTTGAGTTACCGATGCTTCACTTCAGGTTTACTGTACCCCTTTAACTTTCTTATTGACGATGAAACACAGAAATTGCATCGGAATTAAATACAAAAGGAACAATGCCGACTTAAGTACAAGTAGACTGACTCTTCTTACTGTCTATGTTTTCAACCTCTGATGTGGGACGAGTTTAAGATTCCGATGCTTCACTTCAGGTTAACTGTATCCCATGGACCTTCATAATGACTATGAAACATAGAAATAGCATCGGAATTAAATACATAACGCACAATGCCGACTTAAGTACAAGAGGACTGACTCTTCTTACTGTCTATGTTTTGAACCTTTCCTGTGAGACCAGTTTTAGATTCCGATGCTTCACTTCAGGTTTACTGTATCCCTTGCACCTTCTTATTGACGACGACACAAAGAAATTGCATCGGAATTAAATACAAAAGGCACAATGCCGACTTCAATACAAGAGGACTGACTCCTCTTTCATTCTATGATTTGAGCCTTTCCTGTGAGACCAGTTTTAGATATCGATGCTTCACTTCAGGTTTTCTTTATCCCTTGGACCTTCGTATTGACGATAAAGCACAGATATTGCATCGGAATTAAATACAAAAGGCACAATACCGACTTAAGTACAAGAAGGCCGACTCTTCTTACATTCCATGATTTGAGCCTTTCCTGTGAGACCAGTTTTAGTTAATGATGCTTCACTTCAGGTTTACAGTATCCCTTGGACCTTCTTATTGACACTGATACAAAGTAATTGCATCGGAATTAAATTCAAATGGCACAATCCCTACTTAAGTACAAGAAGACTGATTCTTCTTACTGTCTATGTTTTGAACCTTTCCTGTGAGGCCAGTTTAAGATTCCAATGCTTCACTTCAGGATTACTGTATCCCTTGGACCTCCTTATTGGCGATGAAACACAGGAATTGCATCAGAATTAAATACAAAAGGCACAATGCCGACTGAAGTACAGGAAGACTGACTCTTCTTACTGTCTATGTATTGAACCTTTCCTGTGAGACCAGTTTTGGATTCCGATGCTTCACTTCAGGTAAACTGTATCCCTTCGACCTTCTTTTTGACAATAAAACACATATATTCCATCGGAATTAAATACAAAAGGCACCATGCCGACTTAAGTACAAGAGGACTGACTCCTCTTACAATCCATGATTTGAGCCTTTCCTGTGAGACCAGTTTCAGATATCGATGCTTCACTTCAGGTTCACAGTATCACTTGGACCATCTTATTTACACTGATACAAAGAAATTGCATCGGAATTAAATACAAAAGGCATAATGCCGACATAAGTACAAGAAGACTGACTCTTCTTACTGTCTATGATTTGAACCGCTTCTGTGAGACAAATTTAGCTATCGATGCTTGACTTCAGATTTACTGTATCCCTTGGACCTTCTTATTGACGATGAAACACAGAAACCGCATCGGAAATAAATATAAATCTTACAATGTCGACTTAACTACAAGAAGACTGACTCTTCTTACTGTCTACGATTTTAACCTTTTCTGTGAGACCAGTTTTAGATTCCGATCCTTCCCTTCAGGTTTACTGTATCCCTTGGACCTAATTATTGACGATGAAACACAGAACTTGCTTCGGAATTAAATATAAAAGGCACAATGCCGACTTAAGTAAAAGAAGACTAACTCTTCTTACTGTTTACGTTTTGAGCCTTTCCTGTGAGACCAGTTTTATATATCGATGCTTCACTTCAGGTTCACAGTATCCCTTGGACCTTCTTATTGACGATCAAACACAGAAATTGCATCGGAATTAAATACAAAAGGCACAATGCCGACTGAAGTACAGGAAGACTGACTCTTCTTACTGTCTATGTATTGAACCTTTCCTGTGAGACCAGTTTTGGTTTCCGATGCTTCACTTCAGGTTTACCGTATCCCGTGGACCATCTTATTGACGATGAAACACAGATATTGCATCGGAATTAAATACAAAAGGCGCAATGTCGACTTAGGTACAATGAGACTGACTCTTCTCAATGTCTATGTGTTGAACGTGTCCTGTCAGACCAGTTTTAGAAATCGATGCTTCACTTCAGGTTTACTGTATCCCTTGGACCTTCTTATTGACGATGAAACACAGAAAATGCGTCGGAATTAAATACAAAAGGCACAATGCCGACTTAAGTACAAGTAGACTGACTCTTCTTACTGACTATGTTGCGAACCTTTCCTGTGAGACCAGTTTTAGATTCCGATGCTTACCTTCAGGTTTACTGTATTCCTTGGACCTTCTTATTGATGATGAAACACAGAAATTGCATCGGAATCAAATACAATACGCACAATGCCGACTTAAGTCCATAAAGACTGACACTTCTTACTGTCTATGTTTTGAACCTTTCCTGTGAGACTAGTTTTAGATTCCGATGCATCACTTCAGGTTTACTGTATCCCCTGGACCTTCTTATTAACGATGAAACACAGATATTGCATCGGAATCAAATACAAAAGGCACAATGCCGACTTCAATACAAGAGGACTGACTCCTCTTTCATTGTATGATTTGAGCCTTCCTGTGAGACCAGATTTTGATATCGTAGTTTCACTTTAGGTTTAATGTATCCCTTGGACTTTCTTATTGACGATGAAACACAAGTATTGCATCGGAATTAAATACAAAATTTACAATTCCGACTTAAGTACAAGAGGACTGACTCTTCCTACATTCTATGATTTGAGCCTTTCCTGTGAGACCAGTTTTGACTATCGATGCTTCACTTCAGGTTTACTGTATCCCTTGGACCTTCTCACTGACGATGAAACACAGATATTGCAACGGAATTAAATACAAAAGGCACAATGCCGACGTAAGGACGAGAGGACTGACTCTTCTTACATTCCATGATTTGAGCTATTCCTGTGAGATCAGTTTAAGATAACGATGCTTCACTTCAGATTTACAGTATCATTGGACCTTCGTATTGACACTGAAGCATAGAAATTGCATCGGAACTAAATACAAAAGGCACAATGCCTACTTAAGAACAGGAAGACTAATTCTTATTACCGTCTATGTTTTCAACCCTTCCTGTGAGACCAGTTTGAGATATCGATGCTTCACTTCAGGTTTACTGTATCACTTGGACCTTCTTATTCACGATGAAACACAGAAATTGCACCGGAATTAAATACAAATGGCACAATGCCGACTTAAGTACAAGAAGACTGACTCTTCTTACTGTCTATATTTTGAACCTTTCCTGTGAGACCAGTTTTAGATTCCTATGCTTCACTTCATGTTTACTGTATCCCGTGGACCTTCTTATTGACGATGAAACACAGAAATTTCGTCGGAATTAAATACAAAAGGCACAATGTCGACTTAGGTACAAGGAGACTGACTCTTCTTAATGTCTATGTGTTGAGCGTTTCCTGTGAGACCAGGTTTAGATTCCGATGCTTCACTTCAGGTTTACTTTATCCCTTGGACCTTCTTATGGACGATGAAACACAGAAATTCAATCGGAATTAAATACAAAAGGCACAATGCCGACTTAAATACAAGGGGACAGACTCCTCTATCATTCTATGATTTGAGCCTTTCCTGTGAGACCAGTTTTAGATATCGATGCTTCACTTCAGGTTTACTGTATCCCTTGGACCTTCATATTGTCGATGAAACACAGAAATTGCATCGGAAATAAATACAAGAGCCACAATACCGACTAATGTACAAATAGACTGACTCTTCCTACTGTCTATGTATTGAACCTTTCCTGTGGGCCCAGTTTTAGATACGATGCATCAAAACAGGTTTACTGTATCCCTTGGACCTTCTCATTGACAATGAAACACAGAAATTGCATCGGAATTAAGTACAAAATGCACATGGCCGACTTAAGTACAAGAGTACTGACTCTTCTTTCATTCTATGATTTGAGCCTTTCCTGTGGGACCAGTTTTAGCAATCGATGCTTCACATCAGGTTTACTGTTTCCCTTGGACCTTCTTATTAACGATGAGACACAGAAATTGCATCGGATTTAAATACAAAAGGCACAATGCCGACTTAAGTACGAGAGGACTGACTCTTCTTACATTCTATGATGTCAGCCATTCCTGTGAGACCTGTTTTAGATAACGATGCTTCACTTCAGGTTTACAGTATCCCTTGGACCTTCGTATTGACACTGAAACATAGAAATTGCATCGGAACAAAATCCAAAAGGCACAATGCCTACATAAGAACAGGAAGACTGAATCTTCCTACCGTCTATGTTTTGAACCTTTCCTGTGAGACCAGTTTGAGATATCGATGCTTCACTTCAGGTTTATTGTATCTCTTGGACCTTCTTATTGACGATGAGACACAGAAATTGCATCGGAATTAAATACAAAAGGCACAATGCCGACTTAAGTACAAGAGGACTGACTCTTCTTACTGTCTATGTTTTGAACCTTTCCTGTGAGACCAGTTTTAGATTCCGATGCTTCACTTTTGGTTTACTGTATCCCGTGGACCTTCTTAATGACGATGAAACACAGAAATTTCATCGGAATTAAATACAAAAATCACAATGTCGACATAGGTACAAGGAGACTGACTCTTCTTAATGTCTATGTGTTGAACGCTTCCTGTGAGACCAGTTTGAGATATCGATGCTTCACTTCAGGTTTATTGTATCTCTTGGACCTTCTTATTGACGATGAAACACAGAAATTGCATCGGAATTAAATACAAGAGCCACAATGCCGACTTAAGTACAAATAGACTGACTCTTCTTACTGTCTATGTATAGAACCTTTCCTGTGGGCCCAGTTTTAGATACGATGCGTCAAAACAGGTTTACTGTATCCCTTGGACCTTCTCATTGACGATGAAACACAGAAATTGCATCGGAATTAAATACAAAAGGCACAATGCCGACTTAAATACAAGGGGACCTAATCCTCTTTCATTCTATGAATTGAGCATTTCCTGTGAGACCAGTTTTAGATATCGTTGCTTCACTTCAGTTTTACTGTATCCCTTGGACCTTCTTATTGACGATGAAACACAGAAATTGCATCGGAATTAAATACAAGAGCCACAATGCCGACTTAAGTACAAATAGACTGACTCTTCTTACCGTCTATGCTTTGACCCTTTCCTGTGAGACCAGTTTGAGATATCGATGCTTCACTTCAGGTTTATTGTATCCCTTGGACCTTCTTATTGACGATGAAACACAGAGAATGCATCGGAATTAAATACAAAAGGCACAATGCCGACTTAAATACAAGGGGACTGACTTTTCTTTCATTCTAAGATTTGAGTCTTTCCTGTGAGACCAGTTTTAGCTATCGATGCTTCACTTCAGGTTTACTCTATCCCTTGGACCTTCTTATTGACGATGAAACACAGAAAATGCATCGGAATTAAATACAAAAGGCACAATGCCGACTTAAATACAAGGGGACTGACTCTTCTTTCATTCTAAGATTTTAGCCTTTCCTGTGAGACCAGTTTTAGCTATCGATGCTTCACTTCAGGTTTACTCTATCCCTTGGACCTTCTTATTAACGATGAAACACAGAAATTGCATCGGAAATAAATATAAATAGCACGATGCCGACTTAAGTACAGGAAGACTGACTCTTCTTACTGTCTATGTTTTGAACCATTCATGTGACACCAGTTTTAAATCCGATGCTTCAATTCACGTTTACTGTATCCCTTGGACCTTCTCATTGACGATGAAACACAGATATTGCAACGGAAATAAATACAAAAGGCACAATGCCGACTTAAGTACGAGAGGACTGACTCTTCTTACATTCCATGATTTCAGCCATTCCTGTGAGACCAGTTTTAGATGACGATGCTTCACTTCAGGATTACAGTATCCCTTGGACCTTCGTATTGACACTGAAACATAGAAATTGCATCGGAACAAAATACAAAAGGCACAATGCCTACATAAGAACTGGAATACGGAATCTTCCTACTGTCTATGTTTTGAACCTTTCCTGTGAGACCAGTTAGAGATATCGATGCTTCACTTCAGGTTTACTGTATCACTTGGACCTTCTTATTGACGATGAGACACAGAAATTGCATCGGAATTAAATACAAAAGGCACAATGCCGACTTAAGAACAAGAGGACTGACTCTTCTACTGTCTATGCTTTTGAACCTTTCCTGTGAGACCAGTTTTAGATTCCGATGCTTCACTTAAGGTTTACTGTATTCCGTGGACCTTCTTATTGACGATGAAACACAGAAATTTCATCGGAATTAAATACAAGAGCCACAATGCCTACTTAAGTACAAGAAGACTGACTCTTCTTACCGTCTATGGTTGGTTGGTTGCTTTGGGGAAGGAGACCAGACAGCGTGGTCATCGGTCTCATCGGATTAGGGAAGGATTGGGAAGGGAGTCGGCCGTGCCCTTTCAGAGGAACCATCCCGGCATTTGCCTGGAGTGATTTAGGGAAATCACGGAAAACCTAAATCAAGATGGCCGGCAGCGGGATTGAACCGTCGTCCTCCCGAATGCGAGTCCAGTGTCTAACCACTGCGCCACCCCGCTCGGTACCGTCTATGCTTTGACCCTTTCCTTTGAGACCAGTTTGAGATATCGATGCTTCACTTCAGGTTTACTGTATCCCTTGGACCTTCTTATTGACGATGAAACACAGAAATTGCATCGGAATTGAATACAAAAGGCACAATGCCGACTTAAGTACAAATAGACTGACTCTTCTTACTGTCTATGTTTTGAACCTTTCCTGTGAGACCAGTTTTAGATATCGATGCTTCACTTCAGGTTTACTGTATCCCTTGGACCATCTTAGTGACGATGAAACACAGAAATTGCATCGGAATTAAATGCAAAAGGCACAATGCCGACTTAAGCAAAAGAAGACTGCCTCTTCTTACTGTCTATTTTTGGAGCCTTTCCTGTGAGACCTGTTTTACATATCGATGCTTCACTTCAGCTTTACAGTATCCCTTGGACCTTCTTATTGACGAAGAAACACAGAAATTGCATGGAATTAAATTCAAAAAGCACAATGCCGCCTTAAGAACAAGAAGATTGACTCTTCTTACTGTCTATGTTTTGAACCTTTCCTGTGAGACCAGTTTCAGATTCCGATGCTTCACTTCAGGTTTACTGTATCCCTGGGACCCTTTTAGTGATGATGAAATTAAAATAAATTGCATCGGAATTTAATTCAAATAGTACAATGCCCACTTAAATACAAGATATCGATGCTACACTTCAGGTTTACTGTATCACTTGGACCTTCTTGTTGACATTGAAACACAGAAATTGCACCGGAATTATATACAAAAGGCACAATGTCAACGTAAGTACTAGAAGACTGACTCTTCTTACTGTCTATGTCTTGAACCTTTCCTGTGAGACCAGTTTTAGATTCCGATGCTTCACTTCAGGTTTACTGTATCCCGTGGCCCTTCATAATGACTATGAAACACAGAGATTGCATCGGAATTAAATACAAAACGCCCAATGCCGACTTAAGTACAAGAAGACTGACTCTTCTTACTGTCTATGTTTTGAACCTTTCCTGTGAGACCAGTTTTAGATTCCGTTGCTTCACTTCAGGTTTACTGTATCCCGTGGACCTTCTTATTGACGATGAAACACAGACATTGCATCGGATTCAAATACAAAAGGCACAATGTCGACTCAGGTACAAGGAGACTGACTCTTCTTAATGTCTATGTGTTGAACGTATCCTGTGAGACCAGTTTTAGATATCGATGCTTCACTTCAGGTTTGCTGTATCCCTTGGACCTTCTTATTGACGATGAAACACAGAAATTGCATCAGAATTAAATACTAAAGGCACAATGCCGACTTAAGTAAAAGAAGACGGCCTCTTCTTACTGTCTATGTTTTGAGCCTTTCCTGTGAGACCAGTTTTATATTCCGATGCTTCACTTCAGGTTTACTGTATCCCTTGGACCTTCTTATTGACGATGAGACACAGAAATTGCATCGGAATGAAATACAAATGGCACAATGCCTAGTTAAGTAAAAGAAGACTGACTCTTCTTGCTGTCTACGTTTTGAGCCTTTCCTGTGAGACCAGTTTTATATATCGATGCTTCACTTCCGGATTACAGTATCCCTTGGACCTTCTTATTTGACGATGAAACACAGAAATTGCATCGGAATAAAATACAAAACGCACAATGCCGACTTAAGTACAAGAAGACTGACTCTTCTTACTGTTTATGCTTTGAACCATTCCTGTGAGACCAGTTTTAGATTCCGATGCATACATTCAGGTTTCCTGTATTCCTCTGACCTTCTAATTGACGATTAAACACAGATATTGCATCGGAATTAAATACAACAGGCACAATGCCGACTTGAGTAAAAGAAGACTTCCTCTTCTTACTGTATATGTTTGGAGCCTTTCCTGTGAGACCTGTTTTAGATATCGATGCTTCACTTCAGGTTTACAGTATCCCATGGACCTTCTTATTGAATATGAAAAACAGAAATTGCATCGGAATTAAATACAAAAGGCACAATGCCGACTTAAGTACAGGAAGACTGACTCTTCTTATTGTCTATGTTTTGAACCTCTCCTGTGGGACTAGTCTTAGATATCAATGCTTCATATCAGGTTTACTGTATCCCTTGGACCTTCTTATTGACGAAGAAACACAGAAATTGCATCGGAATTAAATTCAAAAGGCACAATGCCGGCTTAAGTACAAGAGGACTGTTTCTTCTAACATTTCATGATTTGAGCCTTTACTCTGAGACCAGTTTTAGATATCGATGCTTCACTTCTGGTTTACAGTATCCCTTGGACCTTCTTATTGACACTGAAACAAAGAAATTGCATCCGAATTAAATACAAAAGGCACAATGCCCACTTAAGTACAAGAAGACTAACTTTTCCTACTGTCTATGATTTGAACGTTTCCTGTGAGAGCAGTTTGAGATATCGACGATTCACTTCAGGTTTACTGTATCCCTTGGTCCTTCTTATTGACGATGAAACACAGAAATTGCATCGGAATTAAATACAAGAGGCACAATGCCGACCTTAGAACAAGAGGACTGACTCTTGTTACTGTCTATGTTTCGAACCTTTCCTGTGAGACAACTTGCAGATTCCGATGCTTCACTTCAGGTTTACTGTATCGCTTGGACTTTCTTATTGACGATGAATCACAGAAATTGAATGGGAATTAAATACAAAAGGCACAATACCTACTTAAGTAAAAGAAGACTGAATCTTCTTACTGTCTATGTTTTGAACCTTTCCTGTGGGCCCAGTTTTAGATCCGATGCTTCAATTCAGTTTTACTGTATCACTTGGTCCTTCTCATTGACGATGAAGCACAGATATTGCAACGGAATTAAATACAAAAAGCACAATGCCGACTTAAATACAAGTAGGCTGACTCTTCTTACTGACTATGTTTTGAACCTTTCCTGAGAGAGCAGTTCTAGATTCCGTGCTTCACTTTAGGTTTACTGTATCCCTTGGACCTTTATATTGACGATGAAACACAGAAATTGCATCGGAATTAAATACAAAACGCACAATACCGACTTAGGTACAGGAAGACTGACTCTTCTTACTGACTATGATTTGTACCTTTCCTGTGAGACCAGTTTTAGATTCCGATGCTTCACTTCAGGTTTGCTGTATCCCTAAGACCTTCTTATTGACGATGAAACACAGATATTGCATCGGAATTAAATACAAAAATCACAATGCCGCTTTAAGTAAAAGAAGACTGCCTCTTCTTACTGTCTATGTTTTGAGCCTTTCCTGTGAGACCAGTTTTAGATATCGATGCTTCACTTCAGGTTTACAGTATCCCTTGGACCTTCTTATTGAATATGAAGAACAGATATTGCATCGGAATTACACACAAAAGGCACAATGCCGACTTAATTACAGGAAGACTGACTCTTCTTATTGTCTATGTTTTGAACCTTTCCTGTGAGACTAGTTTTAGATATCAATGCTTACCATCAGGTTTACTGTATCCCTTGGACCTTCTTAATGACGAAGAAACACAGAAATTGCATCGGATTTAGATTCAAAAGGCACAATGCCGCCTTAAGTACAAGAAGACTGACTCTTCTTACTGTCTATGTTTTGAGCCTTTCCTGTGAGACCAGTTTCAGATTCCGATGCTTCACTTCAGGTTTACTGTTTCCCTTGGGCCTTCATATTGACGATGAAACACAGAAATTGCATCGGAATTAAATACAAAACGCACAATGCCGACTTAAGTACAAGAAGACTGACTCTTCTTACTGTCTATGCTTTGAACCTCTCCTGTGAGACCAGTTTTAGATTCCGATGCTTCACTTCAGGTTTACTGTATCCCTTGGACCTTCTTATTGACAATGAAACACAGATATTGCTTCGGAATTATATACAAAAGGCACAATGCCGGCTTAAGTACAAGAGGACTGACTCTTCTTACATTTCATGATTTGAACCTTTACTGTGAGACCAGTTTTAGATATCGATGCTTCACTTCTGGTTTACAGTATCCATTGGACCTTCTTATTGACACTGAAACAAAGAAATTGCATCCGAATTAAATACAAAAGGCACAATGCCCACTTAAGTACAAGAAGACTAACTTTTCTTACTGTCTCTGATATGAACCTATCCTGTGAGACCAGTTTGAGATATCGATGATTCACTTCAGGTTTACGTTATCCCTTGGTCCTTCTTATTGACGATGAAACACAGAAATTGCATCGGAATTAAATACAGAAGGCACAATGCCGACTTAAGTACAATAGGACTGACTCTTCTTACATTATATGATTTGAGCCTTTCCTGTGAGACCAGTTTTAGATAACGATGCTTCATTTCAGGTTTACAGTATCACTTGGACTTTCTTATTGACACTGAAACAAAGAAATTGCATCCGCAATAAATTCAAAAGGTACAATGCCGAATTAAGTACATGAAGCCTGACTCTTCTTACTGTCTATGTTTTGAACCTTTCCTGTGAGACCAGTTTGAGATATCGATGATTCACTTCAGGTTTACTGTATCCCTTGGACCTTCTTATTGTCGATGAAACACAGAAATTGCATCAGAATTAAATACAAAAGGCACAATGCCGACCTAAGTGCAAGAAGACTGACACTTCTTACTGTCTATGTTTTGAACGTTTCCTGTGAACCAGTTTTAGATTCCGATGCTTAATTTCAGGTTTACCGTATCCCTTGGACCTTCTTATTGACGATGAAACACAGAAATTGCATAGGAGTTAAATACAAAAGGCACAATGCCTACTTAAATAAAAGAAGACTGAATCTTCTTACTGTCTATGATTTGAACCTTTCCTGTGGGCCCAGTTTTAGATCCGATGCTTCAATTCAGGGTTACTGTATCCCTTGGACCTTCTCATTGACGATGAAACACAGATATTGCAACGGAATTAAATACAAAAGGCACAATGCCGACTTATGTACAAGTAGATTGACTCTTCTTACTGACTATGCTTTGAACCTTTCCTGAGAGAGCAGTTTTAGATTCCGATGCTTCACTGTAGGTTTACTGTATCCCTTGGACCTTTATATTGACGATGAAACACAGAAATTGGCTCGGAATTAAATACAAAACGCACAATACCGACTTAAGTACAAGAAAACTGACTCTTCTTACTGTCTATGCTTTGAACCTTTCCTGTGAGACCCGTTTTAGATTCCGATGCTTCACTTCAGGTTTACTGTATCCCTAGGACCTTCTTATTGACAATTAAACACAGATACTGCATCGGAATTAATTACAAAACGCACAATGCCGACTTAAGTACAAGTAGACTGACTCTTCTTACTGTCTATGTTTTGAACCTTTCCTGTGAGACCAGTTTTAGATTCCGATGCTTATTTTCAGGTTCACTGAATTCCTTGGACCTTCTTATTGACGATGAAACACAGAAATTGCAACGGAATTAAATACAAAAGGCACAATGCCGACTTAAGTACAAGAAGACTGCCTCTGCTTACTGTCTTTGTTCTGAGCCTTTCCTGTGAGACCAGTTTTAGATATCAATGCTTCACTTCAGGTTTACAGTATCCCTTGGACCTTCTTATTGAATATGAAAAACAGAATTTGCATCGGAATTACATACAAAAGGCACAATGCCGACTTAA
Organism: Schistocerca americana; assembly: GCF_021461395.2. Taxonomy (NCBI): domain Eukaryota; kingdom Metazoa; phylum Arthropoda; class Insecta; order Orthoptera; family Acrididae; genus Schistocerca; species Schistocerca americana. The sequence continues at coordinate 68,136,564 of NC_060128.1, read as the reverse complement.
GTACAGAAAGACTGACTCTTCTTATTGTCTTTGTTTTGAACCTTTCCTGTGAGACTAGTTTCAGATATCAATGCTTCACTTCAGGTTTACTGTATCCCTTGGACCTTCTTATTGACGATGAAGCACAGAAATTGCATCGGAATTAAATACAAAAGGCACATTGCCGACTTAAATACAAGGGGACTGACTCCTCTTCCATTCTATGATTTGAGCCTTTCCTGTGAGACCAGTTTTAGATATCGATGCTTCACTTCAGGTTTACTGTATCCCTCGGACCTTCTTATTGACGATGAAACACAGAAATTGCATCGGAATTAAATACAAAAGGCACAATGCCAACCTAAATACAAGGGGACTGACACCTCTTTCATTCTATGATTTGAGCCTTTCCTGAGAGACCAGTATTATATATCGATGCTTCACTTTAGGTTTACTGTATCACTTGGACCTTCTTATTGGCACTGAAACAAACAAACTGCATCGGAATTAAATACAAAAGGCACAATGTCGAATTAAGTACATGTGGACTGACTCTTCTTACTGTCTATGATTTAAATCTTTCCTGTGAGACCAGTTTTAGATTCCGATGCTTCACTTCAGGTTTACTGTATCCCTTGGTCCTTCATATTGACGATGAAACACAGAAAATGCTTCGGAATTAAATACAAAACGCACAATGCCGACTTAAGTACAAGAAGACTGACTCTTCTTACTGTCTATGCTTTGAACCTCTCCTGTGAGACCAGTTTTAGATTACGATGCTTCACTTCAGATTTGCAGTATCCTTTGGACCTTCTTATTGACACTGAAACAAAGAAATTGCATCGGAATTAAATACAAAAGGCACAATGCCTACCTAAGTACAGCGAGACTGACTCTTCTTACCGTCTATGCTTTGACCCTCTCCTGTGAGACCAGTTTGGGATATCGATGCTTCACTACAGGTTTACTGTATCCCTTGGACCTTCTTACTGACGATGAAACACAGAAATTACATCGGAATTAAATACAAAACGCACAATGCCGACTTAAGTACAAGTAGACTGTCTCTTCTTACTGTCTATGTTCTGTTCCTTTCCTGTGGGACCATTTTATGATTCCGATGCTTCACTTCAGGTTTACTGTATCCCTTGATCCTTCATAATGACTATGAAACACAGAAATTGCATCGGAATAAATAGACTCCTGGAAATTGAAATAAGAACACCGTGAATTCATTGTCCCAGGAAGGGGAAACTTTATTGACACATTCCTGGGGTCAGATACATCACATGATCACACTGACAGAACCACAGGCACATAGACACAGGCAACAGAGCATGCACAATGTCGGCACTAGTACAGTGTATATCCACCTTTCGCAGCAATGCAGGCTGCTATTCTCCCATGGAGACGATCGTAGAGATGCTGGATGTAGTCCTGTGGAACGGCTTGCCATGCCATTTCCACCTGGCGCCTCAGTTGGACCAGCGTTCGTGCTGGACGTGCAGACCGTGTGAGACGACGCTTCATCCAGTCCCAAACATGCTCGATGGGGGACAGATCCGGAGATCTTGCTGGCCAGGGTAGTTGACTTACACCTTCTAGAGCACGTTGGGTGGCACGGGATACATGCGGACGTGCATTGTCCTGTTGGAACAGCAAGTTCCCTTGCCGGTCTAGGAATGGTAGAACGATGGGTTCAATGACGGTTTGGATGTACCGTGCACTATTCAGTGTCCCCTCGACGATCACCAGTGGTGTACGGCCAGTGTAGGAGATCGCTCCCCACCCCATGATGCTGGGTGTTGGCCCTGTGTGCCTCGGTCGTATGCAGTCCTGATTGTGGCGCTCACCTGCACGGCGCCAAACACGCATACGACCATCATTGGCACCAAGGCAGAAGCGAATCTCATCGCTGAAGACGACACGTCTCCATTCGTCCCTCCATTCACGCCTGTCGCGACACCACTGGAGGCGGGCTGCACGATGTTGGGGCGTGAGCGGAAGACGGCCTAACGGTGTGCGGGACCGGAGCCCAGCTTCATGGAGACGGTTGCGAATGGTCCTCGCCGATACCCCACGACCAACAGTGTCCCTAATTTGCTGGGAAGTGGCGGTGCGGTCCCCTACGGCACTGCATAGGATCCTACGGTCTTGGCGTGCATCAGTGCGTCGCTGCGGTCCGATCCCAGGTCGACGGGCACGTGCACCTTCCGCCGACCACTGGTGACAACATCGATGTACTGTGGAGACCTCACGCCCCACGTGTTGAGCAATTCGGCGGTACGTCCACCCGGCCTCCCGCTTGCCCACTATACGCCCTCGCTCAAAGTCCGTCAACTGCACATACGGTTCACGTCCACGCTGTCGCGGCATGCTACCAGTGTTAAAGACTGCGATGGAGCTACGTATGCCATGGCAAACTGGCTGACACTGACGGCGGCGGTGCACAAATGCTGCGCAGCTAGCGCCATTCGACGGCCAACACCGCGGTTCCTGGTGTGTCCGCTGTGCCGTGCGTGTGATCATTGCTTGTACAGACCCCTCGCGGTGTCCGGAGCAAGTATGGTGGGTCTGACACACCGGTGTCAATGTGTTCTTTTTTCCATTTCCACGAGTGTACAAAACGCACAATGCCGACCTAAGTGCAAGAAGACTGACTCTTCTTACTGTCAGTGTTTTGAACGTTTCCTGTGAACCAGTTTTAGATTCCGATGCTTAATTTCAGGTTTACCGTATCCCTTGGACCTTCTTATTGTCGATGGAACACAGATATTGCATAGGAGTTAAATACAAAAGGCACAATGCCTACTTAAGTAAAAGAAGACTGAATCTTCTTACTGTCTATGATTTGAACCTTTCCTGTGGACCCAGTTTTACATCCGATGCTTCAATTCAGGGTTACTGTATCCCTTGGACCTTCTCATTGACGATGAAACACAGATATTGCAACGGAATTAAATACAAAAGACACAATGCCGACTTATGTACAAGTAGATTGACTCTTCTTACTGACTATGCTTTGAACCTTTCCTGAGAGAGCAGTTTAGGATTCCGATGCTTCACTTTAGGTTTACTGTATCCCTTGGACCTTTATATTGACGATGAAACACAGAAATTGCATCGGAAATTAATACAAAACGCACAATAACGACTTAAGTACAAGAAAACTGACTCTTCTTACTGTCTATGCTTTGAACCTCTCCTGTGAGACCAGTTTTAGATTCCGATGCTTCACTTCAGGTTTACTGTATCCCTTGGTCCTTCATATTGACGATGAAACACAGAAAATGCTTCGGAATTAAATACAAAACGCACAATGCCGACTTAAGTACAAGAAGACTGACTCTTCTTACTGTCTATGCTTTGAACCTCTCCTGTGAGACCAGTTTTAGATTACGATGCTTCACTTCAGATTTGCAGTATCCTTTGGACCTTCTTATTGACACTGAAACAAAGAAATTGCATCGGAATTAAATACAAAAGGCACAATGCCTACCTAAGTACAGCGAGACTGACTCTTCTTACCGTCTATGCTTTGACCCTCTCCTGTGAGACCAGTTTGGGATATCGATGCTTCACTACAGGTTTACTGTATCCCTTGGACCTTCTTACTGACGATGAAACACAGAAATTACATCGGAATTAAATACAAAACGCACAATGCCGACTTAAGTACAAGTAGACTGTCTCTTCTTACTGTCTATGTTCTGTTCCTTTCCTGTGGGACCATTTTATGATTCCGATGCTTCACTTCAGGTTTACTGTATCCCTTGATCCTTCATAATGACTATGAAACACAGAAATTGCATCGGAATAAATAGACTCCTGGAAATTGAAATAAGAACACCGTGAATTCATTGTCCCAGGAAGGGGAAACTTTATTGACACATTCCTGGGGTCAGATACATCACATGATCACACTGACAGAACCACAGGCACATAGACACAGGCAACAGAGCATGCACAATGTCGGCACTAGTACAGTGTATATCCACCTTTCGCAGCAATGCAGGCTGCTATTCTCCCATGGAGACGATCGTAGAGATGCTGGATGTAGTCCTGTGGAACGGCTTGCCATGCCATTTCCACCTGGCGCCTCAGTTGGACCAGCGTTCGTGCTGGACGTGCAGACCGTGTGAGACGACGCTTCATCCAGTCCCAAACATGCTCGATGGGGGACAGATCCGGAGATCTTGCTGGCCAGGGTAGTTGACTTACACCTTCTAGAGCACGTTGGGTGGCACGGGATACATGCGGACGTGCATTGTCCTGTTGGAACAGCAAGTTCCCTTGCCGGTCTAGGAATGGTAGAACGATGGGTTCAATGACGGTTTGGATGTACCGTGCACTATTCAGTGTCCCCTCGACGATCACCAGTGGTGTACGGCCAGTGTAGGAGATCGCTCCCCACCCCATGATGCTGGGTGTTGGCCCTGTGTGCCTCGGTCGTATGCAGTCCTGATTGTGGCGCTCACCTGCACGGCGCCAAACACGCATACGACCATCATTGGCACCAAGGCAGAAGCGAATCTCATCGCTGAAGACGACACGTCTCCATTCGTCCCTCCATTCACGCCTGTCGCGACACCACTGGAGGCGGGCTGCACGATGTTGGGGCGTGAGCGGAAGACGGCCTAACGGTGTGCGGGACCGGAGCCCAGCTTCATGGAGACGGTTGCGAATGGTCCTCGCCGATACCCCACGACCAACAGTGTCCCTAATTTGCTGGGAAGTGGCGGTGCGGTCCCCTACGGCACTGCATAGGATCCTACGGTCTTGGCGTGCATCAGTGCGTCGCTGCGGTCCGATCCCAGGTCGACGGGCACGTGCACCTTCCGCCGACCACTGGTGACAACATCGATGTACTGTGGAGACCTCACGCCCCACGTGTTGAGCAATTCGGCGGTACGTCCACCCGGCCTCCCGCTTGCCCACTATACGCCCTCGCTCAAAGTCCGTCAACTGCACATACGGTTCACGTCCACGCTGTCGCGGCATGCTACCAGTGTTAAAGACTGCGATGGAGCTACGTATGCCATGGCAAACTGGCTGACACTGACGGCGGCGGTGCACAAATGCTGCGCAGCTAGCGCCATTCGACGGCCAACACCGCGGTTCCTGGTGTGTCCGCTGTGCCGTGCGTGTGATCATTGCTTGTACAGACCCCTCGCGGTGTCCGGAGCAAGTATGGTGGGTCTGACACACCGGTGTCAATGTGTTCTTTTTTCCATTTCCACGAGTGTACAAAACGCACAATGCCGACCTAAGTGCAAGAAGACTGACTCTTCTTACTGTCAGTGTTTTGAACGTTTCCTGTGAACCAGTTTTAGATTCCGATGCTTAATTTCAGGTTTACCGTATCCCTTGGACCTTCTTATTGTCGATGGAACACAGATATTGCATAGGAGTTAAATACAAAAGGCACAATGCCTACTTAAGTAAAAGAAGACTGAATCTTCTTACTGTCTATGATTTGAACCTTTCCTGTGGACCCAGTTTTACATCCGATGCTTCAATTCAGGGTTACTGTATCCCTTGGACCTTCTCATTGACGATGAAACACAGATATTGCAACGGAATTAAATACAAAAGACACAATGCCGACTTATGTACAAGTAGATTGACTCTTCTTACTGACTATGCTTTGAACCTTTCCTGAGAGAGCAGTTTAGGATTCCGATGCTTCACTTTAGGTTTACTGTATCCCTTGGACCTTTATATTGACGATGAAACACAGAAATTGCATCGGAAATTAATACAAAACGCACAATAACGACTTAAGTACAAGAAAACTGACTCTTCTTACTGTCTATGCTTTGAACCTTTCTTGTGAGACCAGTTTTAGATTCCGATGCTTCACTTCAGGTTTACTGTATCCCTAGGACCTTCTTATTGACGATGAAACACAGATATTGCATCAGAATTAATTACAAAACGCACAATGCCGACTTAAGTACAAGTAGACTGACTCTTCTTACTGTCTATGTTCCGTACCTTTCCTGTGGGTCCAGTTTATGATTCTGATGCTTCACTTCAGATTTACTGTATCCCTTGAACCAACATAATGACTATGAAACACAGAAATTGCATCGGAATTAATTACAAAACGCACAATGACGACTTAAGTACAAGAAGACTGACTCTTCTTACTGTCTATGCTTTGAACCTTTCCTGTGAGACCAGTTTTAGATTCCGATGCTTATTTTCAGGTTTACTGAATTCCTTGGACCTTCTTATGGACGATGAAACACAGAAATTGCAACGGAATATAATACAAAAGGCACAATGCCGACTTCAGTACAAGAAGACTGCCTCTTCTTACTGTCTTTGTTTTGAGCCTTTCCTGTGAGACCAGTTTTAGATATCAATGCTTCACTTCAGGTTTACAGTATCCCTTGGACCTTCTTAATGAATATGAAAAACAGAATTTGCATCGGAATTACATACAAAAGGCACAATGCCGACTTAAGTACAGGAAGACTGACTCTTCTTATTGTCTATGTTTTGAACCTTTCCTGTGAGACTAGTTTCAGATATCAATGCTTCACATCAGGTTTACTGTATCCCTTGGACCTTCTTATTGACGATGAAACACAGAAATTGCATCGGAATTAAATTCAAAAGGCACAATGCCGCCTTAAGTACAAGAAGACTGACTCTTCTTACTGTCTATGTTTTGAACCTTTCCTGTGAGACCAGTTTCAGATTCCGATGCTTCACTTCAGGTTTACTTTATCCCTTGGACCTTCTTATTGACGATGAAACACAGAAATTACATCGGAGTTAAAAACAAAACGAACAATGCAGACTTAAGTACAAGTAAACTGACTCTTCTTACTGTCTATGTTTTGAACCTTTCCTGTGGGACCAGTTTATGATTCCGATGCTTCACTTCAGGTTTACTGTATCCCTTGAACGTTCATAATGACTATGAAACACAGAAATTGCATCGGAATTAAATACAAAACGGACAATGGCGACTTAAGTACAAGAAGACTGACTCTTCTTACTGTCTATGTTTTGAACCCTTCCTGTGAGACCAGTTTTAGATTCCGATGCTTACCTTCAGGTTTACTGAATTCCTTGGACCTTCTTATTGACGATGAAACACAGAAATTGCAGCGGAATTAAATACAAAAGGCACAACGTCGACTTAGGTACAAGGAGACCGACTCTTCTTAATGTCTATGTGTTGAACGTTTCCTGTGAGACCAGTTTTAGATATCGATGCTTCACTTCAGGTTTACTGTATCTCTTGGACCTTCTTATTGACGATGAAGCACAGAAATTGCATCGGAATTAAATACAAAAGGCACAATGAAAACCTAAATACAAGGGGACTGACACCTCTTTCATTCTATGATTTGAGCCTTTCCTGTGAGACCAGTTTTAGATTCCGATGCTTCACTTCAGGTTTACTGTATCCCTGGAACCCTCATAATGACTATGAAACACAGAAATTGCATCGGAATTAAATACAAAACGCACAATGCCGACTTAAGTACAAGAAGACTGACTCTTCTTACTGTCTAAGTTTTGAACCTTTCCTGTGGGATCAGTTTATGATTCCGATGCATCACTTCAGGTTTGCTGTATAACTTGAACCTTCATAATGACTATGAAACACAGAAATTGCATCGGAATAAATACAAAACGCACAATGGCGACTTAAGTACAAGAAGACTGACTCTTCCTACTCTCTAAGTTTTGAACCTTTCCTTTGAGACCAGTTTTAGATTCCGATGCTTCACTTCAGGTTTTTTGTATTCCTTGGACCTTCTTATTGACGATGAAACACAGATATTGCATCGTAATTGAATACAAAAGGCACAATGCCGACTTAAGTACATGAAGACTGACTCTTCTTACCGTCTATGTTTGAACCTTTCCTGTGAGACCAGTTTTAGATTCCGATGCTTCACTTCAGGTTTACTGTATGCCTTGGACCTTCTTATTGACGATGAAAAACAGATATTGCATCGGAATTACATACAAAAGGCACAATGCCGACTTAAGTACAAGAAGACTGACTCTTCTTACACTCTAAGATATGAGCCTTTCCTGTGAGACCAGTTTTAGATATCGATGCTTCACTTCAGGTTTACAGTATCACTTCGACTTTCTTATTGACACTGAAACAAAGAAATTGCACCGTAATTAAATACAAAAGGCACAATGCTGTTTTAAGTACAAGAAGACTGACTCTTCTTACTGTCTATGCTTTGAACCTTTCCTGTGGAACCAGTTTTAGATATCGATGCTTCACTTCAGGTTTACTGTGTCCCTTATACCTTTATATTGACGATGAAACACAGAAATTGAATCGGAATTAAATACTAAAGGCACAATGCCGACTTAAGTACAAGATGACTCCCTCTTATTACTGTCTATGTTTGAAAGTTTCCTGTGAGAAGAGTTTCCGACTCCGATGCTTCACTTCTCCCGTGGACCTTCTTATTGACGATGAAACACAGAAATTGCATCGGAATTAAATGCAAAAGGCACAATGCCTACTTAAGTAAATGAAGACTGAATGTTCTTACTATCTATGTTTTGAAGTTTCCTGTGAGACCAGTTACACATTCTGAAGCTTCACTTCAGGTTTACTGTATCCCGTGGGCCTTCTTATTGACGATGAAACACAGAAATTGCATCGGAATCAAATACAAAAGGCACAATGCCGACATAAGTAAAAGAAGACCGACTCTTCTTGCTGTCTATGTTTTGAACCTTTCCTGTGAGACCAGTTTTAGAACCCGTTGCTTCACTTCATGTTTACTGAATCCCATGCACCTTCCTATTGACGATGAAACACAGAAATTGCATCAGAATCAAATACAAAAGGCACAATTCCGACCTAAGTACAGGAAGACTGACTCTTCTTACTGTCTATGTTTGAACCTCTCCCGTGAGTCCAGTTTTAGATATCAAGGATTCACATCAGGTTTACTGTATCCCTTGGACCTTCTTATTGACGAAGAAACACAGAAATCGCATCGGAATTAAATTCAAAAGGCACAATGCCGCCTTAAGTACAAGAAGACTGACTCTTCTTATTGTCTATGTTTTGAACCTTTCCTGAGAGCCAATTTTAGATTCCGATGCTTCACCTCAGGTTTACTGTATCCCTTGCACCTTCTTATTGACGATGAAACACAGAAATTGCATCGGAATTAAATACAAAAGGCACAATGCCGACTTAAGTACAAATAGACTGACTCTTCTTACTGTCTATGTTTTAAACCTTTCCTGTGAGACCAGTCTTAGAATCGATGCTTCACTTCCGGTTTACTGTGCCCCTTATACCTTTATATTGACGATGAAACATAGAAATTGAGCCGGAATTAAATACAAATGGCACAATGCCGACTTAAGTACAAGATGACTGACTCTTATTACTGTCTATGTTTGAACCTTTCCTGTGAGAAAAGTTTCGGACTCCGACGCTTCGCTTCAGGTTTACTGTTTCCCGTGGAGCTTCTTATTGACGATGAAACACAGAAATTGCAACGGAATTAAATACAAAAAGCACAATGCCTACTTAAGTAAATGAAGACTGAATCTACTTACTGTCTATGTTTTGAAGCTTTCCTTTGAGACCAGTTTGAAATATCAATGCCTCACTTCAGGTTTACTGTATCCCCTGGACCTTCTTATTGACGATGAAACACAGAAATTGCTTCGAAATCAAATACAAAAGGCACAATGCCGACATATGTATAAGATGACCGACTCTTCTTACTGTCTATGTTTTGAACCTTTCTTGTGAGACCAGTTTTAGGACCCGTTGCTTCACTTCATGTTTACTGAATCCCTTGGACCTTCTAATTGAAGATGAAACACAGAAATTGCATCAGAATTAAATACAGAAGGCACAATGCGGACTTAAGTACAGGAAGACTGACTCTTCTTACTGTCTATCTTTGAACCCCTCCTGTGAGACAAGTTTTAGATATCAAGGCTTCACATCAGGTTTACTGTATCCCTTGGACCTTCTTATTGACGAAGAAACACAGAAATTGCATCGCAATTAAATTCAAAAGGCACAATGCCACCTTAAGTACAAGAAGACTGACTCTTCTTATTGTCTATGTTTTTAACCTTTCCTGTGAGACCAGTTTTAGATTCCGATGCTTCACTTCAGGTTTACTGTATACCTTGCACCTTCTTATTGACGATGAAACACAGAAATTGCATCGCAAATAAATACAAATGGCACTATGCCTACGTAAGGAAAAGAAGACTGACTCATCTTACTGTCTATGTCTTGAACCTTTCCTGTGAGACCAGTTTTAGATATCGATGCTTCACTTCAGGTTTACTGTATCCCTTGTACCTTCAAATTGACGATGAAACACAGAAATTGCATCGGAAGTAAATACACAAGGCACAATGCCGACTTAAGTACAAGAAGACTGACTCTTCTTACTGTTTATGATTTGAGCCTTTCCTGTGAGACCAGTTTTAGATTCCGATGCTTCATGTCACGATTACTGTATTCCTTGGACCTTCTCATTGACGATGAAACACAGAAATTGCATCGGAATTAAATACAAAAGGCACAATGCCGAGTTATGTACAGGAATCTGACTCATCTTACTGTCTATGCTTTGAACCTTTACTGTGAGACCAATTATAGCTATCGATGCTTCACTTCAGGTTTACTGTATCCCTTGGACCTTCTTATTGACGTTGAAACACAGAAATTGCATCGGAAATAAATATAATTCGCAGAATGCCGACTTAAGTACAAGAGGGCTGACTCTTCTTAATCTCTCTGCTGTGAACCTTTCCCCTGGGACCAGTTTTAGAACCCGTTGCTTCACTTCATGTTTACTGAATCCCTTGGACCTTAATATTGATGATATAACGCAGAAATTGCATCGGAATTAAATACAATACGCACAATGCCGACTTCAGTACAAGAAAACTGACTCTTCTTACTGTCTATGTCTTGAACCTTTCCTTTGAGACCAGTTTTAGATATGATGCTTCACTTCAGGTTTACTGCATCCCTTGGACTTTCTTAGTGACGATGAAACACAGACATTGCATCGGAATTAAATATAAAAGGCACAATGCCGACTAAAGTACAAGTAGACTGATCTTCTTACTGTCTATGTTTTAAACCCTTCCTATGAGACCAATTTTACATTCCGATGCTTCACTTCTGGTTTACTGTATCCCTTGGACCATTTTATTGATGATGAAACACAAATAAATTGTATCGGAATTAAATACTAAAGGCACAATGCCGACTTAAATACTAGGGGACTGACTCTTCTTTCATTCTATGATTTGAGCCTTTGCTGTGAGACCAGTTTTAGATATCGATGATTCACTTCAGGTTTACAGTATCACTTGGACCTTCTTGTTGACACTGACACAAGGAAATTTCATCGAAATGAAATACAAAAGGCACAATGCCGACTTAAGTACAAGTAGACTGACTCTTCTTACTGTCTATGTTTTGAACCATTCCTGTGAGACCAGTTTTAGATTCCGATGCTTCACTTCAGGTTTACTGTATCCCTTGGACCTTCATATTGACGATGAAACACAGAAATTGCATCGGAATTAAATACAAAACGCACAATGCCGACTTAAGTACAAGAAAACTGACTCTTCTTACTGTCTATGTCTTGAACCTTTCCTTTGAGACCAGCTTTAGATATGATGCTTCACTTCAGGTTTACTGTATCCCTTGGATCTTCTTATTGACGATGAAACACAAATATTGCATCGGAATTAAATGCAAAAGGCATGATGCCGACTAATGTACAAGTAGACTGATCTTCCTACTGTCTATGTTTTAAAACATTCCTGTCAGACCAGTTTAAATTCCGATGCTTCACTTCAGGTTTACTGTATCCCGTGGACCTTCTTATTGACGTTGAAGCACAGAAATTGCATCGGAATTAAATACAAAAGGCACAATGCCGACTTAAGTACAACAGGTCTGACTCTTCTTACATTCCATGATTTGAGCCTTTCCTGTGAGACCAGTTTCGAATATCGATGCTTCACTTCAGGTTTACTGTATCCCTTGGTCCTTCATATTGACGATGAAACACAGAAATTGCATCAGAATTAAATACAAAACGAACAATGCTGACTTAAGTAAAGGAAGACTGACTCTTCTTAATATCTATGTTTTGCACCTTTCCTGTGAGACCAGTTTTAGATTCCGATGCTTCACTTCAGGTTTACTGTATCCCTTGGACCTTCTTATTTAAGATGAAACACAGAAATTGCATTGGAATTAAATACAAAAGGCACAATGAATACTTAAGTAAAAGAAGACTGAATCTTCTTACTGTCTATGTTTTGAAGCTTTCCTGTGAGACCAGTTTGAGATATCGATGATTCACTTCAAATTTACTGTATCACTTGGACCTTCTTATTGACGATGAAACACAGAAATTGCATCGGAATTAAATACAAAAGGCACAATGCCGACTTAAATACAAAAGGGAAGACTCTTCTTACATTCTATGATTTGAGCCTTTCCTGTGAGACCAGTTTTAGATATCGATGCTTCACTTCAGGTTTACAGTATCACTTGGACTCTCTTATTGACACTGAAACAAAGAAATTGCATCGGAATTAAATACAAAAGGCACAATGCCGACTTAAGTACAAGAAGACTGACTCTTCTTACTGTCTGTGTTTTGAAGCTTTCCTGTGAGACCAGTTTGAGATATCGATGCTTCACTTTAGATTTACTGTATCCCTTGGTCCTTGTTATTGACGATGAAACACAGAAATTGCATCGGAATTAAATACAAAGGCACAATGCCGACTTAAATACAAAACGGAAGACTCTTCTTACATTGTATGATCTGAGCCTTTCCTGTGAGAGCAGTTTCAGATATCGATGCTTCACTTCAGGTTTACAGTATCACCTGGACTCTCTTATTCACGCTGAAACAAAGAAATTGCATCGGAAATAAATATCAAACGCACAATGCCGACTTAAGTACAAGAAGACTGACTCTTCTTACTGTCTATGTATTGTTCCTTTCCTGTGAGACCATTTTTATATTCCGATGCTTCACTTCAGGTTTACTGTATCCTTTGGACTGTCTTATTGAAGATGAAACACGAATATTGCATCGGAATTAAATTCAAAAGGCACAGTGCCTACTTAAGTAAAAGAAGACTGAATCTTCTTACGGTCTATGTTTTGAAGCTTTCCTGTAAGATCAGTTTGAGATATCGATGTTTCACTTCACATTTACTGTATCCCTTGGACATTGTTATTGACGATGAAACACAGAAATTGCATCGGAACTAAATACAAAAGGCACAATGCCGACTTAAATACAAAAGGGAAGACTCTTCTTACATTCTATGATTTGAGCCTTCCCTGTGAGACCAGTTTTAGATATCGATGCTTCACTTCAGGTTTACAGTATCACTTGGACTCTCTTATTGACACTGAAACAAAGAAATTGCATCGGAAATAATATAAAGGGCACAATGCCGACTTAAGTACAAGAAGACCGACTCTTCTTACTGTCTATGTTTTGTTCCTTTTTTTGTGAGACCAGTTTAATGTTCCGATGCTTCACTTCAGGTCTACTGTATCCCTTGGACCTTCTTATTGAAGATGAAACACAGAAATTGCATCGGAATTAAATACAAAAGGCACAATGAATACTTAAGTTAGAGAAGACTGAATCTTCTTACTGTCTACGATTTGAAGCTTTCGTGTGAGACCAGTTTGAGATATCGATGCTCCACTTCAGATTTACTGTATCCCTTGGACCATCTTATTGACGATGAAACACAGAAATTGCATCGGAATTAAATACAAAAGGCACAATGCCGACTTAAGTAAAAGTAGACTGACTCTTCTTACTGTCTATGTTTTGAACCTTTCCTGTGAGACCAGTTTCTGATTCCGATGCTTCACTTCAGGTTTACTGTTTCTCTTGGACCTCCATATTGACGATGAAATACAGAAATTGCATCGTAATTAAATACAAAACGCACAATGCCGACTTAAGTAAAAGAAGACTGACTCTTCTTATTGTCTATGTTTTGCACCTTTCCTGTGAGACCAGTATTAGATTCCGATGCTTCACTTCAAGTTTACTGTGTCCCTTGGACCTTCTTATTGAGGAAGAGAAACAGAAATTCAATCGGATTTAAATACAAAATGCACAGTGCCGACTTAAGTACAAGAGGACTGACTCTTCTTACATTCCATGATTTGAGCCTTTCCTGGCACACCAGTTTTAGATATCGATGCTTCACTTCAGGTTTACAGTATCCCTTGGACCGTCTTATTGACACTGAAACAAAGAAATTGCATCGGAATTAAATACAAAAGGCACAATGCCTACTTAAGTACAAGAAGACTAACTTTTCTTACTGTCTATGATTTGAACCTTTCCTGTGAGACCAGTTTGAGATATCGATGCTTCACTTCAGGTTTACTGTATCCCTTGGTCCTTCTTATTGACGATGAGACACAGAAATTGCAACAGAGTTAAATACAAAAGGCACAATGCCGACATAAGTACAAGAGGACTGACTCTTCTTACATTCTATGATTTGAGCCTTTCCTGTGAGACCAGTTTTAGATAACGTTGCTTCACTTCAGGTTTACAGTTTCACTTGGACTTTCTTATTGATACTGAAACAAAGAAGTTGAATCGGAAATAAATATAAAACGCACAATGCCGACTTAAGTACAAGAAGACTGACTCTTCTTACTGTCTATGTTTTGTTCCCTACCTGTGAGACCAGTTTTATATTCCGATGCTTCACTTCAGGTTTACTGTATCCCTTGGACCTTCTTATTGAAGATGAAACACAGAAATTGCATCGGAATTAAATACAAAAGGCACAATGCCTACTTAAGTAAAAGAAGACTGAATCTTCTTACTGTCTATGTTTTGAAGCTTTCCTGTGAGACCAGTTTGAGATATCGATGCTTCACTTCAGATTTACTGTATCACTTGGACCTTCTTATTGACGATGAAACACAGAAATTGCATCGGAATTGAATACAAAAGGCACAATACCGACTTAAATACAAAAGGGAAGACTCTTCTTACATTCTATGATTTGAGCCTTTCCTGTGAGACCAGTTTTAGATATCGATGCTTCACTTCAGATTTACAGTATCACTTGGACTCTCTTATTGATACTGAAACACAGAAATTACATCGGAATTAAATACAAAAGGCACAATGCCTACTTAAGTAAAAGAAGACTGAATCTTCTTACTGTCTGTGTTTTGTAGCTTTCCTGTGAGACCAGTTTGAGATATCGATGCTTCACTTCAGATTTACTGTATCCCTTGGACCTTCTTATTGACGCTGAAACACAGAAATGGTATCGGAATTAAATACAAAAGGCACAATGCCGATTTAAACACAAAAGGGAAGACTCTTCCTACATTCTATGATTTGAGCCTTTCCTGCGAGACCAGTTTTAGATCTCGATGCTTCACTTCATATTTACTGTATCCCTTGGACCTTCTTATTGAAGAAGAAACACAGAAATCGCATCGGAATGAAATACAAGAGGCACAATGCCTACTTAAGTTAAAGAAGACTGGATCTTCTTATTGTCTATGTTTTGAAGCTTTTCTGTGAGACCACTTTGAGATGTCGTTGCTTCAATTCAGATTTACTGTGTCCCTTGGTCCTTCTTATTGACGATGAAACACAGAAATTGCATCGGAACTAAATACAAAAGGCACAATACCGACTTAAATACAAAATGGAGGACTCTTCTTACATTCTATGATTGGAGCATAATGCGTATGCATCGGAATTAAATGCAAAAGGCACAATGCCGACTTAAGTACATGAAGACTGACACATCTTACTGTCCATGTTTTGAACCTTTCCTGTGAGACCAGTTTCAGATTCCGATGCTTCACTTCAGGTTTACTGTATCCCCTGGACCATCGTATTGACGATGAAACACAGAAATTGCATTGGAATTAAATACAAGAGGCACAATGCGGACTTAAGTACATGAACACTGACTCTTCTTACTGTCTATGTTTTGAACCTTTCCTGTGAGACCAGTTTTAGATCCGATGCTTCACTTCAGGTTTACTGTATCCCTTGGACCTTCTTATTGACGTTGAAACACAGAAATTGCATCGGAAATAAATATAATTGGCACAATGCAGACTTAAGTACAGGAAGACTGACTCTTCTTAATCTCTATGCTTTGAACCTTTCCTGTAGGACCAGTTTTAGAACCCGTTGCTTCACTTCATGTTTACTGAATCCCTTGGACCTTCGTATTGACGATGAAACACAGATATTGCATCGTAATTAAATACAAAAGGCACAATGCAGACTTAAGTACAAGAAAACTGACTCTTCTTACTGTCTATGTCTTGAACCTTTCCTGTGAGACCAGTTTTAGATATGATGCTTCACCTCAGGTTTACTGTATCCCTTGGACTTTCTTATTGACGGTGAAACACAGATATTGCGTCGGAATCAAATATAAAAGGCACAATGCCAACTACAGTACAAGTAGACTGATCTTCTCACTGTCTATGTTTTATACCTTTCCTGTGAGACCAGTTATAGATTCCGATGCTTCACTTCAGGTTTACTGTATCTCTTGGAACTTCTTATTGACTATGAAACACACATATTGCATCGGAATTAAATACACAAAGGACAATGCCGACTTAAGTACTTTAGGACTTATTCGTCTTACATTCCATGATTTCAGCCACTCCTGTGAGACCAGTTTTAGATTTAGATGCTTCACTTCAGGTTTACTGTATCCCTTGGACTTTCTTATTAACAATGAAACAAAGAAATTGCATCGGAATTAAATACAAAAGGCACAATGCCTAGTTAAGTACAAGAAGACCAACTTTTCTTACTGTCAATGATTTGAACCTTTCCTGTGAGACTAGTTTGAGATATCAATGCTTCACTTCTTGTTTACTGTATCTCTTGGACCATTTTATTGATGATGAAACACAAATAAATTGCATCGGAATTAAATACAAAACGCACAATGCCGACTTAAGTACAAGAAAACTGACTCTTCTTACTGTCTATGTCTTGGACGTTTCCTGTGAGACCAGTTTTAGATATGATGCTTCACTTCAGGATTACTGTATCCCTTGTACCTTCTTATTGACGATGAAACACAGATATTGCATCGGAATTAAATACAAAATGCACAATGCCGACTTAAGTACAAGAGGTCTGACTCTTCTTACATTCCATGATTTGAGCCATTCCTGTGAGACCAGTTTTACATATCGATGCTTCACGTCAGGTTTACAGTATCCCTTGGACCTTCTTATTGACACTGAAACAAAGAAATTGCACCGGAATTAAATACAAAAGGCACAATGCCTAGTTAAATACAAGAAGACAAACTTTTCTTACTGTCTATGATTTGAACCTTTCCTGTGAGACCAGTTTGAGATATCAATGAATCACTTCAGGTTTTCTGAATCCCTTGGTCCTTCTTATTGACGAGGAAACACAGATATTGCAACGGAATTAAATACAAAAGGCACAATGCCGACATAAGTACAAGAGGACTGACTCTTCTTACATTCTATGATTTGAGCCTTTCCTGTGAGACCAGTATTAGATATGATGCTTCACTTCAGGTTAACTGTATCCCTTGGACCTGCTTATTGACGATGAAACACAGATATTGCATCGGAATTAATTTTAAAAGGCACAATGCTGACTAAAGTACAAGTAGACTGATCTTCTTACTGTCTATGTTTTGAAGCTTTCCTGTGAGACCAGTTTGAGATATCGATGCTCCACTTCAGATTTACTGTATCCCTTGGACCATCTTATTGACGATGAAACACAGAAATTGCATCGGAATTAAATACAAAAGGCACAATGCCGACTTAAGTAAAAGTAGACTGACTCTTCTTACTGTCTATGTTTTGAACCTTTCCTGTGAGACCAGTTTCTGATTCCGATGCTTCACTTCAGGTTTACTGTTTCTCTTGGCCCTCCATATTGACGATGAAATACAGAAATTCAATCGGAATTAAATACAAAAGGCACAGTGCCGACTTAAGTACAAGAGGACTGACTCTTCTTACATTCCAAGATTTCAGCCTTTCCTGGCACACCAGTTTTAGATATCGATGCTTCACTTCAGGTTTACAGTATCCCTTGGACCGTCTTATTGACACTGAAACAAAGAAATTACATCGGAATTAAATACAAAAGGCACAATGCCTACTTAAGTACAAGAAGACTAACTTTTCTTACTGTCTATGATTTGAACCTTTCCTGTGAGACCAGTTTGAGATATCGATGCTTCACTTCAGGTTTACTGTATCCCTTGGTCCTTCTTATTGACGATGAGACACAGAAATTGCACCAGAGTTAAATGCAAAAGGCACAATGCCGACATAAGTACAAGAGGACTGACTTTTCTTACATTCTATGATTTGAGCCTTTCCTGTGAGACCAGTTTTAGATATCGATGCTTCACTTCAGATTTACAGTATCACTTGGACTCTCTTATTGATACTGAAACACAGAAATTACATCGGAATTAAATACAAAAGGCACAATGCCTACTTAAGTAAAAGAAGACTGAATCTTCTTACTGTCTATGTTTTGTAGCTTTCCTGTGAGACCAGTTTGAGATATCGATGCTTCACTTCAGATTTACTGTATCCCTTGGACCTTCTTATTGACGCTGAAACACAGAAATGGCATCGGAATTAAATACAAAAGGCACAATGCCGATTTAAACACAAAAGGGAAGACTCTTCCTACATTCTATGATTTGAGCCTTTCCTGCGAGACCAGTTTTAGATATCGATGCTTCACTTCAGATTTACTGTATCCCTTGGACCTTCTTATTGAAGATGAAACACAGAAATCGCATCGGAATGAAATACAAGAGGCACAATGCCTACTTAAGTTAAAGAAGACTGGATCTTCTTATTGTCTATGTTTTGAAGCTTTTCTGTGAGACCACTTTGAGATGTCGTTGCTTCAATTCAGATTTACTGTGTCCCTTGGTCCTTCTTATTGACGATGAAACACAGAAATTACATCGGAACTAAATACAAAAGGCACAATGCCGACTTAAATACAAAATGGAGGACTCTTCTTACATTCTATGATTGGAGCATAATGCATATGCATCGGAATTAAATGCAAAAAGCACAATGCCGACTTAAGTACAAGAGGACTGACTCTTCTTACATTCCATGATTTGTTCCTTTCCTGTGAGACCAGTTTTATATTCCGATGCTTCAATTCAGGTTTACAGTATCCCTTGGATCTTCACATTGACGATGAAACACTGAAATTGCATCGGAATTAAATACAAAACGCACAATGCCGACTTAAATACATGAAGACTGACACATCTTACTGTCCATGTTTTGAACCTTTCCTGTGAGACCAGTTTCAGATTCCGATGCTTCACTTCAGGTTTACTGTATCCCCTGGATAATCGTATTGACGATGAAACACAGAAATTGCATCGGAATTAAATACAAGAGGCACAATGCGGACTTAAGTACATGAACACTGACTCTTCTTACTGTCTATGTTTTGAACCTTTCCTGTGAGACCAGTTTTAGATCCGATGCTTCACTTCAGGTTTACTGTATCCCTTGGACCTTCTTATTGACGTTGAAACACAGAAGTTGCATCGGAAATAAATATAATTGGCACAATGCAGACTTAAGTACAGGAAGACTGACTCTTCTTAATCTCTATGCTTTGAACCTTTCCTGTAGGACCAGTTTTAGAACCCGTTGCTTCACTTCATGTTTACTGAATCCCTTGGACCTTCATATTGACGATGAAACACAGATATTGCATCGTAATTAAATACAAAAGGCACAATGCAGACTTAAGTACAAGAAAACTGACTCTTCTTACTGTCTATGTCTTGAACCTCTCCTGTGAGACCAGTTTTAGATATGATGCTACACCTCAGGTTTACTGTATCCCTTGGACTTTCTTATTGACGGTGAAACACAGATATTGCATCGGAATTAAATATAAAAGGCACAATGCCGACTACAGTACAAGTATACTGATCTTCTCACTGTCTATGTTTTATACCTTTCCTGTGAGACCAGTTATAGATTCCGATGCTTCACTTCAGGTTTACTGTATCTCTTGGAACTTCTTATTGACTATGAAACACAGATATTGCATCGGAATTAAATACACAAAGGACAATGCCGACTTAAGTACTTTAGGACTTATTCTTCTTACATTCCATGATTTCAGCCACTCCTGTGAGACCAGTTTTAGATTTAGATGCTTCACTTCAGGTTTACTGTATCCCTTGGACTTTCTTATTAACAATGAAACAAAGAAATTGCATCAGAATTAAATACAAAAGGCACAATGCCTAGTTAAGTACAAGAAGACCAACTTTTCTTGCTGTCAATGATTTGAACCCTTCCTGTGTGACTAGTTTGAGATATCAATGCTTCACTTCTTGTTTACTGTATCTCTTGGACCATTTTATTGATGATGAAACACAAATAAATTGCATCGGAATTAAATACAAAACGCACAATGCCGACTTAAGTACAAGAAAACTGACTCTTCTTACTGTCTATGTCTTGGACCTTTCCTGTGAGACCAGTTTTAGATATGATGCTTCACTTCAGGATTACTGTATCCCTTGTACCTTCTTATTGACGATGAAACACAGATATTGCATCGGAATTAAATATAAAAGGTGCAATGCCGACTAAAGTACAAGTAGACTGATCTTCTTACTGTCTATGTTTTAAACCTTTCCTCTGAGACCAGTCTTAGATTCCGATGCTTCACTTCAGGTTTACTGTATCCCGTGGACCTTCTTATTGACGATGAAGCACAGAAATCGCATCGGAATTAAATACAAAATGCACAATGCCGACTTAAGTACAAGAGGTCTGACTCTTCTTACATTCCATGGTTTGAGCCATTCCTGTGAGACCAATTTTAGATATCGATGCTTCACGTCAGGTTTACAGTATCCCTTGGACCTTCTTATTGACACTGAAACAAAGAAATTGCAGCGGAATTAAATACAAAAGGCACAATGCCTAGTTAAATACAAGAAGACAAACTTTTCTTACTGTCTATGATTTGAACCTTTCCTGTGAGACCAGTTTGAGATATCAATGAATCACTTCAGGTTTTCTGAATCCCTTGGTCCTTCTTATTGACGAGGAAACACAGAAATTGCAACGGAATTAAATACAAAAGGCACAATGCCGACATAAGTACAAGAGGTTTGACTCTTCTTACATTCTATGATTTGAGCCTTTCCTGTGAGACCAGTTTTAGATATCGATGATTCACTTCAGGTTTACAGTATCACTTGGACTTTCTTATTGACACTGAAACAAAGAAATTGAATCGGAAATAAATATAAAACGCACAATGCCGACTTAAGTACAAGAAGACTGACTCTTCTTACTGTTTTTTTTTTTTTTTTGTTCATTTCCTGTGAGACCAGTTTTAGAACCCGTTGCTTCACTTCATGTTTACTGAATCCCTTGGACCTTATTATTGACGATGAAACACAGAAATTGCATCGGAATTAAATACTAAAGGCACAATGCCGACTTAAGCACAAGAAAACTTACTCTTCTTACTGTCTATGTCTTGAACCTTTCCTGTGAGACCATTATTAGATATGATGCTTCACTTCAGGTTTACTGTATCCCTTGGACCTTCTTAATGAACTTGAAACACAGATATTGCATCGAATTAATTACAATAGGCACAATACCGACTAAAGTACAAGTAGACTGATCTTCTTACTGTCTATGTTTTAAACTTTTCCTGTGAGACTAGTTTTGGATTTCGATGCTTTACTTCTGGTTTACTGTATCCCTTGGACCTTTTTATTAAAGATGAAACACAAATAAATTGCATCGGAAATAAATACAAAAGGCACAATGCCGACTTAAATAAAAAAGGACCGACTCGTCTTTCATTCTATGATTTGAGCCTGTCCCGTGAGACCGGTTTTAGATATCGATGCTTCACTTCAGGTTTACTGTATCACTTCTACCTTCTTATTGACACTGAAACAAGGAAATTTCATCGGAATAAAATACAAAAGGCACAATGCCGACTTAAGTACTAATAGACTGACTCTTCCTACTGTCTATAATTTAAACCTTACCTGTGAGACAAGTTTTAGATTCCGATGCTTCACTTCAGGTTTACTGTATCCCTTGGACCTTCATATTGACGATGAAACACAGAAATTGCATCAGAATTAAATACAAAACGCACAATGCCGACTTAAGTAAAAGAAGACTGAATCTTCTTAATGTCTATGTTTTGCACCTTTCCTGTGAGACCAGTTTTAGATTCCGATGCTTCACTTCAGGTTAACTGTATCCCTTGGACCTTCTTATTGACGAAGAAACACAGATATTGCATCGGAATTAAATACAAAAGGCAGAAAGCTGACTTAACTACAAGAGCACTGACTCTTCTTACATTCCATGATTTGAGCCTTTCCTGGCACACCAGTTTTAGATATCGATGCTTCACTTCAGGTTTACTGTATCCCTTGGACCTTCTTATTGGCGATGAAACACAGATATTGCATCGGAATTAAATACAAAAGGCACAATGCCGACTTAAGCACAAGACGACTGACTCTTCTTACATTCGATGATTTGAGCCTTTCCTGTGAGACCAGTTTTTGATATCGATGCTTCACTTCAGATTTACAGGATCCCTTGGACCTTCTTATTGACACTGAAACAAAGAAGTTGCATCGGAATGAAATACAAAAGGCACAATGCCTACTTAAGTACAAGAAGACTAACTTTTCTTACTGTCTATGATTTGAACCTTTCCTGTGAGACCAGTTTGAGATATCGATGCTTCACTTCAGGTTTACTGTATGCCTTGGTCCTTCTTATTGACGATGAAACACAGAAATATGCAACGGAATTAAATACAAAAGGCACAATGCCGACTTAAGTACAAGAGGACTGACTCTTCTTACATTCTATGATTTGAGCCTTTCCTGTAAGACCAGTTTTAGATATCGATGCTTCACTTCGGATTTACAGTATCACTTGGACTTTCTTATTGATGCTGAAACAAAGAAATTGCATCGGAAATAAATGTAAAACGCACAATGCCGACTTAAGTACAAGAAGACTCACTCTTCTTACTGTCTATGTTTTGTTCCTTTCCTGTGAGACCAGTTTTATATTCCGATGCTTCAATTTAGGTTTACAGTATCCCTTGGACCTTCATATTGACGATGAAACACAGAAATTGCATAGGAATTAAATACAAAACGCACAATGCCGACTTAAGAACATGAAGACTGACACTTCTTACTGTCTATGTTTTGAACCTTTCCTGTGATACCAGTTTTAGATTCCGATGCTTCACCTCAGGTTTACTGTATCCCCTGGACCTTCTTATTGACGATGAAACACAGAAATTGCATCGGATTTAAATACAAGAGGCACAATGCAATATAAAATTAATAAAATAAAATAAAATATTAATTATTTTATCTGTATGATTGTCTCTCTTATGAGTCGTCAGGTTTTAATTATTCGGTATCAGACGTTTGACAATGGCTTTTTCGTAAAGGCAATGTTACTCGTAGTTGACCGTGAAATACAACTGAAATAATCGGACTTCGTAATTAAATCGTTTCCAAAGACTGCTGCGGTAGGTGCGGACTCATAATCTAAATCTCAATATTACAATAATTTGCCAGCCATGCCAAAACGTCGTACAGAGGTGATTGTCTACTAAACAAAAAATTACACAGTTAGTTAAATCAGATATATTCAATGAATAAGCCTACAGTTCATAATCCTACTTACTTTTATAAATATAAATTCTTTTCAGAATCGAGTGCCTAGTATGGTTGCAACTCGCAGTAATTTTCTATAACATGAAATATGGCGGTGTGCCAGACAATAAACTAAAATACGTGCTTCTCGCACCACTTCAACCAGAGCTCTCCTTTCTTAATCAAACATACGAGTAACGTAATTGTGCTTTTGTTTTATCAGCGACACAGCGCTGCAGTTGTGTGCCATAGGCTTTATTTATTTGTCACTGATTATTTATTTAATTAATATCTCGCGTTTCCGAGGAAACTCACGCTCGGCATGCAAATGTGCCTTTATATTGCCCCCTGAATTGCGAGGCGAAAGGACACACCTGCAGGCGAGCAATTCACCTAAAGGCACAAGAAAATCTAAGTTATCTACAACTATTTACATGACCTACATTATACACATTATATACAAACTTTGAATGACGCGGGTGCGCCGTAAAAGTCTTATGTTGGCAGATAGAGTGCGCGCATGCGCAGAAGCGTCTGTGTGACTGCCATTATGTCGTACAGTTATATCACGCGGCACAGTATTGCAGTTCATATTGTTCGTGTGCGCGCGTTTCTCAGTCGTTGCACAAAGAAAATATTCAACCAAGATTACATATGAAGACTACATTCTATGACAGGTAACTTAGTTTTAAATTTACAATATTCGTTATAACACAATACAACTTAGATTGTTGAATGTTCTTAGTTACATAGTATTGTTTTGAAATACTTCAAAGAAAAATGTCCATATTTTTCAGGTGCGTTGACCTATACACATCGTGTCGTTATTACAGTTCATATTCATCTGCTGCACAATAATTTTTTTTTTACAGGTTAGTATCGTCGTGGTAAAGTTTTTTGATCACAGTAACATCGTTGTATAACAACGTGATTAATACATAAGCGTGTCCATTTCCCATTTGCATTATAGTCGTTGTGATGCAGTTCGTTGTGAGTAAAAGCATTGCTTATTACAGATCAGATGTAACCCGTCGAGTAATTGGTCCACGTGCAGTTCGTTTTTTTACATTCCGTGGAAGCTTGGTTGCAGAACCTCGGACGGCACATAGCTGGCGTCGATCCTTGGACAGTCCAGGTAAGAGTGTCCGTCACATTTCGAGAACATTTCATTCCCTGAAGTTCCAACCAAAATTCTTCCACCCGTCGTGTTGTTTTCTGGACAGGCACTTTGTGTCCATTTAATCCAGTTAACATCTTGAAGTTGGGTACTGTAGTAATGTCACTAGACGATGCACGAATTATTCACTTCACATTTTCAGTTTTTTTTTTTGCTGAATATAGCTCACCTAAATGTTCGTAGTTATTAATCAAGGAAATCGTTTATCGCGTTTACATAGGTACGATGCATAATGAATGGCATTAACCGTTTCCTTCACATAGGTTTCTGCGTAGTTGCAGAGTTAGTAATGTTCGTTAATGTTCGTGAACACAGGTTCACTATGCAATGTCTTTTTGGCACTCGTTTTGTTCAAATTTTTACATGATACATCAGTTAAAAAAAAAAAAAGTAATTATACATACACACGTCACATATTTTCTTAGTATAAACGTAATACAGTTGCACATAAACATGTTTACATCATCTTTACATCGCTATAGGTTATTACATTGTGTCACATTTGATTACATGAATTGCAGATATTTACATCCTCTTTAGCGGTTTTTCTGGGATATTATCGATGTTTTTTGTGATGTCATCTGAAATTAAGATAGGTTAGACACAACATTCATTACATCAGCAGGCAAGACCAGGCGTTTTCACTACTCAATAAATATTCAAAATAGTAAGAGAGAGAAAATGTTCGATTCCTCGCGTTTTGTGCGTGTGTGTAGAGTGTCTGTGTGGCCTTGACTACTGATAGATGCTTTTCGTGTTGAGAGATGTGCGTCTAATCTATTTCTCAAAGTAAAAGATCGCTTCACAGATGACGTCTGTCAGTTCGTCAGGTGTCATACCAAGTCAGTGGTACCTACAATAACAAATGTTCCGTGAAAAATTAACATGTCATTCACTGCTACGTAATCATAAATTTTACTTTAATATTCAGTCTTCTCGGTGGAGCCGCGGCGTTGAAAGAAAAGTTCTTCTGTCTTCAACTGCGACTCTGGAACGCTGAAATGAAAATTTCTATACTACTTATTATCTATGTTGTAATTTGTTTTAGTTCTTGCCACACAGCAGGTCGTTGAGATAACGGTACGTTATATGTCTTATGGTAGAAGATCTTGTGAGGCTTAACTTCAATCTTGTACACATACGTGTTGATAACACCTAATCGTTTGGTAAAAACTTGTAAATATTTGGATAACACTTCCTGTAGTTTTTTACGTTCATGTACACTGAGAGCTGTAGCTTCACTTATCTTATGATCAAGCAATGTTTTCAAGTCCATTAGCTCTGCGTCAGATGAGTGTGTTTGCATGTCTTGAATGTCTTTGTCAAGTACTAACTGAACCTTGTACCCTGTACAGTGTTTGTCATGCTTTAGAGTTCTCCTGTCCAAATCAATAATAATTACCCTGCTTTTATCATTTAAAATACATTTACCTTTGGAGAAGTCTATAATGCAGTCCTTCTCGCTCATAATATCTATTCCTAATATGCAATTAGTCACAAGGTTTTGTACAACCAGGAATGGCCATTGTACGGTTCCATTACCTATTTTAACGTTTACAAAAACTTGCTTCGTAACCCTACATGACTTATTACCTAGTGCAGTAGTTATTTTACAGTTTTGGGCAGGAAACTCAGGCACAGGTTCCAATTCACACATCTTTTTATAAAAATTTAAAGATAAAACGCTCACAGCTGCACCTGTATCTAGGATAATAGTAGCTGGAATCCCACCTACTACACCAGTAGTGGATGCTAAAACAATTTCATTTGTGTTTAAACGACATTGTGTACTGTCTTGTAAAAGTTCACCTGATATATTGTTATTGTGGTTGTATCTTATAAATAAAACAGGTAGTTTTTGTTTAGAATTACTCGGCATATCATTATTCCGTTGTTCAAGTGTGATGTCAAATAACTGATTAACATTGAAGCCGCCCCCCAAGGATTCTTCAGCCACGACCTGGGGCAAAGTAGTGACTGTTTCTAGTTTGTTGGATTAGCATTTGTACTAGGTACTGACACAGATTGAGGTTGTGCATCAGGTGTCATTTCTATTATATTCACATTCGGATATTGCCTATTATGATCTCCAAACTTTTGCGGTTGCTGTTGCTGTTGCGCATTATAACTTACCTGTCGGTCGTAAGGTATGCTCCAATTTTGACCCGGTGGCTGCTGTGGTAAAGCAGAGTTTGAATGAAAGTACTGATCGTTACGAGTCCAACCTTGATGCTGTCTTGGTTCGTAGTTATTATTATTTCTATTTCTGTTTGTGTTTTTGTTATTACCTTTGTATCCGTTGTTACCGTTGTAGTTATTACCGCGGTGCCTTTTGTATGGATTGCCGCATGAAATGTTATTACTGTTGTAACTATTGTTTGTATTGGAATACGCGTGTTGATTTTGATTTCCGTACTGAGACGGCATGTGAGTTTGCTGTTTTTGTTGTACCGCGTATCCAACTGTAGGCGCGCCAGAATTGTGTTGGCAAGCCTGCATGTTTTGCATACCACTAGTGTAAACATTGTGGCTGCTGTTTTGCCGCGCGAAGCGCTGATCTTCAAGTAACATGTCAACCGAATCTAAAGCTGTTAAAAAATAATCTGAATCGTCATCCGGGATACGTAGGAGTTTTTCTTTAATGTTGAAAGGCAATTTGGCCTTCAACGCACGGAGTATATCTCGCGTTGCGACTGGTTCGTCTAAAAAGTTTCCCATGTTCAAGTATTTTTCAAAATATCTGCGTAAGTTACCATTTTTACTGTTAAAAGTTTCAGGTTCTAAAATTTGTCTTCTGAGTCGCTCCTGAACGGATTGCGACCAGAATTTGTTCAGAAAAGCACGCTCAAACTCACTGTACGTGGTACATACGTCAGCTTGACTGTATGCCCAGACAGCTGCATCGCCTTGGATGTAACCGACAATATATGAAATCTTTTTCCGGTCACTCCAAGTGCGTGGAAATGCATTACTAAAAGATTTGAGAAAAATCACCGGATGAATGGTTCGTTTTTCTGGGATAAAAATCTGAAATTGCCTGTGTTTCATTAAGCTTTCGTCTTCCTTTGCATTATGATATGGATTTGTCCCACTGTAATTACTGCTATGTCCAGCTGGCGAGTAATTACGATAATGTTGCTGTGGTTTACCATGATAATAGCTTGTGTTTGTGTTTCCACATCGTGGTATGTGTTGTAGTCGTGGTGTGTTTTGTTCTTGTGTATTTGTCGTGTGCGGTATGTGTGTGTCATACTCGAATGTATATTGGTTCCTGAACTGTGCATTTTGACTGATATTTTCGTTACATTCAGACTGTGGTCGATCGGTGAATTGTCTCATGGGTGCAGTGACGGATTGTACTGCGTCACTGATCAGCTGTTTGTTATTAGTAATGTATTGCGCTACGGAGTCGTGCACAATTGTTGGTAAATTTTCACGTAAGCATCTATCAAAATGTTTGTCTTTGTTGACTACCCAATCATGAAATTCTTTATTAATATTTTGAAAATGAGCTGTGGCATCAGATTGTAAGATGTCAGTCAGGTGTTGTTCAACATTGTCAAATTTATTCTGTACGTCAGTAATTCGTTTTTCAAGGTTGTCATGTACTGAAGGATATGTTTGAATTTGTTCAGTAAGAACTTCACACGTGACATTAAGGTTTTTTACTTGTGTCTGTAAAAGTGCTACGTCAGTTGTAGTCTTTTCTTGTCTCGTATTAAGCTGGGAAAATTTAGCACTGAGTTCAGTCATCTGTTTGGTCAGTGTGGCGTCTATAAGTTCCACACGCTTACATAAAGTGTCATTACCTGTCTTGAGTGCTATGAGATCAGATTTGATTCCGTCATTTTGTGTCTTTAACTGTTCATTTTGCGTCTGTAAGGTTGCCATATTTTCTGCGTTTTGTTTCATTAGCATTTGTAACATGTCGGCAATGTTTGCCGTTTGCAAGGTCTCTGCCCCCGCCGCGTCATTAGACGTGACGTCATGCATTAACATGGGCTCTGATTGAGACTTTGAAATTTTTGTGGTGGAGGGCCTATTGTCAAAATTTTCGTCAACACTTGCGTCAATGTTTGATGAATCGTCACTACCGGTTGCTGTCGTAAAGTCATTCTCTAACATTTGTCTCTCGTCCGAGTCGGATTGCGTCTGAATAGTACGTCTTTGCTGTTCCATTTTTGCGTATTGTTTTCTAGTTATTACCATGCCACACGTGATATATGTTTCAAGAAAATATTTGACACTGATTTTAAAATAAAATGCAGTCGAGCATGAATCGGTCGTAGCAACAATGGCTATATGTTCATTTAAAAATATAAACTGAATTTGAGATTATTGGTAATGGCTGCTGGCCATGTTACATGATATCGTACAGAAGTCGGCCATATTGTACACTCGTGTATTGGTATTGTTGCATACGTTATTGTTTAAGGAAAAATACTGAGAATGGAATTTATCACTGAAACTGTTATGCGGAAAAGAAACACTACACAATTTTACTGAAAAGCTAATACACTGAATTATACGTCTGGTCAAGCCTGCTAATGCAAAGATGCTGCGTCTAACCTTATTTTGCTGGAAGCTTCTTTGCGTCTTCCCGCAAAAATTTTATAATTGGCAAATATCTTCTGATTTTTGTTATTTCTCATATAGTCAAGTCCAGGTCCAGAAAGTTGATTTTTCACATGAAACAAAGAGAACAATGTAACAAATGACAAAATAACAAGTCCGACACGCAGTCGCCAATATAAAATTAATAAAATAAATTAAATAAAATAAAATATTAATTATTTTATCTGTATGATTGTCTCTCCTATGAGTCGTCAGGTTTTAATTATTCGGTATCAGACGCTTGACAATGGCTTTTTCGTAAAGGCAATGTTACTCGTAGTTGACCGTGAAATACAACTGAAATAATCGGACTTCGTAATTAAATCGTTTCCAAAGACTGCTGCGGTAGGTGCGGACTCATAATCTAAATCTCAATATTACAATAATTTGCCAGCCATGCCAAAACGTCGTACAGAGGTGATTGTCTACTAAACAAAAAATTACACAGTTAGTTAAATCAGATATATTCAATGAATAAGCCTACAGTTCATAATCCTACTTACTTTTATAAATATAAATTCTTTTCAGAATCGAGTGCCTGGTATGGTTGCAACTCGCAGTAATTTTCTATAACATGAAATATGGCGGTGTGCCAGACAATAAACTAAAATACGTGCTTCTCGCACCACTTCAACCAGAGCTCTCCTTTCTTAATCAAACATACGAGTAACATAATTGTGCTTTTGTTTTATCAGCGACACAGCGCTGCAGTTGTGTGCCATAGGCTTTATTTATTTGTCACTGATTATTTATTTAATTAATATCTCGCGTTTCCGAGGAAACTCACGCTCGGCATGCAAATGTGCCTTTATAACTTCATACTGTCTATGTTTTGAACCTTTCCTGTGAGACCAATTTTGGATTCCGATGCATCACTTCAGGTTTACTGTATACCTTGGACCTTCTTATTGACGATGAAAAACAGATATTGCATCGGAATTAAATACAAAAGGCACAATGCCTACTTAAGTACAAGAAGACTTACTTTTCTTACTGTCTAAGATTTGAACCTTTCCTGTGAGACCAGTTTGACATATCGATGCTTCACTTGAGGTTTACTGTATCCCTTGGTCCTTCTTATTGACGATGTAACACAGAAATTGCAACGGAATTAAATTCAAAAGGCACAATGCCGACTTAAGTACAAGGGGACTGACTCTTCTTCCATTCTATGATTTGAGCCTTTCCTGTGAGACCAGTTTTAGATATCGATGGTTCACTTCGGGTTTACAGTATCACTTGGACTCTCTTATTGACACTGAAACAAAGAAATTGCATCGGAAATAAATATAAAACGCGCAATGCCGACTTATTTACAAGAAGACTGACTCTTCTTACTGTCTATGTTTTGTTCCTTTCCTGTGAGAATAGTTTTATATTCCGATGCTTCCATTCAGGTTTACTGTATCCCCTGGACCTTCTTATTGACGATGAAACAAAGAAATTGCATCGGAATTAAATACAAGAGGCACAATGCGGACTCAAGTACAAGAACACTGACTCTGCTTACTGGCTATGTTTTAAACCTTTCCTGCGAGATTAGTTTTAGATTCCGATGCTTCACTTCAGGTTTACTGTATCCCTTGGACCTTCTTATTGAAGATGAAACACAGAAATTGCATCGGAATTGAATACAAATTGCACAATGCCTACTTAAGTAAAAGAAGACTGAATCTTCTTACTCTCCATGTTTGAAGCTTTCCTGTGAGACCAGTTTGAGATATCGATGCTTCACTTCAGTTTTACTGTATCCCTTGGTCCTTCTTATTGACGATGAAACACAGAAATTGTATCGGAATTAAATACAAAAGGCACAATGCCGTCTTAAATACAAAAGGGAAGACTCTTCTTGCATTCTATGATTTGAGCCTTTCCTGTGAGACCAGTTTTAGATATCGATGCTTCACTTCAGGTTTACAGTATCACTTGGCCATTCTTATTGACACTGAAACAAAGAAATTGCATCGGAAATAAATATAAAACGAACAATGCCGACTTAACTACAAGAAGACTGACTCTTCTTACTGTCTATGTTTTGTTCCTTTCCTGTGAGACCAGTTTTATATTCCGATGCATCACTTCAGATTTACTGTATCCCTTGCACCTTCTTATTGAGGATGAAACACAGATATTGCATCGGAATTAAATACAAAAGGCACAATGCCTACGTAAGTAAAAGAAGACTGAATCTTCTTCCTGTCTATGTTTTGAACCTTTCCTGTGAGACCAGATTTAGATCCGATGCTTCACTTCAGGTTTACTGTATCCCTTGGACCATCCTGTTGACGATGAAACACAGATATTACATCGGAATTAAATTCAAAAGGCACAATGCCGACTAAAGTACAAGTAGACTGACTCTTCTTACTGTCTATGATTTAAACCTTTCCTGTGAGACCAGTTTTAGCTTCCGATGCTTCACTTCAGGTTTACTGTATCCCTTGGTCCTTCTTATTGACGATGGAACCCAGAAATTGCAACGGAATTAAATACATAAGGCACAATGCCGACTTAAGTACAAGAGGACTGACTCTTCTTACATTCTATGATTTGAGCCTTTCCTGTGAGACCTGTTTTAGATATCGATGCTTCACTTCAGGTTTCCAGTATCACTTGGACTTTCTTATTGACACTGAAACAAAGAAATTGCATCGGAGATAAATATAAAACGCACAATGCCGACCTCAGTGCAAGAGGACTACCTTTTCTTACTGTCTATGATTTGAACCTTTCCTGTGAGAGCAGTTTGAGATATCGATGCTTCACTTCAGATGTACTGTATCCCTTGGTCCTTCTTATTGACGATGAAACACAGAAATTGCAACGGAATTAAATACAAAAGGCACAATGCCGACTTAAGTACATGAAGACTGACGCTTCTTACTGTCTATGTTTTGAACCTTTCCTGTGAGACCAGTTTCAGACTCCGACGCTTCACTTCAGGTTTACTGTATCCCTAAGACCTTCTTATTGACGATGAAACAAAGAAATTGCATCGGAATTAAATACAAGAGGCACAATGCGGACTCAAGTACAAGAACACTGACTCTTCTTACTGGCCATGTTTTAAACCTTTCCTGTGAGATTAGTTTTAGATTCCGATGCTTCACTTCAGGTTTACTGTATCCCCTGGACCTTCTTATTGACGATGAAACTCCGAAATTGCATCGGAAATAAATACAAGAGGCACAATGCGGACTTAAGTACAAGAACACTGACTCTCCTTACTGTCTATGTTTTGAACCTTTCCTGTGAGACCAGTTTTAGATCCGATGATTCACTTCAGGTTTACTGTATCCCTTGGTCCTTCTTATTGACGATGAAACACAGAAACTGCAACGGAATTAAATACAAAAGGCACAACGCCGACTTAAGTGCAAGAGGACTGACTCTTCATACATTCCATGATTTGAGCCTTTCCTGTGAGACCAGTTTTAGATATCGATGCTTCACTTCAGGTTTACAGTATCCCTTGGACCTTCTTATTGACACTGAAACAATGAAATTGCCTCGGAATTAAATAGAAAAGGCACAATGCCTACTTAAGTACAAGAAGACTAACTTTTCTTACTGTCTATGATTTGCAACTTTCCTGTGAGACCAGTTTGAGATATCGATGCTTCACTTGAGGTTTACTGTATCCCTTGGTCTTTCTTATTGACGATGAAACACAGAAATTGCAACGGAATTAAATACAAAAGGCACAATGCCGACTTAAGTAAAAGAGGACTGACTCTTCTTACATTCTATGATTTGAGCCTTTCCTGTGAGACCAGTTTTAGATATCGATGACTCACTTATGGTTTACAGTATCACTTGGACTTTCTTATTGATACTGAAACAGAGAAATTGCATCGGTAATAAATATAAAACGCACAATGCCGACCTAAGTACAAGAAGACTGACAATTCTTACTGTCTATGCTTTGTTCCTTTCCTGGGGGACCAGTTTTTTATTCCGATGCTTCAATTCAGATTTACTGTATCCCTTGGACCTTCTTATTGAAGATGAAACACAGAAAATGCATCGGAATTAAATACAAAAGGCGCAATGCCTACTTAAGAAAAAGAAGACTGAATCTTCTTACTGTCTATGTTTTGAAGCTTTCCTGTGAGACCATTTTGAGATATCGATGCTTCACTTCAGATTTACTGTATCCCTTGGTCCTTCTTATTGACGATGAAACACAGAAATTGCATCGGAATTAAGTACAAAAGGCACAATGCCGACTTAAATACAAAAGGGAAGACTCTTCTTACATTCTATGATTTGAGCCTTTCCTGTGAGACCAGTTTTAGATATCGATGGTTCACTTCCGGTTTACAGTATCGCTTGGACTCTCTTATTGACACTGAAACAAAGAAATTGCATCGGAATTAAATGCAAAAGGCACAATGCCGACTTAAGTACAAGTAGACAGACTCTTCTTACTGTCTATGTTTTAAACCTTTCCTGTGAGGCCAGTTTTAGATTCCGATGCTTCAGTTCATGTTAACCGTATCCCTTGCAGCTTCATATTGACGATGAAACACAGAAATTGCATCGGACTTAAATACAAAACGCACATGCCGACTTAAGTACATGAAGACTGACACTTCTTACAGGCTATGTTTTGAACCTTTCTGGTGAGACAAGTTTTAGATTCCGATGCTTCACTTCAGGTTTACTCTATCCCTTTCACCTTCTTATTGAAGATGAAACACAGAAGTTGCATCGGAATTAAATACTGAAGGCACAATGCCTACTTAAGTACAAGAAGACTGAATCTTCTTTCTGTCTATGTTTTGAAGCTTTCCTGTGAGACCAGTTTGAGATATCGATGCTTCACTTCAGATTTACTGTATCCCTTGGTCCTTCTTATTGACGATGAAACACAGAAATTGCGTCGGAATTAAATACAAAAGGCACAATGGAGACTTAAATACAAAAGGGAAGACTCTTCTTGCATTCTATGATTTGAGCCTTTCCTGTGAGACCAGTTTTAGATATCGATGCTTCACTTCAGGTTTACAGTATCACTTGGACTTTCTTATTGACACTGAAACAAAGAAATTGCATCGGAAATAAATATAAAACGCACAATGCCGACTTAAATACAAGAAGACTGACTCTTCTTACTGTCTATGATTTGTGCCTTTCCTGTGAGACCAGTTTTATATTCCGATGCTTGAATTCAGGTTTACAGTATCCCTTGGACCTTCTTATTGACGATGAAACACAGACATTGAATCGAAATTACATACAAAATGGACAATGCCGACTTAAGTACTAGAGGACTGACTCTTCATACATTCCATGATTTGAGCCTTTCCTGTGAGACCAGTTTTAGATTTCGATGCTTCACTTCAGGTGTACAGTATCACTTGGACTTTCTTATTGATACTGAAACAAGGAAATTGCATCGGAATTAAATGCAAAAGGCAGAATGCCGACTTAAGTACAACAAGACTGACTCTTCTTGCTGTCAATGTTTTGAACCTTTCCTGTGAGACCAGTTTTAGATTCCGATGCTTCACTTCTGATTTACTGTATCCCTTGGACCTTCTTTTTGACGATGAAACACAGATATTGCATCGGAATTAAATACAAAAGGCACAATGCCTACTGAAGTGCAAGAGGACTGACTCTTCTTACACTCCATGATTTGAGCCTTTCCTGTGAGACCAGTTTGAGATATCGATGCTTCACTTCAGGTTTACTGTATCCCTTGGTCCTTCTTATTGACGATGGAACACAGAAATTGCAACGGAATTAAATACATAAGGCACAATGCCGACTTAAGTACAAGAGGATTGACCCTTCTTACATTCTATGATTTGAGCCTTTCCTGTGAGATCAGTTTTAAATATCGATGCTTCACTTAAGGTTTACAGTATCACTTGGACTTTCTTATTGATACTGAAACAAAGAAATGGCATCGGAGATCAATATAAAACGCACAATGCCGACATCAGTACAAGAAGACTACCTTTTCTCACTGTCTATGATTTGAACTTTTCCTGTGAGAGCAGTTTGAGATATCGATTCTTCACTTCAGATGTACTGTATCCCTTGGCCCTTCTTATTGCCGATGAAACAAAGAAATATCAACGGAGATAAATACAAAAGGCGCAATGCCGACTAAAATACAAAAGGGAAGACTCTTCTTACATTCTATGATTTGAGCCTTTCCTGTGAGACCAGTTTTAGATATCGATGGTTCACTTCAAGTTTACAGTATCACTTGGTCTCTCTTATTGACACTGAAACAAAGAAATTGCATCGGAATTAATTACAAAAGGCACAATGCCGACTTAAGTACTAGTAGACTGACCCTTCTTACCGTCTATGTTTTAAACCTTTCCTGTGAGGCCAGTTTTAGATTCCGATGCTTCACTTCAGGTTAACTGTATCCCTTGGAGCTTCATATTGATGATGAAACACAGATATTGCATCGGAATTAAATACAAACCGCACAATGCCGACTTAAGTAAGAGATGTTTGACTTTTCTTACTGTCTATGTTTTGAACCTTTCCTGTGACACCTGTTTTATATTCCGATGCTTCACTTCAGGTTTACTGTATCCCTTGGACCTTCCTATTGGCGATGAAACACAGATATTGCATCATAATTAAATACAAAAGGCACAATGCCGACTTAAGCACAAGAGGACTGATCCTTCTTAAATACTATGATTTGAGCCTTTCCTGTGAGACCAGTTTATATTCCGATGCTTCATTTCAGGTTTACAGTATCACTTGGACCTTCATATTGACGATGAAACACAGAAATTGCATCGGAATCAAATACAATACGCACAATGCCGACTTAAGTCCATAAAGACTGACACTTCTTACTGTCTATGTTTTGAACCTTTCCTGTGAGACTAGTTTTAGATTCCGATGCATCACTTCAGGTTTACTGTATCCCCTGGACCTTCTTATTGACGATGAAACACAGAAATTGCATCGGAATTAAATACAAGAGGCACAATGCGGACTTCAGTACAAGAACACTGACTCCTCTTACTGTCTATGTTGTGAACCTTTCCTGTGAGACCAGTTTTAGATCCGATGCTTCACTTCAGGTTTACTGTATCCCTTGGACCTTCTTATTGACGATGAAACACAGATATTGCATCGAAATTAAATACAAAAGGCACAATGCCGACTAGAGTACAAGTAGACTGACTCTTCTTACTGTCTATGTTTTAAACCTTTCCTGTGAGACAAGTTTTGGATTCCGATGCTTAACTTCTGGTTTACTTTACCCCTTGGACCTTCTTATTGACGATGAAACACAGATATTGCATCGGAATTAAATACAAAAGGCACAATGCCGACTTATGTACAAGAGGACTGACTCTTCTTACATTCCATGATTTGAGCCTTTCCTGTGAGACCAGTTTTAGATATCGATTCTTGACTTCATGTTTACAGTATCCCTTGGACCTTCTTATTGACACTGAAACAAAGAAATTGCATCGAAATTAGATACAAATGCACAATGCCTACTTAAGTAAAAGAAGACTGAATCTTCTTACTGTCTATGTTTTGAAGCTTTCCTGTGAGACCAGTTTGGGATATCGATGCTTCACTTCAGATTTACTGTATCCCTCGGTCCTTCTTATTAACGAAGAAACACAGAAGCTGCATCTGAATTAAATACAAAAGGCACAATGCCGACTTCAATACAAAAGGGAAGACTCTTCTTGCATTCTATGATTGGAGCCTTTCCTGTGAGACCAGTTTTAGATATCGATGCTTCACTTCAGGTTTACAGTATCCCTTGGACCTTCTTAATGACGCTGAAACAAAGAAATTGCATCGAAATTAAATACAAAAGGCACAATGCCTACTTAAGTAAAAGAAGACTGAATCTTCTTACTGTCTATGTTTTGAACCTTTCCTGTGTGACCGGTTTTAGATCCGATGCTTCACTTCAGGTTTACTGTATCCCTTGGACCTTTTTATTGACGAAGAAACACAGAAATTGCATCGGAATTAAATACAAAAGGCACAATGCCTACTTATGTAAAAGAAGACTGACTCTTCTTACTGTCTATGTTTTGTTCCTTTCCTGTGAGACCAGTTTTATATTCCGATGCTTCACTTCAGGTTTACTGTATCCCTTGGACCTTCTTATTGAAGATGAAACACAGAAATTGCATCGGAATTAAATACAAAAGGCACAATGCCTACTTAAGTAAAAGAAGACTGAATCTTCTTACTGTCTATGTTTTGAACCTTTCCTGTGAGACCAGTTTTAGATATCGATGCTTCACTTCAGGTTTACAGTATCCCTTGGACCTTCTTAATGACGCTGAAACAAAGAAATTGCATCGAAATTAAATACAAAAGGCACAATGCCTACTTAAGTAAAAGAAGACTGAATCTTCTTGCTGTCTATGTTTTGAACCTTTCCTGTGTGACCAGTTTTAGATCCGATGCTTCACTTCAGGTTTACTGTATCCCTTGGACCTTTTTATTGACGATGAAACACAGAAATTGCATCGGAATTAAATACAAAAGGCACAATGCCTACTTAAGTAAAAGAAGACTGACTCTTCTTACTGTCTATGTTTTGTTCCTTTCCTGTGAGACCAGTTTTATATTCCGATGCTTCACTTCAGGTTTACTGTATCCCTTGGACCTTCTTATTGAAGATGAAACACAGAAATTGCATCGGAATTAAATACAAAAGGCACAATGCCTACTTAAGTAAAAGAAGACTGAATCTTCTTACTGTCTATGTTTTGAACCTTTCCTGTGTGACCAGTTTTAGATCCGATGCTTCACTTCAGGTTTACTGTATCCCTTGGACCTTCTTATTGACGATGAAACACAGTTATTGCATCGGAATTAAATACAAAAGTCCCAATGCCGACTAAAGTACAGGTATACTGACTCTTCTTACTGTCTATGTTTTAAACCTTTCCTGTGAGACGAGTTTTAGATTCCGATGCTTCACTTCATGTTTACTGTATCTCTTGGACCTTCTTACTGACGATGAAACACAGATATTGCATCGGAATTAAATACAAAATGGACAATGCCGACTTAAGTACTAGAGGACTGACTCTTCTTACTTTACATGATTTTAGCCTTTCCTGTGAGACCAGTTTTAGATTTCGATATTTTACTCCAGGTTTACAGTATCACTTGTACTTTCTTATTGATACTGAAACAAGGAAATTGCATCGGAATTAAATGCAAAAGGCAAAATGCCGACTTATGTACAAGTAGACTGACTCTTCTTACTGTCTATGTTTTAAACCTTTCCTGTGAGACCAGTTTTAGATTCCGATGCTTCACTTCAGGTTTACTGTATCACTTGGACCTTCATATTGACGATGAAACACAGAATTAGCATCGGAATTAAATACAAAACGCACAATGCCGATTTAAGTTATAGAAGACTGACTCTTCTTACTGTCTATGTTTTGAGCCTTTCCTGTGAGACCAGTTTTATTTCCGATGCTTCACTTCAGGTTTACTGTATCCCTTGGACCTTCTTATTAAAGACGAAACACAGAAATTGCATCCGTATTAATTACAAAAGGCACAATGCCTACTTAAGTATAAGAAGACTGAATCTTCTTATTGTCTATGTTTTGAAGCTTTCCTGTGAGACCAGTTTGAGATATCGATGCTTCACTTCAGATTTACTGTATCCCTTGGACCTTCTTATTGACGATGAAACACAGAAATTGCATCTGAATTAAATACAAAAGGCACAAAGCCGACTGAGATACAAAGGGGTAGACTCCTCTTACATTCTATGATTTGAGCCTTTCCTGTGAGACCAGTTTTGGATATCGATGCTTCACATTAGGTTTAAAGTATCACATGGATTCTCTTATTGACACTGAAACAAAAGAATTGCATCGGCATTAAATACAAATGGCACAATGCCGACTTAAGTACCAGAAGACTGACTCTTCTTACTGTCTATGTTTTGAACCATTCCTGTGAGACCAGTTATAGATATCGATGCTTCACTTCAGGTTTACTGTATCCCTTGGACCTTCTTATTGACTATGATACACAGAAATTGCATCAGAAATAAATATAAAACGCACAATGTCGACCTCAGTACAAGAAGACTACCTTTTCTTACTGTCTATGATTTGAAACTTTCCTGTGAGAGCAGTTTGAGATATCGATGCTTCACTTAAGACTTACTGTATCTCTTGGTCCTTCTTATTGACGATGAAACTCAGAAATTGCAACGGAATTAAATATAAAAGGCACAATGCCGACTTATGTACAAGAGGACTGACTCTTCTTACATTCTATGATTTAGCCTTTCCTGTGAGACCAGTTTCAGATTACGATGCCTCACTTCAGGTTTACAGTAACTCTTGGACTTTCTTATTGACACTGAAACAAAGAAATTGCATCAGAATTAAATACAAATGGCACAATGCCGACTTAATTAAAAGTAAACGGACTCTTCTTACTGTCTACGATTTGAACCTCTCCTGTGAGACCAGTTTTAGATTCCGATGCTTCGCCTCAGGTTTACTGTATCCCGTGGACCTTCTTATTGCCGGTGATACACTGAAATTGTTCCGGAAATAAATATAAAACGCACTATGCCGACATCAGTACAAGAAGACTGATTCGTATCACTGTCTATGTTTTGTTCCTTTCCTGTGAGACCAGTTTTAGATTCCGATGCTTCACTTTAGGTTTACTGTACCCCGTGGACCTTCATATTGACGATGAAACACAGAAATTGCATCGGAATTAAATTCAAACGGCACAATGCCTACTTAAGTAAAAGAAGACTGA
Source organism: Schistocerca americana (assembly GCF_021461395.2). Lineage (NCBI taxonomy): Eukaryota > Metazoa > Arthropoda > Insecta > Orthoptera > Acrididae > Schistocerca > Schistocerca americana. Next base: position 68,096,210 of record NC_060128.1, on the reverse strand, counting down.
AACATCTTACTGTCTATGTTTTGAAGCTTTCCAGTGAGACCAGTTTTAGATTCCGATGTTTCACTTCAGGTTTACTGTATCCCGTGGACCTTCTTATTCACGATGAAACACAGGAATTGCATCGGAATCAAATACAAAAGGCACAATGCCGACATAAGTACAACAATAATGACTCTTCTTACTGTCTATGTTTTGAACCTTTCCTGTGAGACCAGTTTTAGATTCGAGTGCTTCACTACAGGTTTACTGTGTCCCTTGGACCTTCTTATTGACGATGAAACACAGAAATGGCATCGGAATTAAATACAAAATTCACAATGCCGTCTTAAGTACAATACGGCTGACTCCTCTTACATTCTATGATTTGAGCCCTTCCTGTGAGACCAGTTTTAGATCCGATGCTTCACTTCAGGTTTACTGTATACCTTGAACTTTCTTATTGACGATGAAACACAGAATTTGCATCGGAATTAAATTCAAAAGGCACAATGCCGACATAAGTAAGAGAAGACTGACTCCTCTTACTGTCTATGTTTTAAACCTTTACTGTGAGACCAGTTTTAGATTCCGATGCTTCACTTCAGGTTTACTGTTTCCTCAGGACCTTCTTATTGACGATGAAAGACAGATACTGCATCGGAATTAAATACAAAGCGCACAATGCCGACGTAAGTAAAAGAAGACAGACTCTTCTCACTGTCTATGTTTTAAACCTTTCCTGTGAGACCAGTTTTAGATATCGATGCTTCACTTCAGGTTTACTGTATCCCTTGGACCTTTTTATTGACGATGAAACACAGAAATTGCATCGGAATTAAGTACAGGAGGCACAATGCCGACTTAAGTACAAGAAGACTGACTCTTCTTACTGTCTATGTTTTGAACCATTCCTGTGAGACCAGTTTTAGATTCCGATGCTTCACTTCAGGTTTACTGTATCTCTTGGACGTACTTTTTAAGAATGAAACACAGAAATTGCATCGGAATTAATTAACAAACGCACAATGCCGACTTAAGTACACGAAGACTGACTCCTCTCACTGTCTATTTTTGAACCTTTCCTGTGGGACCTGTTTTAAATTCCGATGCTTCACTTCAGTTTTACTGTATCCCTTGGACCTTCTTATTGACGATGAAATACAGAAATTGCATCGGAATTAAAAGCAAAAGGCACAATGCCGACTTAAGTACAAGAAGACTGACTCTTCTTACTGTCTATATTATGAACCTTACCTGTGAGTCCAGTTTTAGAATCCGATGCTTCACTTCAGATTTACTCTATTCCTTGGACCTTCTTATTGACGATGAAACACAGTAGTTGCATCGGCATTAAATACAAAACGCACACTGCCGACTTACGTACAAGAGGACGGCCTCTTCTTACTGCCTATGTTTTGAACCTTACCTCTGATATCAGTTTTAGATTCCGATGCTTCACTTCAGGTTTACTCTATTCCTTGGACCTTATTACAGACGATAGAACACAGAAATTGCATCGGAATAAAGTACAAAACGCACAATCCCGACTTAAGTAAAAGAAGACTGACTCATCTTAATGTCTATAACTTGAACCTTATCTGTGAGTCCAGTTTTAGATTCCGATGCTTCACTTCATATTTACTCTATTCCTTGGACCTTCCTATTGACGATGAAACACAGTAGTTGCATCGGCATTAAATACAAAACGCACACTGCCGAATTACGTACAAGAGGACGGCCTCTTCTTACTGCCTATGTTTTGAACCTTTCCTCTCATATCAGTTTTAGATTCCGATGCCTCACTTCAGGTTTACTCTATTCCTTGGACCTTATTACAGACGATAAAACACAGAAATTGCATCGGAATTAAGTACAAAACGCACAATGCCGACTTAAGTAAAAGAAGACTGACTCATCTTAACGTCTATAACTTGAACCTTTCCTGTGAGACCAGTTTTAGATTCCGATGCTTCACTTCAGGTTTACTGTTTCCTCTGGACCTTCTTCTTGACGATGAAACACAGATATTGCACCGGAATTAAATACAAAGCGCACAATGCCGACGTAAGTTAAAGAAGACTGACTCATCTTACTGTCTATGTTTTAAACCTTCCCTGTGAGACCAGTTTTAGAACCGGATTCTTCACTTCAGGTTTACTGTATCCCTTGGACCATTTAATTGACGATGAAACACAGAAATTGCATCTGAATTAAGTACAGGAGGCACAATGCCGACTTAAATACAAAAGGACTGACTCCTCTTTCTTTCTATATTTGAGCCTTTCCTGTGAGACCACTTTTTGATATTGATGCTTCACTTCAGGTTTACTGTATCCCTTGGACCTTCTTATTGACGATGTAACACAGAAATTGCATCGGAATTAAATTCAAAAGGCACAATGCCCACTTAAGTACAAGAAGACTGGCTCTTCCTACTGTCTATGTTTTAAACGTTACCTGTGAGACCAGTATTAGATTCCGATACTTCACTTCAGGTTTACTGAATCCCTTGGACCTTCTTATTGACGATGAAACACATTAATTGCATCGGAATTAAATACAAAAGGCACAATGCTGACTTAACTACAGGAAGACTGACTCTTCTTACTGTCTATGTTTTGAACCTTTCCTGTGAGACCAGTTTTAGATTCCGAAGCTTCACTTCCGGTTTACTGTATCCCGTGGACCTTCTTATTGACGATGAAACACATAAACTGCATCGGAATTAAATACAAAATGCACAATTCCGACTTGAGTACAAGAAGACAGACTCTTCTTACTGTCTATGTTTTGAACCTTTCCTGTGAGGCCAGTTTGAGGAACCGTTGCTTCACTTCAGGTTTACTGTATCCCTTGGACCTTCGTATTGACGATGAAACACAGATATTGCATCGGAATTAAATACAAAAGCAACAATGGCGACTTAAGTACAAGAAGACTGACTCACCTTACTGTCTATGTCTTGAACCTATCCTGTGAGACCAGTTTTAGATTCTGATGCTTCACTTCAGGTTTACTGCTTCCTCTGGACCTTCTTATTGACGATGAAACATAGAAATTGCATCGGAATTAAATACAAAGCACACAATGCCGACGTAAGTAAAAGAAGACTGACTTTTCTTACTGTCTATGTTTTGCGCCTTTCCTGTGAGGCCAGTTCTAGATTCCGATGCTTCACTTCAGGTTTACTGTATCCCGTGGACCTTCTTATTGACGATGAAGCACAGAAATTGCATCGGAATTAAATACAAAAGGCACAATGCCGACTTAAGTTCAAGAAGACTGACTCTTCTAACTGTCTATGATTTGAACCTCTCCTGTGAGACCAGTTAATAATTCCGATGCTTCACTTCGGGTTTACTATATCCCTTGGACCTTTTTATTGACGATGAAGCACACAAATTGCATCGGAACTAATTACAGGAGGTACAATGCCGACTTAAATACAAGCGGACTGACTCCTCTTTCATTCAATATTTGAGCCTTTCCCTTTGAGACCAGTTTTAGATATCAATGCTTCACTTCAGGTTTACTGTATCCCTTGAAATTCTTATTGACGATGTAACACAGAAATTGCATCGGAATTAAATTCAAAAGGCAGAAGGCCTACTTAAGCACAAGAGGACTGACTCTTCTTACTGCCTATGTTCTGAACCTTTCGTGTGAGAGCACTTTTATATTCCGATGCTTCTCTTCAGGTTTACCCCTTGGACCTTATTATTGACAATAAAACACAGATATTGCAGCGGAATTAAATATAAAAGGCACAATGCCGACTTCATTATAAGAAGACTGACTCTTCTTATTATCTATATTTTGAACCTTACCTGTGAGACCAGTTTTAGATTCCGATGCTTCACTTCAGGTTTACTGTATCCCTTGGACCTTATTATTGACAATAAAACCCAGAAATTGCATCAGAATTAAATTCAAAACGCACAATGCCGAGTTAAGTACAAGAAGACTGACGCTTCTTACTGTCTATGTTTTGAAGCTTTCCTGTGTGTCCAGCTTTAGAACCGGATGCTTCACTTCATGTTTACTGTATCCCTTGGACCTTCTTATTGACGATGAAACACAGAAATTGCATCGGAACTAAATTCAAAAGGCACAATGGCGACGTAAGTAAAAGAAGACTGACTCATCTTACTGTCTATGTCTTGAACCTCTCCTGTGAGACCAGTTTTAGATTCCGATGCTTCACTTCAGGTTTACTGTTTCCTCTGGACCTTCTTATTGACGATGAAACACAGAAATTGCTTGGAATTAAATACAAATGCACAATGCCGACTTAAGTAAAAGAAGACTGACACTTCTTACTGTCTATGCTTTGCGCTTTTCCTGTGATACCGGTTTTAGATATCGATCTTTCACTTCAGGTTTACAGTATCACTTGGACCTTCTTATTGACGATGAAACACAGTAATTGCACCGGAATTAAATACAAAAGGCACAATGCCGACTTAAGTACAGCAAGAGTGACTCTTCTTACTGTCTATGATTTAAACCTATCCTGTGAGACCAGTCTTAGAACCGGATGCTTCACTTCAGGTTTACTGTATCCTGTGGACCTTCTTATTGACGATGAAACACAGAAATACCATCGGAATTAAGTACAAAAGGCACAATGCCGAACTAAGTACAAGAGGACTGCCTCTTCTTACAATCTATGTTTTGAGCCCTTCCCATGAGACCAGTATTAGATATCGATGCTTCACATCAGGTTTACTGTTTCTCTTGGACCTTCTTATTGACGATGAAACGCAGTAATTGCATCGGAATTAAATACAAAACGCACAATGCCGACTTAAGTACAAGAAGACTGACTCTTCTTACTGTCTATGTTTTGAACCTTTCCTGTGACACAAGTTTTAGATACGATGCTTCACTTTGGGTTTACTGTCTCCCTTGTACCTTCTTATTGACGATGAAACAAAGAAATTGCATCGGAATTAAGTACAAAACGCACAATGCCGACTTAAGTACAGGAAGACTGACTCTTCTTACTGTCTATATTTTGAACCTTACCTGTGAGACCAGTTTTAGATTACGATGCTTCACTTCAGGTTTACTGTATCTCTTGGGCCTTCTTATTGACGATGAAACACAGTAATTGCATCGGAATTAAATACAAAACGCACAATGCCGACTTAAGTACAGGAAGACTGACTCTTCTTACTGTGTATGATATGAACCTTTCCTGTAAGACCAGTTTTAGATATCGATGCTTCACTTCAGGTTTACTGTATACCTTGAACCTTCTTATTGACGATGAAACACAGAAAATGCATCGGAATTAAATTCAAAAGGCATAATGCCGACTTAAGTAAAAGAAGACTGACTCACCTTACTGTCTATGTCTTGAACCTATCCTGTAAGACCAGTTTTAGATTCTGATGCTTCACTTCAGGTTTACTGCTTCCTCTGGACCTTCTTATTGACGATGAAACATAGAAATTGCATCGGAATTAAATACAAGGCACACAATGCCGACGTAAGTAAAAGAAGACTGACTCTTCTTACTGTCTATGTTTTGCGCCTTTCCTGTGAGGCCAGTTCTAGATTCCGATGCTTCACTTCAGGTTTACTGTATCCCTTGACCTTCTTATTGACAATGAAACACAGAACTTGCATCGGAATTAAATACAAAATGCACAATTCCGACTTGAGTACAAGAAGACAGACTCTTCTTACTGTCTATGTTTTGAACCTTTCCTGTGAGACCAGTTTTAGATTTTGGTGCTTCACTTCAGGTTTACTGTATCCCTTGGACCTTTTTATTGACGATGTAACACAGAAATTGCATCGGAATTAAATTCAAAAGGCAGAAGGCCTACTTAAGCACAAGAGGACTGACTCTTCTTACTGCCTATGTTCTGAACCTTTTCTGTGAGAGCAGTTTTAAATTCCGATGCTTCTCTTCAGGTTTACCCCTTGGACCTTATTATTGACAATAAAACACAGAAATTGCATCGGAATTAAATATAAAAGGCACAATGCCGACTTAATTATAAGAAGACTGACTCTTCTTATTATCTATATTTTGAACCTTACCTGTGAGACCAGTTTTAGATTCCGATGCTTCACTTCAGGTTTACTGTATCCCTTGGACCTTATTATTGACAATAAAAGACAGAAATTGCATCAGAATTAAGTTCAAAACGCACAATGTCGAGTTAAGTACAAGAAGACTGACTCTTCTTACTGTCTATCTTTGAACCTTTCCTATGGGACCAGTTTTAGATTCCGATGCTTCACTTCAGGTTTACTGTATCCCTTGGACCTTCTTATTGACGATGAAACACAGAAATTTCATCGGAGTTAAATACAAAAGGCACAATGCCGACTTAAGTAAAAGAAGACTGACTATTCTTACTGTCTATGTTCTGTGCCTTTCCTGTGAGACCAGTTTTAAATTCCGATGCTTCACATCAGGTTTACTCCATCCCGTGGACCTTCTTATTGACGATGAAGCACAGAAATTCCATCGGAATTATATATAAAAGGCACAATGCCGACTTAAGTACAAGAAGACTGACTCTTCTTACAGTCTATGATTTGAACCGTTCCTGTGAGACGAGTTTAAAATTCCGATGCTTCACTTCAGGTTTACTGTATCCCATGGACCTTATTATTGACAATAAAACACAGAAATTGCATCAGAATTAAGTTCAAAACGCACAATGTCGAGTTAAGTACAAGAAGACTGACTCTTCTTACTGTCTATCTTTGAACCTTTCCTATGGGACCAGTTTTAGATTCCTATGCTTCACTTCAGGTTTACTGTATCCCTTGGACCTTTTTATTGACGATGAAACACAGAAATTGCATCGGAATTAAATTCAAAAGGCACAATGCCGACGTAAGTAAAAGAAGACTGACTCATCTTACTGTCTATGTCCTTAACCTTTCCTGTGAGATCAGTTTTAGATTCCGATGCTTCACTTCAGGTTTACTGTTTCCTCTGGACCTTCTTATTGATGATGAAACACAGAAATTGCTTGGAATTAAATACAAAACGCACAATGCCGACGTAAGTACAAGAAGACTGACTCTTCTTACTGTCTATGTTTTGAAGCTTTCCTGGGAGACCAGTTTTCGAACCGGATGCTTCACTTCAGGTTTAGTGTATCCCTTGGACCTTCTTATTGACGATGAAACACAGAAATTGCATCGGAATTAAGTACAGGAGGCACAATGCCGACTGAAATACAAGAGGACTGACTCTCCTCTCAATCTATTTTTGAGCCTTTCCTGTGAGACCAGTTTTAGATATCGATGCTTCACTTCAGGTTTACTGTATCCCGTGACCTTCTTATTGACGATGAAACACAGAAATTGCATCGGAATTAAATACAATAGGCACAATGCCGACTTAAGTACGGGAAGACTGACTCTTCTTACTGTCTATGTTTTAAACCTTTCCTGTGAGAACAGTTTTAGAACCGGATGCTTCACTTCAGGTTTACTGTATCCCGTGGACCTTCTTATTGCCGATGAAACACAAAAATTGCATCGGAATTAAATACAAAAGGCAAATTTCCGACTTGAGTACAAGAAGACAGACTCTTCTTATTGTCTATGTTTTGAACCTTTCCTGTGAGACCAGTTTTATGACCCGTTGTTTCACTTCAGTTTTACTGTAGCCCTTGGACCTTCGTATTGACGATGAAACACAGAAATTGCATCGGAATTAAATACAAAACGCACAATGCCGACTTAAGTACAAGAAGATTGACGCTTCTTACTGTCTATGTTTTGAACCTTTCCTGTGAGACCAGTTTTAGATTCCAAAGCTTCACTTCTGGTTTACTGTATCCCTTGGACCTTCTTATTGACGATGAAACACAGAAATTGCTTCGGAATTAAATACAAAACGCACAATGCCGACGTAAGTACAAGAAATCTGACTGACCCTTCTTACTGTCTATGTTTTGAACCATTCCTGTGATACCAGTTTTAGATTCCGATCCTTCACTTCAGGTTTACTGTATCCCTTGCACCTTCTTATTGACGATGAAACACAGAAATTGCATCGGAATTAGATACAAAAGTCACAATGCCGACTTAAGTACAAGAAGACTGACTCCTCTTACTGTCTATGTTTTGAACCTTTCCTGTGAGACCAGTTTTAGATTTCGATGCTTCACTTCAGGTTTACTGTTTCCCTTGGACTTTCTTATTGACGATGAAACACAGAAATTGCATCGGAATCAAATTCAAAAGGCAAAAGGCCGACTTAAGCACAAGAGGACTGACTCTTGTTACTGCCTATGTTCTGAACCTTTCCTGTGAGAGCAGTTTTAGATTCCGATGCTTCTCAGCAGGTTTACTGTACCCCTTCGACCTTATAGTTGACAATAAATCATAGAAATTCCATCGGAATTAAATACAAAAGGCACAATGCCGACTTAATTATAAGAAGACTAACTCTTCTTACTGTCTCTGTTTTGAAGCTTTCCTGTGTGTCCAGCTTTAGAACCGGATGCTTCACTTCATGATTACTGTATCCCTTGGACCTTCTTATTGACGATGAAACACAGTAATTGCATCGGATTTAAATACAAAATGCACAATGCCGAGTTAAGTACAGGACGTATGACGCTTCTTACTGTCTATAATTTGAACCTTTAATGTAAGACCAGTTTTAGATATCAATGCTTCACTTCAGGTTTACTGTATACCTTGAACCTTCTTATTGACGATGAAACACTGAAATTGCATCGGAATTAAATTCAAAAGGCACAATGCCAACTTAAGTAAAAGAAGACTGACTCATCTTACTGTCTCTGTTCTGAACGTCTCCTGTGAAACCAGTTTTACATTCCGATGCTGACAGTCAGGTTTACTGTATCCCTTGCACCTTCTTATTGACGATGAAACAGAGAAATTGCATCGGAATGAAATACAAAAGGCACAATGTCGACTTAAGTAAAAGAAACTGACTCATCTTACTTTCTATGTCTTGAACCTTTCCTGCGAGACCAGTTTTAGGTTCCGATGCTTCACTTCAGGTTTACTGTATCCCTTGGACCTTCTTAATGACGATGAAGCACAGAAATTGCATCGGAATTAAATACAAAAGGCACAATGCCGACTTAAGTACAAGAAGACTGACTCTTCTTACTGTCTATCTTTGAACCTTTCCTATGGGACCAGTTTTAGATTCCTATGCTTCACTTCAGGTTTACTGTATCCCTTGGACCTTTTTATTGACGATGAAACACAGAAATTGCATCGGAATTAAATTCAAAAGGCACAATGCCGACGTAAGTAAAAGAAGACTGACTCATCTTACTGTCTATGTCCTTAACCTTTCCTGTGAGATCAGTTTTAGATTCCGATGCTTCACTTCAGGTTTACTGTTTCCTCTGGACCTTCTTATTGATGATGAAACACAGAAATTGCTTGGAATTAAATACAAAACGCACAATGCCGACGTAAGTACAAGAAGACTGACTCTTCTTACTGTCTATGTTTTGAAGCTTTCCTGGGAGACCAGTTTTCGAACCGGATGCTTCACTTCAGGTTTAGTGTATCCCTTGGACCTTCTTATTGACGATGAAACACAGAAATTGCATCGGAATTAAGTACAGGAGGCACAATGCCGACTGAAATACAAGAGGACTGACTCTCCTCTCAATCTATTTTTGAGCCTTTCCTGTGAGACCAGTTTTAGATATCGATGCTTCACTTCAGGTTTACTGTATCCCGTGACCTTCTTATTGACGATGAAACACAGAAATTGCATCGGAATTAAATACAATAGGCACAATGCCGACTTAAGTACGGGAAGACTGACTCTTCTTACTGTCTATGTTTTAAACCTTTCCTGTGAGAACAGTTTTAGAACCGGATGCTTCACTTCAGGTTTACTGTATCCCGTGGACCTTCTTATTGCCGATGAAACACAAAAATTGCATCGGAATTAAATACAAAAGGCACATTTCCGACTTGAGTACAAGAAGACAGACTCTTCTTATTGTCTATGTTTTGAACCTTTCCTGTGAGACCAGTTTTATGACCCGTTGTTTCACTTCAGTTTTACTGTAGCCCTTGGACCTTCGTATTGACGATGAAACACAGAAATTGCATCGGAATTAAATACAAAACGCACAATGCCGACTTAAGTACAAGAAGATTGACGCTTCTTACTGTCTATGTTTTGAACCTTTCCTGTGAGACCAGTTTTAGATTCCAAAGCTTCACTTCTGGTTTACTGTATCCCTTGGACCTTCTTATTGACGATGAAACACAGAAATTGCTTCGGAATTAAATACAAAACGCACAATGCCGACGTAAGTACAAGAAATCTGACTGACCCTTCTTACTGTCTATGTTTTGAACCATTCCTGTGATACCAGTTTTAGATTCCGATCCTTCACTTCAGGTTTACTGTATCCCTTGCACCTTCTTATTGACGATGAAACACAGAAATTGCATCGGAATTAGATACAAAAGTCACAATGCCGACTTAAGTACAAGAAGACTGACTCCTCTTACTGTCTATGTTTTGAACCTTTCCTGTGAGACCAGTTTTAGATTTCGATGCTTCACTTCAGGTTTACTGTTTCCCTTGGACTTTCTTATTGACGATGAAACACAGAAATTGCATCGGAATCAAATTCAAAAGGCAAAAGGCCGACTTAAGCACAAGAGGACTGACTCTTGTTACTGCCTATGTTCTGAACCTTTCCTGTGAGAGCAGTTTTAGATTCCGATGCTTCTCAGCAGGTTTACTGTACCCCTTCGACCTTATAGTTGACAATAAATCATAGAAATTCCATCGGAATTAAATACAAAAGGCACAATGCCGACTTAATTATAAGAAGACTAACTCTTCTTACTGTCTCTGTTTTGAAGCTTTCCTGTGTGTCCAGCTTTAGAACCGGATGCTTCACTTCATGATTACTGTATCCCTTGGACCTTCTTATTGACGATGAAACACAGTAATTGCATCGGATTTAAATACAAAATGCACAATGCCGAGTTAAGTACAGGACGTATGACGCTTCTTACTGTCTATAATTTGAACCTTTAATGTAAGACCAGTTTTAGATATCAATGCTTCACTTCAGGTTTACTGTATACCTTGAACCTTCTTATTGACGATGAAACACTGAAATTGCATCGGAATTAAATTCAAAAGGCACAATGCCAACTTAAGTAAAAGAAGACTGACTCATCTTACTGTCTCTGTTCTGAACGTCTCCTGTGAAACCAGTTTTACATTCCGATGCTGACAGTCAGGTTTACTGTATCCCTTGCACCTTCTTATTGACGATGAAGCAGAGAAATTGCATCGGAATGAAATACAAAAGGCACAATGTCGACTTAAGTAAAAGAAACTGACTCATCTTACTTTCTATGTCTTGAACCTTTCCTGCGAGACCAGTTTTAGGTTCCGATGCTTCACTTCAGGTTTACTGTATCCCTTGGACCTTCTTAATGACGATGAAGCACAGAAATTGCATCGGAATTAAATACAAAAGGCACAATGCCGACTTAAGTACAAGAAGACTGACTCTTCTTACTGTCTATGATTTGAACCTTTCCTGTGAGACCAGTTTTACATTCCGATGCTTCACTTCAGGTTTACTGTATCCCTTGGACCTTTTTATTGACGATGAAACACAGAAATTGCATCGGAATTAAGTACAAGAGGCACAATCCCGACTTAAATACAAGAAGACAGACTCCTGTTTCATCCTATGATTTGAGCCTCTCCTGTGAAACCAGTTTTAGATATCGATGCTTCACTTCAGGTTTACTGTATACCTTGACCTTCTTATTGACGATGAAACACAGATATTGCATCGGAATTAAATACAAAAGGCACAATGCCGACTTAAGTACAAGAAGACCGACTCTTCTTACTGTCTATGTAATGAACCTGTCCTGCGAGACCAGCTTTAGATCCGATGCTTCACTTCGGGTTTACTGTCTCCTATGGACGTTCTTTTTGACGATGAAACAAAGAAATTGCATCGGAATTAAATACAAAAGGCACAATGCTGCCTTAAGTACAAGAGGACTGACTCTTCTTACTGCCTATGATTTGAACCGTTCCTGTGAGATCAGTTTTAGATTCCGATGCTTCACTTCGGGTTTACTGTTTCCCTTGGACCTACTTTTTGACGATGAATCACGGAATTTGCATCGGAATTAAATACAATACGCACACTGCAGATTTAAGTACAAGAGGACGGAGTCTTCTTACTGCCTATGTATTGAACCTTTCCTGTGAGATCAGTTTTAGATTCCGATGCTTCACTTTACGTTTACTCTATTCCTTGGACCTTATTATAGACGATAAACACAGAAAATGCTTCGGAAATTAATACAAAACGCACAATGCCGACTTATGTACAAGTAGACTGACTCTTCTTACTGTCTATGTTTTGAACCTTTCCTGTGAGACCAGTTTTAGATTCCGATGCTTCACTTCAGGTTTATGGTATCGCTTGGACCTACTTATTCACGATGAAACACAGAAATTGCATCGGAATTAAATACAAAAGGCACAATGCAGACTTAAGTACAAGAAGACTGACCCTTCTCACTGTCTATGTTTTAAACCTTACCTGTGAGACCATTTTTAGGTTTCCGATGCTTCACTTCAGGTTTACTGTATCCCTTGGATCTTCTTATTGACGATGAAACACAGAAATTCCATCGGAATTAAATACAAAAGGCACAATGCCGACTTAAATACTAGAAGACTGACTCTTCTTACTGTCTATGATTTGAACCTTTCCTGTGAGACCAGTTTTAAGTTCCGGTGCTTCACTTCAGGTTTACTGCATCCCTTGGACCTTCTTATTAACGATAAAACACAGAAATTGCATCTGAATTAAATTCAAAACGCACAATGCCCCCTTAAGTACAAGAAGACTGACTCTTCTTACTGTCTCTGTTTTGAACCTTTCCTGTGAGACCAGTTTTAGATTCCGATGCTTCACTTCAGGTTTACTGTATCCCTTGTACCTTTTCATTGACGACGAAATACAGAAATCGCATCGGAATTAAATACAAAAGGCTCAATGCAGACTTAAGTACAAGAAGACTGAATCTTCTCACTGACTATGTTTTGAACCTTAGCTGTGAGACCAGTTTTAGATTCCAATGATTCACCTCAGGTTTACCGTTTCCTGTGGACCTTCTTTTTGACGATGAAACACAGAAATAGCATCGGAATTAAATAAAAAACTCACAATGCTGACGTAAGTACAAGAAGACTGACTCATCTGACTGTCTATCTTTGAACCTTTCCTGTGGGACCAGTTTTAGATTCCGATGCTTCACTTCAGGTTTACTGTATCCCTTGCACCTTGTTATTGACGATGAAACACAGAAATTGCAACGGAATTAAAGACAAAAGTCACAATTCCGACTTGAGTACAGGATGACAGACTCTTCTTACTGTCTATGTTTTGAACCCTTCCTGTGAGACCAGTTTTAGAACCCGTTGCTTCAGTTCAGGTTTATTGTATCCCTTGGACCTTCTTCTTGACGACGAAACACAGATATCGCAACGGAATGAAATTCAAAAGGCACAATGCCGACTTAAGTACAAGAAGACTGACTCTCATTTCTGTCTATTTTTGAACCTTTCCTGTGAGACCAGATTTAGATTCCGATGCTTCACTTCAGGTCTACTGTATCCCTTGGACCTTCTTAATGACGATGAAACACTGAAATTGCATTGGAAATAAATACAAAAGGCACATGCCGACTTAAGTACAGGTAGACTGACTCGTCTTAGTGTCTATTATTTGAAACTTTCCTGTAAGACAAGTTTTAGTTATCGATGCTTCACTTCACGTTTACTGTATACCCTGAACCTTCTTATTGACGATGAAATACAGAAATTGCATCGGCTTTAAATTCAAAAGGCACAATGCCGACTTAAGTAAAAGAAGACTGACTCATCTTACTGTCTATGTCTTGAACCTTTCCTGTGAGAACTGTTTTAGATTCCGATGCTTCACTTCAGGTTTACTGTATCCCTTGGACCTTCTTATTGACGATGAAACACAGATATTGCATCGGAATAAAATGCAAAAGGCACAATGCCGACTTATGTACAAGAGGACTGACTCTTCATACATTCTAAGAAAAAAATGGCTCTGAGCACTATGGGACTCAACTGCTGTGGTCATCAGTCCCCTAGAACTTAGAACTACTTAAACCTAACTAACCTAAGGACATCACACACATCCATGCCCGAGGCAGGATTCGAACCTGCGACCGTAGCAGTCGCACGGTTCCCGACTGCGCGCCTAGAACCGCGAGACCACCGCGGCCGGCACATTCTAAGATTTGAGCCTTTCCTGTGAGACCAGTTATACATATCGATGCTTCACTTCAGGTTAACAGTATCACTTGGACCCTCTTATTGACGATGAAACAGAGAAATTGCATCGGCATTAAGTACAAACGGCACAATGCCGACTTCAGTAAAAGAAGACTGACTCTTCTTACTGTCTATGTTTTGAACCTTTCCTGTGAGACCCGTTTTAGATTGCGATGCTTCACTTCAGGTTTACTGTATCCCTTGGACCTTCTTTTTAACGATGATACACAGATATTGCATCGGAAATAAATATAAAACGCACAATGCCGACGTAAGTACAAGAAGACTGACGCTTCTTACTGTCTATGATCTGAACCTTTCCTGTGAGACCAGTTTTATATCCCGATGCTTCACATCAGCTTTACTGTATCCCTTGGATCTTCTTTTTGACGATGAAACACAGAAATTGCATCGGAATTATATACAATAGGCACTATGCCGTCTTATGTACAAGAAGACTGACTCTTCTTACAGTCTATGTTTTGAACCGTTCCTGTGAGACCAGTTTTGGATCCCGATGCTTCACTTCTGGTTTACTTTATCCCTTGGACCTTCTTATTGACGATGAAACACAGACATTGTATAGGAATTAAATACAAAAGGCACACTGCCGACTTAAGTTTAAGAACACCGACTCTTCTTACTGTCTTTGATCTGAACCTTTCCTGTGAGACCAGTTTAGTATCCCGATGCTTCACTTCAGGTTTACTGTATCATTTGGATCTTCTTTTTGACTATGAAACACAGAAATTCAATCGGAATTAGTTACAAGAGGCACAATGATGACTTAAGTACAAGAACACAGACTCTTCATACTGTTAATGTTTTTAACCTTTCCTGTGAGAGCAGTTTTAGATTCCGATGCTTCATTTCAGGTTTACCGTATTTCTTGGACCTTCTTAATGACGATGGAACACAGAAATTGCATCGGAATTAAATACAAAAGTCACAATGCCGACCTAAGTACTAGAGGACTGACTCTTCTTACTGTCTATGTTTTGATCCTTTTCCTGTGAGACCAGTATTAGATTCAGATGCTTCACTTCAGGTTTACTGTATCCCTTGGACTTTCATATTGACGATGAAACACAGAAATTGCAACGGTATTAAATACAAAAGGCACAATGCCGACTTAAGTACAAGAAGACTGACTCTTCTCACTGTCTATGTTTTGAACCTTTCCTGTGAGACCAGTTTTAGATATCGATGCTTCACTTCAGGTTTTCTGTGTCCCTTGGACCTTCATATTGACGATGAAACACAGTTATTGCATTGCAATTAAATACAAAAGGCAAAATGCCGACTTAAGTACAAGAAGACTGACTCTTCTTACTGTCTATGTTTTTTACCGTTCCTGTGAGACCAGTTTTTGATCCTGATGCTTCACTTCAGGTTTACTGTATCCTTTGGACCTTCTTATTGACGATGAAACACAGAAATTGCATCGGCATTAAATACAAAACGCACAATGCCGACTTAAGTACAAGAAGACTGACTCTTCTTACTGTCTATGGTTTGAACCGTTCCTGTGCGACCAGCTATACATTCTGATGCTTCATTTCAGGTTTACCGTATCCCTTGGGCCTTCTTATTGACAATGGAACACAGAAATTGATTCGGAATTAAATACAAAAAGCACAATGAATACTTAAGTAAAAGAAGACTAAATCTTCTTACTGTCTATGTTTGAAGCTTTCCTGTGAGACCAGTTTTAGATTCCCATGCTTCACTTCAGCTTTACTGTATCCCGTGGACCTTTTTATTGACGATGAAACACAGATATTGCATCGGAATTAATTCCAAAAGCACAATGCCTACTTAAGTAAAAGAAGACTGACTCTTCTTACTGTCTATGTTTTGAACCTTTCCTGTGAGACCAGTTTTTGATTCCGATGCTTCACTTCAGGTTTACTGTATCCCGTGGACCTTCTTATTGACGATGAAACACAGAAATTACATCGGAATTAAATGCAAAAGGCAAAATGCAGACTTAAGGTCAAGAAGACTGACTCCTATTACTGTCTATGCTTTGAACCATTCCTGTGAGACCAGTTTTAAATTCCGAAGCTTCACTTCAGGTTTACTGTATCCCTAGGACCTCCTTATCGACGATGAAACACAGACATTGCATTGGAATTAAATACAAAAGGCACAATGCCGACTTAAGAACAAGAAGACTGACTCTTCCTACTGTCTATTTTTGAACCTTTCCTGTGAGACCAGTTTTAGATTCCGTTGCATCACTTCAGGTTTACTGTGTCCCTTGGACCTTTTTATTGACGATGAAACACCAAAATTGCATCGGAATTAAATACAAAAGGCACAATGCCGGCTTAAGTACAAGAAGACTGACTCTTCTTACTGTCTATGTTTGGAACCTTTCCTGTGAGACCAGTTTTAGAACCGGATACTTCACTTCAGGTTTACTGTATCCCTTGGACCTTCGTATTGACGATGAAACACAGAAATTGCATCGGAATTAAATACAAAAGGCACAATGATGACGTAAGTACAAGAAGACTGACTCTTCTTACTGTCTACGCTTTGAACGCTTCCGGTGACACCAGTTTTCGATTCCGATGCTTCACGTCAGGTTTACTGTTTCCCTTGGACCTTCTTACTGAAGATGAAACACAGAAATTGCGTCGGAATTAAATACAAAAGGCACAATGCCGACTTAAATACAAGAGGACTGACTCTTCTTACGTTCTATGATTTGAGCCTTTCCCGTGAGACCAGTATTAGATATCGATACTTCACTTCACGTTTACTGTGTACCTTGGACCTTCTTATAGACGATGAAACACAGAAATTGCATCGGAATTAAATACAAAGGGCACAATGAAGACATAAGTACAAGAAGACTGACTCTTCTTACTGTCTACGTTTTGAACCTCTCCTGTGAGACACGTTTTACATCTGATCCTTCACTTCGGGTTTACTGTATCCCTTGGACCTTCTTATTGACGATGAAACACAGAAATTGCATCGGAATTAAATACAAACGGCACAATGACGACTTAAGTACAAGAGGACTGACTCTTCTTACAGCCGATGTTTTGAACCTTTCCTGTGAGATCAGTATTAGATTCCGATGCTTCACTTCAGGTTTACTGTACCCCTTTGACCTACTTTCTGACGATGAAACACAGAAATTGCATCGGAATTAAATACAAAACGCACAATGCCGACTTAAGTACAGGAAGACTGACTCTTCTCACTGTCTATCTTTTGAACCTTTCCTGTGAGGCCAGTTTTAGATATCGATGCTTCATTTCAGGTTTACTGTATACCTTGAACCTTCTTATTGACGAAGAAACACAGAAATTGCATCGGAATTAAATTCAAAAGAGCAATGCAGACTTAAGTAAAGGAAGACTGAGTCATCTTGCAGTCTATGTCTTGAACCTTTCCTGTGAGACCAGTTTTAGATTCCGGTGCTTCACTTCAGGTTTACTGTTTCCTGTGGCCCTTCTTATTGACGATGAAACACAGAAATTGCATCGGAATTAAATACAAAAGGCAACATTCCGACTGAAGTACACGAAGACTGACTCATCTTACTGTCTATGTTTTGTACCTTTCCTGTGAGACCAGTTTTAGATTCCGATGCTTCACATCAGTTTCACTGTATCTCTTGAACCTATTTATTGACGATGATACACAGAAATTGCATCGGAATTATATACAAAAGGCACAATGCCGAGATAAGTACAAGACGACTGACTCTTCTTACTGTCAATGTTTTGAACCTTTCCTGTGAGACCAGTTATAGATTCCGATGCTTCACATCAGGTTTCCTGGATCCCTTGAACATTTTTATTGACAATCATACACAGAAATTGCATCGGAATTATATACAAAAGGCACAATGCCCAGATAAGTACAAGACGACCGACTCTTCTTACTGTCTATAATTTGAACCATTCCTGTGAGACCAGTTTTTTATTCCGATGCTTCACTTCAGGTTTACTGTATCCCTTGACCTTCTTATTGACGATGAAACACAGAAATTGCATCGGAATTAAATACAAAAGGCACAATGCCGACTTATGTACAAGAAGACTGACTCTTCTTACTGAAAATGCTTTGAACCTTTCCTATGAGACCAGTTTTAGATATCGATGCTTCACTTCAAGTTTACTGTATACCGAACCTTGTTATTGACGAAGAAACACAGAAATTGCATCAAAATTAAATTCAAAAGGCACAATGCCGACTTGAGTACAAGAAGACTGACTCTTCTTACTGTCTATGGTTTGAACCTTCCCTGTGAGACCCGTTTTAGAACCCGTTTCTTCACTTCGGGTTTACTGTATCCCTTGGCCTTCTTATTGACGATGAAACACAGATATTGCATCGGAATGAAATACAAAAGCCACAATGCTGATTTAAGTACAAGAAGAGTGACTCTTCTTACTGTCTATGCTTTGAAGCTTTCCTGTGAGACCAGTTTTAGAACCCGTTTCTTCACTTCGGGTTTAGTGTATACCTTGGCCTTCTTATGGACGATGAAACACAGACATTGCGTCGGAATGAAATACAAAATGCACAATAATGACTTAAGTACAAGAAGACTGACTCTTCTTACTGTCTACGCTTTGAACTTTTCCTGTGAGATCATTTTAGATTCCAATGCTTCACTTCAGGTTTGCTGTATCCCTTAGACGTTTTTATTGACGATAAAACACAGAAATTGCATCGGAATTAAATACAAAACGCACAATGCCGACTTAAGTACAAGAAGACTACTCTTCTTACTGTCTATGATTTGAACCTTTCCTGTGAGACCAGTTTTAGATTCCGGTGCTTCACTTCAGGTTTACTGCTTCCTGTGGACCTTCTTATTGCCGATGAAACACAGACATTGCATCGGAATTAAATACAAAAGGCACAATGCCGACTTAAGTACAAGAAGACTGACTCTTCTTACGGTCTATGTTTTGAACCTTTCCTGTGAGACCAGTTTTAGAACCGGATACTTCACTTCAGGTTTACTGTATGCCTTGGACCTGCATATTGACGATGGATCACATAAATTGATTCGGAATTAAATACAAAAGGCACAATGCCGACGCAAGTACAAGAAGACTGACTCTTCTTACTGTCTATGTTTTGAACCTTTCCTGTGAGACCAGTTTTAGATTCCGAAGCTTCACTTCAGATTTACTGTATCCCTTGGACCTTGTTATTGACGATGAAACACAGAAATTGCATCGGAATGAAATACAAAAGGCACATTGCCGACTTAAGTACAAGAAGACTGACTGTTCTTATGTCTATTTTTGAAACTTTCCTGTAAGACCAGTATTAGATTCCGATGCTTCACTTCAGCTTTACTGTATTCCTTGGACCTTATTATTGACGATAAAACACAGAAATTGCGTCGGAATTAAATACAAAACGCACAATGCCGACTTAAGAACAAGAAGACTGACTCTTCTTTCTGTCTATGTTTTGAACCTTTCCTGTGAGACCAGTTTTAGATTCCGATGCTTCAATTCAGGTTTACTGTATCCCTTGGACCTTCTTGTTGACAAAGAAACACAGAAATTGCATCGGATTTAAATACAAAAGGCACAAGGCCGTCTTAAGCACAAGAGGACTGACTCTTCTTACTGCCTATGTTCTGAACCTTTCCTGTGAGATAAGTTTTAAATTCCGATGCTTCACTTCAGGTTTACTGTATCCCTCGGACCTTTATATTGACGATAAAACACAGAAATTGCATCAGAATTAGATACAAAACGCACAATGCCGACTTAAGTACAAGAAAACTGACTCTTCTTACTGTCTATGTTTTGAACGTGTCCTCTGAGACCAGTTTTAGATTCCGATGCTTTACATCAGGTTTACTGTATCCCTTGAACCTTTTTATTGACGATGATACACAGAAATTGCATCGAAATTATATACAAAAGGCGCATTGCCGAGATAAGTACAAGACGACTCACTCTTCTTACTGTCTATGTTTTGAACCTTTCCTGTGAGACCAGTTATTGATTCCGATGCTTCACTTCAGGTTTACTGTATCCCGTGACCTTCTTATTGACGACGAAACACAGAAATCGCATCGGATTTAAATA
Source organism: Schistocerca americana (assembly GCF_021461395.2). NCBI lineage: Eukaryota > Metazoa > Arthropoda > Insecta > Orthoptera > Acrididae > Schistocerca > Schistocerca americana. The sequence continues at coordinate 68,075,789 of NC_060128.1, read as the reverse complement.
CAAAATGCACAATGACGACTCTAGTACAGGAAGACTGACTCTTCTTACTGTCTATGTTTTGAACCTTTCCTGTGAGACCAGTTTTAGATATAGATGCTTCACTTCAGGTTTACTGTATACCTTGAACTTTCTTATTGACGTAGAAACACAGAAATTGCACCGGATTTAAATACAAAAATACACAATGCCTACTTAAGCAAAAGAAGACTGACTCCTCTTACTGTCCATGCTTTGAACCTTTCTGTGAGACCAGTTTTTCATTCAAATGTTTCACTTCAGGTTTACTGTATCCCTTGGCCTTCTTATTGATGATGAAACACAGAAATTGCATCGGAATGAGGTACAAAAGCCACAATGCTGACTTAAGTACAAGAAGACTGACTCTTTTTACTGTCTATGCTTTGTACCTTTCCTGTGTGACCAGTTTTAGAACCCGTTTCTTCACTTCGGATATACTGTATTCCTTGGCTTTCTTATTGACGATGAAACACAGAAATAGCATCGGAACGAAATACTAAAGCCACAATGCAGACTTAAGTACAAGAAGACTGACTCTTCTCACTGTCTATGTTTTGAACCTTTCCTGTGAGACCAGTTTTCGATACGGTTCTTCACTTCAGGTTTACTGTATCCATTGGACCTTCTTACTAACGATGAAACACTGAAATTGCGTCGCAATTAAATACAAAGGGCACAATGCCGACTTAAGTACAAGAGGACTGTCTCTTCTTACATTCTATGATTTGAGCCTTTCCCGTGAGACAAGTTTTAGATATCGATACTTCACTTCACGTTTACTATGTACCTTGGATCTTCTTCTAGACGATGAAACACAGAAATAGCATCGGAATTAAATACAAATCGCCCAATGCCGACTTAGGTACAGGAAGACTGACTCTTCTTACTGTCTATGTTTTGAACCTTTCCTGTGAGACAAGTTTTAGATATCGATGCTTCACTTCAGGTTTACTGTATACCTTGAACTTTCTTATTGACGAAGAAACAAGGAAATTGCATCGGAATTAAATTAAAAGGGCACAATGCAGACATAAGTAAAAGAAGACTGAGTCATCTTACAGTCTATGTCTTGAAACTTTCCTGTGGGACCTGTTTTAGATTCCGGTGCTTCACTTCAGGTTTACTGCTTCCTGTGGACGTTCTTATTGACGATGAAACACAGAAATTGCATCGCAATTAAATACAAAACGCACAATGCCGAATTAAGTAAAAGAAGACTGTTCTTCTTACTGTCTATGTTTTGAATCTTTCCTGTGAGACCAGTTTTTGACTCCGATGCTTCACTTCAGGTTTACTGTATCCCGTGGACTTTCTTATTGACGACGAAACACAGAAATTGCATCGGAATTAAATACAAAAGGCACAATGGCGACTTGAGTACAAGAAGACTGATTCTTCTTACTGTCTATGTTTTGAACCTTTCCTGTGAGACCAGTTTTAGAACCAGTTTCTTCACTTCGGGTTTACTGTATCCCTTGGCCTTCTTATTGACGATGAGACACAGAAATTGCATCGGAATGAATTACAAAAGCCACAATGCTGACTTAAGTACTAGAAGACTGACTCTTCTTACTGTCTGTGCTTTGAACCTTTCCTGTGAGACCAGTATTAGATTCCGAAGCTTCACTTCATTTTTTCTGTATTCCTTGGACCTTATTATTGAAGATAAAACACAGAAATTGCGTCGGAATTAAACAGAAAAAGCACAATGCCGACTTAAGTACAGGAAGACTGACTCTTCTTACTGTCTATGTTTGAACCTTTCCTGTGAGACCAGTCTTGGATTCCGATGCTTCAATTCAGGTTTACTGTATCCCTTGGACCTTCTTATTGACAAAGAATCACAGAAATTGCATCGGAATTAAATACAAAAGGCACAAGGCCGTCTTAAGCACAAGAGGTCTGACTCTTCTTACTGCCCATGTTCTGAACCGTTCCTGTGAGATAAGTTTTTAATTCCCATGCTTCACTTCAGGTTTACTGTATCCCTTGGACCTTTTTATTGACGATAAAACACAGAAATTGCATCGGAATTAAATACAAAACGCACATTGCCGACTTAAATACGAGAAAACTGACTCTTCTTACTGTCGATATTTGGAATGTTTCCTCTGAGACCAGTTTTAGATTCCGATGCTTCACATCAGGTTTACTGTATCCCTTGACCGTCTTATTGACGATGAAACACAGAAAATGCATCGGAATTAAATACAAAAGCCACAATGCCGACTTAAGTACATGAAGACTGACTCTTCTTACTGTCTATGTTTTGAACCTTTCCTGTGAGACCAGTTTTTGATACCGATTCTTCACTTCAGGTTTACTGTATCCCTTGGACTTTCTTATTGACGAAGAAACACAGAGATTGCATCGGAACTAAATTCAAAAGGCACAATGCAGACTTAAGTAAAAGTAGACTGTCTCATCTTACTGTCTATGTCTTGACCCTTTCCTGTGAGACCAGTTTTAGATTCCGATGCTTCACTTCAGGTTTACTGTTTCCTGTGGACCTTCTTATTAACGATGAAACACAGAAACTACATCGGAATTAAATACAAAAAGCACAATGCTGATTTAAGTACAAAAAGACTGACTCTTCTCACTGTCTATGTTTGAAACTTTCCTGTGAGACCAGTTTTAGAACCGGATGCTTCACTTCAGGTTTACTGTATCCCTTTGACCTTCGTATTGACGATGAAACATAGAAATTGCATCGTAATTAAACACAAAAGGCACAATGCCGACGTAAGTACAAGAAGACTGACTCTTCTTACTGTCCATGTTTTGAACCTTTCCAAAGAGACCAGTTTTTGATACCGATTCTTCACTTCAGGTTTACTGTATCACTTGTACCTTCTTACTGACGATGAAACACAGGAATTGCATCGGAATTAAATGCAAAAGACACAATGCCTACTTAAGTAAAACAAGACTGACTCTTCTTACTGTCTATGCTTTGAACTTTTCCTGTGAGGCCAGTTTTTGATTCCGATGCTTCACTTCAGGTTTACTGTTTCCCGTGGAATTTCTTATACACGATGAAACACAGAAATTGCATCGGAATTAAATACAATAGGCACAATGCTGACTTGAGTACAAGAAGACTGACTCTTCTTACTGTCTATGGTTTGAACCTTTCCTGTGAGACCCGTTATAGAACCCGTTTCTTCACTTCGTGTTTACTGTATCCCCTGGCCTTCTTATTGACGATGAAACACAGAAATTGCATCGGAATGAAATACAAAAGCAACAACGCTGACTTAAGTACAAGAAGACTGACTCTTCTTACTGTCTATGCTTTGAACCTTTCCTGTGAGACCAGTTTCAGAACACGTTTCTTCACTTCGGGTTTACTGTATCCCTTGGCCTTCTTATTGGCAATGAAACACAGAAATTGCATCGGAATGAAATACAAAAGCCACAATGCTGACTTAAGTACAAGAAGACTGACTCTTCTTACTGTCTATGTTTTGAACCTTTGCTGTGGGATCATTTTTAGATTCCAATGCTTCACTTCATTTTTACTGTATCCCTTGGACCTTCTTACTGACGATGAAACACAGAAATTGAGTCGGAATTAAATACAAAAGGCACAATGCCGACTTAAGTACAGAAGGACTGACACTTCTTACATTCTATGATTTGAGCCTTTCCCATGAGACCAGTTTTAGATATCGATACTTAACTTCACGTTTACTGTGTATCTTGGACCTCCTTATAGACGATGAAACACAGAAATTGCAATGGAGTTAAATACAAAAGGCACAATGAAGACATAAGTACAAGAAGACTGACTCTTCTTACTGTCTATGTTTTGAACCTTTCCTTTGAGACAAGTTTTAGATCTGATCCTTCACTTCGGGTTTACTGTATCCCTTGGACCTTCTTATTGACGATGAAACACCGAAATAGCATCAAAATTAATACAAAACGCACAATGCCGACTTGAGTACAGGAAGACTGTTTCTTCTTACTGTCTATGTTTTGAACCTTTCTTGTGAGACCAGTTTTAGATAATGATGCTTCACTTAAGGTTTACTGTATACCTTGAACCTTCTTATTGACGAAGAAACACAGAAATTGCATCGGAATTAAATTCAATAGGCACAATGCAGCCTTAGGTAAAAGAAGACTGAGTCATCTTACAGTCTGTCTTGAACCTTTCCTGTGAGACCAGTTTTAGATTCCGGTGCTACACTTCAGGTTTACTGCTTCCTGTGGATCTTCTTATTGACGATGTAGCACAGATATTGCATCGGAATTAAATACAAAAGGCGCAATGCCGACGTAAGTACAAGAAGACTGACTCTTCTACTGTCTATGTTTTGAACCATTCCAGTGAGACCAGTTTTAGAACCCGTTGCTTCACTTCGGGTTTACTGTATCCCTTGGGCTTCTTATTGACGATGAATCACAAAAATTGCACCGGAATGAATTCCAAAAGCCACAATGCTGACTTAAGTACTAGAAGACTGACTCATCTTACTGTCTATGCTTTGAACCTTTCCTGTGAGACCAGTTTCAGATTCCGAAGCCTCACTTCAGGTTTACTGTATCCCTTGGACCTTCTTATTGACGATGAAACATAGAAATTGCTTCAGAATGAAATACAAAAGGCACATTGCCGACTTAAGTACAAGAGGACTGACTCTTCTTATGTCTATTTTTGAACCTTTCCTGTGAGACCAGTTTTAGATTCCGATGCTTCACTTCAGTTTTACGGTATTCCTTGCACCTTTTTATTGACGATCAAACACAGAAATTGCATCGGAATTAAATACAAAACGCACAATGCCGACTTCAGTACGAGAAGACTGACTCTTCTTACTGTCTATGTTTTGAATCTTTCCTGTGAGACCAATTTTCAGATTCCGATCTGTCAATTCATGTTTACTGTATCCCTTGGACCTTCTAATGGACAAAGAAACACAGAAATTGCATCGGAATTAAATACAAAAGGCACAATGCCGACTTAAGTACAAGAAGACTGACTCTTCTTACTGTCTATGTTTTAACCTTTCCTGTGAGACCAGTTTTAAATTCCGATGCTTCACTTCAGGTTTACTGTCTCCCTTGGACCTTCTTATTGACGATGAAACACAGAAATTGCATTGGAATTAAACACAAAAGGCCCAATGCCGACGTAAGGACAGGAAGACTGACTCTTCTTACTGTCTATGTTTTGAACTTTTCCTGTGAGACCAGTTTTAGATTCCGATGCTTCACTTCAGGTTTACTGCATCCCTTGGACTTTCTTATTGACGAAGAAACACAGAAATTGCATCGGAATTGAATTCAAAAGGCACAATGCCGACTTAAGTACAAGAAGGCTGACTTTTCTTACTGTCTATGCTTTGACCTTTCCTGTGAGACAGTTTTAGATTCCGTTGCTTCACTTCAGGTTTACTGTATTCATTGGACCTTCTTATTGACGATGAAACACAGGAATTGCATCTGAATTAAATACAAAATTCACAATGCCTACTTAAGTAAAAGAAGACTGACTCTTCGTACTGTCTATGCTTTGAACCTTTCCTGTGAGACCAGTTTTAGAACCCGTTTCTTCACTTCGGGTTTACTGTATCCCTTGGCCTTCTTATTGACGATGAAACACAGAAATAGCATCGGAATGAAATACAAAAGCCACAATGCTGACTTAAATAGAAGGAGACTGACTCTTCTTACTGTCTGTGCTTGGAACCTTTCCTGTGAGATCAGTTTTAGATTCCAATGCTTCACTTCAGGTTTACTGTATCCCTTGAACGTTTTTATTGACGATAAATCACAGAAATTGCATCGGAGTTAAATACAAAACGCACAATGCCGACTTAAGTACAAGAAGACTGACTCTTATTACTGGCTAAGTTTTGAAGCTTTCCTGTGAGACCAGTTTTAGATTCCGATGCTTCACTTCAGGTTTACTGTATCCCTTGAATCTCTGCATTGACGATGATACACAGATATTGCATCGGATTTAAATACAAAAGGCACAATGCCGACATAAGTACAAGACGACTGACTCTTCTTACAGTCTATGCCTTGAACCTTTCCTGTGAGACCAGTTTTTGATTCCGATGCTTCACTTCAGTTTTACTGTATCCCTTGGAACTTCTTATTGACAATGAAACACAGAAATTGAAACGGAATTAAATACAAAACGCCCGATGCCGACTTAAGTACAAGAAGACTGACTCTTCTTACTGTCTATGTTTGAACCTTTACTGTGAGACCAGTTTTAGATTCCGATGCTTCAATTCTGGTTTACTGTATCCCTTGGACCTTCTTATTGACAAAGAAACACAGAAATTGCATCGGAATTAAATACAAAAGCACAATGCTGATTTAAGTACAAGAAGACTGACTCTTCTCACTGTCTATGTTTTGAACCTTTCCTGTGAGACCAAATTTAGAAGAGGATGCTTCACTTCAGGTTTTCTGTTTCCCTTGGACCGTCGTATTCGAGATGAAACACAGAAATTGCATCGGAATTAAACACAAAAGGCACAATGCCGACGTAAGTACAAGAAGACTGGCTCTTCTTACTGTCTATGTTTTGAACCTTTCCTGCGAGACCAGTTTAAATTCCGATGCTTCACTTCAGGTTTACTGTATCATTTGGATCTTCTTACTGACATTGAAACACAGAAATTGCATCAGAATTAAATACAAAAGCCACAATGCCGACCTAAGTACAAGAGGACTGACTCTTCTTACTGTCTATGTTTAGATACTTTCCTGTGAGACAAGTTTTAGATTCCGATGCTTCACTTCAGGTTTACTGTATCACTTGTGCCTTCTTATTGACGATGAAACACAGGAATTGCATCGGAATGAAACACAAAAGCCACAATGCTGACTTAAGTACAAGGAGACTGACTCTTCTTACTGTCTATGCTTTGAACCTTTCCTGTGAGATCAGTTTTAGATTCCAATAATTCACTTCAGGTTTACTGTATCCCTTGGACCTTCTTACTGACGATGAAACACAGAAATTGCATCGGAATTAAATACAAAACGCACGATGCCGACTTAAGTACAAGAAGACGGACTCTTCTTACTGTCTATGCTCTGAACCTTTCCTGCGAGACCAGTTTTAGATTCCAATGCTTCACTTCAGGTTTACTGTAACCCTTGGACATTTTTATTGACGATAAAGCACATAAATTGCATCGGAATTAAATACAGAAGGCACAATACCCACTTGAGTAGAAGAAGACTGACTCTTCACGCTGTCTATGGTTTGAACCTTTCCTGTGAGACCAGTTTTAGAACCCGTTTCTTCACTTCGGGTTTACTGTATCCCTTGGCCTTCTTATTGACGATGAAACACAGAAATTAAGTCGGAATTAAATAAAGAAGGCACAATGCCGACGTAAGTACAAGAGGACTGACTCTTCTTACATTCCATGATTTGAGCTTTTCCCGTGAGACCAGTTTTAGATATCGATGCTTCACTTCACGTATACTCTATCCCTTGGACCTTCTTATAGACGGTGAAACACAGAAATTGCATCAGAATTAAATACAAAAGATACAATGCCGACTTAAGTACAAGAAGCCTGACTCTTCTTACAGTCTATGTTTTGAACCATACTTGTGAGACCAGTTTTAGATATTGATGCTTCACTTCAGGTTTACTGTATACCTTGAACCTTGTTATTGACGAAGAAACAAAGAAATTGCATCGGAATTAATATTAAATGGCACAATGCAGACTTAAGTAAACGAAGACTGACTCATCTTACTGTCTATGTCTTGAACCTTTCCTGTGAGACCAGTTTTAGATTCCGATGCTTCACTTCAGGTTTACTGTTTCCTGTGGACCTTGTTATTGACGATGAAACACAGAAATTGCATCGGAATTAAACACAAAAGGCACAATGCCGACGTAAGTACAAGAAGACTGACTCTTCTTACTGTCTATGTTTTGAACCTTTCCTCTGAGACCAGTTTTACATTCCGAAGCTTCACTTCTGGATTACTGTATCCCTTGGACCTTCTTATTGATAATGAAACATAGAAATTGCATCCGAATTAACTACAATAGGCTCAATGCCGACTTAAGTACAAGAGGACAAACTCTTCTGACTGTGACTGTTTTGAACATTTCCTGTGAGACCAGTTTTAGATTCCGATGCTTCACTTCAGGTATACTGTATCCCTTGCACCTTCCTATTGACAAAGAAACACAGAAATTGCATCGGAATTAAATACAAAAGGCACAATGCCTACTTAAGTGAAAGAAGACTGACTCTTCTTACCGTCTATGCTTTGAACTTCTCCTGTGAGACCAGTTCTTGATTCCCATGCTTCACTTCAGGTTTACTGTTTCCGTGGAATTTCTTATTCACGATGAAACACAGAAATTACATCGGAATTAAATACAAAAGGCACAATGGCGACTTGAGTACAAGAAGACTGACTCTTCTTACTGCCTATGTTCTGTACCTTTCCTGTGAGATAAGTTCTAAATTCCGATGCTTCACTTCAGGTTTACTGCATCCCTTGGACCTTCTTATTGACGATAAAACACAGAAATTGCATCGGAATTAAATACAAACGAAAAATGACGACTTATGTACAAGAAAACTGACTCTTCTTACTGTCTATGTTTTGAACCTTTCCTGTGAGACCAGTTTTAGATTCCGATGCTTCACTTCAGGTTTACTGTATCACTTGTACCTTCTTATTGACGATGAATTACAGGAATTGCATCAGGAAGAAATACAAAAGCCACAATTCTGACTTAAGTACAAGAAGACTGACTCTTCTAACTAACTATGCTTTGAACCTTTCCTGTGAGACCAGTTTTAGAACCCGTTTCTTCACTTCGGGTTCACTGTATCCCTTGGTCATTTTATTGACGATGAAACACAGAAATTGCATCAGAGTGAAATACAAAAGCCACAATGCTGACTTAAGTACAAGGAGACTGACTCTTCTTACTGTCTATGCTTTGAACCTTTCCTGTGAGATCTGTTTTAGATTCCAATGCTTCACTTCAGGTTTACTGTATCCCTTGAACGTTTTTATTGACGATAAAACACAGAAATTGCATCGGAATTAAATACGAAACGCACAATGCCGACTTAAGTACAAGAAGAATGACTCTTCTTACTGTCTATGTTTTGAACCTTTCCTGTGAGACCAGTTTTAGATTCCGATGCTTCACTTCAGGTTTACTGTATCCCTTGAACCTTTTGTTGACAATGATACACAGAAATTGCATCGGATTTAAATACAAAACGCACAATGCCGACATAAGTACAAGACGACTGACTCTTCTTACAGTCTATGTTTTGAACCTTTCCTGTGAGACCAGTTTTTGATTCCGATGCTTCACTTCAGGTTTACAGTATCCCTAGGACCTTCTTATTGACGATGAAACACAGAAATTGCATTGGAATTAAATTCAAAAGGCACAATGCCGACTTAAGTACAAGAAGACAGAGTCTTCTTACTGTCTATGTTTTGAACCTTTCCTATGAGACCAGTTTTAGATTCCGATGCTTCACATCAGGTTTACTGCATCTCTTGGACCTTCTAATTGACGATGAAACACAGAAATTGAATCGGAATTAGATATAAAACGCACAATTCCGACTTAAGTACAAGAAGACTGACTTTTCTTACTGTCTATGCTTTGACCTTTCCTGTGAGACCAGTTTTAGATTCCGATGCTTCACTTCAGGTTTACTGTATCCCTTGGACCTTCTTATTGGCGATGAAACACAGAAATTGCATTGGAATTAAATACATAAGGCACAATGCCGACCTAAGTACAAGAAGACAGAGTCTTCTTACTGTCTATGTTTTGAACCTTTCCTGTGAAGTGATGCTTCACTTCAGGTTTACTGCATACCTTGAAACTTCTTATTGACGAAGTAACACACAAATTGCATCGGAATTAAATTCAAAACGCACAATGCAGACTTAAGTAAAAGAAGACTGTCTCATCTTACTGTCTATGTCTTGAACCTTTCCTGTGAGATTAGTTTAAGATTCCGATGCTTCACTTCAGGTTTACTGTTTCCTGTGGACCTTCTTATTGACGATGAAGCACAGAAATTGCATCGGAATTAAATACAAAAAGCACAATGCTGATTTAGTACAAGAAGACTGACTCTTCTCTCTGTCTATGTTTAGAACCTTTCCTGTAAGACCAGTTTTAGAACCGGATGCTTCACTTCAGGTTTACTGTATCCCTAGGACCTTCGTATTCACGATGAAACACAGAAATTGCATCGGAGTTAAACACCAAAGGCACAATGCCGACGTAATTACGAGAAGACTGACTCTTCTTACTGTCTATGTTTTGAACCTTTCTTGTGAGACCAGTTTAAATTCCGATGCTTCACTTCAGGTTTACTGTATACCTTGGACCTTCCTATTGACAAAGAAACACAGAAATTACATCGGAATTAAACACAAAAGGCACAATGCCGACTTCTATACAAGAGTACTGACTCTTTCTTCATTCTATGATTTGTGCCTTTCCTGTGAGACCAGTTTCAGATTTCGATGCTTCAATTCAGGTTTACTGTATCCCTTGGACGTTTTTACTGACGATGAAACGAAGAAATTGCATCAGAATTAAATACAAAAGGCACAATGCCGACCTAAGTACAAGAAGACTGACTCTTCTTACTGTCTATGCTTTGAACCTTTCCTGTGGGACCAGTTTAGGACCCGTTTCTTCGCTTCGGGTTTACTGAATCCCTTGGCCTTCTTATTGACGATGAAACACAGAAATTGCATCGGATTGAAATACAAAAGCCACAATGCTGACTTAAGTACAAGGAGACTGACTCTTCTTACTGTCTATGCTTTGAACCTTTCCTGTGAGATCAGTTTTAGATTCCAATGCTTCACTTCAGGTTTACTGTATCCCTTGAACGTTTTTATTGACGATAAAACACAGAAATTTCATCGGAATTAAATACAAAACGCACAATGCCTACTTAAGTACAAGAAGACTGACTCTTCTTACTGTCTATATTTGAACCTTTCCTGTGAGACCAGTTTTCGATTCCGATGCTTCATTTCAGGTTTACTGTATCCCTTGGACCTTCTTATTGACGATGAAACACAGAAATTGCAATGGAATTAAGTACAAAAGGCACAATGCCGACTTGAATACAAGAGGACTGACTCTTCTTTCATTCTATGATTTGAGCCGTTCCTGTGAGACCAGATTTAGATATCGATGCTTCACTTCAGGTTTACTGTATCCCTTGGACCTTCTTATTGACGATGAAACACAGAAATTGCATCGGAATTAAATTCAAAAGCCACAATGCCGACTTAAGTACAAGTAGGCTGACTCTTCTTACTTCGTTTTCAACCTTTCCTGTGAGACCAGCTTTATATTCCGATGCTTCACTTCAGGTTTACTGGTTCCCTTGGACTTTCTTATTGTCGAAGAAACACAGAAATTGCATCGGAATTGAATTCAAAAGGCACAATGCCGACTTAAGTACAAGAAGACTGACTCTTCTTACTGTCTATGTTTTGAACCTTTCCTGTGAGACCAGTTTTAGAACCGGATGCTTCACTTCAGGTTTGCTGTATCCCTTGGACCTTCGTATTGACGATGAAACACAGATAATGCATCGGAATTAAACGCAAAAGGGACAATGCCGATGTAAGTACAAGAAGACTGACTCTTCTTACTGTCTATGTTTTGAACCTTTCCTGTGAGACCAGTTTTAGAACCGGATGCTTCACTTCAGGTTTGCTGTTTCCCTTGGCCCTTCGTATTGACGATGAAACACAGATATTGCATCGGAATTAAACACAAAAGGCACAATGCCGACGTAAGTACAAGAAGACTGGCTCTTCTTGCTGTCTATGTTTTGAACCTTTCCTGCGAGACCAGTTTAAATTCCGATGCTTCACTTCAGGTTTACTGTATCATTTGGATCTTCTTACTGACATTGAAACACAGAAATTGCATCGGAATTAAATACAAATGGCACAATGCCTACTTAAGTAAATGAAGACTGACCCTTCCTACTGTCTATGTTTTGAACCTTTCCTGTGAGACCAGTTTAAGAACCCGTTGCTTCACTTCGGGTTTACTGTATCCCTTGGCTTTCTTATTGACGATGAAACATAGAAATTGCATCGGAATGAAATACAAAAGCCACAAAGCTGACTTAAGTACAAGAAGACTGACTCTTCTTACTGTCTAAGCTTTGAACCTTTCCTGGGAGACCAGTTTCAGATTCCGATGCGTCACTTCAGGTTTACTGTATCCCTTGGACCTTCTTATTGACGATGAAACACAGAAATTGCAATGGAATTAAGTACAAAAGGCACAATGCCGTCTTAAATACAAGAGGACTGACTCTTCTTTCATTCTATGATTTTAGCCTTTCCTGTGATACCAGATTTAGATATCGATGCTTCACTTCAGGTTTACTGTATCCCTTGGACCTTCTTATTTACGATGAAACACAGAAATTGCATCGGAATTAAATTCAAAAGCCACAATGCCGACTTAAGTACAAGAAGGCTGATTTTTCTTACTTTGTTTTGAACCTTTCCTGTGAGACCAGCTTTATATTCCGATGCTTCACTTCAGGTTTACTGCATCCCTTGGACTTTCTTATTGACGAAGAAACACAGAAATTGCATCGGAATTGAATTCAAAAGGCACAATGCCGACTTAAGTACAAGAAGGCTGACTTTTCTTACTGTCTATGCTTTGACCTTTCCTGTGAGACAGTTTTAGATTCCGTTGCTTCACTTCAGGTTTACTGTATTCATTGGACCTTCTTATTGACGATGAAACACAGCAATTGCATCGGAATTAAATACAAAATTCACAATGCCTACTTAAGTAAAAGAAGACTGACTCTTCGTACTGTCTATGCTTTGAACCTTTCCTGTGAGACCAGTTTTAGAACCCGTTTCTTCACTTCGGGTTTACTGTATCCCTTGGCCTTCTTATTGACGATGAAACACAGAAATAGCATCGGAATGAAATACAAAAGCCACAATGCTGACTTAAATAGAAGGAGACTGACTCTTCTTACTGTCTGTGCTTGGAACCTTTCCTGTGAGATCAGTTTTAGATTCCAATGCTTCACTTCAGGTTTACTGTATCCCTTGAACGTTTTTATTGACGATAAATCACAGAAATTGCATCGGAGTTAAATACAAAACGCACAATGCCGACTTAAGTACAAGAAGACTGACTCTTATTACTGGCTAAGTTTTGAAGCTTTCCTGTGAGACCAGTTTTAGATTCCGATGCTTCACTTCAGGTTTACTGTATCCCTTGAATCTCTGCATTGACGATGATACACAGATATTGCATCGGATTTAAATACAAAAGGCACAATGCCGACATAAGTACAAGACGACTGACTCTTCTTACAGTCTATGCCTTGAACCTTTCCTGTGAGACCAGTTTTTGATTCCGATGCTTCACTTCAGTTTTACTGTATCCCTTGGAACTTCTTATTGACAATGAAACACAGAAATTGAAACGGAATTAAATACAAAACGCCCGATGCCGACTTAAGTACAAGAAGACTGACTCTTCTTACTGTCTATGTTTGAACCTTTACTGTGAGACCAGTTTTAGATTCCGATGCTTCAATTCTGGTTTACTGTATCCCTTGGACCTTCTTATTGACAAAGAAACACAGAAATTGCATCGGAATTAAATACAAAAGCACAATGCTGATTTAAGTACAAGAAGACTGACTCTTCTCACTGTCTATGTTTTGAACCTTTCCTGTGAGACCAAATTTAGAAGAGGATGCTTCACTTCAGGTTTTCTGTTTCCCTTGGACCGTCGTATTCGAGATGAAACACAGAAATTGCATCGGAATTAAACACAAAAGGCACAATGCCGACGTAAGTACAAGAAGACTGGCTCTTCTTACTGTCTATGTTTTGAACCTTTCCTGCGAGACCAGTTTAAATTCCGATGCTTCACTTCAGGTTTACTGTATCATTTGGATCTTCTTACTGACATTGAAACACAGAAATTGCATCAGAATTAAATACAAAAGCCACAATGCCGACCTAAGTACAAGAGGACTGACTCTTCTTACTGTCTATGTTTAGATACTTTCCTGTGAGACAAGTTTTAGATTCCGATGCTTCACTTCAGGTTTACTGTATCACTTGTGCCTTCTTATTGACGATGAAACACAGGAATTGCATCGGAATGAAACACAAAAGCCACAATGCTGACTTAAGTACAAGGAGACTGACTCTTCTTACTGTCTATGCTCTGAACCTTTCCTGCGAGACCAGTTTTAGATTCCAATGCTTCACTTCAGGTTTACTGTATACCTTGGACCTTCGTATTCACGATGAAACACAGAAATTGCATCGGAGTTAAACACCAAAGGCACAATGCCGACGTAATTACGAGAAGACTGACTCTTCTTACTGTCTATGTTTTGAACCTTTCTTGTGAGACCAGTTTAAATTCCGATGCTTCACTTCAGGTTTACTGTATACCTTGGACCTTCCTATTGACAAAGAAACACAGAAATTACATCGGAATTAAACACAAAAGGCACAATGCCGACTTCTATACAAGAGTACTGACTCTTTCTTCATTCTATGATTTGTGCCTTTCCTGTGAGACCAGTTTCAGATTTCGATGCTTCAATTCAGGTTTACTGTATCCCTTGGACGTTTTTACTGACGATGAAACGAAGAAATTGCATCAGAATTAAATACAAAAGGCACAATGCCGACCTAAGTACAAGAAGACTGACTCTTCTTACTGTCTATGCTTTGAACCTTTCCTGTGGGACCAGTTTAGGACCCGTTTCTTCGCTTCGGGTTTACTGAATCCCTTGGCCTTCTTATTGACGATGAAACACAGAAATTGCATCGGATTGAAATACAAAAGCCACAATGCTGACTTAAGTACAAGGAGACTGACTCTTCTTACTGTCTATGCTTTGAACCTTTCCTGTGAGATCAGTTTTAGATTCCAATGCTTCACTTCAGGTTTACTGTATCCCTTGAACGTTTTTATTGACGATAAAACACAGAAATTGCATCGGAATTAAATACAAAACGCACAATGCCTACTTAAGTACAAGAAGACTGACTCTTCTTACTGTCTATATTTGAACCTTTCCTGTGAGACCAGTTTTCGATTCCGATGCTTCATTTCAGGTTTACTGTATCCCTTGGACCTTCTTGTTGACGATGAAACACAGAAATTGCAATGGAATTAAGTACAAAAGGCACAATGCCGACTTGAATACAAGAGGACTGACTCTTCTTTCATTCTATGATTTGAGCCGTTCCTGTGAGACCAGATTTAGATATCGATGCTTCACTTCAGGTTTACTGTATCCCTTGGACCTTCTTATTGACGATGAAACACAGAAATTGCATCGGAATTAAATTCAAAATCCACAATGCCGACTTAAGTACAAGTAGGCTGACTCTTCTTACTTCGTTTTCAACCTTTCCTGTGAGACCAGCTTTATATTCCGATGCTTCACTTCAGGTTTACTGGTTCCCTTGGACTTTCTTATTGTCGAAGAAACACAGAAATTGCATCGGAATTGAATTCAAAAGGCACAATGCCGACTTAAGTACAAGAAGACTGACTCTTCTTACTGTCTATGTTTTGAACCTTTCCTGTGAGACCAGTTTTAGAACCGGATGCTTCACTTCAGGTTTGCTGTATCCCTTGGACCTTCGTATTGACGATGAAACACAGATAATGCATCGGAATTAAACGCAAAAGGGACAATGCCGATGTAAGTACAAGAAGACTGACTCTTCTTACTGTCTATGTTTTGAACCTTTCCTGTGAGACCAGTTTTAGAACCGGATGCTTCACTTCAGGTTTGCTGTTTCCCTTGGCCCTTCGTATTGACGATGAAACACAGATATTGCATCGGAATTAAACACAAAAGGCACAATGCCGACGTAAGTACAAGAAGACTGGCTCTTCTTGCTGTCTATGTTTTGAACCTTTCCTGCGAGACCAGTTTAAATTCCGATGCTTCACTTCAGGTTTACTGTATCATTTGGATCTTCTTACTGACATTGAAACACAGAAATTGCATCGGAATTAAATACAAATGGCACAATGCCTACTTAAGTAAATGAAGACTGACCCTTCCTACTGTCTATGTTTTGAACCTTTCCTGTGAGACCAGTTTAAGAACCCGTTGCTTCACTTCGGGTTTACTGTATCCCTTGGCTTTCTTATTGACGATGAAACATAGAAATTGCATCGGAATGAAATACAAAAGCCACAAAGCTGACTTAAGTACAAGAAGACTGACTCTTCTTACTGTCTAAGCTTTGAACCTTTCCTGGGAGACCAGTTTCAGATTCCGATGCGTCACTTCAGGTTTACTGTATCCCTTGGACCTTCTTATTGACGATGAAACACAGAAATTGCAATGGAATTAAGTACAAAAGGCACAATGCCGTCTTAAATACAAGAGGACTGACTCTTCTTTCATTCTATGATTTTAGCCTTTCCTGTGATACCAGATTTAGATATCGATGCTTCACTTCAGGTTTACTGTATCCCTTGGACCTTCTTATTTACGATGAAACACAGAAATTGCATCGGAATTAAATTCAAAAGCCACAATGCCGACTTAAGTACAAGAAGGCTGATTTTTCTTACTTTGTTTTGAACCTTTCCTGTGAGACCAGCTTTATATTCCGATGCTTCACTTCAGGTTTACTGCATCCCTTGGACTTTCTTATTGACGAAGAAACACAGAAATTGCATCGGAATTGAATTCAAAAGGCACAATGCCGACTTAAGTACAAGAAGGCTGACTTTTCTTACTGTCTATGCTTTGACCTTTCCTGTGAGACAGTTTTAGATTCCGTTGCTTCACTTCAGGTTTACTGTATTCATTGGACCTTCTTATTGACGATGAAACACAGCAATTGCATCGGAATTAAATACAAAAGTCACAATGCCGACTTCAGTACAAGAGGACTGACTCCTCTTACATTCTATGATTTGAGCCTTTCCCGTGAGACCAGTTTTAGATATCGATGCTTCACTTCACGTTTACTGTATCCCTTGGACTTTCGTATAGACGGTGAAACGCAGAAATTGCATCGGAATTAAATACAAAAGGCACAATGCCGACTTAAGTACAAGAAGATTGAATCTTCTTACTGTCTATGTTTTGAACCTTACTTGTGAGACCAGTTTTAGATATTGATGCTTCACTTCAGGTTTACTTTATACCTTGAACCTTGTTATTGTCGAAGATACACAGAAATTTCATCGGAATTAATATTAAGTGGCACAATGCAGACTTAAGTAAAAGAAGACTGACTCATCTTACTGTCTATGTCTTGAACCTTTCCTCTGAGACCAGTTTTAAATTCCGATGCTTCACTTCAGGTTTACTATTTCCTGTGGACCTTCTTATTGACGATGAAATACAGAAATTGCATCGGAATTAAATACAAAATGTACAATGCCGACTTTAGTACAAGAAGACTGACTCTTCCTACTGTCTATGTTTTGTACCTTTCCTGTGAGACCAGTTTTAGAACCGAATGCTTCACTTCAGGTTTGCTGTATCCTTTGGACCTTAGTATTGACGATGAATCACAGATATTGCATCGGAATTAAACACAAATGGCACAATGCCGACGTAAGTACAAGAAGACTGACTCTTCTTACTGTCTATGTTTTGAACCTTTCCTGTGAGACCAGTTTTAGAACCGGATGCTTCACTTCAGGTTTGCTGTATCCCTTGGACCTTCGTATTGACGATGAAACACAGATATTGCATCGGAATTAAACACAAAAGGCACAATGCCGATGTAAGTACAAGAAGACTGACTCTTCTTACTGTCTATGATTTGAACCTTTCCTGTGAGACCAGTTTTACATTCCGAAGCTTCACTTCAGGTTTACTGCATCCCTTGTACCTTCCTATTGACAAAGAAACACAGAAACTGCATCGGAATTAAATACAAATGGCACAATGCCTACTTAAGTAAATGAAGACTGACCCTTCCTACTGTCTATGTTTTGAACCTTTCCTGTGAGACCAGTTTAAGAACCCGTTGCTTCACTACGGGTTTACTGTATCCCTTGGCCCTCTTATTGACGATGAAACATAGAAATTGCATCGGAATGAAATACAAAAGCCACAAAGCTGACTTAAGTACAAGAAGACTGACTCTTCTTACGGTCTATGTTTTGTACCTTTCCTGTGAGACCAGTTTTAGATTCCGATGCTTCACTTCAGGTTTACTGTATCCCTTGGACCTTCATATTGACGATGAAACGCATAAATTGCATCGGAATTAAAATCAAAAGGCACAATGCCAACTTAAGTACAAGAAGGTTGACTCTTCTTACTGTATATGTTATGAACCTTTCCTGTGAAACCAGTTTTAGATTCCGTTGCTTCACTTCAGGTTTACTGTATTCCTTGGACCTTCTTATTGACGATGAAACACAGCAATTGCATCGGAATTAAATACAAAAGGCACAATGCCGACATAAGGACAAGACGACTGACTCTTCTTACTGTCTATGTTTTGAACCTTTCCTGTGAGACCAGTTTTTGATTCCGATGCATCACTTCAGGTTTACTGTATCCCATGGACCTTTTTATTGACGATGAAACACAGAAATTGCATCGGAAGTAAATACAAAAGGCACAATGCCGACTTAAGTAGAGGAAGACCGACTCTTCTTACTGTCTATGTTTTGAACCTTTCTGTGAGACCAGTTTTAGATATCGAGGCTTCACTTCAGGTTTACTGTATACCTTGAATCTTCTTACTGGCGAAGAAACGCAGAAATTGCATCGGAATTAAATTCAAAAGGTACAATGCAGATATAAGTAAAAGAAGACTGACTCATCTTACTGTCTATGTCTTGAACCATCCCTGTGAGACCAGTTTTAGATTCCGATGCTTCACTTCAGGATTACTGTTTCCTGTGGACCTTCTTATTGACGATGAAACACAGAAATTGCGTCGGAATTAAATACAAAAGGCACAATGCCGACTTAAGTACAGGAAGACTGACTCTTCTTACTGTCTATGCTTTGAACCTTTCCTGTGAGACCAGCTTAAGATATCGATGTTTCACATCAGGCTTACTGTATCCCTTGGACCTTCATATTGACGATGAGACACAGATATGGCATCGGAATTAAATACAAAAAGCACAATGCCGACGTAAGTACAAGAGGACTGACTCTTCTTACTGTCAATGTTTTGAACCTTTCCTGTGAGACCAGTTTTAGATTCCGATGCTTCACTTCAGGTATACTGTATCCTTTGTACCTTCTTATTGACGATGAAAAACTGAAATTGCATCGGAATTAAATACAAAAGGCACAATGCCTCCTTACGTAAATGAAGAGTGACCCTTCTCACTGTCTATGATTTGAACCTTTTCTGTGAGACCAGTTTTTGATTCCGATGCTTCACTTCAGGTTTACTGTATCCCTTGGACCATATTATTGACGATAAAAAACAGAAATTGCATTGGATTAAATACAAAATGCATATTGGGGACTTAAGTACAGGAAGACTGACTCTTCTAACTGTCTGTATTTTGAACCCATCCTGTGAGACCAGTTTTAAATTCCGATGCTTCACTTCAGGTTCACTGTCTCCTTGGACTTTCTTATTGACGATGAAACACAGAAATTGCATCAGAATTAAATACAAAAGGCACAATGCCGACCTAAGTACAAGAGGACTAACTCTTCTTACTCTCTATGTTTTGAACCTTTCCTGTGAGACCAGTTTTAGATTCCGATGCTTCACTTCAGGTATACTGTATCCCTTGGACCTTCTTATTGACGATGAAACACAGAAATTGCATCGGAATTAAATACAAAAGGCACAATGCCGACTTCAATACAAGAGGACTGACTCTTCCTTTATTCTATGATTTGTGCCTTTCCTGTGAGACCAGTTTCAGATATCGATGCTTCACTTCAGGTTTACTGTATCCCTTGGACTTTCTTATTGACAATGAAACACAGAAATTGCATGGGAATAAAATACAAAAGTCACAATGCCGACTTAAGTACAAGAAGACAGTGTCTTCTTACTGTCTATGTTTTGAACCATTCCAGTGAGACCAGTTTTAGATTCCGATGCTTCGCTTCAGGTTTACTGCATCCCTTGGACCTTCTTATTATCGATGAAACACAGAAATTAAATCGGAATTAAATATAAAACGCACAATTCCGACTTAAGTACAAGAAGACTGATTCTTCTTACTGTCTATGTTTTGCACCTTTCCTGTGAGACCAGTTTTAGATTCCGATGCTTCACTTCAGGCTTACTGTATCCCTTGGACCTTCATATTGACGATGAGACACAGAAATGGCATCGGAATTAAATACAAAAGGCACAATGCCGACGGAAGTACAAGAGGACTGACTCTTCTTACTGTCAATGCTTTGAACCTTTCCTGTGAGACCAGTTTTGGATTCGGATGCTTTACTTCTGGTATACTGTATCCTTTCTACCTTCTTATTGACGAGGAAACACAGAAATTGCATCGGAATTAAATACAAAAGGCACAATGCCTTCTTACGTAAAAGAAGACTGACTCTTCTTACTGTCTATGTTTTGAACCTTTTCTGTGAGACCAGTTTTTGATTCCGATGCTTCACTTCAGGTTTACTGTATCCATTGAACCTTTTTATTGACGATGATACACAGAAATTGCATCGGAATTAAGTACAAAATGCACAATGACGACATAAGTATAATACGACTGACTCTTCTTACTGTCTATGTTTTGAACCATTCCTGTGAGACCAGTTTTAGATTCTGTTGCTTCACTTCAGGTTTACTGTATCCCTTGGACATTCTTATTGCCTATGAAGCACAGATATTGCATCGGAATTAAATACAAAAGGCACAATCCCGACTTAAGCACATGAAGACTGACTCTTCTTACTGTCTATGTTTTGAACCATTACTGTGAGACCAGTTTTAGATTCCGATGCTTCACTTCAGGTTTACTGTATCCCTTGGACCTTATTATTGACGATAAAACACAGAAAATGCATTGGATTAAATACAAAATGCATAATGCAGACTTAAGTACAGGAAGACTGTCTCTTCTTACTGTCTGTGCTTTGAACCTTTCCTGTGAGACCAGTTTTAAATTCCGATGCTTCACTCCAGGTTTACTGTCTCCCTTGGACTTTCTTATTGAGGATGAACTACAGAAATTGCATCAGAGTTAAGTACAAAAGGCACAATGCCGACCTAAGTACAAGAGGACTGACTCTTCTTACTCTCTATGTTTTGAACCGTTCCTGTGAGACCAGTTTTAGATTCCGATGCTTCACTTCAGGTTTACTGTATCACATGCACCTTCTTATTGAGGATAAAACACAGGAATTGCATCGGAATTAAACACAAAGAGCACAATGCCTACTTAAGTAAAAGAAGACTGACTCTTCTTACTGTCTATGCTTTCAACTTCTCCTGTGAGACAAGTTTTGGTTTCCGATGCCTCACTTCAGGTTTACTGTTTCCCGTGGAATTTCTTATTCACGATGAAACACAGAAATTGCATCGGAATTAAATACAAAAAGCACAATGCCGACTTGAGTACAAGAAGACTAACTCTTCTTACTGTCTATGGTTTGAACCTTTCCTGTGAGACCAGTTTTAGAACACGTTTCTTCATTTCGGGTTTACTGTATCCCTAAACCTTCTTATTGACGATGAACCACAGAAATTGCATCGGAATGAAATACAAAAGCCTCAATGCTGACATAAGTACAAGGAGACTGACTCTTCTTACTGTCGATGCTTTGAACCATTCCTGTGAGATCAGTTTTAGATTCCAATGCTTCCCTTCAGGTTTACTGTATCCCTTGAACGTTTTTATAGTCGAAAAAACACAGAAATTGCATCAGAATTAAATACAAAACGCACAATGCCGACTTAAGTACAAGAAGACTGACTCTTCTTACAGTCTATGCCTTGAACCTTTCCTGTGACACCAGTTTTTGATTCCGATGCTTCACTTCAGGTTTGCTGTATCCCTTGGACCTTCTTACTGACGATGAAACACAGAAATTGCATCGGAATTAAATACAAATCGCACGATGCTAACTTAAGTACACGAAGACTGACTCTTCTTACTGTTTATGTTTGAACCTTTCCCGTGAGACCAGTTTTAGATCCCGATGCTTCACTTCAGGTTTACTGTATCCCTTGAACCGTCGTATTGAAGATGAAACACAGAAATTGCATCCCAAGTTACTACAAAAGGCACAATGCCGCCTAAACTACAAGAAGACTAACTTCTCTTACTGTCTATGTTTTGAACCTTTCCTGTGAGACCAGTTTTAGATTCCGAAATTTCACTTCAGGTTTACTGTATCCCTTGGACCTTCTTATTGACGATGTAACACAGAAATTGCATCGGAAATAAATACAAAAGGCACAATGCCGACTTCAATACAAGAGGACTGACTCTTCCTTTATTCTATGATTTGTGCCTTTCCTGTGAGACCAGTTTCAGATATCGATGCTTCACTTCAGGTCTACTGTATCCCCTGGACTTTCTTATTGACGATGAAACACAGAAATTGCATGGGAATAAAATACAAAAGTCACAATGAGGACTTAAGTACAAGAAGACAGAGTCTTCTTACTGTCTATGTTTTGAACCTTTCAAGTGAGACCAGTTTTAGATTCCGATGCTTCACTTCAGGTTTACTGCATCCCTTGGACCTTCTCATTGACGATGAAACACAGAAATAAAATCGGAATTAAGTATAAGACGCACAATTCCGACATAAGTACAAGAAGACTGACTCTTCTTACTGTCTATGTTTTGCACCTTTCCTGTGAGACCAGTTTTAGATTCCGTTGCATCACTTCAGGTTTACTGTACTCCTTGGACCTTCTTATTGACGATGACACACAGCAAATGCACCGGAATTAAATACAAAAGGCACAATGCCGACTTAAATACAAGAGGTCTGACTCCTCTTTCATTGTATGATTTGAGCCTCTCCTGTGAGTCCAGATTTAGATATCGATGCTTCACTTCGGGTTTACTGTATCCCTTGGACCTTCTTATTGACGATGAAACACAGAAATTGTATCGGAATTAAATTCAAAAGGCACAATGCCGACGTAAGTACAAGAAGACTGACTCTTCTTACTGTCTATTTTTTGAACCCTTCCTGTGAGACCAGTTTTACATTCCGAAGCTTCATTTCAGGTTTACTGTATCCCTTGGACCTTCTTAGCGATAATGAGACACAGAAATTGCATACAAATTAAATACAAAAGGCATAATGCCGACCTAAGTACAAGAGGACTGACTCTTCTTACTGTAAATGTTTTGAACCTTTCCTGTGAGACCAGTTTTAGATTCCGATGCTTCACTTCAGGTATACTGTATCCCTTGTACCTTCCTATTGACAAAGAAACAACGAAATTGCATCGGAATTAAATTCAAAAGGCACAATGCCGACTTAAATACAAGAGGTCTGACTCTTCGTTCATTCTATGATTTGAGCCTCTCCTGTGAGACCAGATATCGATATCGATGCTTCACTTCAGGTTTACTGTATCCCGTGGACTTCCTTATTCACGATGAAACACAGATATTGCATCGGAATTAAACACAAAAGCACAATACCGACTTGAGTACGAGAAGGCTGACTTTTCTTACTGTCTATGTTTTGAACCTTTCCTGTGAGACCTGTTTTAGAACCGAATGCTTCACTTCAGGTTTACTGTATCCCTTGGACCTTCGTATTGCCGAAGAAACACAGAAATTGTATCGGAAATAAATTCAAAAGGCACAATGCAGACCCAAGTAAAAGAAGACAGACTCATCTTACTGCCTATGTTTTGAACCTTTCCTGTGAGACCAGTTTTAGAACCGAATGCTTCACTTCAGGTTTACTGTATCCCTTGGACCTTCGTATTGACGATGAGACACAGAAATTGCATCGGATTTAAATACAAAAGGCACAATGGCGATGTAAGTACAAGAGGACTGACTCTTCTTTCATTTTATGATTAGAGCCTTTCCTGTGAGACCAGATTTAGATATCGATGCTTCGATTCAGGTTTACTGTATCCCTTGGACCTTCTTATTGACGAAGAGACACAGAAATTGCAACGGAATTAAATTCAAAATGCACAATGCCGATGTAAGTACAAGAGGACTGACTCTTCTTACTGTCTATGTTTTGATCCTTTCCTGTGAGACCAGTTTTAGATTCCGATGCTTCACTTCAGGTTTACTGTATCCCTTGGTCCTCCTTATTGACGATGAAACACAGAAATTGCATCGGAACTAAGTACAAAAGGCACAATGCCGACATAAATACAAGAGGACTGACTCTTCTTTCACTCTATGATTAGAGCCTTTCCTGTGAGTCCAGATTTAGATATCGATGCTTCACCTCAGGTTTACTGTATCTCTTGGACCTTCTTGTAGACGGTGAAACACAGAAATTGCATCGGAATTAAATACAAAAGGCACAATGCCGACTTAAGTACAAGAAGACTGACTCTTCTTACTGTCTACGATTTGAACCTTACTTGTGAGACCCGTTTTAGATATTGATACTTCACTTCAGGTTTACTGTATACCTTGAACTCTCATATTGACGAAGAAACACAGAAATTGCATCGGAATTAATATTAAATGGCACAATGCAGATTTAAGTAAAAGAAGTCTGACTCATCTTACTGTCTATGTCTTGAAACTTTCCTGTGAGACCAGTTTTAGATATTGATGCTTCACTTCACGTTTACTGTATCTATTGGACCTTCTTACGGACGGCGAAACACAGATATTGCATCGGAATTAAATACGAAAGGCACAATGCCGACTTAAGTACAAGACGACTGACTCTTCTTACTGTCTATGTTTTGAACCTTACTTGTGGGATCAGTTTTAGATATTGATGCTTCACTTCAGGTTTACTGTATACCTTGAACCTTCTTACTGACGAAAAAACACAGAAATTGCATCGGAATTAATATTAAATGGCACAATGCAGACTTAAGTAAAAGAAGACTGACTCTTCTCACTGTCTATGTTTTGACCCTTTCCTGTGAGAACAGTTTTACATTCCGAAGCTTCACTTCAGGTTTCCTGTATCCCTTGGACCTTCTTATTGAAAATGAAACACAGAAATTGCATCCGAACTAAATACAAAAGGCACAATGCCGACCTAAGTACAAGAGGACTGACTCTTCTTACTGTGAATGTTTTGAACCTTTCCTGTGATACCAGTTTTAGATTCCGATCCTTCACTTCAGGTATACTGTATCCCTTGTACCTTCCTATTGACAAAGAAACATAGAAATTGCATCGGAATTAAATACAAAAGGCACAATGCCTACTTACATAAAAGAAGACTGACTCTTCCTACTGTCTTTGTTTTTAAATTTCCTGTGAAACCAGTTTTAGATTCCGATTCTTCACTTCAGGTTTACTGTGTCCCTTAGACCTTCTTATTGACGATGAAACACAGAAATTGCATCGGAATTAAATACGAAAGGCACAAGGCCGACTTAAGCACAAGAGGACTGACTCTCCTTACTGCCAATGTTCTGAACCTTTCCTGTGAGATCAGTTTTAGATTCCGATGCTTCACTTCAGGTTTACTGTATCCCTTGGACCATTTTATTGACGATAAAACACAGAAATTGCATAGGAATTAAATACAAAAGGCACAATGCCGACTTAAGTACAGGTAGACTGACTCTTCTTATTGTCTATGTTTTGAACCTTTTCTGTGAGACCAGTTTAAGATATCGATGCTTCACTTCAGGTTTACTGTTTACCTTAAACATTCTTATTGACGAAGAAACACAGAAATTGCATCGGAATTAAATTCAATAGGCACAATGCAGACTTAAGTACAAGAAAACTGACTTCTCTTACTGTCTATGATTTGAACCTTTCCTGTGTGACCAGTTTTAGATTCCGATGCTTCACTTCAGGTTTACTGTCTCCCTTGGACCTTCTTATTGACGAATAAACACAGAAATTACATCGGAATTAAATACATAAGGCACAATGCCGACTTCAGTACAGGAAGACTGACTCTTCTTACCGTCTATGTCTTGAGCCTTTCCTGTGAGACCAGTTTTAGATATCGATGCTTCACTTTAGGTTTACTGTTTACCTTGAACCTTCTTATTGACGAAGAAACACAGAAATTGCATCGAAATTTAACTCAAAAGGCACAATGCAGACTTAAGTAAATGAAGACTGACTCATCTTACTGTCTATGCCTTGAACCTTTCCTGTGAGACCAGTTTTAGAAAAGGATGCTTAACTTCAGGTTTACTGTATACCTTGGACCTTCGTATTGACGATGAAACAATGAAATTGCATCGGAATGAAACACAAAAGGCACAATGCCGACGTAAGTACAAGAAGACTGACTCTTCTTACTGTCTATGTTTTGAACTTTTCCTGTGAGACCAGTTTTGGATTCCGTTGCTTCAATTCAGGTTTACTGTATCCCTTGGACCTTCTTATTGACGATGAAACACATAAATTGCATCGGAATTAAATACAAAAGGCACAATGCCTACTTAAGTAAAAGAAGACTGACTCTTCTTACTGTCTATGCTTTGAACCTTTCCTGTGAGACCAGTTTTTGATTCCGATGCTATACTTCAGGTTCACTGTTTCCCGTGTAAATTCTTATTCACGATGAAACACAGAAATTGCATCGGAATTAAATACAAAACTCACAATGCCGACTTCAGTACAAGAAGACTGACTCTTCTTACTGTCTATGGTTCGAACCTTTCCTGTGAGACCAGTTTTAGAGCCCGTTTCTTCACTTCGGGTTTACTGTATTCCTTGGCCTTCTTATTGACGATGATACACATAAATTGCATCGGATTGAAATACATAAGCCACAATGCTGACTTAAGTACAAGAAGACTGACTCCTCTTACTGTCTATGCTTTGAACCTTTCCTGTGAGACCAGTTTTTGATTCCGAAGCTTCACTTCAGGTTTACTGTATCCCTTGGACCTTCTTATTGACGATGAAACACAGAAATTGCACCGGAATTAAATACAAAATGCACATTGCCGACATAAGTACAGGAAGACTGATTCTTCCTACTGCCTATTTTTGAACCTTTCCTGTGAGACCAGTTTTAGATTCCGATGCTTCACTTCGGTTTTACTGTATTCCTTGGAACTTATTATTGACGATAAAACACAGAAATTGAATCGGAATTAAATATAAAACGCACAATGCCGACGTAAGTACAAGAAGACTGACTCTTCTTACTGTCTATATTTTGAACCTTTTCTGTGAGACCAGTTTTACATTCCGAAGTTTCACTTCAGGTTTACTGTATCCCTTGGTCCTCCTTATTGACGATGAAACACAGAAATTGCATCGGAACTAAGTACAAAAGGCACAATGCCGACATAAATACAAGAGGACTGACTCTTCTTTCATTCTATGATTAGAGCCTTTCCTGTGAGTCCAGATTTAGATATCGATGCTTCACCTCAGGTTTACTGTATCTCTTGGACCTTCTTGTAGACGGTGAAACACAGAAATTGCATCGGAATTAAATACAAAAGGCACAATGCCGACTTAAGTACAAGAAGACTGACTCTTCTTACTGTCTACGATTTGAACCTTACTTGTGAGACCCGTTTTAGATATTGATACTTCACTTCAGGTTTACTGTATACCTTGAACTCTCATATTGACGAAGAAACACAGAAATTGCATCGGAATTAATATTAAATGGCACAATGCAGATTTAAGTAAAAGAAGTCTGACTCATCTTACTGTCTATGTCTTGAAACTTTCCTGTGAGACCAGTTTTAGATATTGATGCTTCACTTCACGTTTACTGTATCTATTGGACCTTCTTACGGACGGCGAAACACAGATATTGCATCGGAATTAAATACGAAAGGCACAATGCCGACTTAAGTACAAGACGACTGACTCTTCTTACTGTCTATGTTTTGAACCTTACTTGTGGGATCAGTTTTAGATATTGATGCTTCACTTCAGGTTTACTGTATACCTTGAACCTTCTTACTGACGAAAAAACACAGAAATTGCATCGGAATTAATATTAAATGGCACAATGCAGACTTAAGTAAAAGAAGACTGACTCTTCTCACTGTCTATGTTTTGACCCTTTCCTGTGAGAACAGTTTTACATTCCGAAGCTTCACTTCAGGTTTCCTGTATCCCTTGGACCTTCTTATTGAAAATGAAACACAGAAATTGCATCCGAACTAAATACAAAAGGCACAATGCCGACCTAAGTACAAGAGGACTGACTCTTCTTACTGTGAATGCTTTGAACCTTTCCTGTGATACCAGTTTTAGATTCCGATCCTTCACTTCAGGTATACTGTATCCCTTGTACCTTCCTATTGACAAAGAAACATAGAAATTGCATCGGAATTAAATACAAAAGGCACAATGCCTACTTACGTAAAAGAAGACTGACTCTTCCTACTGTCTTTGTTTTTAAATTTCCTGTGAAACCAGTTTTAGATTCCGATTCTTCACTTCAGGTTTACTGTGTCCCTTAGACCTTCTTATTGACGATGAAACACAGAAATTGCATCGGAATTAAATACAAAAGGCACAAGGCCGACTTAAGCACGAGAGGACTGACTCTCCTTACTGCCAATGTTCTGAACCTTTCCTGTGAGATCAGTTTTAGATTCCGATGCTTCACTTCAGGTTTACTGTATCCCTTGGACCATTTTATTGACGATAAAACACAGAAATTGCATAGGAATTAAATACAAAAGGCACAATGCCGACTTAAGTACAGGTAGACTGACTCTTCTTATTGTCTATGTTTTGAACCTTTTCTGTGAGACCAGTTTAAGATATCGATGCTTCACTTCAGGTTTACTGTTTACCTTAAACATTCTTATTGACGAAGAAACACAGAAATTGCATCGGAATTAAATTCAATAGGCACAATGCAGACTTAAGTACAAGAAAACTGACTTCTCTTACTGTCTATGATTTGAACCTTTCCTGTGTGACCAGTTTTAGATTCCGATGCTTCACTTCAGGTTTACTGTCTCCCTTGGACCTTCTTATTGACGAATAAACACAGAAATTGCATCGGAATTAAATACATAAGGCACAATGCCGACTTCAGTACAGGAAGACTGACTCTTCTTACCGTCTATGTCTTGAGCCTTTCCTGTGAGACCAGTTTTAGATATCGATGCTTCACTTTAGGTTTACTGTTTACCTTGAACCTTCTTATTGACGAAGAAACACAGAAATTGCATCGAAATTTAACTCAAAAGGCACAATGCAGACTTAAGTAAATGAAGACTGACTCATCTTACTGTCTATGCCTTGAACCTTTCCTGTGAGACCAGTTTTAGAAAAGGATGCTTAACTTCAGGTTTACTGTATACCTTGGACCTTCGTATTGACGATGAAACAATGAAATTGCATCGGAATGAAACACAAAAGGCACAATGCCGACGTAAGTACATGAAGACTGACTCTTCTTACTGTCTATGTTTTGAACTTTTCCTGTGAGACCAGTTTTGGATTCCGTTGCTTCAATTCAGGTTTACTGTATCCCTTGGACCTTCTTATTGACGATGAAACACAGAAATTGCATCGGAATTAAATACAAAAGGCACAATGCCTACTTAAGTAAAAGAAGACTGACTCTTCTTACTGTCTATGCTTTGAACCTTTCCTGTGAGACCAGTTTTTGATTCCGATGCTATACTTCAGGTTCACTGTTTCCCGTGTAAATTCTTATTCACGATGAAACACAGAAATTGCATCGGAATTAAATACAAAACTCACAATGCCGACTTCAGTACAATAAGACTGACTCTTCTTACTGTCTATGGTTCGAACCTTTCCTGTGAGACCAGTTTTAGAGCCCGTTTCTTCACTTCGGGTTTACTGTATTCCTTGGCCTTCTTATTGACGATGATACACATAAATTGCATCGGATTGAAATACATAAGCCACAATGCTGACTTAAGTACAAGAAGACTGACTCCTCTTACTGTCTATGCTTTGAACCTTTCCTGTGAGACCAGTTTTTGATTCCGAAGCTTCACTTCAGGTTTACTGTATCCCTTGGACCTTCTTATTGACGATGAAACACAGAAATTGCACCGGAATTAAATACAAAATGCACATTGCCGACATAAGTACAGGAAGACTGATTCTTCCTACTGCCTATTTTTGAACCTTTCCTGTGAGACCAGTTTTAGATTCCGATGCTTCACTTCGGTTTTACTGTATTCCTTGGAACTTATTATTGACGATAAAACACAGAAATTGAATCGGAATTAAATATAAAACGCACAATGCCGACGTAAGTACAAGAAGACTGACTCTTCTTACTGTCTATATTTTGAACCTTTTCTGTGAGACCAGTTTTACATTCCGAAGTTTCACTTCAGGTTTACTGTATCCCTTGGACCTTCTTATTGACAATGAAACACAGAAATTGCATCAGAATTAAATACAAAAGGCACTTTGCCGACCCAAGTACAAGAGGACTGACTCTTCTTACCGTGAATGCTTTGAACCTTTCCTGTGAGAACAGTTTTAGATTCCGATGCTTCACTTAAGGTATACTGTAGCCCTTGTACCTTCTTATTGACGATGAAACACAGACGTTGCACCGGAATTAAATACAAATGGCACAATGCCGCCTTAAGCACAAGAAGACTGACTTTTCTTACTGTCTATGTTTAGAACCTTTCCTGTTGGACCGGTTGTAGATTCCGATGCTTCACTTCAGGTTTTGTGTATTCCTTGGACCTTCTTATTGACGATGAAACACAGGAAATGCATCGGAATTAAATATAAAAGGCACAATGCCGACTTAAGTACAGGAAGACTGACTCTTGTTACTGCCTATGTTTTCAACCTTTCCTGTGAGACCAGTTTTAGGTATCGATGCTTCACTTCAGGTTTACTGTATCCTTTTACCTTCTTATTGGCGAAGTAACACAGAAATTGCATCTGAATTGAATTCAAAAGGCACAATGCCGACTTAAGTACAAGAAGACTGACTCTTCATACTGTCTATGTTTTGAACCGTTCCGGGGAGACCACTTTATGATTCCGATGCTTCACTTCAGGTTTACTGTATCCCTTGCACCTTCTTGTTGACGATGAAACACAGAAATTGCATCGCAATTAAATACAAAACGCACAATGACGACTTAAGTAAAAGAAGACTGACTCATCTTACTGTCTATGCCTTGAACCTTTCCTGTGAGACCAGTTTTAGATTCCGATGCTTCACATCTGGTTTACTGTATCCCGTGGACTTTCTTATTGACGATGAAACACAGACATTGCATCGGAATTAAATACAAAAGGCACAATGCCAACTTAAGTAGAAGAAGACTGACTCTTCTCACTGTCTATGTTTTGAACCTTTCCTGTGAGACCAGTTTTAGATTCCGATGCTTCACCTCAGGTTTACTGTACCCTTGGACCTTCTTACTGACTATGAAACACAGAAATAGCATCGGAATTAAATACAAAAGGCACAATGCCGACCTCAGTACAAGAGGACTGACTATTCTTACATTCTATGATTTGAGCCTTTCCTGTGAGACCAGTTTTAGATATCGATGCTTCACTTCAGGTTTACTGTATCCCTTGGACCTTCTTATTGACGATGAAACACAGAAATTGCAACGGAATTAAATACAAAAGGCGCAATGCCGACTTAAGTACAAGAATACTGACTCTCATTACTGTCTATGTTTTGAACCTATCCTGTGAGACCAGATTTAGATTCCGATGCTTCACTTCAGATTTACTGAATACCTTGGACCTTCTTTTTGACGATGAAACACAGAAATAGCATCGGAATTAAATACAAAAGGCACAATGACGACTTAAGTACAGAAAGACTGACTCTTCTTACTGTCTATGTTTTGAACCTTTCCTGTGAGACCAGTTTTAGATATCGATGCTTCACTTCTGTTTTACTGTTTTCCTTGGACCTTATTATTGACGATAAAACACAGAAATTGCATCGGAATTAAACACAAGACGCACAATGCCGACTTAAGTACAAGAAGACTGACTCTTCTTACTGCCTATGTTTTGAACCTTTGCTGTGAGACCAGTTTTAGATTCCGATGCTTAACTTCAGGTTTACTGTATCCCCTGGACCTTCTTATTGACGATGAAACACAGAAATTACATCGGAATTTAATACAAAAGGCACATTGCCCACATAAGTACAAGACGACTGACTCTTCTTACTGTCTATGTTTGAACCTTTCCTGTGAGACCAGTGTTCGATTCCGTTGGTTATCTTCAGGTTTACTGTATCCCTTGGACCTACTTTCTGACGATGAAACACAGAAACTGCATCGCAATTAAATACAAAAGGCACAATGCCGACTTGAGTACAAGAAGACGGACTCTTCTTACTGCCTATGGTTTGAACCTTTCCTGTGAGACCAGTTTTAGAGCCCGTTTCTTCACTTCGGGTTTACTGTATCCCTTGGCCTTCTTAGTGGCGATGACACACAGAAATTGCATCGGAATTAAATACAAAAGGCACAATGCCGACTTGAGTACAAGAAGACTGACTCTTCTTACCGTCTATGTTTTGAACCTTTCCTGTGAGGCCAGTTTTAGATTCCAATGCTTCACTTCAGGTTTACTGTATCCCTTGGACCTTCTTATTGACAATGAAACACAGAAATTGCATCAGAATTAAATTCAAAAGCCACAATGCCGACTTATGTACAAGAATGCTGACTCTTCTTACTACGTTTTGAACCTTCCCTGTGAGATCGGTTTTAGATTCCGATGCTTCAGGTTTACCGCATCCCTTGGACTTTCTTATTGACTAAGAAACACAGATATTGCTTCGGAATTGAATTCAAAAGGCATAATGCCGACTTACGTACAAGAAGACTGACTCTTCTTACTGTCTATGATTTGACCTTTCCTGTGAGACCAGTTTTATATTCCGATGCTTCACTTCAGGTTTACTGTATCCCCTGGACCTTCTTATTGACGATGAAACACAGAAATTGCATCGGAATTAAATACAAAATTCACATTGCCTACATAAGTACAAGACGACTGACTCTTCTTACTGTCTATGTTTGAACCTTTCCTGTGAGACCAGTGTTCGATTCCGTTGGTTCTCTTCAGGTTTACTGTATCCCTTGAACCTTCTTACTGACGCTGAAACACAGAAATTACGTCGGATTTCAATACAAAAGGCACAATGCCGACTTAAGTACAAGACGACTGACTCTTCTTACATTCTATGATTTGAGCCTTTCCCGTGAGACCAGTTTTGGATATCGATGCTTCACTTCACGTTTACTGTATCCCTTGGGCCTTCTTAAAGACGGTGAAACACAGAAATGGCATCGGTATTAAATGCAAAAGGCACAATGCCGACATAAGTACAAGAAGACAGACTCTTCTTACTATCTATGTTTTGAACCTTTCCTGTGTGACAAGTTTTAGATCCGATGCAGCACTTCGGGTTTACTGTATCGCTTGGACCTTCTTATTGACGATGAAACACAGAAATTTCATCGTAATTAATTACAAAAGGCACAATGCCGACTTAAGTACAAGAGGACTGACCCTTCTTACTGCCTATGTTTTGAACCTTTCCTGTGTGATCAGTTTTAGATTCCGATGCTTCGCTTCAGGTTTACTGTATCCCCTGGACCTACTTTCTGACCATGAAACACAGAAATTGCATCGGAATTAAATACAAAAGGCACAATGCCGACTTAAGTACAAGAAGGCTGACTCTTCTTACTGTCTATGTTTTGAACCTTACCTGTGAGACCAGTTTTACATATTGATGCTTCACTTCAGATTTACTGTATACCTTGAACCTTCTTATTGACGATGAATCACAGAAATTGCATCGGAATTAAATACAAAAGGCACAATGCCGAATTAGGTACAGGAAGACTGACTCTTCTTATTGTCTATGTTTTAACCTTTCCTGTGAGACCAGTTTTAGATATCGATTCTTCACTCCAGGTCTACTGTATTTTTTGGAACTTCTTATTGGCGAAGAAACACAGAAAGTGAATCGGAATTAAATATAAAACGCACAATGCCGACTTAAGTACAAGAAGACTGACTCTTCTTACTGTCTATGTTTTGAATCTTTCCTGTGAGACCGGTTTTGGTTTCCGATGCTTCACATCTGATTTACTGTATCCCTTGGACCTTCTTATTGACAACGATACACTGAAATTGCATCGGAATTAATTACAAAAGGCACAATGCCGACTTAAGTACAAGAACACTGACTCTTCTTACTGTCTATGTTTTGAACCTTTCTGTGAGACCAGTTTTAGATTCCGAATCTTCATTTCAGTTTTACTGTATCCCTTGGACCTTCATATTGACGATAAAACGCAGAAATTGCATCGATATTAAATACAAAACGAACAATGCCGACTCAAGTACAAGAAGACTGACTCTTCTTACTGTCTACGCTTTGAACCTTTCCTGTGACACCAGTTTTAGATTCCGATGCTTCACTTCAGGTTTTCTGTGTCTCTTGCACCATCTTATTGACGATGAAACACAGAAATTGCATCGGAATTAAATACAAAAGGCACAATGCCGACTTATGTACTAGAAGACTCACTCTTCTTACTGTCTATGTTATGAAACTTTCTGTGAGACCAGTTTCAGATTCCAATGCTTCACTTCAGGTTTTCTGTGTCCCTTCCACCTTCATATTGACGATGAGACACAGAAATTGCATCGGAATTAAATACAAAAGGCACAATCCCGACTTAAGAACAAGAAGACTGTCTCTTCTTACTATCTATGCTTTGAACCTTTCCTGTGAGACCAGTTTTAGATTCCGTTGCTTCACTTCAGGTTTACTGTATTCCTTGGACCTTCTTATTAACGATGAAACACAGAAAATGCATCGGAAATAAATATAAAAGGCACAATGCCGACTTTAGTACAGGAAGACTGACTCTTCTTACTGCCTATGTTTTCAACCTTTCCTGAGAGACCAGTTTTAGGTATCGATGCTTCACTTCAGGATTACTGTATCCTTGGACCTTCTTATTGGCGAAGTAACACAGAAATTGCATCTGAATTGAATTCAAAAGCACAATGCCGACTTAAGTACAAGAAGACCGACTCTTCATACTGTCTATGTTTTGAACCTTTCCGGGGAGACCATTTTATGATTCCGATGCTTCACTTCAGGTTTACTGTATGCCTTGCACCATCTTATTGACGATGAAACACAGAAATTGCATCGCAATTAAATACAAAACCTACAATGCCGACTTAAGTAAAAGAAGACTGACTCATCTTACTGTCTGTGCCTTGAACCTTTCCTGTGAGACATGTTTTAGATTCCGATGCTTCACATCTGGTTTACTGTATCCCGTGGATATTCTTATTGACGATGAAACACAGAAATTGCATCGGAATTAAATACAAAAGGCACAATGCCGACTTAAGTACAAGAAGACTGACTCTTCTCACTGTCTACGTTTTGAACCTTTCCTGTGGGACCAGATTTACATTCCGATGCTTCACTTCAGGTTTACTGCCTCGTGTGAACCTTCTTATTGACGATGAAACACAGAAATTGCGCCGGAATTAAATACAAAAGGCACAATGCCGACTTAAGTATAAGAGGACTGACTCTTCTTACATTTTATGATTTGAGCCTTTCCTGTGAGACCAGTTTTAGATATCGATGCTTCACTTCAGTTTTACTGTATTCCTTGGACCGTATTATTGACGATAAAACACAGTAATTGCATCGGAATTAAACACAAGACGCACAATGCCGACTTAAGTACAAGAAGACTGACTCTTCTTACTGTCTATGTTTTGAACCTTTCCTGTGAGACCAGTTTTAGATTACGATGCTCACTTCAGGTTTACCGTATCGCTTGGAGCTCCTTATTGACGATGAAACACAGATATTGCAACGGAATTAAATACAAAAGGCACAATGCCGACTTCAATACAAGAGGACTGACTCTTCTTTTATTCTATGATTTGAGCCTTTCCTGTGAGACCAGTTTTAGATTCCGATGCTTCACTTTAGGTTTACTGCATCCCTTCGACCTTCTTATTGACGATGAAACACAGAAATTGAATCGGAATTAAATATAAAACGCACAATTCCGACGTAAGTACAAGATGACTGACTCTTCTTACTGTCTTTGTTTTGAACCTTTCCTGTGTGCAAGATTTAGATCCGGTGCAGCACTTCGGGTTTACTGTATCGCTTGGACCTTCTTATTGACGATGAAACACAGAAATTGCATCGGAATTAAATACAAAAGGCACAATGCCGACTTAAGTACAAAAGGACAGACTCTTCTTATTGCCTATGTTTTGAACCTTTCCAGTGAGATCAGTTTTAGATTCCGATGCTTCACTTCAGGTCCACTGTATCCCTTGGACCTACTTTCTGACGATGAAACACAGAAATTGCATCGGAAGTAAATACAAAAGGCACAATGCCGATTCGAGGACAAGAAGACTGACTCTTCTTACTGTCTATGGTTTGAACCTTTCCTATGAGACCAGTTTTAGAGCCCGATTCTTCACATCGGGTTTACTGTATCCCTTGGCCTTCTTAGTGACGATGACACACAGAAATTGCATCGGAATTAAATACAAAAGGCACAATGCCGACTTAAGTATAAGAGGACTGACTCTTCTTACATTTTATGATTTGAGCCTTTCCTGTGAGACCAGTTTTAGATATCGATGCTTCACTTCAGTTTTACTGTATTCCTTGGACCGTATTATTGACGATAAAACACAGTAATTGCATCGGAATTAAACACAAGACGCACAATGCCGACTTAAGTACAAGAAGACTGACTCTTCTTACTGTCTATGTTTTGAACCTTTCCTGTGAGACCAGTTTTAGATTACGATGCTCACTTCAGGTTTACCGTATCGCTTGGAGCTCCTTATTGACGATGAAACACAGATATTGCAACGGAATTAAATACAAAAGGCACAATGCCGACTTCAATACAAGAGGACTGACTCTTCTTTTATTCTATGATTTGAGCCTTTCCTGTGAGACCAGTTTTAGATTCCGATGCTTCACTTTAGGTTTACTGCATCCCTTCGACCTTCTTATTGACGATGAAACACAGAAATTGAATCGGAATTAAATATAAAACGCACAATTCCGACGTAAGTACAAGATGACTGACTCTTCTTACTGTCTTTGTTTTGAACCTTTCCTGTGTGACAAGATTTAGATCCGGTGCAGCACTTCGGGTTTACTGTATCGCTTGGACCTTCTTATTGACGATGAAACACAGAAATTGCATCGGAATTAAATACAAAAGGCACAATGCCGACTTAAGTACAAGAAGGCTGACTCTTCTTACTGTCTATGTTTTGAACCTTACCTGTGAGACCAGTTTTACATATTGATGCTTCACTTCAGGTTTACTGTATACCTTGAACCTTCTTATTGACGATGAATCACAGAAATTGCATCGGAATTAAATACAAAAGGCACAATGCCGAATTAGGTACAGGAAGACTGACTCTTCTTATTGTCTATGTTTTAACCTTTCCTGTGAGACCAGTTTTAGATATCGATACTTCACTCCAGGTCTACTGTATTTTTTGGAACTTTTTATTGGCGAAGAAACACAGAAAGTGAATCGGAATTAAATATAAAACGCACAATGCCGACTTAAGTACAAGAAGACTGACTCTTCTTACTGTCTATGTTTTGAATCTTTCCTGTGAGACCGGTTTTGGTTTCCGATGCTTCACATCTGATTTACTGTATCCCTTGGACCTTCTTATTGACAACGATACACTGAAATTGCATCGGAATTAATTACAAAAGGCACAATGCCGACTTAAGTACAAGAACACTGACTCTTCTTACTGTCTATGTTTTGAACCTTTCTGTGAGACCAGTTTTAGATTCCGAATCTTCATTTCAGTTTTACTGTATCCCTTGGACCTTCATATTGACGATAAAACGCAGAAATTGCATCGATATTAAATACAAAACGAACAATGCCGACTCAAGTACAAGAAGACTGACTCTTCTTACTGTCTACGCTTTGAACCTTTCCTGTGACACCAGTTTTAGGTTCCGATGCTTCACTTCAGGTTTTCTGTGTCTCTTGCACCATCTTATTGACGATGAAACACAGAAATTGCATCGGAATTAAATACAAAAGGCACAATGCCGACTTATGTACTAGAAGACTCACTCTTCTTACTGTCTATGTTATGAAACTTTCTGTGAGACCAGTTTCAGATTCCAATGCTTCACTTCAGGTTTTCTGTGTCCCTTCCACCTTCATATTGACGATGAGACACAGAAATTGCATCGGAATTAAATACAAAAGGCACAATCCCGACTTAAGAACAAGAAGACTGTCTCTTCTTACTATCTATGCTTTGAACCTTTCCTGTGAGACCAGTTTTAGATTCCGTTGCTTCACTTCAGGTTTACTGTATTCCTTGGACCTTCTTATTAACGATGAAACACAGAAAATGCATCGGAAATAAATATAAAAGGCACTATGCCGACTTTAGTACAGGAAGACTGACTCTTCTTACTGCCTATGTTTTCAACCTTTCCTGTGAGACCAGTTTTAGGTATCGATGCTTCACTTCAGGACTACTGTATCCTTGGACCTTCTTATTGGCGAAGTAACACAGAAATTGCATCTGAATTGAATTCAAAAGCACAATGCCGACTTAAGTACAAGAAGACCGACTCTTCATACTGTCTATGTTTTGAACCTTTCCGGGGAGACCATTTTATGATTCCGATGCTTCACTTCAGGTTTACTGTATGCCTTGGACCTTCTTAATGACGATGAAACACAGAAATTGCATCGCAATTAAATACAAAACCTACAATGCCGACTTAAGTAAAAGAAGACTGACTCATCTTACTGTCTGTGCCTTGAACCTTTCCTGTGAGACCAGTTTTAGATTCCGATGCTTCACATCTGGTTTACTGTATCCCGTGGACCTTCTTATTGACGATGAAACACAGAAATTGCATCGGAATTAAATACAAAAGGCACAATGCCGACTTAAGTACAAGAAGACTGACTCTTCTCACTGACTACGTTTTGAACCTTTCCTGTGGGACCAGATTTAGATTCCGATGCTTCACTTCAGGTTTACTGCCTCGTGTGAACCTTCTTATTGACGATGAAACACAGAAATTGCGCCGGAATTAAATACAAAAGGCACAATGCCGACTTAAGTATAAGAGGACTGACTCTTCTTACATTTTATGATTTGAGCCTTTCCTGTGAGACCAGTTTTAGATATCGATGCTTCACTTCAGTTTTACTGTATTCCTTGGACCGTATTATTGACGATAAAACACAGTAATTGCATCGGAATTAAACACAAGACGCACAATGCCGACTTAAGTACAAGAAGACTGACTCTTCTTACTGTCTATGTTTTGAACCTTTCCTGTGAGACCAGTTTTAGATTACGATGCTCACTTCAGGTTTACCGTATCGCTTGGAGCTCCTTATTGACGATGAAACACAGATATTGCAACGGAATTAAATACAAAAGGAACAATGCCGACTTCAATACAAGAGGACTGACTCTTCTTTTATTCTATGATTTGAGCCTTTCCTGTGAGACCAGTTTTAGATTCCGATGCTTCACTTTAGGTTTACTGCATCCCTTCGACCTTCTTATTGACGATGAAACACAGAAATTGAATCGGAATTAAATATAAAACGCACAATTCCGACGTAAGTACAAGATGACTGACTCTTCTTACTGTCTTTGTTTTGAACCTTTCCTGTGTGACAAGATTTAGATCCGGTGCAGCACTTCGGGTTTACTGTATCGCTTGGACCTTCTTATTGACGATGAAACACAGAAATTGCATCGGAATTAAATACAAAAGGCACAATGCCGACTTAAGTACAAAAGGACAGACTCTTCTTATTGCCTATGTTTTGAACCTTTCCAGTGAGATCAGTTTTAGATTCCGATGCTTCACTTCAGGTTCACTGTATCCCTTGGACCTACTTTCTGACGATGAAACACAGAAATTGCATCGGAAGTAAATACAAAAGGCACAATGCCGATTCGAGGACAAGAAGACTGACTCTTCTTACTGTCTACGGTTTGAACCTTTCCTATGAGACCAGTTTTAGAGCCCGTTTCTTCACTTCGGGTTTACAGTATCCCTTGGCCTTCATAGTGACGATGACACACAGAAATTGCATCGGAAATAAATACAAAAGGCACAATGCCGACTTGAGTACAAGAAGACTGACTCTTCTTACTGCCTATGCTTTGAATCTTTCCTGTGGGATCAGTTTTAGATTCCGAAGCTTCACTTCAGGTTTACTGTATCCCCTGGACCTTCTTATTGACGATGAAACACAGATATTGCATCGGAATTAAATACAAAAGGCAAATTGCCTACATAAGTACGAGACGACTGACTCTTCTTACGGTCTATGTTCGAACCTTTCCTGTGAGACCAGTGTTCGATTCCGTTGGTTCTCTTCAGGTTTACTGTATCCCTTGGACCTTCTTACTGACGCTGAAACACAGAAACTACATCGGATTTAAATACAAAAGGAACAATGCCGACTTAAGTACAAGAAGACTGACTCTTCTTACTGTCTATGTTTTGAATCTTTCCTGTGAGACCAGTTTCAGATTCCGATGCTTCACTTCAGGTTTACTGTATCCCTTGAACCTATTTATTGACGATGATACACAGAAATTGCATCGCATTTAAATAGAAAAGGCACAATGCCGACTTAAGTACAAGATGACTGACTATTCTTACATTCTATTATTTAAGCCTTTCCTGTGAGACCAATTTCAGATATTGATTCTTCACTTCAGGTTTACTCTATGCCTTGGACTTTCTTATTGACGATGAGACACAGAAATTGCATCGGAATCAGGTACAAAATGCACAAGGCCGACTTAAGTACAAGAAGACTGACCCTTCTTACTGCCTATGTTTTGAACCTTGCCTGTGAAATCAGTTTTAGATTCCGATGCTTCACTACAGATTTACTGTATCCCTTGGCCTTCTTATTGACGATGAAACACAGAAATTGCACCGGAATTAAATACAAGAGACACAATGCCAACTTGAGTACAAGAAGACTGACTCTTCTTACTGTCTATGTTTTGAACCTTTCCTGTCAGATCAGTTTTAGGTATCGATGCTTCACTGCAGGTTTACTACGTCCTTTGGACCTTCTTATTGACGATGAAACACAGAAATTGCATCGGAATTAAATACAAAAGGCACAATGCCGACTTGTGCACTAGAAGACTAACTCTTATTACTGTCTATGTTTTGAACCTTTCCTGTGAGACCAGTTATAGAAGCCGAAGCTTCACTTTAGGTTTACTGTATCCCTTGGACCTTCTTTTTGACGATGAAACACAGAAATTGCATCGGAGTAAAATACAAATGGCACAATATAGGTTTAAGT
Organism: Schistocerca americana; assembly: GCF_021461395.2. NCBI lineage: Eukaryota > Metazoa > Arthropoda > Insecta > Orthoptera > Acrididae > Schistocerca > Schistocerca americana. The sequence continues at coordinate 68,034,272 of NC_060128.1, read as the reverse complement.
ACAAGAAGACTGACTCTTCTTACCGTCTATGTTTTGAACCTTTCCTGTGAGACCAGTTTTAGATTCCGATGCTTCACTTCAGGTTTACTGTATCCCTTGAACCTATTTATTGACGATGATACACAGAAATTGCATCGGAATTAAATACAAAATGCACAATGCCGACATAAGTACAAGACGACTGACACTTCTTACTGTCTATGTTTTGAACCTTTCCTGTGAGACCAGTTTTTGATTCCGATGCTTCACTTCAGGTTTACTGTATTTCTTGGACCTTGTTATTGACGATGAATGACAGAAATTGCATCGGAATTAAATACAAAAGGCACAATGCCGAATTAGGTACAGGAAGACTGACTCTTCTTACTGTCTATTATTTACCCTTTATTGTGAGACCAGTTTTAGATTCCGAAGCTTCACTTCAGGTTAACTGTATCCCTTGGACCTTCTTATTGACGATGAAACACAGAAAGTGAATCGGAATTGAATACAAAAGGCACAATGCCGACTTAAGCACAAGAAGACTGACTCTTCTTACTGTCTATGTTTTGAACCTTTCCTTTTGGACCGGTTGTAGATTCCGATGCTTCACTTCATGTTTACTGTATCCCTTGGACCTTTTTATTGACGATGAAACCTAGAAATTGCATCGGAATTAAATACAAAAGGCACAATGCAGACTTAAGTATAAGAATACTGACTCTTCTTACTGTCTATGTTTTGAACCTTTCCTGTGAGACCAGTTATAGATTCCGATGCTTCACTTCAGGTTTACTGCATCCCTTGGACCTTCCTATTGACGATGAAACACAGATATTGAATCGGAATTCAATATAAAACGCACAATTTCGACTTAAGTACAAGAAGACTGACTCTTCTTACTGTCTATGTTTTGAATCTTTCCTGTGAGACCGGTTTTGGATTCCGATGCTTCACATCTGATTTACTGTATCCCTTGGACCTTCTTATTGACAACGATACACTGAAATTGCATCGGAATTTATTACAAAAGGCACAATGCCGACTCAAGTACAAGAAGACTAACTCTTCTTACTGTCTATGTTTTGAACCTTTCTGTGAGACCAGTTTTAGATTCCGATGCTTCATTTCAGTTTTAGTGTATCCCTTGGACCGTCATATTGACGATAAAACGCAGTAATTGCATCGATATTAATTACAAAACGCACAATTCCGACTCAAGTACAAGAAGACTGACTCTTCTTACTGTCTACGCTTTGAACCTTTCCTGTGCCACCAGTTTTAGATTCCGATGCTTCACTTCAGGTTTTCTGTGTCTCTTGCAGCATCTTATTGACGATGAAACACAGAAATTGCATCGGAATTAAATACAAAAGGACAATGCCGACTTATGTACAAGAAGACTCATTCTTCTTACTGTCTATGTTTTGACACTTTCTGTGAGACCAGTTTCAGATTCCAACGCTTCACTTCTGATTTTCTGTGTCCCTTGCACCTTCATATTGACGATGAGACACAGAAATTGCATCGGAATTAAATACAAAAGGCACAATGCCGACTTAAGTACAAGAAGACTGACTCATCTTACTGTCTATGTTTTGAACCTTTCCTGTGAGACCAGTTGCAGATTCCGATGCTTCACTTCAGGCATACTGTATCCTTTGTACCTTTTTGTTGATGATGAAACACAGAGATTGCATCGGAATTAAATACAAAAGGCACAATGCCTACTTATGTAAAAGAAGACTGACTCTTCTTACTGTCTATGTTTTGAACGTTTCCTGTGAGACCAGTTTTAGATTCCGATGCTTCACTTCAGGTTTACTGTATCCCGTGGACTTTCTTATTGACGATGAAACACAGAAATTGCATCGGAATTAAATACAAAAGGCACAATGCCGACTTGGGTACTAGAAGACTGACTCTTATTACTGTCTGTTTTGAACCTTTCCTGTGAGACCAGTTTTAGAAGCCGATGCTTCACTTCAGGTTTACTGTATGCCTTGGACCTTCTTATCGACCATAAAACGAAGACATTGCATGGGAATTAAATACAAAAGGCACATTGCCGACTTAAGTACTAGATGACTGACTATTCTTACATTCTATTATTTGAGCCTTTCCTGTGAGACCAGTTTCAGATATTGCTGCTTCACTTCAGGTGTACTCTATGCCTTGGACCTTCTTATTGACGATGAGACACAGAAATTGCATCGGAATTAGGTACAAAATGCACAAGGCAGACTTAAGTACAAGAAGACTGACCCTTCTTACTGCCTATGTTTTGAACCTTTCCTGTGAAATCAGTTTTAGATTCCGATGCTACACTACAGGTTTACTGTATCCCTTGGACCTTCTTATTGACAATGAAACACAGAAATTGCATCGGAATTAAATACAAGAGACACAATGCCAACTTGAGTACAAGAAGACTGACTCTTCTTACTGTCTGTGTTTCGAACCTTTCCTGTCAGATCAGTTTTAGGTATCGATGCTTCACTGCAGGTTTACTGCGTCCTTTGGACCTTCTTATTGACGATGAAACACAGAAATTGCATCGGAATTAAATACAAAAGGCACAATGCCCACTTAAGTACAAGAAGACTGACTCTTCTTACTGTCTATGTTTTGAACCTTTTCTGTGAGACCAGTTTCAGATTCCGATGCTTCACTTCAGGCATACTGTATCCTTTGTACCTTTTTGTTGATGATGAAACACAGAAATTGCATCGGAATTAAATACAAAAGGCACAATGCCTACTTATGTAAAAGAAGACTGACTCTTTTTACTGTCTATGTTATGAACGTTTCCTGTGAGACTAGTTTTAGATTCAAATGCTTCACTTCAGGTATACTGGATCCCGTGGACTTTCTTATTGACGATGAAACACAGAAATTGCATCGTAATTAAATAAAAAACTCACAATGCCGACTTGAGTACAGGATCACTGACTCTTCTTACTGTCTATGTATTGAACCTATCCTGTGAGACCAGTTTTAGATATCGATGCTTCACTTCAGTTTTACTGTATACTTTGAACCTTCTTATTGACGACGAACCACAGAAATCGTATCGGAATTAAATTCAAAAGGCACAACCCAGACTTAAGTAAAAGAAGACTGACTCATCTTAATGTCTATGTTTGAACCCTTCCTGTGTTACCAGTTTTAGATTCCCATGCATCACTTCAGGTTTTCTGTTTCATGTGAATCTTCGTATTTACGATGAAACACAGAAATTGCATCGGAATTAAATACAAAAGGCACAATGCCGACTTAAGTACAAGAAGACTGACTTTTCTAACTGTCTATGTTTTGAACCTTTCCTGTGAGAGCAGTTTTAGATTTCGATGCTTCACTTCGGGTTTACTGTATCCGTTGGACCTTCTTACAGACGAAGATACACAGAAGTTGCATCGGAATTGAATTCAAAAGGCACAATGCCGACATAGGTACAAGAAGACTGACTCTCCTTACTGTCTATGTTTTGAACCTTTCCTCTGAGACCAAGTTTAGATTCCGATGCTTCACTGCAGGTTTACTGTATCCCTTGGACCTTCTTTTTGACGATGAAACATTGGAATTGCATCGGAATTAATAACGAAAGGCACAATTCCGACTTCAGTACAAGACGACTGACTCCACTTACTGTCTATGTTTTGAAGCTTTCCTGTGAGACCAGTTTTAGATATCGATGCTTCACTTCAGTTTTATTGTATCCCGTGGACCATCTTATTGACGATGAAACACAGAAATTGCATCGGAATTAGATACAAAAGACACAATGCCGACTTAAGTACAAGAAGACTGACCCTTCTTACTGTCTATTTTTGAGCCTTTACTGTTAGACCAGTTGTAGATTCTGATGCTTCTCTTCAGGTTTACTGTATCCCTTGGACCTTCTTAATGTCGATGAATCACAGAAATTGCATCGGAATTAAATACAAAAGGCACAGTGCCGACCTAAGTACAAGAAGACTGACTCTTCCTACTGTCTATGTTTTGAACCTCTCCTGTAGGACCAGTTTTAGATTCCGTTGCTTCACTTCAGGTTTACTGTATCACTTGGACCTTCTTCTTGACGATGAAACACAGAAATTGCATTGGAATTAAATACAAAAGGCACAATGCCGTCTTAAGTATAACAATACTGACTCTTCTTTCTCTCTATGTTTTGAACCCTTCCTGAGAGACCAGTTTTAGATTCCGATGCTTCACTGCAGGTTTACTGCATCCCGTGGACCTTCTTAGTGACGATGAAACACAGAAATTGCATCGGAATTGAATTCAAAAGGCACAATGCCGACATAGGTACAAGAAGACTGACTCTTCTTACTGTCTATGTTTTGAACCTTTCCTGTGGGACCAGTTATAGATCCGGATGCTTCACTTCGGGTTTACTGTATCCTTTGGACCTTCTTATTGATGATGAATCACAGAAATTGCATCGGAATCAAATACAAGAGGCACAATGCCGACTTAAGTACAAGAAGGCTGACTCTTCTTACTGTCTATGATTTGAACCTTTCCTGTGAGACCAGTTTTTGATATCGATTCTCCACTTCACGTTTACTGTATCTTTTGGACCTTCTTATTGACGATGAAACACAGAAATTGCTTTGGAAATAAATATAAAACCCACAATGCCGACTTAAGTACAAAAAGACTGACTCTTCTTACTGTCTACGTTTTGAACCTTTCCTGTGCGAAAAGTTTTAGGTATCGATGCTTCACTTCAGGTTTACTCTATCCCTTGCACCTTCTTATAGATGATGAAACACAGAATTTGCATCGGAATTAAGTACAAAATGCACAAGGCCGACTTAAGCGCAAGAGGTATGACTATCTTTACTGCCTATGATCTGAACCTTTCCTGTGAGATCAGTTTTAGATTCCGATGCTTCACTTTAGGTTTACTGTATCCCTTGGACCTCATTATTGACGATAAAACATGGAAATTGCATCGGATTAAATACAAAATGCATAATGCCGACTTAAGTACAAGAAAACTGCTTCCTCTTACTGTTTATGTCTTGAACCATTCCTGTGAGGCCAATTTTAGATTCCGATGCTTCACTTCTGGTTTACTGTATCGCTTGAACCTTCTTATTGACGATGAAATACAGAAATTGGATCGGAATTACATACAAAAGGCACAATGCCGCCTTAAGTAAAAGAAGACTGACTCTTCTTACTGTCTACGATTTGAACCTTTCCCGTGAGACCAGTTTTAGGTACCGATGATTCAGTTCATATTTACTATATCCGTTGGACATTCTTATTGACGAAGAAACACAAAATTGCATCGGAATTTAATTCAACAGGCACAATGCCGACCAAAGTACAAGAAAACTGAATCTTCTTATTGTGTATGCTTTGAACCTTTCCTTTGAGACCAGTTTTAGATTCCGATGCTTCACTTCATGTTTTCTGTGTCCCTTGCACCTTCATATTGACGATGAAACACAGAAAATGCATCGGAATTAATTACAAAAGGCACAATGCCGACTTAAGTACAGGAAGACTGACTCTTCTTACTGTCTATGCTATGAACCTCTCGTATGAGACCAGTTTTAGATTCCGAAGCTTCACTTCTGGTTTACTGTATCCCTTGGATCTTCATATTGACGATGAAACATCGAAGTTGCATCGGAATGAAATACAAAAAGCACAATGCCGACTTAAGTACAGGAAGAGAAACTCTTCTTACTGTCTATGTTTTGAACCTTTCCTATCAGACCAGTTTTAGATTCCGTTGCTTCAATTCAGGTTTACTGTAGCACTTGGACCTTCTTATTGACGATAAAACACAGAAATTGCATCGGAATTTAATACAAAAGGCACAATGCTGACTTAAGTAAAAGAAGACTGACTCTTCTTACTGTCTATGTTTTGAACCTTTCCCGTGAGACCAGTTTTAGATTCCAATGCTTCACTTCAGTTTTACTGTATCCCTTGGACCTTTATATTGACGATGAAACACAGAAATTGCATCGGAATTAAATACGCAACGCACAATGCCGACTCAAGTACAAGGAGACTGACTCTTCTAACTGTTTATGTTTGAACCTTTCCTGTGAGACCAATTTTAGATTCCGATGCTTCACTTCAGGTTTACTGTATCGCTTGAACCTTCCTATTGACGATGAAACACAGAAATTGCATCGCAAATAAATCCAAAACGCACAATGCCGACTTAAGTACAAGAAGACTGACTCTTCTTACTGTCTATGTTTTGAACCTTTCCTGTTAGACCAGTTTTAGATTCCGATGCTTCACTTCAGGTTTACTGTATCGCTTGGAAATTCTTATTGACGATGAAACACAGAAATTGCTACGGAATTAAATACAAAAGGCACAATGCCGACTTATGTGAAAGAATACTGACTCTTCTTACTGTCTATGTCTTGAACCTTTCCTGAGAGACTAGTTTTAGATTCCAATGCTTCACTTCATGTTTACTGTACTCCGTGGACCATCGTAGTCACGATGAAACACAGTAATTGCATCGGAATAAAATACAAAAGGCACAATGCCGACTTAAGTACAAGACGACTGACTCTTCTTATTGTCTATGTTTTGAACCTTTCCTGTGAGACCAGTTATAGATTGGGATGCTTCTCTTCAGGTTTACTGTATCCCCTTGGACCTTCTTATTGACGATGAAACACAGAAATTGCATCGGAATTAAATACAAAAGGCACAATGCCGACATATGTACAAGACGATTGACTCTTCTTACTGTCTATGATTTGAACCTTTCCTGTGAGACCAGTTTTAGATTTCGATGCCTCACTTCTGGTTTACTGTATCCATTGTACCTTCTTATTGACGATAAAACACAGATATTGCATCGGAATTAAATACAAACGCACAACGCCGACTTAAGTACAAGAAGACTGAATCTTCTTACTGTCTATGATTTGAACCTTTCCTGTGAGACCAGTTTTAGATTCCGATGCTTCACTTCAGGTTTACTGTATCCCGTAGACCTTCTCATTGACGATGAAACACAGAAATTGCTTTGGAATTAAATACAAAGGGCACAATGCCGACTTATGTACTGGAAGACTGAATCTTCTTACTGTCAATGTTTTGAACCCTTCCTGTGAGACCAGTATTGGATATCGATGCTTCACTTCAGGTTTACTGTATACCTTGAACCTTCTGATTGACGAAGAAACACAGAAATTGCATCGGAATTAAATTCAAAAGCCACTATGTCGACTTAAGTAAAAGAAGACTGACTCATCTTACTGTCTATGTCTTGAACGTTTCCTGTGAGACCAGTTTAAGGTTCCGATGGTTCCCTTAGGGTTTACTGCTTCCTGCGGACCTTCTTATTGACGATGAAACACAGAAATCGCATCGGAAAAAATTAATAAACGCAGAATGCCCACTTCAGTACAAGAAGACTGACTCTTCATACTGTCTATGATTTGAACCTTTCCTGTGTGACCAGTTTTAGAATCCGAAGCATCACTTCAGGTTTACTGTATCCCTTGGACCTTCGTATTGACGATGAAACACAGAAATTGCATCGGAATTAAGTACAAAAGGCACAATGCCGTCTCAAGTACAAGAAGACAGACTCTTCTTACTGTATATGCTTTGAAACTTTCCTTTCAGACCAGTTATAGATTCCGATGCTTCATTTCAGGTTTTCTGTGTCCCTTGCACCTTCATATTGACGATGAAACACCGAAATTGCATCGGAATTAAATACAAATGGAACAATGCCGACTTAAGTACAAGAAGACTGACTCTTCTTACTGTCTATGTTTTGAACGTTTCCTGTGAGACCAGGTTCAGATATCGATGCTTCACTTCATGTTTACTATATCCCTTGGACCTTCTTATTGACGATGAAGCACAGAAATTGCATCGGAATTAAATACAAAATGCACAATGCCGACTTAACTACAAGAAGACTGACTCTTCTTACTGTCTATGGTTTGAACCTTTCCTGTGAGACCAGTTTTAGATTCCGTTGCTTCACTTTAGGTTTACTGTATCACTTGGACCTTCTTATTGACGATGAAACACAGAAACAGCATCGGAATTAAATACAAAAGGCACAATGCCGACTTAAGTAAAAGAAGACTGACTCTTCTTACTGTCTATGTTTTGAACCTTTCCCGTGAGACCAGTTTTAGGTACCGATGATTCAGATCATATTTATTATATCCGTTGGACATTCTTATTGACGAAGAAACACAAAATTGCATCGGAATTGAATTCAAACGGCACAATGCCGACCAAAGTACAAGAAAACTGATTCGTCTTATTGTGTATGTTTTGAACCTTTCCTGTGAGACCAGTTTTGGATATCGATGCTTCACTTCAGGTTTACTGTATACCCTGAACTTTCTTATTGACGATGAAACACAGAAATTGCATCGGAATTAAATACAAAAGGCACAATGAAGACTTAAGTACAAGAAGACTGACTCATCGTACTGCCTATGTCTTGAACCTTTCCTGTGAGACCACTTTTAGATTCCGATGCTTCACTTCTGGTTTACTGTTTCCTGTGGGCCTTGTTACTGACGATGAAAAACAGAAATTGCATCGGAATTCAATACAAAACTCACAAAACCGACTTAAGTACAAGAAGATTGACACTTCTTACTGTCTATGTTTTGAACCTTTAGTGTGAGAGGAGTTTTAGAACCCGATGCTTCACTTCAGGTTTACTGTATCCCGTGGACCTTCTTACTGACGATGAAGCACAGAAATTGCATCGGAATTAAATACAAATAGCACAATGCCGACTTAAGTATGAGATGACTGACTCTTCTTACATTTCATGATTTGAGACTTTCCTGTGAGACCAGTTTTAGATACTGATGCTTCACTTCAGGTTTACTGTATCCCTTGGACCTTCTTATTGACGATGAAACACAGAAATTGCATCGAAATTAAATAAAAAAGGCATAATGCCGACTTAAGTACAAGAAGACTGACTCTTCTTACTGTCTATGTTTTGAACCTTTCCTGTGAGAGCAGTTTTAGATATCGATTCTTCACTTCAGGTTTACTGTATCCCTTGGACTTTCTTAATGACGATGAAACACAGAAATTTCATCGGAAATAAATATAAAAATCACAACACCGACATAAGTACAAAAAGACTGACTCTTCTTACTGTCTATGTTTTGAACCTTTCCTGTGAGACCAGTTTTAGTTTCCGATACTTCACTTCAGAATTACTGTATCCCTTGGACCTTCTTATTGACGATGAAACACAGAAATTGCGTCGTTACTAAATACAAAATGCACAAGCCCGACTTAAGCACAAGAGGAATGACTATTCTTACTGCCTATGATCTGAACCTTTCCTGTGAGATCAGTTTTAGTTATCGATGATTCAGTTCAGGTTTACTGTATCCCTTGGACCTTCTTGTTGACGATGAAACATATAAATTGCATCGGAATTAAATACAAAAGGCACAATGCCGACTTAAGTGAAAGAATACTGACTCTTCTTACCGTCTATGTTTTGAACCTTTCCTGAGAGACCAGTTTTAGATTCCAATGCTTCACTTCAGGTTTACTGTATCAAGTGGACCATCGTACTCACGATGAAACACAGATATTGCATCGGAATTAAATACAAAAGGCACAATGCCGACTTAAGTACAAGAAGACTGACTCTTCTTATTGTCTATGTTTTGAACCTTTCCTGTGAGACCAGTTATAGATCCGGATGCTTATCTTCAGGTTTACTGTATCCCTTGGACCTTCTTATTGACGATGAAACACAGAAATTGCATCGGACTTAAATACAATAGGCACAATGCCGACATAAGTACAAGACGACCGACTCTTCTTACTTTCTATGTTTTGAACCTTTCCTGTGAGACCAGTTTTAGATTTCGATGCCTCACTTCAGGTTTACTGTATCCATTGGACCTACTTATTGACGATAAACCACAGAAATTGCATACTAATTAAATACAAAACGCACAATGCCGACATAAGTGCAAGAAGACTGAGTCTCCTTACTGTCTATGTTTTGAACCTTTCCTGTGAGACCAGTATTAGATATCGATGCTTCACTTCAGATTTACTGTATACCTGGAACCTTCTTATTGACGAAGAAACAGAGAAATTGCATCGGAATTAATTTCAAAAGCCACTACGTCGACTTATGTAAAAGAAGACTGACTCATCTTACTGCCTATGTCTTGAACCTTTCCTGTGAGACCAGTTTAAGGTTCCGTTGCTTCCCTTCAGGTTTACCGCCTCCTGTGGACCTTCTTATTGACGATGAAAGACAGATATTGCATCGGAATTAAATACAAAACGCACAATGCCCACTCAAGTACAGGAAGACTGACTCTTCTTACTGTCTATGCTTTGAACCTCTCCTATGAGACCAGTTTTAGATTCCGAAGCGTCACTTCTGGTTTACTGTATCAATTGGATCCTCATATTGACGATGAAACATAGAAGTTGCATCGGAATTAAATACAAAAAGCACAATGCCGACTTAAGTACAGGATGACTGACTCTTCTTACTGTCTATGCTTTGAACCTTTCCTATGAGATCAGTTTTAGATTCCGAAGCTTCACTTCAGGTTTACTGTATCCCTTGAACCTACTTATTGACGATGAAACACAGAAATTGCATCGGAATTAAATACAAAAGGCACAATGCCGACTTAAGTACAAGAAGACTGACTCTTCTTACTGTCTAAGGTTTGAACTTTTCCCGAGAGACCAGTTTTAGATTCCGGTTATTCAGTTCATATTTACTATATCCGTTGGACATTCTTATTGACGAAGAAACACAGAAATTGCATCGGAATTGAATTTAAAAGGCACAATGCCGACCAGAGAACAAGAAAACTGACTCTTCTTATTGTGTATGTTTTGAACCTTTCCTGTGAGACCAGTTTTAGATTCCGATGTTTCACATCAGGTTTATTGTATCCCTTGGACCTTCTTATTGACGATGAAACACAGAAATTGCATCGCAATTAATTACAAAAGGAACAATGCCGACATAAGTACAAGAGGACTGACACTTCTTACTGTCTATGTTTTGAACCTTTCCTGTGAGACCAGTTTTAGATTCCAATGCTTCACTTCAATTTTACTGTATCCCTTGGACCTTTATATTGACGATGAAACACAGTAATTGCATCGGAATTAAATACAAAACGCACAATGCCGACTCAAGTACAAGAAGACTGACTCTTCTTACTGTCAATGCTTTGATCCTTTCCTGTGAGACCAGTTTTAGGTATCGATGTTTCACTTCAGGTGTACTGTATCCCTTGAACCTTCCTATTGACGAAGAAACACAGAAGTTGCATCGGAATTGAATTCAAAAAGCACAATTCCGACTTTAGTATAAGAAGACTGACTCTTCTTACTGTCTATGTTCTGAATCTTTCCTGTGAGATCAGTTATAGATTCCGATGCTTCACTTCAGGTTTACTGTAGCCCTTGCAACTTCTTATTGACGATGAAACACAGAAATTGCATCGGAATTAAATACAAAACGCACAATGCCGACTTAAGTATGACAGGACTGACTCTTCTTACATTTTATGATTTGAGCCTTTGCTGTGAGAGCAGTTTTAGATATCGATGCTTCACTTCAGGTATACTGTATCCCTTGGACCTTCTTATTGACGATGAAACACAGAAATTGCATGGGAGATAAATATAAAACACACAATGCCGACTTAAGTACGAGAAGACTAACTCGTCGTACTGTCTATGTTTAAACCTTTCCTGTGAGACCAGTTTCAGATTCCGATGCTTCACTTCAGGTTTACTGTATCCCTTGGACCTTCTTATTGACGATGAAACACAGAAATTGCAACGGAATTAAATACAAAACGCACAATGCCGACTTTAGTATAAGAAGACTGACTCTTCTTACTGTCTATGTTCTGAATCTTTCCTGTGAGATCAGCTATAGATTCCGATGCTTCACTTCAGGTTTACTGTAGCCCTTGCAACTTCTTATTGACGATGAAACACAGAAATTGCATCGGAATTAAATACAAAACGCACAATGCCGACTTAAGTATGACAGGACTGACTCTTCTTACATTTTATGATTTGAGCCTTTGCTGTGAGAGCAGTTTTAGATATCGATGCTTCACTTCAGGTATACTGTATCCCTTGGACCTTCTTATTGACGATGAAACACAGAAATTGCATAGGAGATAAATATAAAACACACAATGCCGACTTAAGTACAAGAAGACTAACTCGTCGTACTGTCTATGTTTAAACCTTTCCTGTGAGACCAGTTTCAGATTCCGATGCTTCACTTCATGTTTACTCTATCCCTTGGACCTTCTTATTGACGATGAAACACAGAAATTGCATCGGAATTAAATACAAAAGGTACAATGCCGACTTATGTAAAAGAAGACTGACTCTTCTTACTCTCTATGTTTTAACCTTTACTGAGAGACCAGTTTTAGATTCCGATACTTCACTTCATGTTTATTGTATACCGTGGACCGTCTTATTTACGATGAAACACAGAAATTGCAACGGAAATAAGTATAAAAGGCACAATGCCGACTTAAATGCAAGAAGACTGACTCGTCTTACTGTCTACTTTTGAACCTTCCCTGTGAGACCAGTTTCAGATTCCGATGCTTCACTTCAGGTTTTCTGTATCCCTTGGACCACCTTATTGACGATGAAACACAGAAAATGTATCGGAATTAAATACAAAATGCACAAGGCAGACTTAAGCACAAGAGAAATGACTATTCTTACTGCCTATGATCTGAACCTTTCCTGTGAGATCAGTTTTAGTTTCCGATGCTTCACTTCAGGTTTACTGTGTCGCTTGAACCTTCCTAATGACGATGAAACACAGAAATTGCATCGGAATTAAATACTAAAGGCACAATCCCGACATAAGTACAAGACGACTGACTCTTCTTACTGTCTATGTTTTGAACCTTTCCCGTGAGACCAGTTTTAGATTCCGATGCTTCACTTCAGGTTTACTGTATCCCTTGGACCTTCTTATTGACGATGAAACGCAGAAATTGCATCGGAATTCAATACAAAACGCACAATGCCGACTTAAGTACAAGGAGACTGACTCCTCTTACTGTCTATGTTTTGAACCTTTCCTGTGAGAATAGTTCTAGGTTCCCATGCTTCACTTCATGTTTACTGTATCCAGTAGACCTTCTTATTGACGATGAACTACAAAAATTGCATCGGAAATAAATACAAAACGCACAATGCCGAATTAAGTACAAGTGGACTAACTCTTCTTACATTCTATGATTTGAGCCATTCCTGTGAGACCAGTTTTAGATATCGATGCTTCACTTCAGGTTTACTGTATCCCTTAGACCTTTTTATTGAAGATGAAGCACAGAAATTGCATCGGAATTGAATTCAAAAGGCACAATGCCGACTTAAGTACAAGAAGACTGACTCTTCTTACTGTCTATGCTTTGAACCTTTCCTGTGAGACCAGTTTTAGATATCGATGCTTCACTTCAGGTTTACAGTATCGCTTGTACCTTCAAATTGACGATGACTCACAGAAATTGCATCGGAATTAAATACAAAAGGCACAATGCTGACTTAAGTACAAGAAGACTGACTCTTCTTACTGTTTATGATTTGAGCCTTTCCTGTGAGACCAGTTTTAAATTCCGATGCTTCACTTCAGGATTACTGTATCCCTTGGACCTTCTCATTGACGATGAAACACAGAAATTGCATCGGAATTAAATACAAAAGGCACAATGCCGAGTTATGTACAGCAATCTGACTCTTCTTACTGTCTATGCTTTGAACCTTTACTGTGAGACCAGTTTTAGGTATCGATGCTTCACTTCAGGTTTACTGTATCCCTTGGACTTTTTTATTGTCGAAGAAACAGAGAAATTGCATCGGAATTAAATACAACGGCACAATGCCAAATTGAGTACCTGAAGACTGACTCTTCTTACTGTCTATGTTTTGAAACCTTCCTGTGAGACCAGTTCTAGATTCCAATGCTTCACTTCAGGTTTACTGTATCCCGTGGACCTTTTTATTGACGATGGAACACAGAAATTGCATCGGAATTAAATACAAAAGGCACTATGCCGACTTAAGTACAACAGTACCTACTCTTCTTACATTCTATGATTTGAGCCTTTCCTGTGAGACCAGTTTTAGATATCGATCCTTCACTTCAGGGTTACTGTACCCCTTGGACCTTCTTATTGACGATGAAGCACAGAAATTGCATCAGTATTTAATACAAAAGGCACAATGTCGACCCAAGTACAAGAAGACTGATCTCTTCTTACTGTCTATGATTTGAGCCTTTCCTGTAAGACCAGTTTTAGATTCCGATGCCTCAATTCAGGATTACTGTATCCCTTGACCCTTCTTATTGACGACGAGACACAGAAATTGCATCGGAATTAAATACAAAAGACACAATGCCGACTTAAGTACAAAAAGACTGACTCTTCTTACTGTCTATGTTTTGAACCTTTCCTAAGAGACCAATTTCAGATTCCGATGCTTCACTTCAGGTTTTCTGTATCCCTTGGACCTTCTTGTTGACGAAGAAACACAGAAATTGCATCGGAATTAAATACAATAGTCACAACGTCGTCTTAAGTCGAAAAGTACTGACTCTTCTAAAATTCAATGATTTGAGCCTTTCCTGTGAGACCAGTTTTGGATATCGATGGTTCACTTCAGGTTTACTGTTGTATCCCTTGGACCTTCTTTTTGACGGTGAAACACAGAAATTGCATCGGAATTAAATACAACGGCACAATGCCAAATTGAGTACCTGAAGACTGACTCTTCTTACTTTCTATGTTTTGAAACTTTCCTGTGAGACCAGTTTTAGATCTGATGCTTCACTTCAGGTTTACTGTATCCCTTGGACCTTCATATTGACGATGAAACACAGAAATTGAATCGGAATTAAATACAAAACGCACAATGCCGACTTAAGTACAAGAAGACTGACTCTTCTTACTGTCTATGTTTTGAACTTTCCCTGTGAGACCACTTTAGATTCCGACGCTTCACTTCAGATTTACTGTATCCCTTGGACTTTCTTATTGACGATGAAACACAGATATTGCATCGCAATTAAATACAAAACGCACAATGCCGACTTAAGTACAAGAGGACTGTCGCTTCTTACTGTCTTATGTTTTGATCCTTTCCTGTGAGACCGGTTATACAACCCGATGCTTCACTTCAGGTTCACTGTATCCCTTGGACATTCTTATTGACGATGAAACACAGAAATTGCATTGCAATTAAATACAAAAGGCACAATGCCGAGTTATGTACAGGAAGACTGACTCTTCTTACTGTCTATGCTTTTAACCTTTCCTGTGAGACCAGTTTTAGATATCGATGCTTCACTTCAGGTTTACTGTATCCCGTGGACCTTCTTATTGCCGATGAAACACAGAAATTACATTGGAATTATATACAATAGGCACACTGCCGACTTAAGTACAAGATTACTGACACTTCTTACATTGTATGTTTTGAGCCTTTCCTGAGAGACCAACTTTAGATATCGATGCTTCACTTGAGGTTTACTCAATCCCTTAGACCTTTTTTTTGTAGATGAAGCACAGAAATTGCATCGGTAATAAATACAAAAGGCACAATGCCGACTTAAGTACAAGAAGACTGACTCTTCTTACTGTTTATGATTTGAGCCTTTCCTGTGAGACCAGTTTTAGATTCCGATGCTTCACTTCAGAATTACTGTATCCCTTGGACCTTCTTATTGACGATGAAACACAGAAATTGCATCTGAATTAAATACAACAGGCACAATGCCGTGGTATGTACAGGAATCTGACTCTTCTTAATGTCAATGCTTTGAACCTTTCCTGTGAGACCAGTTTTAAATTCCGAAGCTTCACTTCATGTTTTACTGTATCCCGTGGACCTTCTTATTGACGATGGAACACAGAAATTGCATCGGAATTAAATACAAAAGGCACTATGCCGACTTAAGTACAACAGTTCTGACACTTCTTAGATTCTATGATTTGAGCCTTTCCTGTGAGACCAGTTTTAGATATCGATCCTTCACTTCAGGGTTACTGTACCCCTTGGACCTTCTTATTGACGATGAAGCACAGAAATTGCATCAGAATTAAATACAAAAGGCACAATGTCGACCTAAGTACAAGAAGAATGATCTCTTCTTACTGTCTATGAATTGAGCCTTTCCTGTAAGACCAGTTTTAGATTCCGATGCCTCACTTCAGGATTACTGTATCCCTTGAACCTTCTTATTGCCGACGAGACTAAGAAATAGCATCGGAATTAAATACAAAAGTCGCAATGCCGACTTTAGTACAAGATGACTGACTCTTCTTACTGTCTATGTTTTGAACCTTTCCTGTGAGACCAGTTTTAGATTCCGATGCTTCACTTCAGGATTTCTGTATCCCTTGGACCTTCTTGTTGACGAAGAAACACAGAAATTGCATCGGAATTAAATATAATAGTCACAATGTCGTCTTAAGTCCAAGAGTACTGATTCTTCTAAAATTCTATGATTTGAGCCATTCCTGTGAGACCAGTTTTAGATATCGATGGTTCACTTCAGGTTTACTGTTGTATCCCTTGGACCTTCCTTTTGACGGTGAAACACAAAAATTGCATGGGAATTAAATACAAAAGGCACAATGCCGAATTGAGTACCAGAAGACTGACTCTTCTTACTGTCTATGTTTTGAACCATCCTGTGAGTCCAGTTTTAGATCTGATGCTTCACTTCAGGTTTACTATATCCCTTGGACCTTCTTATTGACGATGAAACACAGATATTGCATCGGAATTAAACACAAAATGTACAATGCCGACTTAAAAACAAGTAGTCAGACTCTTCTTACTGTCTACGATTTGAACCTTTCCTGTGAGACCAGGTTTAGATTCCTATGACTCACTTTAGGTTTACTGTATCCGTTGGACCATCATATTGACGATGAAATACAGAAATTGCATCGGATTTAAATACAAAACGCACAATGTAGACTTAAGTACAAGAAGACTGACTCTTCCTACTGTCTGTGTTTTGAACCTTCCCTGTGAGACAGCTTTAGATCCCGATGCTTCACTTCAGATTTACTGCATCCCTTGGACCTTCCTACTGACGTTGAAACACAGATATTGCATCGGAATTAAATACAAAACGCACAATGCCGAATTAAGAACAAATGGACTAACTCTTCTTACATTCTATGATTTGAGCCATTCCTGTGAGACCAGTTTTAAATATCGATACTTCCCTTCAGGTTTACTGTATCCCTTGGACCTTCTTATTTACGATGAAACACAGAAATTACATTGGAATTAAATACAAAAAGCACGCAGCCGACTTAAGTACAAGGGTACTGACTCTTCTTTCATTCTATGATTTGAGCCTTTCCTGTGAGACCAGTTTTAGATATCGATGCTTCACTTCAGGTTTACTGTATCCCTTAGACCTTTTTATTGAAGATGAAACACAGAAATTGCATCGGAATTAAATTCAAAAGGCACAATGTCGACATAAGTACAAGAAGACTGACTCTTCTTACTGTCTGTGCTTTGAACCTTTCCTGTGAGACCAGTTTTGGATTCCGATGCTTCACTTCAGGTTTACTGTATCCCTTGGACCTTCTTATTAACGATGAAACACAGAAATTGCATCGCAATTATATACAAAATGCACAATGCCGAGTTATGTACAGGAAGACTGACTCTTCTTACTGTCTATGTTTTGAACCTTTCCTGTGAGACCAGTTTTAGGTTCAGAAGCTTAACTTCAGGTTTACTGTATCTCGTGGACCTTCTTATTGACGATGAAACACAGAAATTGCATCGGAGATAAATACAAGAGGCACAATGCCGAGTCATGTACAGGAAGACTGACACTTCTTACTGTCTATGATTTGAACCTTTACTGTGAGACCAGTCTTAGATCTGATGCTTCACTTCAGGTTTGCTATATCCCTTGGACCTTCTTATTGACGATGAAACACAGATATTGCATCGGAATTAAATACAAAACGCACAATGCCGACTTAAGTACAAGAGGACTGACGCTTCTTACTGTCTATGTTTTGAACCTTTCCTGTGAGACCGGTTATAGAACCCGATGCTTCACTTCAGGTTCACTGTATCCCTTGGACCTTCTTATTGACGATGAAACACAGAAATTGCATCGGAGATAAATACAAGAGGCACAATGCCGAGTTATGTACAGGAAGACTGACTCTTCTTACTGTCTACGCTTTGAACCTTCCATGTGAGACCAGTTTTAGATATCGATGCTTCAGTTCAGGTTTACTGTATCCCGTCGACCTTCTTATTGCCGATGAAACACAGAAATTGCATCGGAATTAAATACAAAAGGCGCAATGCCGAGTTATGTACAGGAATCTGACTCTTTTTACTGTCAATGCTTTGAACCTTTCCTGTGAGACCAGTTTTAGGTATCGATGCTTCACTTCAGGTTTATTGTATCCCTTGGACCTTTTTATTTTCGAAGAAACACAGAAATTGCATCGGAATTAAATTCAAAAGGCACAATGCCGACTTAAGTGCAAGAAGACTGACTCTTCTTACTGTCTATGTTTTGAACCTTTCCTGTGAGACCAGTTTTAGATTCCGAAGCTTCACTTCAGGTTTACTGTATCCCGTAGACCTTCTTATTGACGATGAAACACAGAAATTAGATCGGAATTAAAATACAAAAGGCACAATGCCGATTTAAGTAGGAGAAGACTGACTCTTCTTACTGTCAATGATTTTAAACCTTCCTGTGAGACCAGTTCTAAATTCCGAAGCTTCACTTCAGGTTTACTGTATCCCGTGGACCTTCTTATTGACGATGGAACACAGAAATTGCATCGGAATTAAATACAAAAGGCACTATGCCGACTTAAGTACAACAGTACTGACACTTCTTACATTCTATGGTTTGAGCCTTTCCTGTGAGACCAGTTTTAGATATCGATCCTTCACTTTAGGGTTACTATACCCCTTGGACCTTCTTGTTGACGATGAAGCACAGAAATTGCATCAGAATTAAATACAAAAGGCACAATGTCGACCTATGTACAAGAAGACTGATCTCTTCTTACTATGAATTGAGCCTTTCCTGAAAGTCCAGTTTTAGTTTCCGATGCCTCACTTCAGGATTACTGTATCCCTTGAACCTTCTTACTGACGACGAGACACAGAAATTGCATCGGAATTAAATACAAAAGACACAATGCCGACTTAAGTACAAGATGACTGACTCTTCTTACTGTCTATGTTTTGAACCTTTCCTGTGAGACCAGTTTCAGATTCCGATGCTTCACTTCAGGTTTTCTGTATCCCTTGGACCTTCTTGTTGACGAAGAAACACAGAAATTGCATCGGAATTAAATACAATAGTCACAATGTCGTCTTAAGTCGAAGAGTACTGACTCTTCTAAAATTCTATGATTTGAGCCTTTCCTGTGAGACCAGTTTTAGATATCGATTGTTCACTTCAGTTTTACTGTGTTATCCCTTGGACCTTCTTTTTGACGATGAAACACAGATATTGCAACGGAATTAAATACAAAACGCACAATGCCGACGTAAGTACAAGAGGACTGACGCTTCTTACTGTCTATGTTTTGAACCTTTCCTGTGAGACAGGTTATAGAACCCGATGCTTCACTTCAGGTTCACTGTATCCCTTGGACCTTCTTATTGACGATGAAACACAGAAATTGCATCGGATTCAAATACAGGAGGCACAATAACGACTTCAGTAGAGAAACACTGATTCTTCTTACTGTCTATGTTTTGAACCTTTCCTGTGAGACCAGTTTTAGATAACGATGCTTCACTTCAGGTTTCGGTATCCATTGGACCTTCTTATTGACGATGAAACACAGAAATTGCATCGGAATTAAATACAAAAGGCACAATGTCGACTTAAGTACAAGAATACTGACACTTCTTACTGTCTATTTTTGAACCTTTCCTGTGAGACCAGTTTTAGATTCCGATGCTTCACTTCAGGTTTACTGTATCCCTTGGATCGTCTTATTGACGATGAAACACAGAAATTGCATCGGAATTAAATACGAAAGTCACAGTGCCGACCTAAGTACAAGAGGACTGACATGTCATAGTGTCTATGTTTTGAACCTTTCCTGTGAGACCAGTTTTAGAATCCGATGCTTCGCTTCAGGTTTACTGTATCCCGTGGACCTTCTTATTGCCGTTGAAACACAGAAATTGCATCGGAATTAAATACAAAACGCACAATGCCGAATTAAATACAAGTGAACTAACTCTTCTTACATTCTACGATTTGAGCCATTCCTGTGAGACTAGTTTTAACTATCGATACTTCACTTCAGGTTTACTGTATCCCTTGGACCTACTTATTTACGATGAAACACAGAAATTGCATCGGGATTAAATACAAAAGGAACAATGCCGACTTAAGTACAAGAAGAATGACTCTTCTTACTGTCTATGTTTTGAACCTTTCCTGTGAGACCAGTTTTAGATTCCGATGCTTCACTTCAGGTTTACTGTATCCCGTGGATCTTCTTATTGCCGATGAAACACAGAAATTGCATCGGAATTAAATACAAAACGCACAATGCCGAATTAAATACAAGTGGACTAACTCTTCTTACATTCTATGATTTGAGCCATTCCTGTGAGACTAGTTTTAACTATCGATACTTCACTTCAGGTTTACTGTATCCCTTGGACCTACTTATTTACGATGAAACACAGAAATTGCATCGGGATTAAATACAAAAGGAACAATGCCGACTTAAGTACAAGAAGACTGACTCTTCTTACTGTCTATGTTTTGAACCTTTCCTGTGAGACTAGTTTTAGATTCCGATGCTTCACTTCATGTTTATTGTATCCCGTGGACCGTCTTATTTACGATGAAACACAGAAATTGCAACGGAAATAAGTACAAAAGGCACAATGCTGACTTAAGTACAAGAAGACTGACTCTTCTTACTGTTTATGTATTGAACGTTTCCTGTGAGACCAATTTTAGATTCCGATGCATCACTTCAGGTTTACTGTATCGTTTGAACCTTCCTATTGACGATCAAACACAGAAATTGCATCGGAATTAAATACAAAAGGCACAATGCTGACATAAGTACAAGACGACTGACTCTTCTTACTGTCTATGTTTTGAACCTTTCCTGTGAGACCACTTTTAGATACCGATGCTTCACTTCTTGTTTACTGTATCCCGTGGACCTTCTTATTGGCGATGAAACACAGAAATTACGTCGGAATTAAATACAAAACGCACAATGCCGAATTAAGTACAAGGGTACTGACTCATCTTACATTCTATGTTTTGAGCCTTTCCTGTGAGACCAGTTTTAGATATCAATGCTTCACTTCAGGTTTACTCTATTCCTTAGACCTTTTTTTTGAAGATGAAACACAGAAATTGCATCGGTATTAAATACAAAAGGCACAATGCCGACTAAAGTACAAGAAGACTGACTCTTCTTACTGTCTATGCTTTGAACTTTTCCTGTGGGACCAGTTTTGGATTCCGATGCTTCACTTCAAGTTTACTGTATCCCTTGGACCTTCTTATTGACGATGAAACACAGAAATTGCATCGCAATTAAATACAAAAGGCACAATGGTGAGTTATGTACAGGAAGACTGACACTTCTTACTGTCTATGATTTGAACCTTTCCTGGGAGACCAGTTTTAGATATCGATGCTTCACTTCAGGTTTACTGTATCCCTTGTACCTTCACATTTACGTTGAAACACAGAAAATGCATCGGAATTAAATACAAAAGGCACAATGCCGACTTAAGTACAAGAAGACTGACTCTTCTTACTGTTTATGATTCGAGTCTTTCCTGTGAGACCAGTTTTAGATTCCGATGCTTCACTTCAGGATAACTGTATCCCGTGGACCTCCTTATTGACGATGAAACACAGAAATTAGATCGGAATTCAAATACAAAAGGCACAATGAGAATTTAATTAAGAGAAGACTTACTCTTCTTACTGTCAATGTTTTTAAACCTTCCTGTGAGACCAGTTCTAGATTCCGATGCTTCACTTCAGGTTTACTGTATCCCGTGGACCTTCTTATTGACGATGGAACACAGAAATTGCATCGGAATTAAATACAAAAGGCACTATGCCGACTTAAGTACAACAGTACTGACACTTCTTACATTCTATGATTTGAGCCTTTCCTGTGAGACCAGTTTTAGATATCGATCCTTCACTTTAGGGTTACTGTACCCCTTGGACCTTCTTATTGGCGATGAAGCACAGAAATTGCATCAGAATTAAATACAAAAGGCACAATGTCGACCTAAGTACTAGAAGACTGATCTCTTCTTACTGTCTATGAATAGAGCCCTTCCTGTAAGACCAGTTTTAGATTCCGATGCCTCACTTCAGGATTACTGTATCCCTTGAACCTTCTTATTGACGACGAGACACAGAAATTGCAATCGGAATTAAATACAAAAGGCACAATGCCGAATTGAGTACCAGAAGACTGACTCTTCTTACTGCCTATGTTTTGAACCTTTACTGTGAGACCAGTCTTAGATCTGATGCTTCACTTCAGGTTTACTATATCCCTTGGACCTTCTTATTGACGATGAAACACAGATATTGCATCGGAATTAAATACAAAACGCACAATACCGACTTAAGTACAAGAGGACTGACGCTTCTTACTGTCTATGATTTGAACCTTTCCTGTGAGACCGGTTATAGAACCCGATGCTTCACTTCAGGTTCACTGTATCCCTTGGACCTTCTTATTGACGATGATACACAGAAATTGCATCGGAGATAAATACAAGAGGCACAATGCCGAGTTATGTACAGGAATCTGACTCTTTTTACTGTCAATGCTTTGAACCTTTCCTGTGAGACCAGTTTTAGGTATCGATGCTTCACTTCAGGTTTATTGTATCCCTTGGACCTTTTTATTTTCGAAGAAACACAGAAATTGCATCGGAATTAAATTCAAAAGGCACAATGCCGACTTAAGTGCAAGAAGACTGACTCTTCTTACTGTCTATGTTTTGAACCTTTCCTGTGAGACCAGTTTTAGATTCCGAAGCTTCACTTCAGGTTTACTGTATCCCGTAGACCTTCTTATTGACGATGAAACACAGAAATTTGATCGGAATTAAAATACAAAAGGCACAATGCCGATTTAAGTAAGAGAAGACTGACTCTTCTTACTGTCAATGATTTTAAACCTTCCTGTGAGACCAGTTCTAAATTCCGAAGCTTCACTTCAGGTTTACTGTATCCCGTGGACCTTCTTATTGACGATGGAACACAGAAATTGCATCGGAATTAAATACAAAAGGCACTATGCCGACTTAAGTACAACAGTACTGACCTTTCTTACATTCTATGGTTTGAGCCTTTCCTGTGAGACCAGTTTTAGATATCGATCCTTCACTTTAGAGTTACTATACCCCTTGGACCTTCTTGTTGACGATGAAGCACAGAAATTGCATCAGAATTAAATACAAAAGGCACAATGTCGACCTAAGTACAAGAAGACTGATCTCTTCTTACTGTCTATGAATTGAGCCTTTCCTGTAAGACCAGTTTGAGTTTCTGATGCCTCACTTCAGGATTACTGTATCCCTTGAACCTTCTTACTGACGACGAGACACAGAAATTGCATCGGAATTAAATACAAAAGACACAATGCCGACTTAAGTACAAGATGACTGACTGTTCTTACTGTCTATGTTTTGAACCTTTCCTGTGAGACCAGTTTTAGATTCCGATGCTTCACTTCAGGTTTTCTGTATCCCTTGGACCTTCTTGTTGAAGAAGAAACACAGAAATTGCATCGGAATTAAATATAATAGTCACAATCTCGTCTTAAGTCGAAGAGTACTGACTCTTCTAAAATTCTATGATTTGAGCCATTCCTGTGACACCAGTTTTAGATATCGATTGTTCACTTCAGATTTACTGTGTTATCCCTTGGACCTTCTTTTTGACGATGAAACACAGATATTGCATCGGATTTAAATACAAAACGCACAATGCCGACGTAAGTACAAGAGGACTGACGCTTCTTACTGTCTATGTTTTGAACCTTTCCTGTGAGACCAGTTATAGAACCCGGTGCTTCACTTCAGGTTTACTGTATCCCTTGGACCTTCTTATTGACGATGAAACACAGAAATTGCATCGGAATTAAATACAAAAGGCACAATGCCGACTTAAGTACAAGAATACTGACACTTCTTACTGTCTATTTTTGAACCTTTCCTGTGAGACCAGTTTTAGATTCCGATGCTTCACTTCAGGTTTACTGTATCCCTTGGACCTTCTTATTGACGATGAAACACAGAAATTGCATCGGAATTAAATACGAAAGTCACAGTGCCGACCTAAGTACAAGAGGACTGACATATCATAGTGTCTATGTTTTGAACCTTTCCTGTGAGACCAGTTTTAGAATCCGATGCTTCACTTCAGGTTTACTGTATCCCGTGGACCTTCTTATTGCCGATGAAACACAGAAATTGCATCGGAATTAAATACAAAACGCACAATGCCGAATTAAATACAAGTGGACTAACTCTTCTTACATTCTATGATTTGAGCCATTCCTGTGAGACTAGTTTTAACTATCGATACTTCACTTCAGGTTTACTGTATCCCTTGGACCTACTTATTTACGATGAAACACAGAAATTGCATCGGGATTAAATACAAAAGGAACAATGCCGACTTAAATACAAGAAGACTGACTCTTCTTACTGTCTATGTTTTGAACCTTTCCTGTGAGACCAGTTTTAGATTCCGATGCTTCACTTCAGGTTTACTGTATCCCGTGGACCTTCTTATTACCGATGAAACACAGAAATTTCATCGGAATTAGATACAAAACGCACAATGCCGTATTAAATACAAGTGGACTAACTCTTCTTACATTCTATGATTTGAGCCATTCCTGTGAGACTAGTTTTAACTGTCGATACTTCACTTCAGGTTTACTGTATCCCTTGGACCTACTTATTTACGATGAAACACAGAAATTGCATCGGGATTAAATACAAAAGGAACAATGCCGACTTAAGTACAAGAAGACTGACTCTTCTTACTGTCTATGTTTTGAACCTTTCCTATGAGACCAGTTTTAGATTCCGATGCTTCACTTCATGTTTATTGTATCCCGTGGACCGTCTTATTTACGATGAAACACAGAGATTGCTACGGAAATAAGTACAAAAGGCACAATGCTGACTTAAGTACAAGAAGACTGACTCTTCTTACTGTTTATGTATTGAACCTTTCCTGTGAGACCAATTTTAGATTCCGATGCATCACTTCAGGTTTACTGTATCGTTTGAACCTTCCTATTGACGATCAAACACAGAAATTGCATCGGAATTAAATACAAAAGGCACAATGCCGACATAAGTACAAGACGACTGACTCTTCTTACTGTCTATGTTTTGAACCTTTCCTGTGAGACCACTTTTAGATACCGATGCTTCACTTCATGTTTACTGTATCCCTTGTACCTTCAAATTGACGATGAAACACAGAAATTGCATCGGAATTAAATACAAAAGGCACAATGCCGACTTAAGTACAAGAAGACTGACTCTTCTTACTGTCTATGCTTTGAACCTTTCTTGTGAGACCAGTTTTAGATTCCGATGCTTCACTTCAGGTTTACTGTATCCCTTGGACCTTCTTATTGACGATGAAACACAGATATTGCATCGGAATTAAATACAAAAGGCACAATGCCGACTTAAGTACAAGAAGACTGACTCTTCTTACTGTCTATGCTTTGAACCTTTCCTCTGAGACCAGTTTTAGATAACGATGCTTCCCTTCAGGTTTCGGTATCCATTGGACCCTCTTATTGACGATGAAACACAGAAATTGCATCGGAATTAAATACAAAAGGCACAATGCCGACTTAAGTACAAGAATACTGACACTTCTTACTGTCTATTTATGAACAAATCCTGTGAGACCAATTTTAGATTCCGATGCATCACTTCAGGTTTACTGTATCGTTTGAACCTTCCTATTGACGATCAAACACAGAAATTGCATCGGAATTAAATACAAAAGGCACAATGCCGACATAAGTACAAGAAGACTGACTCTTCTCACAGTCTATGTTTTAAACCTTTCCTGTGAGACCAGTTTTAGATATCGATGCTTCACTTCAGATTTACAGTATCACTTGGACCCTCTTATTGACACTGAAACACAGAAATTGCATCCGAATTAAATACAAAAGGCACAATGCCGACTTAAGTACAAGGAGACTCACTCTTCTAACTGTCTATAATTTGAACCATTCTTGTGAGACCAGTTTTAGATTCCGATGCTTCACTTCAGGTTTACTGTATCCCTTGGACCTTCTTATTGACGATGAAACACAGAAATTGCATCGGATTTAATACAAAAGGCACAATGCCGACTTAAGTACAAGAAGACTGACTCTTCTCACAGTCTATGTTTTAAACCTTTCCTGTGAGACCAGTTTTAGATTCGATGCTTCACTTCTGGTTTACTGTATCCCTTGGACCTTCTTATTGACGACGAAACACAGATATTGCACCGGAATTAAATACAGAAAGCACAATGCCGACATCAGTACAAGAAGACTGACTCCTCTCACAGTCTATGTTTTAAACCTTTCCTGTGAGACCAGTTTAAGATCCGATGCTTCACTTCAGGTTTACTGTATATCTTGGACCTTCTTATTGACGACTAAACACAGATATTGCACCGGAATTAAATACAAAAGGCACAATGCCGACTTCAGTACAAGAGGACTGACTCTTCTTACATTCCATGATTTGAGCCTTACCTGTGAGACCAGTTTTTAATTCCGATGCTTCACTTCAGGTTTACTGTATCCCTTGGACCTTCTTATTGACACTGAAACAAAGAAATTGCATCGGAATTAAATACAAAAGGCACAATGCCTACCTAAGTACGAGAAGACTGACTCTTCTTACTGTCTATGTTTTGAACCTATTCTGTAGACCTGTTAGAGTTATCGATGCTTCACTTTAGGTTTACTGTATCCCTTGGACCTTGTTATTGACAATGAAACACAGAAATTCCTTCGGAATTCAATACAAAAGGCACAATGCCAACTTAAGAACAAGAAGACTGACTCTTCTTACATTCTATGGTTTGAGCCTTTCGTGTGAGACCAGTTTTAGATATCGATGCTTTACTTCAGGTATACTGTATCCCTTGGACCTTCTAATTGACGAGGAAACACAGAAACTGCATCCGAATTAAATACAAAAGGCACATTGCCGATCTAAGTACAAGCGGACTGACTCATCTTACTGTCTATGTTTGGAACGTTTCCTGTGAGACCAGTTTTAGATTCCGATCCATCACTTCAGGTTTACTGTATCCCTTGGACCTTGTTATTGCCGATGAAACACAGAAATTGCATCGGAATCAGATTCAAAAGGCACAACGCCGACTTAAGTACATGTAGACTGACTCTTCTTACTGTCTATATCTTTGAAGCTTTCCTGTGAGACCAGTTTTAGATTCCAAAGCTTCACTTCAGGTTTACTGTATCACTTGGACATTCATATTAACGATGAAACACAGAAATTGACTCGGAATTAAATACAAAAAGCACAACGCCGAATTAAGTACAGGAAGACTGACTCTTCTTACTGTCTATGATATGAACCTTTCCTGTGAGATCAGGTTTTGAACCATTCCTGTGAGACCAGGTTTAGATATCGATTCTTCACTTCAGGTTCACTGTATCCTTTGGACCTTCTTATTGACGAAGAAACACAGAAATTGCAACGGAAATAAATTCAAAAAACAAAATGCCGACTTAAGTACAAGAAGACTGACTCTTCCTATCGTCTATGTTTTGAACCTTTCCTGTGAGACCAGTTGTACATTCAAGTGCGTCACTTCAGGTTTTCTGTATCACTTGGACCTTCATATTGACGATGAAGCACAGAAATTGCTTAGGAATTAAATACAAAAGGCACAATGCCGACTTAAGTAAAGGGTGACTGACTCTTCGTACTGTCTATGTTTTGAACCTTTCCTGTGAGACCAGTTTTATATATCGATGCTTCACTTCATGTTTACTGTATCCCTTGGACCTTCTTATTGACGAAGAAACAGAGAAATTTCATCCTAAGTAAATTCGAAAGGCACAATGCCAACTTAAGTACAAGAAGACTGACTCTTCTTACTGTCTATGTTTTGAACCTTTCCTGCGAGACCAGTTTTAGACTCCGATGCTTCACTTCAGGTTTACTATATCCCTTGGACCTTCTTATTGACGATGAAACACAGATATTGCATCAGAATTAAATACAAAAGGCACAATGCCGACTTAAATACAAGACGACTGTTTCTTCTAACTGTCTATGTTTTGAACCTTTCCTGTGAGACCAGTTTTAGATATCGATGCTTTACTACAGGCTTAATGTATCCCTTGGACCTTCGTATTGACGATGAAACACAGAAATTGCATCGGAATTAAATTCAGAAGGCACAATGCTGACATAACTACAAGAAGACTGACTGTTGTTACTGTCTATTTTTGATCCTTTCCCGTGAGACCAGATTTAGATTCCGATGCTTCACTTCAGGTTTACCGTATCCCTTGCACTTTCTTATTGACGATGAAACACAGAAATTGCATCGGAATTAAATACAAAAGGCACAATGCCGACATAACTACAAGAAGACTGACTCTTGTTACTGTCTATTTTTGAACCTTTCCTGTGAGAACAGTTGTAGTTTCCAGTGCTTCACTTTAGGTTTACTGTATCACTTGGACCTTCATATTGACGATGAAACACAGAAATTGCATCGGAATTAAATACAAAAAGCGCAACGCCGACTTAAGTACAGGAAGACTGACTCTTCTTACTGTCTATGATGTGAACCTTTCCTGTGAGACCAGGTAGAGATATCGATTCTTCACTTCAGGTTTACTGTATCCTTTGGACCTTCTTATTGACGAAGAAACACAGAAATTGCAACGGAATTAAATTCAAAAGACAAAATGCCGACTTAAGTACAAGAAGACTGACTCTTCCTATTGTCTATGTTTTGAACCTTTCCTGTGAGACCAGTTGTAGATTCCAGTGCTTCACCACAGGTTTACTGTATCACTTGGACCTTCATATTGACGATGAAACACAGAACTTGCATAGGAATTAAATACAAAAGGCACAATGCCGACTTAAATACAAGACGACTGTTTCTTCTAACTGTCTATGTTTTGAACCTTTCCTGTGAGACCAGTTTTAGATATCGATGCTTCACTTCAGGTTTACTGTGTCCCTTGGACCTTCTTATTGACGAAGAAGCACAGAAATTTCATCCTAAGTAAATTCGAAAGGCACAATACCGACTTAAGTACAAGAAGACTGACTCTTCTTACTGTCTATGTTTTGAACCTTTCCTGCGAGACCAATTTTAGACTCCGATGCTTCACTTCAGGTTTACTGTATCCCTTGGACCTCCTTATTGACGATGAAACACCAAAATTGCATCAGAATTAAATACAAAAGGCACAATGTCGACTTAAATTCAAGAGTACTGACTCTTCTTACATTCTATGATTTGAGCCTTTCCTGTGAGACCAGATTTAGATACCGATGCTTCGCTACAGGCATACTGTATCCCTTGGACCTTCGTATTGACGATGAAACACAGAAATTGCATCGGAATTAAATATCAAATGCACAATGCCGACTTAAGTACAGGAAGACTGATTCTACTTACTGTCTATGTTCTGAACCTTTCCTGTGAGACCAGTTTTAGATCCGATGCTTCACTTCAGGTTTACTGTATCCCTTGGACCTTCTTAATGACAATGAAACACAGTAATTGCATCGGAATTAAATACAAAACGCACAATGCCGACTTAAATAAAAGTGGACTGACTCTTCTTACATTCCACGATTTAAGCCGTTCCTGTGAAACCAGTTTTAGATTCCGATGCCTCACTTCAGGTTTACTGTATCCCTTGGACCTTCTTATTGATACCGAAACAAAGAAATTGCATCGGAATTAAATACAAAAGGCACAATGCCTACATAAGTACAAGAGGACTGACTCTTCTTACTGTCTATGATTTCAACCTTTCCTGTGAGACAAGTTTGAGATATTGATGCTTCACTTCAGGTTTACTGTATCCCTTGGACCTTCCTATTGACGATGAAACACTGAAATTGCATCGGAATTAAATGCAAAACGCACAATGCCGACTTAAGTACTCGAAGACTGACTCTGCATACTCTCTTTGTTTTGAACCTTTCCTGTGAGACCAGTTTTAGATATCGATGCTTCACTTCAGGTTTACTGTAACCCTTGCACCTTCTTATTGACGATCAAACACAGATATTGCACCGGAAATAAATACAAAAGGCACAATGACGACTTTAGTAGAAGATGACTGACTCTTCTTACTGTCTATGTTTTGAACCTTTCCTGTGAGACCAGTTTTAGATTCAGATGCTTCACTTAATGTTTACTGTATCCCTTGTACCTTCAAATTGACGATGAAACATAGAAATTGCATCGGAATTCAATACAAAACGCACAATGCCGACTTAAGTACAAGAAGACTGACTCTTCTTACAATCTATGTTTTGAACCTTTCCTGTGAGACCAGTTTTAGATCCAATGCTTCACTTCAAGTTTATTTTATCCCTTGGACGTTCTTCTTGACTGTGAGACACAGAAATTGCATCGCAATTAAATACAAAGGGCACAATGCCGACTTAAGTACAAGAGGACTGACTCTTCTTACATTCTATGATTTGAGCCTTTCCTGTGAGACCACTTTTAGATATCGATGCTTCACTTCAGGATTACAGTATCACTTGGACCTTCTTACTGACATTGAAACAAAGAAATTGGATCCGAATACAAATGGCACAATGCCGACTTAAGTACAAGATGACTGACTCCTCTTACTGTCTATGTTTTGAACCTTTCCCTTGAGACCAGTTGTAGAAATCGATGCTTCACTTCAGGTTTCCTGTATCCCTTGGACCTTCTTATTGACGATGAAACACAGATATTGCATCGGAATTAAATACAAAAGGCACAATGCCGACGTAAGTACAAGAAGACTGACTCTTCTTACTGTCTATGTTTTGAACCTTTCCTGTGAGACCAGTTGTAGATTCCAGTGCTTCACTTCAGGTTTACTGTATCACTTGGACCTTCATATTGACGATGAAACACAGAAATTGCATCGGAATTAAATACAAAAAGCACAACGCCGACTTAAGTACAGGAAGACTGACTCTTCTTACTGTCTATGATTTGAACCTTTCCTGTGAGACCAGGTTTGGATATCGATTCTTCACTTCAGGTTTAGTGTATCTTTTTACCTTCTTATTGACGAAGAAACACAGAAATTGCAACGGAATTAAATTCAAAAGACAAAATGCCGACTTAAGTACAAGAAGACTGACTCTTCCTATTGTCTATGATTTGAACCTTTCCTGTGAGACCAGTTGTAGATTCCAGTGCTTCACTTCAGTTTTACTGTATCACTTGGACCTTCATATTGACGATGAAACACAGAAATTGCATAGGAATTAAATACAAAAGGCACAATGCCGACTTAAGTACAGGAAGACTGACTCTTTGTACTGTCTATGCTTTGAACCTTTCCTGTGATACCAGTTTTATATATCGATGCTTCACTTCAGGCTTACTGTATCCCTTGGACCTTCGTATTGACGAAGAATCACAGAAATTTCATCCTAAGTAAATTCGAAAGGCACAATGCCGACTTAAGTACAAGAAGTCTGACCCTTCTTACTGTCTACGTTATGAACCTTTCCTGCGAGACCAGTTTTAGACTCCGATGCTTCAGTTCTGGTTTACTGTATCCCTTGGACCTTCTTATTAGCGATAAAACACAGAACTTGCATCGGAATTCAATACAAAAGGCACGATGCCGACTTAAGTACAAGAAGACTGACTCTTCTTACAATCTATGTTTTGAACCTTTCCTGTGAGACCAGTTTTAGATCCGATGCTTCACTTCAGGTTTACTGTATCCCTTGAACCCTCTTATTGACGATCAAACACAGATATTGCACCGGAATTAAATACAAAAGGCACAATGACGACTTTAGTACAAGAAGACTGACTCTTCTTACTGTCTATGTTTTGAACCTTTCCTCCTGACACCAGTTTTAGATGTCGATGCTTCACTTCAGGTTTACTGTATCCCTTGGACCTTCTTATTGACGATGAAACACAGATATCGCATCCGAATTAAATACAAAAGGCACAATGCCGACGTAAGTACAAGAGGACTGACTCTTCTTACTGTCTATGTTTGGAACCTTTCCTGTGAGACCAGTTGTAGATTCAAGTGCTTCACTTCAGGTTTACTGTATCACTTGGACCTTCATATTGACGATGAAACACAGAAATTGCATCGGAATTAAATACAAAAAGCACGACGCCGACTCAAGTACAGGAAGATTGACTCTTCTTACTGTCTATGATTTGAACCTCTCCTGTGAGACCAGGTTTAGATATCGATTGTTCACTTCAGGTTTACTGTATCCTTTGGACCTTCTTATTGACGAAGAAACACAGAAGTTGAATCGGAATTAAATACAAAAGACATAATGCCGACTTATGTACAAGAAGACTGACTCTTCCTATTGTCTATGTTTTGAACCTTTCCTGTGAGACCAGTTGTAGATTCCAGTGCTTCACTTCAGGTTTACTGTATCACTTGGACCTTCATATTGACGACGAAACACAGAAATTGCATTGGAATTAAATACAAAAGGCACAATGCCGACTTAAGTACAGGACGACTGACTCTTCGTACTGTCTATGTTTTGAACCTTTCCTGTGAGACCAGTTTTATATATCGATGCTTCACTTCAGGTTTACTGTATCCCTTGCACCTTCTTATTGACGATGAAACACAGAGATTGCATCAGAATTAAATACAAAAGGCACAATGCCGACTTAAATACAAGAGGACTGACTCTTCTTTCACTCTATGATTTGAGCCTTTCCTGTGAGACCAGTTTTAGATATCGATGTTTCACTACAGGCTTACTGTATCCCTTGGACGTTCGTATTGACGATGAAACACAGAAATTGCATCGGAATTAAATATGAAAGGCACAATGCCGATTTAAGTAAAGGAGGACTGACTCTACTTACTGTCTATATTCTGAACTTTTCCTGTGAGACCTGTTTTAGATCCGATGCATCACTTCAGGTTTACTGTATTCCTTGGACCTTCTTATTGACGATAAAACACAGAAATTGCATCTGAATTCAATACAAAAGGCACAATGCCGACTTAAGTACAAGAAGACTGACTCTTCTTACAATCTATGTTTTGAACCTTTCCTGTGAGGCCAGTTTTAGATCCGATGCATCACTTCAGGTTTACTGTATTCCTTGGACCTTCTTATTGACGATAAAACACAGAAATTGCATCTGAATTCAATACAAAAGGCACAATGCCGACTTAAGTACATGATGTCTGACTCTTCTAACTGTCTATGTTTTGAACCTTCCCATTGAGACCAGTTTTAGATATCGATGCTTCACTTCAGGTTTACTGTATCCCTTGGACCTTCTTATTGACGATGAAACACATTTATCGCATCGGAATTAAATACAAAAGGCACAATGCCGACGTAAGTACAAGAAAACTGACTCTTCTTACTGTCTATGTTTTGAACCTTTCCTGTGAGACCAGTTGTAGATTCCAGCGCTTCACTTAAGGTTTACTGTATCACTTGGACCCTCATATTGACGATGAAACACAGAAATTGCATCGGAACTAAATACAAAAAGCACAACGCCGACATAAGTACAGGAAGACTGACTCTTCTTACTGTCTATGATTTGAACCTTTCCTGTGAGACGAGGTTTAGATATCGATTCTTCACGTCAGGTTTACTGTATCCTTTGGACCTTCTTATTGACGAAGAAACACAGAAATTGCATCGGAATTAAATACAAAAAGCACAATGCCGACGTAAGTACAAGAAAACTGACTCTTCTTACTGTCTATGCTTTTGAACCTTTCCTGTGAGACCAGTTTTAGATTCCGATGCTTCACTCAATATTTACTGTATCCCTTGTACCTTCTTATTGACGATAAAACACAGAAATTGCATCGGAATTCAATACAAAAGGCACAATGCCGACTTAAGTACAAGAAGAATGACTCTTCTTACATTCTATGTTTTGAACCTTTCCTGTGAGACCAGTTTTAGATCCGATGCTTCACTTCAGGTTTACTGTATCCCTTGGACCTTCGTATTGACGATCAAACACAGATATTGCACCGGAATTAAATACAAAAAGCACAATGACGACTTTAGTACAAGAAGACTGACTCTTCTTACTGTCTATGTTTCGAACCATTCCTGTGAGACCAGTTTTAGATTCAGATGCTTCACTTCATTTTTACAGTATCACTTGGACCATCTTACTGACACTGAAACAAAAAAATTGCATCCGAATTAAATACAAAAGGCACAATGCCGTCTTAAGCACAAGTTGACTGACGCTTCTTACTGTCTATGTTCTGAACCTTTCCCTTGAGACCAGTTTTAGATATCGATGCTTCACTTCAGGTTTACTGTATCCCTTGGACCTTCTTATTGACGATGAAACACATTTATCGCATCGGAATTAAATACAAAAGGCACAATGCCGACGTAAATACAAGAAAACTGACTCTTCTTACTGTCTATGTTTTGAACCTTTCCTGTAAGACCAGTTGTAGATTCCAGTGCTTCACTTAAGGTATACTGTATCACTTGGACCTTCATATTGACGATGAAACACAGAAATTGCATCGGAACTAAATACAAAAGGCACAACGCCGACATAAGTACAGGAAGACTGACTCTTCTTACTGTCTATGCTTTGAACCTTTCCTGTGAGACCAGTTTTAGATTCCGATGCTTCACTTAATGTTTACTGTATCCCTTGTACCATCAAATTGACGATGAAACATAGAAATTGCATCGGAATTCAATACAAAACGCACAATGCCGACTTAAGTGCAAGAAGACTGACTCTTCTTACAATCTGTGTTTTAAACCTTTCCTGTGAGACCAGTTTTAGATCCAATGCCTCACTTCAGGTTTACTTTATCAGTTGGACCTTCTTCTTGACGATGAAACACAGAAATTGTATCGCAATTAAATACAAAAGGCACAATGCCGACTTAAGTACAAGAGGACTGACTCTTCTTACATTCTATGATTTGAGCCTTTCCTGTGAGACCAGTTTTAGATATCGATGCTTCACTTCAGGTTTACAGTATCACTTGGACCTTCTTACTGACACTGAAACAAAGAAATTGCATCCGAATTAAATACAATAGGCACAATGACGACTTAAGTACAAGATGACTGACTCTTCTTACTGTCTATGTTTTAAGCCTTTCCCTTGAGACCAGTTTTAGATATCGATGCTTCACTTCATGTTTACTGTATCCCTTGGACCTTCTTATTGACGATGAAACACAGATATTGCATTGGAATTAAATACAAAAGCACAATGCCGACGTAAGTACAAGAAAACTGACTCTTCTTACTGTCTATGTTTTGAACGTTTCCTGTGAGACCAGTTGTAGATTCCAGTGCTTCACTTCAGGTTTACTGTATCACTTGGACCATCATATTGACGATGAAACACAGAAATTGCATAGGAATTAAACACAAAAGGCACAATGCCGACTTAAGTACAGGAAGACTGACTCTTCGTACTGTCTATGTTTTGAACCTTTCCTGTGAGACCAGTTTTATATATCAATGCTTCACTTCAGGTTTACTATATCCCTTGGACTTTCTTATTGACGAAGAAACACGGAAATTTCATCCTAAGTAAATTCGAAAGGCACAATGCCGACTTCAGTACAAGAACACTGACTCTTCTTACTGTCTATGTTTTGAACCTCTCCTGCGAGACCAGTTTTAGACTCCGATGCTTCACTTCAGGTTTACTGTTTTCCTTGGACCTTCTTATTGACGATGAAACACAGAGATTGCATCAGAATTAAATACAAAAGGCATAATGCCGACTTAAATACAAGAGGACTGACTCTTCTTTCATTCTTTGATTTGAGCCTTTCCTGTGAGACCAGTTTTAGATATCGATGCTTCATTACAGGCTTACTGTATCCCTTGGACCTTCGTATTGACGATGAAACACAGAAATTGCATCGGAATTAAATATCAAAGGCACACTGCCGACTTAAGTACAGGAAGATTGACTATACTTAGTGTCTATGTTCTGAACCTTTCCTGTGAGACCAGTTTTAGATCCGATGCATCACTTCAGGATTACTGTATCCCTTGGACCTTCTTATTGACGATCAAACACAGATATTGCACCGGAATTAAATACAAAAGGCACAATGACGACTTTAGTACAAGTAGACTGACTCTTCTTACTGTCTATGTTTTGAACCTTTCCTGTGATACCAGTTTTAGATTCCGATGCTTCACTTAATGTTTACTGTATCCCTTGTTCCTTCAAATTGACGATGAAACATAGAAATTGCATCGGAATTCAATACGAAACGCACAATGTCGACTTATGTACAAGAAGACTGACTCTTCTTACTGTCTATGTTTTGTACCTTTCCCTTGAGACCAGTTTTAGATATCGATGCTTCACTTCAGGTTTACTGTATCCCTTGGACCTTCTTATTGACGATGAAACACAGATATCGCATCGGAATTAAATACAAAAGGCACAATGCCGACGTAAGTACAAGAAGACTGACTCTTCTTACTGTCTATGTTTTGAACCTTTCCTGTGAGACCAGTTGTAGATTCCAGTGCTTCACTTGAGGTTTACTGTATCACTTGGACCTTCATATTGACGATGAAACACAGAAATTGCATCGGAATTAAATACAAAAGGCACAATGCCGACCTAAGTACAAAAGGACCGACTCATCTTACTGTCTCTGTTTTCAACCTTTCCTGTTTGACCAGTTTGAGATTTCGACGCATCACTTCAGGTTTACTGTATCCCTTGGACCTTTTTATTGACGATAAAACACAGAAATTGCATCGGAATTCAATTCAAAAGGCACAATGCCGATCTAAGTACAAGAAGATTGACTCTTCGTACAATCTATGTTTCGAACCTTTCCTGTGAGACCAGTTTTAGATCCGATGCTTCACTTCAGGTTTACTGTATCCCTTGGACCTTCTTAATGACGATCAAACACAGATATTGCACCGGAATTAAATACAAAAGGCACAATGCCGACTTAAATACAAGAGGACTGTCTCCTCTTTCATTCTATGATTTGAGCCTATCCTGTGAGACCAGTTTTAGATTCCGATGCTTCACTTAATGTTTACTGTATCCCTTGTACCTTCAAATTGACGATGAAACATAGAAATTGCATCGGAATTCAATACAAAACGCACAATGCCGACTTAAGTACAAGAAGACTGACTCTTCTTACAATCTGTGTTTTTAACCTTTCCTGTGAAACCAGTTTTGGATCCAATGCTTCATTTCAGGTTCACTTTATCCCTTGGAACTTCTTCTTGACGATGAAACACAGAAATTGTATCGCAATTAAATACAAAAGGCACAATGCCGACTTAAGTTCAAGAGGACTGACTCTTCTTACATTCTATGATTAGAGCCTTTCCTGTGAGACCAGTTTTAGATATCGATGCTTCACTTCAGGTTTACAGTATCACTTGGACCTTCTTACTGACACTGAAACAAAGAAATTGCATTCCGAATTAAATACAAAAGGCACAATGCCGACTTAAGTACAAGATGACTGACTCTTCTTACTGTCTATGTTTTAAGCCTTTCCCTTGAGACCTGTTTTAGATATCGATGCTTCACTTCATGTTTACTGTATCCCTTGGACCTTCTTATTGACGATGAAACACAGATACTGCATTGGAATTAAATACAAAAGGCACAATGCCGACGTAAGTACAAGAAAACTGACTCTTCTTACTGTCTATGTTTTGAACCTTTCCTGTGAGACCAGTTGTAGATTCCAGTGCTTCACTTCAGGTTTACTGTATCACTTGGGCCTTCATATTGACGATGAAACACAGAAATTGCATAGGAGTTAAATACAAAAGGCACAATGCCGACTTAAGTACAGGAAGACTGACTCTTCGTACTGTCTATGTTTTGAACCTTTCCTGTGAGACCAGTTTTATATATCGATGCTTCACTTCAGGTTTACAATATCCCTTGGACCTTCTTATTGACGAAGAAACACGGAAATTTCATCCTAAGTAAATTCGAAAGGCACAATGCAGACTTAAGTACAAGAAGACTTACTCTTCTTACTGTCTATGTTTTGAACCTTTCCTGCAAGACCAGTTTTAGACTCCGATGCTTCACTTCAGGTTTACTGTATCCCTTGGACCTTCTTATTGACGATGAAACACAGAGATTGCATCAGAATCAAATACAAAAGGCACAAAGACGACTTTAGTACAAGAAGACTGACTCTTCTTACTGTCTATGTTTTGAACCTTTCCTGTGAGACCAGTTTTAGATTCAGATGCTTCACTTAATGTTTACTGTATCCCTTGTACCTTCAAATTGACGATGAAACATTCAAATTGCATCGGAATTAAATACAAAACGCAAAACGCCGACTTAAGTACAAGAAGACTGACTCTTCTCACAATCTATGTTTTGAACCTTTCCTGTGAGACCAGTTTTAGATCCAATGCTTCACTTCAGGTTTACTTTATCCCTTGGACATTCTTCTTGACGATGAAACACAGAAATTGCATCCAAATTAAATACAAAAGGCACAATGCCGACTTAAGCACAAGATGACTGACTTTTCTTACTGTCTATGTTCTGAACCTTTCCCTTGAGACCAGTTTTAGATATCGATGCTTCACTTAGGGTTTACTGTATCCCTTGGACCTTCTTATTGACGATGAAACACAGATATCGCATCGGAATTAAACACAAAAGGCACAATGCCGACGTAAGTACAAGAAGGCTGACTCTTCTTACTGTCTATGTTTCGAACCTTTCCTGTGAGACCAGTTGTAGATTCCACTGCTTCACATCAGGTTTACTGAATCACTGGGACCTTCATATTGACGACACAGAAATTGCATCGGAATTAAATACAAAAAGCACAACGCCGACTTAAGTACAGGAAGACTGACTCTTCTTACTGTCTATGATTTGAACCTTTCCTGTGAGACCAGGTTTAGATATCGATTCTTCACTTCAGGTTTACTGTATCCTTTGGACCTTCTTATTGACGAAGAAACGCAGAAATTGCATCGGAATTAAATTCAAAAGACAAAATGTCGACTTAAGTACAAGAAGACTGACTCTTCCTATTGACTATGTTTTTAACCTTTCCTGTGAGACCAGTTGTAGATTCCAGTGCTTCACATCAGGTTTACTGTATCACTGGGACCTTCTTATTGACGATGAAACACAGAAATTGTACCAGAATTAAACACAAATGGCACAATGCCGACTTAAATACAAGAGGACTGACTCCTCTTTCATTCTATGATTTGAGCCTTTCCTGTGAGACCAGTTTTAGATATCGATGCTACATTACAGGCTTACTGTATACCTTGGACCTTCGTATTGACGATGAAACACAGAAATTGCCTCGGAATTAAATATCAAAGGCACACTGCCGACTTAAGTACAGGAAGACTGACTCTACTTACTGTCTATGTTCTGAACCTTTCCTGTGAGACCAATTTTAGATCCGATGCTTCACTTCAGGTTTACTGTATTCCTTGGACCTTCTTATTGACGATAAAACACAGAAATTGCATCGGACTTCAATACAAATGGCACAATGCCGACTTAAGTACAAGAAGACTGACTCTTCTTACAATTTATACTTTGAACCTTTCCTGTGAGACCCGTTTTTGATCCGATGCATCACTTCTGCTTTACTGTATCCCTTGGACCTTCTTATTGACGAAAAAACTCAGAAATTGAATCGAAATTCAATACAAGAGGCACAATGCCGACTTAAGTACAAGAAGACTGACTCTTCTTACAATCTATGATTTGAACCTTTCCTGTGATACTAGTTATAGATTCCAGTGCTTCACTTGAGGTTTACTGTATCACTTGGACCTTCATATTGACGATGAAACACAGAAATTGCATCGGAATTAAATACAAAAGGCACAATGCCGACCTAAGTACAAGAGGACTGATTCATCTTACTGTCTCTGTTTTGAACCTTTCCTGTTTGACCAGTTTGAGATTTCGATGCATCACTTCAGGTTTACTGTATCCCTTGCACCTTCTTATTGACGATAAAACACAGAAATTGCATCGGAATACAATACAAAAGGCACAATGCCGACCTAAGTACAAGAAGATTGACTCTGCTTACAATCTATGTTTCGAACCTTTCCTGTCAGACCAGTTTTAGATCCGATGCTTCACTTCAGGTTTACTATATCCCTTGGACCTTCTTATTGACGATCAAACACAGATATTGCACCGGAATTAAATACAAAAGGCACAAAGACGACTTTAGTACAAGATGACTGACTCTTCTTACTGTCTATGTTTTGAACCTTTCCTGTGAGACCAGTTTTAGATTCAGATGCTTCACTTAATGTTTACTGTACCCCTTGAACCTTCATATTGACGATGAAACATACAAATTGCATCGGAATTAAATACAAAACGCACAACGCCGAATTAAGTACAAGAAGACTGACTCTTCTCACAATCTA
The DNA here is from genome assembly GCF_021461395.2 of Schistocerca americana. Classification (NCBI taxonomy): domain Eukaryota; kingdom Metazoa; phylum Arthropoda; class Insecta; order Orthoptera; family Acrididae; genus Schistocerca; species Schistocerca americana. Next base: position 67,993,496 of record NC_060128.1, on the reverse strand, counting down.
TGTTTTGAACCTTTCCTGTGAGACCAGTTTTAGATCCAATGCTTCACTTCAGGTTTACTTTATTCCTTGGACGTTCTTCTTGACGATGAAACACAGAAATTAAATCGCAATTAAATACAAAAGGCACAATGCCGACTTAAGTACAAGAGGACTGACTCTTCTTACATTCTATTATTTGAGCCTTTCCTGTGAGACCAGTTTTAGATATCGATGCTTCACTTCAGGTTTACAGTATCACTTGGACCGTCTTACTGACACTGAAACAAAGAAATTGCATCCAAATTAAATACAAAAGGCACAATGCCGACTTAAGCACAGGATGACTGACTTTTCTTACTGTCTATGTTCTGAATCTTTCCCTTGAGACCAGTTTTAGATATCGATGCTTGACTTCAGGTTTACTGTATCCCTTGGACCTTCTTATTGACGATGAAACACAGATATCGCATCGGAATTAACTACAAAAGGCACAATGCCGACGTAAGTACAAGAAGACTGACTCTTCTTACTGTCTATGTTTCGAACCTTTCCTGTGAGACCAGTTGTAGATTCCACTGCTTCACATCAGGTTTACTGTATCACTGGGACCTTCATATTGACGACACAGAAATTGCAGCGGAATTAAATACAAAAAGCACAACGCCGACTTAAGTACAGGAAGACTGACTCTTCTTACTGTCTATGATTTGAACCTTTCCTGTGAGACCAGGTTTAGATATCGATTCTTCACTTCAGGTTTACTGTATCCCTTGGACCTTCTTATTGACGATGAAACACAGATATTGCATCGGAATTAAATACAAACGGCACAATGCCGACGTAAGTACAAGAAGACTGACTCTTCTTACTGTCTATGTTTTGAACCTTTCCTGTGAGACCAGTTGTAGATTCCAGTGCTTCACTTCAGGTTTACTGTATCACTTGGACCTTCATATTGACGATGAAACACAGAAATTGCATCGGAATTAAATAAAAAAGGCACAATGCCGACCTAAGTACAAGAGGACTGACTCATCTTACTGTCTCTGTTTTGAACCTTTCCTGTTTGACCAGTTTGAGATCTCGATGCATCACTTCAGGTTTACTGTATGCCTTGGACCTTCTTATTGTCGATAAAACACAGAAATTGAATCGGAATTCAATACAAAAGGCACAATGCCAACTTATGTGCAAGAAGACTGACTCTTCTTACAATCTATGTTTTGAACCTTTCCTGTGAGACCAGTTTTAGATCCGATACTTCACTTCAGGTTTACTGTATCCCTTGGACCTTCTTATTGACGATCAAACACAGATATTGCACCGGAATTAAATACAAAAGGCACAATGACGACTTTGGTACAAGAAGTCTGACTCTTCTTACTGTCTATGTTTTGAACCTTTCCTGTGAGACCAGTTTTAGATTCAGATGCTTCACTTCAGGTTTACTGTATCACTTGGACCTTCATATTGACGATGAAACACAGAAATTGCATCGGAATTAAATAAAAAAGGCACAATGCCGACCTAAGTACAAGAGGACTGACTCTTCTTACAATCTATGTTTTGAATCTTTCCTGTGAGACCAGTTTTAGATCCAATGCTTCACTTCAGGTTTACTTTATCCCTTGGACGTTCTTCTTGACGATGAAACACAGATATTGCATCGCAATTAAATACAAAAGGCACAATGCCGACTTAAGTACAAGAGGACTGACTCTTCTTACATTCTATGATTTGAGCCTTTCCTGTGAGACCAGTTGTAGATTCCAGTGCTTCACTTCAGGTTTACTGTATCACTTGGACCTTCATATTGACGATGAAACACAGAAATTGCATCGGAATTAAATAAAAAAGGCACAATGCCGACCTAAGTACAAGAGGACTGACTCTTCTTACTGTCTATGATTTGAACCTTTCCTGTGAGAAGAGTTTGAGATATTGATGCTTCACTTCATGTTTACTGTATCACTTGGCCTTCCTATTGACGATGAAACACAGAAATTGCATCGCAATTAAATACAAAAGCACAATGTCGACTTAAGTACAAGAGGACTGTCTCTTCTTACATTCTATGATTTGAGCCTTTCCTCTGAGACCAGTCTTAGATATCGATGCTTCACTTAAGGTTTACTGTATCCCTTGGACCTTCTTATTAACAATGAAACACAGAAATTGCATCAGAAATAAGTATAAAACGTACAATCACGACTTAAGTACAAGAAGGCTCACTCCTCTTACTGTCTATGATTTGAACGTTTCCTGTGAGACCAGTTTTCGATTCCGATCCTTCACGTCAGGTTTACTGTATCCCTTGGACCTTCTTATTGACGATGAAACACAGAAATTGCATCAGAATTAAATACAAAAGGCACAATGCCGACTTAAGTACAAGAGGACTGACTCTTCTTACATTCTATGATTTGAGCCTTTCCTGTGAGACCAGTTGTAGATTCCAGTGCTTCACTTCAGGTTTACTGTATCACTTGGACCTTCATATTGACGATGAAACACAAAATTGCATCGGAAATAAATATAAATCGCACAATGCCGACTTAAGTGCAAGAAGACTGACTCTTCTTACAGTCTACGATTTGAACCTTACCTGTGAGACCAGTTTTAGATTCCGAAGCTTCGCTTCTGGTTTACTGTATCCCTTGGACCTTCATATTGACGGTGAAACACAGAAATTCCATCTGAATTAAATACAAATGGCACAATGCCGACTTAAGTACAAGAAGACGGACTCTTCTAACTGTCTATGTCTTGAACCTTTCCTGTGAGACCAGTTTTAGATATCGATGCTTCACTTCAGGTTTACTGTATCTCTTGGACCTTCTTATTGACGATGAAACACAGGAATTGCATCAGAATTAAATACAAAAGGCACAATGCTTATTTAAGTACAAGAAGACTGACTCTTCTTACTGTCTATTTTTGAACCTTTCCTGTGAGACAACTTTTAGATTCCGATGCTTCACTTCAGGTTTACTGTATCCCTTGACCTTCTCATTGACGATGAAACACAGAAATTGCATCAGAATTAAATACAAAAGGCACAATGCTTATTTAAGTACAAGAAGACTGACTCTTCTTACTGTCTATGTATTGAACCTTTCCTTTGAGACCAGTTTTCGATTCCGATCCTTCACGTCAGGTTTACTGTATCCCTTGGATGTTCTTATTCACGAACAAAGACAGAAATTGCATCGGAAATAAATATAAATCGCACAATGCCGAATTAAGTACAAGACGACTGACTCTTCTTACTCTATTTTGAACCCTTCCTGTGAGACCAGTTTTAGATTCCGATGCTTTACATCAGGTTTACTGTTTCCCTTGGAACTTCTTATTGACGATGAATCACAGATATTGCATCGGAATTAAAGGCACAATGCCGGCTTAAGTACAAGAGGACTGACTCTTCTTACATTCCATGATTTGAGCATTTCCTGTGATACCAGTTTTAGATTCCGATTCTTCACTTCACGTTTACTGTATCCCTAGGACCTTCTTATTGACACTGAAACAAAGAATTTGCATCGGAATTAAATACAAAAGGCACAATGCCTACTTAAGTACAAGAAGACTGACTCTTCTTACTGTCTATGTTTTGAACCTTTCCTGTGAGACCAGTTTGAGATATCGATGCTTCACTTAAGGTTTACTGTATGCCTTGGACATTCTTATTAACGATGAAACACAGAAATTGCATCAGAAATATATATAAAACGCACAATCCCGACTGAAGTACAAGAAGGCTGACTCCTCTTACTGTCTATGATTTGAACCTTTCCTGTGAGACCAGTTTTAGATTTCGATGCATCACTTCAGGTTCCCTGTATCCCTTGGACCTTCTTATTCATGATGAAACACAGAAATTGCATCGGAATTAAATACAAAAGGCACAATGCCGACTTAAGTACAAGAAGACTGACCCTTCTTACTGTCTATGTTTTGTACCTTCCTGTGAGACCAGTTTTAGATTCCCATGCTTCACTTCAGGTTTACTGTATCCTTTGGTCCTCCTTATTAACGATGAAACACAGAAATTGCATCGGAATTAAATACAAAAGGCACAATGCCGACCTAAGTACAAGTGTACTGACTCATCATACTGTCTATGTTTGGAACCTTTCCTGTGAGACCAGTTTTAGATTCCGATGCTTCACTTCAGGTTTACTGTATCCCTTGGACCTTCTTATTGCCTATGAAACACAGTAATTGCATTTGAATTAAATACAAAAGGCACATTGCCGACATAAGTACAAGACGACTGACTCTCCTTACATTCTATGATTTGAGCCTTTCCTATGGGACCCGTTTTAGATATCGATGCTTCACTTCAGGTTTACTGTATCCCTTGGACCTTCTTATTGACGATGAAACACAGAAATTCCATCGGAATGAAATTCAAAAGGCACAATGCAGCCTTAAGTACAAGAAGACTGACTCTTATTACTGTCTACGTTTTGAACCTTTCCTGTGAGACCACATTTAGATTCCGATGCTTCGCTCCTGGTTTACTGTATCCCTTGGACCTTCATATTGACGATGAAACACAGAAATTCCATCTGAATTAAATACAAAAGGCACAATGCCTATTTAAGTACGAGAAGACTGATTCTTCTTACTGTCTATCCTTTGAACCATTCCTGTGAGACCAGTTTTAGATTCGGATGCTTCACTTCAGGTTTACTGTATCCCTTGGACCTTTTTATTGACGATGAAACACAGAAATTACATTGGAATTAAATACAAAAGGGACAGTGCCGACTTAAGTACAAGAAGACTGACTCTTCTTACTGTCTATGTTTTGAACCTTTCCTGTGAAACCAGAATTAGATTCCCTTGCTTCACTTCAGGTTTACTGTATCACGTGGACCTTCATAATGACGATGAAGCACAGAAGTTGCATCGGAATTAAATACAAAAGGCACAATGCCGACTTCAGTACAGGAAGACTGACTCTTCTTACTGTCTATGTTTTGAACCATTCCTGTGAGACCAGTTTTAGATATCGATGCTTCACTTCAGTTTACTGTATCCCTTGGACCTTCTTATTGACGAAGGAACACAGAAACTGCATCGCAATTAAACTCAAAAGGCACAATGCCGATTTAAGTACAAGAAGTCTGACTCTTCTTATTCTCTATGTTTTGAACCTTTCCTGTGAGGCCAGTTTTAGATTCCGATGCTTCACTGTAGGTTTACTGTGTCCCCTGGACCTTCTTATGGACAATGAAACACAGAAATTGCATCAGTATTAAATACAAAAGGCACAATGCCGACCTAAGTACAAGTGGATTGACTCATCATATTGTCTATGTTTGGAACTTTTCCTGTGAGACCAGTTTTAGATTCCGATGCTTCACTTCAGGTTTCCTGTTTCCCTTGGACCTTCTTATTGACGATGAATCACAGATATTGCATCGGAATTAAAGGCACAATGCCGGCTTGAGTACAAGAGGACTGACTCTTCTTACATTCTATGATTTGGGCCTTTCCTGTGAGACCAGTTTTAGATATCGATGCTTCACTTCAGGTTTACTGTATCTCTTGGACCTTCTTATTGACGATGAAACACAGGAATTGCATCAGAATTAAATACAAAAGGCACAATGCTTATTTAAGTACAAGAAGACTGTCTCTTCTTACTGTCTATTTTTGAACCTTTCCTGTGAGACAACTTTTAGATTCCGATGCTTCACTTCAGGTTTACTGTATCCCTTGACCTTCTCATTGACGATGAAACACAGAAATTGCATCAGAATTAAATACAAAAGGCACAATGCTTATTTAAGTACAAGAAGACTGACTCTTCTTACTGTCTATGTATTGAACCTTTCCTTTGAGACCAGTTTTCGATTCCGATCCTTCACGTCAGGTTTACTGTATCCCTTGGATGTTCTTATTCACGATCAAACACAGAAATTGCATCGGAAATAAATATAAATCGCACAATGCCGAATTAAGTACAAGAAGACTGACTCTTCTTACTATGTTTTGAACCCTTCCTGTGAGACCAGTTTTAGATTCCGATGCTTTACATCAGGTTTACTGTTTCCCTTGGAACTTCTTATTGACGATGAATCACAGATATTGCATCGGAATTAAAGGCACAATGCCGGCTTAAGTACAAGAGGACTGACTCTTCTTACATTCCATGATTTGAGCCTTTCCTGTGATACCAGTTTTAGATTCCGATTCTTCACTTCACGTTTACTGTATCCCTAGGACCTTCTTATTGACACTGAAACAAAGAATTTGCATCGGAATTAAATACAAAAGGCACAATGCCTACTTAAGTACAAGAAGACTGACTCTTCTTACTGTCTATGTTTTGAACCTTTCCTGTGAGACCAGTTTGAGATATCGATGCTTCACTTAAGGTTTACTGTATCCCTTGGACATTATTATTAACGATGAAACACAGAAATTGCATCAGAAATAGATATAAAACGCACAATCCCGACTGAAGTACAAGAAGGCTGACTCCTCTTACTGTCTATGATTTGAACCTTTCCTGTGAGACCAGTTTTAGATTTCGATGCATCACTTCAGGTTCCCTGTATCCCTTGGACCTTCTTATTCATGATGGAATACAGAAATTGCATCGGAATTAAATACAAAAGGCACAATGCCGACTTAAGTACAAGAAGACTGACCCTTCTTACTGTCTATGTTTTGTACCTTCCTGTGAGACCAGTTTTAGATTCCCATGCTTCACTTCAGGTTTACTGTATCCTTTGGACCTTCTTATTAACGATGAAACACAGAAATTGCATCGGAATTAAATACAAAAGGCACAATGCCGACCTAAGTACAAGTGTACTGACTCATAATACTGTCTATGTTTGGAACCTTTCCTGTGAGACCAGTTTTAGATTCCGATGCTTCACTTCAGGTTTACTGTATCCCTTGGACCTTCTTATTGCCTATGAAACACAGTAATTGCATTTGAATTAAATACAAAAGGCACAATGCCGACATAAGTACAAGACGACTGACTCTCCTTACATTCTATGATTTGTGCCTTTCCTATGGGACCCGTTTTAGATATCGATGCTTCACTTCAGGTTTACTGTATCCCTTGGACCTTCTTATTGCCTATGAAACACAGGAATTGCATTTGAATTAAATACAAAAGGCACAATGCCGACATAAGTACAAAACGACTGACTCTCCTTACATTCTATGATTTGAGCCTTTCCTATGGGACCCGTTTTAGATATCGATGCTTCACTTCAGGTTTACTGTATTCCTTGGACCTTCTTATTGACGATGAAACACAGAAATTCCATCGGAATGAAATTCAAAAGGCACAATGCAGCCTTAAGTACAAGAAGACTGACTCTTCTTACTGCCTATGTTTTTTACCTTTCCTGTGAGACCAGTATTAGATTCCAACGCTTCACTTCGAGTTTACTGTATCCCTTGGACCTTCATATTGACGATGAAACACAGAAATTGCATCGGAATGAAATACAAAAAGCACAATGCCGACTTCAGTATAAGAAGACTGACTCTTCTTACTGTCTATGTTTTGAAGCTTTCCTTTGAGTCCAGTTTTAGATTCCGATCCTTCACTTCAGGTTTACTGTATCCCTTGGACCTTGTTATTGACGATGAAACACAGAAATTGCATCGGAATTGAATACAAAAGGCACAATGCCGACTTAAGTAAAAGAAGACTCACTCTTCTTACTGTCTACGATTTGAACCTTTCCTGTGAGACCAGTTTTAGATGTCGATGCTTCACTTCAGGTTTACTGTATCCTTTGGACCTTCTTATTGACGATGAAACACAGAAATTGCATCGGAGTTAAATACAAAAGGAACAATGCCGACTTACATACAAGAGGACTTACTCTTCTTAATGTCTATGTTCTCAACCTTTCCTGTGAGACCAGTTTTAGATTCTGATACTTCACCTCAGATTTACTGTATCCCTTGGACCTTCTTATTGACGACGAAGCACAGATATTGCATCGGAAATAAATATAAATCGAAAAATTCCGACTTAAGTGCAAGATGACTGACTCTTATTACTGTCTACGTTTTGAACCTTTCCTGTGAGACCAGTTTTAGATTCCGATGCTTCGCTCCTGGTTTACTGTATCCCTTGGACCTTCATATTGACGATGAAACACAGAAATTCCATCTGAATTAAATACAAAAGGCACAATGCCTATTTAAGTACGAGAAGACTGACTCTTCTTACTGTCTATCCTTTGAACCATTCCTGTGAGACCAGTTTTAGATTCGGATGCTTCACTTCAGGTTTACTGTATCCCTTGGACTTTCTTATTGACGATGAAACACAGAAATTACATTGGAATTAAATACAAAAGGGACAGTGCCGACTTAAGTACAAGAAGACTGACTCTTCTTACTGTCTATGTTTTGAACCTTTCCTGTGAAACCAGATTTAGATTCCGTTGCTTCACTTCAGGTTTACTGTATCACGTGGACCTTCATAATGACGATGAAGCATAGAAGTTGCATCGGAATTAAATACAAAAGGCACAATGCCGACTTCAGTACAGGAAGACTGACTCTTCTTACTGTCTATGTTTTGAACCATTCCTGTGAGACCAGTTTTAGATATCGATGCTTCACTTCAGTTTACTGTATCCCTTGGACCTTCTTATTGACGAAGGAACACAGAAATTGCATCGGAATTAAACTCAAAAGGCACAATGCCGATTTAAGTACAAGAAGTCTGACTCTTCTTACTCTCTATGTTTTGAACCTTTCCTGTGAGACCAGTTTTAGATTCCGATGCTTCACTTTAGGTTTACTGTGTCCCTTGGACCTTCTTATGGACAATGAAACACAGAAATTGCATCAGTATTAAATACAAAAGGCACAATGCCGACTTAAGTACATGGGGCCTGACTCTTCTTACATGCTATGATTTGAGCCTTTCCTGTGAGACTGGTTTTAGATACCGATGCTTCACTTCAGAGTTACAGTATCATTTGGACCTTCTTATTAACACTGAAACAAGGAAATTGCATCCGAATTAAATACAAAAGGCACAATGCCGACTTAAGTACAAGAAGACTCACTCTTCTTACTGTCTATGTTTTGAATCTTTCCTGTGAGACCAGTTTTAGAACCCTATGCTTGACTTTAGGTTTACTGTTTCCTTGGCACCTTCTTATTGACGATGAAACACAGAAATTGCAAGGAATTAAATACAACACGCACAATGCCGACTTCAGTATAAGAAGACTGACCCTTCTCACTGTGTATGTTTTGAACCATTCCTTTGAGACCTGTTTCAGATTCCGATCCTTCACGTCAGGTTTACTGTATCCCTTGGATGTTCTTATTGACGATGAAACACAGAAATTGTATCGGAAATAAATATAGATCGCACAATGCGGACTTAAGTACAAGAAGACTGACTCTTCTTACTGTCTACGATTTGAGCCTTTCCTGTGAGACCAGTTTTAAATTCCGATGCTTCACTTCTGGTTTACTGCATCCCTTGGACCTTTATATTGACGATGAAACACAGAAATTGCATCTGAATTAAATACAAAAGCCACAATACCGACTTAAGTACAAGAAGGCTGACTCTTCTTACTATGTTTGAACCCTTCCTGTGAGACCAGTTTTAGATTCCGATGCTTCACGTCAGGTTTACTGTATCCCTTGGACCTTCTTATTGACGATGAATCACAGATATTGCATCGGAATTAAAGGCACAATGCCGACTTAAGTACAAGAGGACTGACTCTTCTTACATTCCATGATTTGAGCCTTTCCTGTGAGACCAGTTTTAGATATCGATGCTTCATGTTAGGTTTACAGTATCCCTTGGACCTTCCTATTGACACTGAAACAAAGAAATTGCATCGGAATTAAATACAAAAGTCACAATGCCTACTTAAGTACATGAAGACTGATTCTTCTTACTGTCTAGGCTTTGAACCTTTCCTGTGAGACCAGTTTTAGATTCGGAAGCTTCACTTCAGGTTTACTGTATCCCTTTGACCTTCTTATTCACGATGAAACACAGAAATTGCATCTGAATTAAATACAAAAGGCACAATACCGACCTAAGTACAAGAAGGCTGACTCTTCTTACTATGTTTTGAACCCTTCCTGTGAGACCAGTTTTAGATTCCGATGCTTCACTTCAGGTTTACTGTATCCCTTGGACCTTCTTATTGACGATGAATCACAGATATTGCATCGGAATTAAAGGCACAATGCCGACTTAAGTACAAGAGGACTGACTCTTCTTACATTCCATGATTTGAGCCATTCCTGTGAGACTACGTTTAGATTCCGATGCTTCTCTTCAATTTTACTGTATCCCTTGGACCTTCTTATTGACGATGAAGCACAGAAATTGCATCGGAATTTAATACAAAAGGCACAATGCCGACTTTAGTACAAGAAGACTGACTCTTCTTACAGTCTATGTTTTGAACCTTTCCTGTGAGACCAGTTTTACATCAGATGCTTCACTTCAGGATTACTGTATCCCTTGGACCTTCTTATTGACGATGAAACACAGAATTTGCATCGGAATTAAATACAAAAGGCACAATGCCGACTTAAGTACATGTAGACTCACTCTTCTTACTGTCTATGTTTTGAACCTTTCCTGTGAGACCAGTTTTTGATTCCGTTGCTTCACTTCAGGTTTACTGTATCCCTTGTACCCTCAAATTGACGATCAAACACAGAAATTGCACCGGAATGGAACACAAAACGCACAATGCCGACTGATGTACAAGAAGACTGACTCTTCTTACAGTCTATGTTTTGAACCTTTCCTGTCAGACCAGTTTTAGATATCGATGCTTCACTACATGCTTGCTGTATAACTTGGACCTTCGTATTGACGATGAAACACAGACATTGCATCGGAATTAAAAACAAAAGATACAATGCCTACTTAAGTACAAGAAGACTGACTCTTCTTACTGTTTATGATTTGAACCTCTCCTGTGAGACCAGTTTGAGATATCGATGCTTCACTTCAGGTTTACTGTATCCCTTGGACCATCCTATTGACGATGAAACACTGAAATTGCATCGGAATTAAATACAAAACGCTAAATGCCAACTGAAGTACTAGCAGACTGACTCTACATACTGTCTATGTTTTGATCCATTCCTGTGAGACCAGTTTTAGATTCCGATGCTTCACTTCAGGTTTACTGTATCCCTTGGACCTTCTTATTGACGATGAAACACAGATATTGCATCGGAATTAAATACAAAAGGCACAATGCTGACTTAAGTACAAGCGGACTGACTCTTCTTGCATTCCATGATTCGAGCCTTTCCTGTAAGACCGGTTTTAGATTCCGATGCTTATCTTCAGGTTTACTGCATTCCTTGGATATTCTTATTGACACTGAAACAAACAAAATTGCATCAGTATTAAATACAAGAGGCACAATGCCTACTTAAGTACAAGAAGACTGACTCTTCTTACTGTCTATGTTTGAACCTTTCCTGTGAAACCAGTTTGAGATATCGATGCTTCACTTAAGGTTTTCTGTATCCCTTGGACCTTCATATTTACGATGAAACACAGAAATTGCATCGGGATAAAGTACAAAACGCACAATGCCGACTTAAGTACAAGAAGACTGACTCTTCTTACTGTCTATGTTTTGAGCCTTTCCTGTGAGACCAGTTTTGGATCCGATGCTTCACTTCAGGCTTACTGTATCCCCTGGACCTTCTTATTGACGATGAAACACAGATAATGCATCGGAATTAAATACAAAAGGCACAATGCCGACTTAAGTACAAGTAGACTGACTCTTCTTACTGTCTATGTTTCGAACCTTTCCTGTGAGACCAGTTTTAGATTCCGATGCTTCACTTTAGGTTTACTGTATCCCTTGGACCTTAATATTTACGATGAAACACAGAAATTGCAACGGAATTAAAAACAAAAGGCACAATGCCGACTTAAGTACAAGAAGACTGACTCCTCTTAGAGTCTATGTTTTGAACCTTTCCTGTGAGACCAGTTCTAGATCGGATGCTTCCCTTCAGGTTTACTGTATCCCTTGGCCCTTCTAATTGACGATGAAACACTGAAATTGCATCGGAATTGAATATAAAATGCACAATGCCGACTTAAGAACAAGGAGACTGACTCTTCTTACTGTCTATGTTTTGAACCTTTCCTGTGAGACCAGTTTTAGATTCCGATGCTTCACTTCATGTTTACTGTATCCATTGGACATCCTTATTGACGATGAAACACAGAAATTGCATCGGAATTTATTACAAAAGGCATAATGCCGACTTAAATACAAGAGGACTGAATCTTCTTTCATTCTATGATTTAAGCCTTTCCTGTGAGACCAGTTTTAGATATCGATGCTTCACTTCAGGTTTACTGTATCCCTTGGACCTTATTATTGACGATGAAACATAGAAATTGCATCGGAATGAAATACAAAAGGCACAATGATGACTTAAGTGCAAGTAGATTGACTCTTGTTACTGTCTATGTTTCGAACCTTTCCTGTGAGACCAGTTTTAGTTTCCGATGCTTCACTTTAGGTTTTCTGTATCGCTTGGACCTTCATATTTACGATGAAACACAAAAATTGCATCGGGATAAAGTACAAAACGCACAATGCCGACTTAAGTACAAGAAGACTGACTCTTCTTACTGTCTATGTTTTGAGCCTTTCCTGTGAGACCAGTTTTGGATCCGATGCTTCACTTCAGGCTTACTGTATCCCCTGGACCTTCTTATTGACGATGAAACACAGATAATGCATCGGAATTAAATACAAAAGGCACAATGCCGACTTAAGTACAAGTAGACTGACTCTTCTTACTGTCTATGTTTCGAACCTTTCCTGTGAGACCAGTTTTAGATTCCGATGCTTCACTTTAGGTTTACTGTATCCCTTGGACCTTAATATTTACGATGAAACACAGAAATTGCATCGGAATAAAATACAAAACCCACAATGCCGATTTAAGTACAAGAAGACTGACTCTTCTTACTGTCTATGGTTTGAACCTTTAATGTGAGACCAGTTTTAGATTTCGATACTTCCCTTCAGGTTTACTGTTTCCCTTGGACCTTCTTATTGGCGATGAAACACAGATATTGCTTTGGAATTAAATACAAAAGGCACAATGCCGACTTCAGTACAAGAGGACTGACTCTTCTTACAGTCCGTGATTTGAGCCTTTCCTGTGAGACCAGTTTTAAATTCCGATGCTACACTTCAGATTTACTGTTTCCCCTGGACCTTCTTATTGACACTGAAACAAAGAAATTGCATCGGAGTTAAATACAAAGGCATAATGCCTACTTAAGTACAAGAAGACTGACTCTTCTTACTGTCTATGTTTTGAACCTATCCTGTGAGACCAGTTTGAGATATCGATACTTCACTTTAAGTTTACTGTATCCCTTGGACCTTCTTATTGACGATGAAACACAGAAATTGCATCGGAATTCAATACAAAAGGCACAATGCCGACTTAAGTACAAGAAGACTGACTCTTCTAACAGTCTATGTTTTGAAGCTTTCCTGTGAGACCAGTTCTTAGATCCGATGCATCACTTCAGCTTTACTGTATCCCTTGGACCCTCTTATTGAAGACGAAACACGGAAATTGTATCGGAATTAAATACAGAAGGCACAATGCCGACTTAATTACAAGTAGACTGACTCTTCTTATTGACTATCTGTTGAACCATTCCTGTGAGACCAGTTTTAGATTCCGATGCTTCATTTCAGGTTTACTGTATCCCTTGTACCTTCAAATTGACGATGAAACACAGATATTGCATCGGAATAAAATACCAAAAGCACAATTCCGCCTTAAGTACAAGAAGACTGACTCTTCTTACTGTCGATGATTTGAACTTTTCCTGTGGGACCAATTTTAGAATCCGATGCTTCACTTCGGGCTCCCTGTATCCCTTGGACCTTCTTATTCATGATGAAACACAGAAATTGCTTCGAAATTAAATACCAAAGGCACAATGCCGACTTAAGTGCAAGAAGACTGACCCTTCTTACTGGCTATGTTTTGTACATTTCCTGTGAGACCAGTTTTAGTTTCCCATGCTTCACTTCAGGTTTACTGTATCCTTGGGACCTTCTTATTGACGAAGAAACACAGAAATTGCATCGGAATTAAATTCAAAGGCACAATGCCGACTTAAGTACAAGATGACTGACTCTTCTTACTGTCAATCATTTGAACCTTTCCTGTGAGTCCAGTTGTAGATTCCAGTGCTTCACTTCAGGTTTACTGTATCCCTTAGACCTTCATATTGACGATGAAACACAGAAATTGCATCTGAATTAAATACAAAGGCACAATGCCGACTTAGGTACAAGACGACTGACTCTTCTTACAATCTATGATTTGAGCCGTTCCTATGAGACCAGTTTCAGATATCGATGCTTCACTTCAGGTTTACAGTATTACTTGGACCTTCTTACTCACACTGAAACAAAGAAATCGCATCCGAATTAAATACAAAGGGCACAATGCCGACTTAAGTACAAGAAGACTGACTCTTCTTACTGTCTATGTTTTGAACCTTTCCTGTGAGACAAGTTTTGCATATCGGTGCTTCACTTCAGGTTTACTGTATCCCTTGGACCTTCTTAAAAACGATGAAACACAGAAATTGCATCGGACATAAATATAAAACGCACAATGCCGACTTAAGTACATGTAGGCTGACTCTTCTTACTGTCGATGATTTGAACCTTTCCTGTGATATCGATTTTAGATTCCGATGGTTCACTTCAGGTTCCCTGTATCCCTTGGACCTTCTTATTGACGATGAAACACAGAAATGGCATCGGAATTAAATACAAAAGGCACAATGCCGACTTACATACAAGACTGACTCTTCTTTCATTATAAAATGGTTCAAATGGCTCTGAGCACTATGGGACTCAACTGCTGAGGTCATTAGTCCCCTAGAACTTAGAACTAGTTAAACCTAACTAACCTAAGGACATCACAAACATCCATGCCCGAGGCAGGATTCGAACCTGCGACCGTAGCGGGCTTGCGGTGCCAGACTGCAGCGCCTTTAACCGCACAGCTTTCATTATATGATTTGAGCCTTTCCTATGAGACCAGCTTTTGATTCCGATGCTTCACTTCAGGTGTACTGTATCCCTTGGACCTTCTTATTGACGATGAAACACAGATATTGCATCGGAATTAAATACAAAAGGCACAATGCCGACTTAAGTACAAGAAGACTGACTCTTCTTACTGTCTATGTTTTGAACCCTTCCTGTGAGACCAGTTTGAGATATCGATGCTTCACTTCAGGTTTACTGTATCCCTTGGACCTTCCTATTGACGATGAAACACAGAAATTGCATCGGAATTAAAACCAAAAGGCACAATGCCGACTTAAGTACAAGAAGACTGACTCTTCTTACTGTCTATGTTTTGAACCCTTCCTGTGAGACCAGTTTGAGATATCGATGCTTCACTTCAGGTTTACTGTATCCTTTGGACCTTCCTATTGACGATGAAACACAGAAATTGCATCGGAATTAAAACGAAAAGGCACAATGCCGACTTAAGTACAAGAAGCTGACTCCTCTTAGAGTCTATGTTTTGAACCTTTCCTGTGAGACCAGTTTCTGATCGGATGTTTAACTTCAGGTTTACTGTATCCCTTGGACCTTCTAATTGACGATGAAACACAGAAATTGCATCGGAATTAAATACAAAAGGCACAATGCCGACTTAAGTACAAGAAGACTGACTCTTCTCACTGTCTATGTTTTGAACCTTTACTGAGAGACCAGTTTTAGATTCTGATGCTTCACTTCAGGTTTACTGTATCCCTTGTACCTTCATATTGACAATGATACACAGAAATCGCATCGGAATTAAAATACAAAAGCCACAATGCCGACTTAAGTAAAGGAAGACTGACTCATCTTACTGTCTATGGTTTGAACCTTTCCTGTGAGACGAGTTTTGGATTCCGATGCTTCACTTTAGGTTTACTGTATCCCGTGAACCTTCTTATTGACGGTGGAACACAGATATTGCATCGGAATTAAATACAAAAGGCACAATGCCGACTTAAGTACAAGAAGACTGACTCTTCTTACTGTCTATGTTTTGAACCCTTCCTGTGAGACCAGTTTGAGATATCGATGCTTCACTTCAGGTTTACTGTATCCCTTGGACCTTCTTATTGACGATGAAACACAGATATTGCATCGGAATTTAATACAAAAGGCATAATGCCGACTTTAGTACAAGAAGACTGACTCTTCTTACAGTCTATGTTTTGAACCTTTCCTGTGAGACCAGTTTTAGGTCCGATGCTTCACTTCAGCTTTACTGTATCCCTTGGACCTTCTTATTGACGATGAATCACAGAAATTGCATCGGAATTAAATACAAAAGGCACAATGCCGACTTAAGTACAAGTAGATTGACTCTTCTTACTGTCTATGCCTTGAACCTTTCCTGTGAGACCAGTTTTAGATTCCGATGCTTCACTTAACTTTTACTGTATCCCGTGGACCTTCTTATTGACGATGAAACACAGAAATTGCATCGGAATTAAATACAAAATGCACAATGCCGACTTAAGTACAAGAACATTGATTTCTTTTTACTGTCTATGCTTTGAACCTTTCCTGTGAGACCAGTTTTAGATTCCAATGCTTCACTTCAGGTTTACTGTACCCCCTGGACCTTCTTATTGACGATGAAACACAGACATTGCATCGGAATTAAATACAAAAGGCACAATGCCGACTTAAGTGAAAGAAGACGGATTCATCTTACTGTCTATGTCACGAACTTTTCCTGTGAGACCAGTTTTAGATTCCGATGCTTCACTTCTGTTTTACTGTATCCCATGGACCTTCTTTTTGACGATGAAACACAGAAATTGCAACGGAATTAAATACAAAATGCACAATGCCGACTTAAGTACAAGAAGATAGACTATTTTTATTGTCTATGTTTTGAACCTTTCCTGTGAGACCAGTCTTAGATTCCGATGCTTCACTTCAGGTTTACTGCATCCCTTGGACCTTCTTATTGACGATGAAACACAGAAAATGCATCGGAATTAAAAAACAAAAGGCACAATGCCGACTTAATTAAAGGAAGACTGACACATCTTACTGTCTATGGTTTGAACGTTTCCTGTGAGACGAGTTTAAGATTCCGATGCTTCACGTCAGGTTTACTGTATCCCGTGGACCTTCTTATTGACGATGAAACACAGAAATTGGATCAGAATTAATTACAAAAGGCACAATGCTTACTTAAGTACAAGAAGACTGACTCTTCTTACTGTCTATTTTTGAACCTTTCCTGTGAGACCAGTTTTAGATCCCATGCTTCGCTTCAGGTTTACTGTATCCCTTGGACCTTCTTCTTGACGATGAAACACAGATAATGCATCGGAGTTAAATATAAAAAGCACAATGCCGACTTAAGTACAAGTAGACTGACTCTTCTTACTGTCTATGTTTCGAACCTTTCCTGTGAGACCAGTTTTAGATTCCGATGCTTTACTTTAGGTATACTGTATCCCTTGGACCTTCATGTTGACGATGAAACACAGAAATTGCATCGGAATAAAATACAAAACGCACAATGCCGACTTCAATACAAGAGGACTGACTCTTCTTACATTCCATGATTTGAGCCGTTCCTGTGACACCAGTTTTAGATTCCGATGCTTCATTTCAGGTTTACTGTATCCCTTGGACCTTCTTATTGACGATGAAGCACAGAAATTGCATCAGAATTAATTACAAAAGGCACAATGCTAACTTAAGTACAAGAGGACTGACTCTTCTTACTGTCTATTTTTGAACCTTTCCTGTGAGACCAGTTTTAGATTCCGAAGCTTCACTTCAGGTTTACTGTATCCCGTGGACCTTCTTTATGACGATGAAACACAGAAATTGCATCGGAATTAAATACAAAAGGCACAATGCCGACTTAAGTACAGGAAGACTTACTTTTCTTACTGTCTATGATTGGAACCTTTCCTGTGAGACCAGTTTTAGATATCGATGCTTCACTTCAGGTTTACTGTATCCCTTGGACCTTGTTATTGACGTAGAAACACAGAAATTGCATCGGAATTAAATTCATAAGGCACAATGCCGACTTAAGTACAAGAAGACTGACTCTTCCTACTGTCTATGTTTTGAACCTTTCCTGTGAGACCAGTTTTAGATTCCAGTGCATCACTTCAGGTTTACTATACCCCGTGGACCTTCTTATTGACGATGAAACACAGAAATTGCATCGGAATTAAATACAAAAGGCACAATGCAGACTTAAGTGAAAGAAGACGGATTCATCTTACTGTCTATGTCTCGAACCTTTCCCGTGAGACCAGTTTTAGATTCCGATGCTTCACTTAACTTTTACTGTATCCCGTGGACCTTCTTATTGACGATGAAACACAGAAATTGCATCGGAATTAAATACAAAATGCACAATGCCGACTTAAGTACAGAAACATTGATTTTTTTTTACTGTCTATGCTTTGAACCTTTCCTGTGAGACCAGTTTTAGATTCCAATGCTTCACTTCAGGTTTACTGTATCCCTTGGACCTTCTTATTGACGATGAATCACAGAAATTCCATCGGAATTATATACAAAAGGCACAATGCCGACTTAAGTACAGAAGACTGACTCTTCTTACTGTCTATGTTTTGAACCTTTCCTGTGAGAACAGTTTTAGATCCGATGCTTCACTTCAGGTTTACTGTGTCCCTTAGACCTTCTTATTGACGATGAAACACACATAATGCATCGGAATTAAGAACAAAAGGCACAATGCCGACATAAGTACAAGTAGTCTAACTCTTCTTACTGTCTATGTTTCGAACCTCTCCTGTGAGACCAGTTTTAGATTCCGATGCTTCACTTTAGGTTTACTGTATACCTTGGACCTTCATATTGACGATGAAACACAGATATTGCAACGGAATTAAATACAAAAGGCACAATGCCGACTTCAGTACAAGAGGACTGACTCTTCTTACATTACATGATTGGAGCGTTTCCTAAGACACCAGTTTTAGATACCGATGCTTCACTTCAGGTATACTGTATCTCTTGGACCTTCTTATTGACACTGAAACAAAGAAATTGCATGGGAATTAAATACGAAAGGCACAATGCCTACTGAAGGACAAGAAGACTGTCTCTTCTTAATGTCTGTGTTTTGAACCTTTCCTGTGAGACCAGTTTGAGATATCGATGCTTCACTTCAGGTTTACTGTATCCCTTGGACCTCCTTATTGACGATGAAACACAGAAATTGCATCGGAATTTAATACAAAAGGCATAATGCCGACTTTAGTACATGTAGACTGACTCTTCTGACTGTCTACGTTTTGAACCTTTCTTGTGAGACCAGTTTAGATTCCGATGCTTCACTTCAGGTATACTGTATCCCTTGTACCTTCAAATTGACGATGAAACACAGAAATTGCATCAGAATAAATTACAAATCGCAAAATGCCGACTTAAGTACAAGAAGACTGACTCTTCCTACTGTCTATGTTTTGAACCTTTCCTGTGAGACCAGTTTTAGATTCCAGTGCATCACTTCTGGCTTACTATACCCCGTGGACCTTCTTATTGACGATGAAACACAGAAATTGCATCGGAATTAAATACAAAAGGCACAATGCCGACTTAAATACAAGAGGACTGACTCTTCTTTCATTCTATGATTTGAGCCTTTCCTGTGAGACCAGTTTTAGATATCGATGCTTCACTTCAGTTTTACTGTATCCCTTGGACCTTCTTATTGACGATGAAACACTGAAATTGCATCGGAAGTAAATACAAAAGGCACAATGCAGACTTAAGTGAAAGAAGACGGATTCATCTTACTGTCTATGTCTCGAACCTTTCCCGTGAGACCAGTTTTAGATTCCGATGCTTCACTTAACTTTTACTGTATCCCGTGGACCTTCTTATTGACGATGAAACACAGAAATTGCATCGGAATTAAATACAAAATGCACAATGCCGACTTAAGTACAAGAACAATGATTTTTTTTTACTGTCTATGCTTTGAACCTTTCCTGTGAGACCAGTTTTAGATTCCAATGCTTCACTTCAGGTTTACTGTATCCCTTGGACCTTCTTATTGACGATGAATCACAGAAATTCCATCGGAATTATATACAAAAGGCACAATGCCGACTTAAGTACAGAAGACTGACTCTTCTTACTGTCTATGTTTTGAACCTCTCCTGTGAGACCAGTTTTAGACTCCGATGCTTCACTTTAGGTTTACTGTATACCTTGGACCTTCATATTGACGATGAAACACAGATATTGCAACGGAATTAAATACAAAAGGCACAATGCCGGCTTCAGTACAAGAGGACTGACTCTTCTTACATTACATGATTGGAGCCTTTCGTAAGGCACCAGTTTTAGATACCGATGCTTCACTTCAGGTATACTGTATCTCTTGAACCTTCTTATTGACACTGAAACAAAGAAATTGCATGGGAATTAAATACAAAAGGCACAATGCCTACTGAAGGACAAGAAGACTGTCTCTTCTTAATGTCTGTGTTTTGAACCTTTCCTGTGAGACCAGTTTGAGATATCGATGCTTCACTTCAGGTTTACTGTATCCCTTGGACCTTCTTATTGACGATGAAACACAGAAATTGCATCGGAATTTAATACAAAAGGCATAATGCCGACTTTAGTACATGTAGACTGACTCTTCTTACTGTCTACGTTTTGAACCTTTCCTGTGAGACCAGTTTAGATTCCGATGCTTCACTTCAGGTATACTGTATCCCTTGTACCTTCAAATTGACGATGAAACACAGAAATTGCATCAGAATAAATTACAAATCGCAAAATGCCGACTTAAGTACAAGAAGACTGACTCTTCTTACTGTCTATGATTTGAGGCTTTCCTGTGAGACCAGTTTTAGATATTAATGCTTCACCTGAGGTATACAGTATCACTTGGACCTTCTTACTGACACTGAAACAAAGAAATTGCATCGGAATGAAATACAAAACGCACAATGCCGACTTAAGTACAAGAAGGCTGACTCTTCTTACTGTCTCTGATTTGAACCTTTCCTGTGAGACCAGTTTTAGATTCCCATGCTTCACTTCAGGTTCACTGTAACTCGTGGATGTTCTTTTTGACGATGAAACACAGAAATTGCATCGGAATTAAATTCAAAAGGCACAATGCCGACTTCCGTATAAGAAGACTGACTCTTCTTACTATGTTTTGAACCTTTCCTTTGAGACAAGTTTTAGATTCCGATCCTTTACGTAAGGTTTACTGTATCCTTTGGACCTTCTTATTGACGATGAAACACAGAAATTGCATCGGAATTAAATACAAAAGGAACAATGCCGACTTAAGAAAAGAAAACTGACTCTTCTTACTGTCTATGTTTTAAGCCTTTCCTGTGAGACCAGTTTTAGATTCCCATGCTTCACTTCACGTTTACTGTATCCCGTGGACCTTCTTTCTGACGATGAAACACAGAAATTGCATCTGAATTAAATACAAAAGGCACAATGCCGACTTAAGTACAGGAAGACTTACTCTTCTTACTGTCTATGATTGGAACCTTTCCTGTGAGACCAGTTTTAGATATCGATGCTTCACTTTAGGTTTACTGTATCCCTTGGACCGTCTTATTGACGTAGAAACACAGAAATTGCATCGGAATTAAATTCATAAGGCACAATGCCGACTTAAGTACAAGAAGACTGACTCTTCTTACTGTCTATGATTTGAACCTTTCCTGTAAGACCAGTTTTAGATTCCAGTGCTTCACTTCAGGTTTACTATATCCCTTGGACCTTCTTATTGACGATGAAACACTGAAATTGCATCGGAATTAATACAAAAGGCACAATGCAGACTTAAGTGAAAGAAGACGGATTCATCTTACTGTCTATGTCTCGAACCTTTCCCGTGAGACCAGTTTTAGATTCCGATGCTTCACTTAACTTTTACTGTATCCCGTGGACCTTGTTATTGACGATGAAACACAGAAATTGCATCGGAATTAAATACAAAATGCACAATGCCGACTTAAGTACAAGAACATTGATTTTTTTTTACTGTCTATGCTTTGAACCTTTCCTGTGAGACCAGTTTTTGATTCCAGTGCTTCACTTCAGGTTTACTGTATCCCTTGGACCTTCTTATTGACGATGAATCACAGAAATTGCATCGGAATTATATACAAAAGGCACAATGCCATATTAAGTACAGAAGACTGACTCTTCTTACTGTCTATGTCTTGAACCTTTCCTGTGAGAACAGTTTTAGATCCGATGCTTCACTTCAGGTTTACTGTGTCCCTTGGACCTTCTTATTGACGATGAAACACACATAATGCATCGGAATTAAGTAAAAAAGGCACAATGCCGACTTAAGTACAAGTAGACTAACTCTTCTTACTGTCTATGTTTCGAACCTCTCCTGTGAGACCAGTTTTAGATTCCGATGCTTCACTTTAGGTTTACTGTATACCTTGGACCTTCATATTGACGATGAAACACAGATATTGCAACGGAATTAAATTCAAAAGGCACAATGCCGACTTCAGTACAAGAGGACTGACTCTTCTTACATTCCATGATTGGAGCCTTTCCTAAGACACCAGTTTTAGATACCGATGCTTCACTTCAGGTATACTGTATCTCTTGGACCTTCTTATTGACACTGAAACAAAGAAATTGCATGGGAATTAAATACAAAAGGCACAATGCCTACTGAAGGACAAGAAGACTTTCTCTTCTTAATTTCTGTGTTTTGAACCTTTCCTGTGAGACCAGTTTGAGATATCGATGCTTCACTTCAGGTTTACTGTATCCCTTGGACCTTCTTATTGACGATGAAACACAGAAATTGCATCGGAATTTAATACAAAAGGCATAATGCCGACATTGGTACAAGTAGACTGACTCTTCTTAGTGTCTACGTTTTGAACCTTTCCTGTGAGACCAGTTTAGATTCCGATGCTTCACTTCAGGTATACTGTATCCCTTGTACCATCAAATTGCGATGAAACACAGAAATTGCATCAGAATAAATTACAAATCGCACAATGCCGACTTAAGTACAAGAAGACTGACTCTTCTTACTGTCTATGATTTGAGGCTTTCCTGTGAGACCAGTTTTAGATATTAATGCTTCACCTGAGGTATACAGTATCACATGGACCTTCTTACTGACACTGAAACAAAGAAATTGCATCGGAATTAAATACAAAACGCACAATGCCGACTTAAGTACAAGAAGGCTGACTCTTCTTACTGTCTACGATTTGAACCTTTCCTGTGAGACCAGTTTTAGATTCCCATGCTTCACTTCAGGTTCACTGTATCTCGTGGATGTTCTTTTTGACGATGAAACACAGAAATTGCATCGGAATTAAATTCAAAAGGCACAATGCCGACTTCCGTATAAGAAGACTGACTCTTCTTACTATGTTTTGAACCTTTCCTTTGAGACAAGTTTTAGATTCCGATCCTTTACGTAAGGTTTACTGTATCCTTTGGACCTTCTTATTGACGATGAAACACAGAAATTGCATCAGAATTAATTACAAAAGGCACAATGCTAACTTAAGTACAAGAGGACTGACTCTTCTTACTGTCAATGTCTCGAACCTTTCCCGTGAGACCAGTTTTAGTTTCCGATGCTTCACTTAACTTTTACTGTATCCCGTGGACCTTCTTATTGACGATGAAACACAGAAATTGCATCGGAATTAAATACAAAATGCACAATGCCGACTTAAGTGCAAGAACATTGATTTTTTTTTTACTGTCTATGCTTTGAACCTTTCCTGTGAGACCAGTTTTAGATTCCAATGCTTCACTTCAGGTTTACTGTATCCCGTGGACCTTCTTATTGACGATGAAACACAGAAATTGCATCGGAATTAAATACAAAATGCACAATGCCGACTTAAGTACAAGAACATTGATTTTTTTTTTACTGTCTATGCTTTGAACCTTTCCTGTGAGACCAGTTTTAGATTCCAATGCTTCACTTCAGGTTTACTGTATCCCTTGGACCTTCATATTGACGATGAAACACAGATATTGCAACGGAATTAAATACAAAAGGCACAATGCCGACTTCAGTACAAGAGGACTGACTCTTCTTACAATTCATGATTGGAGCCTTTCCTAAGACACCAGTTTTAGATACCGATGCTTCACTTCAGGTATACTGTATCTCTTGGACCTTCTTATTGACGCTGAAACAAAGAAATTGCATGGGAATTAAATACAAAAGGCACAATGCCTACTGAAGGACAAGAAGACTGTCTCTTCTTAATGTCTGTGCTTTGAACCTTTCCTGTGAGACCAGTTTGAGATATCGATGCTTCACTTCAGGTTTACTGTATCCCTTGGACCTTCTTATTGACGATGAAACACAGAAATTGCATCGGAATTAAATACAAAAGGAACAATGCCGACTTAAGAAAAGAAAACTGACTCTTCTTACTGTCTATGTTTTAAGCCTTTCCTGTGAGACCAGTTTTAGATTCCCATGCTTCACTTCACGTTTACTGTATCCCGTGGACCTTCTTTCTGACGATGAAACACAGAAATTGCATCTGAATTAAATACAAAAGGCACAATGCCGACTTAAGTACAGGAAGACTTACTCTTCTTACTGTCTATGATTGGAACCTTTCCTGTGAGACCAGTTTTAGATATCGATGCTTCACTTTAGGTTTACTGTATCCCTTGGACCGTCTTATTGACGTAGAAACACAGAAATTGCATCGGAATTAAATTCATAAGGCACAATGCCGACTTAAGTACAAGAAGACTGACTCTTCTTACTGTCTATGATTTGAACCTTTCCTGTAAGACCAGTTTTAGATTCCAGTGCTTCACTTCAGGTTTACTATATCCCTTGGACCTTCTTATTGACGATGAAACACTGAAATTGCATCGGAATTAATACAAAAGGCACAATGCAGACTTAAGTGAAAGAAGACGGATTCATCTTACTGTCTATGTCTCGAACCTTTCCCGTGAGACCAGTTTTAGATTCCGATGCTTCACTTAACTTTTACTGTATCCCGTGGACCTTGTTATTGACGATGAAACACAGAAATTGCATCGGAATTAAATACAAAATGCACAATGCCGACTTAAGTACAAGAACATTGATTTTTTTTTACTGTCTATGCTTTGAACCTTTCCTGTGAGACCAGTTTTTGATTCCAGTGCTTCACTTCAGGTTTACTGTATCCCTTGGACCTTCTTATTGACGATGAATCACAGAAATTGCATCGGAATTATATACAAAAGGCACAATGCCATATTAAGTACAGAAGACTGACTCTTCTTACTGTCTATGTCTTGAACCTTTCCTGTGAGAACAGTTTTAGATCCGATGCTTCACTTCAGGTTTACTGTGTCCCTTGGACCTTCTTATTGACGATGAAACACACATAATGCATCGGAATTAAGTAAAAAAGGCACAATGCCGACTTAAGTACAAGTAGACTAACTCTTCTTACTGTCTATGTTTCGAACCTCTCCTGTGAGACCAGTTTTAGATTCCGATGCTTCACTTTAGGTTTACTGTATACCTTGGACCTTCATATTGACGATGAAACACAGATATTGCAACGGAATTAAATTCAAAAGGCACAATGCCGACTTCAGTACAAGAGGACTGACTCTTCTTACATTCCATGATTGGAGCCTTTCCTAAGACACCAGTTTTAGATACCGATGCTTCACTTCAGGTATACTGTATCTCTTGGACCTTCTTATTGACACTGAAACAAAGAAATTGCATGGGAATTAAATACAAAAGGCACAATGCCTACTGAAGGACAAGAAGACTTTCTCTTCTTAATTTCTGTGTTTTGAACCTTTCCTGTGAGACCAGTTTGAGATATCGATGCTTCACTTCAGGTTTACTGTATCCCTTGGACCTTCTTATTGACGATGAAACACAGAAATTGCATCGGAATTTAATACAAAAGGCATAATGCCGACATTGGTACAAGTAGACTGACTCTTCTTAGTGTCTACGTTTTGAACCTTTCCTGTGAGACCAGTTTAGATTCCGATGCTTCACTTCAGGTATACTGTATCCCTTGTACCATCAAATTGCGATGAAACACAGAAATTGCATCAGAATAAATTACAAATCGCACAATGCCGACTTAAGTACAAGAAGACTGACTCTTCTTACTGTCTATGATTTGAGGCTTTCCTGTGAGACCAGTTTTAGATATTAATGCTTCACCTGAGGTATACAGTATCACATGGACCTTCTTACTGACACTGAAACAAAGAAATTGCATCGGAATTAAATACAAAACGCACAATGCCGACTTAAGTACAAGAAGGCTGACTCTTCTTACTGTCTACGATTTGAACCTTTCCTGTGAGACCAGTTTTAGATTCCCATGCTTCACTTCAGGTTCACTGTATCTCGTGGATGTTCTTTTTGACGATGAAACACAGAAATTGCATCGGAATTAAATTCAAAAGGCACAATGCCGACTTCCGTATAAGAAGACTGACTCTTCTTACTATGTTTTGAACCTTTCCTTTGAGACAAGTTTTAGATTCCGATCCTTTACGTAAGGTTTACTGTATCCTTTGGACCTTCTTATTGACGATGAAACACAGAAATTGCATCAGAATTAATTACAAAAGGCACAATGCTAACTTAAGTACAAGAGGACTGACTCTTCTTACTGTCAATGTCTCGAACCTTTCCCGTGAGACCAGTTTTAGTTTCCGATGCTTCACTTAACTTTTACTGTATCCCGTGGACCTTCTTATTGACGATGAAACACAGAAATTGCATCGGAATTAAATACAAAATGCACAATGCCGACTTAAGTGCAAGAACATTGATTTTTTTTTTACTGTCTATGCTTTGAACCTTTCCTGTGAGACCAGTTTTAGATTCCAATGCTTCACTTCAGGTTTACTGTATCCCGTGGACCTTCTTATTGACGATGAAACACAGAAATTGCATCGGAATTAAATACAAAATGCACAATGCCGACTTAAGTACAAGAACATTGATTTTTTTTTTACTGTCTATGCTTTGAACCTTTCCTGTGAGACCAGTTTTAGATTCCAATGCTTCACTTCAGGTTTACTGTATCCCTTGGACCTTCATATTGACGATGAAACACAGATATTGCAACGGAATTAAATACAAAAGGCACAATGCCGACTTCAGTACAAGAGGACTGACTCTTCTTACAATTCATGATTGGAGCCTTTCCTAAGACACCAGTTTTAGATACCGATGCTTCACTTCAGGTATACTGTATCTCTTGGACCTTCTTATTGACGCTGAAACAAAGAAATTGCATGGGAATTAAATACAAAAGGCACAATGCCTACTGAAGGACAAGAAGACTGTCTCTTCTTAATGTCTGTGCTTTGAACCTTTCCTGTGAGACCAGTTTGAGATATCGATGCTTCACTTCAGGTTTACTGTATCCCTTGGACCTTCTTATTGACGATGAAACACAGAAATTGCATCGGAATTTAATACAAAAGGCACAATGCCGACTTCAGTACAAGAGGACTGACTCTTCGTACATTCCATGATTTGAGCCATTCTTAAGACACCAGTTTTAGATACCGATGCTTCACTTCAGGCTTACTGTATCCCTTGCACCTTCCTATTGACGATGAAACACAGAAATTGCACCGGAATTAAACACAAAACGCACAATGCCGACTTCCGTATAAGAAGACTGACTCTTCTTACTATGTTTTGAACCTTTCCTTTGAGACCAGTTTTAGATTCCGAAACTTTACGTCAGGTTTACTGTATCCCTTGGACCTTCTTATTGACGATGAATCACAGAAATTGCATCGGACTTAAATACAAAAGGCACAATGCTGACTTAAATACTGGAGGACTTACTCTTCTTACTGTCTATGATTGGAACCTTTCCTGTGAGACCAGTTTTAGATATCGATGCTTCACTTCAGGTTTACTGTTTCCCTTGGACCTTCTTATTGACGAAGAAACACAGAAATTGCATCGGAATTAAATTCATAAGGCACAATTCCGACTTAAGTACAAGAAGACTGACTCTTCTTCCTGTCTATGTTTTGAACAGTTCCTGTGAGACCAGTTTTAGATTCCAGTGCTTCACTTCAGGTTTACTATATCCCTTGGACCTTCTTATTGACGATGAAACACAGAAATTGCATCGGAATTAAATACAAAAGGCACAATGCTGACTTAAATACAAGAGGACTGACTCTTCTTTCATTCTATGATTTGAGCCTTTCCTGTGAGACCAGTTTTAGATATCGATGCTTCACTTCAGGTTTACTGTATCCCTCGGACCTTCTTATTGACGATGAAACACTGAAATTGCATCGGAATTAAATACAAAAGGCACAATGTAGACTTAAGTGAAAGAAGACAGATTCATCTTACTGTCTATGTCTCGAACCTTACCTGTGAGAACAGTTTTGGATTCCGATGCTTCACATAACTTTTACTGTATCCCTTGGACCTTCTTATTGACGATGAAACACAGAAATTGCATCGGAAATCAAATACAAAAGGCACAATGCCGACTTAAGTAAAGGAAGACTGACTCATCTTACTGTCTTTGGTTTGAACCTTTCCTGTGAGACGAGTTTTAGATTCCGATGCTTCACTTTAGGTTTACTATAACCTGTGGACCTTCTTATTGACGGTGAAACACAGAAATTGCATCGGAATTAAATATAAAATGCACAATTCCGACTTAAGTACAAGAAGATTGACTATTTTTACTGTCTATGTTTTGAACCTTTCCTGTGAGACCTGTTTTAGATTCCAATGCTTCACTTCAGGTTTACTGTATCCCTTGGACCTTCTTATTGACGATGAAACACAGAAATTGCATCGGAATTAAAATACAAAAGGCAAAATGCCGACTTAAGTAAAGGAAGACTGACTCATCTTACTGTCTATGGTTTGAACCTTTCCTGTGAGACGAGTTTTAGATTCCGATGCTTCACTTTAGGTTTACTGTATCCCGTGGACCTTCTTATTGCCGGTGAAACACAAAAATTGCATCGGAATTAAATATAAAATGCACAATGCCGACTTATGTACAAGAAGACTGACTCTTCTTACTGTCTATGCTTTGAACCTTTCCTGTGAGACAAGTTCTAGATGCTGATGCTTCACTTCAGGTTTACTGTATCCATTGGACCTTCTAATTGACGATGAGACACAGAAATTGCATCGGAATTAAATACAAAAGGCACAATGCCGACTTAAGTACAGAAAGACTGAATCTTCATACTGTCTATGTTTTGAGCCTTTCCTGTGAGACGAGCTTTAGATCCGATGCTTCACTTTAGGTTTACTGTATCCCTTGGACCTTTTTATTGACGATGAAACACAGAAATTGCATCGAAATTAAATACAAAAGGCACAATGCCGACTTAAGTGAAAGAAGACGGATTCATCTTACTGTCTATGTCTCGAACCTTTCCTGTGAGACCAGTTTTAGATTCCGATGCTTCACTTCTGGTTTACTGTATTATTTGGACCTTCTTATTGACGTTGAAACACAGACATTGCGTCGGAATTTAATACAAAAGGTACAATGCCGACTTAAGTGAAAGAAGACGGATTCATCTTACTGTCTATGTCTCGAACCTTTCCTGTGAGACCAGTTTTAGATTCCGATGCTTCACTTCAGGTTTACTGTATCCCTTGGACCTTCTTATTGACGATGAAACACGGAAATTGCATCGGCAATAAATATAAAACGCACAATGCCGACATAAGTACAAGAAGGCTGACTCGTCTTACAGTCTATAATTTGAACCATTCCTGTGACACCAGTTTTAGATTCCGATGCTTCATTTCAGGTTTACTGTATCCCTTTGACCTTCTTATTGACGATGAAACAGAAATTGGATCAGAATTAATTACAAAAGGCACAATGCTTACTTAAGTACAAGAAGACTGACTCTTCTTACTGTCTATTTTTGAACCTTTCCTGTGAGACCAGTTTGAGATACCGATGCTTCATTTCAGGTTTACTGTATTTCTTGGACCTTCTTATTAACGATGAAACACAGATATTGCATCGCAATTAAATACAAACGGCACAATGCCGACTCCAGTACAAGAGGACTGACTCTTCTTACATTCCATGATTTGAGCCTTTCCTAAGACACCAGTTTTAGATACCGATGCTTCACGTCAGGTTTACTGTATCTCTTGGACCTTCTTATTGACACTGAAACAAAGAAATTGCATCGGAATTAAATACAAAAGGCACAATGCCTACTGAAGAACAAGAAGACTGACTCTTCCTAATGTCTATGTTTTGAAGCTTTCCTGTGAGACCAGTTTGAAATATCGATGCTTCACTTCAGGTTTACTGTATCCCTTGGACCTTCTTATTGACGATGAAACACAGAAATTGGATCAGAATTAATTACAAAAGGCACAATGCTTACTTAAGTACAAGAAGACTGACTCTTCTTACTGTCTATTTTTGAACCTTTCCTGTGAGACCAGTTTGTGATTCCGATGCTTCATTTCAGGTTGACTGTATCCCTTGGACCTTCTTATTAACGATGAAACACAGATATTGCATCGCAATTAAATACAAAAGGCACAATGCCTACTGAAGAACAAGAAGACTGACTCTTCTTAATGTCTATGTTTTGAAGCTTTCCTGTGAGACCAGTTTTAGATTTCGATGCTTCACTTCAGGTTTACTGTTTCCCTTGGACCTTCTTATTGACGATGAAACACAGAAATTGGATCAGAATTAATTACATAAGGCACAATGCTTACTTAAGTACAAGAAGACTGACTCTTCTTACTGTCTATGTTTTGAACCTTTCCTGTGAGACCAATTTCAGGTCCGATGCTTCACTTCAGGTTAACTGTATCCCTTGCACCTTCCTATTGACGATGAAACACAGAAATTGCATCGGAATTAAATACAAAACGCACAATGCCGACTTCCGTATAACAGGACTGACTCTACTTACTATGTTTTAAACCTTTCCTTTGAAACCAGTTGTAGATTCCGAACCTTTACGTCAGGTTTACTGCATCCCTTGGACCTTCTTGTTGACGATGAAACACAGAAATTGCATCGGAATTAAATACAAAAGGAACAATGCCGACATAAGTAAAAGAAAACTAGCTCTTCTTACTGTCTATGTTTTGAGCTTTTCCTGTGAGACCAGTTTTAGATTCCGATGCTTCACTTCAGGTTTACTGTGTCCTGTGGACCTTCTTTCAGACGGTGAAAAACAGAAATTGCATCGGAATTAAATACAAATGGCACAATGCCGACTTAAGTACAGAAAGACTTACTCTTCTTACTGTCTATGATTGGAGCCTTTCCTGTGAGACCAGTTTTAGATATCGATGCTTCACTTCAGGTTTACTGTATCCCTTGGACCTTCTTATTGACGAAGAAACACAGAAATTGCATCGGAATTAAATTAATAAGGCACAATGCCGACTTAAGTATAAGAAAACTGACTCTTCTTACTGTCTATGATTTGAACCCTTCCTGTGAGACCAGTTTTAGATTCCAGTGCTTCACTTCAGGTTTACTATATCCCTTGGACCGTCTTATTGACGATCAAGCAAAGAAATTGCATCGGAATTAAATACAGAAGGCACAATGCCGACCCAAATACAAGAGGACAGACTCTTCTTTCATTCTATGATTTGAGCCTTTCCTGTGAGACCAGTTTTAGATCTCGATGCTTCACTTATGGATTACTGCATCCCTTGGACCTTCGTATTGACGATGAAACACAGAAATTGCATCGGAATTGAATACAAAAGGCACAATGCCGACTTAACTACAAGAGGAATGACTCTTCTTTCTTTCTATGATTTGAGCCTTTCCTGTGAGATCAGTTTTAGATATCGATGCTTCACTTCAGGTTTACTGTATCCCTTGGACCTTGTTATTGACGATGAAACACAGAAATTGCATCGGAATTAAAATACAAAAGGCACAAGGCCGACTTAAGTAAAGGAAGACTGACTCATCTTACTGTCTTTGGTTTGAACCTTTCCTGTGAGACGAGTTTTAGATTCCGATGCTTCACTTTAGGTTTACTGTATCCCGTGGACCTTCTTATTGACGGTGAAACACAGAAATTGCATCGGAATTAAATATAAAATGCACAATGCCGACTTATGTACAAGAAGACTGACTCTTCTTACTGTCTATGTTTTGAACCTTTCCTGTGAGACAAGTTTTAGATTCCGATGCTTCACTTCAGGTTTACTGTATCCATTGGACCTTCTTATTGACGATGAGACGCAGAAATTCCATCGGAATTAATTACAAAAGGCACAATGCCGACTTTATTACAAGAGGTCTGAGTCTTCTTTCATTCTATGATTTGAGCCTTTCCTGTGGGACCAGTTTTAGATATCGATGCTTCACTTCAGGTTTACTGAATCCCTTGGTCCCTATTATTGACGATGAATCACAGACATTGCATAGGAATTAAATACAAAAGGCACAATGCCGACTTAAGTACAGAAAGACTGACTCTTCTTACTGTCTATGTTTTGACACTTTCCTGTGAGACGAGTTTTAGATCCGATGCCTCACTTCAGGTTTACTGTATCCCTTGGACCTTCTTATTGACGATGAAACACAGAGATTGCATCGGAATTAAATACAAAAGGCACAATGCCGACTTAAATACAAGAGGACTGACTCTTCTTTCATTTTATGATTTGAGCCTTTCCTGTGAGACCAGTTTTAGATATCGATGCTTCACTTCAGGTTTACTGTATCCTTTGGACCTTCTTCTTGACGATGAAACACAGAAATTGCATCGGAATTAAATACAAAAGGCACAATGCCGACTTAAGTGGAAGAAGACGGATTCATCTTACTGTCTATGCCCCGACCCTTTCCT
This sequence comes from Schistocerca americana, assembly GCF_021461395.2. Classification (NCBI taxonomy): domain Eukaryota; kingdom Metazoa; phylum Arthropoda; class Insecta; order Orthoptera; family Acrididae; genus Schistocerca; species Schistocerca americana. The sequence continues at coordinate 67,960,545 of NC_060128.1, read as the reverse complement.
GTGAGACCAGTTTTAGATTCCCATGCTTCACTTAACTTTTACTGTATTCCGTGGACTTTCCTATTGACGATGAAACACAGAAATTGCATCGGAATTAAATACAAAATGCACAATTTCGACTTAAGTACAAGAAGATTGACTATTCTTACTGTCTATGTTTTGAACCTTTCCTGTGACACCAGTTATAGATTAGGATTCTTCACTTTAGGTTTACTGTATCCCGTGGACCTTCTTATTGACGGTGAAACACAGAAATTGCATCGGAATTAAATATAAAATGGACAATGCACACTAATGTAGAAGAAGACTGACTCTTCTTACTGTCTATGTTTTGAACCTTTCCTGTGAGACCAATTTTAGGTCCGATGCTTCACTTCAGGTTAACTGTATCACTTGGACTTTCTTATTGACGATGAAACACAGAAATTGCATCGGAATTAAATACAAAAGGCACAATGCCGACTTCAGTACAAGTAGACTGACTCTTCTTACTGTCTATGTTTTGAACCTTTCCTGTGAGACCAGATTCAGATTCCGATGCTCCACTTCAGGTATACTGTATCCCTTGTACCTTCAAATTGACGATGAAACTCAGATATTGCATCGGAATTAAATACAAAACGCACAATGCCGACTTAAGTACAAGAAGACTGACTCTTCTTACTGTCTATGTTTTGAACCTTTCCTGTGAGACCAGTTTTAGATTCTGATGCTTCACTTCAGGTTTACTTCATCCCTTGGACCTTCTTATTGACGATGAAACACAGAAATTGCGTCGGAATAAAATACAATAGGCACATTGCCGAATTAGGTACAAGAGGACTGACTCTTCTTACATTCTATGGTTTGAGCCTTTCCTGTGAGACCAGTTTTAGATATTAATACTTCACCTGAGGTATACAGTAACACTTGGACCTTCTTACTGACACTGAAAAAGAAGAAATTGCATCGGAATTAAATACAAAGCGCACAATGCCGACTTAAGTACAAGAAGGCTGACTCTTCTTACTGTCTATGATTTGAACCTTTCCTGTGAGTCCAATTTTAGATTCCGTTGCTTCCCTTCAGGTTTACTGTATCCCTTGCACCTTCCTATTGACGATGAAACACAGAAATTGCATCGGAATTAAATACAAAACGCTCAATGCCGACTTCCGTATAACGAGACTGACTCTACTTACTATGTTTTAAACCTTTCCTTTGAGACCAGTTGTAGATTCCGAACCTTTATGTCAGGTTTACTGCATCCCTTGGACCTTCTTGTTGACGATGAAACACAGAAATTGCATCGGAAATAAATACAAAAGGAACAATGCCGACATAAGTAAAAGAAAACTGACTCTTCTTACTGTCTATGTTTTGAGCCTTTCCTGTGACACCAGCTTTAGATTCCGATGCTTCACTTCAGGTTTACTGTGTCCTGTGGACCTTCTTTCAGACGATGAAACACAGAAATTGCATCGGAATTAAATACAAATGGCACAATGCCGACTTAAGTACAGAAAGACTTACTCTTCTTACTGTCTATGATTGGAACCATTCCTGTGAGACCAGTTTTAGATATCGATGCTTCACTTCAGCTTTACTGTATCCCTTGGACCTTCTTATTGACGAAGAAACACAGAAATTGCATCGGAATTAAATTAATAAGGCACAATGCCGACTTAAGTATAAGAAAACTGACTCTTCTTACTGTCTATGTTTTGAACCCTTCCTGTGAGACCAGTTTTAGATTCCAGTGCTTCACTTCAGGTTTACTATATCCCTTGGACCTTCTTATTGACGATGAAACACAGAAATTGCATCGGAAATTGAATACAAAAGGCACAATGCCGACTTAACTACAAGAGGAATGACTCTTCTTTCGTTCTATGATTTGAGCCTTTCCTGTGAGATCATTTTTCGATATCGATGCTTCACTTCAGGTTTACTGTATCCCTTGGACCTTGTTATTGACGATGAAATACAGAAATTGCATCGGAATTAAATACAAAAGGCACAATGCCGACTCAAGTGAAAGAAGACCAATTCATCTTACTGTCTATGTCTCGAACCTTTCCTGTGAGACCAGTTTTAGATTACGATGCTTCACTTAACTTTTACTGTACCCCGTGGACCTTGTTATTGACGATGAAACACAGAAACTGCATCGGAATTAAATACAAAAGGCACAATGCCGTCTTAAGTACAGTAAGACTGACTCTTCTTACTGTCTATGTTTTCCATTTTTCCTGTGAGACCAGTTTTACATATCGATGCTTCGCTTCAGGTTTACTGTATCCCTTGGACCTTCTTATTGACGATGAAACACAGAAATTGCATCGGAATTAAATACAAAGGCCCAATGCCGACTTAAATACAAGTGGACTGACTCGTCTTTCATTCTATGATTTGAGCCTTTCCTGTGAGACCAGTTTTAGATATCGATGCTTCACTTCAGGGTTACTGTATCCCTTGGACCTTCTTATTGTCGATGAAACACAGAAATTGCATCTGAATTAAGTACAAAAGGCACAATGCCGACTTAAGTGAAAGAAGACGGATTCATCTTACTGTCTATGTCTCGAACCTTTCCTGTGAGACCAGTTTTAGATTCCGATGCTTCACTTCTGGTTTACTGTCTACCTTGGACCTTCTTATTGACGATGGAACACGGAAATTGCATCGGAAATAAATATAAAACGCACAATGCCGACTTAAGTACAAGAAGGCTGACTCTTCTTACGGTCTATAATTTGAACCTCTCCTGTGACACCAGATTTAGATTCCGATGCTTCATTTCAGGTTTACTGTATCCCTTGGACCTTCTTATTAACGATGAAACACAGATATTGCATCGCAATTAAATACAAAAGGCACAATGCCGACTTCAGTACAAGAGGACTGACTCTTCTTACTTTCCATGATTTGAGCCATTCCTAAGACACCAGTTTTAGATACCGAAGCTTCACTTCAGGTTTACTGTATCTCTTGGACCTTCTTATTGACACTGAAACAAAGAAATTGCATCGGAATTAAGTACAAAAGGCACAATGCCTACTGAAGAACAAGAAGACTGACTCTTCCTACTGTCTATGTTTTGAACCTTTCCTGTGAGACCAGTTTTCGATTCCGATGCTTCACTTCAGGTTTACTGTATCCATTGGACCTTCTTATTGACGATGAGACACAGAAATTGCATCGGAATTAACTACAAAAGGCACAATGCCGACTTCAGTACAAAAGGACTAACTCTCCTTACATTCCATGATTTGCGGCTTTCCTGTGAGACCAGTTTTAGATTCCGATGCTTCACTTCAGATGAACTCTATCCCTCGGACTTTCTTGTTGACACTGAAACAAAGAAATTGAATCGGAATTAAATACAAAAGGCACAATGCCTACTTAAGTACAGGAAGACTGACTCTTCTTACTGTCTATGTTTTGATCCTATCCTGTGAGACCAGTTTGAGATATCGATTCTTCACTTTAAGTTTACTGTATCCCTTGGACCTTGTTATTGACGATGCAACACAGATATTGCATCGGAATTCAATACAAAAGTCACAATGCCGACTTAAGTACAAGAAGACTGACTCTTCTTACAGTCTATGATTTGAACCTTTCCTGTGAGACCAGTTTTAGATATCGATGCTTCACTTCAGGCTTACTGTATCCCTTGGACCATATTATTGACGATGAGTCTCAGAAATTGCATCGGAATTAAATACAAAAGGCACAATGCCGTCTTATGTACAGAAAGACTGACTCTTCTTACTGTCTATGTTTTCCATTTTTCCTGTGAGACCAGTTTTACATATCGATGCTTCGCTTCAGGTTTACTGTATCCCTTGGACCTTCTTATTAACGATGAAACACAGAAATTGCATCGGAAATAAATATAAAACGCACAATGCCGACTTAAGTACAAGAGGGCTGACTCTTCTTTCATTCTATGATTTGAGCCTTTCCTGTGGGACCACTTTTACATATCGATGCTTCACTTCAGGCTTACTGTATCCCTTGGACCATATTATTGACGATGAGTCTCAGAAATTGCATCGGAATTAAATACAAATGGCACAATGCCGTCTTAAGTACAGAAAGACTGACTCTTCATACTGTCAATGTTTTGAACCTTTCCTGTGAGACGAGTTTTAGATCCGATGCTTCACTTAAGGTTTACTGTATCACTTGGACCTTCTTATTGACGATGAATCACAGTAATTGCATCGGAATTAAATACAAAGGCACAATGCCGACTTAAATACAAGTGGACTGACTCGTCTTTCATTCTATGATTTGAGCCTTTCCTGTGAGACCAGTTTTAGATATCGATGCTTCACTTCAGGGTTGCTGTATCCCTTGGACCTTCTTATTGACGATGTAACACAGAAATTGCATCGGAATTAAGTACAAAAGGCACAATGCCGACTTAAGTGAAAGAAGACGGATTCATCTTACTGTCTATGTCTCGAAACTTTCCTGTGAGACCAGTTTTAGATTCCGATGCTTCACTTCTGGTTTACTGTCTCCCTTGGACCTTCTTATTGACGATGGAACACGGAAATTGCATCGGAAATAAATATAAAACGCACAATACCGACTTTAAGTACAAGAAGGCTGACTCTTCTTACAGTCTATAATTTGAACCTTTCCTGTGACACCAGATTTAGATTCCGATGCTTCATTTCAGGTTTACTGTATCCCTTGGACTTTCTTATTAACGATGAAACACAGATATTGCATCGCAATTAAATACAAAAGGCACAATGCCGACTTCAGTACAAGAGGACTGACTCTTCTTACATTCCATGATTTGAGCCATTCCTAAGACACCAGTTTTAGATACCGAAGCTTCACTTCAGGTTTACTGTATCTCTTGGACCTTCTTATTGACACTGAAACAAAGAAATTGCATCGGAATTAAATACAAAAGGCACAATGCCTACTGAAGAACAAGAAGACTGACTCTTCCTAATGTCTATGTTATGAAGCTTTCCTGTGAGACCAGTTTGAAATATCGATGCTTCACTTCAGGTTTACTGTATCCCTTGGACCTTCTTATTGACGATGAAATACAGAAATTGAATTGGAATTTAATACAAAAGGCATTATGCCGACTTTAGTACAAGAAGACTGACTCTTCTTACCGTTTATGTTTTGAACCTTTCCCGTGAGACCAATTGTAGGTCCGATGCTTCACTTCAGGTTTACTGTATCTCTTGGACCTTCTTATTGACGATGAAACACAGAAATTGCATCGGAATTAAATACAAAAGGCACAATGCCGACTTAAGTACAAGTAGACTGACTCTTCTTACTGTCTATGTTTTGAACCTTTCCTGTGAGACCAGTTTCAGATTCCGATGCCTCACTTCAGGTATACTGTATCCCTTGTACCTTCAAATTGACGATGAAACTCAGATATTGCATCAGAATAAAATACAAAACGCACAGTGCCGACTTAAGTACAAAATGACTGATTCTTCTTACTGTCTATGTTTTGAACCTTTCCTGTGAGACCAGTTTTAGATTCTGATGCTTCACTTCAGGTTTACTTCATCCCTTGGACCTTCTAATTGACGATGAAATACAGAAATTGCATCGGAATTAAATACAATATGCACATTGCCGACTTGAGTACAAGAGGACTGACGCTTCTTACATTCTATGATTTGAGCCTTTCCTGTGAGACCAGTTTTAAATATTAATGCTTCACCTCAGGTATACAGTATCACTTGGACCTTCTTACAGACACTGAAACAAAGAAATTACATCGGAATTAAATACAAAACGCTCAATGCCGACTTAAGTACAAGAAGGCTTACTCTTCTTACTGCCTATGATTTGAACCTTTCCTGTGAGTCCAATTTTAGATTCCGATGCTTCCCTTCAGGTTTACTGTATCCCTTGGACCTTCTTATCGACGATGAAACACAGAAATTGCATCGGAATTAAATACAAAATGCACAATGCCGACTTAAGTACAAGAAGACTGACTCTTCTTACTGTCTATGTTTTGAACCTTTCCTGTGAGACCAGTTTTAGATTCCCATGCTTCACTTCAGGTTTACTGTATCCCGTGGATGTTCGTATTGACGATGAAACACAGAAATTGCATCGGAATCAAATACAAAAGGCACAATGCCGACTTAAGTAAAGGAAGACTGACTCATCTTACTGTCTATGGTTTGAACCTTTCCTGTGAGACGAGTCTTAGAATCCAATGCTTCACTTTAGGTTTACTATATCCTGTGGACCTTCTTATTGACGGTGAGACACAGAAATTGCATCGGAATTAAATATAAAATGCACAATGCCGACTCAAGTGCAAGAAGACTGACTCTTCCTACTGTCTATGTTTTGAACCTTTCCTGTGAGACCAGTTTTCGATTCCGATGCTTCACTTCAGGTTTACTGTATCCATTGGACCTTCTTATTGACGATGAGACACAGAAATTGCATCGGAATTAATCACAAAAGGCACAATGCCGACTTCAGTACAAGAGGACTAACTCTTCTTACATTCCATGATTTGAGGCTTTCCTGTGAGACCAGTTTTAGATTCCGATGCTTCACTTCAGATGAACTCTATCCCTTGGACTTTCTTACTGACACTGAAACAAAGAAATTGCATCCGAATTAAACACAAAAGGCACAATGCCGACTTAAGTACAAGAAGACTGACTCTTCTTACTGTCTATGTTTTCCATTTTTCCTGTGAGACCAGTTTTACATATCGATGCTTCGCTTCAGGTTTACTGTATCCCTTGGACCTTCTTATTAACGATGAAACACAGAAATTGCATCGGAAATAAATATAAAACGCACAATGCCGACTTAAGTACAAGAGGGCTGACTCTTCTTTCATTCTATGATTTGAGCCTTTCCTGTGGGACCAGTTTTACATATCGATGCTTCACTTCAGGCTTACTGTATCCCTTGGACCATATTATTGACGATGAGTCTCAGAAATTGCATCGGAATTAAATACAAAAGGCACAATGCCGTCTTAAGTACAGAAAGACTGACTCTTCATACTGTCAATGTTTTGAACCTTTCCTGTGAGACGAGTTTTGGATCCGATGCTTCACTTCAGGTTTACTGTATCACTTGGACCTTCTTATTGACGATGAATCACAGTAATTGCATCGGAATTAAATACAAAGGCACAATGCCGACTTAAATACAAGTGGACTGACTCGTCTTTCATTCTATGATTTGAGCCTTTCCTGTGAGACCAGTTTTAGATATCGATGCTTCACTTCAGGGTTGCTGTATCCCTTGGACCTTTTTATTGACGATGAAACACAGAAATTGCATCGGAATTAAGTACAAAAGGCACAATGCCGACTTAAGTGAAAGAAGACGGATTCATCTTACTGTCTATGTCTCGAACCTTTCCTGTGAGACCAGTTTTAGATTCCGATGCTTCACTTCTGGTTTACTGTCTCCCTTGGACCTTCTTATTGACGATGGAACACGGAAATTGCATCGGAAATAAATATAAAACGCACAATACCGACTTTAAGTACAAGAAGGCTGACTCTTCTTACAGTCTATAATTTGAACCTTTCCTGTGACACCAGATTTAGATTCCGATGCTTCATTTCAGGTTTACTGTATCCCTTGGACTTTCTTATTAACGATGAAACACAGATATTGCATCGCAATTAAATACAAAAGGCACAATGCCGACTTCAGTACAAGAGGACTGACTCTTCTTACATTCCATGATTTGAGCCATTCCTAAGACACCAGTTTTAGATACCGAAGCTTCACTTCAGGTTTACTGTATCTCTTGGACCTTCTTATTGACACTGAAACAAAGAAATTGCATCGGAATTAAATACAAAAGGCACAATGCCTACTGAAGAACAAGAAGACTGACTCTTCCTAATGTCTATGTTATGAAGCTTTCCTGTGAGACCAGTTTGAAATATCGATGCTTCACTTCAGGTTTACTGTATCCCTTGGACCTTCTTATTGACGATGAAATACAGAAATTGAATTGGAATTTAATACAAAAGGCATTATGCCGACTTTAGTACAAGAAGACTGACTCTTCTTACCGTTTATGTTTTGAATCTTTCCCGTGAGACCAATTGTAGGTCCGATGCTTCACTTCAGGTTTACTGTATCTCTTGGACCTTCTTATTGACGATGAAACACAGAAATTGCATCGGAATTAAATACAAAAGGCACAATGCCGACTTAAGTACAAGTAGACTGACTCTTCTTACTGTCTATGTTTTGAACCTTTCCTGTGAGACCAGTTTCAGATTCCGATGCCTCACTTCAGGTATACTGTATCCCTTGTACCTTCAAATTGACGATGAAACTCAGATATTGCATCAGAATAAAATACAAAACGCACAGTGCCGACTTAAGTACAAAATGACTGATTCTTCTTACTGTCTATGTTTTGAACCTTTCCTGTGAGACCAGTTTTAGATTCTGATGCTTCACTTCAGGTTTACTTCATCCCTTGGACCTTCTAATTGACGATGAAATACAGAAATTGCATCGGAATTAAATACAATATGCACATTGCCGACTTGAGTACAAGAGGACTGACGCTTCTTACATTCTATGATTTGAGCCTTTCCTGTGAGACCAGTTTTAAATATTAATGCTTCACCTCAGGTATACAGTATCACTTGGACCTTCTTACAGACACTGAAACAAAGAAATTACATCGGAATTAAATACAAAACGCTCAATGCCGACTTAAGTACAAGAAGGCTTACTCTTCTTACTGCCTATGATTTGAACCTTTCCTGTGAGTCCAATTTTAGATTCCGATGCTTCCCTTCAGGTTTACTGTATCCCTTGGACCTTCTTATCGACGATGAAACACAGAAATTGCATCGGAATTAAATACAAAATGCACAATGCCGACTTAAGTACAAGAAGACTGACTCTTCTTACTGTCTATGTTTTGAACCTTTCCTGTGAGACCAGTTTTAGATTCCCATGCTTCACTTCAGGTTTACTGTATCCCGTGGATGTTCGTATTGACGATGAAACACAGAAATTGCATCGGAATCAAATACAAAAGGCACAATGCCGACTTAAGTAAAGGAAGACTGACTCATCTTACTGTCTATGGTTTGAACCTTTCCTGTGAGACGAGTCTTAGAATCCAATGCTTCACTTTAGGTTTACTATATCCTGTGGACCTTCTTATTGACGGTGAGACACAGAAATTGCATCGGAATTAAATATAAAATGCACAATGCCGACTCAAGTGCAAGAAGACTGACTCTTCCTACTGTCTATGTTTTGAACCTTTCCTGTGAGACCAGTTTTCGATTCCGATGCTTCACTTCAGGTTTACTGTATCCATTGGACCTTCTTATTGACGATGAGACACAGAGATTGCATCGGAATTAAACACAAAAGGCACAATGCCGACTTAAGTCCAAGTAGGCTGACTCTTCTTACTGTCTATGTTTTCAGCCTTTCCTGTGAGACCAGTTTTAGATTCCGATGCTTCACTTCAGGTACACTGTATCCCCTGTACCTTCAAATTGACGATGAAACACAGAAATTGCATCAGAATAAAATACAAAACGCACAATGCCGACTTAAGTACAAGAAGACTGACTATTCTTACATTCTATGATTTCAGATTTTCCTGTGAGACCAGTTTTAGATATTAATGCTTCACTTCAGGTTTACAGTATCACTTGGACCTTCTTACTGACACTGAAACAAAGAAATTGCATCCGAATTAAACACAAAAGGCACATTGCCGACTTAAGTACAAGAAGACTGACCCTTCTTACTGTCTATGTTTTGAATTTTTCCTGTGAGACCAGTTTTACATATCAATGCTTCGCTTCAGGTGTACTGTATCCCTTGGACCTTCTTATTAACGATGAAACACAGAAATTGCATCGGAAATAAATATAAAACGCACAATGCCGACTTAAGTACAAGAGGGCTGACTCTTCTTACTGTCTATGATTTGAACCTTTCCTGTGAGACCAATTTTAGATTCCGATGCTTCACTTCAGGTTTACTGTATCCCTTGCACCTTCTTATTGACGATGAAACACAGAAATTGCATCGGAATTAAATACAAAACGCACAATGCCGACTTCAATATAAGAAGACTGACACTCCTTACTATGTTTTGAACCTTTCCTTTGAGACCAGTCTTAGATTCCGATCCTTCACGTCAGGTTTACTGTATCCCTTGGACCTCCTTATTGACGATGAAACACAGAAATTGCATCGGAATTAAATACAAAAAGAACAATGCCGACTTAAGTAAAAGACGACTGACTCTTCTTACTGCCTATGTTTTGAGCCTCTCCTGTGAGACCAGTTTTAGATTCCGATGCTTCACTTCAGGTTTACTGTATCCCTTGGACCTTCTTATTGACGATGAAACACAGAAATTGGATCAGAATTAATTACAAAACGCACAATGCTTACTTCAGTACAAGAAGACTGACTCTTCTTACTGTCTATTTTTGAACCTTTCCTCTGAGACCAGTTTGAGAATCCGATGCTTCATTTTAGGTTTACTGTATCCCTTGGACCTTCTTATTAACGATGAAACACAGATATTGCATCGCAATTAAATACAAAGGGCACAATGAAGACTTCAGTACAAGAGGACTGACCCTTCTTACATTCCATGATTTGAGCCTTTCCTAAGACACCACTTTTAGATACTGATGCTTCACTTCAGGTTTACTGTAACTCTTGGACCTTCTTATTGACACTGAAACAAAGAAATTGCATCGGAATTAAATACAAAACGCACAATGCCTACTGAAGAACAAAACGACTGACTCTTTTTAATGTCTATGTTTTGAAGCTTTCCTGTGAGACCAGTTTTAGATTCCGATGCTTCACTTCAGGTTTACTGTTTCCCTTGGACCTTCTTATTGACGATGAAACACAGAAATTGGAGCAGAATTAATTACGAAAGGCACAATGCTTACTTAAGTACAAGAAGACTGACTCTTCTTACTGTCTATGTTTTGAACCTTTCCTGTGAGACCAATTTCAGGTCCGATGCTTCACTTCAGTTTAACTGTATCACTTGGACTTTCTAATTGACGATGAAACACAGAAATTGCATCGGAATTAAATCCAAAAGGCACAATGCCGACTTCAGTACAAGTAGACTGACTCTTCTTACTGTCTATGTTTTGAACCTTCCCTCTGAGACCAGATTCAGATTCCGATGCTCCACTTCAGGTATACTGTATCCCTTGTACCTTCAAATTGACGTCGAAACTCAGATGTTGCATCGGAATTAAATACAAAACGCACAATGCCGACTTAAGTACAAGAAGACTGACTCTTCTTACATTCTATGGTTTGAGCCTTACCTGTGAGACCAGTTTTAGATATTAATACTTCACCTGAGGTATACAGTTACACTTGGACCTTCTTACTGACACTGAAAAAGAAGAAATTGCATCGGAATTAAATATAAAGCGCACAATGCCGACTTAAGTACAAGAAGGCTGACTCTTGTTACTGTCTATGATCTGAACCTTTCCTGTGAGTCCAATTTTAGATTCCGATGCTTCCCTTCAGGTTTACTGTATCCCTTGCACCTTCCTATTGACGATGAAACACAGAAATAGCATCGGAATTAAATACAAAACGCACAATGCCGTTTTCCGTATAACAAGACTGACCCTACTTACTATGTTTTAAACCTTTCCTTTGAGACCAGTTTTAGATTCCGAACCTTTACGTCAGGTTTACTGCATCCCTTGGACCTTCTTGTTGACGATGAAACACAGAAATTGCATCGGAATTAAATACAAAAGGAACAATGCCGACATAAGTAAAAGAAAACTGACTCTTCTTACTGTCTATGTTTTGAGCCTTTCCTGTGAGACCAGTTTTACATTCCGATGCTTCACTTCAGGTTTACTGTATCCTGTGGACCTTCTTTCTGACGATGAAACACAGAAATTGCATCGGAATTAAATACAAATGGCACAATGCCGACTTAAGTACAGAAAGACTTACTCTTCTTACTGTCTATGATTGGAACATTTCCTGTGAGACCAGTTTTAGATATCGATGCTTCACTTCAGGTTTACTGTATCCCTTGGACCTTCTTATTGACGAAGAAACACAGAAATTGCATCGGAATTAAATTAATAAGGCACAATGCCGACTTAAGTATAAGAAAACTGACTCTTCTTACTGTCTATGTTTTGAACCCTTCCTGTGAGACCAGTTTTAGATTCCAGTGCTTCACTTCAGGTTTACTATATCCCTTGGACCTTCTTATTGACGATGAAACACAGAAATTGCATCGGAATTAAATACAGAAGGCACAATGCCGACCCAAATACAAGAGGACTGACTCTTCTTTCATTCTATGATTTGAGCCTTTCCTGTGAGACCAGTTTTAGATATCGATGCTTCACTTCAGGTTTACTGTATCCCTTGGACCTTATTATTGACGATGAATCACAGAAATTGCATCGGAATTAAATATAAAACTCACAATGCCGACTTAAGTACAGAAATACTGACTCTTCTTACTGTCTATGTTTAGAACCTTTCCTGTGAGACAAGTTTTAGATATCGATGCTTCACTTCAGGTTTACTGTATCCTTTGGACCTTCTTATTGACGATGAAACACAGAAATTGCATCGGAACTTAAGTACAAAAGGCACAATTCCGACTTAAGTGAAAGAAGACGGATTCATCTTACTGTCTATGTCTCGAACCTTTCCTGACAGACCAGTTTTAGATTCCGATGCTTCACTTCTGGTTTACTGTCTCCCTTGGACCTTCTTATTGACGATGGAACACGGAAATTGCATCGGAAATAAATATAAAACGCACAATGCCGACTTAAGTACAAGAAGGCTGACTCTTCTTACAGTCTATAATTTGAACCTTTCCTGTGACACCAGATTTAGATTCCGATGCTTCATTTCAGGTTTACTGTATCCCTTGGACCTTCTTATTAACGATGAAACACAGATATTGCATCGCAATTAAATACAAAAGGCACAATGCCGACTTCAGTACAAGAGGACTGACTCTTCTTACATTCCATGATTTGAGCCATTCCTAAGACACCAGTTTTAGATACCGAAGCTTCACTTCAGGTTTACTTTATCTCTTGGACCTTCTTATTGATACTGAAACAATGAAATTGCATCGGAATTAAATACAAGAGGCACAATGCCTACTGAAGAACAAGAAGACTGACTCTTCCTAATGTCTATGTTTTGAAGCTTTCCTGTGAGACCAGTTTGAAATATCGATGCTTCACTTCAGGTTTACTGTATCCCTTGGACCTTCTTATTGACGATGAAATACAGAAATTGCATTGGAATTTAATACAATAGGCATTATGCCGACTTTAGTATAAGAAGACTGACTCTTCCTACTGTCTATGTTTTGAACCTTTCCTGTGAGACCAGTTTTCGATTCCGATGCTTCACTTCAGGTTTACTGTATCCATTGGACCTTCTTATTGACGATGAGACACAGAAATTGCATCGGAATTAATTACAAAAGGCACAATGCCGACTTCAGTACAAGAGGACTAACTCTTCTTACATTCCATGATTTGAGGCTTTCCTGTGAGATCAGTTTTAGATTCCGATGCTTCACTTCAGATGAACTCTATCCCTTGGACTTTCTTATTGACACTGAAACAAAGAAATTGCATCGGAATTAAATACAAAACGCACAATGCCGACTTCAATATAAGAAGACTGACTCTTCTTACTATGTTTTGAACCTTTCCTTTGAGACCAGTCTTAGATTCCGATCCTTCACGTCAGGTTTACTGTATCCCTTGGACCTTCTTACTGACGGTGAAACACAGAAATTGCATCGGAATTAAATACAAAAGGCACAATGCCGTCTTAAATACAATAGGACTGACTCTTCTTTCATTCTATGATTTGAGCCTTTCCTGTGAGGCCAGTTTTAGATTTCGATGCTTCACTGCAGGTTTACTGTATCCCTTGGACCTTCTTATTGACGATGAAAAACAGAAATTGCATCGGAATTAAATACAAAAGGCACAATGCCAACATAAGTGAAAGAAGACGGATTCATCTTACTGTCTATGTCTCGAACCATTCCTGTGAGACCAGTTTTAGATTCCGATGCTTCACTTAACTTTTACTGTATCCCGTGGACCTTCTTATTGACGATGAAACACAGAAATTGCATCGGAATTAAATACAATATGCACAATGCCCACTTAAGTACAAGAAGATTAACAAATTTTACTGTCGATGATTTGAACCATTCCTGTGAGACCAGTTTTAGATTCCGATGATTCACTTCAGGTTTACTGTACCCCTTGGACCTTCTTATTGACAATGAAACACAGAAATTGCATCGGAATTAAAATATAAAAGGGACAATGCCCACTTACGTAAAGGAAGACTTACTCATCTTACTGTCTATTGTTTGAACCTTTCCTGTGAGACCAGTTTTAGATTCCGATGCTTCACTTTAGGTTTACTGTATCCCGTGGACCTTCTTATTGACGGTGAAACACAGAAATTGCATCGGAATTAAATATAAAATGCACAATGCCGACTTAGCTACAAGAAGACTGACTCTTCTTACTGTCTATGTTTTGAACCTTTCCTGTGAGACCAGTTTTACATATCGATGCTTCACTTCAGGTTTACTGTATCCCTTGGACCTTCTTATTAGCGATGAAACACAGAAATTGCATCGGAAATAAATATAAAACGCACAATGCCGACTTAAGTACAAGAAGACTCACTCTTCTTACTGTCTGTGATTTAAATCTTTCCTGTGAGACCAGTTTTAGAACCCAATGCTTCAATTAAGGTTAACGGTATCCCTTGCACCTTCTTATTGACGATGAGACACAGATATTGCATCGGAATAAAATACAAAACGCACAATGCCGACTTCAGTACAAGAGGACTGACTCTTCTTACATTCCATGATTTGAGCCTTTCCTGTGAGACTTGTTTCAGATTCCGATGCTTCACTTCAGATTTACTAAATCCCTTGGACCTTCTCATTGATACTGAAACAAAGAAATTCCATCGGAATTAAATACAAAATGCACAATGCCTACTTCAGTACAAGAAGACTGACTCTTCTTACTGTCTATGTTTTGAACCTATCCTGTGAGACCAGTTTGAGATATCGATTCTTCACTTTAGGTTTACTGTATCCCATGGACCTTGTTATTGACGATGAAACACAGAAATTGCATCGGAATTCAATACAAAAGGCACAATGCCGACTTAAGTACAAGAAGACTGAGTCTTCTTACTGTCTATGTTTTGAACCTTTCCTGTGAGACCAGTTTTACATATCGATGCTTCACTTCAGGTTTACTGTATCCCTTGGACCTTCTTATTGACGATGAAACACAGAAATTGCATCGGAATTAAATACAAACGGCACAATGCTGACTTAAATACAAGTAGACTGACTCTTATTACTATCTATGATTTGAACCTTTCCTGTGAGACAAGTTTTAGATTCCGATGCTTCACTTCAGGTATACTGTATCCCTTGTCCCTTCAAATTGACGATGAAACACAGAAATTGCATCAGAATAAAATACAAAACGCATAATGCCGACTCAAGTTCAAAAAGACTGACTCTTCTTACTGTCTATGTTTTGAACCTCTCCTGTGAGACCAGTTTTAGATTCTGATGCTTCACCTCAGGTTTACTTTATCCCTTGGACATTCTTATTGTCGATGAAACACAGAAATTGCATCGGAATTAAATACAAAACGCACTATGCCGCCTTCAATTTAAGAAGACTGACTCTTCTTACTATGTTTTGAATCTTTCCTTTCAGACCAGTTTTAGATTCCGATCCTTCACGTCAGGTTTACTGCATCCCTTGGAATTTCTAATTGACGATGAAACACAGATATTGCATCGGAATTAAATACAAAAGGAACAATGCCGACTTAAGTAAAAGACGACTGACTCTTTTTACTGTCTGTGTTTTGAGCCTTTCCTGTGAGACCAGTTTTAGATTCCGATGCTTCACTTCAGGTGTACTGTATAACGTGGACCTTCTTTCTGACGATGAAACACAGAAATTGCATCGGAATTAAATACAAAAGGCGCAATGCCGACTTAAGTACAGGAAGACTTACTCTTCTTACTGTCTATGATTCGAACCTTACCTGTGAGACCAGTTTTAGATATCGATGCTTCACTTCAGGTTTACTGTATCCCTTGGACCTTCTTATTGACGATGAAACACAGATATTGAATCGGAATTAAATAGAAAATTCACAATGCCGACTTAAGTACAAGCCGACTGACTCTTCTTTCATTCCATGATTTGAGCCTTTCCTGTGAGACCAGTTTCAGATATTGATGCTTCACATCAGGTTTACAGAATCCCTTGGACGTTCTTATTGACACTGAAACAAAGAAATTGCATCGGAATTAAATACAAAAAGCACAATGCCTATTTAAGTACAAGAAGACTGAGTCTTCTTACTGTCTATGTTATGAACCTTTCCTGTGAGACCAGTTTGAGATATCGATGCTTCACTTCAGGTTTACTGTATATCTTGGACCTTCTTATTGACGATGAAACACAGAAATTGCATCGGAATTAAATACAAAAGCCACAATTCCGACTTACGTACAAGAAGACTGACTCTTCTTACAGTCTATGCTTTGAACTTTTCCTGTGAGACCAGTTTTAGATCCGATGCTTCACTTCAGGTTTACTGTATCCCTAAGGCCTTGTTATTGACGATGAAACACAGATATTACATCGGAATTAAATACAAAAGGCACAATGCCGACTTCCGTACAAGAGGACTGACTCTTCTTACATTCCGTGATTTGAGCCTTTCCTGTGAGACCAGTTTTAGATTCCGATGCTTCACTTCAGGTTTACTGTATCCCTTGGACACTTTCACTGACGAAGAAACACAGAAATTGCATCGGAATTAAATACAAAAGGCATAATGCCAACTTAAATAAATGAGGACTGACTCATCTTTCATTCTGTGATTTGAGCCTTTCCTGTGAGACAAGTTTTAGATATCGATGTTTCACTTCAGGTTTACTGTATCCCTTGGATCTTGTGATTGACGATGAAACACAGAAATTGCATCGGAATTAAATACAAAAGGCACAGTGCCGACTTAAGTACAGGAAGACTGACTCTACTTACTATCTATGTTCTGAACCTTTCCTGTGAGACCAGTTTTAGATCCGATGCTTCACTTCAGGCTTACTGTATCCCTTGGACCTTCTTATTGACGATGAAACACAGATATTGCATTGGAATAAGATTCGATAGGCACAATGCCGACTTAAGTACAAGAAGACTGCCTCTTCTTACTGTCAATGTTTTGAACCTTTCCTGCGAAACCAGTTTTAGATTCCGATGCTTCACATCAGGTTTACTGTATCTTTTGGACCTTCGTATTGACGATGAAACACAGAAATGGATAGGAATTAAATACAAAAGGCACAATGCCGTCTTAAATACAAGGGGACTGACTCTTCTTTCATTATATGATTTGAGCCTTTCCTGTGAGACCAATTTTGGATATCGATGCTTCTCTTCAGGTTTACTGTATCCCTTGGACCTTCTTATTGACGATGAAACACAGAAATTGCATCGGAATTAAATACGAAAGGCACAATGCCGACTTAAGTAAAAGAAGACGGACTCATCTTACCGTCTATGTCTCGAACCATTCCTGTGAGACCAATTTTAGATTCCGATGCTTCACTTAAGTTATACTGTATCCCGTTGACCCTCTTATTGAAGATGAAACACAGAAACTGCATCGGAATGAAATACAAAATGCACAATGCCGACTTAAGTACAAGAAGATTGACTCTTCTTTCTGTCTATGTTTTGAATTTTTCCTGTGAGACCAGTTTTAAATTCCGATGCTTCACTTCAGGTTCACTGTATCCCTTGGACCTTCTTATTGACGATGAAACACAGAAATTGCATCGGGATTAAATACAAAAAGCACAATGCCGACTTAAATAAAAGAGGACTCATTCTTTTTTCATTCTATGATTTGAGCCTTTCGTGTGAGACCAGTTTTAGAAATCGATGCTACACTTCAGGTTTACTGTATCCCTTGGACCTTCGTATTGACGATGAAACACAGAATTTGCATCGGAATTAATTACCAAAGGCACAATACCGACGTAAGTACAGGAAAACTGACTCTACTTACTGTCTATTATTTGAACCTTTCCTGTGAGACCAGTTTTAGATCCGATGCTTCACTTCAGGTATACTGTATCCCTTGGAACTTCTTATTGACGATGAAACACAGTAATTGCATCGGAAACAATTACAAAAGGCATAATGCGGACTTAAATAAAAGAGGACTGACTCTTCTCCTATTCTATGTATTGAGCCTTTCCTGTGAGACCAGTTTTAGATATCGATGCTGCACTTCGGGTTTACTGTATCCCTTGGACCTTCTGATTGACGATGAAACACAGAAATTGCATCGGAATTAAATACAAAAGGCACAATGCCTCCTTAAGTACAGGAACACTGACTCTACTTACTGTCTATGTTTTGAACCTTCCCTGTGAGACCAGTTTTAGATCCGATGCTTCACTTCAGGTTTACTGTATCCCTTGGACCATCTCATTGACGATGAAACACAGTAATTGCAACGGAATTAAATACAAAAGGCACAATGCCGACTTAAGTACAGGAAAACTGACTCTACCTACTGTCTATGTTTTAAACACTTTCTGTGAGACCAGTTTTCGATCCGATGCTTCTCTTCAGGTTTACTCTATCCCTTGGACCTTCTTATTGACGATGAAACACAGTTATTACATCGGAATTAAATACAAAAGGCACAATGCCGCCTTAAGTACAAGAGGACTGACTCTTCTTACATTCTATGATTTGAGCCATTCCTGTGAGACCAGATGTAGATTCCGATGCTTCACTTCACGTTTACTGTATCCCTTGGACCTTCTTATTGACACTGAAACAAAGAAATTAATCGGAATTAATTACAAAAGGCACAATGCCTACTTAAGTACAAGAAGACTCACTCTTGTTACTGTCTATGTTTTGAACCTTTCCTGTGAGACCAGTTTGAGATATCGATCCTTCACTTCAGGTTTACTGTATCCCTTGGACATTCCTGTTGACGATGAAACACAGAAATTGCATCGGAATTAAATACAAAAGGCACAATGCCGACTTAAGTACAAGAAGACTGACTCCTCTTAGAGTCTACGTTTTGAACCTTTCCTGTGAGACCAGTTTTAGATCCGATGTTTCACTTCAGGTTTACTGTATATCTTGGACCTTCTTATTGACGATGAGACACAGATATTGCATAGGAATTAACAAAAAAGGCACAATACCGACTTTAGTACAAGTAGACTGACTCTTCTTACATTCTATGTTTTGAACATTTCCTGAGAGAATAGTTTTAGATTCCGATCCTTCACATCAGGTTTACTGTATCCCTTGTACCTTCATATTGACGATGAAACACAGAAATTGCATCGTAATTAATATACAAAAGGCACAATGAAGATTTAAGTAAAAGAAGACTGACTCTTCTTACTGTCTATGTTTTGAACCTTTCCAGTGAGACAAGTCTTAGATTCCGATGCTTCACTGCAGGTTTACTGTATCCCTTGGACCTTCTTATTGACGATGAAACACAGAAATTGCATCAGAATTAAATACAGAAGGCACAATGCTTACGTAAGTGCAAGCAAACTGACTCTTCTTACTGTCTATTTCTGAACCTTTCCTGTGAGACCAGTTTGAGATTTAAATGCTTCACTGCAGGTTTACTGTATCCCTTGGACCTTCTTATTGACGATGAAACACAGATATTGCACCGGAATTAAATACAAAAGGCACAATGCCGACTTCAGTACAAGAGGACTGACTCTTCTTACATTCCATGTTTTTAGCCTTTCCTGTGAGACCAGTTTTAGTTTCCGATGCTTCACTTCAGGTTTATTGACACTGAAACAAAGAAATTGCAACGGAATTAAATACAAAAGGCACAATGCTTACTTCAGTACAAGAAGACTGACTCTTCTTACTGTCTATGTTCTGAACCTTTCCTGTTAGACCAGTTTGAGATATCGATGCTTTACTTCAGGTTTACTGTATCCCTTGGACGTTCTTATTGACGATGATACACAGAAATTGCATCGGAATTTAATACAAAAGGCATAATGCCGACTTTAGTACAAGAAGACTGATCTTCATACAGTCTATGTTTTCAACCTTTCCTATGAGACCAGTTTTAGATTCCGATGCTTCACTTCAGGTTTACTGCATCCCTCGTACCTTCATATTGACGACGAAGCACAGAAATTGCATCGGAATCAAATACAAAAGGCACAATGCTTACTTAAGTGCAAGAAGACTGACTCTTCTTACTGTCTATGTTTTGAACCTTTCCTGTGAGACCAGTTTTAGATCCCGATGCTTCACTTCAGGTTTACTGCATCCCTTGTACCTTCATATTGACGACGAAGCACAGAAATTGCATCGGAATTAAATACAAAAAGCACAATGCCGACTTAAATGAAAGAGGACTGACTCTTCTTTCATTCTATGATTTGAGCCTTGCCTGTGGGACTAGATTTAGATATCGATGCTTCACTTCAGGTTTACTGTATCCCTTGGACCTTTTGATTGGCGATGAGACACAGAAGTTGCATCGGAATTAAATACAAAAGGCACAATGCAGGCTTAAGTACAGGAAGACTGACTCTACTTACTGTCTATGTTTTGAACCTTTCCTGTGAGACCAGTTTTCGATCCGATGCTTCTCTTCAGGTTTACTCTATCCCTTGGACCTTCTTATTGACGATGAAACACAGTTATTACATCGGAATTAAATACAAAAGGCACAATGCCGACTTAAGTACAAGAGGACTGACTCTTCTTACATTCTTGATTTGAGCCCCTCCTATGAGACCAGTTTTAGATTCCGATGCTTCACTTCAGGTTTACTGTATCCCTTGGACCTACTTATTGACACTGAAACAAAGATATTGCATAGGAATTAAATACAAAAGGCACAATGCCTACTTAAGTACAAGAAGACTGACTGTTCTTACTGTCTACGTTTTGACCCTTTCCTGTGAGACCTGTTTGAGATATCGATGCTTCACTTCAGGTTTACTGTATCCCTTGGACCTTCCTGTTGACGATGAAACACAGAAATTGCATCGGAATTAAATACAAAAGGCACAATGCCGACTTAAGTTTAAGAAGACTGACTCCTCTTAGAGTCTATGTTTTGAACCTTTCCTGTGAGACCAGTTTTAGATCCGATGTTTCACTTCAGGTTTACTGTATATCTTGGACCTTCTTATTGACGATGAGACACAGATATTGCATAGGAATTAAATATAAAAGGCACAATACCGACTTTAGTACAAGTAGACTGACTCTTCTTACATTCTATGATTGAACCTTTCCTGAGAGACCAGTTTTAGATTCCGATCCTTCACTTCAGGTTTACTGTATCCCTTGTATCCTCATATTGACGATGAAACACAGATATTGCATCGGAATTAACATACAAAAGGCACAATGAAGATTTAAGTAAAAGAAGACTGACTCTTCTTACTGTCTATGCTTTGAACCTTTCCAGTGAGACCAGTCTTAGGTTCCGATGCTTCACTTCAGGTTTACTGTATCCCTTGGACCTTCTTATTGACGATGAAACACAAAAATTGCATCAGAATTAAATACAGAAGGCACAAGGCTTACTTAAGTACAAGCAAACAGACTCTTCTTACTGTCTATTTTTGAACCTTTCCTGTGAGACCAGTTTGAGATTTAGATGCTTCACTGCAGGTTTACTGTATCCCTTGGACCTTCTTATTGACGATGAAACACAGTTATTGCATCGGAATTAAATACGAAAGGCACAATGCCGACTTCAGTACAAGAGGACTGACTCTTCTTACATTCCATGATTTGAGCCTTTCCTGTGAGACCAGTTTTAGATTCCGATGCTTCACTTCAGGTTTATTGACACTGAAACAAAGAAATTGCATCGGAATTAAATACAAAAGGCACAATGCTTACTTCAGTACAAGAAGACTGACTCTTCTTACTGTCTATGTTTTGAACCTTTCGTGTGAGACCAGTTTGAGATATCGATGCTTTACTTAAGGTTTACGGTATCCCTTTGACCTTCTTATTGACGATGATGCACAGAAATTGAATCGGAATTAAATACAAAAGGCACAATGCCGACGTAAGTACAAGAGGACTGACTCTTCTTACATTCTATGATTTGAGCCTTTCCTGTGAGATCAGTTTTAGATTCCGATGCATCACTTAATATTTACTGTATCCCTTGGACCTTCTTATTGACACTGAAAAAAAGAAATTGCATCGGAATTAAATACAAAAAGCACAATGCCTACTTAAGTACAATGAGACTGACTCTTCTTACTGTCTATGTTATGAACCTTTCCTGTGAGACCAGTTTGAGATATCGATGCTTCACTTCAGGTTTACTGTATCCCTTGGACCTTCCTATTCACGATGAAACACAGAAATTGCATCGGAATTAAATACAAAAGGCACAATGCCGACTCAAGTACAAGAAGGCTGACTCCTCTTACAGTCTATATATTGAACCTTTCCTGTGAGACCAGTTTTAGATCCGATGCTTCACTTCAGATTTACTGTATCCCTTGCACCATCTTATTAACGATGAAACACAGAAATTGCATCGGAATTAAATACAAAAGGCACAATGCCGACTTAAGTACAAATAGACTGAATGTTCATACTGTCTATGTTTTGAACCTTTCCTGTGAGACCAGTTTTAGACTCCGATGTAACACTTCAGTTTTACTGTATCCTTTGGACCTTCTTATTGACGGTGAAACACAGAAATTGCATCGGAATTAAATATAAAACGCACAATGCCTACTTAAGTACAAGAAGACTGACTCTTTTTACTGTCTATGTTTTGAACATTTCCTGCGAAACCAGTTTTAGATTCCGAAGCTTCACTTCAGGTTTACTGTATCCCTTGGACCTTCTTATTGACGATGTAACACAGAAAATGCATCGGAATTAAAATACAAAAGGCACAATGAAGATTTAAGTAAAAGAAGACTGACTCTTCTTACTGTCTATGTTTTGAACCTTTCCTCTGAGACCAGTTGTAGATTACGATGTTTCACTTCAGGTTTACTTTATCCCGTGGACCTTCTTATTGACGATGAAACACAGAAATTGCATTGCAATTAATTCCAAAACTCACAATGCCGACTTATGTACAAGCGTACTGACTCTTCTTACATCCTATGATTCGAGCCTTCCCTGTGAGACCAGTTTTAGATATCGATGCTTCACTTCAGGTTTACTGTATCCCTTGGACCTTCTTATTGACGATGAAACACAGAAATTGCATGGGAATTAAATAAAAACGCACAATGCCGACTTAAGTACAAGACGACTGACTCTTCTTACTCTCTATGTTTTGAAACCTTCCTGTGAGACCAGTTTTAGATTCCGAAGCTTCAGTTCAGGTTTACTGTATCCCTTGTACCTTCTGGTTGACGCTGAAACACAGAAATTGCATCGGAATTAAAATACAAAAGGCACAATGAAAATTTAAGTAAAAGAAGACTGACTCTTCTTACTGTCTATGTTTTCAACCTTTCCTGTGAGACCAGATTTAGATTCCGATGCTTCACTTCAGGTTTACTGCATCCCTTGTACCTTCATATTGACAACGAAGCACAGATATTGCATCGGAATTAAATACAAAAGGCACAATGCAGACCTAAGTACAGGATGACTGACTCCTCTTAGAGTCTATGTTTTGAACCTTTCCTGTGAGACCAGTTTTAGATCCGATGTTTCACTTCAGGTTTACTGTATATCATGTACCTTCTTATTGACGATGAGACACAGATATTGCATAGGAATTAAATATAAAAGGACAATACCGACTTTAGTAAAAGTAGACTGACTCTTCTTACATTCTATGTTTTGAACCTTTTCTGAGAGACCAGTTTTAGATTTCGATCCTTCACTTCAGGTTCACTGTATACCTTGTACCTTCATACTGACGATGAAACACAGAAATTGCATCGGAATTGACATACAAAAGGCACAAAAAAGATTTAAGTAAAAGAAGACTGACTCTTCTTACGGTCTATGTTTTGAACCTTTCCAGTGAGACCAGTCTTAGATTCCGATCCTTCACTTCAGGTTTACTGTATCCCTTGGACCTTCTAATTGACGATGAAACAAGAAATTGCATCAGAATTAAATACAGAAGGCACAACGCTTACTTAAGTACAAGCAAACTGACTCTTCTTACTGTCTATTTTTGAACCTTTCCTGTGAGACCAGTTTGAGATTTAGATGCTTCACTGCAGGTTTACTCTATCCCTTGGACCTTCTTATTGACGATGATACACAGATATTGCATCGGAATTAAATGCAAAAGGCACAATGCCGACTTCAGTACAAGAGGACTGACTATTCTTACATTCCATGATTTGAGCCTTTCCTGTGAGACCAGTTTTAGATTCCGATGCTTCACTTTAGGTTTATTGACACTGAAACAAAGAAATTGCATCGGAATTAAATACAAAAGGCACAATGCTTACTTAAGTACAAGAAGACTGACTCTTCTTACTGTCTATGTTTCGAACCTTTCCTGTGAGACCAATTTGAAATATCGATGCTTTACTTCTGGTTTACTGTATCACTTGGACCTTCTTATTGACGATGATACACAGAAAGTGCATCGGAATTTAATACAAAAGGCATAATGCCGACTTTAGTACAAGAAGACTGACTCTTCTTACAGTATATGTTTTGAACCTGTCCTGTGAGACCAGTTTTAGGTCCGATGCTTCACTTAAGGTTTACTGTATCCCTTGGACCTTCTTATTGACGATGAAACACAGAAATTGCATCCTAATTAAAAACAAAAGGCACAATGCCGACTTAAGTACAAGTAGACTGACTCTTCTTACTGTCTATGTTTAGAACCTTTCCTGTCAGACCAGTTTTAGATTCCGATGCTTCACTTCAGGTATACTGTATGCTTTGTACCTTCAAATTGACGATGTAACACAGAAATTGCATCAGAATAAAATACAAAAGTCACAATGCCGACTTAAGTACAAGAAGACTGACTCTTCTTACTGTCTATGTTTTGAACAATTCCTGTGAGACCAATTTTAGATTCTGATGCTTCACTTCAGGTTTACTTCATTTCTTGGACCTTCTTATTGACGGTGAAACACAGAAATTGCATCGGAATTAAATATAAAACGCACATTGCCTACTTAAGTACAAGAAGACTGACTCTTCTAACTGTCTATGTTTTGAACCTTTCCTGTGAGACCAGTTTTAGATTCCGAAGCTTCACTTCAGGTTTACTGTATCCCTTGGACGTTCTTATTGACGATGAAACACAGAAATTTCATCTAAATTAAATACAAAAGGCACAATGCCGACTTAATTAAGAGAAGACTGACTCTGCTTACTGTCTATGTTTTGAACCTTTCCTCTGAGACCAGTTTTAGATTCCGATCCTTCACTTCAGGTTTGCTGTATCCCTTGGACCTTCTTAGTGACGATGATACACACTAATTGCATCGCAATTAAATACAAAAGGCACAATGCCGACTTAAGTACAAGAAGACTAACTCTTCTAACTGTCTATGATTTGAGCCTTTGCTGTCAAACATGATTTAGATTCCGATGGTTCACTTCAGAATTACTGTATCCCTTGCACCTTCTTATTGACGATGATACACAGAAATTGCATCGGAATTAAATATAAAAGGCACAATGCCACCTTTAGTACAAGAAGATTGACTCCTCTTTCTGTCTATGTTTTGAATTTTTCCTGAGAGACCAGTTTTAAATTCCGATGCTTTACTTCAGACTTACTGTATCCCTTGTACCTTCATTTTGACGCTGAAACACAGAAATTGCATCGGAATTAAAATGCAAAAGACACAATGAAGATTTAAGTAAAAGAAGACTGACTCTTCTTACTGTCTATGTTTTGAACCTTTCCTGCGAGACCAGTTTTAGATTCCGATGCTTCACTTCAGGTTTACTGTATCCCTTACACCTTCTTGATGACGATGAAACACAGAAATTGCATCAGAATTAAATACAAACGGCACAATGCTTACTTCAGTACATGAAGACTAACACTTCTTACTGTCTATTTTTGAACCTTTCCTGTGAGACCAGTTTTAGATTCCGATGCTTCACTTCAGGTTTACTGTATCCCTTGGACCTTCTTGTCGACGATGAAACACAGAAATTGCATCGGAATTAAATACAAAAGGCACAATGTCGATTTAATTACAAGAAGACTGACTCTGCTTACTGTCTATGTTTTGAACCTTTCCTGTGACACCAGTTTTAGATTCCGATCCTTCACTTGAGGTTTGCTGTATCCCTTGGACCTTCTTATTAACGATGAAACACAGAAATTGCATCGGAATTAAACACAAAAGGCACAATGCCGACTTAAGTACAAGGAGACTGACTCTTCTTACTGTCTATGATTTGATCCTTTGCTGTGAGACCTGTTTTAGATTCCGATGCCTCACTTCAGGATTACTGTATCCCTTGGACCTTCTTATTGACGATGAAACACAGAAAATGCATCGGAATTAAAATACAAAAGGCACAATGAAGATTTAAGTAAAAGAAGACTGACTCTTCTTACTGTCTATGTTTTGAACCTTTCCTGTGAGACCAGTTGTAGATTACGATGTTTCACTTCAGGTTTACTTTATCCCGTGGACCTTCTTATTGACGATGAAACACAGAAATTGCATTGCAATTAATTACAAAAGGCACAATGCCGACTTATGTACAAGTGTACTGACTCTTCTTACAATCTATGATTCGAGCCTTTCCTGTGAGACCAGTTTTAGATATCGATGCTTCACTTCAGGTTTACTGTATCCCTTGGACCTTCTTATTGACGATGAAACACAGAAATTGCATGGGAATTAAATAAAAAACGCACAATGCCGACTTAAGTACAAGAAGACTGACTCTTCTTACTCTCTATGTTTTGAAACTTTCCTGTGAGACCAGTTTTAGATTCCGAAGCTTCACTTCAGGTTTACTGTATCCCTCGTACCTTCTTGTTGACGCTGAAACACAGAAATTGCATCGGAATTAAAATACAAAAGGCACAATGAAAATTTAAGTAAAAGAAGACTGACTCTTCTTACTGTCTATGTTTTCAACCTTTCCTGTGAGACCAAATCTAGATTCCGATGCTTCACTTCAGGTTTACTGCATCCCTTGTACCTTCATATTGACGACGAAGCACAGAAATTGCATCGGAATTAAATACAAAAGGCACAATGCAGACCTAAGTACAGGAAGACTGGCTCTACTAACTGTCTATGTTTTGAACCTTTCCTGTGAAACCAGTTTTCGATCCGATGCTTCTCTTCAGGTTTACTCTATCCCTTGGACCTTCTTATTGACGATGAAACACAGTTATTACATCGGAATTAAATACAAAAGGCACGATGCCGACTTAAGTACAAGAGGACTGACTCTTCTTACATTCTATGATTTTAGCCTTTCCTGTGAGACCAGTTTTAGATTCCGATGCTTCACTTCAGGTTTACTCTATCCCTTGGACCTTCTTATTGACACTGAAACAAAGAAATTGCATCGGAATTAAATACAAGAGGCACAATGCCTACTTAAGTACAAGAAGACTGACTCTTCTTACTGTCTATGTTTTGAACCTTTCCTGTGAGACCAGTTTTAGATCCGATGTTTCACTTCAGGTTTACTGTATATCTTGTACCTTCTTATTGACGATGAGACACAGATATTGCATAGGAATTAAATATAAAAGGCACAATACCGACTTTAGTACAAGTAGACTGACTCTTCTTACATTCTATGTTTGAACCTTTTCTGAGAGACCAGTTTTAGATTTCGATCCTTCACTTCAGGTTCACTGTATCCCTTGTACCTTCATACTGACGATGAAACACAGAAATTGCATCGGAATTAACATACAAAAGGCACAATGAAGATTTAAGTAAAAGAAGACTGACTCTTCTTACGGTCTATGTTTTGAACCTTTCCAGTGAGACCAGTCTTAGATTCCGATGCTTCACTTCAGGTTTACTGTATCCCTTGGACCTTCTTATTGACGATGAAACAAGAAATTGCATCAGAATTAAATACAGAGGGCACAATGCTTACTTAAGTACAAGCAAACTGACTCTTCTTACTGTCTATTTTTGAACCTTTCCTGTGAGACCAGTTTGAGATTTAGATGCTTCACTGTAGGTTTACTGTATCCCTTGGACCTTCTTATTGACGATGATACACAGATATTGCATCGGAATTAAATACAAAAGGCACATTCCGACTTCAGTACAAGAGAACTGTCTATTCTTACATTCCACGATTTGAGCCTTTCCTGTGAGACCAGTTTTAGATCCCCATGCTTCACTTTAGGTTTATTGACACTGAAACAAAAAAATTGCATCGGAATTAAATACAAAAGGCACAATGCTTACTTAAGTACAAGAAGACTGACTCTTCTTACTGTCTATGTTTTGAACCTTTCCTGTGAGACCAAATTGAAATATCGATGCTTTACTTCAGGTTTACTGTATCACTTGGACCTTCTTATTGACGATGATACACAGAAAGTGCATGGGAATTTAATACAAAAGGCATAATGCCGACTTTAGTACAAGAAGACTGACTCTTCTTACAGTATATGTTTTGAACCTGTCCTGTGAGACCAGTTTTAGGTCCGATGCTTCACTTAAGGTTTACTGTATCCCTTGGACCATCTTATTGACGATGAAACACAGAAATTGCATCGGAATTAAACACAAAAGGCACAATGCCGACTTAAGTACAAGTAGACTGACTCTTCTTACTATCTATGTTTAGAACCTTTCCTGTCAGACCAGTTTTAGATTCCGATGCTTCACTTCAGGTATACAGTATGCTTTGTACCTTCAAATTGACGATGTGACACAGAAAATGCATCGGAATTAAAATACAAAACGCACAATGAAGATTTAAGTAAAAGAAGACTGACTCTTCTTACTGTCTATGTTTTGAACGTTTCCTGTGAGACCAGTTGTAGATTCCGATGTTTCACTTCACGTGAACTTTATCCCGCAGACCTTCTTATTAACGATGAAACACTGAAATTGCATTGGAATTAATTACAAATGGCACAATGCCGACTTATGTACAAGTGTACTACCTCTTCTTACATTCTATGATTTGAACCTTTCCTGTGAGACCAGGTTTAGATATCGATGCTTCACTTCAGGTTTACTGTATCCCTTGGGCCTTCTTACTGACGATGAAACACAGAAATTGCATCTAAATTAAATACAAAAGGCACAATGCCGACTTAATTAAGAGAAGACTGACTCTGCTTACTGTCTATGTTTTGAACCTTTCCTCTGAGACCAGTTTTACATTCCGATCCTTCACTTCAGGTTTGCTGTATCCCTTGGACCTTCTTAGTGACGATGATACACAGTAATTGCATCGCAATTAAATACAAAAGGCACAATGCCGACTTAAGTACAAGAAGACTAACTCTCCTAACAGTCTATGATTTGAGCCTTTGCTGTCAAACATGATTTAGATTCCGATGGTTCACTTCAGAATTACTGTATCCCTTGGACCTTCTTGTCGACGATGAAACA
Organism: Schistocerca americana; assembly: GCF_021461395.2. Taxonomy (NCBI): domain Eukaryota; kingdom Metazoa; phylum Arthropoda; class Insecta; order Orthoptera; family Acrididae; genus Schistocerca; species Schistocerca americana. The sequence goes on along the minus strand of NC_060128.1, from coordinate 67,930,844 downwards.
CAGAAATTGCATCAGAATTAAATACAAACGGCACAATGCTTATTTAAGTACATGAAGACTAACTCTTCTTACTGTCTATCTTTGAACCTTTCCTGTGAGACCAGTTTTAGATTCCGATGCTTTACTTTAGGTTTACTGTATCCCTTGGACCTTCTTGTCGACGATGAAACACAGAAATTGCATCAGAATTAAATACAAACGGCACAATGCTTACTTAAGTACATGAAGACTAACTCTTCTTACTGTCTATTTTTGAACCTTTCCTGTGAGACCAGTTTTAGATTCCGATATTTCACTTCAGGTTTACTGTATCCCTTGGACCTTCTTGTCGACGATGAAACACAGAAATTGCATCGGAATTAAATACAAAAGGCACAATGCCGACCTATGTACAAGAGGACTGACTCTTTTTACTGTCTATGTTTTGAACCTTTTACTGTGAGACCAGTTTGAGATTTAGATGCTTCACTTCAGGTTTACTGTATCCCTTGGACCTTCTTATTGACGATGAAACACAGATATTGCATCGGAATTAAATACAAGAGGCACAATGACGACTTCAGTACAAGAGGACTGACACTTCTTACATTCCATGATTTGAGCCTTTCCTGTGACACCCGTTTTAATTCCGATGCTTCGCTTCAGGTTTATTGACACTGAAACAAAGATATTGCATCGGAATTACATACAAAAGGCACAATGCCTACTTAAGTACAAGAAGACTGACACTTCGTACTGTCTATGTTTTGAACCTTTCCTGTGAGACCAGTTGTAGACTCCGATGTTTCACCTCACGTTTACTTTATCCCGTGGACCTTCTTATTGACGATGAACCACAGAAATTGCATTGGAATTAATTACAAAAGGCACATTGCCGACTTATGTACAAGGGTACTGACTCTTCTTACGTTCTATGATTTGAGCCTTTCCTGTGAGACCAGTTTTAGATTCCGATCCTTCACTTGAGGTTTGCTGTATCCCTTGGACCTTCTTATTGACGATGAAACACAGAAATTGCATCGGAATTAAACACAAAAGGCACAATGCCGTCTTAAGTACAAGAAGACTGACCCTTCTTACTGTCTATGATTTGAGCCTTTGCTGTGAGACATGTTTTAGATTCCGATGCTTCACTTCAGGATTACTGTATCCCTTGCACCTTCTTATTGACGAAGATACACAAAAATTGCATCTGAATTAAATATAAAAGGCAGAATGCCACCTTCAGCACAAGAAGACTGACTCTTCTTGTTGTCTATGTTTTGAACCTTTCCTGTGAGACCAGTTTTAGATTCCGATGCTTCACTTTAGGTTTACTGTATCCCTTGGACCTTTTTATTGACGATGAAACACAGAAATTGCATCGGAATTAAATACAAAAGGCACAATGCCGACTTAAGTACAAGAGGACTGACTGTTCTTACATTCTATGATTTGAGCCTTTCATATGAAACCAGTTTTAGATATTGATACTTCACTTCAGCTCTACAGTATCATTTGGACCTTCTTATTGACACTGAAACAAAGAAATTGCATCGGAATGAAATACAAAAGGCACAATGCCGACTTCAGTACAAGAAGACTGACTCTTCTTACTGTCTATGTTTTGAACCTTTCCTCTGAGACCAGTTTTAGATTCCGATGCTTCACTTCAGGTTTACTGTATCCCTTGGACCCTCTTATTGACGATGAAACACAGAAATTGCAACGGAATTAAATACAAAAGGCACTATGCCGACTTAAGTACAAGAAGACTGACTCTTTTCACTGTCTATGATTTGATCCTTTGCTGTGAGACCTGTTTTAGATTCCGATGCTTCACTTCAGGATTACAGTATCCCTTGGACCTTCTTTCTGACGATGAAACACAGATATTGCATCGGAATTAAATACTAAAGTCACAATGTCGACTTAAGTCGAAGAGCACTGACTCTTCTAAAATTCTATTCTTTGAGCCTTTCCTGTGTGACCAGATTTAGATCCGATGCTTCACTTCAGGTTTACTGTATTCCGTGGACCTTCTCATTGACGATGAAACACAGATAGTGCATCGGAATTACATACAAAAGGCACAATGCCGACTTAAGTACAAGTGGACAGACTCTTCTTACTGTCTATGTTTTGAACCTTTCCTGTGAGACCAGTTTTACAATCCGATGCGTCACTTTAGGTTTACTGTATATCTTGGACCTTCTTATTGACGATGAAACACAGAAATTGCATCGGAATTAAATATAAAAGGCACAATACCGAGTTTAATACAAGTACACTGACTCTACTTACTATCTATGTTTTGAACCTTTCCTGTGAGACCAGTTTTAGATTCCGATGCTTCACTTCAGGTTTACTGTATCCCTTGTACCTCCTTATTTACGATGAAACACAGAAATTGCATCAGAATTAAATACAAAAGGCACAATTCTTACTTAAGTACAAGAAGACTGACTCTTCTTACTGTCTATTTTTGAACCTTTCCTGTGAGACCAGTTTCAGATTCCGATGCATCACTTCAGGTTTACTGTATCCCTTGGACCTTCTTGTCGACGATGAAACACCGAAATTGCTTCGGAATTAAATACAAAAGGCACAATGCCGACCTATTTACAAGAGGACTGACTTATCTTACTGTCTATGTTTGAACCTTTCCTGTGAGACAAGTTTGAGATTTAGACGCTTCACTTCAGGTTTACTGTATCCCTTGGACCTTCTTATTGACGAAGAAACACAGATATTGCATCGGAATTAAATACAAAAGGCACAATGCCGACTTCAGTACAAGAGGACTGACTCTTCTTACATTCCATGATTTGAGCCTTTCCTGATGCACCAGTTTTAGATTCCGATGCTTAACTTCAGGTTTATTGACTTTGAAACAAAGAAATTGCATCGGAATTAACTACAAAAGGCACAATGCTTACCTAAGTACAAGAAGACTGACTCTTCTTACTGTCTATGTTTTGAACCTTTCCTGTAAGGCCAGTTTGAGATATCGATGCTTCACTACAGGTTTACTGTATCCCTTGGACCTTCTTATTGACGATGAAACACAGAAATTGCATCGGAAGTTAATACAAAAGGCACAATGCCGACTTAAGTACAAGTAGACTGACTCTTCTTACTGTCTATGTTTAGAACCTTTCCTGTGAGACCAGTTTTAGATTCTGATGCTTCACTTCAGGTATACTCTATCCCTTGTACCTTCAAATTGACGATGTAACACAGAAATTGCATCAGAATAAAATACAAAACTCACAATGCCGACTTAAGTACAAGAAGACTGACTCTTCTTACAGTCTATGTTTTGACATTTCCTGTGAGACCAGTTTTAGATTCTGATGCTTCACTTCAGGTTTATTTCATCCCTTGGACCTTCTTATTGACGATGAAACACAGAAATTGAATCGGATATAAATACAAAAGGCACAATGCCCACTTAAGTACAAAGGACTGACTCTTCTTACATTCTATCATTTGAGCCTTTCTTGTGAGACCGGTTTTAGATATCGATGCTTCACTTCAGGTTTACTGCATCCCGAGGATGTTCTTATTGACGATGAAACACAGAAATTGCATCGGAATTAAATACAAAAGGCACAATGCCGACTTAAGTACAAGAAAACTCACTCTTCTTACTGTCTATGTCTTCAATCTTCCCTGTGAGACCAGTTTTAGGACCCGATGCTTCACTTTAGGATTACTGTATTACTTGCACCTTCTTATTGACGACGAATCACAGAAATTGCAACGGAATTAAATACAAAACGCACAATGCCGACACAAGTACAGGAAGACTTACTCTTCTTACTTTCTATGATTGGAACTTCTCCTGTGTGACCAGTTTTAGATATCGATGCTTCACTTCAGGTTTTCTTTATCCCTTGGACCTTCTTATTGACGAACAAACACAGAAATTGCATCGGAATTAAATTCAAAAGGCACAATGCCGACTTAAGTACAAGAAGACTGACTCTTCTTACTGTCTACGTTTTGAACCTCTGCTGTGAGACCAGTTTTAGATTCCAGTGCTTCACTTCAGGTTTACTATATCCCTTGGACCTTCTTATTGACGATGAAACACAATAATTGCAATGGAATAAGATACAAAAGGAACAATGCCGACTTAAATACAAGAGTACGGACACTTCTCTAATTCTATGATTCGAGCCTTTCCTGTGAGACCAGTTTTAGATATCGATGCTTCACTTCAGGTTTACTGTATCCCTTGCACCTTCTTATTGACGATGAAACACAGAAATTGCATCGGAATTAAATACAAAAGGCACAATGCCGACTTAAGTAAAAGAAGACGGATTCATCTTACTGTTTATGTCTCGAACCTTTCCTGTGATACCAGGTTTGGATTCCGATGCTTCACTTAAGGTTTACTGTATCCCTTGGACTTTCTTACTGACGATGAAACACAGAAAATGCGTCGGAATTAAATACAAAAGGCACAATGCCGACTTCAGTACAAGAAGACTGACCCTTCTTACTGTCTTTGTTTTGAACTTGCCTTTGAGACCAGTTTGAGATATCGATGCTTCACTTCAGGTTTACTGTATACATTGGACCTTGTTGTTGACGATGAAACACATAAATTGCATCGGAATTAAATACAAAAGGCACAATGCCGACTTAAATAAAAGAGGACTGACTCTTCTTTCACTCTATGATTTGAGCCTTTCCTGTGAGACCAGTTTTAGATACCGATGCTTCACTACAGGTTTACTGTATCTCTTGGACCTTCGTATGGACGATGAAACACAGAAATTGCATCGGAATTAAATCCCAAAGGCACATTGCCGACTTAAGTACAGGAAGACTGACTCTACTTACTGTCTATGATTTGAACTTTTCCTGTGAGACCAGTTTTAGATCCGATGCTTCACTTCTGGTTTATTGTATCCCTTGTACCTTCTTATTGACGATGAATCACAGAAATTGCATCGGAATTAAATATAAAACGCTCAATGCCGACTTAAGTACAAGAAGACTGACTCTTCTTACTGTCTATGTTTTGAACCTTTCCTGTGAGACCAGTTTGAGATATCGATGCTTCACTTCAGGTTTACTGTATCCCTTGGACCTTGTTGTTGACGATGAAACACAGAAATTGCATCGGAATTAAAATACAAAAGGCACAATGAAGATTTACGTAAAAGAAGATTGACTCTTCTTACTGTCTATGTTTTGAACCTTTCCTGTGAGACCAGTTTTAGATATCGATGCTTCACTTCTGGTTTACTGTATCCCTTAGACTTTCCTGTTGACGATGAAACACAGAAATTGCATCGGAATTAGATACAAAAGGCACAATGCCGACTTAAGTATAAGAAGACTGACTCCTCTTAGAGTCTATGTTTTGAACCTTTCCTGTGAGACCACTTTTAGATCCGATGTTTCACTTCAGGTTTACTCTATCCCTGGGACCCTCTTATTGACGATGAAACACAGAAATTGCATCGGAATTAAATACAAAAGGCACAATGCCGACTTAAGTACAATTAGACTGACTCTTCTTACTGTCTATGTTTTGAACCTTTCCTGAGAGACCGGTTTTAGATTCCGATGCTTCACTTCAGGTTTACTGTATCCCTTGTACCTTCATATTGCCGATGAAACACAGAAATTGCATCGGAATTAAAATACAAAAGGCACAATGAAGATTTAAGTAAACGAAGACTGACTCTTCTTATTGTCTATGTTTTGAAACTTTCCTGTGAGACCAGTTTTATATATCGATGCTTCACTTCAGGTTTACTGTATCCCTTGGACCTTCTTATTGACGATGAAACACAGAAATTGCATGGGAATTAAATATAAACAGCACAATGCTGACTTACGTACAAGAAGACAGACTCTTCTTACTGTCTGTTTTGAACCCTTCCTGTGAGACCAGTTATAGATTCCGAAGCTTCACTTCAGGTTTACTGTATCCCTTGGACCCTCTTATTGACGATGAAACACAGAAATTGCATCGGAATTAAATACAAAAGGCACTATGCCGACTTAAGTACAAGAAGACTGACTCTTTTCACTGTCTATGATTTGATCCTTTGCTGTGAGACCTGTTTTAGATTCCGATGCTTCACTTCAGGATTACAGTATCCCTTGGACCTTCTTTCTGACGATGAAACACAGATATTGCATCGGAATTAAATACTAAAGTCACAATGTCGTCTTAAGTTGAAGAGCACTGACTCTTCTAAAATTCTATTCTTTGAGCCTTTCCTGGGAGACCAGTTTTAGATATCGATGATTCACTTCAGGTTTACTGTATCCCTTGCACCTTCTTTTTGACGATGAAACACAGTAATTGCATCGGAAATAAGTGCGGAATGCGCAATGCCCACTAAAGTACAAGAAGGCTGACTCTTCTAACAGTCTATGATTTGAAACTTTCCTGTGTGACCAGATTTATTTCCGATGCTTCACTTCAGGTTTACTGTATCCCGTGGACCTTCTCATTGACGATGAAACACAGATAGTGCATCGGAATTACATACAAAAGGCACAATGCCGACTTAAGTACAAGTGGACAGACTCTTCTTACAGTCTATGTTTTGAACCTTTCCTGTGAGACCAGTTTTACATTCCGATGCGTCACTTTAGGTTTACTGTATATCTTGGACCTTCTTATTGACGATGAAACACAGAAATTGCATCGGAATTAAATATAAAAGGCACAATACCGAGTTTAATACAAGTACACTGACTCTACTTACTATCTATGTTTTGAACCTTTCCTGTGAGACCAGTTTTAGATTCCGATGCTTCACTTCAGGTTTACTGTATCCCTTGGACCTCCTTATTTACGATGAAACACAGAAATTGCATCAGAATTAAATACAAAAGGCACAATTCTTACTTAAGTACAAGAAGACTGACTCTTCTTACTGTCTATTTTTGAACCTTTCCTGTTAGACCAGTTTCAGATTCCGATGCTTCACTTCAGGTTTACTGTATCCCTTGGACCTTCTTGTCGACGATGAAACACCGAAATTGCTTCGGAATTAAATACAAAAGGCACAATGCCGACCTATTTACAAGAGGACTGACTTATCTTACTGTCTATGTTTGAACCTTTCCTGTGAGACAAGTTTGAGATTTAGACGCTTCACTTCAGGTTTACTGTATCCCTTGGACCTTCTTATTGACGAAGAAACACAGATATTGCATCGGAATTAAATACAAAAGGCACAATGCCGACTTCAGTACAAGAGGACTGACTCTTCTTACATTCCATGATTTGAGCCTTTCCTGATGCACCAGTTTTAGATTCCGATGCTTAACTTCAGGTTTATTGACTTTGAAACAAAGAAATTGCATCGGAATTAACTACAAAAGGCACAATGCTTACCTAAGTACAAGAAGACTGACTCTTCTTACTGTCTATGTTTTGAACCTTTCCTGTAAGGCCAGTTTGAGATATCGATGCTTCACTTCAGGTTTACTGTATCCCTTGGACCTTCTTATTGACGATGAAACACAGAAATTGCATCGGAATTAAAATACAAAAGGCAAAATGCCGACTTAAGTAAAGGAAGACTGACTCATCTTACTGTCTATGTTTAGAACCTTTCCTGTGAGACCAGTTTTAGATTCCGATGCTTCACTTCAGGTATACTCTATCCCTTGTACCTTCAAATTGACGATGTAACACAGAAATTGCATCAGAATAAAATACAAAACTCACAATGCCGACTTAAGTACAAGAAGACTGACTCTTCTTACAGTCTATGTTTTGACACTTCCTGTGAGACCAGTTTTAGATTCTGATGCTTCACTTCAGGTTTATTTCATCCCTTGGACCTTCTTATTGACGATGAAACACAGAAATTGAATCGGAAATAAATACAAAAGGCACAATGCCCACTTAAGTACAAAGGACTGACTCTTCTTACATTCTATCATTTGAGCCTTTCTTGTGAGACCGGTTTCAGATATCGATGCTTCACTTCAGGTTTACTGCATCCCGAGGATGTTCTTATTGACGATGAAACACAGAAATTGCATCGGAATTAAATACAAAAGGCACAATGCCGACTTAAGTACAAGAAAACTCACTCTTCTTACTGTCTATGTCTTCAGTCTTCCCTGTGAGACCAGTTTTAGGACCCGATGCTTCACTTTAGGATTACTGTATTACTTGCACCTTCTTATTGACGACGAATCACAGAAATTGCAACGGAATTAAATACAAAACGCACAATGCCGACACAAGTACAGGAAGACATACTCTTCTTACTTTCTATGATTGGAACCTCTCCTGTGTGACCAGTTTTAGATATCGATGCTTCACTTCAGGTTTTCTTTATCCCTTGGACCTTCTTATTGACGAACAAACACAGAAATTGCATCGGAATTAAATTCAAAAGGCACAATGCCGACTTAAGTACAAGAAGACTGACTCTTCTTACTGTCTACGTTTTGAACCTCTGCTGTGAGACCAGTTTTAGATTCCAGTGCTTCACTTCAGGTTTACTATATCCCTTGGACCTTCTTATTGACGATGAAACACAATAATTGCAATGGAATTAGAGACAAAAGGAACAATGCCGACTTAAATACAAGAGTACGGACACTTCTTTAATTCTATGATTTGAGCCTTTCCTGTGAAACCAGTTTTAGATATCGATGCTTCACTTCAGGTTTACTGTATCCCTTGCACCTTCTTATTGACGATGAAACACAGAAATTGTGTCGGAGTTAAATACAAAAGGCACAATGCCGACTTAAGTAAAAGAAGACGGATTCATCTTACTGTTTATGTCTCGAACCTTTCCTGTGATACCAGGTTTGGATTCCGATGCTTCACTTAAGGTTTACTGTATCCCTTGGACTTTCTTACTGACGATGAAACACAGAAAATGCGTCGGAATTAAATACAAAAGCCACAATGCCGACTTCAGTACAAGAAGACTGACCCTTCTTACTGTCTATGTTTTGAACTTGCCTTTGAGACCAGTTTGAGATATCGATGCTTCACTTCAGGTTTACTGTATACATTGGACCTTGTTGTTGACGATGAAACACATAAATTGCATCGGAATTAAATGCAAAAGGCTCAATGCCGACTTAAATAAAAGAGGACTGACTCTTCTTTCACTCTATGATTTGAGCCTTTCGTGTGAGACCAGTTTTAGATACCGATGCTTCACTACAGGTTTACTGTATCTCTTGGACCTTCGTATGGACGATGAAACACAGAAATTGCATCGGAATTAAATCCCAAAGGCACATTGCCGACTTAAGTACAGGAAGACTGACTCTACTTACTGTCTATGATTTGAACTTTTCCTCTGAGACCAGTTTTAGATCCGATGCTTCACTTCTGGTTTATTGTATCCCTTGTACCTTCTTATTGACGATGAATCACAGAAATTGCATCGGAATTAAATATAAAACGCTCAATGCCGACTTGAGTACAAGAAGACTGACTCTTCTTACTGTCTATGTTTTGAACCTTTCCTGTGAGACCAGTTTGAGATATCGATGCTTCACTTCAGGTTTACTGTATCCCTTGGACCTTGTTGTTGGCGATGAAACACAGAAATTGCATCGGAATTAAAATACAAAAGGCACAATGAAGATTTAAGTAAAAGAAGATTGACTCTTCTTACTGTCTATGTTTTGAACCTTTCCTGTGAGACCAGTTTTAGATATCGATGCTTCACTTCTGGTTTACTGTATCCCTTAGACTTTCCTGTTGACGATGAAACACAGAAATTGCATCGGAATTAGATACAAAAGGCACAATGCCGACTTAAGTATAAGAAGACTGACTCCTCTTAGAGTCTATGTTTTGAACCTTTCCTGTGAGACCACTTTTAGATCCCATGTTTCACTTCAGGTTTACTCTATCCCTGGGACCCTCTTATTGACGATGAAACACAGAAATTGCATCGGAATTAAATACAAAAGGCACAATGCCGACTTAAGTACAAGTAGACTGACTCTTCTTACTGTCTATGTTTTGAGCCTTTCCTGAGAGACCGGTTTTAGATTCCGATGCTTCACTTCAGGTTTACTGTATCCCTTGTACCTTCATATTGCCGATGAAACACAGAAATTGCATCGGAATTAAAATACAAAAGGCACAATGAAGATTTAAGTAAACGAAGACTGACTCTTCTTATTGTCTATGTTTTGAAACTTTCCTGTGAGACCAGTTTTATATATCGATGCTTCACTTCAGGTTTACTGTATCCCTTGGACCTTCTTATTGACGATGAAACACAGAAATTGCATGGGAATTAAATATAAACAGCACAATGCTGACTTACGTACAAGAAGACAGACTCTTCTTACTGTCTGTTTTGAACCCTTCCTGTGAGACCAGTTATAGATTCCGAAGCTTCACTTCAGGTTTACTGTATCCCTTGGACCCTCTTATTGACGATGAAACACAGAAATTGTATCGGAATTAAATTACAAAAGGCACAATGAAGATTTAAGTGAAGGAAGACTGACTCTTCTTACTGTCTATGTTTTGAACCTTTCCTGAGAGACCAGTTGTAGATTTCGATGCTTCACTTCAGGTTCACCTTAACTTGTGGACCTTCTTATTGACGATGAAACACAGATATTGCATTGGAATTAAATACAAAAGGCACAATGCCGGCTTAAGTACAAGAGTACTGACTCTTCTTACATTCCATGATTTGAGCCTTTCCTGTGAGGCCAGTTTTAGATATCGATGCTTCACTTTAGGTTACTGTATCCCTTGGACCTTCTTTTTGACAATGAAACACAGAAATTGCATCGGAATTAAATAAAAAAGGCACAATGCCGACTTAAGTACAAGAAGACTGAGTCTTCTTACTGTCTATGTTTTGAAGCTTTCCTGTGACACCAATTTTGGATTCCGATGCTTCACTTTACGTTTACTGTATCCCTTGGACCTTCTTACTGACGATGAAACACAGACGTTGCGTCGGAATTAAATACAAAGGGCACAATGCCGACTTAAGTACAAGAAGACTGACTCTTCTCACTGTCTATGCTTTGAACCTATCCTGTGAGACCAGTTTTAGATTCCGATGCTTCACTTCAGGATTACTGTATCCCTTGGACCTTGTTATTGACGATGATACACAGAAATTGCATCGGAATTAAATCAAAAAGGCACAATGCCGACTGTAGTACAGGAAGACAGACTCGTCTTACTGTCTATGTTTTGAACCTTTCCTGTGAGACTAGTTTTAGATTTCGATGCTTCACTTCAGGTTTACTGTATCCCTTGGACCTTCTTATTGTCGATGAAACACAGAAATTACATCGGAGCTAAATCCAAAAGTCACAATGTCAACTTAAGTGGAAGAGCACTGACTCTTCTAAAATTCTATGATTTGAGCCTTTCCTGTGAGACCATTTTTAGATATCGATGGTTCACTTCAGATTCACTGCATCCCTTGGACCTTCTTTTTGACGATGAAACACAGAAATGGCATCGTAATTAAATACAAAAGGCACAATGCCGACTTAAGTGCAAGAAGACTGACTTTTCTTAATACCTATGTTTTGAACCTTTCCTGTGAGACCAGTTTGAGATTCCGAGGCTTCACTTCAGGTTTACTGTATCCCTTGTACCTTCTTATTGACGATGAAACACAGATATTGCATACGAATTAAATACAAAAGGCACAATGGCGACTTAAGTACAAGAAGACTCACTCTTCTTACTGTCTATGTCTTAAAACTTTCATGTGAGACCAGTTTTAGAACCCGATGCTTCACTTCAGGTTTACTATATCCCTTGGACCTTCTTATTAACGATGAAACACAATAATTGCATCGGAATTAAATACAAAAGGCACAATGCCGACTTAAATACAAGAGGACTGACTATTCTCTCATTCTATGATTTAAGCCTTTCCTGTGAGACCAGTTTTTGATATCGATGCTTCACTTCAGGTTACCTGTATCCCTTGCACCTTCTTGTTGACGATGAAACACAGAAATTGCATCGTAAATAAATACAAAAGGCACAATGCAGACTTAAGTAACAGAAGACGGATTCATCTTACTGTCTATGTCTCGAACCTTTCCTGTGAGACCAGTTTAGGATTCCGATGCTTCACTTAAGGTTTACTGTATCCCGTGGACCTTCTTATTGACGATGAAAAACAGATATTGCGAGCGGAATTAAATACAAAATGCACAATGCCGACTTAAGTACAAGAAGATTGACTATTCTCACTGTCTATGTATTGAACCTCTCCTGTGAGAACTTCTAGATTCCGATGTTTCACTTCAGGTTTACTGTATCCCTTGGACCTTCTTATTGACGATGAAACACAGAAATTTAATCGGAATTAAATACAAAAGGCACAATGCCGACTTCAGTACAAGAAGACCGACACTCCTTACTGTCTATGTTTTTAGCCTTTCCTTTGAGACCAGTTTGAGATATCGATTCTTCACATCAGGTTTACTGTATTCCTTGGACCTTGTTGTTGACGATAAAACACAGAAATTGCATCGGAATTAAATACAAAAGGCACAATGCCGACTTAAATAAAAGAGGTCTGACTCTTCTTTCATTGTATGATTTGAGCCTTTCCTGTGAGACCAGTTTTAGATACCGATGCTGCACTACAGGTTTACTGTATCCCTTGGACCTTCGTATGGACGATGAAACACAGAAGTTGCAACGGAATTAAATCCCAAAGGCACAATGCCGACTTAAGTACAGGAAGACTGACTCTACTTACTGTCTATGATTTGAACCTTTCTTGTGAGACCACTTATAGATTCGATGCTTCACTTCTGGTGTATTGTATCCCTTGGACCTTCTTATTGACGATGAAACACAGAAATTGCATGGGAATTAAATATAAAACGCACAATGCCGACTTAAGTACAAGAAGACTGACTCTTCTTACTGTCTATGTTTTGAACCTTTCCTGTGAGACCAGTTTGAGATATCGATGGTTCACTTCAGGTTTACTGTATCCCTTGGACCTTGTTGTTGACGATGAAACACAGAAATTGCATTGGAATTAAAATACAAAAGGCACAATGAAGATTTAAGTAAAAGAAGATTGACTCTTCTTACTGTCTATGTTTTGAACCTTTCCTGTGACACCAGTTTAAGATATCGATGCTTCACTTCTGATTTACCGTATCCCTTAGACTTTCCTGTTGACGATGAAACAACGAAATTGCAACGGAATTAAATACAAAAGGCACAATGCCGACTTAAGTATAAGAAGACTGACTCCTCTTAGAGTCTATGTTTTGAACCTTTTCTGTGAGACCGCCTTTAGATCCGATGCTTCACTTCAGGTTTACTGTATCCCTTGGACCTTCTTATTGACGATGAAACACAGAAATTGCTTCGGAAATAAATACAAAAGGAACAATGCCGATTTAAGTACAAGTAGACTGACTCTTCTTACTGTCTATGTCTTGAACCATTCCTGAGAGACCGGTTTTAGATTCCGATGCTTCACTTCAGGTTTACTGTATCCCTTGTACCTTCATATTGACGATGAAACACAGAAATTGCATCGGAATTAAATATAAACCGCACAATGCTGACTTAAGTACAAGACGACTGACTCTTCTTACTGTCTGTTTTGAACCTTTCCTGTGAGACCAGTTATAGATTCCGAAGCTTCACTTCAGGTTTACTGTATCCCTTGGACCCTCTTATTGACGATGAAACACAGAAATTGCATCGCAATTAAAATACAAAAGGCACAATGAAGATTTAAGTGAAAGAAGACTGACTCTTCTTACTGTCTATGTTTTGAACCTTTCCTGAGAGACCAGTTGTAGATTCCGATGCTTCACTTCAAATTTACTTTATATTGTGGACCTTCTTATTGACGATGAAACACAAATATTGCATTGGAATTAAATACATAAGGCACAATGCCGACTTAAGTACAAGAGTACTGACTCTTCTTACATTCCATGATTTGAGCCATTCCTGTGAGACCAGTTATAGATATCGATGCTTCACTTTAGGTTTACTGTATCCCTTGGACCTTCTTTTGACGATGAAACACAGAAATTGCATCGGAATTAAATAAAAAAGGCACAATGCCGACTTAAGTACAAGAAGACTGACTCTTCTTACTGTCTATGTTCTGAACCTTTGCTGTGGGACCAATTTTGGATTCCGATGCTTCACTTTAGGTTTACTGTATTCCTTGGTTCCTCTTACTGACGATGAAACACAGAAGTTGCGTCGGAATTAAATACAAAAGGCACAATGCCGACTTAAGTACAAGAAGACTGACTCTTCTTACTGTCTATGTTTTGAACCTTTCCTGTGAGACCAGTTTTAGATTCCGATGCTTCACTTCAGGATTACTGTATCCCTTGGACCTTGTTATTGACGATGAAACACAGAAATTACATCGGAATTAAATCCAAAAGTCACAATGTCGACTTAAGTGGAAGAGCACTGACTCTTCTAAAATTCTATTATTTGAGCCTTTCCTGAGAGACCATTTTTAGATATCGATGGTTCACTTCAGATTTGCTGCATCCCTTGGACCTTCTTTTTGACGATGAAACACAGAAATGGCATCGGAATTAAACACAAAAGGAACAATACCGACTTAAGTACAAGAAGACTGACTCTTCTTACTGTCTATGTTCTGAACCATTCCTGTGAGGATAGTTTCAGATTCCGATGCTTCACTTTAGGTTTACTGTATCCCTTGGACGTTCATATTGACGATGAAACACAGAAATTCCTTCGGAATTAAATACAAAACGCACAATGAAGATTTAAGTGAAAGAAGACTGACTCTTCTTACATTCCATGATTTGAGCCTTTCCTGTGAGATCAGTTTTAGATTCCGATGCTTCACTTCAAGTTTATTCACACCGAAACAAAGACATTGCATCGGAAATAATTACAAAAGGCACAATGCTTACTTAAGTACAAGAAGACTGACTCTTCTTACTGTCTACGTTTTGAACCTTTCCTGTGAGACCAGTTTGAGATATCGATGCTTCACTTCTGGTTTACTGTATCCCTTGGACCTTCTTATTGACGATGAAACACAGAAATTGCATCGGAATTTAATACAAAAAGCATAATGCCGACTTTAGTACAAGAAGACTGACTCTTCTTACAGTCTATGTTTTGAACCTTTCCTGTGAGACCAGCTTTAGGTCCGATGCTTCACTTCAGGTTTACTTCATCCCTTGGACCTTCTTATTGACGATGAAACACAGAAATTGCATCGGAATTAGATACAAAAGGCACAATGGCAATTAAGTACAAGAAAACTCACTCTTCTTACTGTGTATGTCTTAAATCATTCCTGTGAGACCAGTTTTAGAACCCGATGCTTCACTTTAAGTTTACTGTATCACTTGCACCATCTTATTGTCGACGAAACACAGAAATTGCATCGGAATTAGATACAAAAGGCACAATGCCGACTTAAGTACAGGAAGACTTACTCTTCTTACTGTCTATGATTGGAACCTTTCCTGTGAGACCAGTTTTAGATATCGATGCTTCATTTCAGGTTTAATGTATCCCTTGGACCTTCTTATTGACGAAGAAACACAGAAATTGCATCGGAATTAAATTCAAAAGGCACAATGCCGTCTTAAGTACAGGAAGACTGACTCTACTTACTGTCTATGATTTGAACCTTTCTTGTGAGACCACTTATAGATACGATGCTTCACTTCTGGTGTATTGTATCCCTTGGACCCTCTTATTGACGATGAAACACAGAAATTGCATCGGAATTAAAATACAAAAGGCACATTGAAGATTTAAGTGAAAGAAGACTGACTCTTCTTACTGTCTATGTTTTAAACCTTTCCTGTGAGACCAGTTGTAGATTCCGATGCTTCACTTCAGGTTTACTGTATCCCTTGGACCTTGTTATTGACGATGATACACAGAAATTGCATCGGAATTAAATCAAAAAGGCACAATGACAACTTTAGCACAAGAAGACAGACTCGTCTTACTGTCTATGTTTTGAACCTTTCCTGTGAGACTAGTTTCAGATTCCGATGCTTCACTTCAGGTTTACTGTATCCCTTGGACCTTCTTATTGACGATGAAACACTGAAATTACATCGGAATTTAATCCAAAAGTCACAATGTCGACTTAAGTGAAAGAGCACTGACTCTTCTAAAATTCTATTATTTGAGCATTTCCTGTGAGACCATTTTTAGATATCGATGGTTCACTTCAGGTTTACTGTATCCCTTCGACCTTCTTATTGACAATGAGACACAGATATTGCATCGGAATTAAATACAAAAGGCACAATGCCGACTTCAGTACAAGAGGACTGACTCTTCTTACATTCCATGATTTGAGCCTTTCCTGTGAGATCAGTTTTAGATTCCGATGCTTCACTTCAGGTTTATTCACACTGAAACAAAGAAATTGCATCGGAAATAATTACAAAAGGCACAATGCTTACTTAAGTACAAGAAGACTGACTCTTCTTACTGTCTAAGTTTTGAACCTTTCCTGTGAGACCAGTTTGAGATATCGATGCTTCACTTCTGGTTTACTGTATCCCTTGGACCTTCTTATTGACGATGAAACACAGAAATTGCATCGGAATTTAATACAAAAGGCATAATGCCGACTTTAGTACAGGAAGACTGACTCTTCTTACAGTCTATGTTTTGAACCTTTCCTGTGAGACCAGCTTTAGGTCCGATGCTTCACTTCAGGTTTACTTCATCCCTTGGACCTTCTTATTGACGATGAAACACAGAAATTGCATCGGAATTAGATACAAAAGGCACAATGGCAATTAAGTACAAGAAAACTCAATCTTCTTACTGTGTATGTCTTAAATCATTCCTGTGAGACCAGTTTTAGAACCCGATGCTTCACTTTAAGTTTACTGTATCACTTGCGCCATCTTACTGACGACGAAACACAGAAATTGCATCGGAATTAGATACAAGAGGCACAATGCCGACTTAAGTACAGGAAGACTTACTCTTCTTACTGTCTATGATTGGAACCTTTCCTGTGAGACCAGTTTTAGATATCGATGCTTCATTTCAGGTTTAATGTATCCCTTGGACCTTCTTATTGACGAAGAATCATAGAAATTGCATCGGAATTAAATTCAAAAGGCACAATGCCGACTTAAGTACAAGAAGACTGACTCTTCTTACTGTCTATGTTTTGAACCTTTCCTGTGAGACCAATTTTGGATTCCGATGCTTCACTTTATGTTTACTGTATCCCTTGGACCTTCTTACTGACGATGAAAGACAGAAGTTGCGTCGGAATCAAATACAAAATTCACAATGCCGACTTAAGTACAAGAAGACTGACTCCTCTTACTCTCTATGTTTTGAACCTTTCCTGTGAGACCAGTTTTAGATTCCGATGCTTCACTTCAGGATTACTGTATCCCTTGGACCTTGTTATTGACGATGATACACAGAAGTTGCATCGGAATTAAATACAAAAGGCACAATGCAGACTTAAGTACAGGAAGACTGACTCTACTTACTGTCTATGTTTTGAACCTTTCCTGTGAGACCAGTTTTAGATCCGATGCCTCTCTTCAGGTTTACTCTATCCCTTGGACCTTCTTATTGGCGATGAAACACAGATATTACATCGGAATTAAGTACAAAAGGCACAAAGCCGACTTAAGTACAAGAGGACTGACGCTTCTTACATTCCAATATTTGAGCCTTTCCTGTGAGACCAGTTTTGGATTCCGATGCTTCACTTCAGGTATACTGTATCCCTTGGACCTTCTTATTGACACTGAAACAAAGAAATTGCATCGGAATTAAATACAAAAGGCACAATGCCTACTTATGTACAAGAAGACTGACTCTTCTTACTGTCTATGTTTTGAACCTTTACTGTGAGACCAGTTTGAGATATCGATGCTTCACTTCTGGTTTACTGTATCCCTTGGACTTTCCTGTTGACGATGAATTACAGAAATTGCATCGGAATTAAATACAAAAGGCACAATCCCGACTTATGTACAAGAAGACTGACTCCTCTTAGAGTCTATGTTTTGAACCATTCCTGTGAGACCTGTTTTGGATCCGATGCTTCACTTCAGGTTTACTTCATCCCTTGGACCTTCTTATTGACGATGAAACACAGAAATTGCATCGGAATTAGATACAAAAGGCACAATGGCAATTAAGTACAAGAAAACTCACTCTTCTTACTGTGTATGTCTTAAATCATTCCTGTGAGACCAGTTTTAGAACCCGATGCTTCACTTTAAGTTTACTGTATCACTTGCACCATCTTATTGTCGACGAAACACAGAAATTGCATCGGAATTAGATACAAAAGGCACAATGCCGACTTAAGTACAGGAAGACTTACTCTTCTTACTGTCTATGATTGGAACCTTTCCTGTGAGACCAGTTTTAGATATCGATGCTTCATTTCAGGTTTAATGTATCCCTTGGACCTTCTTATTGACGAAGAAACACAGAAATTGCATCGGAATTAAATTCAAAAGGCACAATGCCGTCTTAAGTACAGGAAGACTGACTCTACTTACTGTCTATGATTTGAACCTTTCTTGTGAGACCACTTATAGATACGATGCTTCACTTCTGGTGTATTGTATCCCTTGGACCTTCTTATTGACTATGAATCACAGAAATTGCATGGGAATTAAATATAAAACGCACAATGCCGACTTAAGTACAAGAAGACTGACTCTTCTTACTGTCTATGTTTTGAACCTTTCCTGTGAGACCAGTTTGAGATATCGATGGTTCACTTCAGGTTTACTGTATCCCTTAGACTTTCCTTTTGACGATGAAACACAGAAATTGCATCGGAATTAAATACAAAAGGCACAATGCCGACTTAAGTATAAGAAGACTGACTCCTCTTAGAGTCTATGTTTTGAACCTTTCCTGTGAGACCGCCTTTAGATCCGATGTTTCACTTCAGGTTTACTGTATCCCTTGGACCTTCTTATTGACGATGAAACACAGAAATTGCTTCGGAAATAAATACAAAAGGCACAATGCCGATTTAAGTACAAGTAGACTGACTCTTCTTACTGTCTATGCCTTGAACCATTCCTGAGAGACCGGTTTTAGATTCCGATGCTTCACTTCAGGTTTACTGTATCCCTTGTACCTTCATATTGACGATGAAACACAGAAATTGCATCGGAATTAAAACACAAAAGGCACAATGAAGATTTAAGTGAAAGAAGACTGACTCTTCTTACTGTCTATGCTTTGAACCTTTCCTGTGAGACCAGTTTTATATTCCGAGTCTTCACTTCAGGTTTACTGTATCCCTTGGACCTTGTTATTGACGATGATACACAGAAATTGCATCGGAATTAAATCAAAAAGGCACAATGACAACTTTAGCACAAGAAGACAGACTCGTCTTACTGTCTATGTTTTGAACCTTTCCTGTGAGACTAGTTTCAGATTCCGATGCTTCACTTCAGGTTTACTGTATCCCTTGGACCTTCTTATTGACGATGAAACACAGAAATTACATCGGAATTAAATCCAAAAGTCACAATGTCGACTTAAGTGGAAGAGCACTGACTCTTCTAAAATTCTATTATTTGAGCGTTTCCTGTGAGACCATTTTTAGATATCGATGGTTCACTTCAGGTTTACTGTATCCCTTCGACCTTCTTATTGACAATGAGACACAGATATTGCATCGGAATTAAATACAAAAGGCACAATGCCGACTTCAGTACAAGAGGACTGACTCTTCTTACATTCCATGATTTGAGCCTTTCCTGTGAGATCAGTTTTAGATTCCGATGCTTCACTTCATGTTTATTCACACTGAAACAAAGAAATTGCATCGGAAATAATTACAAAAGGCACAATGCTTACTTAAGTACAAGAAGACTGACTCTTCTTACTGTCTAAGTTTTGAACCTTTCCTGTGAGACCAGTTTGAGATATCGATGCTTCACTTCTGGTTTACTGTATCCCTTGGACCTTCTTATTGACGATGAAACACAGAAATTGCATCGGAATTTAATACAAAAGGCATAATGCCGACTTTAGTACAAGAAGACTGACTCTTCTTACAGTCTATGTTTTGAACCTTTCCTGTGAGACCAGCTTTAGGTCCGATGCTTCACTTCAGGTTTACTTCATCCCTTGGACCTTCTTATTGACGATGAAACACAGAAATTGCATCGGAATTAGATACAAAAGGCACAATGGCAATTAAGTACAAGAAAACTCAATCTTCTTACTGTGTATGTCTTAAATCATTCCTGTGAGACCAGTATTAGAACCCGATGCTTCACTTTAAGTTTACTGTATCACTTGCGCCATCTTATTGACGACGAAACACAGAAATTGCATCGGAATTAGATACAAGAGGCACAATGCCGACTTAAGTACAGGAAGACTTACTCTTCTTACTGTCTATGATTGGAACCTTTCCTGTGAGACCAGTTTTAGATATCGATGCTTCATTTCAGGTTTAATGTATCCCTTGGACCTTCTTATTGACGAAGAATCATAGAAATTGCATCGGAATTAAATTCAAAAGGCACAATGCCGACTTAAGTACAAGAAGACTGACTCTTCTTACTGTCTATGTTTTGAACCTTTCCTGTGAGACCAATTTTGGATTCCGATGCTTCACTTTATGTTTACTGTATCCCTTGGACCTTCTTACTGACGATGAAAGACAGAAGTTGCGTCGGAATCAAATACAAAATTCACAATGCCGACTTAAGTACAAGAAGACTGACTCCTCTTACTCTCTATGTTTTGAACCTTTCCTGTGAGACCAGTTTTAGATTCCGATGCTTCACTTCAGGATTACTGTATCCCTTGGACCTTGTTATTGACGATGATACACAGAAGTTGCATCGGAATTAAATACAAAAGGCACAATGCAGACTTAAGTACAGGAAGACTGACTCTACTTACTGTCTATGTTTTGAACCTTTCCTGTGAGACCAGTTTTAGATCCGATGCCTCTCTTCAGGTTTACTCTATCCCTTGGACCTTCTTATTGGCGATGAAACACAGATATTACATCGGAATTAAGTACAAAAGGCACAAAGCCGACTTAAGTACAAGAGGACTGACGCTACTTACATTCCAATATTTGAGCCTTTCCTGTGAGACCAGTTTTGGATTCCGATGCTTCACTTCAGGTATACTGTATCCCTTGGACCTTCTTATTGACACTGAAACAAAGAAATTGCATCGGAATTAAATACAAAAGGCACAATGCCTACTTATGTACAAGAAGACTGACTCTTCTTACTGTCTATGTTTTGAACCTTTACTGTGAGACCAGTTTGAGATATCGATGCTTCACTTCTGGTTTACTGTATCCCTTGGACTTTCCTGTTGACGATGAATTACAGAAATTGCATCGGAATTAAATACAAAAGGCACAATCCCGACTTATGTACAAGAAGACTGACTCCTCTTAGAGTCTATGTTTTGAACCATTCCTGTGAGACCTGTTTTGGATCCGATGTTTCACTTCAGGTTTACTGTATCCCGTGGACCCTCTTATTGACGATGAAACACAGAAATTGCATCGGAATTAAAATACAAAAGGCACATTGAAGATTTAAGTGAAAGAAGACTGACTCTTCTTACTGTCTATGTTTTAAACCTTTCCTGTGAGACCAGTTGTAGATTCCGATGCTTCACTTCAGGTTTACTTTATCCTGTAGACCTTCGTATTGACGATGAAACACAGAAATTGCATTGGAATTAAATACAAAAGGCACAATGCCGACTTAAGTACAAGAATACTGACTCTTCTTACATTCCATGATTTGAGCCTTTAATGTGATGCCAGTTTTAGATATCGATGCTTCACTTTAGGTTTACTGTATCCCTTGGACCTTCTTTTTCACGATGAAACACAGAAATTGCATCGGAATTAAATAAAAAAGGCACAATGCCGACTTAAGTACAAGAAGACTGACTCTTCTTGCTGTCTATGTTTTGAACCTTTCCTGTGAGACCAATTTTGGATTCCGATGCTTCACTTTAGGTTTACTGTATCCCTTGGACCTTCTTACTGACGATGAAACACAGAAGTTGCGTCGGAATTAAATACAAAAGGCACAATGCCGACTTAAGTACCAGAAGACTGACTCTTCTTACTGTCTATTTTTGAACCTTTCCTGTGAGACCAGTTTTAGATTCCGATGCTTCACTTCAGGATTACTGTATCCCTTGGACCTTGTTATTGACGATGATACACAGAAATTGCACCGGAATTAAATCAAAAAGGCACAATGCCGACTTTAGTACAAGAAGACTGACCCATCTTAGTGTCTATGTTTTGAACCTTTCCTGTGAGACTAGTTTTAGATTCCGATGCTTCACTTCAGGTTTACTGTATCCCGTGGACCTTCTTATATACGATGAAACACAGCGATTACATCGGAATTAAATCCAAAAGTCACAATGTCGACTTAAGTACAAGAAGACTGACTCTTCTTACTGTCTATGTTCTGAACCTTTCCTGTGAGACCAGTTTTAGATCCGATGCTTCACTTCAAGTTTACTGTATCCCTTGGACCTTCTCATTGACGATAAACACAGATATTGCATCGGATTTAAATACAAAAGGCACAATGCCGACTTAAGTACAAGTAGACAGACTCTTCTTACTGTCTATGGTTTGAACCTTTCCTGTGAGACCAGTTTCAGACTCCGATGCCTCACTTTAGGTTTACTGTATCCCTTGGACCGTCATATTGACGATGAAACACAGTAATTCCATCGGAATTACATACAAAACGCACAATGCCGACTTAAGTACAAGAAGACTGCCTCTTCTTACTGTCTATATTTTGAACCTTTCCTGTGAGACCAGTTTTAGATTCCGATGCTTCACCTCAGGTTTACTGTATCCCTTGGACCTTCTTATTGACGATGAAACACAGATATTGAATCAGATTTAAATACAAAAGGCACAATGCCGACTTAATTACAAGTCGACTGACTCACATTACATTCCTTGATTTGAGCCTCTCCTGTGAGACCAGTTTTTGATATTGATGCTTCACATCAGGTTTACAGAATACTTTGGACGTTCTTAATGACACTGAAGCAAAGAAATTGCATCGGAATTAAATACAAAAGGCACAATGCCTACTTAAGTACAAGAAGACTGAGTCTTCTTACTGTCTATGTTTCGAACCTTTCCTGTGAGACCAGTTTGAGATATCGATGCTTCACTTCAGGTTTACTGTATATCTTGAACCTTCTAATTGGCGATGAAACACAGATATTGCATCGGAATTAAATACAAAAGGCACAATGCCGACTTAAGTACAAGAAGACTGACTCTTCTTACAGTCTATGTTTTGAACCTTTCCTGTGAGACCAGTTTTATATCCGATGCTTCACTTCAGGTTTACTGTATCCCTTGCACCTTCTTATTGACGATGAAACACAGAAATTGCATCGGAATTAAATACAAAAGGCGCAATGCCGACTTAAGTACAAGAAGACTGACTCTTCTTAGTGTCTATGTTTTGAACCTTTCCTGTGAGACCAGTTTTAGATTCCGATGCTTCACTTCAGGTTTGCTGTATCCCTTGGACCTTTTTAATGACGATGAAACACAGATATTGAATCGGATTTAAATACAAAAGGCACAATGCCGACTTAAGTACAAGTCGACTGACTCATCTTACAGTCTATGTTTTGAACCTTTCCTGTGAGGCCAGTTTTATATCCGATGCTTCACTTCAGGTTTACTGTATCCCTTGCACCTTCTTATTGACGAAGAAACACAGAAATAGCATCGGAATTAAATACAAAAGGCACAATGCCGACTTAAGTACAAGGAGACTGCCTCTTCTTACAGCCTATGTTTTGAACCTTTCCTGTGAGGCCAGTTTTATATCCGATGCTTCACTTCAGGTTTACTGTATCCCTTGCACCTTCTTATTGACGAAGAAACACAGAAATTGCATCGGAATTAAATACAAAAGTCACAATGCCGACTTAAGTACAAGAAGACTGACTCTTCTTACTGTCTATGTTTTGAACCTTTCCTGTGAGACCAGTTTTAGATTCCGATGCTTCACTTCAGGTTTACTGTATCCCTTAGACCTTCTTATTGACGATGAAACACAGAAATTGAATCGGATTTAAATACAAAAGGCACAATGGCGACTTAAGTACAAGTCGACTGACTCATCTTACATTCCATGATTTGAGCCCTTCCTGTGAGACCAGTTTTAGATATTGATGCATCACATCAGGTTTACAGAATCCTTTGGACGTTCTTAATGACACTGAAGCAGAGAAATTGCATCGGAATTAAATACAAAAGGCACAATGCCGACTTCCGTACAATAGGACTGACTCTTCTTACATTCCATGATTTGAGCCTTTCCTGTGTGACGAGTTTTAGATTCCGATGCTTCACTTCAGGTTTACTGTATCCCTTGGACCTTCTTATTGACACTGAAACAAAGAAATTGCATCGGAATTAAATACAAAAGGCACAATGCCTACTTAAGTAAAGGAAGACTGACTCTTCTTACTGTCTATGTCTTGAACCTTTCCTGTGAGGCTAGTTTCAGATATGGATGCTTCACTTCAGGTTTTCTGTATCCCTTGGACCGTCCTATTGACGATGAAACACAGAAATTGCATCGGAATTAAATAAAAAAGGCACAATGCCGACTTAAGTACAAGGAGACTCACTCTTTTTACTGTCTATGTTTTGAACCTTTCCTGTGAGACCACTTTTGGATTCCGATGCTTCACTTTAGACTTACTGTATCCCTTGGACCTTCTTACTGACGATGAAACACAGACGTTACGTCGGAATTACATACAAAAGGCACAATGTCGACTTAAGTACAAGAAGATTGACTCTTCTTACTGTCTATGTTCTGAACCTTTCCTGTGAGACCAGTTTTAGATCCGATGCTTCACTTCAGGTTTACTGTATCCCTTGGACCTTCTCATCGACGATAAACACAGATATTGCTTCGGATTTAAATACAAAAGGCACAATGCCGACTTAAGTACAAGTAGACAGACTCTTCTTACTGTCTATGTTTTGAACATTTCCTGTGAGACCAGTTTCAGATTCCGATGTTTCACTTTAGGTTTACTGTATCCCTTGGACCTTCTTATTGACGATGAAACACAGATATTGAATCGGATTTAAATACAAAAGGCACAACGCCGATTTAAGTACAAGTCGACTGACTCATCTCACATTCCATGATTTGAGCCTTTCCTGTCAGACCAGTTTTAGATATTGATGCTTCACATCAGGTTTACAGAATCCTTTGGACGTTCTTATTGACACTGAAGCAAAGAAATTGCATCGGAATTAAATACAATAGGCACAATGCCTACTTAAGTACAAGAACACTGAGTCTTCTTATTGTCTATGTTTCGAACCTTTCCTGTGAGACCAGTTTGAGATATCGATGCTTCACTTCAGGTTTGCTGTGCCCTTGAACATTCTTATTGACGATGAAACAGAGATATTGCATCGGAATTAAATCCAAATGCACAATGCCGACTTAAGTACAAGAAGACTGACTCTTCTCACAGTCTATGTTTTGAACCTTTCCTGTGAGGCCAGGTTTATATCCGATGCTTCACTTCAGGTTTACTGTATCCCTTGCACCTTGTTATTGACGAAGAAACACAGAAATTGCATCGGAATTAAATACAAAAGGCACAATGCCGACTTAAGTACAAGAAGACTGACTCTTCTTACTGTCTATGTTTTGAACCTTTCCTGTGAGACCAGTTTTAGATTCCGATGCTTCACTTCAGGTTTACTGTATCCCTTGGACCTTCTTATTGACGATGAAACACAGATATTGAATCGGATTTAAATACAAAAGGCACAATGGCGACATAAGTACAAGTCGACTGACTCATCTTACATTCCATGATTTGAGCCTTTCCTGTGAGACCAGTTTTAGATATTGATGCTTCACATTAGGTTTACAGAATCCTTTGGACGTTCTTATTGACACTGAAGCAAAGAAATTGCATCGGAATTAAATACAAAAGACACAATGCCTACTTAAGTAAAAGAAGACTGAGTCTTCTTACTGTCTATGTCTTGAACCATTCCTGTGAGGCCAGTTTCAGATACGGATGCTTCACTTCAGGTTTTCTGTATCCCTTGGACCGTCCTATTGACGATGAAACACAGAAATTGCATCGGAATTAAATAAAAAAGGCACAATGCCGACTTAAGTACAAGAGGACTGACTCTTCTTACTGTCTATGTTTTGAACCTTTCCTGTGAGACCAATTTTGGATTCCGATGCTTCACTTTAGACTTACTGTATCCCTTGGACCTTCTTACTGACGATGAAACACAGAAGTTACGTCGGAATTACATACAAAAGGCACAATGCCGACTTAAGTACAAGAAGACTGACCCCTCTTACTGTCTATGTTTTGAACCTTTAATGTGAGACCAGTTTTAGATTTCGATGCTTCACTTCAGGATTACTGTATCCCTTGGACCTTGTCATTGACGATGATACACAGAAATTGCTCCGGAATTAAATCAAAAAGGCACAATGCCCACTTTAGTACAAGAAGACAGTCCCGTCTTACTGTCTATGTTTTGAACCTTTCCTGTGAGACTAGTTTTAGATTTCGATGCTTCACTTCAGGTTTACTGTATCCCTTGGACCTTCTTATTGACGATGAAACACAGAAATTACATCGGAATTAAATCCAAAAGTCACAATGTCGACTTAAGTACAAGAAGATTGACTCTTCTTACAGTCTATGTTCTGCACCTATCCTGTGAGACCACTTTTAGATCCGATGCTTCACTTCTGGTTTACTGTATCCCTTGCACCTTCTTATTGACACTGAAACAAAGAAATTGCATCGGAATTAAATACAAAAGGCACAATGCCTACTTAAGTAAAGGAAGCCTGACTCTTCTTACTGTCTATGTTTTGAACCTTTCCTGTGAGACCAGTTTGAGATATCGATGCTTCACTTCAGGTTTTCTGTATTCCTTGGACCTTCCTATTGACGATGAAACACAGAAATTGCATCGGAATTAAATACAAAAGGCAAAATGCCGTCTTACGTACGAGAAGGCTGACTCCTCTTACAGTCTATGTTTTGAACCATTCCTGTGAGACCAGTTTTACATCCGATGCTTCGCTTCAGATTTACTGTATCCCTTGCACTTTCTTACTGACGATGAAACACAGAGATTGCATCAGAAATAAATACAAAAGGCACAATGCCGACTTACGTACAAGTAGACTGACTATTCTTACTGTCTATGTTTTGAACATTTCCTATGAGACCCGTTTTAGATTCCGATACTTCACGTCAGGTTTACTGTATCCGTTGGACTTTCTTATTGACGATGAAACACAGAAATTGCATCGGAATTCAATATAAAACGCACAATGCCGACTTAAGTACAAGAAGACTGACTCTTCTTAATGTCTATGTTTTGAACATTTCCTGCGAGACCAGTTTTAGATTCCGAAGCTTCACTTCAGATTTACTGTATCCCTTGGACCTTCTTATTGACGATATAACACAGAAAATGCATCGGAATTAAAATACAAAAGGCACAATGAAGATTTAAGTACAAGAAGACTGACTCTTCTTACTGTCTATGTTTCGAACCTTTCCTGTGAGACCAGTTTTAGATCCGATGCTTCACTTCAGGTTTACTGTATGCCTTGGACCTTCTCATTGACGATAAACACAGATATTGCATCGGAATTAAATACAAAAGGCGCAATGCCGACTTACGTACAAGTAGACTGACTATTCTTACTGTCTATGTTTTGAACATTTCCTATGAGACCCGTTTTAGATTCCGATGCTTCACTTCAGGTTTACTGTATGCCTTGGACCTTCTCATTGACGATAAACACAGATATTGCATCGGAATTAAATACAAAAGGCACAATGCCTACTTAAGTACAAGAAGACTGAGTCTTCTTACTGTCTATGTTTCGAACCTTTC
This sequence comes from Schistocerca americana, assembly GCF_021461395.2. Taxonomy (NCBI): domain Eukaryota; kingdom Metazoa; phylum Arthropoda; class Insecta; order Orthoptera; family Acrididae; genus Schistocerca; species Schistocerca americana. The sequence continues at coordinate 67,902,894 of NC_060128.1, read as the reverse complement.
CTGTGAGACCAGTTAAGATATCGATGCTTCACTTCAGGTTTACTGTATCCATTGAACCTTCTTATTGACGATGAAACACAGAAATTGAATCGGAATTAAATACAAAAGTCACAATGCCGTTTTAAGTACGAGACGGCTGACTCCTCTTACAGTCTATGTTTTGAACCTTTCCTGTTAGACTAGTTTTAGATCCGATGCCTCACTTCAGATTTATTGTATCCCTTGCACCTTCTTACTGACGATGAAACACAGAGATTGCAACGGAATTAAATAGAAAAGGCACAATGCCGACTTAAGTACAAGTAGACTGACTCTTCTTACTGTCTACTCTTTGAACCTTTCCTGTGAGACCAGTTTCAGATTCCGATACTTCACTTCCGGTTTACTGTATCCCTTGTACCTTCATATTGACGATGAAACACAGAAATTCCATCGGAATTAAATACAAAACGCACAATGCCGACTTAAGTACATGAAGACTGACTCTTCTTACTGTCTATGTTTTGAACCTCTCCTGTGAGAGCAGTTTTAGATTCCGATGCAACACTTCAGGTTTACTGTATCCCTTGGACCTTCTCATTGACGATGAAACACAGAAATTGCATCGGAATTAAATATAAAACGCACAATGCCGACTTAAGTACAAGAAGACTGACTCTTCGTACTGTCTATGTTTTGAACCTTTCCTGTGAGACCAGTTTTAGATTCCGAAGCTTCACTTCAGGTTTACTGTATCCCTTTTACCTTCTTATTGACGATATAACACAGAAAATGCATCGGAATTAAAATACAAAAGGCACAATGAAGATTGAAGTAAAAGAAGACTGACTCTTCTTACTGTCTATGTTTCGAACCTTTCCTGTGAGACCAGTTTTAGATCCGATGCTCACTTCAGGTTTACTGTATCCCTTGGACCTTCTCATTGACGATAAACACAGATATTGCATCGGAATTAAATACAAAAGGCACAATGCCGACTTAAGTACAAGTAGACAGACTCTTCTTACTGTCTATGTTTTGAAACTTTCCTGTGTGACCAGTTTCAGATTCCGATGCTTCACTTTAGGTTTACTGTATCCCTTGGACCGTCATATTGACGATGAAACACAGATATTGAATCGGATTTAAATACAAAAGGCACAATGCCGACTTAAGTACAAGTCGACTGACTCATCTTACATTCCATGATTTGAGCCTTTCCTGACAGACCAGTTTTCGATATTGATGCTTCACATCAGGTTTGCAGAATCCTTTGGACGTTCTTATTGACACTGAAGCAAAGAAATTGCATCGGAATTAATAACAAAAGGCACAATGCCTACTTAAGTACAAGAAGACTGACTCTTCTTACTGTCTATATTTCGAACGTTTCCTGTGAGACCAGTTTGAGATATCGATGCTTCACTTCAGGTTTACTGTATAGCTTGAACCTTCTTATTGACGATGAAACACAGAAATTGCATCGGAATTAAATACAAAAGGCACAATGCTGACTTAAGTACAAGAAGACTGACTCTTCTTACTGTCTATGTTTTGAACCTTTACTGTGAGACCAGTTTTAGATTCCGATGCTTCACTTCAGGTTTACTGTATCCCTTGGGCCTTGTTACTGACGATGAAACACAGATATTGCATCGGAATTAAATACAAAAGGCACAATGCCGACTTCCGTACAATAGGACTGACTCTTCTTACATTCCATGATTTGAGCCTTTCCTGTGTGACGAGTTTTAGATTCCGATGCTTCACTTCAGGTTTACTGTATCCCTTGGAGCTTCTTATTGACAATGAAACAAAGAAATTGGATAGGAATTAAATACAAAATGCACAATGCCTACTTAAGTGAAGGAAGACTGACTCTTCTTACCGTCTATGCTTTGAACCTTTCCTGTGAGACCAGTTTGAGATATCGATGCTTCACTTCGGGTTTACTGTATCCCTTGCACCTTCTTACTGACGATGAAACACAGAGATTGCATCGGAATTAAATACAAAAGGCACAATGCCGCATTAAGTACAAGAAGACTAACTCTTCTTGCTGTCTATGTTTTGAACCTTTCCTGTGAGACCAATTTTGGATTCCGATGCTTCACATTATGTTTACTGTATCCCTTGGACCTTCTTATTGACGATGAAACACAGAAATTCCATCGGAATTAAATACAAAACGCACAATGCCGACTTAAGTACAAGAAGACTGACTCTTCTTACTGTCTATGTTTTGAACCTTTCCTGTGAGACCAGTTTTAGATTCCGATGCTTCACTTCAGTTTTACAGAATCCTTTGGACGTTCTTATTGACACTAAAGCAAAGAAATTCCATCGGAATTCAATACAAAAGGCACAATGCCTACTTAAGTATAAGAAGACTGAGTCTTCTTACTGTCTATGTTTCGAACCTTTCCTGTGAGACCAGTTTGAGATATCGATGCTTCACTTCAGGTTTACTGTATCCCTTGAACGTTCTTATTGACGATGAAACACAGATACTGCATCGGAATTAAATACAAAAGGCACAATGCCGACTTAAGTACAAGAAGACTGACTCTTCTTACAGTCTACGTTTTGAACCTTTCCTGTGAGACCAGATTTAGATCCGATGCTTCACTTCAGGTTTACTGTATCCCTTGGACCGTCATATTGACGATGAAACACAGATATTGCATCGGAATTAAATACAAAAGGCACAATGCCGACTTCCGTACAATAGGACTGACTCTTCTTACATTCCTTGATTTGAGACTTTCCTGTGTGACGAGTTTTAGATTCAGATGCTTCACTTCAGGTTTACTGTATCCCTTGGACCTTCTTATTGACACTGAAACAAAGAAATAGCATCGGAATTAAATACAAAAGGCACAATGCCTACTTAAGTAAAGGAAGACTGACTCCTCTTACTGTCTATGTTTTGAACCTTTCCTGTGAGACCAGTTTGAGATATCGATGCATCACTTCAGGTTTTCTGTATCCCTTGGACCTTCCTATTGACGATGAAACACAGAAATTGCATCGGAATTAAATACAAAAGGCACAATGCCGTCTTAAGTACAAGAGGGCTGACTCTTCTTACTGTCTATATTTTGAACCTTTCCTGTGAGACCAGTTTTGATCCGATGCTTCACTTCAGATTTACTGTATCCCTTGCACCTTCTTACTGACGATGAAACACAGAGATTGCATCGGAATTAAATACAAAAGGCATAATACCGACTTAAGTACAAGTAGACTGACTCTTCTTACTGTCTATGCTTTGAACCTTTCCTGTGAGACCAGTTTTAGATTCCGATACTTCACTTCAGGTTTACTGTATCCCTTGTACCTTCATATTGACGATGAAACACAGAAATTCCATCGGAATTAAATACAAAACGCACAATGCCGACTTAAGTACAAGAAGACTGCCTCTTCTTGCTGTCTATGTATTGAACCTTTCCTGTGAGACCAATTTTGGATTCCGATGCTTCACTTTAGGTTTACTGTATCCCTTGGATCTTCTTGTTGACGATGATACACAGAAAATGCATCGGAATTAAAGTACAAAAGGCACAATGTAGATTTAAGTAAAAGAAGACTGACTCTTCTTACTGTCTATGTTTCGAATTTTTCCTGTGAGACCAGTTGTAGATTCAGGTTTACTTTATCCCGTGGACCTTCTTATTGACGATGAAACACAGAAATTGCATTGGAATTAAATACGAAAGGCTCAATGCCGACTTGTGTACAAGGGTACTGACTCTTCTTACATTCTATGATTTGAGCCTTTCCTGTGAGACCAGTTTTAGATATCGATGTTTCACTTCAGGTTTACTGTATCCCTTGGACCTTCTTACTGACGATGAATCACAGAAATTGCATCGGAATCAAATACAAAAGGCACAATGCCGACATAATTACAAGAAGACTGACTCTGCTTACTGACTATGTTTTGAACCTTTCCTGTAAGACCAGTTTTAGATTCCGGTCTTTCACTTCAGGTTTTCTGTATCCCTTGGACCTTCTTATTGACGATGATACACAGAAATTTCATCGGAATTAAACACAAAAGGCACAATGCCGACTTAAGTACAAGAAGACTGACTCTTCTTACTGTCTACGATTTGAGCCTTTGCTGTGAGACATGTTTTAGATTCCGATGCTTCACTTCAGGATTACTGTATTTCTTGCACCTTCTTATTGACGATGATACACAGATATTGCATCGGTATTAAATATAAAAGGCAAAATGCCACCTTTAGTACAAGAAGTCTGACTCTTCTTACTTTCTATGTTTTGAACCTTTCCTGTGAGACCAGTTTTAGACTCCGATGCTTCACTTCAGGTTTACTGTATCCCTTTGACCTTGTGATTGACGATGAAACACAGAAATTGCATCGGAATTAAATACAAAACGCACAATGCTGACTTAAGTACAAGAAGACTGACTCTTCTTACTGTCTACGTTTTGAACCTTTCCTGTGAGACCAGTTTTAGATTCCGATGCTTCACTTTAGGTTTACTGTATCCCTTGGACCTTTTTATTGACGATGAAACGCAGTAATTGCATCGGAATCAAATACAAAAGGCACAATGCCGACTTCAGTACAAGAAGACTGACTCATCTTACTGTCTATGTTTGAACCTTTCCTGTGAGACCAGTTTTGGATTCCGATGCTTCACTTCAGGTTTACTGTATCCCTTGGACCCTCTTACTGACGATGAAACACAGAAATTGCAACGGAATTAAATACAAAAATCACCATGCCGACTTAAGGACAAGAAGACTGACTTTTTTCACTGTCCGTGATTTGATCGTTTGCTGTGAGACCTGTTCTGGATTCCGATGCTTCACTTTAGGATTACAGTATCCCTTGGACCTTCTTACTGACGATGAAACACAGATATGGCATCGGAATAAATACAAAAGACACAATGTCGTCTTCAGTCGAAGAGCACTGACTCGTCTAAAATTCTATTCCTTGAGCCTTTCTTGTGAGACCAGTTTTAGATATCGATGATTCGCTCCAGGTTAACTGTATCCCTTGCACCTTCTTTCTGACGATGAAACACAGTAATTGCATCGGAATTAAGTACAGAAGGCGCAATGCCCACTAAAGTACAAGAAGACTGACTCTTCTAACAGTCTATGTTTTGAACCTTTCCTGTGAGACCAGTTTTAGATCTGATGCTTCACTTAAGTTTTACTGTATCCCGTGGACCTTCTCATTGACGATCAAACACAGATATTGCATCGGAATTAAATACAAAAGGCACAATGCCGACTTAAGTACAAGTAGACAGACTCTTCTTACTGTCTATGTTTTGAACATTTCCTGTGAGACCAGTTTTACATTCCGATGCTTCACTTTAGGTTTACTGTATATCTTGGACCTTCTTATTGACGATGAAACACAGAAATTGCATCGGAATTAAATATAAAAGGCACAATACCGACTTTAGTACAAGAAGACTGACTCTTCTTACTGTCTATGTTTTGAACATTTCCTGTGAGACCAGTTTTAGATATCGATGGTTCACTTCAGGTTTACTGTATCCCTTCGACCTTCATTTTGACGATGAAACACAGTAATTGCATCGGAATTAAGTACAAAAGGCGAAATGCCGACTAAAGTACAAGAAGACTGACTTTTCTTACAGTCTATGTTTTCAAACTTTCCTGTGAGATCAGTTTTACATTCCGATGCTTCACTTTAGGTTAACTGTATATCTTGGACCCTCTTATTTACGATGAAACACAGAAATAGCATCGGAATTAAATATAAAAGGCAAAATGCTGACTTAAGCACAAAAAGACTGACTCTTCTCACCGTCTATGATTTGAGCCTTTCCTGTGAGACCAGTTTTGGATATCGATGCTTCACTTCAGGTTTACTGTATCCCTTGGACCTTCGTTTTGACGATGAGACACAGATATTACATCGGAGTTAAATACAAAGGGCACAATGCCGACTTAAGTACAAGAAGACTGACTTTTCTTACCGTCTATGTTTTGAACCTTTCCTGTGAGACAAGTTTTGGATTCCGAAGCTTCACTTCAGATTTACTGTAGCCCATGGACCCTCTTATTGACGACGAAACACAGAAATTGCATCGGAATTAAATACAAAAGGCACAATGCCGACTTAAGTACAAGAACACTGACTCCTCTTACTGTCTATGATTTGATCCTTTGCTGTGAGATGTGTTTTAGATTCCGATGCTTCACTTCAGGTTTACTGTATGCCTTGGACATTCTTATTGACGATGAAACACAGAAAATGCATCGGAATTAAAATACAAAAGAGACAATGAAGATTTAAGTAAAAGAAGACTGACTCTTCTTACTGTCTATGTTTTGAACCTTTCCTGTGAGACCAGTTGTAGATTCCGATGTTTCACTTCAGGTTTACTTTATCCCGTGGACCTTCTTATTGACGATGAAACACAGAAATTGCATTGGAATTAAATACAAAAGGCACAATGCCGACTTATGTACAAGAGTACTGACTCTTCATACTTCCTATGATTTGAGCCTTTCCTGTGAGACCAGTTTTAGATATCGATGCTTCACTTCAGGTTTACTGTATCCCTTGGACCTTCTTACTGACGATGAAACACAGAAATTGCATCGAAATTAAATACAAAGGCACAATGCCGACTTAATTACAAGAAGACTGACTCTGCCTACTGTCTATGTTTTGAACCTTTCCTGTGAGACCAGTTTTAGATTCCGATGCTTCACTTTAGGTTTACTGTTTGTCTTGGACCTTCTTACAGGCGATCAAACACAGAAATTGCATCGGAATTAAATACAAAAAGCACAATGCCGACTTAAGTACAAGAGGGCTGACGCTTCTTACATTCTATGATTTGAGCCTTTTCTGTGAGACCAGTTTTAGATATCCATGATTCACTTCAGGTTTACTTTATCCCTTGCACCTTCTTTTTGACGATGAAACACAGTAATTGCATCGGAATTAAGTACAGAAGGCGCAATGCCCACTAAAGTACAAGAAGACTGACTCTTCTAACAGTCTATGTTTTGAACCTTTCCTGTGAGACCAGTTTTAGATCCGATGCTTCACTTCAGATTTACTGTACCCCTTGGAGCTTCTCATTGACGATGAAACACAGATATTGCATCGGAATTAAATACAAAAGGCACAATGCCGACTTAGGTGCAAGTAGACAGACTCTTCTTACTGTCTATGTTTTGAACCTTTCCTGTGAGACCAATTTTACATTCCAATGCTTCACTTTAGGTTTACTGTATATCTTGGACCTTCTTATTGACGATGAAACACAGAAATTGCATCGGAATTAAATCTAAAAGGCAAAATGCCGACATAAGTACAGGAAGACTGACTCTTCTTACCGTCTATGATTTGAGCCTTTCCTGTGAGACCAGTTTTAGATATCGATTCTTCACTTCAGGTTTACTGTATCCCTTGGACCTTCTTTTTGACGATGAAACACAGAAATTGCATCGGAATTAAACACAGAGGGCACTGTGCCGACTTAAGTACAAGAAGACTGACTCTTCTTACTGTCTATGATTTGAGCCTTTGCTGTGAGACATGTTTTAGATTCCGATGCTTCACTTCAGGTTACTGTATCCCTTGCACCTTCTGATTGGCGATGAGACACAGAAATTGCATCGGAATTAAATACAAAACGCACAATGCTGACTTAAGTACAAGAAGACTGACTCTTCTTACTGTCTACGTTTTGAACCTTTCCTGTGAGACCAGTTTTAGATTCCGATGCTTCATTTTAGGTTTACTGTATTTCTAGGACCTTTTTTTTTTTTTGACGATGAAACGCAGTAAATGTATCGGAATTAAATATAAAAGGCTTAATGCCGACTTAAGTACAAGAAGACTGACTCTTCTTAACGTCTATAATTTGTACCTTTCCTGTGAGACCAGTTTTAGATTCCGATGCTTCACTTTAGATTTACTGTATATCTTGGACCTTCTTACAGACGATGAAACACAGAAATTGCATCGGAATTAAATACAAAAGGCACAATGCCGACTTAAGTACAAGAGGGCTGACGCTTCTTACATTCTATGATTTGAGCCTTTTCTGTGAGACCAGTTTTAGATATCGATGATTCACTTCAGGTTTACTGTATCCCTTGCACCTTCTTTTTGACGATGAAACACAGCAATTGCATCGGAATTAAGTACAGAATTCGCAATGCCCACTACAGTACAAAAAGACTGACTCTTCCAACAGTCTATGTTTTGAACATTTCCTGTGAGACCACTTTTAGATCCGATGCTTCACTTCGGTTTTACTGTATCCCGTGGACCTTCTCATTGACGATGAAACACAGATATTGCATCGGAATTAAATACAAAAGGCACAATGCCGACTTAAGTACATGTAGACAGACTCTTCTTACTGTCTATGTTTTGAACCTTTCCTGTGAAACTAGTTTTACATTCCCATGCTTCACTTTAGGTTTACTGTATATCTTGGACCTTCTTATGGACGATGAAACACAGAAATTGCATCGGAATTAAATATAAAGGGCACAATATCGACTTTAGTACAAGACGACTGACTCTTCTTACTGTCTATGTTTTGAACCTTTCCTGTGAGACCAGTTTTAGATATCGATGGTTCACTTCAGGTTTACTGTTTACCTTCGACCTTCTTTTTTACGATGAAACACAGTAATTGCATCGGAATTAAGTACAGAGTGCGCAATGCCGACTAAAGTAACAGAAGACTGACTCTTCTTACAGTCTATGATTTGAACCTTTCCTGTGAGACCAGTTTTAGATCCGATGCTTCACTTCAGGTTTCCTGTACCCCTTGGACTTTCTCATTGACGATGAAACACAGTAATTGCATCGGAATTAAATACAGAGGGCACAATGTCGACTTAAGTACAAGAAGACTGACTCTTCTTACTGTCTATGTTTTGAACCTTACGTGTGAGACAAGTTTTGGATTCCGATGCTTCACTTCAGGTTTACGGTATATCTTGGACCTTCTTATTGACGATGAAACTCAGAAATTGCATCGGAATTAAATACAAAAGGCACAATGCCGACTTAAGTACAAAAGAACTGACTCTTCTTACATTCTATGATTTGAGCCTTTCCTGTGAGACCAGTTTTAGATATCGATGCTACACTTAAGGTTTACAGTATCCCTTGGACCTACTTATTGACACTGAAACAAAGAAATTGCTTCGGAATTAAATACAGGAGAAACAATGCCGACTTGTGTACAAGAAGACTGAGTCTTCCTATTGTCTACGTATTGAACCATTCCTGTGTGACCAGTTTTAGATTCCGATGCTGCACTTCAGAATTACTGTATCCCTTGGACCTTCTTATCGACGATGAACCACAGAAATTGCATCGGAATTAAATACAAAAGGCACAATGCCGACTTAAGTACAGGAAGACGGACTCTTCTTACTGTCCATGTTTTCAACCTTTCCTGTGAGACCAGTTTTAGATATCGATGCTTCACTTCAGGTTTACTGTATCACTTGGACCATCTTATTGACGATGAAACACAGAAATTGCATCGGAATTAATTACAAAAGGCACAATGCCGACTCAAGTACAAGAAAACGGACTCTTCTTACTGTCTATATTTTCACCCTTACCTGTGAGACCAGTTTTAGATTCCGATGCTTCACTTCAGGTTTACTGTGTCCCTTGGACCTTCTTTTTGACGCTAAAACACAGAAATAACATCGGAATTAAATACAAAAGGCAAATACCGCCTTAAGTACAAGAAGACTGACACTTCTTACTGTCTATGATTTGAGCCTTTAATGCGAGAACAGTTATAGATTACGATGCTTCACTTCAGGTTTACTGTATCCCTTGTAGCTTCAAATTGACGATAAAACTTACAAATTGCATCGGAATTAAATACAGAAGGCACAATGCCGACTTAAGTACAAGTAGACAGACTCATCTTACTGTCTATCTTCTGAAACTTTCCTGTGAGACCAGTTTTAGATTCCGATGCTTCACTTTAGGTTTACTGTATATCTTGGACTTTCTTATTGACGATGAAACGCAGAAATTGCATCGGAATTAAATACAAAAGGCACAATGCCGACCTAAGTACAAAAGAACTGACTCTTCTTACATTCTATGATTTGAGCCTTTCATGTGAGACCAGTTTTAGATATCGATGCTACACTTCTGATTTACAGTATCCCTTGTACGTTCTTATTGTTACTGAAACAAAGAAATTGCATCGGAATTAAATACAAGAGGAACAATGCCGATTTGTGTACATGAAGACTGAGTCTTCTTATTGTCTATCTATTGAACCTCTCCTGTGTGACCAGTTTTAGATTCCGATGCTTCACTTCAGAATTACTGTATCCCTTGGACCTTCTTATTGACGATGAAACACAGAAATTGCATCGGAATTAAATACAAATGGCACAATGCCGACTTAGGTTCAGGAAGACTGACTCTTCTTACTGTCTATGTTTTTAACCTTTCCTGTGAGACCAGTTTTAGATATCGATGCTTCACTTCAGGTTTACTGTATCACTTGGACCATCTTATTGACGATGAAACACAGAAATTGCATCGGAATTAATTACAAAAGGCACAATGCCGACTTAAGTACAAGAAGACTGACTCTTCTTACTGTCTATGTTTTGAACCTTACCTGTGAGACCAGTTTCAGTTTCCGAATCTTCACTTCAGGTTTACTGTTACCCTTGGACCTTCTTATTGACGATGAAACACAGAAATGGTATCGGAATTAAATACAAAAGGCACAATGACGACTTAAGTACAAGAGTACTGTCTCTTCCTACATTCAATGATTTGAGCCTTTCTTGTGAGACCAGTTTTAGATATCGATGCTTCACTTCAGGTTTACTGTATCCCTTGACCCTTCTTATTGACGATGAAACACAGATATTGCATCGGAATTATATACAAAAGGCACAATACCGACTTAAGTACAAGAACACTGTCTCTTCTTACTGTCTATGTTTTGAACCTTTCCTGTGAGACCAGTTTTAGATTCCGATGGTTCACTTGAGGTTTACTCTATCCCTTGGACCTTCTTTTTGACGATAAAGCACAGAAATTGCATCGGAATTAAATACAAAAGGCACAATGCCGACTTAAGTAAAAGAAGACTGACTCTTCTTACTGTCTATGTTTCGAAACATCCCTGTGAGACCAGTTTTATATTCCCATGCTTCTCTTCAGGTTTACTGTATCCCTTGGACTTTCTTACTGACGATGAAACACAGAAATTGCATCGCAATCAAATACAAAATGCACAATGCCGACTTAAGTACGAGAAGACTGACTCTTCTTACTGTCTATGTTTTCAACCTTTCCTGTGAGACCAGTTTTAGATTCCGATGCTTCTCTTCAGGTTTACTGTATCCCTTGGACTTTCTTACTGACGATGAAACACAGAAATTGCATCGCAATTAAATACAAAAGGCGCAATGCCGACTTAGGTACAAGAAGACTGACTCTTTTCACTGTCTATGATTTGATCCTTTGGTGTGAGACCTGTTTTAGATTCCGATGCTTCACTTCAGGATTACTGTATCCCTTGGACCTTCTTACTGACGACGAAACACAGATATTGCATCGGAATTAAATACAAAAGTCACAATGTCGACATAAGTCGAAGAGCACTGACTCTTCTAAAATTCTATTTTTTGAGCCTTTCCTGTGAGACCAGTTTTAGATATCCATGGTTCACTTCAGGATTACTGTATCCCTTGCACCTTCTTTTTGACGATGAAACACAGTAATTGCATCGGAATTAAATACAGAAGGCGCAATGCCAACTAAAGTACAAGAAGACTGACTCTTCTTACTGTCTATGTTTTGAACCTTTCCTATGAGACCAGTTTTAGATCCGATGCTTCACTTCAGGTTTACTGTACCCCTTGGGCCTTCTCATTGACGATGAAACACAGATATTGCATCGGAATTAAATACAAAAGGCACAATGCCGACTTAGGTACAAGTAAATAGACTCTTCTTACTGTCTAAGTTCTGAACCTTTTCTGTGAGACTAGTTTTACAATTCGATGCTTCACTTTAGGTTTACTGTATATCTTGGACCTTCTTATTGACGATGAAACACAGAAACTGCATCGGAATTAAATACAAAAGGCACAATGCCGACTGAAGTACAAGAAGACTGACGCTTCTTACCGTCTATAATTTGTACCTTTCCTGTGAGACCAGTTTTAGAATACTATGCTCCACTTTAGGTTTACTGTATATCTTGGTCCTTCTTATTGACGATGGAAAACAGAAATTGCATCGGAATACAAAAGGCACAATGACGACTTAAGTACGAGAGGGATGACGCTTCTTACATTCTATGATTTGACACTTTCCTGTGAGTCCAGTTTTAGATATCGATGCTTCACTTCAGGTTTACTGTATCCCTTGGACCATCGTATTGACGATGAAACACAGAAATTGTATTGGAATTAAATATAAAACGCACAAGGCCGACTAAGGTACAAGAAGACTGATTCTTCTTACCGTCTATGATTTGAACCTTTCCTGTGAGACCAGTTTTAGATTCCGATGCTTCACCTCATGTTTACTGGGTCCCTTGGACCTTCTTACTGACGATGAAACACAGATATTGCAACGGAATTAAATACAAAAGTCACAATGTCGACTTAAGTCGAAGAGCACTGACTCTTCTTAAATTCCATTTTCTGAGCCTTTCCTGTGAGACCAGTTTTAGATATCGATGGTTCACTTCAGGTTTACTGTATCCCTTGGACCATCTTTTTTACGATGGAACACAGTAATTGCATCGGAATTAAGTACAGAGGGCGCAATGCCGACTTAAGTACAAGTAGACAGACTCATCTTACTGTCTATGTTTTGAAACTTTCCTGTGAGACCAGTTTTAGATTCCGATGCTTCACTTTAGGTTTATTGTATATCTTGGACCTTCTTATTGACGATGAAACACAGAAATTGCATCGGAATTAATTACAAAAGGCACAATGTCGACTTAAGTACAAGAAGACTGACTCTTCTTACTGTCTATGTTTTGAACCTTACCTGTGAGACCAGTTTTAGATTCCGAATCTTCACTTCAGGTTTACTGTTTCCCTTGGACCTTCTTATTGACGATGAAACACAGAAATTGCATCGGAATTAAATACAAAAGGCACAATGCCGACTTAGGTTTAGGAAGACTGACTCTTCTTACTGTCTATGTTTTTAACCTTTCCTGTGAGACCAGTTTTAGATATCGATGTTTCACTTCAGGTTTACTGTATCACTTGGACCATCTTATTGACGATGAAACACAGAAATTGCATCGGAATTAATTACAAAAGGCACAATGTCGACTTAAGTACAAGAAGACTGACTCTTCTTACTGTCTATGTTTTGTACCTTACCTGTGAGACCAGTTTTAGATTCCGAATCTTCACTTCAAGTTTACTGTTTCCCTTGGACCTTCTTATTGACGATGAAACACAGAAATGGTATCGGGATTAAATACAAAAGGCACAATGACGACTTAAGCACAAGAGTACTGTCTCTTCCTACATTCTCTGATTTGAGCTTTTTCTGTGAGACCAGTTTTAGATATCGATGCTTCACTTCAGGTTTACTGTATCACTTGGACCATCTTATTGACGATGAAACACAGAAATTGCATCGGAATTAATTACAAAAGGCACAATGTCGACTTAAGTACAAGAAGACTGACTCTTCTTACTGTCTATGTTTTGTACCTTACCTGTGAGACCAGTTTTAGATTCCGAATCTTCACTTCAAGTTTACTGTTTCCCTTGGACCTTCTTATTGACGATGAAACACAGAAATGGTATCGGGATTAAATACAAAAGGCACAATGACGACTTAAGCACAAGAGTACTGTCTCTTCCTACATTCTCTGATTTGAGCTTTTTCTGTGAGACCAGTTTTAGATATCGATGCTTCACTTCAGGTTTACTGTATCCCTTGACCCTTCTTATTGACGATGAAACACAGTTATTGCATCGGAATTAGATACAAAAGGCACAATGCCGACTTAAGTACAAGAAGACTGACTCTTCTTACTGTCTATGTTTTGACCCTTACCTGCGAGACCAGTTTTAGATTCCGATGCGTCACTTCAGTTTACTGTATCCCTTAGACCTTCTTATTGACGATGAAACACAGAAATTGCATCGGAATTAAATACAAAAGGCACAATACCGACTTAAGTACAAGAACACTGTCTCTTCTTACTGTCTATGTTTTGAACCTTTCCTGTGAGACCAGTTTTAGATTCCGATGGTTCACTTGAGGTTTACTCTATCCATTGGACCTTCTTTTTGACGATAAAGCACAGAAATTGCATCGGAATTAAATACAAAAGGCACAATGCCGACTTAAGTAAAAGAAGACTGACTCTTCTTACTGTCTATGTTTTGAAACATCCCTGTGAGACCAGTTTTATATTCCCATGCTTCTCTTCAGGTTTACTGTATCCCTTGGACTTTCTTACTGACGATGAAACACAGAAATTGAATCGCAATCAAATACAAAATGCACAATGCCGACTTAAGTACGAGAAGACTGACTCTTCTTACTGTCTATGTTTTCAACCTTTCCTGTGAGACCAGTTTTAGATTCCGATGCTTCACTTCAGGTTTACTGCATCCCTTGGACTTTCTTACTGACGATGAAACACAGAAATTGCATCGCAATTAAATACAAAAGGCACAATGCTGACTTAGGTAGAAGAAGACTGACTCTTCTTACTGTCTATGTTTTGAACCTCACCTGTGAGACCAGTTTTAGATTCCGATGGTTCACTTGAGATTTACTGTATCCCTTGGACCTTCGTATTGACGATGAAACACAGAAATTGCATCGGAATTAAATACAAAAGGCACAATGCCGACTTAAGTAAAAGAAGACTGACTCTTCTTACTGTCTATGTTTTGAAACTTCCCTGTGAGACCAGTTTTAGATTCCGATGCTTCTCTTCAGGTTTACTGTATCCCTTGGACTTTCTTACTGACGATGAAACACAGAAATTGCATCGCAATTAAATACAAAAGGCGCAATGCCGACTTAGGTACAAGAAGACTGACTCTTTTCACAGTCTATGATTTGATCCTTTGGTGTGAGACCTGTTTTAGATTCCGATGCTTCACTTCTGGATTACTGTATCCCTTGGACCTTCTTACTGACGATGAAACACAGATATTGCATCGGAATTAAATACAAAAGGCACAATGCCTACTTAAGTAAAGGAAGACTGACTCTTCTTACTGTCTATGTTTTGAACCTTTCCTATGAGACCAGTTTTAGATCCGATGCTTCACTTCAGGTTTACTGTACCCCTTGGACCTTCTCATTGACGATGAAACACAGATATTGCATCGGAATTAAATACAAAAGGCACAATGCCGACTTAGGTACAAGTAGATAGACTCTTCTTACTGTCTAAGTTCTGAACCTTTCCTGTGAGACCAGTTTTACAATTCGATGCTTCACTTTAGGTTTACTGTATATCTTGGACCTTCTTATTGACGATGAAACACAGAAACTGCATCGGAATTAAATACAAAAGGCACAATGCCGACTGCAGTACAAGAAGACTGACTCTTCTTACCGTCTATAATTTGTACCTTTCCTGTGAGACCAGTTTTAGAATCCGATGCTCCACTTTAGGTTTACTGTATATCTTGGACCTTCTTATTGACGATGAAACGCAGAAATTGCATCGGAACTAAATACAAAAGGCACAATGCCGACCTAAGTACAAAAGAACTGACTCTTCTTACATTCTATGATTTGAGCCTTTCATGTGAGACCAGTTTTAGATATCGATGCTACACTTCTGATTTACAGTATCCCTTGTACGTTCTTATTGACACTGAAACAAACAAATTGCATCGGAATTAAATACAAGAGGAACAATGCCGATTTGTGTACATGAAGACTGAGTCTTCTTATTGTCTATCTATTGAACCTCTCCTGTGTGACCAGTTTTAGATTCCGATTTTTCACTTCAGAATTAGTGTATCCCTTGGACCTTCTTATTGACGATGAAACACAGAAATTGCATCGGAATTAAATACAAAAGTCACAATAACGACTTAAGTCGAAGAGCACTGACTCTTCTTAAATTCTATTTTTTGAGCCTTTCCTGTGAGACCAGTTTTAGATATCGTTGGTCCACTTCAGGTTTACTGTATCCCTTGGACCATCCTTTTTACGATGAAACACAGTAATTGCATCGGAATTAAGTACAGAAGGCGCAATGCCGACTAAAGTACAAGAAGACTGACTCTTCTTACAGTCTATGTTCTGAACCTTTCCTGTGAGACTAGTTTTAGATCCGATGCTTCACGTCAGGTTTACTGTATCCCTTGGACCTTCTCATTGACGATGAAACACAGATATTGCATCGGAATTAAATACAAAAGGCACAATTCCGACTGAAGTATAAGTAGACAGACTCTTCTTACTGTCTATGTTTTGAACCTTTCCTGTGAGACCAATTTTAGATTCCGATGCTTCACTTTAGGTTTACTGCATATCTTGGACCTTCTTATTGACGATAAAACACAGATATTGCATCGGAATTAGATACAAAAGGCACAATGCCGACTTAAGAACAACAACACTGACTCTTCTTACTGTCTATGATTTGAGCCTTTCCTGCGAGACCAGTTATAGATTACGATGCTTCACTTCAGGTTTACTGTATCCCTTGGACCTTGTTATTGACGATGAAACACAGAAATTGCATCGGAATTAATTACAAAAGGCACAATGCCGACTTAAGTACAAGAAGACTCACTCTTCTTACTGTCTATGTTTTGAACCTTTCCTGTGATACCAGTTATAGATTCCGATGCATCGCTTCAGGTTTTCTGTATCCCTTGGATCTTCATATTGTCGATGAGACACTACATTGCATCATATTTAAATACAAAACGAACTATGCCGACTTCAGTACAAGAAGACTGACTCTTCTTAATGTCTATGTTTTCAACCTTTCCTGTGAGACCAGTTTTAGATTCCGATGATTCACTTCTGGTTTACTGTATCCCTTGGACTTTCTTACTGACGATGAAACACAGAAATTGCATCGCAATTAAATACAAAAGGCACAATTCCGACTTAAGTACAAGAAGACTGACTCTTTTCACTGTCTATGATTTGATCCTTTGCTGTGAGACCTGTTTTAGATTCCGATGCTTCACTTCAGGATTACTGTATCCCTTGGACCTTCTTACTGACGATGAAACACAGATATTGCATCGGAATTAATTACAAAAGGCACAATGCCGACATAGGTACAAGTAGATAGACTCTTCTTACTGTCTATGTTCTGAACCTTTCCTGTGAGACCAGTTTTACAATCCGATGCTTCACTTTAGGTTTACTGTATATCTTGGACCTTCTTATTGACGATGAAACACAGAAACTGCATCGGAATTAAATACAAAAGGCACAATGCCGACTGAAGTACAAGAAGACTGACTCTTTTTACCGTCTATAATTTGTACCTTTCCTGTGAGACCAGTTTTAGAATCCGATGCTCCACTTTAGGTTTACTGTATATCTTGGTCCTTCTTATTGACGATGAAAAACAGAAATTGCATCGGAATGAAATACAAAGCGCACAATGACGACTTAGGTACAAGAGGGCTGACGCTTCTTACATTCTATGATTTGAGACTTTCCTGTGAGACCAGTTTTAGATATCGATGCTTCACTTCAGGTTTACTGTATCCCTTTGACCTTCGTATTGACGATGAAACACAGAAATTGTATCGGAATTAAATATAAAAGGCACAATGCCGACTTAAGTACAAGAAGACTGACTCTTCTTACCGTCTATGATTTGAACCTTTCCTGTGAGACCAGTTTTAGATTCCGATGCTTCACCTCATGTTTACTGTATCCCTTGGACCTTCTTACTGACGATGAAACACAGATATTGCAACGGAATTAAATACAAAAGTCACAATGTCGACTTAAATCGAAGAGCACTGACTCTTCTTAAATTCTATTTTATGAACCTTTCCTGTGAGACCAGTTTTAGATATCGATGGTTCACTTCAGGTTTACTGTATCCCTTGGACCATCTTTTTTACGATGGAACACAGTAATTGCATCGGAATTACGTACAGAGGGCGCAATGCCGACTAAAGTACAAGAAGACTGGCTCTTCTTACCGTCTATAATTTGTACCTTTCCTGTGAGACCAGTTTTAGAATCCGATGCTCCACTTTAGGTTTACTGTATATCTTGGTCCTTCTTATTGACGATGAAAAACAGAAATTGCATCGGAATTAAATACAAAAGGCACAATGACGACTTAAGTACAAGAGTGCTGACGCTTCTTACATTCTATGATTTGAGACTTTCCTGTGAGACCAGTTTTGATATCAATGCTTCACTTCAGGTTTACTGTATCCCTTGGACCTTCGTATTGACGATGAAGCACAGAAATTGTATCGGAATTAAATATAAAAGGCACAATGCCTACTTAAGTACAAGAAGACTGACTCTTCTTACCGTCTACGATTTGAACCTTTCCTGTGAGACCAGTTTTAGATTCTGATGCTTCATTTTAGGTTTACTGTATATCTTGGACTCTTGGACCTTCTTATTGACGATGAATCGCAGAAATTGCATCGGAATTTAATACAAAAGGCACAATGCCGACCTAAGTACAAAAGAACTGACTCTTCTTACATTCTATGATTTGAGCCTTTCCTGTGAGACCAGTTTTAGATATCGATGCTACACTTCAGGTTTACAGTATCCCTTGGACGTTCTCATTGACACCGAAACAAAGAAATTGCATCGGAATTAAATACAAGAGGAACAATGCCGATTTGTGTACATGAAGTCTGAGTCTTCTTGTTGTCTATCTATTGAACCTTTCCTGTGTGACCAGTTTCAGATTCCGATGCTTCAATTCAGAATTACTGTATCCCTTGGACCTTCTTATTGACGATGAAACACAGAAATTGCATCGGAACTAAATACAAAAGGCACAATGCCGACTTAGGTTCAGGAAGACTATCTCTTCTTACTGTCTATGTTTTTAACCTTTCCTGTGAGACCAGTTTTAGATATCGATGCTTCACTTCAGGTTTACTGCGTCACTTGGACCATCTTATTGACGATGAGACACAGAAATTGCATCGGAATTAATTACAAAAGGCACAATGCCGACTTAAGTACAAGAAGACTGACTCTTCTCACTGTCTATGTTTTGAACCTTACCTGTGAGACCAGTTTTAGATTCCGAATCTTCACTTCAGGTTTACTGTTTCCCTTGGACCTTCTTATTGCCGATGAAACACAGAAATGGTATCGGAATTGAATACAAAAGGCACAATGACGACTTAAGTACAAGAGTACTGTCTCTTCCTACATTCTATGATTTGAGCCTTTCCTGTGAGACCAGTCTTAGATATCGATGCTTCACTTCAGGTTTACTGTATCCCTTGACCCTTCTTATTGACGATGAAACACAGATATTGCATCGGGATTACATACAAAAGGCACAATGCCGACTTAAGTACAAGAAGACTGACTCTTCTTACTGTCTATGTTTTGACCCTTACCTGTGAGATCAGTTTTAGATTCCGATGCTTCACTTCAGTTTACTGTATCCCTTAGACCTTCTTTTTGACGATGGAACACAGAAATTGCATCGGAATTAAATACAAAAGGCACAATACCGACTTAAGTACAAGAACACTGTCTCTTCTTACTGTCTATGTTTTGAACCTTTCCTGTGAGACCAGTTTTAGATTCCGATGGTTCACTTGAGGTTTACTCTATCCCTTGGACCTTCTTTTTGACGATAAAACACAGAAATTGCATCGGAACTAAATACAAAACGCACAATGCCGACTTAAGTACAAGAAGACTGACTCTTCTTACTGTCTATGTTTTGAAACTTCCCTGTGAGACCAGTTTTAGATTTCGATGCTTCTCTTCAGGTTTACTGTATCCCTTGGACTTTCTTACTGACGATGAAACACAGAAATTGCATCGCAATCACATACAAAATGCACAATGCCGACTTAAGTACAAGAAGACTGACTCTTTTCACTGTCTATGATTTGATCCTTTGCTGTGAGACCTACTTTAGATTCCGATGCTTCACTTCAGGATTACTGTATCCGTTTGAGCTTCTTACTGACGATGAAACACAGATATTGCATTGGAATTAAATACAAACGTCACAATCTCGACATAAGTCGAAGAGCACTGACTCTTCTAAAATTCTATTTTTTGAGCGTTTCCTGTGAGACCAGTTTTAGATATCCATGGTTCACTTCAGGTTTACTGTATCCCTTGCACCTTCTTTTTGACGATGAAACACAGTAATTGCATCGGAATTAAGTACAGAAGGCGCAATGCCGACTTAGGTACAAGTAGACAGACTCTCCGTACTGTCTATGCTTTGAACCTTTCCTGTGAGCCCAGTTTTACATTCCGATGCTTCACTTTAGGTTTACTGTATATCTTGGACCTTCTTATTGACGATGAAACACAGAAATTACATCGGAATTAAATATAAAAGGCAAAATGCCGACTTAAGTACAAGAAGACTGACTCTTCTTATCGTCTATGATTTGAGCCTTTCCTGTGAGACCAGTTTTTGATATCGATGCTTCACTTCAGGTTTGCTGTATCCCTTGGACCTTCTTTTTGGCGATGAAACACAGAAATTGCATCGGAAATAAATACAAAAGGCACAATGCCGACTTAAGTACAAGAAGATTGACTCTACTTACTGTCTATGTTTTAAACCTTTCCTGTGAGACCAGTTTTAGATTCCGATGGTTCACTTTGGGTTTACTGAATATCTTGGACCTTCTTATTGACGATGAAACGCAGAAATTGCATCGGAATTAAATACAAAAGGAATAATGCCGACTTAAGTACAAAAGAACTGACTCTTCTTACATTCAATGATTTGGGCCTTTTTACTGTGAGACCAGTTTTAGATATCGATGCTACACTTCAGGTTTACAGTATCCCTTGGTCGTTCTTATTGACACTGAAACAAAGATATTCCACCGGAATTAAATATAAGAGGAACAATGCCGATTTGTGTACAAGAAGATATAAAATAAATAAAATAAAATAAAATATATTATAAAATATTGATTATTTTTATCTGTATGATTGGCTCTCCTATGAGTCGTCAGGTTTTGATTATTCGGTATCAGACGCTTGACAATGGCTTTTTCGTAAAGGCAATGTTACTCGTAGTTGACCGTGAAATAAAACTGAAATAATCGGACTTCGTAATTAAATCGTTTCCAAAGACTGCTGCGGTAGGTGTGGACTCATAAACTAAATCTCAATATTACAATAATTTGCCAGCCATGCCAAAACGTCGTACAGAGGTGATTGTCTACTAAACAAAAAATTACACAGTTAGTTAAATCAGATGTATTCAATGAATAAGCCCTCAGTTCATAATCCTACTTACTTTTATAAATATAAATTCTTTACAGAATCGAGTGCCTAGTATGGTTGCAACTCGCAGTAATTTTCTATATCATGAAATATGGCGGTGTGCCAGACAATAAACTAAAATACGTGCTTCTCGCACCACTTCAACCAGGGCTCTTTTTTCTTAATCAAACATACGAGTAACGTAAATGTACTTTTGTTTTATCAGCGACACAGCGCTGCAGTTGTGTGCCATAGGCTTTATTTATTTGTCACTGATTATTTATTTAATTAATATCTCGCGTTTCCGAGGAAACTCACGCTCGGCATGCAAATGTGCCTTTATATTGCCCCCTGAATTGCGAGGCGAAAGGACACACCTGCAGGCGAGCAATTCACCTAAAGGCACAAGAAAATCTAAGTTATCTACAACTATTTACATGACTTACATTATACTGTATGTTATATACAAAATTTGAATGACGCGCGTGCGCCGAAAAAGTTCTTATGTTGGCAAAACAGAGTGCGCGCATGCGCAGAAGCGTCTGTGTAACTACGGCACTGCCGTTATTTCGTAAATTTAGATCACGCGGCACAGTATTGCAGTTCATATTGTTCGTGTGCGCGCGCATTTCTTAGTCGTTGCACAAAGAAAATATTCCACCAAGATTACATATGAAGACTACATTCTATGACAGGTAACTTAGTTTTAAAATTACAATATTTGTTATAATACAATACAACTTTAGATTGTTGAATGTTCTTAGTTACATAGCATTGCAATGAAATGCTTCAACGAAAAATGTTCTGTTGTTTCAGGTGCGTTGACCTATACACATGGTGTCGTTATCACAGTTCATATTCATCTGCTGCACAATAATTTTTTTACAGGTTAGTATCGTCGTGGTAAAGTTTTTTGATCACAGTAACATCGTCGTATAACAACGTGATTAATACATAAGCGTGTCCATTTCCTATTTCCATTATAGTCGTTGTGATGCAGTTCGTTGTGACAAAAAGCATTGTTTATTACAGATCAGACGTGACCCGTCGAGTAATTGGTCCACGTGCAGTTCGTTTTTTTTTTTTTTTCATTCCGTGGAAGCTTGGTTGCAGAACCTCGGACGGCACATAGCTGGCGTCGATCCTTGGACAGTCCAGGTAAGACTGTCCGTCACATTTCGAGAACATTTCATTCCCTGAAGTTCCAACCAAAACTCTTCCACCCGTCGTGTTGTTTTCTGGACAGGCACTTTGTGTCCATTTAATCCAGTTAACATCTTGAAGTTGGGTACTGTAGTAATGTCACTAGACGATGCACGAATTATTCACTTCACATTTTCAGTTTTTTGCTGAATATAGCTCACCTAAATGTTCGTTAATGTCCGTGAACAGAGGTTCACTATGCAATGTCTTTTTGGCACTCGTTTTGTTCAAATTTTTACATGATACATCAGTTAAAAAAATAAGTAATTATACATACACACGTCACATATTTTCTTAGCATAAACATAATACAGTTGCACATAAACATGTTTACATCATCATTACATAGCTATAGGTTATTACATTGTGTCACATTTGATTACATGAATTGCAGATATTTACATCCTCTTTAGCGGTTTTGCTGGGATATTATCGATGTTTTTTGTGATGTCATCTGAAATTAAGATAGGTTAGACACAACATTCATTACATCAGTAGGCAAGACCAGGCGTTTTCACTACTCAATAAATATTCAAAATAGCAAGAGAGAGAAAATGTTCGATTCCTCGCGTTTTGTGCGTGTGTGTAGAGTGTCTGTGTGGCCTTGACTACTGATAGATGCTTTTCGTGTTGAGAGATGTGCGTCTAATCTATTTCTCGAAGTAAAAGATCGCTTCACAGATGACGTCTGTCGGTTCGTCAGGTGTCATACCAGGTCAGTGGTACCTACAGTCACAAATGTTCCGTGAAAAATTTATATATCATTCACTGCTACGTAATCATAAATTTTACTTCAATATTCAGTCTTCTCGGTGGTGCCGCGGCGTTGAAAGAAAAGTTCTTCTGTCTTCAACTGCGTCACTGGAACCGCTGAAATGAAAATTTCTATACTACTTATAATCTATGTTGTAATTTGTTTTAGTTCTTGCCACACAGCAGGTCGTTGAGATAACGGTACGTTATATGTCTTATGGTAGAAGATCTTGTGAGGCTTAACTTCAATCTTGTACACATACGTGTTGATAACACCTAATCGTTTGGTAAAAACTTGTAAATATTTGGATAACACTTCCTGTAGTTTTATACGTTCATGTACACTGAGAGCTGTAGCTTCACTTATCTTATGATCAAGCAATGTTTTCAAGTCCATTAGCTCTGTGTCAGATGAGTGTGTTTGCATGTCTTGAATGTCTTTGTCAAGTACTAACTGAACCTTGTACCCTGTACAGTGTTTGTCATGCTTTAGAGTTCTCCTGTCCAAATCAATAATAATTACCCTGCTTTTATCATTTAAAATACATTTACCTTTGGAGAAGTCTATAATGCAGTCCTTCTCGCTCATAATATCTATTCCTAATATGCAATTAGTCACAAGGTTTTGTACAACCAGGAATGGCCATTGTACGGTTCCATTACCTATTTTAACGTTTACAAAAACTTGCTTCGTAACCATACATGACTTATTACCTAGTGCAGTAGTTATTTTACAGTTTTGGGCAGGAAACTCAGGCACAGGTTCCAATTCACACATCTTTTTATAAAAATTAAAAGATAAAACGCTCACAGCTGCACCTGTATCTAGGATAATAGTAGTTGGAATCCCACCTACTACACCAGTAGTGGATGCTAAAACAATTTCATTTGTGTTTAAACGACATTGTGTACTGTCTTGTAAAAGTTCATCTGATATATTGTTATTGTGGTTGTATCTTATAAATAAAACAGGTAGTTTTTGTTTAGAATTACTCGGCATATCATTATTCTGTTGTTCAAGTGTGGTGTCAAATAACTGATTAACATTGAAGCCGCCCCCCAAGGATTCTTCGGCCACGACCTGGGGCAAAGTAGTGACTGTTTCTAGTTTGTTGGATTAGCATTTGTACTAGGTACTGACACAGATTGAGGTTGTGCATCAGGTGTCATTTCTATTATATTCACATTCGGATATTGCCTATTATGATCTCCAAACTTTTGCGGTTGTTGTTGCTGTTGCGCATTATAACTTACCTGTCGGTCGTAAGGTATGCTCCAATTTTGACCTGGTGGCTGCTGTGGTAAAGCAGAGTTTGAATGAAAGTACTGATCGTTACGAGTCCAACCTTGATGCTGTCTTGGCTCGTAGTTATTATTATTTCTATTTCTGTTTGTGTTTTTGTTATTACCTTTGTATCCGTTGTTACCGTTGTAGTTATTACCGCGGTGCCTTTTGTATGGATTGCCGCATGAAATGTTATTACTGTTGTAACTATTGTTCGTATTGGAATACGCGTGTTGATTTTGATTTCCGTACTGAGACGGCATGTGAGTTTGCTGTTTTTGTTGTACCGCGTATCCAACTGTGGGCGCGCCAGAATTGTGTTGGCAAGCCTGCATGTTTTGCATACCACTAGTGTAAACATTGTGGCTGCTGTTTTGCCGCGCGAAGCGCTGATCTTCAAGTAACATGTCAACCGAATCTAAAGCTGTTAAAAAATAATCTGAATCGTCATCCGGGATATGTAGAAGTTTTTCCTTAATGTTGAAAGGCAATTTGGCCTTCAACGCTCGGAGTATATCACGTGTTGCGACTGGTTCGTCTAAAAAATGTCCCATGTTCAAGTATTTTTCAAAATATCTGCGTAAGTTACCATTTTTACTGTTAAAAGTTTCAGGTTCTAAGATTTGTCTTCTGAGTCGCTCCTGAACGGATTGCGACCAGAATTTGTTCAGAAAAGCACGCTCAAACTCACTGTACGTGGTACATACGTCAGCTTGACTGTATGCCCAGACAGCTGCATCGCCTTGGATGTAACCGACAATATATGAAATCTTTTTCCGGTCACTCCAAGTGCGTGGAAATGCGTTACTAAAAGATTTGAGAAAAATCACCGGATGAATGGTTCGTTTTTCTGGGATAAAAATCTGAAATTGCCTGTGTTTCATTAAGCTTTCGTCTTCCTTTGCATTATGATATGGATTTGTCCCACTGTAATTACTGCTATGTCCAGCTGGCGAGTAATTACGATAATGTTGCTGTGGTTTACCATGATAATAGCTTGTGTTTGTGTTTGCACATCGTGGTATGTGTTGTAGTCGTGGTGTGTTTTGTTCTTGTGCGTTTGTCGTGTGCGGTATGTGTGTGTCATACTCGAATGTATATTGATTTCTGAACTGTACATTTTGACTGATATTTTCGTTACATTCAGACTGTGGTTGATCGGTGAATTGTCTCATGGGTGCAGTGACGGATTGTACTGCGTCACTAATCAGCTGTTTGTTATTAGTGATGTATTCCGCTACGGAGTCGTGCACAATTGTTGGTAAATTTTCACGTATGCATCTATCAAAATGTTTGTCTTTGTTCTCTACCCAATCATGAAATTCTTTATTAATATTTTGAAAATGAGCTGTGGCATCAGATTGTAAGATGTCAGTCAGGTGTTGTTCAACATCGTCAAATTTATTCTGCACGTCAGTAATTCGTTTTTCAAGGTTGTCGTGTACTGAAGGATATGTTTGAATTTGTTCAGTAAGAGCTTCACACGTGACATTAAGGTTTTTTAATTGTGTCTGTAAAAGTGCTACGTCATTTGTAGTCTTTTCTTGTCTCGTATTAAGCTTGGAAAATTTCGTACTGAGTTCAGTCATCTGTTTGGTCAGTGTGGCGTCTATAAGTTCCACACGCTTACATAAAGTGTCATTAGCTGTCTTGAGTGCTATGAGATCAGATTTGATTCCGTCATTTTGTGTCTTTAACTGTTCATTTTGCATCTGTAAGGTTGCCATGTTTTCGGCGTTTTGTTTCATTAGCATTTGTAACATGCCGGCAATGTTTACCGTTTGCAAGGTCTCTGCCCCCGCCGCGTCATTAGCCGTGACGTCATGCATTAACATGGGCTCTGATTGAGACTTTGAAATTTTTGTGGTGGAAGGCCTATTGTCAAAATTTTCGTCAACACTCGCGTCAATGTTTGATGAATCGTCACTACCGGTTGCTGTCGTAAAGTCATTTTCTAACATTTGTCTCTCGTCCGAGTCGGATTGCGTCTGAATAGTACGTCCTTGCTGTTCCATTTTTGCGTATTGTTTTCTAGTTATTACCATGCCACACGTGATATATGTTTCAAGAAAATATTTGACACTGATTTTAAAATAAAATACAGTTGAGTATGAATCGGTCGTAGCAACAATGGCTGTCTGTTAATTTAAAAATATAAACTGAATTTGAGATTATTGGTAATGGCTGCTGGCCATGTTACATGATATCGTACAGAAGTCGGCCATATTGTACACTCGTGTATTGGTATTGTTGCATACGTTATTGTTTAAGGAAAAATACTGAGAATGGAATTTATCACTGAAACTGTTATGCGGAAAAGAAACACTACAGAATTTTACTGAAAAGCTAATACACTGAATTATACGTCTGGTCAAACCTGCTAATGCAAAGATGCTGCGTCTTACCTTATTTTGCTGGAAGCTTCTTTGCGTCTTCCCGCAAAATTTTATAATTGGCAAATATCTTCTGATTTTTTTATTTCTCATATAGTCAAGTCCAGGACCAGAAGGTTGATTTTTCACATGAAACAAAGAGAACAACGTAACAAATGACAAAATAACAAGTCCTGTCACGGTCGCCAATATAAAATAAATAAAATAAAATAAAATATAATATTATAAAATATTAATTATTTTTATCTGTATGATTGGCTCTCCTATGAGTCGTCAGGTTTTGATTATTCGGTATCAGACGCTTGACAATGGCTTTTTCGTAAAGGCAATGTTACTCGTAGTTGACCGTGAAATAAAACTGAAATAATCGGACTTCGTAATTAAATCGTTTCCAAAGACTGCTGCGGTAGGTGCGGACTCATAAACTAAATCTCAATATTACAATAATTTGCCAGCCATGCCAAAACGTCGTACAGAGGTGATTGTCTACTAAACAAAAAATTACACAGTTAGTTAAATCAGATATATTCAATGAATAAGCCTACAGTTCATAATCCTACTTACTTTTATAAATATAAATTCTTTACAGAATCGAGTGCCTAGTATGGTTGCAACTCGCAGTAATTTTCTATATCATGAAATATGGCGGTGTGCCAGACAATAAACTAAAATACGTGCTTCTCGCACCACTTCAACCAGGGCTCTTTTTTCTTAATCAAACATACGAGTAACGTAAATGTACTTTTGTTTTATCAGCGACACAGCGCTGCAGTTGTGTGCCATAGGCTTTATTTATTTGTCACTGATTATTTATTTAATTAATATCTCGCGTTTCCGAGGAAACTCACGCTCGGCATGCAAATGTGCCTTTATAAAGACTGAGTCTTCTTATTGTCTATCTATTGAACATTTCCTGTGTGACCAGTTTTAGATTCCGATGCTTCACTTCAGAATTACTGTATCCCTTGGACCTTCTTATTGACGATGAAACACAGAAATTGCATCGGAATTAAATACAAAAGGCACAATGCCGACTCAAGTTCAGGAAGACAGACTCTTCTTACTGTCTATGGTTTTAACCTTTCCTGTGAGACCAGTTTTAGATATCGATGCTTCACTTCAGGTTTACTGTATCACTTGGACCATCTTATTGACGATGAAACACAGAAATTGCATCGGAATTAATTACAAAAGGCACAATGCCGACTTAAGTACAAGAAGACCGACTCTTCGTACTGTCTATGTTTTGAACCTTACCTGTGAGACCAGTTTTAGATTCCGAATCTTTACTTCAGGTTTACTGTTTCCTTCGGACCTTCTTATTGACGATGAAACACAGAAATGGTATCGGAATTAAATACAAAAGGCACAATGACGACTTAAGTACAAGAGTACTGACTCTTCTTACATTCTATGATTTGAGCCTTTCCTGTGAGACCAGTTCTAGATATCGATGCTTCACTTTAGGTTTACTGTATCCCTTGGCCCCTCTTATTGACGACGAAGCACAGATATTGCATCGGAATTAGATACAAAAGGCACAATGCCGACTTAAGTACAAGAAGACTGACTCTTCTTACTGTCATTGTTTTGACCCTTACCTGTGAGACCAGTTATAGATTCCGATGTTTCACTTCAGTTTACTGTATCCCTTAGACCTTCTTATTGACGATGAAACACAGAAATTGCTTCGGAATTAAATACAAAAGGCACAATACCGACATAAGTACAAAAACACTGTCTCTTCTTACTGTCTATGTTATGAACCTTTCCTGTGAGACCAGTTTTAGATTCCGATGGTTCACTTAAGGTTTACTGTATCCCTTGGACCTTCTTTTTGACGATAAAACACAGAAATTGCATCGGAATTAAATACAAAAGGCACAATGCCGACTTAAGTACAAGAAGACAGACTCTTCTTACTGTCTATTTTTTGAAACTTCCCTGTGAGACCAGTTTTAGATTCCGATGCTTCTCTTCAGGTTTACTGTATCCCTTGGACTTTCTTACTGACGATGAAACACAGAAATTGCATCGCAATTAAATACAAAAGGCACAATGCCGACTTAAGTACAACAAGACTGACTCTTTTCACTGTCTATGATTTGATCCTTTGCTGTGAGACCTGTTTCAGATTCCGATGCTTCACTTCAGGATTACTGTATCCCTTGGACCTTCTTACTGACGATGAAACACAGATATTGCATCGGAATTAATTACAAAAGGCACAATGCCGACTCAAGTACAAGAAGACTGACTCTTCTTACTGTCTATGTTTTGAACCTTACCTGTGAGACCAGTTTTAGATTCCGAATCTTCACTTCAGGTTTTCTGTTTCCCTTGGACCTTCTTTTTGACGATAAAACACAGAAATTGCATCGGAATTAAATACAAAAGGCACAATGCCGACTTAAGTACAAGAAGACTGACTCTTCTTACTGTCTATGTTTTGAAACTTCCCTGTGAGACCAGTTTTACACTCCGATGCTTCTCTTCAGGTTTACTGTATCCCTTGGACTTTCTTACTGACGATGAAACACAGAAATTGCATCGGAATTAATTACAAAAGGCACAAGGCCGACTTAAGTACAAGAAGACTGACTCTTCTTACTGTCTATGTTTTGAACCTTACCTGTGAGACCAGTTTTAGATTCCGAATCTTCACTTCAGGTTTTCTGTTCCCCTTGGACATTCTTTTTGACGATAAAACACAGAAATTGCATCGGAATTAAATACAAAAGGCACAATGCCGACTTAAGTGCAAGAAGACTGACTCTACTTACTGTCTATGTTTTGAAACTTCCCTGTGAGACCAGTTTTACATTCCGATGCTTCTCTTCAGGTTTACTGTATATCTTGGACCTTCTTATCGACGATGAAACACAGAAATTACATCGGAATTAAATATAAAAGGCAAAATGCCGACTTAAGTACAAGAAGACAGACTCTTCTTACCGTCTATAATTTGTACCTTTCGTGTGAGACCAGTTTTAGAATCCGATGCTTCACTTTAGGTTTACTGTATATCTTGGTCCTTCTTATTGACGATGAAACACAGAAATTGCATCGGAATTGAGTACAAAAGGCACAATGCCGACTTAAGTACAAGAGGGCTGACGCTTCTTACATTCTGTGATTTGAGCCTTTCCTGTGAGACCAGTTTTAGATATCGATGCTTCACTTCAGGTTTACTGTATCCCTTGGCCCTTCGTATTGACGATGAAACACAGAAAAAGCATCGGAATTAAATATAAAAGGCACAATGCCGACTTAAGTACAAGAAGACTGACTCTTCTTACCGTCTATGTTTTGAACCTTTCCTGTGAGACCAGTTTTAGATTCCGATGCTTCACCTCATGTTTACTGTATCCCTTGGACCTTCTTACTGACGATGAAACGCAGATATTGCATCGGAATTAAATACAAAATTCACAATGTCGACTTAAGTCGAAGAGCACAGACTCTTCTTAAATTCTATTTTTTGAGCCTTTCCTGTGAGACCAGTTTTAGATATCGATGGTCCACTTCAGGTTTACTGTATCCCTTGGACCATCTTTTTTACGATGAAACACAGTAATTGCATTGGAATTAAGTACAGAAGGCGCAATGCCGACTAAAGTACAAGAAGACTGACTCTTCTTACAGTCTATGTTTTGAACCTTTCCTGTGAGACTAGTTTTAGATCCGATGCTTCACGTCAGGTTTACTGTATCTCTTGGACCTTCTCATTGACGATGAAACACAGATATTGCATCGGAATTAATTACAAATGGCACAATGCCGACTTGGGTACAAGAAGACTGACTCTTCTTACTGTCTACGTTTTGAACCTTACCTGTGAGACCAGTTTTAGATTCCGATGGTTCACTTGAGGATTACTGTATCCCTTGGACCTTCGTATTGACGATGAAACACAGAAATTGCATCGGAATTAAATACAAAAGGCACAATGCCGATTTAAGTAAAACAAGACTGACTCTTCATACTGTCTATGTTTTGAACCTTTCCTGTGAGACCAGTTTTAGATTCCGATGCTTCTCTTCAGGTTTACTGTATCCCTTGGATTTTCTTACTGACGATCAAACACAGAAATTGCATCGCAATTAAACACAAAAGGCACGATGCCGACTTAAGTACAAGAAGACTGACTCGTCTTACTGTCCATGATTTGAGCCTTTAACGCGAGAATACTTATAGATTACGATCCTTCACTTCACGTTTACTGTATCCCTTGGACTTTCTTACTGACGATGAAACACAGAAATTGCATCGGAATTAAGTACAGAAGGCGCAATGCCGACTAAAGTACAAGGAGACTGACTCTTCCTACTGTCTATGTTTTGAACCTTACCTGTGAGACCAGTTTTAGATCCGATGCTTCACCTCATGTTTACTGCATCCCTTGGACCTTCTTACTAACGATGAAACACAGATATTGCATCGGAATTAAATACAAAAGGCACAATGCCGACTTAAGTACAAGTAGACAGACTCTTCTTACTGTCTATGTTTTGAACCTTTCCTGTGAGACCAGTTTTAGATTCCGATGCTTCACTTTAGGTTTACTGTATATCTTGGGCCTTCTTATTGACGATGAAACGCAGAAATTGCATCGGAATTAAATACAAAAGGCAGAATGAAGACTTAAGTACAAGAGAACTGACTCTTCTTACATTCTATGATTTGAGCCTTTCCTGTGAGACCAGTTTTAGATATCGATGCTACACTTCAGGTTTACAGTATCCCTTGGACGTTCTTATTGACACTGAAACAAAGAAATTGCATCGGAATTAAATACAAGAGGAACAATGCCGATTTGTGTACAAGAAGACTGAGTCTTCTTACTGTCTATGTTTTGAACCTTTCCTGTGTGACCAGTTTTTGATTCCGATGCTTTACTTCAGAATTATTGTATCCCTTGGACCTTCTTATTGACGATGAAACACAGAAATTGCATCGGAATTAAATACAACAGTCACAATGCCGCCTTAAGTTCAGGAAGTCTGACTCTTCTTACTGTCTATGTTTTTAACCTTTCCTGTGAGACCAGTTTTAGATATCGATGCTTCACTTCAGGTTTACTGTATCTCTTGGACCTTCGTATTGACGATGAAACACAGAAATTGCGTCGGAATTAAATGCAAAAGGCACAATGCCGATTTAAGTAAAAGAAGACTGACTCTTCTTACTGTCTATGTTTTGAACCTTTAATGCGAGACCAGTTTTAGATATCGATGGTTCACTTCAGGTTTACTGTATCCCCTCGACCTTCCTTTTGACGATGAAGAACAGTAATTGCATCGGAATTAAGTACAGAAGGCGCAATGCCGACTAAAGTACAAGAAGACCGACTCTTCTTATAGTCTATGTTTTGAACCTTTCCTGTGAGACCAGTATTAGATCCGATGCTTCACTTCAGGTGTACTGTATCCCTTGGACCTTCTTATTGACGATGAAACACAGATATTGCTTCGGAATTAAATGCAAAAGGCACAACGCCGTCTTAGGTACACGTAGACAGACTCTTCTTACTGTCTGTGTTTTCAAACTTTCCTGTGAGACCAGTTTCACATTCCGACGCTTCACTCTAGGTTTACTGTATATCTTGGACCTTCTTATTGACGATGAAACACAGAAATAGCATCGGAATTAAATATAAAAGCCAAAATGCCAACTTAAGTACATGAAGACTGACTCTTCTTACCGTCTATGATTTGAGCCTTCCCTGTGAGACCATTTTAGATATCGATGCTTCACTTCAGGTTTACTGTATCCCTTGGACCTTCTTTTTGACGATGAAACACAGAAATTGCATCGGAATTAAATACAAAAGGCACAATGCCGACTTAAGTCCAAGAAGGGACTCTTGTTACTGTCTATGTTTTGAACCTTTCCTGTGAGACAAGTTTTGGATTCCGATGCTTCACTTCAAGTTTACTGTATCCCTTGGACCCTCTTATTGACGATGAAACACAGAAATTGCATCGGAATTAAATACAAAAGGCACAATGCCGACTTAAGTACAAGAAGACTGACTCTTCTTACAGTCTATGATTTGATGCTTTGCTCTGAGACCTGTTTTAGATTCCGATGCTTCACTTCAGGATTACTGTATGC
This sequence comes from Schistocerca americana, assembly GCF_021461395.2. Taxonomy (NCBI): domain Eukaryota; kingdom Metazoa; phylum Arthropoda; class Insecta; order Orthoptera; family Acrididae; genus Schistocerca; species Schistocerca americana. Next base: position 67,869,709 of record NC_060128.1, on the reverse strand, counting down.
TTTGGACCTTCTTATTGACGATGAAACACAGAAATTGCATCGGATTTAAATGCAAAAGGCACAATGCCGATTTAAGTAAAAGAAGACTGACTCTTCTTACTGTCTATGTTTTGAATCTCTAATGTGAGACCAGTTTTAGATTCCGATGCTTCCCTTCAGGTTTACTGTATCCCTTGGACTTTCTTACTGACGATCAAACACAGAAATTGCATCGGAATTAAATACAAAAGGCACAATGCCGACTTAAGTACAAGTAGACAGACTCTTCTTACTGTCTATGTTTTGAACCTTTCCTGTGAGACCAGTTTTAGATTCCGATGCTTCACTTTAGGTTTACTGTATATCTTGGGCCTTCTTATTGACGATGAAACGCAGAAATTGCATCGGAATTAAATACAAAAGGCAGAATGCAGACTTAAGTACAAGAGAACTGACTCTTCTTACATTCTATGATTTGAGCCTTTCCTGTGAGACCAGTTTTAGATATCGATGCTACACTTCAGGTTTACTGTATCCCTTGGACGTTCGTATTGACGCTGAATCAAAGATACTGAATCGGAATTAAATACAAGAAGCACAATGCCGATTTGTGTACAAGAAGACTGAGTCTTCTTACTGTCTATCCATTGACCCTTTCCTGTGAGATCAGTTTTAGATTCCGATGCTTCACTTCAGGTTTACTGTATCCCTTGGCCCTTCGTATTGACTATGAAACACAGAAATTGAATCGGAATTAAATTCAAAATGCACAATGCCGACTTTAGTACAAGAAGACTGACTCTTCTTACAGTCTATGTTTTGAACCTTTCCTGCGAGACCGTGTACTGTATCCCTTGCACCTTCGTATTGACGATGAAACACCGAGATTGCATCGGAATTAAATACAAAAGGCACAGTGCCGACTTAAGTAAAAGAAGACTGACTCTTCTTACTGTCTATGTTTTGAACCTTTCCTGTGAGACCAGATTTAGATTCCGATGCTTCACTTCGGGTTTACTGTATCCCTTGGACCTTCTTATTGACTATGATACACAGAAATTGCATCGGAATTAAATACAACAGTCACAATGCTGTATTAAGTACAAGAGGACTGACTCTTCTAAAATTCTGTTTTTTGAGCCTTTCCTGTGAGACCAGTTTTAGATATCGATGGTTCACTTCAGGTTTACTGTATCCCTTGCACCTTCTTTTTGACGATGAAACACAGTAATTGCATCGGAATTAAGTACAGAAGGCGCAATGCCCACTAAAGTACAAAAAGACTGACTCTTCTAACAGTCTATGTTTTGAACCTTTCCTGTGAGACCAGTTTTAGATCCGATGCCTCACTTCAGGTTTACTGTATCCCTTGGACCTTCTCATTGACGATGAAACACAGATATTGCATCGGAATTAAATACAAAAGGCACAACGCCGACTTAAGTACAAGTAGACAGATTCTTCTTACTTTCTATGTTTTGAACCCTTCCTGTGAGACCAGTTTTACGTTCCGATGCTTCACTTTAGGATTACTGTATATCTTTAACCTTCTTACTGACAATGAAACACAGAAATTGCATCGGAATTAAATATAAAAGGCATGATACCGACTTTAGTACAAGAAGACTGACTCTTCTTACTGTCTATGTTTTGAACCTTTCCTGTGAGACCACTTTTAGATATCGATGGTTCACTTCAGGTTTACTGTATCCCTTCGACCTTCCTTTTGACGATGAAAAACAGTTATTGCATCGGAATTAAGTACAGAAGGCGCAATGCCGACTAAAGTACAAGAAGACTGTCTCTTCTTACAGTCTACGTCTTGAACCTTTCCTGTGAGACCTGTTTTAGATCCGATGCTTCACTTCAGGTGTACTGTATCCCTTGGACCTTCTTATTGACGATGAAACACAGATATTGCATCGGAATTAAATACAAAAGGCACAATGCCGACTTAGGTACAAGTAGACAGACTCTTCTTACTGTCTATGTTTTCAACCTTTCCTGTGAGACCAGTTTTACATTCCGACGCATCACTTTAGGTTTACTGTATATCTTGGACCTTCTTATTGACGATGAAACACAGAAATTGCATCGGAATTAAATATAAAATGCAAAATGCCGACTTAAGTACAAGAAGACTGACTCTTCCTACCGTCTATGATTTGAGCCTTCCCTGTGAGACCAGTTTTAGATATCGATGCTTCACTTCAGGATTACTGTATCCATTGGACCTTCTTTTTGACGATGAAACACAGAAATTGCATCGGAATTAAATACAAAAGGCACAATGCCGACTTGAGTCCAAGAAGACACTCTTGTTACTGTCTATGCTTTGAACCTTTCCTGTGAGACAAGTTTTGGATTCCGATGCTTCACTTCAAGTTTACTGTATCCCTTGGACCCTCTTATGGACGATGAAACACAGAAATTGCATCAGAAATAAATACAAAAGGCACAATGCCGACTTAAGTACAAGAAGACTGACTCTTCTTACTGTCTATGATTTGGTCCTTTGCTGTGAGACCTGTTTTAGATTCCGATGCTACACTTCAGGATTACTGTATGCCTTGGCCCTTCTTATTGACGATGAAACACAGAAATTGCATCGGAATTGAATACAAAAGGCATAATACCGACTTAAGTACAAGAACACTGCCTCTTCTTACTGTCTATGTTTTGAACCTTCCCTGTGAGACCAGTTTTAGATTCCGATGCGTCACTTCAGGTTTACTGTATCCCTTGGACCTTCTTTTTAACGATATAACACAGATATTGCATCGGAATTAATTACAAAAGGCACAATGCCGACTCAAGTACAAGAAGACTGACTCTTCTTACTGTCTATGTTTTGAACCTTACCTGTGAGAGCAGTTTTAGATTCCGAATCTTCACTTCAGGTTTACTGTATCCCTTGGACGTTCTTATTGATACTGAAACAAACAAATTGCATCGGAATTAAATACAAGAGGCACAATGCCGATTTGTGTACAAGAAGACTGAGTCTTCTTACTGTCTATCCATTGAACCTTTCGCGTGAGCCCAGTTTTAGATTCAGATGCTTCACTTGAGGATTACTGTATCCCTTGGACCATCGTATTGACGATGAAGCACAGAAATTGCATCGGAATTAAATGCAAAAGGCACAATGCCGATTTAAGTAAAAGAAGAATGACTCTTCTTACTGTCTATGTTTTGAACCTTTAATGTAAGACCAATTTTAGATTCCGATGCTTCTCTCCAGGTTTACTGTATCCCTTGGACTTTCTTACTGACGATCAAACACAGAAATTGCATCGCAATTAAATACAAAAGGCACAATGCCGACTTAAGTACAAGAAGACTGACTCTTTTCACTGTCTATGATTTGATCCTTTGCTGTGAGACCTGTTTTAGATTCTGATGCTTCACTTCAGGTTAACTGTATCCCTTCGACCTTCCTTTTGACGATGAAAAACAGTAATTGCATCGGAATTAAGTACAGAAGGCGCAATGCCGACTAAAGTACCAGAAGACTGACTCTTCTTACAGTCTATGTTTTGAACCTTTCCTATGAGACCTGTTTTAGATCCGATGCTTCATTTCTGGTGTACTGTATCCCTTGGACCTTCTTATTGACGATGAAACACAGACATTGCATCGGAATTAAATACAAAACGCAGAATGCCGACTTAGGTACAGGTAGACAGACTCTTCTTACTGTCTATGTTTTCAACCTTTCCTGTGAGACCGGTTTTACATTCCGACGCTTCACTTTAGGTTTACTGTATATCTTGGACCTTCTTATTGACGATGAAACACAGAAATTGCATCGGAATTAAGTATAAAAGGCAAAATGCCGACTCAAGTACAAGAAGACTGACTCTTCTCACCGTATATGATTTGAGCCTTCCCTGTGAGACCAGTTTTAAATATCGATGCTTCACTTCAGGTTTACTGTATCCCTTGGACCTTCTTTTTGACGATGAAACACAGAAATTGCATTGGAATTAAATACAAAAGGCTCAATGCCGACTTAAGTCCAAGAAGACACTCTTGTTACTGTCTATGTTTTGAACCTTTCCTGTGAGACAAGTTTTGGATTCCGATGCTTCACTTCAAGTTTACTGTATCCCTTGGACCCTCTTATTGACGATGAAACACAGAAATTGCATCGGAATTAAATACAAAAGGCACAATGTCGACTTAAGTACAAGAAGACTGACTCTTCTTACTGTCTATGATTTGATCCTTTGCTGTGAGACCTGTTTTAGATTCCGATGCTTCACTTCAGGATTACTGTATGCCTTGGACCTTCTTATTGACGATGAAACACAGAAATTGCATCGGAATTAAATACAAAAGGCACAATACCGACTTAAGTACAAGAACACTGCCTCTTCTTACTGTCTACGTTTTGAACCTTTTCTGTGAGACCAGTTTTAGATTCCGATGCTTCACTTCAGGTTTACTGTATCCCTTGACCTTTCTTACTGACGATCAAACACAGAAATTGCATCGGAATTAAATACAAAAGGCACACTGCCGACTTAACTACAAGAAGACTGACTCTTCTTACTGTCTATGATTTGAGAATTTCCTGCGAGACCAGTTTTAGATTACGATGCTTCACTTCAGGTTTACTGTATCCCTTGGACCTTGTTATTGACGATGACTACACATAAATTGCATCGGAATTAAATACAGAAGGCACAATGCTGACCTAAGTACAAGAAGACTGACTCTTCTTATTGTCGATGATTTGAACCATTCTTGTGAGACCGGTCTTAGATATCGATGCTACCCTTCAGGTTTACTGTATCCCTTGGACGTTCTTATTGACACTGAAACAAAGAAATTGAATCGGAATTAAATACAAGAGGCACAATGCCGATTTGTGTACAAGAAGACTGAGTCTTCTTACTGTCTATCCATTGAACCTTTCCTGTGAGATCAGTTTTAGATTCCGATGCTTCACTTCAGGTTTACTGTATCCCTTGGACCTTCGTATTGACTATGAAACACAGAAATTGCATCGGAATTTAATTCAAAACGCACAATGCCGACTTAAGTACAAGAAAACTGACTCTTCTTACTGTCTATGTTTTGAACCTTACCTGTGAGACCAGTTTTAGATTCCGATGCTTCACTTCAGGATTACTGTATCCCTTGGACCTTCTTATTGACGACGAACACAGAAATTGCATCGGAATTAAATAAAAAAGGCACAATGCCGACTAAAGTACAAGAAGACTGACTCTTCTTACTGTCTATGTTCTGAACCTTTCCTGTGAACCCTGTTTTACATTCCGATGCTTCACTTCAGGTTAACTGTATCCCTTGGACCTTCCTATTGACGATAAAGCACAGAAAATGCATCGGAATTACATACAAAAGGCACAATGCCGACCTTAGTACAAGAAGACTGACTCTTCTTACTGTTTATGTTTTGAACCTTTCCTGTGAGACCTGTTTTACATTCCGATGCTTCACTTCAGGTTTACTGTATCCCTTGGCCCTTCTTATTGACGATGAAACACAGAAATTGCTTCGGAATTAAATACAAAAGGCACAATGCCGACTTAAATAAAAGAGGACTGACTCTTCTTTCATTCTATGATTTGAGCCTTTCCTGTGAGACCAGTTCTAGATATCGATGCTTCACTTCAGATTTACTGTACCTCTTGGACCTTCTTATGGACGATGAAACACAGTAATTGCTTCGGAATTAAGTACAGAAGGCGCAATGCCAACTAAAGTACAAGGAGACTGACTCATCTTACTGTTTATAATTTGCACCTTTCCTGTGAGACCAGTTTTAGATATTGATGCTTCACTTCAGGTTTACTGTATCCCTTGGACCATCTTTTTGACGACGAAACACAGAAATTGCATCGGAATTAAATACAAAAGGCACAATGCCGACTTAAGTACAAGAACACTGACTCTTCTTACTGTCTATGTTTTGAACCTTTCCCGTGAGACGACTTTTGGATTCCGATGCTTCACTTCAGGTTTACTGTATCCCTTGGACCCTCTTATTGACGATGAAACAAAGAAATTGCATCGGAATTAAATACAATAGCCACAATGCCGACTTAAGTACAAGAAGACTGACACTTCTTACTGTCTATGATTTGATCCTTTGCTGTGAGACCTGTTTTAGATACCGATGCTTCACTTCAGGATTACTGTATCCCTTGGACCTTCTTATTGACGACGAAACACAGAAAATGCATCGGAATTAAATATAAAAGGCACAATGCCGACTTAAGTACAAGAAGACTGACTCTTCTTACCGTCTATGATTTGAGCCTTCCCTGTGAGACCTGTTTTAGATTCCGATGCTTCACTTCAGGATTACTGTATGCCTTGGACCTTCTTATTGACGATGAAACACAGAAATTGCATCGGAATTAAATACAAAAGGCACAATACCGACTTAAGTACAAGAACACTGCCTCTTCTTACTGTCTACGTTTTGAACCTTTCCTGTGAGACCAGTTTTAGATTCCGATGCTTCACTTCAGGTTTACTGTATCCCTTGGACTTCCTTACTGACGATCAAACACAGAAATTGCATCGGAATAAAAATACAAAAGGCACACTGCCGACTTAAGTACAAGAAGACTGACTCTTCTTACTGTCTATGATTTGAGCCTTTCCTGCGAGACCAGTTACAGATTACGATGCTTCACTTGAGGTTTACTGTATCCCTTGGACCTTGTTATTGACGATGATTACACATAAATTGCATCGGAATTAAATACAGAAGGCACAATGCTGACCTAAGTACAAGAAGACTGACTCTTCTTATTGTCGATGTTTTGAACCATTCTTGTGAGACCGGTTTTAGATATCGATGCTACCCTTCAGGTTCACTGTATCCCTTGGACGTTCTTATTGACACTGAAACAAAGAAATTGAATCGGAATTATATACAAGAGGCACAATGCCGATTTGTGTACAAGAAGACTGAGTCTTCTTACTGTCTATCCATTGAACCTTTCCTGTGAGATCAGTTTTAGATTCCAATGCTTCACTTCAGGTGTACTGTATCCCTTGCACCTTCTTATTGACGATGAAACACAGAGAATGCATCGGAATTAAATACAAAAGGCACAGTGCCGACTTAAATAAAAGAAGACTGACTCTTCTTACTGCCTATGTTTTGAACCTTTCCTGTGAGACCAGTTTTAAATTCCGATGCTTCACTTTGGGTTTACTGTATCCCTTGGACCTTCTTATTGACGATGAAACACAGATATTACGTCGGAATTAAATATAACAGTCACAATGCCGATTTAAGTACAAGAGGTCTGACTCTTCTAAAATTCTATGATTTGAGCCATTCCTGTGAGACCAGTTTTAGATTCCGATGCTTCACTACAGGTTTACTGTTTCCCTTGGACCTTCTTATTGACGATGAAACACAGAAATTGCATCGGAATTAAATACAAAGGGCACAATGCCGACATAAGTACAAAAAGACTGACTCTTCTTACTGTCTATGTTTTGAACCTTTCCTGTGAGACCTGTTTTACATTCCGATGCTTCACTTCAGGTTTACTGTATCCCTTGGCCCTTCTTATTGACGATGAAACACAGAAATTGCATCGGAATTAAATACAAAAGGCACAATGCCGACTTAAATAAAAGAGGACTGACTCTTCTTTCATTCTATGATTTGAGCCTTTCCTGTGAGACCAGTTCTAGATATCGATGCTTCACTTCAGGTTTACTGTACCCCTTGGACCTTCTTATTGACGATGAAACACAGTAATTGCTTCGGAATTAAGTACAGAAGGCGCAATGCCAACTAAAGTACAAGGAGACTGACTCATCTTACTGTCTATAATTTGCACCTTTCCTGTGAGACCAGTTTTAGATATTGATGCTTCACTTCAGGTTTACTGTATCCCTTGGACCATCTTTTTGACGATGAAACACAGAAATTGCATCGGAATTAAATACAAAGGGCACAATGCCGACGTAAGTAGAAGAACACTGACTCTTCTTACTGTCTATGTTTTGAACCTTTCCCGTGAGACAAGTTTTGGATTCCGATGCTTCACTTCAGGTTTACTGTATCCCTTGGACCTTCTTATTGACGATGAAACACAGATATTGCATCGGAATTAAATACAAAAGGCACAATGCCGACTAAGGTACAAGTAGACAGACTCTTCTTACTGTCTATGTTTTCAACCTTTCCTGTGAGACCGGTTTTACATTCCGACGCTTCACTTTAGGTTTACTGTATATCTTCGACCTTCTTATTGACGATGAAACACAGAAATTGCATCGGACATAAGTATAAAAGGCAAAATGCCGACTCAAGTACAAGAAGACTGACTCTTCTCACCGTCTATGATTTGAGCTTTCCCTGTGAGACCAGTTTTAGATATCGATGCTTCACTTCAGGTTTACTGTATCCCTTGGACCTTCTTTTTGACGATGACACACAGAAATTGCATCGGAATTAAATACAAAAGGCACAATGCCGACTTAAGTCCAAGAAGACACTCTTGTTACTCTCTATGTTTTGAACCTTTCCTGTGAGACAAGTTTTGGATTCCGATGCTTCACTTCAAGTTTACTGTATCCCTTGGACCCTCTTATTGACGATGAAACACAGAAATTGCATCGGAATTAAATACAAAAGGCACAATGCCGACTTAAGTACAAGAAGACTGACTCTTCCTACTGTCTATGATTTGATCCTTTCCTGTGAGACCTGTTTTAGATTCCGATGCTTCACTTCAGGATTACTGTATGCCTTGGACCTTCTTATTGACGATGAAACACAGAAATTGCATCGGAATTAAATACAAAAGGCACAGTACCGACTTAAGTACAAGAACACACCCTCTTCTTACTGTCTACGTTTTGAACCTTTCCTGTGAGACCAGTTTTAGATTCCGATGCTTCACTTCAGGTTTACTGTATCCCTTGGACTTTCTTACTGACGATCAAACACAGATATTGCATCGGAATTAAATACAAAAGGCACACTGCCGACTTAAGTACAAGAAGACTGACTCTTCTCATTGTCGATGTTTTGAACCATTCTTGTGAGACCGGTTTTAGATATCGATGCTACCCTTCAAGTTTACTGTATCCCTTGGACGTTCTTATTGACACTGAAACAAAGAAATTGAATCGGAAATATATACAAGAGGCACAATGCCGATTTGTGTACAAGAAGACTGAGTCTTCTTACTGTCTATCCATTGAACCTTTCCTGTGAGATCAGTTTTAGATTCCGATGCTTCACTTCAGGTTTACTGTATCCCTTGGACCTTCGTATTGACTATGAAACACAGAAATTGCATCGGAATTAAATTAAAAACGCACAATGCCGACTTACGTACAAGAAGACTGACTCTTCATACTGTCTATGTTTCGAACCTTTCCTGTGAGACCAGTTTTAGATTCCGATGCTTCACTTCAGGTGTACTGTACCCCTTGCACCTTCTTATTGACGATGAAACACAGAGATTGCATCGGAATTAAATACAAAAGGCACAGTGCCGACTTAAATAAAAAAGGACTGACTCTTCTTACTGCCTATGTTTTGAACCTTTCCTGTGAAACCAGTTTTAAATTCCGATGCTTCACTTCGGGTTTACTGTATCCCTTGGACCATCTTATTGACGATGAAACACAGAAATTGCATCGGAATTAAATACAAAAGGCACAATGCCGACTTAAATTAGAGAGGACTGACTCTTCTTTCATTCTATGATTTGAGCCTTTCCTATGAGACCAGTTCTAGATATCGATGCTTCACTTCAGGTTTACTGTACCCCTTGGACCTTCTTATTGACGATGAAACACAGTAATTGCTTCGGGATTAAGTACAGAAGGCGCAATGCCAACTAAAGTACAAGGAGACTGACTCACCTTACTGTCTATAATTTGCACCTTTCCTGTGAGACCAGTTTTAGATATTGATGCTTCACTTCAGGTTTACTGTATCCCTTGGACCATCTTTTTGACGATGAAACACAGAAATTGCATTGGAATTAAATACAAAGGGCACAATGCCGACTTAAGTAGAAGAACACTGACTCTTCTTACTGTCTATGTTTTGAACCTTTCCCGTGAGACAAGTTTTGGATTCCGATGCTTCACTTCAGGTTTACTGTATCCCTTGGACCTTCTTATTGACGATGAAACACAGATATTGCATCGGAATTAAATACAAAAGGCACAATGCCGACTTAGGTACAAGTAGACAGACTCTTCTTACTGTCTATGTTTTCAACCTTTCCTGTGAGACCGGTTTTACATTCCGACGCTTCACTTTAGTTTTACTGTATATCTTGGACCTTCTTACTGACGATGAAACACAGAAATTGCATCGGAATTAAATACAAAAGGCACAATGCCGACTTAAGTACAAGAACACTGACTCTTCTTACTGTCTATGTTTTGAACCTTTCCCGTGAGACAAGTTTTGGATTCCGATGCTTCAGTTCAGGTTTACTGTATCCCTTGGACCCTCTTATTGACGATGAAACAAAGAAATTGCATCGGAATTAAATACAAAAGGCACAATGGCGACTTCAGTACAAGAAGACTGACTCTTCTTACCGTCTATATTTTGAACCTTTCCTGTGAGACCAGTTTTAGATTTCGATGCTTCACCTCATGTTTACTGTATCCCTTGGACCTTCTTACTGACGATGAAGCACAGATATTGCATCGTAATTAATTACAAAAGTCACAATGTCGACTTAAATCGAAGAGCACTGACTCTTCTTACATTCTATGATTTGAGCCTTTCCTGTGACACCAGTTTTAGATATCGATGCTACACTTCAGGTTTAAAGTATCCCTTGGACGTTCTTATTGACACTGAAACAAAGAAATTGCATCGGAATTAAATACAACATGAACAATGCCGATTTGTGTACAAGAAAACGGAGTCTTCTTATTGTCTATGTTTTGAACCTTACTGTGAGACCAGTTTTAGAATCCGATGCTTCACTTCAGGTTTACTGTATCCCTTGGACCTTCTTATTGACGATGAAACACAGATATTGCATCGGAATTAAATACAAAAGGCACAATGCCGACTTAAGTACATGTAGACAGACTCTTCCTACTGTCTATGTTTTGAACCTTTCCTGTGAGACCAGTTTTACATTCCGATGCTTCACTTTAGGATTACTCTATATCTTGGACCTTCTTATTGACGAAGCAGCACAGAAATTGCATTGGAATTAAATACAACAGTCACAATGCCGATTTAAGTACAAGAGGACTGACTCTTCTAAAATTCTATGATTTGAGCCTTTCCTGTGAGACCAGTTTTAGATTCCGATGCTTCACTACAGGTTTACTGTATCCCCTGGACCTTCTTATTGACGATGAAACACAGAAATTGCATCGGAATTAAATATAAAAGGCACAATGCCGACTTCAGTACAAGAAGACTGACTCTTCTTACTGTCTATGATTTGAGCTTTTCCTGTGAGACCAGTTTTAGGTATCGATGCTTCACTTCAAGTTTACCGTATCCCCTGGACCCTCTTTTTGACGATGAAACACAGAAATTGTATCGGAATTAAATACAAAAGGCACAATGCCGAGTTAAGTACAAGAACACTGACTCTTCTTACTGTCTATGTTTTGAACCTTTCCTGTGAGACCAGTTTTAGATATCGATGGTTTACTTCAGGTTTACTGTATCCCTTCGACCATCCTTTTGACGATGAGAAACAGTAATTGCATCGGAATTAAGTAGAGAAGGCGCAATGCCGACTAAAGTACAAGAAGACTGACTCTTCTTACAGTCTATGTTTTGAACCTTTCCTCTGAGACCAGTTTTAGATCCGATGCTTCACTTCAGGATTACTGCATGCCTTGGACCTTCGTATTGACGATGAAACACAGAAATTGCATCGGAATTAAGAATAAAAGGCAAAATGCCGACTCAAGTACAAGAAGACTGACTCTTCTCACCGTCTATGATTTGAGCCTTCCCTGTGAGACCAGTTTTAGATATCGATGCTTCACTTCAGGTTTACTGTATCCGTTGGACCTTCATAATGACGATGAAACACAGAAATTGCATCGGAATTAAATACAAAAGGCACAAAGCCGACTTAATGCCAAGAAGACACTCTTGTTACTGTTTATGTTATGAACCTTTCCTGTGAGACACGTTTTGGATTCCGATGCTTCACTTCAAGTTTACTGTATACCTTGGACGTTCTTATTGACACTGAAACAAAGAAATTGAATCGGAATTAAATACAAGAGGCACAATGCCGATTTGTGTACAAGAAGACTGAGTCTTCTTACTGTCTATCCATTGAACCTTTCCTGTGAGATTAGTTTTAGATTCCGATGCTTCACTTCAGGTGTACTGTATCCCTTGCACCTTCTTATTGACGATGAAACACAGAGAATGCATCGGAATTAAATACAAAAGGCACAGTGCCGACTTAAATAAAAGAAGACTGACTCTTCTTACTGCCTATGTTTTGAATCTTTCCTGTGAGACCAGTTTTAAATTCCGATACTTCACTTCGGGTTTACTGTATCCCTTGGACCTTCTTATTGACGATGAAACACAGATATTACGTCGGAATTAAATATAACAGCCACAATGCCGATTTAAGTACAAGAGGTCTGACTCTTCTAAAATTCTATGATTTGAGCCATTCCTGTGAGACCAGTTTTAGATTCCGATGCTTCACTACAGGTTTACTGTTTCCCTTGGACCTTCTTATTGACGATGAAACACAGAAATTGCATCGGAATTAAATACCAGGGGACAATGCCGACATAAGTACAAGAAGACTGACTCTTCTTACTGTCTATGTTTTGAACCTTTCCTGTGAGACCTGTTTTACATTCCGATGCTTCACTTCAGGTTTACTGTATCCCTTGGCCCTTCTTATTGACGATGAAACACAGAAATTGCATCGGAATTAAATACAAAAGGCACAATGCCGACTTAAATAAAAGAGGACTGACTCTTCTTTCATTCTAAGATTTGAGCCTTTCCTGTGAGACCAGTTCTAGATATCGATGCTTCACTTCAGGTTTACTGTACCCCTTGGACCTTCTTATTGACGATGAAACACAGTAATTGCTTCGGAATTAAGTACAGAAGGCGCAATGCCAACTAAAGTACAAGGAGACTGAGTCATCTTACTGTCTATAATTTGCACCTTTCCTGTGAGACCAGTTTTTGATATTGATTCTTCACTTCAGGTTTACTGTATCCCTTGGACCATCTTTTTGACGATGAAACACAGAAATTGCATCGGAATTAAATACAAAGGGCACAATGCCGACTTAAGTAGAAGAACACTGACTCTTCTTACTGTCTATGTTTTCAACCTTTCCTGTGAGACCGGTTTTACATTCCGACGCTTCACTTTAGGTTTACTGTATATCTTGGACCTTCTTATTGACGATGAAACACAGAAATTGCATCGGAATTAAGTATAAAAGGCAAAATGCCGACTCAAGTACAAGAAGACTGACTCTTCTCACCGTCTATGATTTGAGCCTTCCCTGTGAGACCAGTTTTAGATATCGATGCTTCACTTCAGGTTTACTGTATCCCTTGGACATTCTTTTTGACGATGAAATACAGAAATTGCATCGGAATTAAATACAAAAGGCACAATGCCGACTTAAGTCCAAGAAGACACTCTTGTTACTGTCTATGTTTTGAACCTTTCCTGTGAGACAAGTTTTGGATTCCGATGCTTCACTTCAAGTTTACTATATCCCTTGGACCCTCTTATTGACGATGAAACACAGAAATTGCATCGGAATTAAATACAAAAGGCACAATGGCGACTTAAGTACAAGAAGACTGACTCTTCTTACAGTCTATGATTTGATCCTTTCCTGTGAGACCTGTTTTAGATTCCGATGCGTCACTTCAGGATTACTGTATGCCTTGGACCTTCTTATTGACGATGAAACACAGAAATTGCATCGGAATTAAATACAAAAGGCACAATACCGACTTAAGTGCAAGAACACACCCTCTTCTTACTGTCTACGTTTTGAACCTTTCCTGTGAGACCAGTTTTAGATTCCGATGCTTCACTTCAGGTTTACTGTATCCCTTGGACTTTCTTCCTGACGATCAAACACAGAAATTGCATCGGAATTAAATACAAAAGGCACACTGCCGACTTAAGTACAAGAAGACTGACTCTTCTTATTGTCGATGTTTTGAACCATTCTTGTGAGACCGGTTTTAGATATCGATGCTACCCTTCAGGTTTACTGTATCCCTTGGACGTTCTTATTGACACTGAAACAAAGAAATTGAATCGGAATTATATACAAGAGGCACAATGCCGATTTGTGTACAAGAAGACTGAGTCTTCTTACTGTCTATCCATTGAACCTTTCCTGTGAGATCAGTTTTAGATTCCGATGCTTCACTTCAGGTTTACTGTATCCCTTGGACCTTCGTATTGACTATGAAACACAGAAATTGCATTGGAATTAAATTAAAAACAAACAATGCCGACTTACATACAAGAAGACTAACTCTTCATACTTTCTATGTTTCGAACCTTTCCTGTGAGACCAGTTTTAGATTCCGATGCTTCACTTCAGGTGTACTGTATCCCTTGCACCTTCTTATTGACGATGAAACACAGAGATTGCATCGGAATTAAATACAAAAGGCACAGTGCGGACTTAAATAAAAGAGGACTGACTCTTCTTACTGCCTATGTTTTGAACCTTTCCTGTGAGACCAGTTTTAAATTCCGATGCTTCACTTCGGGTTTACTGTATCCCTTGGACCTTCTTATTGACGATGAAACACAGATATTACGTCGGAATTAAATAAAACAGTCACAATGCCGATTTAAGTACAAGAGGTCTGACTCTTCTAAAATTCTATGATTTGAGCCATTCCTGTGAGACCAGTTTTAGATTCCAATGCTTCACTGCAGGTTTACTGTTTCCCTTGGACCTTCTTATTGACGATGAAACACAGAAATTGCATCGGAATTAAATACAAAGGGCACAATGCCGACTTAAGTACAAGAAGACTGACTCTTCTTACTGTCTATGTTTTGAACCTTACCTGTGAGATCAGTTTCAGATTCCGATGCTTCACTTCAGGATTACTGGGTCCCTTGGACCTTCTTATTGACGACGAACACAGAATTTGCATCGGAATTAAATACAAAAGGCACAATGCCGACTTAAGTATAAGAAGACTGACTCTTCTTACTGTCTATGTTATGAACCTTTGCTGTGAGACCTGTTTTACATTCCGATGCTTCACTTCAGGTTTACTGTATCCCTTGGACCTTCCTATTGACGATGAAGCACAGAAAATGCATCGGAATTACATACAATAGGCACAATGCCGACCTTAGTACAAGAAGACTGACTCTTCTTACTGTCTATGCTTTGAACCTTTCCTGTGAGACCTGTTTCACATTCCGATGCTTGACTTCAGGTTTACTGTATCCCTTGGACCATCTTTTTGACGATGAAACACAGAAATTGCATCGGAATTAAATACAAAAGGCACAATGCCGAATTAAGTACAAGAACACTGACTCTTCTTACTGTCTATGTTTTGAACCTTTCCCGTGAGACAAGTTTTGGATTCCGATGCTTCACTTCAGGTTTACTGTATCCCTTGGACCCTCTTATTGACGATGAAACAAGGAAATTGCATCGGAATTAAATACATAAGGCACAATGCCGACTTAAGTACAAGAAGACTGACACTTCTTACTGTCTATGATTTGATCCTTTGCTGTGAGACCTGTTTCAGATACCGATGCTTCACTTCAGGATTACTGTATCCCTTGGACCTTCTTATTGGCGACGAAACACAGAAATTGCATCGGAATTAAAAATAAAAGGCACAATGCCGACTTAAGTACAAGAAGACTGACTCTTCTTACCGTCTATGTTTTGAACCTTTCCTGTGAGACCAGTTTTAGATTTCGATGCTTCACCTCATGTTTACTGTATCCCTTGGACCTTCTTACTGACGATGAAACACAGATATTGCATCGGAATTAATTACAAAAGTCAAATGTCGACTTAAATCGAAGAGCACTGACTCTTCTTACATTCTATGATTTGAGCCTTTCCTGTGACACCAGTTTTAGATATCGATGCTACACTTCAGGTTTACAGTATCCCTTGGACGTTCTTATTGACACTGAAACAAAGAAATTGCATCGGAATTAAATACAACAGGAACAATGCCGATTTGTGTACAAGAAAACGGAGTCTTCTTATTGTCTATGCTTTGAACGTTACTGTGAGACCAGTTTTAGAATCCGATGCATCACTTCAGGTTTACTGTATCCCTTGGACCTTCGTATTGACTATGAAACACAGAAATTGCATCGGAATTAAATTCAAAACGCACAATGCCGACTTAAGTACAAGAAGACTTACTCTTCATACTTTCCATGTTTTGAACCTTTCCTGTGAGACCAGTTTTAGATATCGATGCTTCACTTCACGTTTACTGTGTCACTTGGACCATCTTATTGACGATGAAACGCAGAAATTGCATCGGAATTAATTACAAAAGGCACAATGCCGACTTAAGTACAAGTAGACAGACTCTTCTTACAATCTATGTTTTGAACCTTTCCTGTCAGACCAGTTTTAGATTCCGATGAATCACTTCAGGTTTACTGTTTCACTTGGACCTTCTTACTGACGATGAAACACAGATATTTCATCGGAATTAGATCCAAAAGGCACAATGCCGACTCTTCTTACTGTCTATGTTTTGAACCTTACTGTGAGACCTGTTTTAGATTCCGATGCTTCACTTTAGGTTTACTGTATATCTTGGACCTCCATATTGACGATGAAGCACAGAAATTGCATCGGAATTAAATACAACAGTCACAATGCCGATTTAAGTACAAGAGGACTGACTCTTCTAAAAATTCTATCATTTGAGCCTTTCCTGTGAAACCAGTTTTAGATGCCGATGCTTCACTACAGGTTTACTGTATCCCTTGGACCTTCTTATTGACGATGAACCACAGAAATTGCATCGGAATTAAATACAAAGGGCATAATGCCGACTTAAGTACAGGAAGACTGACTCTTCTCACTGTCTATCTTTTGAACCTTTCCTGTGAGACCAGTTTTAGATATCGATGCTTCACCTCAGGTTTACTGTATCCCTTGGACCTTCTTATTGACGATGAAACACAGATATTGCATCGGAATTAAATACAAAAGGCACAATGCCGACTTAAGTACAAGTAGACAGACTCTTCCTACTGTCTATGTTTTGAACCTTTCCTGTGAGACCAGTTTTACATTCCGATGCTTCACTTTAGGATTACTGTATATCTTGGACCTTCTTATTGACGAAGCAGCACAGAAATTGCATCGGAATTAAATACAACAGTCACAATGTCGATTTAAGTACAAGAGTACTGACTCTTCTAAAATTCTATGATTTGAGCCTTTCCTGTGAGACCAGTTTTAGATTCCGATGCTTCACTACAGGTTTACTGTATCCCTTGGACCTTCTTATTGACGATGAAACACAGAAATTGCAACGGAATTAAATATAAAAGGCACAATGCCGACTTCAGTACAAGAAGACTGACTCTTCTCACTGTCTATCTTTTGAACCTTTCCTGTGAGACCAGTTTTAGATATCGATGCTTCACCTCAGGTTTACTGTATCCCTTGGACCTTCTTATTGACGATGAAACACAGATATTGCATCGGAATTAAATACAAAAGGCACAATGCCGACTTAAGTACAAGTAGACAGACTCTTCCTACTGTCTATGTTTTGAACCTTTCCTGTGAGACCAGTTTTAGAATCCGATGCTTCACTTCGGGTTTACTGTATCCCTTGGACCTTCTTATTGACGATGATACACAGAAATTGCATCGGAATTAAATACAACTGTCACAATGCCGATTTAAGTACAAGAGGACTGACTCTTCTAAAATTCTATTTTTTGAGCCTTTCCTGTGAGACCAGTTTTAGATTCCGATGGTTCACTTCAGGTTTACTGTATCCCTTGCACTTTCTTTTTGATGATGAAACACAGAAATTGCATCGGAATTAAGTACAGAAGGCGCAATGCCCACTAAAGTACAAGAAGACTGACTCTTCTAACAGTCTATGTTTTGAACCTTTCCTGTGAGACTAGTTTTAGATCCGATGCCTCACTTCAGGTTTACTGTATCCCTTGGACCTTCTCATTGACGATGAAACACAGATATTGCATCGGAATTAAATACAAAAGGCACAATGCCGACTTAAGTACAAGTAGACAGACTCTTCTTACTGTCTATGTTTTGAACCTTTCCTGTGAGACCAGTTTTACATTCCGAGGCTCGCTTTAGGATTACTGTATATCTTGGACCTTCTTATTGACGATATAACTCAGAAATTATATCGGAATTAAATATAAAAGGCACGATACCGACTTTAGTACAAGAAGACTGACTCTTCTTACTGTCTATGTTTTGAACCTTTCCTGTAAGACCAGTTTTAGATATCGATGGTTCACTTCAGGTTTACTGTATCCCTTCGACCATCCTTTTGACGATGAGAAACAGTAATTGCATCGGAATTAAGTAGAGAAGGCGCAATGCCGACTAAAGTACAAGAAGACTGACTCTTCTTACAGTCTATGTTTTGAACCTTTCCTCTGAGACCAGTTTTAGATCCGATGCTTCACTTCAGGATTACCGCATGCCTTGGACCTTCTTATTGACGATGAAACACAGAAATTGCATCGGAATTAAGTATAAAAGGCACAAAGCCGACTTAAGGCCAAGAAGACACTCTTGTTGCTGTTTATGTTATGAAACTTTCCTGTGAGACAAGTTTTGGATTCCGATGCTTCACTTCAAGTTTACTGTATACCTTGGACGTTCTTATTGACACTGATACAAAGAAATTGAATCGGAATTAAATACAAGAGGCACAATGCCGATTTGTGTGCAAGAAGACTGAGTCTTCTTACTGTCTATACATTGAACCTTTCCTGTGAGATCAGTTTTAGATCCCGATGCTTCACTTCAGGTTTACTGTATCCCTTGGACCTTCTTATTGACGATGAAACACAGAAATTGCATCGGAATTAAATACAAAAGGCACAGTGCAGCCGTAAGTACAGGAAGACTGACTCTACTTACTGTCTATGTTTTGAACCTTTCCTGTGAGACCAGTTTTAGATCCGATGCTTCATATCAGGTTTACTGAATCCCTTGGACCTTCTTATTGACGATGAAACACAGAAATTGCATCGGAATTAAATACAAAAGGCACAATGCCGACTTAAATAAAAGAGGACTGACTCTTCTTTCATTCTATGATTTGAGCCTCTCCTGTGATATCAGTTGTAGATTGCGATGCCCCACTTCAGGTGTACTTTATCCCGTGGACCTTCTTATTGACGATGAAACACAGAAATTGCATTGGAATTAAATACAAAAGGCACAATGCCGACTTAAGTACAAGCAGACTGACTCTTCTTACTGTCTATGTTTTGAACCTTTCCTGTGAGACCAGTTTTAGATTCCGATGCTTCACTTCAGGTTTACGGTATCCCTTGGACCTTGTTATTGACGATGAAACACAGAAATTGCATCGGAATTAAATACAAAACGCACAATGCCGACTTAAGTACAAGAAGACTGACTCTTCTTACTGTCTATGATTAGAGCCTTAGCAGTGAGACCTGTTTTAGATTCCGATGCTTCACTTCAGGATTACTGTATCCCTTGCACTTCTTATTGACGATGATACACAGAAATTGCATCGGAATGAAATACAAAAAACACAATGTCGACTTCAGACGAAGAGCACTGACTCTTCTACAATTCTATGATTTGTGCCTTTCCTGTGAGACGATTTTTAGATATCGATGGTTCACTTCAGGTTTAATGTATCCCTTGGACCTTCTTTTTGACGATGAAACACAGAAATTGCATCGGAATTAAATACGTAAGGCACAATGCCGACTTAAGTACAAGTAGACAGACTCCTCTTACTGTCTATGTTTTGAACCTTTCCTGTGAGACCAGTTTTAGATTCCGATGCTTCACTTTAGGTTTACTGTATCCCTTGGACCATCATATTGACGATGAAACACAGAAATTGCATCGGAATTAAATACAAAACGCACAATGCCGACTTAAGAACAATAAGACTGCCTCTTCTTACTGTCTATAATTGGACCTTTCCTCTGAGACCAGTATTAGATTCCGATGCTTCACTTCAGGTTTACTGTATCCCTTGGACCTTCTTATGGACGATGAAACACAGATATTGAATCGGATTTAAATACAATAGGCACAATGCCGACTTAAGTAAAACTTGACTGACTCTTCTTACACTCCATGATTTGGGCCTCTCCTGTGAGACCAGTTTTAGATATCGATGCTTCTCTTCACGTTTACTGTATCACTTGGACCATCTTATTGACGATGAAACACAGAAATTGCATCGGAATTAATTACAAAAGGCACAATGCCGACTTAACTACAAGAAGACTGACTCTTCCTACTGTCTATGTTTTGAACCTTACCTGTGAGACCAGTTTTAAATTCCGAATCTTCGCTTCAGGTTTACTGTATCCCTTAGACCTTGTTATTGACGATGAAACACAGAAATTGCAACGGAATTAAATACGAAAGGCACAATGCCGACTTCAGTACAAGAAGACAGACTCTTCTTACCGTCTATGTTTTGAGCCTTTCCTGTAAGACCAGTTTTAGATTCCGATGCATCACTTAAGGTTTACTGTTTCACTTGGACCTTCTTACTGACGATGAAACACAGAAATTGCATCGGAATTAAATATAAAAGGCACAATGCCGACTTCAGTACAAGAAGACTGACTCTTCTTACCGTCTGTGATTTGAGCCTTTCCTGTGAGACCAGTTTTAGGTATCGATGCTTCACTTCAAGTTTACTGTATCCCTTGGACCCTCTTTTTCACGATGAAACACAGAAATTGCATCGGAATTAAATACAAAAGGCACAATGCCGAGTTAAGTACAAGAACACTGCCTCTTCTTACTATCTATGTTTTGAACCTTTCCCGTGAGACAAGTTTTGGATTCCGATGCATCACTTCAGGTTTACTGTATCCCTTGGACCCTCTTACTGACGATAAAACACAGAAATTGCATCGGAATTCCTACAAAAGGCACAATGCCGACTTAAGTAAAAGAAGACTGACTCTTCTTACTGTCTATGTTTTGAAACTTCCCTGTGAGACCAGTTTTAGATTCCGATGCTTCTCTTCAGGTTTACTGTATCCCTTGGACCTTGTTATTGACGATGAAACACAGAAATTGCAACGGAATTAAATACAAAAGGCACAATGCCGACTTAAGTACAAGAAGACTGACTCTTCTTACTGTCTATGTTTTGAAACTTCCCTGTGAGACCAGTTTTAGATTCCGATGCTTCACCTCATGTTTACTGTATACCTTGCACCTTCCTACTGACGATGAAACACAGATTTTGCATCGTAATTAAATCCAAAAGTCACAATGTCGACTTAAGTCGAAGAGCACTGACTCTTCTAAATTTCTATTTTTTGAGCCTTTCCTGTGAGACCAGTTTTGGATATCGATGGTTCACTTCAGGTTTGCTGTATCCCTTGGACCTTTTTGACGACGAAACACAGAAATTGCATCGGAATTAAGTACAGAAGGAGCAATGCCGACTAAAGTACAAGAAGACTGACTCTTCTTACAGTCTATGTTTTGAACCTTTCCTGTGAGAAGAGTTTTACATTCCGATGCTTCACTTTAGGTTTACTGTATATCTTGGACCTTCTTATTGACGATGAATCTCAGAAATTGCATCGGAATAAAATACAAGAAATTGCATCGGAATTAAGTACAGAAGGCGCAATGCCGACTAAAGTACAAGAAGACTGTCTCTTCTTACAGTCTATGTTTTGAACCTTTCCTGTGAGACCAGTTTTAGATCCGATGCTTCACTTCAGGTTTACTGTATCCTTTGGACGTTCTCATTGACGATGAAACACAGATATTGCATCGGAATTAAATACAAAACGCACAATGCCGACATAAGTACAAGTAGACAGACTCTTCTTACTGTCTATGTTTTGTACCTTTCCTGTGAGAAGAGTTTTAAATTCTGATGCTTCACTATAGGTTTACTGTATATCTTGGACCTTCTTATTGACGATGAAACTCAGAAATTGCATCGGAATAAAATACAAAAGGCACAATGCCAACTTAAGTACAAAAGAACTGACTCTTCTTACATTCTATGATTTGAGCCTTTCCAGTGAGACCAGTTTTAGATATCGATGCTACACTTCAGGTTTACAGTATCCCTTGGACGCTCGTAATGACACTGAAACAAAGAAATTGCATCGGAATTAAATACAAGAGGAACAATGCCGATTTGTGTACAAGAAGACTGAGTCTTCTTATTGTCAATGTATTGAACCTTTCCTGTGTGACCAGTTTTTGATTCCGATGCATCACTTCAGGTTTACTGTTTCCCTTGGACCTTCTTATTGACGATGAAACACAGAAATGGTATCAGAGTTAAACGCAACAGGCACGATGAGGACTTAAGTACAAGAGTACTGTCTCCTCTTACATTCTATGATTTGAGCCTTTCCTGTGAGGCCAGTTTTAGATATCGATGCTTCACCTCAGGTTTACTGTATCCCTTGGCCCTTGTTATTGACGATGAAACACAGATATTTCATCGGAATTAGATACAAAAGGCACAATGCCGACTTAAGTACAAGAAGACTGACTCTTCTTACTGTCTATGTTTTGACCCTTACCTGTGAGACCAGTTTTAGATTCCGATGCTTCACTTCAGGTTTACTGTATCCCTTGGACCTTCTTATTGACGATGAAACACAGATATTGCATCGGAATTAAATACAAAAGGCACAATGCCGACTTAAGTACAAGAACACTGTCTCTTCTTACTGTCTATGTTTTGAACCATTCCTGTGAGACCAGTTATAGATTACGATGCTTCACTTCAGGTTTACTGTATCCCTTGCACCTTCGTATTGACGATGAAACACAGAAACTGCATCGAAATTAAATACAAAAGGCACAATGCTGACGTAAGTAAAAGAAGACTGACTCTTCTTACTGTCTATTTTTTGAAACTTCCCTGTGAGACCAGTTTTAGATTACGATGCTTCACTTCAGGGTTACTGTATTCCTTGTACCTTCTTATTGACGATGAAACACAGAAATTGCATCGGAATTAAATACAACAGACACAATGCCGATTAAGTACAAGAGGATTGACTCTTCTAAAATTCTATGTTTTGAGCCTTTCCTGTGACACCAGTTTTAGATTCCGATGCTTCACTACAGGTTTACTGTATAACTTGGACCTTCTTATTGACGATGAAACACAGAAATTGCATCGGAATTAAATACAAAAGGCACAATGCCGACTTAAGTACAAGAAGACTGACTCTTCTTACTGTCTATGTTTTGAACCTTTCCTGTGAGACCTGTTTTACATTCCGATGCTTCACTTCATGTTTAATGTATCCCTTGGACCTTCTTATTGACGATGAAACACAGAAAATGCATCGGAATTAAATACAAAATGCACAATGCCGACTTAAGTACAAGAGTACTGACTCTTCTCACATTCTATGAATTGAGCCTTTCCTGTGAGACCAGTTTTAGATATCGATGCTTCACTTCAGGTTTACTGTATCCCTTGACCCTTCATATTGACGACGAAACACAGAAATTGCATCGGAATTAAATCCAAAAGGCACAATGCCGACTTAAGTACAAGAACACTGACTCTTCTTACTGTCTATGTTTTGAACCTTTCCTGTGAGACTAGTTTTGGATTCCGATGCTTCACTTCAGGTTTACTGTATCCCTTGGACCTTCTATCTGACGATGAAACACAGAAATTGAATCTGAATTAAATACAAAAGGCACAATGCCGACTTAAGTACAAGAAGACTGACTCTTCTTACTGTCTATGTTTTGCACCTTTCCTGTGAGACCAGTTTTAGATTCTGATGCTTCACTTCTGGTTTACTGCATCCCTTGGACCTTGTTATTGACGATGAAACACAGAAATTGCATCGGAATTAAATACAAAAGGCACAATGCCGACTTAAGTACAAGAAGACTGACTCTTCAAACTGTCTATGATTAGAGCCTTTGCTGTGACACCTGTTTTAGATTCCGATGCTTCACTTCAGGATTACTGCATCCCTTGCACCTTCTTATTGACGATGATACACAGAAATTGCATCGGAATGAAATATAAAAGGCACAATGCCGACGTTAGTACAAGAAGACTGACTCATCTTACTGTCTATGTTTTGAACCTTTCCTCTGAGACCAGTTTTAGATTCCGATGCTTCACTTCAGGTTTACTGTATTCCTTGGACCTCCGTATTGACGATGAAACACAGAAATTGCATCGGAATTAAATGCAAAAAACACAATGTCGATTTAAGTCGAAGAGCACTGACTCTTCTACAATTCTATGATTTGAGACTTTCCTGTGAGACGATTTTTAGATATCGATGGTTCACTTCAGGTTTAATGTATCCCTTGGACCTTCTTTTTGACGATGAAACACAGAAATTGCATCGGAATTAAATACAAAAGGCACAAAGACTAACTCTTCTTACTGTCTATGTTTTGAACCTTTCCTGTGAGACCAGTTTTAGATCCGATGCTTCACTTCAGGTTTACAGTATCCCTTGAACCTTCTCATTGACAATAAACACAGATAATGCATCGGAATTAAATACAAAAGGCACAATGCCGACTTAAGTACAAGTAGACATACCCTTCTTACTGTCTATGTTTTGAACCTTTCCTGTGAGACCAGCTTTAGATTCCGATGCTTCACTTTAGGTTTACTGTATCCCTTGGACCATCATATTGACGATGAAACACAGAAATTGCATCGGAATTAAATACAAAACGCACAATGCCGACTTAAGTACAAGTAGACTGCCTCTTCTTACTGTCTATGTTTTGGACCTTTCCTGTGAGACCAGTTTTAGATTCCGATGCTTCACTTCAGGTTTACTGTATCCCTTGGACCTTCTTATGGACGATGGAACACAGATATTGAATCGGATTTAAATACAAAAAGCACAATGCCGACTTAAGTACAAGTCGACTGACTCTTCTTACATTCCATGACTTGAGCCTTTCCTGTAAGACCAGTTTTAGATATCGATGCTTCACATCAGGTTAACAGAATCCCTTGGGCTTTCTTATTGACACTGAAACAAAGAAATTGCTTCGGAATTAAATACAAATGGCACAATGCCTACTTAAGTACAAGAAGACTGACTCTTCTTACTGTCTATGTTTTGAACTTTTCCTGTGAGACCAGTTTTGGATTCCGAAGCTTCACTTCAGGTTTACTGTATCCCTTGGACCTTCTTATTGACGATGAAACACAGAAATTGCGTCGGAATTGAAACACAAAAGGGACAATGCCAATTTAAGTAAAAGAAGACTGACTCTGCTTACTGTCTATGTTTTGAACCTTTCCTGTGAGACCAGTTCTAGATTCCGATGCTTCACTTCAGGTTTACTGTATCGCGTGGACCTTCTCACTGACGATGAAACACAGAAATTGTATTGGTCTTAAATACAAAAGGCACAATGCCGACTTAAGTACAAGAGTACTGACTCATCTTACATTCCATGACTTGAGCCTTTCCTGTGAGACCAGTTTTAGATATCGATGCTTCACATCGGGTTTACAGAATCCCTTGGGCTTTCTTATTGACACTGAAACAAAGAAATTGCATCGGAATTAAATACAAATGGCACAATGCCTACTTAAGTACAAGAAGACTGACTCTTCTTACTGACTATGTTTTGAACCTTTCCTGTGAGACCAGTTTTGGATTCCGAAGCTTCACTTCAGGTTTACTGTATCCCATGGACGTTCTTATTGACGATGAAACACAGAATTTGCATCGGAATTAAATACAATACGCACAATGTCGTTTTAAGTACAAGAGGGCTGACGCTTCTTACTATCTATGTTTTGAACCTTTCCTGTCAGACCAGTATTAGATTCCGATGCATCACTTCAGGTTTACTATTTCATTTGGACCTTCTTATTGACGATGAAACACAGATATTGCATCGGAAATAGATACAAAAGGCACAATGCCGACTTAAGTCCAAGAAGACACTCTTGTTACTGTCTATGTTTTGAACCTTTCCTGTGAGACAAGTTTTGGATTCCGATGCTTCACTTCAATTTTACTGTGTCCCTTGGACCCTCTTATTGACGATGAAACACAGAAATTGTATCGGAATTAAATACAAAAGGCACAATGCCGACTTAAGTACAAGATGACTGACACTTCTTACTGTCTATGATTTGATCCTTTGCTGTGAGACCTGTTTTAGATTCCGATGCTTCACTTCAGGATTACTGTATGCCTTGGACCTTCTTATTGACGATGAAACACAGAAATTGCATCGGAATTAAATACAAAAGGCACAATACCGACTTAAGTACAAGAACACTGCCTCTTCTTACTGTCTACGTTTTGAACCTTTCCTGTGAGACCAGTTTTAGATTCCGGTGCTTCACTTCAGGTTTACTGTATCCCTTGGCCTTTCTTACTGACGATCACACACAGAAATTGCATCGGAATTAAATACAAAAGGCACACTGCCGACTTAAGTACAAGAAGACTAACTCTTCTTACTGTCTATGATTTGAGCCTTTCCTGCGAGACCAGTTATAGATTACAATGTTTCACTTCAGGTTTACTGTATCCCTTGGACCTCGTTATTGACGATGAAACATAAATTGCATCGGAATTAAATACAGAATGCACAATGCTGACCTAAGTACAAGAAGACTGACTCTTCTTATCGTCGATGTTTTGAACCATTCTTGTGAGACCGGTTTTAGATATCGATGCTACCCTTCAGGTCTACTGTATCCCTTGGACGTCCTTATTGACACTGAAACAAAGAAATTGAATCAGAATTAAATACAAGACGCACAATGCCGATTTGTGTACAAGAAGACTGAGTCTTCTTACTGTCTATCCATTGAACCTTTCCTGTGAGATCAGTTTTAGATTCCGATGCTTCACTTCAGGTTTACTGTATCCCTTGGACCTGCGTATTGACTATGAAACACAGAAATTGCATCGGAATTAAATACAAAAGGCACAGTGCCGACTTAAATAAAAGAAGACTGACTCTTCTTACTGCCTATGTTTTGACCTTTCCTGTGAGACCAGTTTTAGATTCCGATGCTTCACTACAGGTTTAATGTTTCCCTTGGACCTTCTTATTGACGATGAAACACAGAAATTGCACCGGAATTAAACACAAAGGGCACAATGCCGACTTAAGTACAGGAAGACTGACTCTTCTTACTGTCTATGTTTTGAACCTTACCTGTGAGACCAGTTTCAGATTCCGATGCTTCACTTCAGGATTACTGTATCCCTTGGACCTTCTTATTGACGACGAACACAGAAATTGCATCGGAATTAAATACAAAAGGCACAATGCCGACTTAAGTACAAGAAGACTGACTCTTCTTACTATGTTTTGAACCTTTCCTGTGAGACCTGTTTTACATTCCGATGCTTCACTTCAGGTTTACTGTCTCCCTTGGACCTTCCTATTGACGATGAAGCACAGAAAATGCATCGGAATTACATACAAAAGGCACAATGCCGACCTTAGTACAAGAAGACTGACTCTTCTTACTGACTATGTTTTGAACCTTTACTGTGAGACCAGTTTTGGATTCCGAAGCTTCACTTCAGGTTTACTGTATCCCATGGACGTTCTTATTGACGATGAAACACAGAATTTGCATCGGAATTAAATACAATACGCACAATGTCGTTTTAAGTACAAGAGGGCTGACGCTTCTTACTATCTATGTTTTGAACCTTTCCTGTCAGACCAGTATTAGATTCCGATGCATCACTTCAGGTTTACTGTTTCATTTGGACCTTCTTATTGACGATGAAACACAGATATTGCATCGGAAATAGATACAAAAGGCACAATGCCGACTTAAGTCCAAGAAGACACTCTTGTTACTGTCTATGTTTTGAACCTTTCCTGTGAGACAAGTTTTGGATTCCGATGCTTCACTTCAATTTTACTGTGTCCCTTGGACCCTCTTATTGACGATGAAACACAGAAATTGTATCGGAATTAAATACAAAAGGCACAATGCCGACTTAAGTACAAGATGACTGACTCTTCTTACTGTCTATGATTTGATCCTTTGCTGTGAGACCTGTTTTAGATTCCGATGCTTCACTTCAGGATTACTGTATGCCTTGGACCTTCTTATTGACGATGAAACACAGAAATTGCATCGGAATTAAATACAAAAGGCACAATACCGACTCAAGTACAAGAACACTGCCTCTTCTTACTGTCTACGTTTTGAACCTTTCCTGTGAGACCAGTTTTAGATTCCGGTGCTTCACTTCAGGTTTACTGCATCCCTTGGCCTTTCTTACTGACGATCAAACACAGAAATTGCATCGGAATTAAATACAAAAGGCACACTGCCGACTTAAGTACAACAAGACTGACTCTTCTTACTGTCTATGATTTGAGCCTTTCCTGCGAGACCAGTTATAGATTACAATGTTTCACTTCAGGTTTACTGTATCCCTTGGACCTTGTTATTGACGATGAAACATAAATTGCATCGGAATTAAATACAGAATGCACAATGCTGACCTAAGTACAAGAAGACTGACTCTTCTTATCGTCGATGTTTTGAACCATTCTTGTGAGACCGGTTTTAGATATCGATGCTACCCTTCAGGTCTACTGTATCCCTTGGACGTTCTTATTGACACTGAAACAAAGAAATTGAATCAGAATTAAATACAAGACGCACAATGCCGATTTGTGTACAAGAAGACTGAGTCTTCTTACTGTCTATCCATTGAACCTTTCCTGTGAGATCAGTTTTAGATTCCGATGCTTCACTTCAGGTTTACTGTATCCCTTGGACCTGCGTATTGACTATGAAACACAGAAATTGCATCGGAATTAAATACAAAAGGCACAGTGCCGACTTAAATAAAAGAAGACTGACTCTTCTTACTGCCTATGTTTTGACCTTTCCTGTGAGACCAGTTTTAGATTCCGATGCTTCACTACAGATTTACTGTTTCCCTTGGACCTTCTTATTGACGATGAAACACAGAAATTGCACCGGAATTAAACACAAAGGGCACAACGCCGACTTAAGTACAAGAAGACTGACTCTTCTTACTGTCTATGTTTTGAACCTTACCTGTGAGACCAGTTTCAGATTCCGATGCTTCACTTCAGGATTACTGTATCCCTTGGACCTTCTTATTGACGACGAACACAGAAATTGCATCGGAATTAAATACAAAAGGCACAATGCCGACTTAAGTACAAGAAGACTGACTCTTCTTACTGCCTATGTTTTGAACCTTTCCTGTGAGACCTGTTTTACATTCCAATGCTTCACTTCAGGTTTACTGTATCCCTTGGACCTTCCTATTGACGATGAAGCACAGAAAATGCATCGGAATTACATACAAAAGGCACAATGCCGACCTTAGTACAAGAAGACTGACTCTTCTTACTGTCTATGTTTTGAACCTTTCCTGTGAGACCTGTTTTACATTCTGATGCTTCACTTCATTTTTACTGTATCCCTTGGACCATCTTTTTGACGACGAAACACAGAAATTGCATCGGAATTAAATACAAAAGGCACAATGCCGACTTAGGTACAAGAACACTGACTCTTCTTACTGTCTATGTTTTGAACCTTTCCCGTGAGACAAGTTTTGGATTCCGATGCTTCACTTCAGGTTTACTGTATCCCTTGGACCCTCTTATTGACGATGAAACAAAGAAATTGCATCGGAATTAAATACAAATGGCACAATGCCGACTTAGGTACAAGAAGACTGACACTTCTTACTGTCTATGATTTGATCCTTTGCTGTGAGACCTGTTTTAGATACCGATGCTTCACTTCAGGATTACTGTATCCCTTGGACCTTCTTATTGACGACGAAACACAGAAATTGCATCGGAATTAAATATAAAAGGCACAATGCCGACTTAAGTACAAGAAGACTGACTCTTCTTACCGTCTATGTTTTGAACCTCTCCTGTGAGACCAGTTTTAGATTTCAATGCTTCACCTCATGTTTACTGTATCCCTTGGACCTTCTCACTGACGATGAAACACAAATATCGCATCGGAATTAATTACAAAAGTCACAATGTCGACTTAAGTCGAAGAGCACTGACTCTTCTTACATTCTATGATTTGAGCCTTTCCTGTGAGACTAGTTTTAGATATCGATGCTACACTTCAGGTTTACAGTATCCCTTGGACGTTCTTATTGACACTGAAACAAAGAAATTGCATCGGAATTAAATACAAGAGGAACAATGCCAATTAGTGTACAAGAGAACGGAGTCCTCTTATTGTCTATGTTTTGAACCTTACTCTGAGACCAGTTTTAGAATCCGATGCTTCACCTCATGTTTACTGTATCCCTTGGACCTTCTCACTGACGATGAAACACAAATATCGCATCGGAATTAATTACAAAAGTCACAATGTCGACTTAAGTCGAAGAGCACTGACTCTTCTTACATTCTATGATTTGAGCCTTTCCTGTGAGACTAGTTTTAGATATCGATGCTACACTTCAGGTTTACAGTATCCCTTGGACGTTCTTATTGACACTGAAACAAAGAAATTGCATCGGAATTAAATACAAGAGGAACAATGCCAATTAGTGTACAAGAGAACGGAGTCCTCTTATTGTCTATGTTTTGAACCTTACTCTGACACCAGTTTTAGAATCCGATGCTTCACTTCAGGTTTACTGTATCCCTTGGACCTTCGTATTGACTATAAAACACAGAAATTGCATCGGAATTAAATTCAAAACGCACAATGTTGACTTAAGTACAAGAAGACTTACTCTTCATACTTTCTATGTTTTGAACCTTTCCTGGGAGACCAGTTTTAGATATGGATGCTTCACTTCACGTTTACTGTGTCACTTGGACCATCTTATTGACGATGAAACACAGAAATTGCATCGGAATTACAAAAGGCACAATGCCGACTTAAGTACAAGACGACTGACTCTTCTTACTGTCTATGTTTTGAACCTTACTGTGAGACCTGTTTTAGATTCCGATGCTTCACTTTAGGTTTACTGTATATCTTGGACCTCCATATTGACGATGAAGCACAGAAATTGCATCGGAATTAAATACAACAGTCACAATGCCGATTTAAGTACAAGAGGACTGACTCTTCTAAAATTCTATGATTTGAGCCTTTCCTGTGAGACCAGTTTTAGATTCCGATGCTTCACTACTGGTTTACTGTATCCCTTGGACCTTCATATTGACGATGAAACACAGAAATTGCATCGGAATTAAATACAAAGGGCACAATGCCGACTTAAGTACAGGAAGACTGACTCTTCTCACTGTCTATCTTCTGAACCTTTCCTGTGAGACCAGTTTTAGATATCGATGCTTCACTTCAGGTTTACTGTATCCCTTGGACCTTCTTATTGACGATGAAACACAGATATTGCAACGGAATTAAATACAAAAGCCACAATGCCGACTTAAGTACAAGTAGACAGACACTTCCTACTGTCTATGATTTGAACCTTTCCTGTGAGACCAGTTTTACATTCCGATGCTTCACTTTAAGATTACTGTATACCTTGGACCTTCTTATTGACGATGAAACACAGAAATTGCATAGGAATTAAATACAAAAGGCACAATGCCGACTTAGGTACAAGTAGACAGACTCTTCTTATTGTCTATGTTTTCAACCTTCCCTGTGAGACCAGTTTCACATTCCGACGCTTCACTTTCGGTTTACTGTATATCTTGGACCTTCTTATTGACGATGAAACACAGAAATTGCATCGGAATTAAGTATAAAAGGCAAAATGCCGACTTAAGTACAAGAAGTCTGACTCTTCTTACCGTCTATGATTTGAGCCTTCCCTGTGAGACCAGTTTTAGATATCGATGCTTCACTTAAGGTTTACTGTATCCCTTGGACCTTCATTTTGACGATGAAACACAGAAATTGCATCGGAATTAAATACAAAAGGCACAATGCCGACTTAAGTCCAAAAAGACACTCTTGTTACTGTCTATGCTTTGAACCTTTAATGTGAGACAAGTTTTGGAATCCGATGCTTCACTTCAAGTTTACTGTATCCCTTGGAAACTATTATTGACGATGAAAGACAGAAATTGCATCGGAATTAAATACAACATGCACAATGCCGACTTAAGTACAAGAAGACTGATTCTTCTTACTGTCTATGATTTGATCCTTTGCTGTGAGACCTGATTTAGATTCCGATGCTTCACTTCAGGATTGCTGCATGCCTTGGACCTCCTTATTGACGATGAAACACAGAAATTGCATCGGAATTAAATACAAAAGGCACACTGCCGACATAGGTACAAGAAGACTGACTCTCCTTACTGTCTATGATTTGAGCCCTTCCTGCGAGACCAGTTATAGATTACGATGCTTCACTTCAGGTTTACTGTATCCCTTGGACCTTGATATTGACGATGAAACACATAATTAGCACCGGAGTTAAATACAGAAGGCACAATGCCGACCTAAGTACAAGAAGAATGACTCTTCTTATTGTCTATGTTTTGAACCTTTCTTGTGAGACCAGTTTTAGATATCGATGCTACCCTTCAGGTGTACTGTATCCCTTTGACGTTCTTATTGACACTGAAACAAAGAAATTGAATCGGAATTAAATACAAGAGGCACAATGCCGATTTGTGTACTAGAAGACTGAGTCTTCTTACTGTCTATCCATTGAACCTTTCCTGTAAGATCAGTTTTAGATTCCGATGCTTCACTTCAAGTTTACTGTATTCCTTGGACCTTCGTATTGACTATGAAACACAGAAATTGCATCGGAATTAAATTCAAAACGCACAATGCCGACTTACGTACAAAAAGACTGACTCTTCATACTTTCTATGTTTTGAACCATTCCTGTGAGACCAGTTTTAGATTCCGATGCTTCACTTCAGGTGTACTGTATCCCTTGCACCTTCTTATTGACGATGAAACACAGAGATTGCATCGGAATTAAATACAAAAGGCACAGTGCCGACTTAAGTAAAAGAAGACTGACTCTTCTTACTGCCTATGCTTTGAACCTTTCCTGTGAGACCAGTTTCAGATTCCGATGCTTCACTTCGGGTTTACTGTATCCCTTGGACCTTCTTATTGACGATGAAACACAGAAATTGCATCGGAATTAAATACAACAGTCACAATGCCGATTTAAGTACAAGAGGACTGACTCTTCTAAAATTCTATGATTTGAGCCATTCCTGTGAGACCAGTTTTAGATTCCGATGCTTCACTACAGGTTTACTGTATCCCATGGACGTTCTTATTGACGATGAAACACAGAAATTGCATCGGAATTAGATACAAAGGGCACAATGCCGACTTAAGTACAAGAAGACTGACTCTTCTTACTGTCTATGTTTTGAACCTTACCTGTGAGACCAGTTTCAGATTCCGATGCTTCACTACAGGTTTAATGTATCCCTTGGACCTTCTTATTGACGACGAACACAGAAATTGCATCGGAATTAAATACAAAAGGCACAATGACGACTTTAGTACAAGAACATTGACTCTTCTTACTCTCTATGTTTTGAACCTTTCCTGTGAGGCCTGTTGTACATTCCGATGCTTCACTTCAGGTTTACTGTATCCCTTGGACCTTCCTATTGACGATGAAGCACAGAAAATGCATCGGAATTACATACTAAAAGCACAATGCCGACCTTAGTACAAGAAGACTGACTCTTCTTACTGTCTACGTTTTGAACCTTTCCTGTGAGACCTGTTTTACATTCCGATGCTTCACTTCAGGTTTACTGTATCCCTTGGATCTTCTTATTGACGATGAAACACAGAAATTGCATCGGAATTAAATACAAAAGTCACAATGTCGACTTAAGTCGAAGAGCACTGACTCTTCTTACATTCTATGATTTGAGCCATTCCTGTGAGACCAGTTTTAGATATCGATGCTACACTTCAGGTTTACAGTATCCCTTGGACGCTCTTGTTAACACTGAAACAAAGAAATTGCATCGGAATTAAATCAAGAGGAACAATGCCGATTTGTGTACAAGAAGACGGAGTCTTCTTATTGTCTATGTTTTGAACCTTACTGTGAGACCAGTTTTTGAATCCGATGCTTCACTTCAGGTTTACTGTATCCCTTGGACCTTCTTATTGACGATGAAACACAGTAATTGCTTCGGAATTAAGTACAGAAGGCGCAATGCCAACTAAAGTACAAGGAGACTGACTCTTCTTACTGTCTATAATTTGCACCTTTCCTGTGAACCAGTTTTAGATATCGATGCTTCACTTCAGGTTTACTGTATCCCTTGGACCTTCTTACTGACGATGAAACACAGATATTGCATCGGAATTAATTACAAAAGTCACAATGTCGACTTAAGTCGAAGAGCACTGACTCTTCTTACATTCTATGATTTGAGCCATTCCTGTGAGACCAGTTTTAGATATCGATGCTACACTTCAGGTTTACAGTATCCCTTGGACGCTCTTGTTGACACTGAAACAAAGAAATTGCATCGGAATTAAATCAAGAGGAACAATGCCGATTTGTGTACAAGAAGACGGAGTCTTCTTATTGTCTATGTTTTGAACCTTACTGTGAGACCAGTTTTTGAATCCGATGCTTCACTTCAGGTTTACTGTATCCCTTGGAGCTCCGTATTGACTATGAAACACAGAAATTGCATCGGAATTAAATTCAAAACGCACAATGCCGACTTAAGTACAAGAAGACTTACTCTTCATACTTTCTATGTTTTGAACCTTCCCTGTGAGACCAGTTTTAGATATCGATGCTTCACTTCACGTTAACTGTGTCACTTGGACCATCTTATTGACGATGAAACACAGAAATTGCATCGGAATTATTTACAAAAGGCACAATGCCGACTTAAGTACAAGTAGACAGACTCTTCTTACTGTCTATGTTTTGGACCTTTCCTGTCAGACCAGTTTTTGAATCCGATGCTTCACTTCAGGTTTACTGTATCCCTTGGACCTCCGTATTGACTATGAAACACAGAAATTGCATCGGAATTAAATTCAAAACGCACAATGCCGACTTCAGTACAAGAAGACTGACTCTTCTTACTGTCTACGATTTGAGCCTTTCCTGTGAGACCAGTTTTAGGTATCGATGCTTCACTTCAAGTTTACTGTATCCCTTGGACCTTCTTTTTGACGATGAAACACAGAAATTGGATCGGAATTAAATACAAAAGGCACAATGCCGAGTTAAGTACAAGAACACTGACACTTCTTACTGTCTATGTTTTGAACCTTTCCCGTGTGACAAGTTTTGGATTCCGATGCTTCACTTCAGGTTTTCTGTATCCCTTGGACCCTCTTACTGACGATGAAACACAGAAATTGCATCGGAATTCAATACAAAAGGCACAATGCCGACTTAAGTAAAAGTAGACTGACTCTTCTTCCTGTCTATGTTTTGAAACTTCCCTGTGAGACCAGTTTTAGATTCCGATGCTTCACTTCAGATTTACTGTATCCCTTGGCCCTTCTTATTGACGATGAAACACAGATATTGTATCGGAATTAAATACAAAAGGGACAATGCCGACTTAAGTACAAGGAGACTGACTCTTTTTACTGTCTATAATTTGCACCTTTCCTGTGAGACCAGTTTTAGATCCGATGCTTCTCTTCAGGTTTACTGTATCCCTTGGACCTTCTTATTGACGATGAAACACAGAAATTGCATCGGAATTAAATACAAAAGGCACAATGCCGACTTAAGTACTAGAAGACTGACTCTTCTTACTCTCTATGTTTTGAACGTTTCCTGTGAGACCAGTTTTAGATTCCGATGCTTCACTTCACGTGTACTGTATCCCTTGGACCATCACATTGACGAAGTAACACAGAGATGGCATCGGAATCAAATACAAAAGGCACAGTGCCGACTTAAGTAAAAGAAGACTGACTCCTCTTACTGTCTATGTTTTGAACCTTTCCTGTGAGACCAGTTTTAGATTCCGATGCTTCACTACAGGTTTACTGTATAGCTTGGTCCTTCTTCTTGACGATGAAACACAGAAATAGCATCGGAATTAAATACAAAAGGCACAATGCCGACTTAAGTAAAAGAAGACGGATTCATTTTACTGTCTATGTCTCGAACATTTCCTGACAGACCAGTTTTGGATTCCGATGCTTCACTTAAGGTTTACTGTATCCCGTGGACCTTCTTATTGACGATGAAACACAGAAATTGCATCGGAATTACATACAGAGGGCACAATGCCGACTTCAGTACAACAAGACTGAATCTTCTTACTGTCTATGTTTTGAACCTTACCTGTGAGACCAGTTTCAGATTCCGATGCTTCACTTCAGGTTTACTGTATCCCTTGGACCTTCTTATTGACGACGAAACACAGAAATTGCATCGGAAATAAATACAAAAGGCACAATGCCGACTTAAGTACAAAAAGACTGACTCTTCTTACTGTCTATGTTTTGAACCTTTCCTGTGAGACCTGTTTTACATTCCGATGCTTCACTTCATGTTTAATATATCCCTCTGACCTTCTTATTGACGATGAAACACAGAAAATGCATCGGATATAAATACAAATGGCACAATGTCGACTTAAGTACAAGAAGACTGACTCTTCTTACTGCCTGTGTTTCGACCCTTTCCTGTGAGACCAGTTTTAGATTCCGATGCATCACTGCTGGTTTACTGTATCCCTTGGACCTTCTTATTGACGATGAAACACAGAAATTGCATCGGAATTAAATACAAAAGGCACAGTGCGGACGTAAGTACAGGAAGACTGACTCTACTTACTGTCTATGTTTTGAACCTTTCCTGTGAGAACAGTTTTAGATCCAATGCTTCACATCAGGTTTACTGCATCCCTTGGACCTTCTTATTGACGATGAAACACAGAAATTGCATCGGAATTAAATACAAATGGCACAATGCCGACTTAAATAAAAGAGGACTGACTCTTCCTTCATTCTATGATTTGAACCTTTCCTGTGAGGTCAGTTGTAGATTGCGATGATTCACTTCAGGTGTACTTTATCCCGTGGACCTTCTTATTGTTGATAAAACACAGAAATTGCATTGGAATTAAATACAAAAGGCACAATGCCGACTTAAGTACAAGAGTACTGACTCGTCTTACACTCTATGATTTGAGCCTTTCCTGTGAGACCAGTTTTAGATATCGATGCTTCACTTCAGGTTTACTGTATCCCTTGACCCTTCATATTGACGACGAAACACAGAAATTGCATCGGAACTAAATACAAAAGGCACAATGCCGACTTAAGTACAAGAAGACTGACTCTTCTTACTGTCTATGTTTTGAACCTTTCCTGTGAGACCAGTTTTGGATTCCGATGCCTCACTTCAGGTTTACTGTATCCCTTGAACCTTCTATCTGACGATGAAACACAGATATTGAATCTTAATTAAATACAAAAGGCACAATGCCGACTTACGTACAAGAACACTGACTCTTCTTACTGTCTATGTTTTGAACCTTTCCTGTGAGACCAGTTTTAGATTCCGATGCTTCACTTCAGGTTTACGGTATCCCTTGGACATTGTTATTGACGATGAAACATAGAAATTGCATCGGAATTAAATACAAAAGGCACAATGCCGACTTAAGTACAAGAAGACTGACTCTTCTTACTGACTATGATTAGAGCCTTTGCTGTCAGACCTGTTTTAGATTCGGATGCTTCACTTCAGGAATACTGTATCCCTTGCACCTTCGTATTGACGATGATACACAGAAATTGCATCGGAATGAAATACAAAAAACACAATGTCGACTTAAGACGAAGAGCACTGACTCATCTACAATTCTATGATTTGAGCCTTTCCTGTGAGACGATTTTTAGATATCGATGGTTCACTTCAGGTTTAATGTATCCCTTGGACCTTCTTTTTCACGATGAAACACAGAAATTGCATCGGAATTAAATACAAAAGGCACAATGCCGACTTAAGTACAAGCAGACAGACTCTTCTTACTGTCTATGTTTTGAACCTTTCCTGTGAGACCAGTTTTAGATTCCGATGCTTCACTTTAGGTTTACTGTATCCCTTGGACCATCATATTGACGATGAAACACAGAAATTGCATCGGAATTAAATACAAAACGCACAATGCCGACTTAAGAACAAGAAGACTGCCTCTTCTCACTGTCTATGTTTTGGACCTTTCCTGTGAGACCAGTTTTCGATTCCGATGCTTCACTTCAGGTTTACTGTATCCCTTGGACCTTCTTATGGACGATGAAACACAGATATTGAATCGGATTTAAATACAATAGGCACAATGCCGACTTAAGTAAAACTCGACTGACTCTTCTTACATTCCATGATTTGAGCCTCTCCTGTCAGACCAGTTTTAGATATCGATGCTTCACTTCACGTTTACTGTAACACTTGGACCATCTTATTAACGATGAAACACAGAAATTGCATCGAAATTAATTACAAAAGGCACAATGCCGACTTAACTACAAGAAGACTGACTCTTCTTACTGTCTATGTTTTGAACCTTACCTGTGAGACCAGATTTAGATTCCGAATCTTCGCTTCAGGTTTACTGTATCCCATGGAAGTTCTTATTGACGATGAAACACAGAATTAGCATCCGAATTTAATACAATACGCACAATGTCGACTTAAGTACAAGAGGGTTGACGCTTCTTACTATCTATGTTTTGAACCTTTCCTGTCAGACCAGTTTTAGATTCCGACGCATCACTTCAGGTTTACTGTTTCACTTGGACCTTCTTATTGACGATGAAACACAGATATTGCATCGGAATTAGATACAAAAGGCACAATGCCGACTTAAGTACAAGAAGACTGACTCTTCTTACTGTCTATGTTTTGAACCTTACTGTGAGACCAGTTTTAGATTCCGATGCTTCACTTCAGGTTTACTGTATCCCTTGGACCTTCGTATTGACTATGAAACACAGAAATTGCATCGGAATTAAATTCAAAACGCACAATGCCGACTTAAGTACAAGAAGACTGACTCTTCATACTTACTATGTTTTGAACCTTTACTGTGAGGCCAGTTTTACATCCCATGCTTCACTTCAGGTGTACTGTATCCCTTGCACCTTCTTATTGACGATGAAACACAGAGATTGCATCGGAATTAAATACAAAAGGCACAGTGCCGACTTAAGTAAAAGAGGACTGACTCTTCTTACTGTCTATGTTTTGAACCTTTCCTGTGAGACCAGTTTTAGATTCCGATGCTTCGCTTCAGGTTTACTGTATCCCTTGGACCTTCTTATTGACGATGAAGCACAGAAATTGCATCGGAATTAAATACAACAGTCACAATGCCGATATAAGTACAAGAGGACTGACTCTTCTAAATTTCTATGATTTGAGCTTTTCCTGTGAGACCAGTTTTAGATTCCGATACTTCACTACAGGTTTACTGTATCCCTTGGATCTTCTTATTGACGATGAAACACAGAAATTGCATCGGAATTAAATACAAAAGGCACAATGCCGAGTTAAGTACAAGAACACTGACTCTTCTTACTGTCCATGTTTTGAACCTTTCCCGTGAGACAAGTTTTGGATTCCGATGCTTCACTTCAGGTTTACTGTATCCCTTGGACCCTCTTACTGACGATGAAACACAGAAATCGCATCGGAACTCAATACAAAAGGCACAATGCCGACTTAAGTAAAAGAAGACTGACTCTTCTTACTGTCTATGATTTGAAACTTCCCTGTGAGACCAGTTTAAGATTCCGATGCTTCTCTTCAGGTTTACTGTATCCCTTGGACCTTGTTATCGACGATGAAACACAGAAATTGCAACGGAATTAAATACAAAAGGCACAATGCCGACTTAAGTACAAGAAGACTGACTCTTCTTACCGTCTATGTTTTGAGCCTTTCCTGTAAGACCAGTTTTTGATTCCGATGCTTCACCTCATGTTTACTGTATCCCTTGGACCTTCTTACTGACGATGAAACACAGATATTGCATCGGAATTAAATCCAAAAGTCACAATGTCGACTTAAGTCGAAGAGCACTGACACTTGTAAATTTCTATTTTTTGAGCCTTTCCTGTGAGACCAGTTTTAGATATCGATGGTTCACTTCAGGTTTGCTGTATCCCTTGGACCTTCGTTTTGACGACGAAACACAGAAATTGCATCGGAATTAAGTACAGAAGGCGCTATGCCGACTAAAGTACAAGAAGACTGACTCTTCTTACAGTCTATGTTTTGAACCTTTCCTGTGAGAAGAGTTTTAGATTCCGATGCTTCACTTTAGGTTTACTGTATATCTTGGACCTTCATATTGACGATGAAACTCAGAAATTACATCGGAATAAAATACAAGAAATTGCATCGGAATTAAGTACAGAAGGCGCAATGCCGACTAAAGTACAAGAAGTCTATGTTTTGAACCTTTCCTGTGAGACCAGTTTTAGATCCGATGCTTCACTTCAGGTTTACTGTATCCCTTGGACGTTCTCATTCACGATGAAACACAGATATTGCATCGGAATTGAATATAAAAGGCACAATGCCGACATAAGTACAAGTAGACAGACTCTTCTTACTGTCTATGTTTTGTACCTTTCCTGTGAGAAGAGTTTTAAATTCTGATGCTTCACTATAGGTTTACTGTATATCTTGGACCTTCTTATTGACGATGAAACTCAGAAATTGCATCGGAATAAAATACAAAAGACACAATGCCAACTTAAGTACAAAAGAACTGACTCTTCTTACATTCTATGATTTGAGCCTTTCCTGTGAGACCAGTTTTAGATATCGATGCTACACTTCAGGTTCACAGTATCCCTTGGACGCTCGTAATGACACTGAAACAAGGAAATTGCATCGGAATTAAATACAAGAGGAACAATGCCGATTTGTGTACAAGAAGACCGAGTCTTCTTATTGTCAATGTATTGAACCTTTCCTGTTTGACCAGTTTTAGATTCCGATGCTACACTTCAGAATTACTGTATACCTTGGACTTTCTTATTGACGATGAATCACAGAAATTGCATCGGATTTAAAAACAAAAGGCACAATGCCGACTTAAGTACAGGAAGACTGACTCTTCTTACTGTCTATGTTTTCAACCTTTCCTGTAAGACCAGTTTTAGATATCGATGCTTCACTTCAGGTTTACTGTATCACTTGGACCATCTTATTGACGATGAAACACAGAAATTGCATCGGAATTAATTACAAAAGGCACAATGCTGACATAAGTACAAGAAGACTGACT
The DNA here is from genome assembly GCF_021461395.2 of Schistocerca americana. NCBI lineage: Eukaryota > Metazoa > Arthropoda > Insecta > Orthoptera > Acrididae > Schistocerca > Schistocerca americana. Next base: position 67,828,267 of record NC_060128.1, on the reverse strand, counting down.
CTTCTTACTGTCTATGTTTCCAACCATACCTGTGAGACCAGTTTTACATTCCGAATCTTCACTTCAGGTTTACTGTATCCCTTGGACGTTCTTATTGTCGATGAAACAAAGAATTTGCATAGGAACTAAATACAAAACGCACAATGTCGACTTAAGTACAAGAGGGCTGACGCTTCTTACTATCTATGTTTTGAACCTTTCCTGTCAGACCAGTTTTAGATTCCGATGCATCACTTCAGGTTTACTGTTTCCCTTGGACCTTCTTATTGACGATGAAACACAGAAATGGTATCAGAATTAAATGCAAAAGGCACGATGAGGACTTAAGTACAAGAGTACTGTCTCTTCTTACATTCTATGATTTGAGCCTTTCCTGTGAGACCAGTTTTAGATATCGATGCTTCACTTCAGGTTTACTGTATCCCTTGGCCCTTGTTATTGACGATGAAACACAGATATTTCATCGGAATTAGATACAAAAGGCACAATGCCGACTTAAGTACAAGAAGACTGACTCTTCTTACTGTCTATGTTTTGACCCTTACCTGTGAGACCAGTTTTAGATTCCGATGCTTCACTTCAGGTTTACTGTATCCCTTGGACCTTCTTATTGACGATGAAACACAGATATTGCATCGGATTTAAATACAAAAGGCACAATGCCGACTTAAGTACAAGAACACTGTCTCTTCTTACTGTCTATGTTTTGAACCATTCCTGTGAGACCAGTTTTAGATTCCGATGCTTCACTTCAGGTTTACTGTATCCCTTGGACCTTTTTTTTTGACGATAAAACACAGAAATAGCATCGAAATTAAATACAAAAGGCACAATGGCGACTTAAGTAAAAGAAGACTGACTCTTCTTACTGTCTATGATTTGAGCCTTTCCTGCGAGACCAGTTATAGATTACGATGCTTCACTTCAGGTTTACTGTATCCCTTGGACCTTCGTATTGACGATGAAACACAGAAATTGCATCGGAATTAAATACAAAAGGCACAATGCCGACTTAAGTAAAAGAAGACTGACTCTTCTTACTGTCTATTTTTTGAAACTTCCCTGTGAGACTAGTATTAGATTACGATGCTTCACTTCAGGGTTACTGTATCCCTTGTACCTTCTTATTGACGATGAAACACAGAAATTGCATCGGAATTAAATACAACAGACACAATGCCGATTTAAGTACAAGAGGACTGACTCTTCTAAAATTCTATGTTTTGAGCCTTTCCTGTGAGACCAGTTTTAGATATCGATGCTTCACTTCAGGTTTACTGTACCCCTAGACCCTTCATATTGACGACGAAACACAGAAATTGATTCGGAATTAAATCCAAAAGGCACAATGCCGACTTAAGTACAAGAACACTGACTCTTCTTACTGTCTCTGTTTTGAACCTTTCCTGTGAGACCAGTTTTGGATTCCGATGCTTCACTTCAGGTTTACTGTATCCCTTGGACCTTCTATCTGACGATGAAACACAGAAATTGAATCTGAATTAAATACAAAAGGCACAATGCCAACTTAAGTACAAGAAGACTGACTCTTCTTACTGTCTATGTTTTGAACCTTTCCTGTGAGACCAGTTTTAGATTCCGATGCATCACTTCAGGTTTACTGCATCCCTTGGACCTTGTTATTGACGATGAAACACAGAAATTGCATCGGAATTAAATACAAAAGGCACAATGCCGACTTAAGTACCAGAAGACTGACTCTTCAAACTGTCTATGATTAGAGCCTTTCCTGTGACACCTGTTTCAGATTCTGATGCTTCACTTCAGGATTACTGTATCCCTTGCACCTTCTTATTGACGATGATACACAGAAATTGCATCGGAATGAAATATAAAAGGCACAATGCCGACGTCAGTACAAGAAGACTGAATCATCTTACTGTCTATGTTTTGAACCTTTCCTCTGAGACCAGTTTTAGATTCCGATGCTTCACTTCAGGTTTACTGTATTCCTTGGACCTTCGTACTGACGATGAAACACAGAAATTGCATCGGAATTAAATACAAAAAACACAATGTCGACTTAGGTCGAAGAGCACTGACTCTTCTAAAATTCTATGATTTGAGCCTTTCCTGTGAGACGATTATTAGATATCGATGGTTCACTTCAGGTTTAATGTATCCCTTGGACCTTCTTTTTGACGATGACACACAGAAATTGCATCGGAATTAAAGACAAAAGGCACAATGCCGACTTAAGTACAAGAAGACTGACTCTTCTTACTGTCTATGTTTTGAACCTTTCCTGTGAGACCAGTTTTAGATCCGATGCTTCACTTCAGGTTTACAGTATCCCTTGGACCTTCTCATTGACGATAAACACAGATAATGCATCGGAATTAAATACAAAAGGCACAATGCCGACTTAAACACAAGTAGACAGACCCTTCTTACTGTCTATGTTTTGAACCTTTCCTGTGAGACCAGTTTTAGATTCCGATCCTTCACTTTAGGTTTACTGTATCCCTTGGACCATCATATTGACGATGAAACACAGAAATTGCATCGGAATTAAATACAAAACGCACAATGCCGACTTAAGTACAAGTAGACTGCCTCTTCTTACTGTCTATGTTTTGGACCTTTCCTGTGAGACCAGTTTTAGATTCCGATGCTTCACTTCAGGTTTACTGTATCCCTTGGACCTTCTTATGGACGATGAAACACAGATATTGAATCGGATTTAAATATAAAAGGCACAATGCCGACTTAAGTACAAGTCGACTGACTCTTCCTACATTCCATGATTTGAGCCTTTCCTGTGAGACCAGTTTTAGATATCGATGCTTCACTTCAGGTTTACTGTATCCCTTGGACCTTCTTATTGACGATGAAACACATAAATTGCATCGGAGTTAAATACAAAAGGCACAATGCCGACTTAAGTACAAGAAGACTGACTCTTCTTAGTGTCAATGTTTTGAACCTTACTGTGAGGCCAGTTTTAGATTCCGATGCTTCACTTCAGGTTTACTGTATCCCTTGGACCTTCGTATTGACTATGAAACAAAGAAATTGCATCGGAATTAAATTCAAAATGCACAATGCCGACTTAAGTACAAGAAGACTGACTCTTCATACTTTCTATGTCTTGAACCTTTCCTGTGAGACCTGTTTTAGATTCCGATGCTTCACTTTAGGTTTACTGTATCCCTTGGACCTTCTTATTGACGATCAAACACAGAAATTGCATCGGAATTAAATACAAAAGGCACAATGCCGACTTAAGTACAAGAACACTGTCTCTTCTTACTGTCTATGTTTCGAACCTTTCCTGTGAGACCAGTTTTAGATTCCGATGCTTCATTTCAGGTTTACTGTATCCCTTGGACCTTCTTTTTGACGATAAAACACAGAAATTTAATCGGAATTAAATACAAATGGCACAATGCCGACTTAAGTACAAGAAGACTGACTCTTCTTACTGTCTAAGTTTTGAACCTTTCCTGTGAGACCTGTTTTACATTCCGATGCTTCACTTCAGGTTTAATGTATCCCCTGGACCTTCTTATTGACGATGAAACACAGAAATTCCATCGGAATTAAATACAAAAGGCACAATGCCGACTCAAGTACAAGAGTACTGACTCTTCTTACATTCTATGATTTGAGCCTTTCGTGTGAGACCAGTTTTAGATATCGATGCTTCACTTCAGATTTACTGTATCCCTTGACCCTACATATTGACGATCAAACACAGAAATTGAATCTGAATTAAATACCAAAGGCACAATGCCGACTTAAGTACAAGAAGACTGACTCTTCTTACTGTCTATGTTTTGAACCTTTCCTGTGACACCAGTTTTAGATCCGATGCTTCACTTCAGGCTTACTGTATCCCTTGGACCTTCTCATTGACGATAAACACAGATATTGCATCGGAATTGAATACAAAAGGCACAATGCCGACTAATGTACAAGTAGACAGACTCTTCTTACTGTCTATGTTTTGAACCTTTCCTGTGAGACCAGTTTTAGATTCCGATGCTTCACTTTAGGTTTACTGTATCCCTTGGACCATCATATTGACGATGAAACACTGAAATTGCATCGGAATTAAATAAAAAACGCACAATGCCGACTTAAGTACAAGAAAACTGCCTCTTCTTACTGTCTATGTTTTGGACCTTTCCTGTGAGACCAGTTTAAGATTCCGACGCTTCACTTCAGGTTTACTGTATCCCTTGGACCTCCTTATGGACGATGAAACACAGATATTGAATCGGATTTAAATACAAAAGGCACAATGCCGACTTAAGTACAAGTCGACTGACTCTTCTTACATTTCATGATTTGAGCCTTTCCTGTGAGACCAGTTTTAGATATCGATGCTTCACATCAGGTTTACAGAATCCCTTGGGCTTTCTTATTGACACTGAAACAAAGAAATTGCATCGGAATTAAATACAAAAGGCACAATGCCTACTTAAGTACAAGAAGACTGACTCTTCTTACTGTCTATGTATTGAACCTTTCCTGTGAGACCAATTTGAGATATCGATGCTTCAATTCAGGTTTACTGTATCCCTTGGACCTTCATGTTGACGATGAAACACAGAAATTGCATCGGAATTAAATATAAAACGCACAATGCCGACCTAAGTACAAGAAAACTGACTCTTCTTACTGTCTATGTTTTGAACCTTTCCTGTGAGACCAGTTTTGGATTCCGAAGCTTCACTTCAGATTTACTGTATCCCCTGGACCTTCTTATTGACGATGAAACACAGAAATTGCATCGGAGTTAAATACAAAAGGCACAATGCCGTCTTAAGTACAAGAAGACTGACTCTTCTTACTGTCTATGCTTTGAACCTTTCCTGTGAGACCAGTTTTAGATTCCGATGCTTCACTTCAGGTTTACTGTATCCCTTGGACCTTCTTATTGACGATGAAACAGAAATTGCATCGGAATTACATACAAAAGGCACAATGCCGACTTAAGTACAAGTAGACTGACTCTTCTTACTGTCTATGTTTTGAACCTTTCCTGTGAGACCAGTTTTAGATTCCGATGCTTCACTTCAGGTTTACTGCATCCCTTGGACCTTGTTATTGACGATGAAACACAGAAATTGCATCGGAATTAAATACAAAAGGCACAATGCCGACTTAAGTACAAGAAGACTGACTCTTCTTACTGTCTATGATTAGAGCCATTGCTGTGACACCTATTTTAGATTCCAATGCTTCACTTCAGGATTACTGTATCCCTTGCACCTTCTTATTGACGATGATGCACAGATATTGCATCGGAATGAAATATAAAAGACACAATGCCGACGTTAGTACAAGAAGACTGGCTCTTCTTACTGTCTATGTTTTGAACCTTTCCTGTGAGACCAGTTTTAGATTCCGATGCTTCACTTCAGGTTTACTGTATTCCTTGGACCTCCGTATTGACGATGAAACACAGAAATTGCATCGGACATAAATACAAAAAACACAATGTCTACTTAAATCGAAGAGCACTGACTCTTCTACAATTCTATGATTTGAGCCTTTCCTGTGAGACGATTTTTTGATATCGATGGTTCACTTCAGGTTTAATGTATCCCTTGGACCTTCTTTTAGACGATGAAACACAGAAATTGCATCGGAATTAAATACAAAAGGCACAATGCCGACTTAAGTACAAGAAGACTGACTCTTCTTACTATGTTTTGAACCTTTCCTGTGAGACCAGTTTTAGATCCGATGCTTCACTTCAGGTTTACTGTATCCGTTGGACCTTCTCATTGACGATAAACACAGATATTGCATCGGAATGAAATAAAAAAGGCACAATGCCGACTAAAGTACAAGTAGAAAGACTCTTCTTACTGTCTATGTTTTGAACCTTTCCTGTGAGACCAGTTTTAGATTCCAATGCTTCACTTCGGGTTTACTCTATCCCTTGGACCTTCTTATGGACGATGAAACACAGATATTGAATCGGATTTAAATACAAAAGGCACTATGCCGACTTAAGTACAAGTCGACTGACTCTTCTTACATTCCATGATTTGAGCCTTTCCTGTGAGACCAGTTTTAGATATCGATGCTTCACATCAGGTTTACAGAATCCCTTGGGCTTTCTTATTGACACTGAAACAAAGAAATTGCATCGGAATTAAATACAAATGGCACAATGCCTACTTAAGTACAAGAAGACTGACTCTTCTTACTGTCTATGTTTTGAACCTTTCCTGTGAGACCAGTTTGAGATATCGATGCTTCACTTCAGGTTTACTGTATCCCTTGGACCTTCTTGTTGACGATGAAACACAGATATTGCATCGGAATTAAATATAAAACGCACAGTGCCGACTTAGGTACAAGAAGACTGACTCTTCTTACTGTCTATGTTTTGAACCTTTCCTGTGAGACCAGTTTTGGATTCCGATGCTTCACTTCAGGTTTACTGTATCCCTTGGACCTTCTTATTGACGATGAAACACAGAAATTGCATCGGAATTAAAATACAAAAGGGACACTGCCGATTTAAGTAAAAGAAGACTGACTCTTCTTATTGTCTATGTTTTGAACCTTTCCTGTGAGACAAGTTCTAGATTCCGATGCTTCACTTCAGGTTTACTTTATCCCGTGGACCTTCTTACTGACGATGAAACACAGAATATGTATTGGACTTAAATACAAAAGGCACAATGCCGACTTAAGTACAAGAGTACTGACTCTCCTTACATTCTATGACTTGAGCCTTTCCTGTGAGACCAGTTTTAGATATCGATGCTTCACTTCAGGTTTACTGTATCCCTTGGACCTTCTTTTTGACGATGAAACACAGAAATTGCATCGGAATTAAATATAAAACGCACAATGCCGACTTAAGTACAAGAAGACTGACTCTTCTTACTGTCTATGTTTTGAACCTTTCCTGTGAGACCAGTTTTGGATTCCGAAGCTTCACTTCAGGGTTACTGTATCCCCTGGCCTTCTTATTGACGATGAAACACAGAAATTGCATCGGAGTTAAATACAAAAGGCACAATGCCGTCTTAAGTACAAGAAGACTGACTCTTCTTACTGTCTATGTTTTGAACCTTTCCTGTGAGACCAGTTTTAGATTCCGATGCTTCACTTCAGGTTTACTGTATCCCTTGGACCTTCTTATTGACGATGAAACACAGAAATTGCATCGGAGTTAAATACAGAAGGCACAATGCCGACTTAAGTACAAGAAGACTGACTCTTCTTACTGTCTATGTTTTGAACCTTTCCTGTGAGACCAGTTTTAGATTCCGAATCTTCACTTCAGGTTTACTGTATCCCATGGACGTTCTTATTGACGATGAAACACAGAATTTGCATCGGAATAAAATACAATGCGCACAATGTCGACTTAAGTACAAGACGGCTGACGCTTCTTACTATCTATGTTTTGAACCTTTCCTGTCAGACCAGTATTAGATTCCGATGAATCACTTCAGGTTTATTGTTTCACTTGGACCTTTTTATTGACGATGAAACACAGATATTGCATCGGAAATAGATACAAAAGGCACAATGCCGACTTAAGTACAAGAAGACTGACTCTTCTTACTGTCAATGTTTTGAACCTTACTGTGAGGCCAGTTTGAGATTCCGATGCTTCACTTCAGGTTTACTGTATCCCTGGGACCTTCGTATTGACTATGAAACACAGAAATTGCATCGGAATTAAATTCAAAATGCACAATGCCGACTTAAGTACAAGAAGACTGACTCTTCATACTTTCTATGTTTTGAACCTTTCCTGTGAGACCTGTTTTAGATTCCGATGCTTCACTTTAGGTTTACTGTATCCCTTGGACCTTCTTATTGACGATCAAACACAGAAATTGCATCGGAATTAAATACAAAAGGCACAATGCCGACTTAAGTACAAGAACACTGTCTCTTCTTACTGTCTATGTTTCGAACCTTTCCTGTGAGACCAGTTTTAGATTCCGATGCTTCATTTCAGGTTTACTGTATCCCTTGGACCTTCTTTTTGACGATAAAACACAGAAATTGCATCGGAATTAAATACAAAAGGCACAATGCCGACTTAAGTACAAGAAGACTGACTCTTCTTACTGTCTATGTTTTGAACCTTTCCTGTGAGACCTGTTTTACATTCCGATGCTTCACTTCAGGTTTAATGTATCCCCTGGACCTTCTTATTGACGATGAAACACAGAAAATGCATCGGATATAAATACAAAAGGCACAATGCCGACTTAAGTACAAGAAGACTGACTCTTCTTACTGTCTATGTTATGACCCTTTCTTGTGAGACCAGTTTTTGATTCCGATGCATCACTTCAGGTTTACTGTATCCCTTTGACCTTCTTATTGACGATGAAACACAGAAATTCAATCGGAATTAAATACAAAAGGCACAATGCCGACTCAAGTACAAGAGTACTGACTCTTCTTACATTCTATGATTTGAGCCTTTCCTGTGAGACCAGTTTTAGATATCGATGCTTCACTTCAGATTTACTGTATCCCTTGACCCTACATATTGACGACGAAACACAGAAATTGCATCGGAATTAAATACAAAAGGCACATTGCCGACTTAAGTACAAGAAGACTGACTCCTCTTACTGTCTATGTTTTGAACCTTTCCTGTGAGACCAGTTTTGGATTACGATGCTTCACTTCAGGTTTACTGTATCCCTTGGACCTTCTATCTGCCGATGAAACACAGAAATTGAATCTGAATTAAATACCAAAGGCACAATGCCGACTTAAGTACAAGAAGACTGACTCTTCTTACTGTCTATGTTTTGTACCATTCCTGTGAGACCAGTTTTAGATTCCGATGCTTCACTTCAGGTTTACTGCATCCCTTGGACCTTGTTATTGACGATGAAACACAGAAATTGCATCGGAATTAAATACAAAAAACACAATGTCGACTTAAGTCGAAGAGCACTGACTCTTCTACAATTCTATGATTTGAGCCTTTCCTGTGAGACGATTTTTAGATATCGATGGTTCACTTCAGGTGTAATGTATCCCTTGCACCTTCTCATTGACGTTAAACACAGATATTGCATCGGAATTGAATACAAAAGGCACAATGCCGACTAATGTACAAGTAGACAGACTCTTCTTACTGTCTATGTTTTGAACCTTTCCTGTGAGACCAGTTTTAGATTCCGATGCTTCACTTTAGGTTTACTGTATCCCTTGGACCATCATATTGACGATGAAACACTGAAATTGCATCGGAATTAAATAAAAAACGCACAATGCCGACTTAAGTACAAGAAGACTGCCTCTTCTTACTGTCTATGTTTTGGACCTTTCCTGTGAGACCAGTTTTAGATTCCGACACTTCACTTCAGGTTTACTGTATCCCTTGGACCTTCTTGTTGACGATGAAACACAGAAATTGCAACGGAATTAAATATAAAACGCACAATGCCGACTTAAGTACAAGAAGACTGACTCTTCTTACTGTCTATGTTTTGAACCTTTCCTGTGAGACCAGTTTTGGATTCCGAAGCTTCACTTCAGGTTTACTGTATCCCTTGGACCTTCTTATTGACGATGAAGCACAGAAATTGCATCGGAATTAAAATACAAAAGGGACACTGCCGATTTAAGTAAAAGAAGGCTGACTCTTCTTACTGTCTATGTTTTGAACCTTTCCTGTGAGACCAGTTCTAGATTCCGATGCTTCACTTCAGGTTTACTGTATCCCGTGGACCTTCTTACTGACGATGAAACACAGAAATTGTATTGGACTTAAATACAAAAGGCACAATGCCGACTTAAGTACAAGAGTACTGACTCTCCTTACATTCTATGATTTGAGCCTTTCCTGTGAGACCAGTTTTAGATATCGATGCTTCACTTCAGGTTTACTGTATCCCTTGGACCTTCTTTTTGACGATGAAACACAGAAATTGCATCGGAATTAAATACAAAAGGCACAATGCTGATTTAAGTACAAGAAGACTGACTCCTCTTACTGTCTATGTTTTGAACCTTTCCTGTGAGACCAGTTTTGGATTCCGATGCTTCACTTCAGGGTTACTGTATCCCTTGGACCTTCTTATTGACGATGAAACACAGAAATTGCATCGGAGTTAAATGCAAAAGGCACAATGCTGACTTAAGTACAAGAAGACTGACTCTTCTTACTGTATATGTTTTGAACCTTTCCTGTGAGACCAGTTTTAGATTCCGATGCTTCACTTCAGGTTTACTGTATCCCTTGGACCTTCTTATTGACGATGAAACACAGAAATTGCATCGGAATTACATACAAAAGGCACAATGCCGACTTAAGTACAAGAAACTGACACTTCTTACTGTCTATGATTTGATCCTTTGCTGTGAGACCTGTTTTAGATTCCGATGCTTCACTTCAGGATTACTGTATCCCTTGGACCTTCTTATTGACGATGAAACACAGAAATTGCATCGGAATTAAATATAAAAGGCACAATGCCGACTTAATTACAAGAAGACTGACTCTTCTTACCGTCTATGTTTTGAACCTTTCCTGTGAGACCAATTTTAGATTCCGATGTTTCACTTCATGTTTACTGTATCCCTTGGACCTTCTTATTGACGATGAAACACGGATATTGCATCGGAATTAAATACAAAAGTCACAATGTCGACTTACGTCGAAGAGCACCGACTCTTCTAAAATTCTATTTTTTGAGCCTTTCCTGTGAGACCAGTTTTAGATATCGATGGTTCACTTCAGGTGTACTGTATCCCTTGTGTGGTGTCATGGCCAGACACCACACTTGCTAGGTGGTAGCTTAAATCGGCCGCAGTCCACTTAGTACATGTCGGACCCGCGTGTCGCCACTGTGTGATCGCAGACCGAGCGCCACCACAAGGCAGGTCGCGAGATAGGGGATAGCACTCGCCCCAATTGTACGGACGACATTGCTAGCGACAATACGGACGAAGCCTTCCTCTCATTTGCCGAGAGACAGTTAGATTAGCCTTCTGCTAAGTCCATGGCTACGACCTAGCAAGGCGCCAATTGTAACAGTGCATGTATCTTACGAGTCTCATTTGTATAGTCAAGAGAGATGTATCCCAAGGAGTGATTAAAGGTTAAGTATATTCCAAAGCTACGTATTTTCTTTATTGCAGTCATAACGTATCCTGCTCCAGACTTGACGCCAGTCGGCGTGTGTGTACGCGTGCCTTTCGGCTCCCTTCCCAGTGTGGCGTAGCAAGCTTGTTACGCCACAACACCTTGGACCTTCTTTTTGACGATGAAAAACAGAAATTGCATCGGAATTAAATACAAAAGGCACAATGCCTACTTAAGTACAAGAAGACTGACTCTTCTTACTGTCTATGTTTTGAACCTTTCCTGTGAGACCTGTTTTACATTCCGATGCTTCACTTCAGGTTTACTGTATCCCTTGGACCTTCTTATTGACGATGAAACACAGCAATTGCATCGGAATTATATACAAAAGGCACAATGCCGACTTAAGTAAACCTGTAAAGTAGCGAGGGATGCAGCATGGTGGCAGGGGCTGTGCAACGATTTCTTCTGTTGCAGATGGGAGAGGCCAATGGTACGATGGGTGATGAAGGTGAGGCTGGGGCAATGTGTGCTGCAGCCAACAGCGTCACAGTCCTGGCAAGAAGAAGCAGAGCTGATGCTGGTCAATGTGGAGAAATTGGAAGCGACGCCTGGGACACTGAACTAATCAGGAGACACTGGGGCTGCGGTTCCAGTGTCGAGATGCAAACAAGAAGGAAAGGACCTGGTGTCTGCTGCAGCGACCAATACCAGTAGAAGGGAATTAGTTGATGTAAATGTGGATCAGCTGGTGACTGGTGAAGGGACGTGGCAGTTGCTATCCTCAGATCCTACCTCACACGATTCCTGTAGTAATATAGACCCGGCACCAAATGTTGTATATACATACTGAGCTCGCCCACTGGGGATGGAGAAATTAGATTATCGACACGGGAAGAGCCGTCACCCTCAATGGGGGCTCTAAGGCAACTTGTTCGCAATGGGCATCCGAATGGTAGGAGAATTACCTTTCCAGCTCTGGAGGACGCAGATTGCATCCTCTTGGCATCAGCAAACTTATCTCTTGAGTATGTGGAGTTACTACTCGTAGTGCATAAAATGTACAGAAGACAAGGGAGGGTATTTGATATTGAAAATATATAATGGAAATTGTGATCATGTATGGAAGGATTAGTTGCAATCCTTCCCAGAAATGGCCGGATAGCCATTATTATACCAGACATCCATAACTATGGTCAAAATTTTCCAAATTAATTCAATGCGTAGCTTCACTGTTACTCAACAACAGAGGAAACTGGTTGAGGAAAAGGAGGTAGATATTATATTAATGCAGGAACCTCATTCTTCCTATGGCAGATGTACTGGCTTTCCTGTGACGGCTCAAGTGATAAATACTGGAGACAATCCATTGTCCGCTATAGTAATAATTAACAAGCCAATTAAAACAACAGTCACAACTCAATTATGTACTTCACTGGTAACAGTTGTTGAAGTCAACCTGATGAATACCAACTGGTACTTGGTTAATGTATACTGTCAGTTCAGAGAACACATAGCTCATTTTCAAACCACCTATCTCAGGTCAGGAGTGTTTTAGAGGTAAGTTAGTGATAACAGCAATGGACAGCAATGCTAAATCACCATTACGGTATGGTCGGACACAAGATTCCCGTGGTATTGCACTTGAAGACCTAATTGTGGAGAAACATTTGCAGGTGGAGAACATGCCAGGTAATCCACCAACATATAGAAGTAGAGCAGGAGTTACATCTATGTTAGATGCAACCCTAAACACAGAGAACGTAGGAAAAGAGTGGTGAATTGGCATGTACTACATGGATTGACCACAGGTGATCATAACCTAATTGAATTTTCAATTGTACAAGGTGGTCAACTGATGACTGGATTTCAATGTTAGATTACGGGAGAGCCATTTGGGACCAGCTAGAGGAGAACTGTTCTCCTCCAGAGCTGGCTGATCACAACTTTGATGTGGCCCAGGCGGTAGAAGCACTGGTTGTGTGTATGAAGGCAGCTGTCGCCGTATCACTACCAGCCAGGAGGCACAACAACTCCATTTAACGAACTACACAAGACTAAAGCACACATTTCAAGAAACATTGACCAATCACCGACAGAAAAGTTGGGACGACTTTGTCAGTGCACATTTGGTGCTTGACCCTCGGGGGCTCGTATAACAGATGGTGAGGGAGAAGATGCATTCTCCAACGCTACTATCGACTGTGAAAGTAGCTGACACAGACAAAGCGACAAATGACTGGAAACAAGATGGCTGAGGAGCTCCTCAAGGTACTCCATCTTAATGATCCTGCCGAAGATACAGATAACTGAGCAGTGATCAGGCAGGCACACACGGACTTGTGCGTGACTGAGATAAACATTTACCACTTCTCTGCGGAGCTGGAGAACGCCACGTACTAGTTTTCAAAGAGAAAAGCTCCATGACCAGAAGCTATCCCTGCAGAAATACTGCAGCGCCTGGCCCACAAAATTGCACCATATCTAAAAACTAAATACGGTCGCTGCCTGGAGGTTCAACATGTTTCGTCCAAATGGAAAACTGTACAAGTTGTAACTATTAGAGAGGACCTTACCAAAATCATACTGACCTATACGTCTACTTGACGTCCTGGGTAATGCCTTTAAAAAGCTACTTGTTCGTAGGCTGTCGAGCCATAGAATGTTGTGCGGGATGAGCAACTTGCAGTTCTGGTTTCGTAAAGGCAAACAAACAGCAGATGCCATCAATAAGGTTGCCAATACTGATGTCTCATCCGCACGACATTATGTTCTGGGAGTCACGGTGGATATATCCGGCACCTTTGACAACCTGTGGCCGGCTCTCTTCTCTCAATTAAGGGACATGGAGCATCCGGCTTCGCTATACGGTTGTTTAAAGGATTATTGCCGCGATAAGAGTCGCTAGGATCACTGTGCCTCGTGCTGTAGTGTTCAAACAGATTACCAATGTATGTCCACAGGGTTCCATGTGTGGCCCCATTTTCTGGGATGTCAACATGGATCCTTTGCTAAATGCACTAGAGACGAAGAATGCAGTACTTGTGGCAGTGGCCTATGCTGATGACCTTTTCATCTCGGTCGAAGAGACAGTCGACCTGACACTGAGGCTCGATCGAGAACTGCAATTGATGTACTAATGCAATGGTGTAACATATCAAAGCTACAAGTCACACCTCATAAATAACATTATATTCTACTAAGAGATCCAATTATAAGAATGAATAACTTAACAGTTACCGAAAAATGTGGGATCAGATACTTTGGCGTTTACCTTCATGAGACTTGGAGTTACGTACCACATACTAGTCAGGTACCTATAAAAGCTACAGGTGTCTTTAACAAATTAATAAGCATTGGGCAAAGACGATTACACATCCCTCCCGTTGCAACCAGAAAGTGCTACAACTCCACATTAGTGCCAATAGTAGGGTATGCTGCTAGTACGTGTGCCCACAGGCTCGCACTGGTGTGGCCTACTAATCACGTCCGGAGAATACAACAAAGTGTGATGATAATGTGTGTTGGTGCCTTCTGCCCATTAGACCTACTAATGGGATAAAATGTCGCAGTACACTGGCTATATAAGCGTGCCTTTGAAAAAGTACAAGATATAACTGGCATCCATCTGGTCAACATACAGGAAATTAAAAATTTGACATCAGCTACATGGCAGAGTCAATGCAAAGCATCAGACACAGGAAGAATTAAGGGAGAGGCTAAAATGAAAGTACTTAAAGCCTACTCGAGGTGTGATTCATTTCCTGACTGGGTAAGACCCGTATTTGACATATTTTTGCTGGATAGGTACCCGACCGACACCAGTGTGTGTCTGTGGTCTTTACATGTCCCAGCTTCGAGCAGGTTGCCTTGGACAAGAATTACAAAACATTCCAATACTTGATATATCACAAGATCTGGACAAATTTTTTATCTTTTTAAGTTTAGTTGATTTAATTTCGGTTAATGCAAGAACGGTATTTGTGCAGAACCACAACTGAAGAATACTTAGGGGGTGAAAGCATTACTCCCTAGCTCCTGCCGAGCAGTATTGGCATCGGACAATACACTGTCCCAACATTACACAGTGCCCAATCGTGTGTGGTCTCACACGTTCGGGCCTGACCGCCCCAGGGGCAGTAGCCTTCGTTGCCCCTGGTGGCTCGGCGGGCCTCGGGTCCATCCCACATTTGTGACTGTAACCAAAGGTAACAGGATAGGATACAGGGCAAGGAGGGTTGTGTTGGGGAGACTCGTCTATCTATCGCAAAATAGACACGGGGGAGGTCGCAGGGTGGTTCCTGGCTAGGCTGCCTTCAGGGTTCGGTCTAACTGCAATACTTAAGTATTGACAACTGAATACTGACCACGATAACTGAATCTCGAATGTGTACGTATAAAGTGTACATATCATGCTGTACTTGTAGTTAGATATTAGGGCATAATATGAAGTAGAGTTGTATATGTGTATTGTATTGTAGTTGCATGTTTGCATTGTAGTGCTGTGAACATTGCGGGTGGTGGAGGGAACAAACATAATAATGGAGTGATTTCCTAGGCCCGCCTCTTCGCGGCTGGGGACAGCAACGCTCCAGGTAATCCGGAGCTGTTAAGAGGCAGATACTTCATATAATTTTTGTATACACTATGTGAAGTTTGTACAAATAAATCACTGTACATCTGTATTGTATTAATAACGTAAAAAAATAATGATTTTGTACAGCCCACTTTTGTCATCTAGGTGGCGGGCTATCGTTAGAAAATTGTAATTTGTAAAAAAACTTCTACCTATGAAACTATGTGTACCAAGTTTTGAACGCCGCTTTCCCTGGCACCTGCACCTCAACGGCGGTAATTATGCTGGTCCTCGCCACACACGCCCACGACTCACAGGTGGGACCGCAACTCCCTCAGTGCCGACAGGCAGACTCTCGTACGTGTGACGAAAACCACTGTTGTGGACTGGTGCGTCTGCCAGCTCAAGTATTTCGAGAAGGGCACAGAAGAATGGTGAACCATTCTAGTGATGATACGGGCCACAAATGTGGAAATCTGCCAATATAAACATATTTGGAAAAGGCAGGTTGCTTTTGTCTCCTTGCTCTTCTCAGTAGCTTCAATGCAAAGTGCTCGAAGGTCACAGAGACCACAAGTAGGTGATAAGGTGTTGGCACTGCATATCTCACCACAGAACATGGCGGTCAGAGGGTTGGCCACTCAGTAAAGCAGGATAGCCAGCAATTGACAAAGAATTACAATGTTCCTGCAGGCACAAGCATTATGGCGCAAACTGTCCAGTGCATATCGTTGGACATAGCTCTCTGCAGCAGACAGTACGCACAGTCCCTCAGTAACCTAATGAAATCATCATTAATGATTGCTGTGGGCACAGAATCGTGAATATCGTATGTAGATCAGTGGAAAAATGCCACACGTATGAAAAAAATCACGATGTTTTGCTAGACGCGGTCAGTGGTTTTATTGAGATACGCTTTCGTCTGTGCAAACGTTTGCTTGAAACATGTACCAAGCCACTGACACAAGCTGGTAAGGGCAGTACTATTCTATTAGGGACATTTGCCTGCGCTTCCGTGCGACTTGTAACAGTAATTGAACACAGCATGACAGCTGAGGACTGTGTGAAAATGATTGTGGACCACCTACACCCCGATGGCCTCCCTGATGGCAGTCGCAACTTCCAGTAGGATAAATGTCCGTGTAACAAGGCCGGGATCATGCTACAGTAGTTTGAAGGAGCATGGTAGTGAATTCACTGATGCCTTGGGCACAGAATGTGCAAAACAACTGGTAATGTGACCTTTAGGAGTATTCCTAATTGTATGATTACCCTTACAGTTGGCATACAGTCAACTCTGTGCTTAAGCAACAGTGCATACTGAAGAAGTAGAAAATTCAAAACTTTATAAAAATGTGTAATTTCTGCCCTCACAAAAAAGTTACTATTTTACTGTATGAAATAATTTAATTTTGATTACATTGCTGCATTTAATTATTTCTATATTATCTGGAAATGCTTTATGTAGTTGCATATCAACCTTACTTCCTGCAAAAGTAGGCACAATGGAAACAAAAATTGCTTATCATTTAAGACTTTTCGCCACTAAATATATACATATATATTACCTGCAGATCCCTAAAGAGTGTCTTAAAAGAGATTTTACTGTAGTAATAAAACTTGATAAGCAAGTGTTTTAAAGTCAGTTCATTTTATGTTTTAGTAAGTTCAAAGCTACAATTTAAGTGTTCAGCATAATGTTTCATTGATGTTATCTATGCATTATCAAGAATTGGAACACATTGCCTTCTAGATTTGATAATTAAGAACATTTTGCCTCTTGTTACCTCATGTTAACTGCTTAACTACATCCCTGTTTATATACTCCAGTTTACTACGCCAACAAATTGATACTGAGATACTTCCAGCATAACTAATTTAATAGTTAAGCTTTACCCGTTAAACACCATAAAAAGCTACTGTCCGTCATTATTGGTTTTGGATGTTATTTTGCCCAGTGTTGACTATTCAGTGTAAGAAATTAACTTCAGATGAATTAGCCATCTGTGCTCTATTTAGCATAGCAAGTACTCGGTATGTACACACACACATACTCACATTTTTCTCTGATTGGCTGCCATTTTATGGTGCTAGATTCACAACGCTGCAAGAAATGTGTATGGTTATGTGGAGACTTTTGCTTGATTCAGGTTATGTGGAGACTTTTGCTTGATTCATCAAGCATACCAGCTTCGACATCGATAGCAAAATTTGTTTGTTCTCTGTATAATAGGACAACACCCACTTACCAAACAGGAAAATATTTGGGTACATGTAAAATACTGATCATCTGTAGAACAGATATTAGCTAAACATACACTGGCTGAATTTGAAAGCACCAGCAGCAGATAAGATCATTATCATCACACTTTTGTAATTTTACAAAGCTGTATAATTCCATACACAAAGTGATGGAAAAATTTTACATTACTACACAACAGCATATTGCTAGTTAAATCCTTTGTACACATGTCAAAATTCAGTGAAACCAAAATAGCTGGGTCAAGGAAAAGTAAACCAGGCATTCCGAAAAGAGACAAATCATTGCAGTGGTTCGAGTGGAATAGGATTTATGGGTGTAATATCTTACATTCACACACACCTTTTTAAGTTACCATGTATCAAGTTTTGAACACTGATTTTCCTGGCACATGCGCCTCAACGGCGGGAATTGTGCCGCCCCTTGCCACACTCATCCACACCTCACAAGTGGGACAGCGACGGCCTCAGTGCCAACTGGCGGACTCTCCCTGTACCTATGAAACGAGGAAGACATCCTCGAATTCCTGATGCTCATCTGCAGTTTCCTATCAGAAAGGAAATTTGAGTGTATTTAATCCTTCCAGAGGACAAGTGTCCCCCTTACATGGTTCAGGCAGTTAAAGATCTCTGCAGTCTAGGGATCAACAGATACACTGTTAAAATTGACAATGAGAAAGTTTAGGGGAAAATAATACAAACTCTATCTGATGAGAGTGTCCCACAGAATCACCAGGTTTCTCAACATTACCAAGATCCACACAACATTGTACTTGAAACTGTCCCAAAGGTGTATGAATACTTAGGTACGGCAGTAGCCTGCATCACTCCTGGAATTTCAGCACAAGATTTAAGAAGGCTTAGTTTCACACGAGATTGGACACATTTAACGAGAAGTATGCAAAAAAGCCAGAGAAAAAAATGACCCATTTCAAAATAGTTGGAAAGAATACAATAAATTATATGGGGTTTGAGAAAAGTCTTCTATTCTGGTCACTTGTGTCTTTTTCACATTTGACAATGAATGTGACGACAATGTTTATGCATTTAATTATGAACAAATAATGATGATATGTGACACAATATTGGCAAGGACCTTTTCCATCTAGTCTCATAACACCTTATGAAGAAATAAACCTGGAAAATTATCAGAACAATTTCTAGTGAATATTTGCAGTATCTATGATGGATCTTTTGAGATGTTAAGAAACTCTCTGTTTGAAGAAATCGGTAGATTTTAATCTATAGTTTATGGTATACTCAATCACAATCATGATGATGTAGGGATTAGCAAAACATACCTTCAATTGCTTGAGGGGGATATCTCCTCTTCTAACCACCAACGTGCAGCACGGATTCTCAACTATATCAGATCAGCCCAACTGTCACCTAACCAATTATCAGAGTTACATGGCACCTAATGACACTGGAATATCCCACAGTAGATGAGGAAGCAGGTTGTTGGAAAGTGAAAACCATAGGAAAGACACGTAACCATCCAGACATAGTTTGCATAACAAACACTGTATGCTTGCTCAAAAGACAATTTCATATCTCCTATTCCCATAACCATGGAAGATTTCCTCAGGTCAAAAAGAAAACCTTTTCAGAGGAAAGCCAATTTCGAAGTTTTTCGATATGGGAGGGAAAATTGATAATGAGGATGGAGTTTAGTAGAATTCTGTAAAACCTTTGATTTTGATTACAGACTTGACTACACAGAACTGATAGTAGGTAAGACTCTTGCTGCGTAAGAAGAAGAATTAAGACCCATTTACTGTCCTCAAAAATTATGATACACCCCTCCGAATGGAGGCGCGAGTAGGAGGGTCCTAGAAGAGATATTAAATGGAATCAATATTGTAAATTAAGAGACGTGCAAGTTGCTGGCAGATAGGAGTTTTCCAGATAGCTGGAGAATTATAATACTCTATGGTGGTGTTGGGAATGCAGTAGTATTTTGTAGTCACAGAGTCAAACATTTCCAAATACATATTTCCCTACTACCCTCAGCAATCCATGACCCTAGATGAAAAGAAATTTGTTAAGAGCCTTCTATTGCTCTCTGACACTAGTTGCGACGCATTAGAACATTTAAGCATACTTTGTAGTATTGATTTTTCCTCTTGGAATTTGTGTCACACTTATTCTCTCACATGTAAGTTCTTTTCGTTCTTGGACTCTCTAATCGGAACTCCTGGACTGTATGCCCATACCCACAGGTTTTTTGAACAGTGCATAGTGGCACTGTCATCCCACCTACTAGTTTGATAGAGAATCCAGAGGGATGCCCTTAGGAGGGTGATACATTATGGTAAGGTCACACAGGATGATTCGAGGGTCTTAGACAAAAGGGATGGACACTAATAACAATTGGTCTCCAGTTTTTAGTGGAACACGGCTGGTTTGAAGAGCTACATACTTGGACAGGGAGATAACCAAGTTTGCAAAATTCTGATCCCCATACCAGACCAATATGCAGTAAAGAATCATATCTTCAAGGACGTCAGGATGATGCGGCCAACATTCGTCAGTAAGGCAGCGGGTCATTACTTTGTTGATGCAGTCACTGAAGAGGACTACTACGCTGTACCCGAGGCGTGCTAAACCTAGTAGTTGCTAAACCTAGTAGTTCAGTTCCTGAAAGCCCCTAGTCAATGGACGGGACCGGTAAGCGAGCTGCATGTAGCCGCCCCTCATGCCACAGAGGCAGGACTGGGGAAAGAGACGGGCCTTCGTTTTTCACTCTCTAATATAGTCATCATGGCCGAAAATCAAGACAGTGATAATGTGCTCGAGGCGGATGCATACCTAGAAGTGAATATTACTGTCGCAGAACAACATGCGCAGTTTTTAAAGTTTGTAGATTCTTGCATCAAAAGTGCGAAGATAAGCAACTATGCATTAAACCATGTTAGGGATTGTGTAGCTAGATAGGCAATGGTTAATTCACAACTAGAAGGGACAAATATGGAGTTGGAGAAGGAGAATGAACGGTTCAAAAGCCAACAAGTAGCTGCTCAAACACATGCCACGGTTGCAAGTCCCCCAGTGGGAAAAGTGCTGACGGCTAAAGAGACAATACAGAAAAACATAAAGAAAACTGTATCTACAGTCTTTATTAAACCCAAGGCGCGTGAAGATATTCGAACTGTGGAGACGGCATTACAAAAATGTATTGATCCAAAATGTAATAAGATTAAAATTAACAATGTCAAGACACCCAAAAACGTATTAATAGTTGAAACAGACTCTCAGGAGAATAGCAAAAGAATACTAACGAACCAGCTGTTACAAAAAGTAAAGTGTGCACCTCCATTAAAGAGACGACCTCTAATGTGTTTGTATGACGTACTTAAATTCATGTCTGCGGACAGCTTGTTGGATGCCATATACACTCACAATTTTGATGTTTGATTACAAGGGAAGAATTTGACAGTCAGTTCAAGTTAAGATTTAAAATAGGTCCACAAGAGAAACTAACAGTTCATTATATCATTGAGGTGTCACCAGAATTATGGAAGGGCTTGATGAGAATACGCAGATTGTACACTGGCTACTGAGTACTGAATATTAAAGACGATTTGGCAGTTCCTCCATGTACCACGAGACAAGATCTAAATCATACAAACAAGTATTGTGGTGAAGCTCAGGATGTATGTGTCCATTGTGGGCAGTAGGGGCATGAGGGGAACGACAGTGCAAATAAAGACAGGCCTCCGGATTATATACCGTGTAAAAAGAGAGGTCAAACGCGTGGAGGACAAAAGGACTGCCACACCTACAAAATGATTCTTGATAGACTAATTCAATGAACCAATTATGGTGGCCCTTAAAGCACCTAGAAAGAAATGCCAAAGCTAAGCTAAAAGGGATGCAGAAAGGGGTAGGCTAATCAGTAAAGCTCTCTCCACAGGTTCACTTGCAGGTTCTGATGATCCTTCAGGGTCCACCAGCTGTCCGATGGTGAATGTTGGCGTCCAGACTGACGCCGACGTGGGAGCAGCTACGAGCCGGCTGACATGCCGGCCCTTGGGACCAGAGGTGGAAGAGGTTGCAGAACGAGAACTCCAAAAGGCAGATGGGCAGATATAGACGGTATTGGCCCTACAAGACTTGGTGCTGCAAATGGTCTGACATATGCAAATATTGTAAATACAACTGGTAATGGTAGATTGTACAAAGTAGTTGGTCCTGGTAGCATATATAAGAATTCTGATGACATGTTACGTCTATCAAGGTTGGAAGAGCCCGCATTGTTAACAGTGGCTCTGAGACAGCTTGTTCGAAAGGAACGTAGTTACGGGGAAGACACTACATACCCAGCCTCGGAGGACGTTGACTGTATTCAATTAGAGGCGGCAAATATTCAGTCAAAGACCGAATAAATACAAATTCTTGGTTGAGCAGGTGTATGCTAGAAGGGGCCGTAAATTTGATGTCGAGAAAATCTTTAAAGATATGGTCAAAATGTACGGTAGAAACGTATCTGATCTATCAAATTCATTGCCCGCTAGCCGCCTGCACGTTTCTTAACCCCCCCCCCCCCCCCCCGGATAATGGGGAGATATGAAATGTTGGAGATTAATGCCATGTGTATCCATACGGTTAAGCATGAACTACAGGGAGAGACTGTAGATATTCGAATGAAAAGTTTTCTTGATAAAATATTTGATTATCCCATCTTCGGAAATACACATAAATTATACAAGAAGACACTAGTATATGTACCTGATAGCACTATGGTATACTACTGGGACGGACAAGCTGGGGGAATTGAAGGTCAAAATCAGGATACTTGGGTAGTAGAGGAAGAGAGGTTGGACATCCTCATGATACAAAAGCCGGGCTCCTGTGCTGGTTGAGTCCCGGGATTTCCAACAGCCACGCAGGTGTTCTTCCCTGGGGAGCACCCCGTGAGTGCGATTGTGATATTCAATAAGTTGATTAAAACGCCTGTTATAACGCAGGTTTGTAATGAACATATAACAGTGCTTCAATTTAATTTGATGTCGCAGAGTTTATTTATGGCAGTTTTCTCACATCAGGTGAACTGGATTCTATGAACATTAGCAGGACAGACTATATTGTATGTATGGATGCCAATGCTAGGTCCCATTATGGCACAGTGTGGAGCTAGATGAGTGGGGCTCTGAGCTTGAAAATGTAATTATGGAGACACCCTTAGAACTTTTAAATCAGCCTGGTCACCAGACTACTTTTTCAGGTAGGGCGGGTGCTGTCTCCAATATAGATGTCACCTTAGCAACTATTAGTGCAGTGCCCCATGTAATTGACTGCAGAGTTGTTGAAAATATCACTAACTGTATTTTTTCAGGTATGGCACTGTGGCCTTGGAAGGTACTGGAAACTGGGAAGAAAGGTACACCTACTCAAAAACTGACTGGGATTGACTGGTGCAGCAGTTCAGTCCTTCAGAGTTGGGATCTGAGGTGGAGATAGAGAATGTTAATGCAGCAGTGGGAGACTTGGTAACTTCTATAGAGACGGCTATTGCTTTGACGGGCTGTGGGGCGGGCATGGAGCAACTATCAGGGGAGCTATGTCCAGGAAGAAAGACATTATCATTTACAGACATACAGATGACCAGACAGCAATCGTGGGAACAACTTAATAGAGACCAGTTGGGCATGGATCTGTGGGGCGGCCCCTACAAACTGGTCAGGAAAAGATCAGGTCCCCTACAATGGTGTCCGCTTTACAACTGGATGGGGGTGCATTTAGATGGACGTTGGAATTTTGGAGCACATACAGAACAAATAGCAGCTAAATCCTTGGCTCTGTTCAATAAACTAATAACAATTGGACAACGGCACTTTCACCTGCTGGTGAAACCGATCCATACAAACCACAATTGTTTATTAGCTCCTATGGAGTAAGTGTGTGGGCCCACAGACTAACCATGCCAAGGCTGGCTCGGGCAGTCAGGAGAGTCCAAAGAAAAGTTTCACTAAGATGTGTAGGTGCTTTTGGCACCAGCCCAAAAGATGCCCTGTTGGTTGTTATGGGTTGTGTCCACTGGATTTGATCATTTGACACCAGGCTGCCTTTTATTGGTTACAGAAATAGGACACTGGACGTGATTGTGATATAATGGGTGCACCTCACACTAGCATCAAGGCAATAACGGAACAGATATTAAATATATCACAAGAGGAATGGGATTGGTCTGAGATGAGTTGGAGAGAACATACTTTCTTTCCAGATGTTCCACCTTGAAAGAATAAGATTATGGCGCCCTCTCAGGGCATCATACACTTACTGACTGGCCATGGATCCTAACCGGTTTACTTACACCGGATAGAAACCGTCGCCGAGGTGTGACTGTAGGTCCCAAAACGGTACTCCGGAGCATATAGTGCTCCAATATATGAACAAGTAGCCTCAGAGGACAGGCAGCTCCTAACAACAGAACATTGTTGATATCTTGAGCAATGAAGACAACTTTAAAACATTCTCTAAATTGGCGAATTCTGTGTCAAGAGCCTCAGCAATTATACCCAAGGAGAGACTGAAATTTACACGACAGGACACCATTTTGTATTGATTCTGTTTAAAAAAAATGGGACACTATAGGTGTGACCCAGGAAATGGCGACTATTGTCGGACTGCCAGGGATAAGGCCACTGAGAAGTGCTACAAAAGGACTCGTGGCATAACAATTCTGTGAAGAATGTACTTTTTATTTCTTAGCTACACCATTCAGAAATATGCTTGGTGTTGGTGGGACAGCACCTCGCTGAATAAATCATGTGTGTAAATTTAAGAATCGAAACACAAGATGAGGTGAAATATGTTTTTCAATTTATGTGTAAATAGTTATTTGTGAATATATGTAGTAGTTGGTTGCTCATAATGGGTGGTGGAGGGAGTTAATCTTATGTATTCAGTGGTTTCAGTTAGGTAGTAGCGGCCTGTCTCCTCATTGGCTGGGGATGGGCAACTCTCTGGGAGTGCCCCAGAGAGGGCACTGTTTAGTCATTAGAATGCCTCCGATAAAGTGCTACTAACTGGGTTTTTGTATGTAAAATAAATATGAAAAAAAGTACCTATGGATATATTTGTATAGTGTTTTGAATGCCGCTTTAACTGATGGTTGTGCGTCAACGGCTGGAATTGAGCTGACCCTTGCCACACTCGCCCACGCCTCACAGGCGGGACAGCAACTGCCTCAGTGCCAACTGGTGGACTTTCTCTGTACCTATGAAACTACGAGGAAGACATCCACGAATTCCAGATGCCCACCTGCAGTCTCCTATCAGAAAAGAAATTTGAGTGTATTTAAACCTTCCAGAGGACAAGTGTCCTCCTTATATGGACAACGCAATTAAAGATCTCTGCAGTCTTGGGATCAATACATACACTATTAAAATTGACACTGATAAAGTTTATGGGAAAATATTACAAACTCTATTTGAGGAGAGCCTCCCACTGGATGCTCGGGTTCCTCAACATTACCAAGATGCATAAAACCTTGTACTGTAAGAAAGGTGGATGAATACTTAGGTATGGCAGTAGCCTGCATCACTCCTGGAATTTCAGCACAAGATTTAAGAAGGCTTAGTTTCACACGAGATTGGACACATTTAACGAGAAGTATGCAAAAAAGCCAGAGAAAAAAATGACCCATTTCAAAATAGTTGGAAAGAATACAATAAATTATATGGGGTTTGAGAAAAGTCTTCTATTCTGGTCACTTGTGTCTTTTCACATTTGACAATGAATGTGACGACAATGTTTATGCATTTAATTATGAACAAATAATGATGATATGCGACACAATATTGGCAAGGATCTTTTCCATCTAATCTCATAACACCTTATGAAGAAATAAACCTGGAAAATTAGCAGAACAATTTCTAGTGAATATTTGCAGTATCTATGATGGATCTTTTGAGATGTTAGGAAACTCTCTGTTTGAAGAAATCGGTAGATTTTAATCTATAGTTTTTGGTATACTCATTCACAATCATGATGATGTAGGGATTAGCAAAACATACCTTCAATTGCTTGAGGGGGATATCTCCTCTTCTAACCACCAACGTGCAGCACGGATTCTCAACTATATCAGATCAGCCCAACTGTCACCTAACCAATTGTCAGAGTTACATGGCACCTAATGACACTGGAATATCCCACAGTAGATGAGGAAGCAGGTTGTTGGAAAGTGAAAACCATAGGAAAGACACGTAACCATCCAGACATAGTTTGCATAACAAACACTGTAGGCTTGCTCAAAAGACCATTTCATATCTCCTATTCCCATAACCATGGAAGATTTCCTCAGGTCAAAAAGAAAACCTTTTCAGAGGAAAGCCAATTTCAAAGCTTTTCGATATGGGAGCGAAAATTGATAATGAGGACTCTTCTGAGCGCACGTTCCTACATTGGAGTTTAGTAGAATTCTGTAAAACCTTTGATTTTGATTACAGACTTGACTACACAGAACTGATAGTAGGTAAGACTCTTGCTGCGTAAGGAGAAGAATTAAGACCCATTTACTGTCCTCAAAAATTAGGATACACCCCTCCGAATGGAGGCGCGAGTAGGAGGATCCTAGAAGAGATATTAAATAGAATCAATATTGTAAATTAAGAGACGTGTAAGTTGCTGGCAGATAGGAGTTTTCCAGATAGCTGGAGAATAATAATACTCTATGGTGGTGTTGGGAATGCGGTTGTATTTTGTAGTCACAGAGTCAAACATTTCCAAATACATATTTCCCTACTATCCTCAGCAATCCATGACCCTAGATGAAAAGAAATTCATTAAGAGCCTTCTATTCTTCTCTGACACTAGTTGCGACGCATTCGAACATTTAAGCATACTTTGTAGTATTGATTTTTCCTCTTGGAATTTGTGTCACACTTATTCTCTCACATGTAAGTTATTTTCGTTCTTGGACTCTCTAATCGGAACTCCTGGACTGTATGCCCATACCCACAGGTTTTTTGAACAGTGCATAGTGGCACTGTCATCCCACCTACTAGTTTGATAGAGAATCCAGAGGGATGCCCTTAGGAGGGTGATACATTATGGTAAGGTCACACAGGACGATTCGAGGGCCTTAGACAAAAGGGATGGACACTAATAACAATTGGTCTCCAGTTGTTAGTGGAACACGGCTGGTTTGAAGAGCTACATACTTGGACAGGGAGATAACCAAATTTGCAAAATTCTGATCCCCATACCAGACCAATATGCAGTAAAGAATCATATCTTCAAGGACGTCAGGATGATGCGGCCAACATTCGTCAGTAAGGCAGCGGGTCATTAGTTTGTTGATGCAGTCACTGAAGAGGACTACTACGCTGTACCCGAGGCGTGCTAAACCTAGTAGTTGCTAAACCTAGTAGTTCAGTTCCTGAAAGCCCCTAGTCAATGGACGGGACCGGTAAGCGAGCTGCATGTAGCCGCCCCTCATGCCACAGAGGCAGGACTGGGGAAAGAGACGGGCCTTCGTTTTTCACTCTCTAATATAGTCATCATGGCCGAAAATCAAGACAGTGATAATGTGCTCGAGGCGGATGCATACCTAGAAGTGAATATTACTGTCGCAGAACAACATGCGCAGTTTTTAAAGTTTGTAGATTCTTGCATCAAAAGTGCGAAGATAAGCAACTATGCATTAAACCATGTTAGGGATTGTGTAGCTAGATAGGCAATGGTTAATTCACAACTAGAAGGGACAAATATGGAGTTGGAGAAGGAGAATGAACGGTTCAAAAGCCAACAAGTAGCTGCTCAAACACATGCCACGGTTGCAAGTCCCCCAGTGGGAAAAGTGCTGACGGCTAAAGAGACAATACAGAAAAACATAAAGAAAACTGTATCTACAGTCTTTATTAAACCCAAGGCGCGTGAAGATATTCGAACTGTGGAGACGGCATTACAAAAATGTATTGATCCAAAATGTAATAAGATTAAAATTAACAATGTCAAGACACCCAAAAACGTATTAATAGTTGAAACAGACTCTCAGGAGAATAGCAAAAGAATACTAACGAACCAGCTGTTACAAAAAGTAAAGTGTGCACCTCCATTAAAGAGACGACCTCTAATGTGTGTGTATGACGTACTTAAATTCATGTCTGCGGACAGCTTATTGGATGCCGTATACACTCACAATTTTGATGTTCGATTACAAGGGAAGAATTTGACAGTCAGTTCAAGTTAAGATTTAAAATAGGTCCACAAGAGAAACTAACAGTTCATTATATCATTGAGGTGTCACCAGAATTATGGAAGGGCTTGATGAGAATACGCAGATTGTACACTGGCTACTGAGCACTGAATATTAAAGACTATTTGGCAGTTCCTCCATGTACCACGAGACAAGATCTAAATCATACAAACAAGTATTGTGGTGAAGCTCAGGATGTATGTGTCCATTGTGGGCAGTAGGGGCATGAGGGGAACGACTGTGCAAATAAAGACAGGCCTCCGGATTATATACCGTGTAAAAAGAGAGGTCAAACGTGTGGAGGACCAAAGGACTGCCCCACCTACAAAATGATTCTTGATAGGCTAATTCAATGAACCAATTATGGTGACCCTTAAAGCACCTAGAAAGAAATGCCAAAGCTAAGCTAAAAGGGATGCAGAAAGGGGTAGGCTAATCAGTAAAGCTCTCTCCACAGGTTCACTTGCAGGTTCTGATGATCCTTCAGGGTCCACCAGCTGTCCGATGGTGAATGTTGGCGTCCAGACTGACGCCGACGTGGAAGCAGCTACGAGCCGGCTGACATGCCGGCCCTTGGGACCAGAGGTGGAAGAGGTTGCAGAACGAGAACTCCAAAAGGCAGATGGGGAGATAAAGACGGTATTGGCCCTACAAGACTTGGTGCTGCAAATGGTCTGACATATGCAAATATTGTAAATACAACTGGTAATGGTAGATTGTACAAAGTAGTTGGTCCTGGTAGCATATATAAGAATTCTGATGACATGTTACGTCTATCAAGGTTGGAAGAGCCCGCATTGTTAACAGTGGCTCTGAGGCAGCTTGTTCGAAAGGAACGTAGTTACGGGGAAGACACTACATACCCAGCCTCGGAGGACGTTGACTGTATTCAATTAGAGGCGGCAAATATTCAGTCAAAGACCGAATAAATACAAAATCTTGGTTGAGCAGGTGTATGCTAGAAGGGGCCGTAAATTTGATGTCGAGAAAATCTTTAAAGATATGGTCAAAATGTACGGTAGAAACGTATCTGATCTATCAAATTCATTGCCCGCTAGCCGCCTGCACGTTTTTTATCCCCCCGGATAATGGGGAGATATGAAATGTTAGAGATTAATGCCATGTGTATCCATACGGTTAAGCATGAACTACAGGGAGAGACTGTAGATATTCCAATGAAAAGTTTTCTTGATAAAATATTTGATTATCCCATCTTCGGAAATACACATAAATTATACAAGAAGACACTAGTATATGTACCTGATAGCACTGTGGTATACTACTGGGACGGACAAGCTGGGGGAATTGAAGGTCAAAATCAGGATACTTGGGTAGTAGAGGAAGAGAGGTTGGACATCCTCATGATACAAAAGCCAGGCTCCTGTGCTGGTTGAGTCCCGGGATTTCCAACAGCCACGCAGGTGTTCTTCCCTGGGGAGCACCCCGTGAGTGCGATTGTGATATTCAATAAGTTGATTAAAACGCCTGTTATAACGCAGGTTTGTAATGAACATATAACAGTGCTTCAATTTAATTTGATGTCGCAGAGTTTATTTATGGCAGTTTTCTCACATCAGGTGAACTGGATTCTATGAACATTAGCAGGACAGACTATATTGTATGTATGGATGCCAATGGTAGGTCCCATTATGGCACAGTGTGGAGCTAGATGAGTGGGGCTCTGAGCTTGAAAATGTAATTATGGAGACACCCTTAGAACTTTTAAATCAGCCTGGTCACCAGACTACTTTTTCAGGTAGGGCGGGTGCTGTCTCCAATATAGATGTCACCTTAGCAACTATTAGTGCAGTGCCCCATGTAATTGACTGCAGAGTTGTTGAAAATCTCACTAACTGTATTTTTTCAGGTATGGCACTGTGGCCTTGGAAGGAACTGGAAACTGGGAAGAAAGGTACACCTACTCAAAAACTGACTGGGATTGACTGGTGCAGCAGTTCAGTCCTTCAGAGTTGGGATCTGAGGTGGAGATAGAGAATGTTAATGCAGCAGTGGGAGACTTGGTAACTTCTATAGAGACGGCTATTGCTTTGACGGGCTGTGGGGCGGGCATGGAGCAACTATCAGGGGAGCTATGTCCAGGAAGAAAGACATTATCTTTTACAGACATACAGAAGACCAGACAGCAATCGTGGGAACAACTTATTAGAGACCAGTTGGGCATGGATCTGTGGGGCGGCCCCTACAAACTGGTCAGGGAAAGATCAGGTCCCCTACAATGGTGTCCGCTTTACAACTGGATGGGGGTGCATTTAGTTGGACGTTGGAATTTTGGTGCACATTCAGAACAAATAGCAGCTAAATCCTTGGCTCTGTTCAATAAACTAATAACAATTGGACAACGGCACTTTCACCTGCTGGTAAAACCGATCCATACAAACCACAATTGTTTATTAGCTCCTATGGAGTAAGTGTGTGGGCCCACAGACTAACCATGCCAAGGCTGGCTCGGGCAGTCAGGAGAGTCCAAAGAAAAGTTTCACTAAGATGTGTAGGTGCTTTTGGCACCAGCCCAAAAGATGCCCTGTTGGTTGTTATGGGTTGTGTCCACTGGATTTGATCATTTGACACCAGGCTGCCTTTTATTGGTTACAGAAATAGGACACTGGACGTGATTGTGATATAATGGGTGCACCTCACACTAGCATCAAGGCAATAACGGAACAGATATTAAATATATCACAAGAGGAATGGGATTGGTCTGAGATGAGTTGGAGAGAACATACTTTCTTTCCAGATGTTCCACCTTGAAAGAATAAGATTATGGCGCCCTCTCAGGGCATCATACACTTACTGACTGGCCATGGATCCTAACTGGTTTACTTACACCGGATAGAAACCGTCGCCGAGGTGTGACTGTAGGTCCCAAAAAGGTACTCCGGAGCATATAGTGCTCCAATATATGAACAAGTAGCCTCAGAGGACAGGCAGCTCCTAACAACAGAACATTGTTGATATCTTGAGCAATGAAGACAACTTTAAAACATTCTCTAAATTGGCGAATTCTGTGTCAAGAGCCTCAGCAATTATACCCAAGGAGAGACTGAAATTTACACGACAGGACACCATTTTGTATTGATTCTGTTTAAAAAAAAAATGGGACACAATAGGTGTGACCCAGGAAATGGCGACTATTGTCGGACTGCCAGGGATAAGGCCACTGAGAAGTGCTACAAAAGGACTCGTGGCATAACAATTCTGTGAAGAATGTACTTTTTATTTCTTAGCTACACCATTCAGAAATATGCTTGGTGTTGGTGGGACAGCACCTCGCTGAATAAATCATGTGTGTAAATTTAAGAATCGAAACACAAGATGAGGTGAAATATGTTTTTCAATTTATGTGTAAATAGTTATTTGTGAATATATGTAGTAGTTGGTTGCTCATAATGGGTGGTGGAGGGAGTTAATCTTATGTATTCAGTGGTTTCAGTTAGGTAGTAGCGGCCTGTCTCCTCATTGGCTGGGGATGGGCAACTCTCTGGGAGTGCCCCAGAGAGGGCACTGTTTAGTCATTAGAATGCCTCCGATAAAGTGCTACTAACTGGGTTTTTGTATGTAAAATAAATATGAAAAAAAGTACCTATGAATATATTTGTATAGTGTTTTGAATGCCGCTTTAACTGATGGTTGTGCGTCAACGGCTAGAATTGAGCTGCCCCTTGCCACACTCGCCCACGCCTCACAGGCGGGACAGCAACTGCCTCAGTGCCAACTGGTGGACTTTCTCTGTACCTATGAAACTACGAGGAAGACATCCACGAATTCCAGATGCCCACCTGCAGTCTCCTATCAGAAAAGAAATTTGAGTGTATTTAAACCTTCCAGAGGACAAGTGTCCTCCTTATATGGACAACGCAATTAAAGATCTCTGCAGTCTTGGGATCAATACATACACTATTAAAATTGACACTGATAAAGTTTATGGGAAAATATTACAAACACTATTTGAGGAGAGCCTCCCACTGGATGCTCGGGTTTCTCAACATTACCAAGATGCATACAACCTTGTACTGTAAGAAAGGTGGATGAATACTTAGGTATGGCAGTAGCCTGCATCACTCCTGGAATTTCAGCACAAGATTTAAGAAGGCTTAGTTTCACACGAGATTGGACACATTTAACGAGAAGTATGCAAAAAAGCCAGAGAAAAAAATGACCCATTTCAAAATAGTTGGAAAGAATACAATAAATTATATGGGGTTTGAGAAAAGTCTTCTATTCTGGTCACTTGTGTCTTTTCACATTTGACAATGAATGTGACGACAATGTTTATGCATTTAATTATGAACAAATAATGATGATATGCGACACAATATTGGCAAGGATCTTTTCCATCTAATCTCATAACACCTTATGAAGAAATAAACCTGGAAAATTAGCAGAACAATTTCTAGTGAATATTTGCAGTATCTATGATGGATCTTTTGAGATGTTAGGAAACTCTCTGTTTGAAGAAATCGGTAGATTTTAATCTATAGTTTTTGGTATACTCATTCACAATCATGATGATGTAGGGATTAGCAAAACATACCTTCAATTGCTTGAGGGGGATATCTCCTCTTCTAACCACCAACGTGCAGCACGGATTCTCAACTATATCAGATCAGCCCAACTGTCACCTAACCAATTGTCAGAGTTACACGGCACCTAATGACACTGGAATATCCCACAGTAGATGAGGAAGCAGGTTGTTGGAAAGTGAAAACCATAGGAAAGACACGTAACCATCCAGACATAGTTTGCATAACAAACACTGTAGGCTTGCTCAAAAGACAATTTCATATCTCCTATTCCCATAACCATGGAAGATTTCCTCAGGTCAAAAAGAAAACCTTTTCAGAGGAAAGCCAATTTCAAAGCTTTTCGATATGGGAGGGAAAATTGATAATGAGGACTCTTCTGAGCGCACGTTCCTACATTGGAGTTTAGTAGAATTCTGTAAAACCTTTGATTTTGATTACAGACTTGACTACACAGAACTGATAGTAGGTAAGACTCTTGCTGCGTAAGGAGAAGAATTAAGACCCATTTACTGTCCTCAAAAATTAGGATACACCCCTCCGAATGGAGGCGCGAGTAGGAGGATCCTAGAAGAGATATTAAATAGAATCAATATTGTAAATTAAGAGACGTGTAAGTTGCTGGCAGATAGGAGTTTTCCAGATAGCTGGAGAATAATAATACTCTATGGTGGTGTTGGGAATGCGGTTGTATTTTGTAGTCACAGAGTCAAACATTTCCAAATACATATTTCCCTACTATCCTCAGCAATCCATGACCCTAGATGAAAAGAAATTCATTAAGAGCCTTCTATTCTTCTCTGACACTAGTTGCGACGCATTCGAACATTTAAGCATACTTTGTAGTATTGATTTTTCCTCTTGGAATTTGTGTCACACTTATTCTCTCACATGTAAGTTATTTTCGTTCTTGGACTCTCTAATCGGAACTCCTGGACTGTATGCCCATACCCACAGGTTTTTTGAACAGTGCATAGTGGCACTGTCATCCCACCTACTAGTTTGATAGAGAATCCAGAGGGATGCCCTTAGGAGGGTGATACATTATGGTAAGGTCACACAGGACGATTCGAGGGCCTTAGACAAAAGGGATGGACACTAATAACAATTGGTCTCCAGTTGTTAGTGGAACACGGCTGGTTTGAAGAGCTACATACTTGGACAGGGAGATAACCAAATTTGCAAAATTCTGATCCCCATACCAGACCAATATGCAGTAAAGAATCATATCTTCAAGGACGTCAGGATGATGCGGCCAACATTCGTCAGTAAGGCAGCGGGTCATTAGTTTGTTGATGCAGTCACTGAAGAGGACTACTACGCTGTACCCGAGGCGTGCTAAACCTAGTAGTTGCTAAACCTAGTAGTTCAGTTCCTGAAAGCCCCTAGTCAATGGACGGGACCGGTAAGCGAGCTGCATGTAGCCGCCCCTCATGCCACAGAGGCAGGACTGGGGAAAGAGACGGGCCTTCGTTTTTCACTCTCTAATATAGTCATCATGGCCGAAAATCAAGACAGTGATAATGTGCTCGAGGCGGATGCATACCTAGAAGTGAATATTACTGTCGCAGAACAACATGCGCAGTTTTTAAAGTTTGTAGATTCTTGCATCAAAAGTGCGAAGATAAGCAACTATGCATTAAACCATGTTAGGGATTGTGTAGCTAGATAGGCAATGGTTAATTCACAACTAGAAGGGACAAATATGGAGTTGGAGAAGGAGAATGAACGGTTCAAAAGCCAACAAGTAGCTGCTCAAACACATGCCACGGTTGCAAGTCCCCCAGTGGGAAAAGTGCTGACGGCTAAAGAGACAATACAGAAAAACATAAAGAAAACTGTATCTACAGTCTTTATTAAACCCAAGGCGCGTGAAGATATTCGAACTGTGGAGACGGCATTACAAAAATGTATTGATCCAAAATGTAATAAGATTAAAATTAACAATGTCAAGACACCCAAAAACGTATTAATAGTTGAAACAGACTCTCAGGAGAATAGCAAAAGAATACTAACGAACCAGCTGTTACAAAAAGTAAAGTGTGCACCTCCATTAAAGAGACGACCTCTAATGTGTTTGTATGACGTACTTAAATTCATGTCTGCGGACAGCTTATTGGATGCCGTATACACTCACAATTTTGATGTTTGATTACAAGGGAAGAATTTGACAGTCAGTTCAAGTTAAGATTTAAAATAGGTCCGCAAGAGAAACTAACAGTTCATTATATCATTGAGGTGTCACCAGAATTATGGAAGGGCTTGATGAGAATACGCAGATTGTACACTGGCTACTGAGTACTGAATATTAAAGACTATTTGGCAGTTCCTCCATGTACCACGAGACAAGATCTAAATCATACAAACAAGTATTGTGGTGAAGCTCAGGATGTATGTGTCCATTGTGGGCAGTAGGGGCATGAGGGGAACGACTGTGCAAATAAAGACAGGCCTCCGGATTATATACCGTGTAAAAAGAGAGGTCAAACGTGTGGAGGACCAAAGGACTGCCCCACCTACAAAATGATTCTTGATAGGCTAATTCAATGAACCAATTATGGTGACCCTTAAAGCACCTAGAAAGAAATGCCAAAGCTAAGCTAAAAGGGATGCAGAAAGGGGTAGGCTAATCAGTAAAGCTCTCTCCACAGGTTCACTTGCAGGTTCTGATGATCCTTCAGGGTCCACCAGCTGTCTGATGGTGAATGTTGGCGTCCAGACTGACGCCGACGTGGAAGCAGCTACGAGCCGGCTGACATGCCGGCACTTGGGACCAGAGGTGGAAGAGGTTGCAGAACGAGAACTCCAAAAGGCAGATGGGGAGATAAAGACGGTATTGGCCCTACAAGACTTGGTGCTGCAAATGGTCTGACATATGCAAATATTGTAAATACAACTGGTAATGGTAGATTGTACAAAGTAGTTGGTCCTGGTAGCATATATAAGAATTCTGATGACATGTTACGTCTATCAAGGTTGGAAGAGCCCGCATTGTTAACAGTGGCTCTGAGGCAGCTTGTTCGAAAGGAACGTAGTTACGGGGAAGACACTACATACCCAGCCTCGGAGGACGTTGACTGTATTCAATTAGAGGCGGCAAATATTCAGTCAAAGACCGAATAAATACAAAATCTTGGTTGAGCAGGTGTATGCTAGAAGGGGCCGTAAATTTGATGTCGAGAAAATCTTTAAAGATATGGTCAAAATGTACGGTAGAAACGTATCTGATCTATCAAATTCATTGCCCGCTAGCCGCCTGCACGTTTTTTATCCCCCCGGATAATGGGGAGATATGAAATGTTAGAGATTAATGCCATGTGTATCCATACGGTTAAGCATGAACTACAGGGAGAGACTGTAGATATTCCAATGAAAAGTTTTCTTGATAAAATATTTGATTATCCCATCTTCGGAAATACACATAAATTATACAAGAAGACACTAGTATATGTACCTGATAGCACTGTGGTATACTACTGGGACGGACAAGCTGGGGGAATTGAAGGTCAAAATCAGGATACTTGGGTAGTAGAGGAAGAGAGGTTGGACATCCTCATGATACAAAAGCCAGGCTCCTGTGCTGGTTGAGTCCCGGGATTTCCAACAGCCACGCAGGTGTTCTTCCCTGGGGAGCACCCCGTGAGTGCGATTGTGATATTCAATAAGTTGATTAAAACGCCTGTTATAACGCAGGTTTGTAATGAACATATAACAGTGCTTCAATTTAATTTGATGTCGCAGAATTTATTTATGGCAGTTTTCTCACATCAGGTGAACTGGATTCTATGAACATTAGCAGGACAGACTATATTCTATGTATGGATGCCAATGCTAGGTCCCATTATGGCACAGTGTGGAGCTAGATGAGTGGGGCTCTGAGCTTGAAAATGTAATTATGGAGACACCCTTAGAACTTTTAAATCAGCCTGGTCACCAGACTACTTTTTCAGGTAGGGCGGGTGCTGTCTCCA
The DNA here is from genome assembly GCF_021461395.2 of Schistocerca americana. Classification (NCBI taxonomy): domain Eukaryota; kingdom Metazoa; phylum Arthropoda; class Insecta; order Orthoptera; family Acrididae; genus Schistocerca; species Schistocerca americana. The sequence continues at coordinate 67,791,654 of NC_060128.1, read as the reverse complement.
ATATAGATGTCACCTTAGCAACTATTAGTGCAGTGCCCCATGTAATTGACTGCAGAGTTGTTGAAAATCTCACTAACTGTATTTTTTCAGGTATGGCACTGTGGCCTTGGAAGGTACTGGAAACTGGGAAGAAAGGTACACCTACTCAAAAACTGACTGGGATTGACTGGTGCAGCAGTTCAGTCCTTCAGAGTTGGGATCTGAGGTGGAGATAGAGAATGTTAATGCAGCAGTGGGAGACTTGGTAACTTCTATAGAGACGGCTATTGCTTTGACGGGCTGTGGGGCGGGCATGGAGCAACTATCAGGGGAGCTATGTCCAGGAAGAAAGACATTATCATTTACAGACATACAGAAGACCAGACAGCAATCGTGGGAACAACTTATTAGAGACCAGTTGGGCATGGATCTGTGGGGCGGCCCCTACAAACTGGTCAGGAAAAGATCAGGTCCACTACAATGGTGTCCGCTTTACAACTGGATGGGGGTGCATTTAGATGGACGTAGGAATTTTGGTGCACATACAGAACAAATAGCAGCTAAATCCTTGGCTCTGTTCAATAAACTAATAACAATTGGACAACGGCACTTTCACCTGCTTGTAAAACCGATCCATACAAACCACAATTGTTTATTAGCTCCTATGGAGCAAGTGTGTGGGCCCACAGACTAACCATGCCAAGGCTGGCTCGGGCAGTCAGGAGAGTCCAAAGAAAAGTTTCACTAAGATGTGTAGGTGCTTTTGGCACCAGCCCAAAAGATGCCCTGTTGGTTGTTATGGGTTGTGTCCACTGGATTTGATCATTTGACACCAGGCTGCCTTTTATTGGTTACAGAAATAGGACACTGGACGTGATTGTGATATAATGGGTGCACCTCACACTAGCATCAAGGCAATAACGGAACAGATATTAAATATATCACAAGAGGAATGGGATTGGTCTGAGATGAGTTGGAGAGAACATACTTTCTTTCCAGATGTTCCACCTTGAAAGAATAAGATTATGGCGCCCTCTCAGGGCATCATACACTTACTGACTGGCCATGGATCCTAACCGGTTTACTTACACCGGATAGAAACCGTCGCCGAGGTGTGACTGTAGGTCCCAAAAAGGTACTCCGGAGCATATAGTGCTCCAATATATGAACAAGTAGCCTCAGAGGACAGGCAGCTCCTAACAACAGAACATTGTTGATATCTTGAGCAATGAAGACAACTTTAAAACATTCTCTAAATTGGCGAATTCTGTGTCAAGAGCCTCAGCAATTATACCCAAGGAGAGACTGAAATTTACACGACAGGACACCATTTTATATTGATTCTGTTTAAAAAAAATGGGACACAATAGGTGTGACCCAGGAAATGGCGACTATTGTCGGACTGCCAGGGATAAGGCCACTGAGAAGTGCTACAAAAGGACTCGTGGCATAACAATTCTGTGAAGAATGTACTTTTTATTTCTTAGCTACACCATTCAGAAATATGCTTGGTGTTGGTGGGACAGCAACTCGCTGAATAAATCATGTGTGTAAATTTAAGAATCGAAACACAAGATGAGGTGAAATATGTTTTTCAATTTATGTGTAAATAGTTATTTGTGAATATATGTAGTAGTTGGTTGCTCATAATGGGTGGTGGAGGGAGTTAATCTTATGTATTCAGTGGTTTCAGTTAGGTAGTAGCGGCCTGTCTCCTCATTGGCTGGGGATGGGCAACTCTCTGGGAGTGCCCCAGAGAGGGCACTGTTTAGTCATTAGAATGCCTCCGATAAAGTGCTACTAACTGGGTTTTTGTATGTAAAATAAATATGAAAAAAAGTACCTATGAATATATTTGTATAGTGTTTTGAATGCCGCTTTAACTGATAGTTGTGCGTCAACGGCTGGAATTGAGCTGCCCCTTGCCACACTCGCCCACGCCTCACAGGCGGGACAGCAACTGCCTCAGTGCCAACTGGTGGACTTTCTCTGTACCTATGAAACTACGAGGAAGACATCCACGAATTCCAGATGCCCACCTGCAGTCTCCTATCAGAAAAGAAATTTGAGTGTATTTAAACCTTCCAGAGGACAAGCGTCCTCCTTATATGGACAACGCAATTAAAGATCTCTGCAGTCTTGGGATCAATACATACACTATTAAATTTGACACTGATAAAGTTTATGGGAAAATATTACAAACACTATTTGAGGAGAGCCTCCCACTGGATGCTCGGGTTTCTCAACATTACCAAGATGCATACAACCTTGTACTGTAAGAAAGGTGGATGAATACTTAGGTATGGCAGTAGCCTGCATCACTCCTGGAATTTCAGCACAAGATTTAAGAAGGCTTAGTTTCACACGAGATTGGACACATTTAACGAGAAGTATGCAAAAAAGCCAGAGAAAAAAATGACCCATTTCAAAATAGTTGGAAAGAATACAATAAATTATATGGGGTTTGAGAAAAGTCTTCTATTCTGGTCACTTGTGTCTTTTCACATTTGACAATGAATGTGACGACAATGTTTATGCATTTAATTATGAACAAATAATGATGATATGCGACACAATATTGGCAAGGATCTTTTCCATCTAATCTCATAACACCTTATGAAGAAATAAACCTGGAAAATTAGCAGAACAATTTCTAGTGAATATTTGCAGTATCTATGATGGATCTTTTGAGATGTTAGGAAACTCTCTGTTTGAAGAAATCGGTAGATTTTAATCTATAGTTTTTGGTATACTCATTCACAATCATGATGATGTAGGGATTAGCAAAACATACCTTCAATTGCTTGAGGGGGATATCTCCTCTTCTAACCACCAACGTGCAGCACGGATTCTCAACTATATCAGATCAGCCCAACTGTCACCTAACCAATTGTCAGAGTTACATGGCACCTAATGACACTGGAATATCCCACAGTAGATGAGGAAGCAGGTTGTTGGAAAGTGAAAACCATAGGAAAGACACGTAACCATCCAGACATAGTTTGCATAACAAACACTGTAGGCTTGCTCAAAAGACCATTTCATATCTCCTATTCCCATAACCATGGAAGATTTCCTCAGGTCAAAAAGAAAACCTTTTCAGAGGAAAGCCAATTTCAAAGCTTTTCGATATGGGAGCGAAAATTGATAATGAGGACTCTTCTGAGCGCACGTTCCTACATTGGAGTTTAGTAGAATTCTGTAAAACCTTTGATTTTGATTACAGACTTGACTACACAGAACTGATAGTAGGTAAGACTCTTGCTGCGTAAGGAGAAGAATTAAGACCCATTTACTGTCCTCAAAAATTAGGATACACCCCTCCGAATGGAGGCGCGAGTAGGAGGGTCCTAGAAGAAATATTAAATAGAATCAATATTGTAAATTAAGAGACGTGTAAGTTGCTGGCAGATAGGAGTTTTCCAGATAGCTGGAGAATAATAATACTCTATGGTGGTGTTGGGAATGCGGTTGTATTTTGTAGTCACAGAGTCAAACATTTCCAAATACATATTTCCCTACTATCCTCAGCAATCCATGACCCTAGATGAAAAGAAATTCGTTAAGAGCCTTCTATTCTTCTCTGACACTAGTTGCGACGCATTAGAACATTTAAGCATACTTTGTAGTATTGATTTTTCCTCTTGGAATTTGTGTCACACTTATTCTCTCACATGTAAGTTATTTTCGTTCTTGGACTCTCTAATCGGAACTCCTGGACTGTATGCCCATACCCACAGGTTTTTTGAACAGTGCATAGTGGCACTGTCATCCCACCTACTAGTTTGATAGAGAATCCAGAGGGATGCCCTTAGGAGGGTGATACATTATGGTAAGGTCACACAGGACGATTCGAGGGCCTTAGACAAAAGGGATGGACACTAATAACAATTGGTCTCCAGTTGTTAGTGGAACACGGCTGGTTTGAAGAGCTACATACTTGGACAGGGAGATAACCAAGTTTGCAAAATTCTGATCCCCATACCAGACCAATATGCAGTAAAGAATCATATCTTCAAGGACGACAGGATGATGCGGCCAACATTCGGCAGTAAGGCAGCGGGTCATTACTTTGTTGATGCAGTCACTGAAGAGGACTACTACGCTGTACCCGAGGCGTGCTAAACCTAGTAGTTGCTAAACCTAGTAGTTCAGTTCCTGAAAGCCCCTAGTCAATGGACGGGACCGGTAAGCGAGCTGCATGTAGCCGCCCCTCATGCCACAGAGGCAGGACTGGGGAAAGAGACGGGCCTTCGTTTTTCACTCTCTAATATAGTCATCATGGCCGAAAATCAAGACAGTGATAATGTGCTCGAGGCGGATGCATACCTAGAAGTGAATATTACTGTCGCAGAACAACATGCGCAGTTTTTAAAGTTTGTAGATTCTTGCATCAAAAGTGCGAAGATAAGCAACTATGCATTAAACCATGTTAGGGATTGTGTAGCTAGATAGGCAATGGTTAATTCACAACTAGAAGGGACAAATATGGAGTTGGAGAAGGAGAATGAATGGTTCAAAAGCCAACAAGTAGCTGCTCAAACACATGCCACGGTTGCAAGTCCCCCAGTGGGAAAAGTGCTGACGGCTAAAGAGACAATACAGAAAAACATAAAGAAAACTGTATCTACAGTCTTTATTAAACCCAAGGCGCGTGAAGATATTCGAACTGTGGAGACGGCATTACAAAAATGTATTGATCCAAAATGTAATAAGATTAAAATTAACAATGTCAAGACACCCAAAAACGTATTAATAGTTGAAACAGACTCTCAGGAGAATAGCAAAAGAATACTAACGAACCAGCTGTTACAAAAAGTAAAGTGTGCACCTCCATTAAAGAGACGACCTCTAATGTGTTTGTATGACGTACTTAAATTCATGTCTGCGGACAGCTTATTGGATGCCGTATACACTCACAATTTTGATGTTTCATTACAAGGGATGAATTTGACAGTCAGTTCAAGTTAAGATTTAAAATAGGTCCACAAGAGAAACTAACAGTTCATTATATCATTGAGGTGTCACCAGAATTATGGAAGGGCTTGATGAGAATACGCAGATTGTACACTGGCTACTGAGTACTGAATATTGAAGACTATTTGGCCGTTCCTCCATGTACCACGAGACAAGATCTAAATCATACAAACAAGTATTGTGGTGAAGCTCAGGATGTATGTGTCCATTGTGGGCAGTAGGGGCATGAGGGGAACGACTGTGCAAATAAAGACAGGCCTCCAGATTATATACCGTGTAAAAAGAGAGGTCAAACGTGTGGAGGACCAAAGGACTGCCCCACCTACAAAATGATTCTTGATAGGCTAATTCAATGAACCAATTATGGTGACCCTTAAAGCACCTAGAAAGAAATGCCAAAGCTAAGCTAAAAGGGATGCAGAAAGGGGTAGGCTAATCAGTAAAGCTCTCTCCACAGGTTCACTTGCAGGTTCTGATGATCCTTCAGGGTCCACCAGCTGTCCGATGGTGAATGTTGGCGTCCAGACTGACGCCGACGTGGAAGCAGCTACGAGCCGGCTGACATGCCGGCCCTTGGGACCAGAGGTGGAAGAGGTTGCAGAACGAGAACTCCAAAAGGCAGATGGGGAGATAAAGACGGTATTGGCCCTACAAGACTTGGTGCTGCAAATGGTCTGACATATGCAAATATTGTAAATACAACTGGTAATGGTAGATTGTACAAAGTAGTTGGTCCTGGTAGCATATATAAGAATTCTGATGACATGTTACGTCTATCAAGGTTGGAAGAGCCCGCATTGTTAACAGTGGCTCTGAGGCAGCCTGTTCGAAAGGAACGTAGTTACGGGGAAGACGCTACATACCCAGCCTCGGAGGACGTTGACTGTATTCAATTAGAGGCGGCAAATATTCAGTCAAAGACCGAATAAATACAAAATCTTGGTTGAGCAGGTGTATGCTAGAAGCGGCCGTAAATTTGATGTCGAGAAAATCTTTAAAGATGTGGTCAAAATGTACGGTAGAAACGTATCTGATCTATCAAATTCATTGCCCGCTAGCCGCCTGCACGTTTTTTATTCTCCCGGATAATGGGGAGATATGAAATGTTAGAGATTAATGCCATGTGTATCCATACGGTTAAGCATGAACTACAGGGAGAGACTGTAGATATTCCAATGAAAAGTTTTCTTGATAAAATATTTGATTATCCCATCTTCGGAAATACACATAAATTGTACAAGAAGACACTAGTATATGTACCTGATAGCACTGTGGTATACTACTGGGACGGACAAGCTGGGGGAATTGAAGGTCAAAATCAGGATACTTGGGTAGTAGAGGAAGAGAGGTTGGACATCCTCATGATACAAAAGCCAGGCTCCTGTGCTGGTTGAGTCCCGGGATTTCCAACAGCCGCGCAGGTGTTCTTCCCTGGGGAGCATCCCGTGAGTGCGATTGTGATATTCAATAAGTTGATTAAAACGCCTGTTATAACGCAGGTTTGTAATGAACATATAACAGTGCTTCAATTTAATTTGATGTCGCAGAATTTATTTATGGCAGTTTTCTCACATCAGGTGAACTGGATTCTATGAACATTAGCAGGACAGACTATATTGTATGTATGGATGCCAATGCTAGGTCCCATTATGGCACAGTGTGGAGCTAGATGAGTGGGGCTCTGAGCTTGAAAATGTAATTATGGAGACACCCTTAGAACTTTTAAATCAGCCTGGTCACCAGACTACTTTTTCAGGTAGGGTGGGTGCTGTCTCCAATATAGATGTCACCTTAGCAACTATTAGTGCAGTGCCCCACGTAATTGACTGGAGAGTTGTTGAAAATCTCACTAACTGTATTTTTTCAGGTATGGCACTGTGGCCTTGGAAAGTACTGGAAACTGGGAAGAAAGGTACACCTACTCAAAAACTGACTGGGATTGACTGGTGCAGCAGTTCAGTCCTTCAGAGTTGGGATCTGCGGTGGAGATAGAGAATGTTAATGCAGCAGTGGGAGACTTGGTAACTTCTATAGAGACGGCTATTGCTTTGACGGGCTGTGGGGCGGGCATGGAGCAGCTATCAGGAGAGCTATGTCCAGGAAGAAAGACATTATCATTTACAGACATACAGAAGACCAGACAGCAATCGTGGGAACAACTTATTAGAGACCAGTTGGGCATGGATCTGTGGGGCGGCCCCTACAAACTGGTCAGGAAAAGATCAGGTCCCCTACAATGGTGTCCGCTTTACAACTGGATGGGGGTGCATTTAGATGGACGTTGGAATTTTGGTGTACATACAGAACAAATAGCAGCTAAATCCTTGGCTCTGTTCAATAAACTAATAACAATTGGACAACGGCACTTTCACCTGCTGGTAAAACCGATCCATACAAACCACAATTGTTTATTAGCTCCTATGGAGCAAGTGTGTGGGCCCACAGACTAACCATGCCAAGGCTGGCTCGGGCAGTCAGGAGAGTCCAAAGAAAAGTTTCACTAAGATGTGTAGGTGCTTTTGGCACCAGCCCAAAAGATGCCCTGTTGGTTGTTATGGGTTGTGTCCACTGGATTTGATCATTTGACACCAGGCTGCCTTTTATTGGTTACAGAAATAGGACACTGGACGTGATTGTGATATAATGGGTGCACCTCACACTAGCATCAAGGCAATAACGGAACAGATATTAAATATATCACAAGAGGAATGGGATTGGTCTGAGATGAGTTGGAGAGAACATACTTTCTTTCCAGATGTTCCACCTTGAAAGAATAAGATTATGGCGCCCTCTCAGGGCATCATACACTTACTGACTGGCCATGGATCCTAACCGGTTTACTTACACCGGATAGAAACCGTCGCCGAGGTGTGACTGTAGGTCCCAAAACGGTACTCTGGAGCATATAGTGCTCCAATATACGAACAAGTAGCCTCAGAGGACAGGCAGCTCCTAACAACAGAACATTGTTGATATCTTGAGCAATGAAGACAACTTTAAAACATTCTCTAAATTGGCGAATTCTGTGTCAAGAGCCTCAGCAATTATACCTAAGGAGAGACTGAAATTTACACGACAGGACACCATTTTGTATTGATTCTGTTTACAAAAATGGGACACAATAGGTGTGACCCAGGAAATGGCGACTATTGTCGGACTGCCAGGGATAAGGCCACTGAGAAGTGCTACAAAAGGACTCGTGGCATAACAATTCTGTGAAGAATGTACTTTTTATTTCTTAGCTACACCATTCAGAAATATGCTTGGTGTTGGTGGGACAGCACCTCGCTGAATAAATCATGTGTGTAAATTTAAGAATCGAAACACAAGATGAGGTGAAATATGTTTTTCAATTTATGTGTAAATAGTTATTTGTGAATATATGTAGTAGTCGGTTGCTCATAATGGGTGGTGGAGGGAGTTAATCTTATGTATTCAGTGGTTTCAGTTAGGTAGTAGCGTCCCGTCTCCTCATTGGCTGGGGATGGGCAACTCTCTGGGAGTGCCCCAGAGAGGGCACTGTTTAGTTATTAGAATGCCTCCGATAAAGTGCTACTAACTGGGTTTTTGTATGTAAAATAAATATGAAAAAAAGTACCTATGAATATATTTGTATAGTGTTTTGAATGCCGCTTTAACTGATGGTTGTGCGTCAACGGCTGGAATTGAGCTGCCCCTTGCCACACTCGCCCACGCCTCACAGGCGGACAGCAACTGCCTCAGTGCCAACTGGTGGACTTTCTCTGTACCTATGAAACTACGAGGAAGACATCCACGAATTCCAGATGCCCACCTGCAGTCTCCTATCAGAAAAGAAATTTGAGTGTATTTAAACCTTCCAGAGGACAAGTGTCCTCCTTATATGGACAACGCAATTAAAGATCTCTGCAGTCTTAGGATCAATACATACACTATTAAAATTGACACTGATAAAGTTTATGGGAAAATATTACAAACACTATTTGAGGAGAGCCTCCCACTGGATGCTCGGGTTTCTCAACATTACCAAGATCCATACAACCTTGTACTGTAAGAAAGGTGGATGAATACTTAGGTATGGCAGTAGCCTGCATCACTCCTGGAATTTCAGCACAAGATTTAAGAAGGCTTAGTTTCACACGAGATTGGACACATTTAACGAGAAGTATGCAAAAAAGCCAGAGAAAAAAATGACCCATTTCAAAATAGTTGGAAAGAATACAAGGAAATTATAGGAGGTTTGAGAAAAGTCTACTATTCTGGTCACTTATGTCTTTTCACATTTGACAATGAACATCATGAAAATGTTTATGCATTAGATTATGAGCAAGTCATGATTATTTGTGGCACCATATTGGCTAGGACCTTTTCCATCTGATGTCACAACATCTTACCAAGAAATATACCTGGAAAATTATCAGAATAATTTCCAGTGAATTCTTACTGCCTTTATGATTGATCTTTGTGTGAAGAAATCAGTAGACTGGAATATATAGTTTCTGGTATACTCATTTGTGATCATGGTGATGCAAAGATTAGCAAAACATACCTTCAAAGGCTTGAGGGAGAGATCTCCTCTTCTAACCAGCAATGTGCAGCGACAGTTCTCAACTACATCAGATCAGCCCAAGTGTCACCTAACCAATTATCAGAGTTACATGGCACCTAATGACACTTGAATATCCCACAGTGGATGAGGAAGCAGGTTGTTGGAAAGTGACGACCATAGGGAAGACACCTAACCATCCAGACATCGTTTGCATAACAAACACTGTAGGATTGCTCAGAAGACAATTTCATATCTCCTATTCCTATAAGCTTGGAAGAACTCCTCGGGGTAAAAACCTAAAACTACTTCAGGGGAAAACGAATGTGGAACTTTTTTGGATATGGGAGGGGAATTTGTTAATGTGTACTCTTCTGAGCTCACATTCCTGGATTGGAGTTTAGTGGAATTCTCTAAAACCTTTCATTTTTAAACAGTCCTGACTACACGGAATTGATAGAAGATAAGTCTCCTGTCACATTAAGAGAAGAATTAACAACCATTTATTTTCCAGATAAACTAGGATACACCCCTCCCAAGGGGAGCACAAGTAGGAGGGTCCTAGAGGAGATATTAAAGAGAATCACTATTGTAACTCAACGGATATACAAGTTGGTGTCAGATAGGATTCCAGATAGCTGGAAAATTATAATACTACACGCAAAGGAAAGAGAGCTCAAGATACTGGCCTGCCTGTTTGCTAAGATGGTTTTGAAAATGCGTTTATATTTTGTAGCCACAAAGTCAAACATTTCCAAATTCATCTTTCCAAATTATCCTCAACAATCCATGACCCTAGATGAAAATGATTGGTTAAGCACCTCCTATTCTTCTTTGACAAGTCGAGACCCACCAAGATATTTAAGCATACTCCGTACTACTGATTTTTCCTCTTTTAATTTGTGTCACACTTATTCCCTCACATATAAGTTCTTTTCGTCCTTGGACTCTCTGTTTGGAACTCCCAGCCTGTATGCCAATACCCACTGTTTTTTGAATGTTGCATAGTGGCACTGTCATCCCACCTACCAGCTTGATAGAGAATCCAGAGGGATGCCCTGAGGAGGGTGATACATTACGGTATGGTCACACAGGAAAGGTTCGAGGGCCTAAGACAATAGGGACGGACTCCGACAATTCTGATCCCCATACCAGAGCAATATCCAGATAAAGAATCATATCTTCAAGGAGCCCTGGGTGATATTGCTGCTAAATGCAAGTTGAGTGCCTGCTCAAAGTCTCTATAAACAAACACAGGATGGTTGTGAAGCCAGAAGAAACCAGTTGCAGCAGACAGATCCATACACGTGGTAAAGACATTTTGTGCAGGGGAGCTTTTACAACACAAATGCTCAATGGAGTATCAAGAATGATGGCTGATGCCAATGAAGTATGCCACTGTCTACAACTATTTCCACATTGCGTAGTTGCTCAAACATATGCCGTGGTTGAAAGTGCCGCAGTGGTAAAACTATGATGGCTAAAGAGACAATACATCAAAACATACAGAATATTGTACCTACAGTCTTTATTAAATATAAGGTGGGCGAAGATATTCGAGCTGTGAGGACGGAGTTTGAAAAATGTAATTGACCTAAAATGGAAAATTAACAATGTCAGGACATCCAAAAACGTGTTAATAGTTGAAATAGCCTCTCAGGAGGATAGCAAAGGAATAGCTGCTGCCTCGAGGTGGAGGGCCAATGTGGAGGCTGGCCGGCTGGCCTCGCCCCTTCATCCTGTCAGTGGGCATGTGGCCGCTCCTTCAGCAGGGCCCGAGCAGGCACACGGGGGCAAAGGCTTGCCGGTTATTGGGAGCTCCAACGTTAGGCGGGTGATGGAGCCCCTTAGGGAAATAGCGTACAGGGCTGGAAAAAATTCCAACGTGCACTCGGTTTTTCTGCCGAGAGTCTGCATCCGAGGTGTGGAGGCGGCTATTGAGCGTACGGGGTGCAGTCGTCTGCAAGTAGTTCCTCACGTCAGCACCAATGATGCCTGTCGCTTGGGTTCTCAGCCGATCGTCAGTTCTTACACGTAGCTGGCGCATTTGGTGAAGACTGCTGGCCTCGCACTTGGGGTGCAACCAGAGCGCTCTATTTGCAGCATCGTTCTCAGAGTGGATCAGGGTCCTTTGGTTTGGAGCCGAGTGGTGGGTCTCAACCAGAGGCTTCGTCGACTCTGTGACGGTCTCGGCTGCAGATTTCTAGACTTGCGCTATTGGGTGGGGAATTGTAGGATGCCCCTAGATAGGTCAGGGGTGCACTACACAAAGGAAGCAGCTACTTGGGTAGCAGAGTACTTGTGGCTTGCACATGGGTTTTTTTTAGGCTAGGCAGCAGTGCGAGGTGTCCCAATGAATACTCACCAGTCGACGTGCAGGGAGGGAAATCAGGACACACTCAGTATAAAGACACTTCAGCTATCAAGATATTAGCAGTACTTTTCAGAGTGTTCGGAATAAAGTTTCTGAATTTACTGCCCTCCAGGAAGTGTGTGGCGCGCAAATTATTCTCAGGACTGAGACCTGGCTGAGCCCTGAGATAGGAAGGTCTGAAATATTTAGTGAGGGTTGGAACGTGTATCGGAAAGACAGATTAGACACCGTAGGAGGTGGTGTCTTCAATACAGTTGACAAAAATATTGTGTCTTCTGAGGTCGAAGTAGAGTGTGATTGTGAAGTTATCTAGACACGTTTAACAGGGCTAGGGGAAATAAAGTTAATTGTGGGGTGTTATTACTGACCACCAGGTTCCACCGTGACAGTTCTAGAATCATTAAAAGAGAGTCTACATCCTGTATCACAGAAGTACCCGGATCACGCTATATTAGTCGGAGGCAACTTCAACCTACCTAGTATAGACTGGGATGTCTATGGATTCATTACAGGTGGTGCAGACAAATCATCGTGTGAATTACTTTTGAATACATTATCCGAAAACTGACTCGAGCAGCTAAATTGACAGCCAACATGTAATGGAAATAATTTAGATCTCGTAGCCACGAACAGACCAGAACTCATGTGTGTGATCACGATGTTGTCATTACGACTATGGTTACGAAAGTTAAAAAGTCGGTCAAGAAGGCTAGGAGGGTATTCTTACTAAAAAGAGCAGATGAGCAGTTATTAGCATCCCACTTAGTAAATGAATCGACTTCATTTACTTCTGGTACGATGGACATGGCAGAATTGTGGGCAAATTTTAAACAAATTGTAAATCACGCATTGGACAATTACGTGCCAAAAAAGTGGCTTACAGACGGAAAAGACCCCCCGTGGTTTAACAGCGCAATTCGGAGAATGCTCAGGAAGCAAAGGCAGTTGCACTCACGATACACGGTACATTCATGTCCACGGACTGCTTATTGGATGCCATATACACACAGAATTTTGATGTATCGACTACAAGCGAAGAATTCGAAAGTCAGTTCAAGTTAAGATTTAAAGTAGGTCCGCGAGAGAAACTAACAGTTCATCATGTCGCTCAGGCGCCACCAAAATTATGGAAACTCCTGACAAGAATAGGCAGATTGTATGTTGGCTACAGAATACTGAATATTGAAGACTACTAAGCAGTTCCCCCATGTACCACGTCCCAAGATCTAAATCATACAAACAAGTATTGTGCTGAAGTTCAGGCTGTATGTGCCCATTGTGGGCAGTTGGAGCACGAGAGGAAGGACTGTCCAAAAAAAGACAGGCCTCCGGTTTGCACACCATGTAAAAAGAGAGGTCAAATGTCTGGAGGACCGAAGGATTGCCCGACCTACAAAATGTTTCTTGATAGGATCATTCAGTGAACCAATTAAGGCGACCCTTAAGGCGCGTAGGAAGAAATCCCAAAGTAAAGCTAAAAGGGATGCAGAAAGGGGTAGGCTAAGCAGTAAATTTATTTCTACAGGTTCACTTGCGAGTTCTGAGGATCCTTCAGGGTCCACCAGCTGTCTGATGGTGAATGTTGGCATCAAGATTGATGCCGACGAGGAAGCAGCTGTGAACCAGCTGACACGACGGCCCTCGGGACCAGAGGTGGAGGAGGTTCCAGAACGATTATTTCAAAAAGAAGAGGGGGAAGATAAGGACGGTATTGTCCCTACAAGACTTGGAGGTAAAAGTGCTCCAACTAATGTACATACAGTAAATAAAAACGGTGATGGTAGATTGTACAAAGTAGTTTATCCTGGTAGCATATATAAGAATTTTGATGACACATTACATCTCTCGAGGTTGGAAGAGCGAGTGTTGTTAACAGTGGCTCCGAGGCAGCTTGTTCGAAAGGAACGTAGTTACGGGGAAGACACCCAGCCTCGGAGGACGTTGAATGTATTCAATTAGAGGCGCCAAATATTCGGTCAAAGACCGAATAAACACAAAATCATGGTTGAGCAGGTGTAGGCTAGAAGGGGCCGTAAATTTGATGTCGAAAAAATCTTTAAAGATATGGTCAAAATATACGGTAGAAACGTATCTGATCTATCAAATTCAATGCCCGCTAGCCGCCTGCATGTTTTCTATCCCCCCGGATAATGGCGAGATTAGAAATGTTACAAATTAATGCCATGCATAGCCATACGGTTACGCATGACTATGCGAAATGGCAGAAAAGAGAGGTAAGACATCCTCATGATACAAAAGCCAGGCTCCCGTGCTGGTCGAGTCAGGGGATTTCCAGCAACTGTGCAGGTGATCTTGTCTGGGGAGCACCCCACGAATGTGATTGTGATATTTAATAAATTGATTAAAATGACTGTTCTGATGCAGTTGTGTATTGAACATATAACAGTGCTTCTGCTTAATTTGAAGTCACCGAGTTTGTTTATTGTTAATGTTTACTACCCATTTTTGCTGCATACTGTGGTTTTCTTGCATCAGCTGAACTGGATTCTAAGAACATTAGCAGGACAGCCTATAATTGTCTGTATAAATGCCAATGCCAAGTCACATTATGGCACAGTGTGGAGCAAGATGAGCGGGGCTCTGAGCTTGAAAATGTCATTATGGAGACACACTAGGAACTTTTAAATCAGCCTGGTCACCCGCCTACTTTTTAAGGCACGGCGGGTGCTGTCTCCAATATAGATGTCACCTTAGCAACTATGAGTGCAGTGCCCCATGTGATTAACTGGACAGTTGTTAAAAATCTCACTATCAGTGACCATAATTGGATATTTTTCAGGTACGGCACTGTGGCCTTAGAAGGTACTGGAAACTGGGAAGAAAGGTACACCTACTCAAAAACTGACTGGGATTGACTGGTGCAGGAGTTCAGTCCTTCAGAGCTGGGACCTGAGGTGGAGATACAGAATGTGAATGCAGCAGCGGGAGACTTGGTAACTTCTATAGAGACGGCTATTGCTGTGGCAGTTCCTCAGGTCACAAGGTAACTCCACAGGTAGCCAACTCCATGGTCCCCAGAACTGACCGCACTAAAACGATCTGTCGGGCGGGCACCGCAGAACTATCAGAGGAGCTTTGCCCAGGAAGAAAGACGTTATCATTTACAGACATATCCCCATCTCAGAGAGAGATATAAGAACCTAATACAGAAGACCAGACAGCATTCGTGGAACAACTTGTTATAGACCAGTTGGGGACGGACATGTGGGGCGGCCCCTACAAACTGGTGAGGGAAAGATCAGGCCCCCTACAATGCTGTCCACCTTACAAATGGATGGGGGACAGAACACAACAACTTGGGCTGGGGCTGCAAGAGTGCTTCTGGACACTCTGCTGCCTGTGATGTAGAAGAAGAAGATACAGTAGAACAGCGGAGAAAACGCCGGGCAGTGCCGGACCTGTAAATCGTCGATTCCGAAAGGGTCACTCGACTCAGGATGCGATCGGTGAGGTGTCTCGGACTGTCCACTCAGCCAGAGAGAATTATGTTCTGGGAATAATGGTAGATCTCTCGGGGGCCTTCGAGAACCTGTAACTGCTGGGCTATTCTCTCGCTTGCGGGAGACGGGTGCCCCAGGCTGCTGTATGGTTGCCTGGAGGCCTACTGTAACAGTAGACGTGCCAGGATTGCAGCTTTTGGGACAGTGTTATCTAAAACAATATCCCAGGGTTGTCCCCAGGGATCAGTGTTTGGTCCCGTTTTTTGTGATATTCTGTTAAACACCTTGCACAGGGATGCTTCAGTGTTGGGTGCCATTACCTATGTGGACGACCGTGTCATACTGGGGCAGGGTAACAGCCGTACCCTTACTCGGGAACATGCTAGATTAGCAATTGGGTTACTGCAAAATTGGTGTAATCAGTCCAAGCTAATAGAAATAGCTGCTAAATCATTGGCTCTGTTCAATAAACGAATAACAATTGGACAACGGCACTTCCACCTGCTGGTGATACCACTCCCTATAAATCACAATTGTTTATCAGCAACCATGGAGCAAGTGTGTGGACCCACAGATTAACCATGGCTCTGGCAGTCAGGAGAATCCTAAGGAATGTTTTACTAAGATGTGTAGATGCTTTTAGCACCAGCGCAACACATGCCCTGTTGGTTGTTATGGGGTTGAGTGCACTGGATTTGATCATTTGGCAGCAGGCTGCGGACATTCAACGTGTTTCTCATTTAATGAGTGCACCCTAACAAGCATTAAGGCAATAAAGGAACAGTTATTAAATATATGGCAAAAGGAATGGTACTGGTCCGAAACGATTCAGAGAGTACACACTTTCTTTCCAAGTGTTCTATGTTTAAATAATAAGATTATGGTGCCCTCTCAGGGCATCATACACTTTCTGACTGGCCACCGACCCTACCCGGCTTACTTACACCAGATAGAAACCTCTGCCGGGGTGTGACTGTGGGTCCCCGCAAGGTACTCCGGGCATGCAGTGTTCCAATGTCCGATATATTAACAAATTACCTCAGAGGAGAAGCAGCTCCTACCAACACATGACTTTGTTGACATATTCAACAATGAAAACAACTTTAAAACATTCTCTAAATTGGCGAATGCTGTGTCTAGAGGCACAGCAATTATACCTAAGGAGAGACTGAAATGAACATGACAGGGCACCATTTGGTACTGATTATCTTAAAGTAAATGGGACACAGTAATTCCGCCCCGGGAAATGGCGACTATTGTTGGACCACCTGGGGTAAGGCAGCTGAGAAGTGCTAGGAAAGAACTCAGTGGGAGAACAATTGTGTGAAGAGTGTACTTTTTATTTCTTAGTTACACCGTTCATAAGTATGCTTGGTGTTGGTGGGACAGCATCTCTCTGAATAAATCTTGTATGTAAATCTAAAAATCTAAACACAAGAAGAGGTGAATTTTGTTTTTCAATTTATGTGTAAATAGTTATTTGTGAATATATGTAGTAGTTAGTTGCTCATGATGTGTGGTGGAAAGAGTTAATATATCTATTCAGTGGTTTCTGCTAGGTAGTCCCGGCCCGCCGCCTCATTGGCTAGGGATGGACACCTCTCTGGGAGTAGCCCAGGTTGGCTAAGAGGCCAATTTATGTTCATTGCTATAAAGTAGAGTGCTCTTTTAATTTTGTTTGTATTGTCTTCAAAAAGTAACCACAATTGTAACATGTAACACTGTTTAGTAATTAGAATGGCCACAAAAAAGTGCTAGTAAGTGGGTTTTTGTACGTAAAATAAATATGAAGAAATGTACCTATGAAACTATTTGTATAAAGTTTTGAATGCCGCTTTTCCCGACAGTTGTGCGTCAACGGCAGGAATTGTGCTGCCCCTCGCCACACTCACCCACGCCTAACAGGCGGGACAGCAACTGCCTCCTTGCCAACTGGCGGACTTTCACTGTACCTATGAAACTATGAGGAAGACACCCACGAATTGCAGATGCACATCTGCAGTCTCCTATCAGAAAAGAAATTTGAGTGTGTTTAATCCTTCCAGAGGACAAGTGTCCTCTTTACATGGACAACGCAATTAAAGATCTCCGCTGTCTTGGGATCAATACATACACTGTTTGAGGAAGTTGATGGGAAAATATTACAAACTCTATTCGATGAGAGTATCCCACTGAATCCCTGTGTTGCTCATCATTACCAGGCAGCATACAATATTGTCCTTGAAACTGTCACAAAGGTGCGTGAATACTTAGTATGACAGTACATCGCATCACTCCTGGAATCTCAGCAAAAGATGTAAGAAGGCTTCCTCTCACATGGGATTGGACGCATTTAAGGAGATGCATGCAAAAAGTCAGAGAAAAGGATGACCCACTTCAAAAAATTGGAAATAAAAGAAATAAATTACATGGCGCTTGAGAAAAGTCTACTAATCTGGCCACTTACGTCTTTTCACATTTGGCAATGAACATGACAACACTGTTTATGCATTAGATTATGAGGAAGTCATGATGATCTGTGACACCATATTGGCTACAACCTATTCCACCTGGTGTCATAACACCTTACCAAGAAATATACCTGGAAAACTATCAGAACAATTTCTAGTGAACTGTAGAGCATCTATGATGGATCTTTTGATATGTTAGGAAATTCTCTGTTTGAAGAAATCAGTAGATTTTAATCACAATCATGATGATGTAGAGATCAGCAAAACATACCATCAATAGATTGAGGGGGATATCTCCTCTTCTAACCAGCAATGTGCAGCAAGAGTTCTCAACTATATCAGATCAGCCCAACTGTCACCTCACCTAGCGAATTATCAGAGTTACATGGAGCCTATCGACACTGGGGTCATCCTACAGTAGATGAGGAAGCTGGTTGTTGGAAAGTGCCAACCATAGGGAAGACACGTAACCATTAGGACATAGTTTGCATAACAAACAACTGTATGCTTCCTCAAAAGACAATTATATATCTCCTATAACCACGGAAGAGCTCCTAAGGTAAAAAACAAAAACGTCTTCAGAGTAAGGCCAATGTGAAAGCTTTTGGATATGGGGAGAAAAATTGATAATCTGGACTCTTCTGAGCTCACATTCCTACATTGGAGTTTAGTGGAATTCTCATATAACCTTTGATTTTGATTACAGACCCGACTACACAGAATGGATAGAAAATACATCTCTTGTCCTGTTAAGAGAAGAATTAAGAAACATTTATTGTCCACAAAAACGGATGCAACGGATGCAGTGCGGTGGCAGAGGCTGTGCAACGTTTTTTCTGTTGCAGAAACGGAGACTTCCCAGCAGATGGGAGAGGCCACTGGGACGATGGGTGGTGAAGGCGAGACTGGGGCTACGTGTGCTGCAGCAACAGCATCACAGTCCTGGCAAGAAGAAGCAGAGCCGACGCTGGTCGAGGCACAAATCGGAAGGCACTGGGGCTGCGGTTCCAGTGTCGAGATGCGAACAAGAAGGAAAGAACCTGGTGTCTGCTGTGGCGACGAATACCAGCAGAAGGGAATTAGTTGATGTAAATGTAGATCAGCTAGTGACTGGTGAAGGGATGTGGCAGTTGTTATCCTCAGATCCTACCTCACAAGATTCCTCTAGTAGTGTAGATCTGGCACCAAATGTTGTGTATACATACAGAGCTTACCCATCGGGGAATGTACATAACATCTGCGATGGAGCAATTACATTATCGACACTGGAAGAGCCGTCTTTCTTAATGAGGCCTCTAAGGCAACTTGTTCGGGTTGGGCATCCGAATGGTAGGAGAATTACCATTCGAACTCCGGTGGACGCAGATTGCATCATCTTGGCACCAGCAAACTTTTTGAGTATGCAGAGTTACTACTCTTAGTGCATAAAACGTACAGAAGTTGAGGAAGGGTATCTGATATTGAAAATTTATACAAGGAAATGGTAATAATGTATCGAAAGATTAGTTGCAATTCTTCCCAGAAATGGCTGGATAGCTATTTTTATACCACACATCAATTTTCCAAGTTAATGCAACGTGTAGCTTTACGGTTACACGACAACGCAGGAAACTGGTCAAGGAAAACGAGGCACATATTATATTAATGCAGGAACCTCGTTTTTCCTCTGGCAGAGTCACTGGCTTTTCCGTGATGGCTCAAGTGATAACTACTGGAGACAATCCAATGTCCACTATAGTAATAATTAACAAGCTAATTAAAACAAGTCATAACTCAATTATGTACTTCACAAGTAAAATTTGTTGAGGTCAACCTGATAAATACCAACTGTTACTTGATTAATGTTTACTGTCAGTTCAGAGAACACACAGCTCATTTTCAAACCACCTATCTCAGGTCCAAAGTGTTTTGAGGGCAAGTTATTGATAACAGTAATGGATAGCAATGCCAAATCACCATTATGGCATAGTGGGACACAAGATCCCCGTGGTGTTGCACTTGAGGACCTAATTATGCAGAAGCATTTGCAGGTGGAGAACCTGACAGGTAATCCACCAACTTAGAGAAGTGAAGCAGGACTTGCACCTAACATAGGTGTATCCCTAACCACAGAGATCGTAGGAAATAAGAGTGGTGAACTGGCATGTACTAGATGGATTGACCAAATGTGACCATAACCTAACTAACTGATTTTCAATTGTACAAGGTGATCAAATGATGCCTGGATTTCAGTGTCAGATTACGGGAGAGCCATTTGGGACCAGCTAGAGGTCAACCGTTCTCCTCCAGAGCTGCCTGATCACAATTTTGACGTAGACCAGGCAGTAGAGGCACTGGTTGTGTCTATAAAGGCGGCTGTCGCCGTATCAGTACCTGTGATCAGAACGTCTCTGAAAAGGGCTCAGCACCACTGCCAAAGGGCATTTACCCAGGAGGCACAACACTTCCATTTAACAAACTACACAAGACTAAAGCACACATTTCAAGAAACATTGACCAATCACCGGCAGGAAAGTTGGGACGACTTTGTCAGTGCAAATTTGGTGCTTGACCCTTGGGGGCTCGTATAACAGATGGTGAGGGAGAAGATGCATTCTCCAACGCTACTATCGACTGTGAAAGTAGCTGACACAGACAAAGTGACAAATGACTGGAAACAAGATGGCTGAGGAGCTCCTCAAGGTGCTCCATCTTAATGATCCTGCAGAAAATACAGATAACTGAGCAGTGATCAGGCAGGCGCACACGGACTTGTACGTGACCGAGATGAACATTTACCACTTCTCTGCGGAGCTGGAGAACGCCACGTACTAGTTTGCAAAGAGAAAAGCTCGAGGACCAGATGCTATCCCTACAGAAATACTGCAGCACCTGGCCCACAAAATTGCACCGTATCTCAAGGTTCAACATGTTCCATCAAGATGGAAAACTGCAGAAGTTGTGACTATTAGAAAGGACCCTGACAAAATCTCGTCCTCACCAAAATCATACCGACCTGTACGTCTACTTGATGTCCTGTCTACTTGATGTCCTGAGTAATGCCTTTGAAAAGCTACTCGTTCGTAGACTGTCGAGCCATAGAATGTTACACGGGATGAGCAACTTGCAGTTCGGTTTTCGTAAAGGCAAACCACCAACAGATGCCATCAATAAGGTTGCTGATACTGATCTCTCATCCGCGTGATGTTATGCCCTGGGAGTCACGGTGGATATATTCGGCGCATTTGACAACCTGTGGCCGGCTCTCTTCTCTCAATTAAGGGAGATCGAGTGTCCGGCTTCGCTGTACAGTTGTTTAAAGGATTATTGCCGCGATAAGAGTCGCTAGGATCACTGTGCCTCGTGCTGTAGTGTTCAAACAGATTACCAATGTATGTCCACAGGGTTCCGTGTGTGGCCCCATTTTCTGGGATGTCAACATGGATCCTTTGCTAAATGCACTAGAGACGAAGAATGCAGTACTTGTGGCAGTGGCCTATGCTGATGACCTTTTCATCTCGGTCGAAGAGACAGTCGACCTGACACAGAGGCTCGATCAAGGGCTGCAATTGACATACTAATGCAATGGTGCAACACATCAAAGCTACAAGTCACACCTCATAAATAACATTATATCCTACTAAAAGGTAAATTGGCGAGAGATCCAATTATAAAAATGAATAACCGAATAGTTTCCCAAAAATGTGGGATCAGATACTTTGGTGTTTACCTTCACGAGACTTGGAGTTACGTACCACATATTAGTCAGGTACCTATAAAAGCTGCAGGTGTCTTTAACAAATTAATAAACATTGGGCAAATACGTTTACACATCCCTCCTGTTGCAACCCGAAAGTACCACAACTCCACATTAGTGCCAATAGTAGGGTACGCTGCCAGTGCGTGTGCCCACAGGCTCGCACTGGTGTGGCCCACTAATCACGTCCGGAGAATACAACAAAGTGTGATGATAACGTGTGTCGGTGCCTTCAGCACTGCACCAACTGATCCTTTACTTGTCATAATGGTCTTCTGCCCATCAGACCTACTAATGGGACAAAATGCCACAACACACTGGCTACATAAGTGTGCCTTTGAAGATATAACCGGCAGCCATCTGGTCAATATATGGGAAATTAAACATTGGACATCAGCTACACGGCAGATGTCAATGGGGAGTGACAGACACAGGAAGAAGGACCTTTAATTTCCTTCCAAACATAAGGGAGAGGCTAAAATTAAAATACTTAAAGCCTACTCAAGGTGTGGTTCATTTCCTGACTGGTTACGGCCCGTATCCAACCTATTTTTGTCGGATAGGTACTCGACTGACACCAGTGTGTGTCTTTGGCGCCCCGGAGGGTCACCTGAGCAAGTGGTCTTTACGTGTTCTAGCTTCGAGCAGGTTGCCTCGGAGTTACGACAAGAATTACAAAACATTCCAATGAATGATATATTACAAGATCTGGACAATTTTTTTATCTTTTTAAGCTTAGTTGATTTAATTTCGATTAATGCAAGAACGGTATTTGTGCAGAACCACAACTGAAGAAAAGTTAGGGGGGGAAAGCCTTACTCCCCAGCTCCTGCCGAGCTGTATTGGCATCGGACAATACACTGTCCCAACATTACACAGTGCCAAATCGTGTGTGGTCTCACACGTTCGGGCCTGACCGCCCCAGGGGCAGTAGCCTTCGTTGCCCCTGGTGGCTCGGCGGGCCTCACCTGTGACTGGAACCAAAGGTAACACGACAGCAAAGAGGGCAAGTAGGGTTGTGTGCATGAGACTCGTCTATCTGCCACGAAATAGACATGGAGGAGGTCTCAGGGTGGGTCCAGGCTATGTTGCCTTCGTGTTCGGTCCAACTGCAATACTTAAATATCGACAACTGAATACTGACCTCGATAACTGAATCTCGAATGTGACACGTATATAGTGTACATACCATGCTGTACTTGTTACATATTAGTGCATAATACGAAGTAGAATTGTATATGTGTTTTGTACTGTAGCTGCATGTTTGTATTGTAGTATTGTGAACTTTAAAGGTGGTGGAGGAAACAAACAAAATAATGGAGTGAGTTCCTAGATACTAGAGTCAGGCCCACATCCTTGCGGCTGGGGACAGGCAATGATCCAGGAAATGAGGAGCAGATAAGAGGCCAGATACTTTGTATAATAATAGTATACACTATGTAAAGTATGTAATAATAAATCATTGTACAATTGTATTAAAGTAAAAAATAATGTTTTTGTACATCCCACTTTTGTCATCTAGGTGGTGGGCTATAGTTAGAAAATTTTAATTTGTAAAAAAACTTGTACCTATGAAACTACGTGTAACAAATTTTGAACGCCCTTCTTCCCAGCACCTGCGCCTCAACGGCGGGAACTATGCCAGCCCTCGACACCGTCGCCCACGCCCCACGTGTGGGTCAGCGACGCCCTCAGTGCCGACCGGCAGACTCTCACTGTACCTATGAAACTATGAGAAAGACATCAACAAATTCCTGATGCTCATCTGCAATTTCCTATCGGAAAAGAAATTTGAGTGTATTTAATCCTTCCAAAGGACAAGTTTCCCCTAACACGGACAAGGCAGTCTTGGGATCAATAGATACAATGTTAAAATTGACACTGAGAAAGTTTATGGGAAAATATTACAAACACTATTTGATGAGAAGGTCCCACTCAATCCCTGGGTTTCTCATCATTACTAAGATGCATACAATATTGTCCTTGAAACTGTCACAAAGGTGCATGAATACTTAGTGTGACAGTACACCGCATCACTCCTGGAATCTCAGCAAAAGATTTAAGAAGGCTTAGTTTCACACTGGTTTGGACACGTTTAAGAAGATGCATGCAAAAAGCCAGAGAAAAAGGTGACCCATTTCGAAAAAATTGGAAAGAACAGAAAAAAAATTATATGGTACTTGAGAAAAGTCTACTATTCTGGGCAGTTATGTCTTTTTACATTTGGCAAAGAACATGACAACAATGTTTTCGGATTACATTATGAGGTAGTCACGACGATCTGTGGCACCGTATTGGCTGGGACCTATTCCATCTGGTGTCGTAACACCTTACCAAGAAATATACCTGGAAAATTATCAGAACAATTTCTAGTGAATTATACAGCATACATACTTGGACAGGGAGATAACCAAGATTGCAAACTTCTGATCCCCATACCAGACCAATATTCAGTAAAGAATCATATCTTCAAGGACATCAGGATGATATTACTGCTATGTGCAAATTGTTTATCCGGACTTTGACTGAGCAGGCACTCAAACTCGGGCTGGTTGTGAAGCCAGAAGAAACCAGTTGCAGCAGACAGATACATACCGTATTTACTCGAATGTAAGCCGCACTCGAATCTAAGCCGCACCTGAAAAATGAGACTCGAAATCAAGGGAAAAAAAATTTTCCCGAATCTAGGCCGCACCTGAAATTTGAGACTCGAAATTCAAGGGGAGAGAAAAGTTTTAGGCCGCACCTCCAAATCGAAACAAAATTGGTCCATTGTAATATGAGACACAATTTAGGTCGAATGAATGACGATACAGCTACAGTAGGTTGGTTCGAGTCGTAAGCTTAGCTGTTAAGCTTTACCAGGTAGCCATTGCTGTGCGTCAGCCGCTCCATCCGTATTTATACGGGTACCCTTCGTTTTTCAAGTGCTTCGTCTGGTTTGAATTGATTGCTTATTTTTCTTTGATCTGATAAGTGCCGTTCTCTTTGTTATAGGTGTTTACGTCACTCTAAGCTGAAAATGCATTACTGCACTGTGTCATGCATAGTTTGTCGCATTCTGATAATGAGTGTTCACGACCTGTCGCCGCTCGCAACATGGCTTACTTTCATGCGCGCTACCGCCGCTTACAATTTAAAAAAAAAAAAAAAAAAAAAAAAAAAAAAAAAGAGAGAGAGAGAGAGAGAGAGGAATCGTCTAATTAGTGAAACAATGGCAAGATACTGCTATTTGTTGTTATTTACACTGCTGCTTTCTTTGATAATGATCAACAAGAACCAAATAATAAACTGCGTATGATAGATGATGTTCAGAACGAGAGTTCAGCGAAAATCTTTCTCCGTTTTGAAATCTTTGCAGACGCCTCTTTAGTATATTATTTTCTGCACAGAAATTAGAATCATCTTAGATTTAAAAATCTAGTCAATTGCCGTGCTTCATTTCTGACTGTATCACTATTACGCATAAGAATAATACGAATATAAACATGATGTGATATGTGAATTTTTCCGCGTTTGCTGTTGTCTCACCCTAGTTTCGTAGTTTATTAAGCAGACAGGATTTAAATGAGGTAGCAGCAAACACGAAAGAATACATGGAAAAATGTTTATATTCGTATTATTCTTATGGTGAAGAGAATACTGCATGTGATTCACAATTCATAAAAGTTCCCATTAGCAACCATCTCTCCTTACAGGTAGGAAAAAATTCAGAACGTAGAATTGGCCATATTGACAAACATCGCAAACAGTCTTGCCAGTCGGATTTTCGTAGTACATTGAAAAGCTGCTACATTCGAAGCTGAACAATACGGAATTTGTATTTACTTTGTTGGATAATGTATGAAAACGCAGTGGTAGAAATTCGGGACGGAGAAAAAAGCTCGTCTTCCAACTTTCTTTTTTTTTTAATTTATTTACTGACGCAGAGGTTTTGGCGCCGGTATTTATCTTTGTGCCTGCAAAGCAAGCCTGTGTAGCGCTACATATATTCGACGGCAGAAGTTAGTTGTGGCCGCACCTACCAACATATTTCAAAACTTCTGCTTACTTTGCACTCGATTCTAAGCCGCAGGCGGTTTTTTGGATTACAAAAACCGGAAAAAAAAGTGCGGCTTAGATTCGAGTAAATACAGTATATAGGGTAAAGACATTTTGTACAGGGGAGCCTCTACATCACAAATGCTCGGAACAATATCATCAATGATGACTGATGCAAATGAAGTATACTCAAACCTAACTCAAGAGGATGTCAAAGATCAAATCAAGAGTGTCACAGATAAGCTGCAAAGTTACAGAAGTTACCAACTACTACCTGCTGCGTCATTTCAAGACAGAGACTATAGCGTCAGGAGAGTCAGCAAATGTCTCGAGTTACCTAGATTTAATAACATTGTTGAGTCGCTGCTCAGAGCATTATGCACGGAATTTCCACATTGCAAACGGTTGGGATGGCTGCTTCGCAGAAAGGGTTTGAGTACACCACCACATACTGTTTGGCATTAACCGAGTCTTTGGTGTCTATTATGGATGAAATCGAATCTCGGAATATCAATAGATCAATTGCTCAAAAAGAATACAGGAAACTAATGGATTAGTCATTTAAGAGACTTTTGATATCCATAAATTCAGATGTGGGAAGAAATACAATTCTAAACCCTCTTACTTATGTATATTGTGGACACCCGGATGCTCTCACCGCCTATGCAACATATCTTCGTTGCATCAAAGATTCAAATTCTTGGGCCTTAAGAGTCCTGTATATAATGGAATACTGAGCTATTTCCATTTGGATCACCCGATTCAGAAATGTTGGTGTCGAACCCATATGCCCTGAATTTGAAGGGTCCCCCACCAGTTGTTCACTCTCTGAAAAACAAATTGGAGAGGTTGTTAACACAAGAGGGGGGGAAAAAAACCGAACAATTATCTGAGATGTTTTCAACTGCACAAGACAATGCTGACAAGCAATTCCTTAACTACTTGCTTACAACTAGACCATGCCATCCTAAAGTCATACACGAGATCTCCTTCAATTCTGTTAGAGGAGCAATATCACACTATACTGCACAAGCACCAAAATACAAGAACAATTAGAGTCTTGCTGATAAAGCAGATCTTGTTACAAACCTGGTGAGAAGAATCATTGAATTGGATATCTTGTTACTGGCCAATTGGTTTAAATTGTATAAGAGGTTGCAAGCTCTACGAACAGATTGTCATGTGTCAATGTGTCCTACTGCAGCTGCCAACCACATTAGGAACTATTCATGGGCTATGACAGTTCCGGAGAGGCTGGAAGGTGTGACAATTCCCCATCCAGCTCACCAATTCCGTCCTAAATGGATACAATTTGAAAATGTTGAAGCACAAGACAGCCAACACAATAGCAATGAATTTGTCTTATATCAGTGGGCAGATCCTTCGACTGTAGACCGTTTATCTACACAAGGTCCTCGGTTTCCCCTTTGTTGTGTCAAACTCCTGGAATTTCAGCAAAAGATTTAAGAAGGCTTAGTTTCACATTGGATTGGACACATGTAAGGAGATGCATGCAACAAGCCAGAGAAAAAGATGACCCATTTCAAAACAGTTAGAAATAATACTAGGAAATTATAGGAGGTTTGAGGACAGTTTACTATTCTAGTCACTTATGTCTTTTCACATTTGACAATGAACATGATGACAATGTTTATGCATTATATTATGAGCAAGTCATGATGATCTGTGACACCATATTGGCTAGGACCTTTCCCATCTGATGTCACAACACCTTACCAAGAAATATACCTGGAAAATTATCAGAATATTCTAGTGAACACTTACTGCCTGTATGATTGATATTTGTGTGAAGAAATCAGTAGATTTGAAGATATTTGTGTGAAGAAATCAGTAGATTTGAATATATAGTTCCTGGTATACTCATTTACATTCATGGTGATGCAAAGATTAGCAAAACATACTTTCAAAGGCTCGAGGGAGAGATCTCCTCTTCTAACCAGCAACGTGCAGCGACAGTTCTCAACTACATCAGATCAGCCCAACTGTTACCTAAACAATTATGAGAGTTGCATGGAGCTTATCGACACTGGGGTCATCCGACAGTCAATGAGGAAGCTGGTTGTTGGAAAGTGAAAACCATAGGAAAGACACGTAACAATAATAAACACCGCAGGCCTGCTCAGAAGACAATTTCATATCTCCTATTCCTATAAGCTTGGAAGAACTCCTCGGGTAAAAAACTAAAACTACTTCAGGGGAAAATGAATGTGGAACTTTTTTGGATATGGGAGGCGAATTTGTTAATGTGTACTCTTCTGAGCTCACATTCCTGGATTGGAGTTTAGTGGAATTCTCTAAAACCTTTGATTTTGACAACAGACCTGACTACACGGAATTGATAGAAGATAAGTCTACTGCCATGTTAAGAGAAGAATTAAGAACCATTTATTGTCCAGAAAAACAAGGATACACCCCTCCCAAGGCGAACACAAGTAGGAGGGTCCTAGAACAGATATAAAATATAATCACTATTGCAATTGGAGAGACATACAAGTTGCTGGCAGATAGAAGGATTCCAGATAGCTGGAAAAATATAACACTACACACAAAAGAAAGAGAACTCAAGATACTGGCCTGCCTGTGTGCTATGATGGTTTTGGAAATGCATTCTTATTTTGTAGTCACTGAGTCAAACATTTCCAAATTAATCTTTCCATATTATCCCCAACAGACCATGACTCTAGATGAGAATGAATTGTTTAAGCGCCTCCTATTCTTCTCTGACACAAGTCGAGACCCACCAAGATATTTATTCATACCTTGTAGTATTGATTTTTCCTCTTGGAATGTGTCACACTTATCCTTTCACATATAATTCCTTTTCATTCTTGGACTCTCTACTTGGAACTCCCTGCCTGTATGCCCATACCCACTGCTTTTTGAACAGTGCATAGTGGCACTGTCATCCCACCTACTAGTTTCATTGTGAATCCAGAGGGGTGCCCTGAGGAGTGTGGTACATTATGGTACGGTCACACGGGAGGATTCGAGGGCCTGGGACAAAAGGGTTGGACTTTAATTACTATTGGTCTTCTCTTGTTTGTGGAACACATGACTGGTTTGAAGAGCTACATACTTGGACAGGGAGATAATCAAGTTTGCAAAATTCTGATCCCATTACCAGAGCAATAGTCAGATAAAGAATCATATCTTCAACAAAGTCAAGATGATGTTACTGCTAAATGCAAATTGCTTATCCAGACTTTGACTGAGCAGGCACTCTAACGCAGGCTGGATGCGAAGCCAGAAGAAACCAGTTGCAGCAGACAGATCCCTATACATGGTAAAGACATTCCGTACAGGAGAGCATTTACAACACAAATACTCAAGGGAGTATCACACACGATGGCTGACGCAAATGAAGTATACCCAAACCTGTATACAACTATTTCCACATTGCATACTTGCTCAATCATATGCCGCAATTGAAACTGCCTCAGTGGTAAAAGTGCCGACGGCTGAAGAGACAATACTGCAAAACATATAGATAATTGTACCTACTGTCTTTATTAAACCTAAGGCGAGCGAAGATATTCGAGCTGTGAAGACGGTGTTTGAAAAATGTATTGATCTGAAATGTAGTAAGATTAAAATTAACAATGTCAGGACACCCAAAAACGTATGAAGAGTTGAAACAGCCTCGCAGGAGGATTGCAAAAGAATACTGTTGAACCATCAGCTAGCACAAAAAGTACAGTGTGAACGTCCACAAAAGAGACTACTTCTGACGTGTTTCAAGTACCTACATTCATGTCCACGGACAGCTTACTGGATGACATATACACTCAGAATTGGGATGTATCAAATACAAGGGAAGAATTCGACAGTCAGTTCAAGTTAAGATTTAAAGTAGGTCCGCAAGAGAAACTAACAGTTCATCATGTCATTGAGATGTCACCACTATTATGGAAACTCCTGACGAGAATAGGCACATTGTACATTGGCTACTGAGTACTGAATATTAAAGACTACTTGGCAGTACCTTGATGTACCAAGTGCCAAGATCTAAACATACAAACAAGTATTGTGATGAACTTCAGGATGTATGTGCCCATTGTGGACAGTCAGGGCATGAGAGGAAGGATTGTCCAAAAGAAGACAGGCCTCCAGTTTGTATACGGTGTAAAAAGAGAGGTCTAATGTGTGGAGGATCGAAGGTAATCCCCACATACAAAATGTTTCCTGACAGGATAATTCAATGAACTGATTATGGCGACCCTTAAGCCACGTAGGAAGAAATCCCAAAGTAAACCTAAAATGGGTGTAGAAAGGGGTAGGCTAGTCAGTAAAGCTCTCTCCACAGGTTCACTTGCAACCTCTGAGAATCCTTCGGGGTCCTCCAGCTGGCTGATGGTGAAAGTCGGCGCCAAGACTGATGCCGATGTGGAAGCAGCTGTGAGCCGGCTGACATGCCGGTGCTCAGGACCAAAGGTAGAGGACGTTGCAGAACGAATACTTCAGAAAGAAGATGGGGACGATAGAGAGGGTACTGTCCCGACAAGACTTGGCGGTGGAAGGGGTCCAACTAATGTAAATGTTATAAATAAAAACGGTGATGGTAGATTGTACAAAGTAGTTGTCCTGGTAGCATATATAAGAACTTTGATGAGACGTTACGTCTATCAAGGTTGGAAAAGCCTGCGTTGTTAGCAAGGCTACGAGGCAGCTAGTTCGAAAGGAACATAGCAATGGGGAATAATGGAGTTGGAAAAGCCTGCGTTGTTAACAATGGCTCCGAGGCAGCTTTTTCGAATGGACCATAGCAATGGGGAATAAAACAATGGCTCTGAGGCAGCTTTTTCGAATGGAACATAGCAATGGGGAATAATGGAGGGCGTCGACTGTATTCAATTAGAGGTGGCAAATATTCCGTAAAAGACCAAATGAACACAAGATCTTTGTTGAGCAGGTGTATGCTAGAAGGGGCCGTAAATTTGATGTTGATAAAAGCTTTATATATATGGAAAAAAAAAAAAAACGGTATTAATGTATGTGATCTTAGACAGCCATGGCCTGCTAGCTGCCTGCAAGTTTTTTATCCCCCCCCCCCCCCCCCCAGATAATGGGGAGATTTGAAATGTTACAAATTAATGCCATGCGTAGCCATACGGTTACGCATGAACTACGGGATATGGCAGAGGAAGAGAGGTTAGACACCCTCATAAATACAAGAGCCGGGCACCTGTGCTGGTCGAGTCAGGGGATTTCCAGCAACCGCGCAGGTGGTGTTCTCTCAGGAGCACCTCATGAGTGTGATTGTGTTATTTAATAAACTGATTAAAATGACTGTTCTAATGCATTTTTGTAATGAACATACAACAGTGGTTCAGCTTTATTTGACATCACAGTGTTTGTTTATTGTTAATGGTTACTGCAAATTTCAGCTGCATATTGTAGTTTTCTTGGATCAGCTGAGCTGGATTCTAAGAACACTAGCAGGACAGCCTATAATTGTATGTATGGATGCCAATGCTAAGTCCCCATTATGGCACAGGGTGGAGCAAGATGAGCGGGCCTCTGAGCTTGAAAATGTAATTATGGAGACACATGTAGAACTTTTAAATCAGCCTGGTCAACAGACTACTTTTCAGGTAGGGTGGGCGCTGCCTCCAATATAGATTTCACCTGGATATGTAACTGGAGAGTTGTTGAAAATCCCACCATACTTGACCATATTTGTATATTTTTCGTGTACAGCAGCGTGGTCTTAGAAGAGAATGGGGACTTGGAAAAAAGATACAACTACTCAAAAACTGACTGAGATTGACTGGTGCAGGACTTCAGTCCCCCAGAGCTGGTATCTGCGGTGGAGATAAAGGGATGGGAACGCAGCAGTGGGAGACTTGGTATCTTCTATAGAGACGGCTGTCACTGTGGCAGTTCCTCAGTGGCGAGGTATGTCCGCAGGCAGGCAACTCCGTGGTACCCACAACAGACCGCACTCGAGCTGTACGTCAGGTGGGCACGGGGCAACTATCAAAGGAGAAAGGCATAAACATTTACAGCTATATTGCCATCTCAGAGAGACATATAAGAACCTTATACAGAAGATCAGACGGCAATTGTGGGAACAATTTGTTAGAGACCAGCTGGGGATATAGACCTGCGGGGCGGCCCCCACAAACTGGTGAGGGAACGATCGGGTCCCCTACAATGCTGTCCAATTTACAACTGGATGGGGGACGGAACACAACAACATGGGCTGGAACTGAAAGAGTGCTTCTGGAAACTCTGCTGCCTGATGATGTAAAAGAAGAAGATACAGTGGAGCAGTGGGGTATACACTGGACACTGCTGGAACCGTAATTCAACAATTCCGAAAGGGTCACTCCACCCAGGATGTGATAAATCAGGTGTCTCGGACTGTCCACTCGGCCCGAGCAAAGTATGTTCTGGGAATAATGGTAGATATCTCAGGGGCCTTCAATAATCTGTGGTGGCCGAGGCTCTTCTCTCGCTTGTGGGGGACGGAGTGCCCATGTTGCTGTATTGTTGGCTGGAGGCCTACTGCGGCAACAGACTTGGCAGGATTGCACCTCCTGGGACTCTGGTATCTAAAACGGTATGCCGGGGTTGTCCCCAGGGACCAGTATTTGGTCCCATCTTTCGGGATATAAATATGGAAACTCTGTTCGACACCTTGCAGAGGGATGCTTCAGTGCTGGGTTTTGTTGCCTATGCGCATGACCTTGTCATACTGGTGGAGGGAAACAGCCATACCGTTATTGAAGAGCACGTTAGATTAGCTATTGGGTTGCTGCAGAATTGGTGTAATCAGTCCAAGCTAACAGTAGCACCACATAAATCAGCATATATGTTCTTAAAGGGGGAGCTTCACAGAGACTCAACAGTTCAGATTAATGATATTGTTTATAGACAAAGCTCAGTATGATACCTGAGTGTGCATTTACATGAATGTTGGAATTTTTGTGCACATCTAGAACAAATAGCCGCTAAATCATTGGCTCTGTTCAATAAACTTATAACGATTGGACAACGGCACTTTCACCTGCCGGTGAAACCGGGACATATATGTATCGCAATTGTTTATTAGCTCCTATCGTAAGATATGGAGCAAGTGTGTTGGCCCACAGACTACCCCTGGTGAGCACGACCCTGGGTGTCAGGAGAATTCAATGAAACGTTTTACTAAGATGTATAGGTGCTTTTGGCACCAGCCCAACAGATACCCTGTTGTTTCTTTTGGGGTTGTGTCCCTCGGATTTTATCATTCAACAGCAGGCTGCCTTTCATTGGTTACAGAAACAGGACACTGAGTGTGTTTGTGATGTAATGGGAGTGATAATCACAAGTATAAAGGGAATAAAGGACCAGATATTAAATATACAGCAGGAGGAATGGGATTGGTCTGAGACAGGTCGGAGAGTACATACTTTCTTTTCAAGTCTTCCGTGTTTAAAGAATAAGGTTATGGTGCCCTCTCAGGGCATCTTACACTTTCTGACTGGCCATGGACCCTGCCGGTTTAATTACACTGGATAGAAACTGTTGCCGGGGTGTAACAGTGGGTCCCAAAAAGGTACTACATAGCATGTAGTGTTCCGATATATGAACAAGTAGCATCAGAGGAGAGGCAGTTCCTACCAACATGACATTGTTGACAGCTTTAACAATGAAGACAACTTTGAAACATTCTCTAAATTGGAGAATGCTGTGCCTAGAGGCTCAGCAATTATATCTAAGTAGAGACTGCAATGCACATGACAGGACACTATTTGATATTGATTATGTCAGAGTAAATGGGACGTAGTAAGTCTGCCCCAGGAAATGGCGACTATTGTAAGACTGCCTGAGGTAAGGCCACTGAGAAGCACTAGGAAAGGGCTCAACAGGAGGAAAATTGTGTGTAGAATGTACTTTTTATTTCTTACTTACACCATTCAGAAGTATGTATGGTGTTGATACGACAGCCTCTAACTGAATAAATCATGTGTAAATTTAAAAATCCAAGCGCTACAAGAGGTGAAATTTGTTTTCCAATTTATGCGTAAATAGTTATTTGTGAATACGTGTAGTAGTTAGTTGCTCATTATGGCTGGTGCAGTGATTTCAGTGGTGTCGCCTAGGTGGTAGCGGCCCGCCTCCTCGCTGGCTAGGGGCATGCAACTCTCTGGGAGTCACCAAGAGAGGCTAAGAGGCCAATTTATGTCCGTTACTTTAGAGTAGAATGCTCGTTCAATTTTGTTTGTGTTATCTCTAAAAAGTAACCACAATTGTAACAGGTAGCATTGTTCAGTCAGTAGCATGCCCACGCAAAAGTGTTAGCAAGTGGGTTTGTGTATGTATAATATATAGAGAAACATATGTACCTATGAAACTATATGTACAAGTTTTTAAGACTGCTTTTCCGGGCAGCCGCAGCTGAAAGGCGGGAATTGTGCTGCCCCTAGCAACACTCGCCCACACCTCATGGGCAGGCCAGCGATAGCCTCAGTGCCAATGCGGGCTCTTGCTGTACCTACGAAACTATGAGGAAGACAGCCATGAATTTCTGATGCTCATCTGCAGTCTCCTATCAGAAATGAAATTCGAGAGTGTTTAATCCTTCTAGAGGACAAGTGTCCTCCTTACATGGCTAAGGCAATTACAGATCTCCGCTGTCTTGGGATCAACAGATACACTGTTAAAATTGACACTGACAAAGTTTAGAGGAAAATGTTACAAACAGTATTTGATGAGAGCATCCGACAGAATCCTGGGGTTTCTCAACATTACCAAGACGCATGCAACATTGTACTTGGAACTGTCACAAAGGTGAATGATAACTTCGGTATGGCTGTACCCTGCACCACTCCTGGAATCTCAGCAAAAGATTTATGAAGGCTTAGTTTCACATGGGATTCAACACTTTTAAGGAGACGTATGCAAAAAAACTGGAGAAAAGATGACCCATTTCAAGATAGTTGCAAAGAATAGAAAGAAATTATATCGGGTGTGAGTAAAGTCTACAGTTCTGGTCACTTATGTCTTTTCACAGTTCACAATGAACATGACGACAATGTTTATGCATTAGATTATGAACAAGTCATGATGATTTGTGGCACAGTATTGGCTAGGACCTTTTCCATCTGGTGTCATAACACCTTACCAAGAAATAAATCTGGGAAATTATCAGAACAATTTCTAGTGAACATTTACTCATCTATCATGGATCTTTTCAGATGTTAGGAAATAGTCTGTTTGCAGAAATCAGTAGATTTGTATCTATAGTTCCTGGTATACTCATTTACGATCATGATGATGTAGAGATTAGCAAAACATACCTTCATAGGCTTGAGGGGGATATCTCCTCTTCTAATCAGCAATGCGCAGCGAGAGTACACAACTATACCAGATCAGCCCAACTGTCACCTAACTAATTATCAAAGTTACATGGAGGTTATCGACACTGGGGTAATCCCACTGCAGATGAGGAAGCATAATAAACACTCTAGGTTTGCTCAAAAGGCAATTTTATATCTCCTACTCCTATAAGCATGAAAGACCTTCTCGGGTAAAAAACGAAAACTTCTTCAGAGGGAAGCCAATGTGGAAGCTTTTGGATATGGGAGGGAAAATTGTTAATGTGTACTCTTCTGAGCTCACATTACTAGATTGGAGGTAAGTGGAATTCTCTAAAACCTCTGATTTTGATAACAGACCTGACTACACAGAACTGATAGAAGATAAGTCTCTTGCTTCGTTAAGAGAAGAATTAAGAACCATTTGTCGTCCAGAAAAAATAGGATACACCCATCCCAAGGGGAACACAAGTAGGAGGGTCCTAGAAGAGATATTAAATATAATAACTATTACAATTCAACAGAAATGCAAGTAGGTGGCAGATAGAAGGATTCCAGATAGCTGGAAAATTATAATACTGCACACAAAAAAAAAAAAATAACTCAAGATACTGGCCTGCCTGTTTGCTATGATGGTTTTGGAAATGCGTTCTTATTTTGTAGTCAGAGAGTCAAACATTTACAAATTTATCTTTCCCTACTATCCTCAACAAACTATGACCCTAGATGAGAATGAATTGGTTAAGCGCCTCCTATTCTTCTCTGACATAAGTCGAGACCCACCAAGATATTTAAGCATACTTTGTAGTATTGATTTTTCCTCTTGGAATCTGTGTCACACTTATCCTAAGAATCATATCTTCAACAAAGTCAAGATGATGTTACTGCTAAATGCAAATTGCTTATCCAGACTTTGACTGAGCAGGCACTCTAACGCAGGCTGGATGCGAAGCCAGAAGAAACCAGTTGCAGCAGACAGATCCATATACATGGTTAAGACATTCCGTACAGGGGAGCATTTACAACATAATTCCTCAACGGAGTATCACACACGATGGCTGACGCAAATGAAGTATACCCAAACCTGTATACAACTATTTCCACATTGCATACTTGCTCAAACATATGCCGCAATTGAAACTGCACCAGTAGTAAAAGTGCAAACGGCTGAAGAGACAATACTGCAAAACATATAGATAACTGAACCTACTGTCTTTATTAAACCTAAGGCGAGCGAAGATATTCGAGCTGTGAAGACGGTGTTTGAAAAATGTATTGATCTGAAATGTAAAAAGATTAAAATTAACAATGTCAGGACACCCAAAAACGTATGAAGAGTTGAAACAGCCTCACAGGAGGATTGCAAAAGAATACTGTTGAACCATCAGCTAGCACAAAAAGTACAGTGTGAACGTCCACAAAAGAGGCTACTTCTGACGTGTTTGTATCAAGTACCTACATGCATGTCCACGGACAGCTTACTGGATCCCGTATACACTCAGAATTTTTATGTATTGATTACAAGGGAAGAATTCGACAGTCAGTTCAAGTTAGGATTTAAAGTAGGTCCGCAAGAGAAACTAACAGCTCATCAAGTCATTGAGATGTCACCAGAATTATAGAAACTCCTGATGAGAATAGGTACATTGTACATTGGCTACAGAGTACTGAATATTAAAGACTACTTGGCAGTACCTCGATGTAGCAAGTGCCAAGATGTAAACATACAAACAAGTATTGTGATGAACTTTAGGATGTATGTGCCCATTGTGGACAGTCAGGACATGAGAGGAAGGACTGTCCAAAAGAAGACAGGCCTCCAGTTTGTATACGGCGTAAAAAGAGAGGTCTAATGTGTGGAGGACCGAAGGACTGCCCCACCTACAAAATGTTTCCTGACAGTATAATTCAATGAACCGAATATGGCGACCCTTAAAGCACCTGGAAAGAAATCCCACAGTAAAGCTGAAAGAGATGCAGAAAGGGGTAGGCTAATCAGTAAACCTCTCTCCACAGGTTCACTTGCAACCTCTGAGGATCCTTCGGGGTCCTCCAGCTGTCTGATGGTGAATGTCGGCGCCAAGGCTGATGCCGACGTGGAAGCAGCTACGAGCCGGCTGACATGCCGGCCCTCAGGAACTGAGGTGGAGGAGGTTGCAGAACGGGTACTTCAGAAAGAAGATGGGAAAGATAAAGAGGGTACTGTCCCGACAAGACTCGGAGGTGGAAGTGGTCCAACTAATGTAAATATTGTAAATAAAAATGATGATGCTAGATTGTACAAAGTAGTTGGTCCTGGTAGAATATTTAAGAATTTTGATGAGACAATATGTCTATCAAGGTTGGAAGAGCCTGCGTTGCTAACAGTGGCTCTGAGGCAGCTTGTTCGAAAGGAACATAGAAATGGGGAAGACAGAACATACCCAGCCTTGGAGGAGGTTGACTGTATTCAATTCGAGGCGGTAAATATTCCGTCAAGACCGAATGAACTCAAGATCTTTGTCGACCAGGTGTACGCTAGAAGGGGCCGTAAATTTGATGTCAAGAAAATCTTTACATATATGATCAAAATGTATGGTAGAAGCGTATCTGATCTGTCAGAGCCGTGACTCGCTAGTCGGCTGCATGTTTTTTATCCCCCTGGGTAATGGGGAGATTTAAAATGTTACAAATTAATGCCATGCGTAGCCGCACCTTTATGCATGAACTACGGAAATGGTGGAGAAAGAGACATTAGACATCCTCATGATACAAGAGCCGGGCACCTGTGCTGGTCGAGTCAGGGGATTTCCAGCAACTGTACAGGTGGTGTTCTCTGGGAAGGACCCCATGAGTGTGATTGTGATATTTAATAAGCTGATTAAAATGACTGTTCTAATGCAGTTTTGTAATGAACATATAACAGTGGTTTAGTTTAATTTGATGTGACAGAGTTTGTTTCTTGTTAATGTTTACTGCCAATTTCAGCTGCATATTGTTGTTTTCTTGGATCAGCTGAACTGGATTCTAAGGACATTAGCAGGACAGCCTATAATTGTACGTATGGATGCCAATGCCAAGTCCGCATTATGGCATAGTGTGGAGCAAGATGAGCGTAGCTCTGACACTGAAAATGTAATTATGGAGACACATTTAGAACTTTTAAATCAGCCTGGTCACCCGCCTACTTTATCAGGTAGGGCGGGTGCTGTCTCCAATGTAGATGTCGCCTTGGCAACTATGAGCGCTGCGCCCCATGTTGTCGAAAATCTCACTGTCTGTGATCATATTTGTATATTTTTCGTGTACAGCAGTGTGGTCTTAGAAGAGACTGGGGACTGGGAAAAAAGGTACAACTACTCAAAAACTGACTTCAGTCCCCCAGAGCTGGGTTTCGAATGGAGTCTGTCAGGCGGGCACAGGGCATCTATCAAAGGACCTCTGTCCAGGAAGAAAGACATTAACATTTACAGAGATATCGCCGTCTCAGAGATATATAAGAACCTTATACAGAAGATCAGACGGCAATTGTGGGAACGACTTGTTACAGACCAGTTGGGAATGGATCTGTGGGGTGGCCACTACAAACTGGTGAGGGAAATATCAGGTCCACTACAATGCTGTCCACTTTACAACTGGATGGGGGACAGAACACAACAACTTGGGCTGGGGCTGCAAGAGTGCTTCTGGAAACTCTGCTGCCTGATGATGTAAAAGAAGAACATACAGTGGAGCAGTGGGGTATACACTGGACACTGCTGGAACCGTAATTCAACAATTCCGAAAGGGTCACTCCACCCAGGATGTGATAAATCAGGTGTCTCGGACTGTCCACTCGGCCCGAGCAAAGTATGTTCTGGGAATAATGGTAGATATCTCAGGGGCCTTCAATAACCTGTGGTGGCCGGGGCTTTTCTCTCGCTTGTGGGGGACAGGGTGCCCATGCTGCTGTATTGTTGCCTGGAGGCCTACTGAGGCAATAGACTTGCCAGGATTGTAGCTCCTGGAACTATGGTGTCTGAAATGATCTCCCAGAGTTGTCCGCAGGGACCAGTATTTGGTCCCATCTTTTGGGATATAAATATGGAATCTCTTGCAGACGGATGCTTCATTGCTGGGTTTCGTTGCCTGTGTGGACGACCTTGTCATACTGGTCGAGGGTAACAGCCATACCGTTATTGAAGAGCAGGTTAGTTTAGCTATCGGTTTACTGCAGAATTGGTGTAATCAGTCCAAGCTAACAGTTGCACCACATAAATCAGCGTATATGTTGTTAAAGGGGGAGCTTCACAGAGACTCAACACTTCAGATTAATTATATTGTATATAGACAAAGCTGAGTATGATACCTGAGTGTGCATTTACATGAATGTTGGAATTTTGGTGCACATATAAAAAAAATAGCAGCAACATTATTGCCTCTGTTCAATAAACTAATTACTATTGGACAACTGCACTTTCACCTGCTGGTGAAACTGGGACATATATATCACAATTGTTTATTAGCTCCTATTGTAGGATATGGAGCAAGTGTATTGGCCCACAGACTACCCCTGGTGAGCACGACCCTGGGTGTCAGGAGAATTCAATGAAACGTTTTACTAAGATGAATAGGTGCTTTTGGCACCAGCCCAACAGATGCCCTGTTGTTTCTTTTGGGGTTGTGTCCCTCGGATTTTATCATTCGACAGCAGGCTGCCTTTCATTGGTTACAGAAACAGGACACTGAGTGTGTTTGTGATGTAATGGGAGTGATAATCACAAGTATAAAGGGAATAAAGGACCAGATATTAAATATACAGCTGGAGGAATGGGATTGGTCTGAGACAGGTCGGAGAGTACATACTTTCTTTTCAAGTCTTCCGTGTTTAAAGAATAAGGTTATGGTGCCCTCTCAGGGAATCTTACACTTTCTGACTGGCCATGGACCCTGCCGGTTTAATTACACTGGATAGAAACTGTTGCCGGGGTGTAACAGTGGGTCCCAAAAAGGTACTACATAGCATGTAGCGTTCCGATATATGAACAAGTAGCATCAGAGGAGACGCAGTTCCTACCAACATGACATTGTTGACAGCTTGAACAATGAAGACAACTTTGAAACATTCTCTAAATTGGAGAACGCTGTGCCTAGAGGCTCAGCAATTATATCTAAGTAGAGACTGCAATGCACATGACAGGACACTATTTGATATTGATTATGTCAAAGTAAATGGGACGTAGTAAGTCTGCCCCAGGAAATGGCGACTATCGTAAGACTGCCTGAGGTAAGGCCGCTGAGAAGCACTAGGAAAGGACTCAACAGGAGGAAAATTGTGTGTAGAATGTACTTTTTATTTCTTAGTTACACCATTCAGAAGTATGTATGGTGTTGATACGACAGCCTCTAACTGAATAAATCATGTGTAAATTTAAAACTCCAAGCGCTACAAGAGGTGAAATTTGTTTTCCAATTTATGCGTAAATAGTTATTTGTGAATACGTGTAGTAGTTAGTTGCTCATTATGGCTGGTGCAGTGATTAATATATGTATTCAGTGGTGTCGCCTAGGTGGTAGCGGCCCGCCTCCTCGCTGGCTAGGGGCATGCAACTCTCTGGGAGTCACCGAGAGAGGCTAAGAGGCCAATTTATGTCCGTTACTTTAGAGTAGAATGCTCGTTCAATTTTGTTTGTGTTATCTCTAAAAAGTAACCACAATTGTAACAGGTAGCATTGTTCAGTCAGTAGCATGCCCACGCAAAAGTGTTAGCAAGTGGGTTTGTGTATGTATAATATATAGAGAAACGTATGAACCTATGAAACTA
The DNA here is from genome assembly GCF_021461395.2 of Schistocerca americana. NCBI lineage: Eukaryota > Metazoa > Arthropoda > Insecta > Orthoptera > Acrididae > Schistocerca > Schistocerca americana. The sequence continues at coordinate 67,751,006 of NC_060128.1, read as the reverse complement.
TATGTACAAGTTTTTAAGACTGCTTTTCCGGGCAGCCGCAGCTGAAAGGCGGGAATTGTGCTGCCCCTAGCAACACTCGCCCACACCTCACGGGCAGGCCAGCGATAGCCTCAGTGCCAATGCGGACTCTTGCTGTACCTACAAAACTATGAGGAACACAGCCATGAATTTCTGATGCTCATCTGCAGTCTCCTATCAGAAATGAAATTCGAGAGTGTTTAATCCTTCCAGAGGACAAGTGTCCTCCTTACATGGCTAAGGCAATTACATATCTCCGCAGTCTTGGGATCAACAGATACACTGTTAAAATTGACACTGACAAAGTTTAGAGGAAAATATTACAAACAGTATTTGATGAGAGCATCCGACAGAATCCTGGGGTTTCTCAACATTACCAAGACGCATACAACATTGTACTTGGAACTGTCACAAAGGTGAATGATAACTTCGGTATGGCTGTACCCTGCACCACTCCTGGAATCTCAGCAAAAGATTTATGAAGGCTTAGTTTCACATGGGATTCAACACTTTTAAGGAGACGTATGCAAAAAAACTGGAGGAAAAGATGACCCATTTCAAGATAGTTGGAAAGAATAGAAAGAAATTATATCGGGTGTGAGTAAAGTCTACAGTTCTGGTCACTTATGTCTTTTCACAGTTCACAATGAACATGACGACAATGTTTATGCATTAGATTATGAACAAGTCATGATGATTTGTGGCACAGTATTGGCTAGGACCTTTTCCATCTGGTGTCATAACACCTTACCAAGAAATAAATCTGGGAAATTATCAGAACAATTTCTAGTGAACATTTACTCATCTATCATGGATCTTTTCAGATGTTAGGAAATAGTCTGTTTGCAGAAATCAGTAGATTTGTATCTATAGTTCCTGGTATACTCATTTACGATCATGATGATGTAGAGATTAGCAAAACATACCTTCATAGGCTTGAGGGGGATATCTCCTCTTCTAATCAGCAATGCGCAGCGAGAGTACACAACTATACCAGATCAGCCCAACTGTCACCTAACTAATTATCAAAGTTACATGGAGGTTATTGACACTGGGGTAATCCCACTGCAGATGAGGAAGCATAATAAACACTCTAGGTTTGCTCAAAAGGCAATTTTATATCTCCTACTCCTATAAGCATGAAAGACCTCCTCGGGTAAAAAACGAAAACTTCTTCAGAGGGAAGCCAATGTGGAAGCTTTTGGATATGGGAGGGAAAATTGTTAATGTGTACTCTTCTGAGCTCACATTACTAGATTGGAGGTAAGTGGAATTCTCTAAAACCTCTGATTTTGATAACAGACCTGACTACACAGAACTGATAGAAGATAAGTCTCTTGCTTCGTTAAGAGAAGAATTAAGAACCATTTGTCGTCCAGAAAAAATAGGATACACCCATCCCAAGGGGAACACAAGTAGGAGGGTCCTAGAAGAGATATTAAATATAATAACTATTACAATTCAACAGAAATGCAAGTAGGTGGCAGATAGAAGGATTCCAGATAGCTGGAAAATTATAATACTGCACACAAAAAAAAAAAAATAACTCAAGATACTGGCCTGCCTGTTTGCTATGATGGTTTTGGAAATGCGTTCTTATTTTGTAGTCAGAGAGTCAAACATTTACAAAGTTATCTTTCCCTACTATCCTCAACAAACTATGACCCTAGATGAGAATGAATTGGTTAAGCGCCTCCTATTCTTCTCTGACATAAGTCGAGACCCACCAAGATATTTAAGCATACTTTGTAGTATTGATTTTTCCTCTTGGAATCTGTGTCACACTTATCCTAAGAATCATATCTTCAACAAAGTCAAGATGATGTTACTGCTAAATGCAAATTGCTTATCCAGACTTTGACTGAGCAGGCACTCTAACGCAGGCTGGATGCGAAGCCAGAAGAAACCAGTTGCAGCAGACAGATCCATAGACATGGTTAAGACATTCCGTACAGGGGAGCATTTACAACATAATTCCTCAACGGAGTATCACACACGATGGCTGACGCAAATGAAGTATACCCAAACCTGTATACAACTATTTCCACATTGCATACTTGCTCAAACATATGCCGCAATTGAAACTGCCCCAGTGGTAAAAGTGCAAACGGCTGAAGAGACAATACTGCAAAACATATAGATAATTGAACCTACTGTCTTTATTAAACCTAAGGCGAGCGAAGATATTCGAGCTGTGAAGACGGTGTTTGAAAAATGTATTGATCCGAAATGTAAAAAGATTAAAATTAACAATGTCAGGACACCCAAAAATGTATGAAGAGTTGAAACAGCCTCACAGGAGGATTGCAAAAGAATACTGTTGAACCATCAGCTAGCACAAAAAGTACAGTGTGAACGTCCACAAAAGAGGCTACTTCTGACGTGTTTGTATCAAGTACCTACATGCATGTCCACGGACAGCTTACTGGATCCCGTATACACTCAGAATTTTTATGCATTGATTACAAGGGAAGAATTCGACAGTCAGTTCAAGTTAGGATTTAAAGTAGGTCCGCAAGAGAAACTAACAGCTCATCAAGTCATTGAGATGTCACCAGAATTATAGAAACTCCTGATGAGAATAGGCACATTGTACATTGGCTACTGAGTACTGAATATTAAAGACTACTTGGCAGTACCTCGATGTAGCAAGTGCCAAGATGTAAACACACAAACAAGTATTGTGATGAACTTTAGGATGTATGTGCCCATTGTGGACAGTCAGGGCATGAGAGGAAGGACTGTCCAAAAGAAGACAGGCCTCCAGTTTGTATACGGTGTAAAAAGAGAGGTCTAATGTGTGGAGGACCGAAGGACTGCCCCACCTACAAAATGTTTCCTGACAGTATAATTCAATGAACCAATTATGTCGACCCTTAAAGCACCTGGAAAGAAATCCCACAGTAAAGCTGAAAGATATGCAGAAAGGGGTAGGCTAATCAGTAAACCTCTCTCCACAGGCTCACTTGCAACCTCTGAGGATCCTTCGGGGTCCTCCAGCTGTCTGATGGTGAATGTCGGCGCCAAGGCTGATGCCGACGTGGAAGCAGCTACGAGCCGGCTGACATGCCGGCCCTCGGGAACTGAGGTGGAGGAGGTTGCAGAACGGGTACTTCAGAAAGAAGATGGGAAAGATAAAGAGGGTACTGTCCCGACAAGACTCGGAGGTGGAAGTGGTCCAACTAATGTAAATATTGTAAATAAAAATGATGATGCTAGATTGTACAAAGTTGTTGGTCCTGGTAGAATATTTAAGAATTTTGATGAGACAATATGTCTATCAAGGTTGGAAGAGCCTGCGTTGCTAACAGTGGCTCTGAGGCAGCTTGTTCGAAAGTAACATAGAAATGGGGAAGACAGAACATACCCAGCCTTGGAGGAGGTTGACTGTATTCAATTCGAGGCGGTAAATATTCCGTCAAGACCGAATGAACTCAAGATCTTTGAAGACCAGGTGTACGCTAGAAGGGGCCGTAAATTTGATGTCAAGAAAATCTTTACATATATGATCAAAATGTATGGTAGAAGCGTATCTGATCTGTCAGAGCCGTGACTCGCTAGTCGGCTGCATGTTTTTTATCCCCCTGGGTAATGGGGAGATTTAAAATGTTACAAATTAATGCCATGCGTAGCCGCACCTTTATGCATGAACTACGGAAATGGTGGAGAAAGAGACATTAGACATCCTCATGATACAAGAGCCGGGCACCTGTGCTGGTCGAGTCAGGGGATTTCCAGCAACTGTACAGGTGGTGTTCTCTGGGAAGGACCCCATGAGTGTGATTGTGATATTTAATAAGCTGATTAAAATGACTGTTCTAATGCAGTTTTGTAATGAACATATAACAGTGGTTTAGTTTAATTTGATGTGACAGAGTTTGTTTCTTGTTAATGTTTACTGCCAATTTCAGCTGCATATTGTTGTTTTCTTGGATCAGCTGAACTGGATTCTAAGGACATTAGCAGGACAGCCTATAATTGTACGTATGGATGCCAATGCCAAGTCCGCATTATGGCATAGTGTGGAGCAAGATGAGCGTAGCTCTGACATTGAAAATGCAATTATGGAGACACATTTAGAACTTTTAAATCAGCCTGGTCAACAGACTACTTTTCAGGTAGGGTGGGTGCTGCCTCCAATATAGATTTCACCTGGATATGTAACTGGAGAGTTGTTGACAATCCCACCATACTTGGCCATATTTGTATATTTTTCGTGTACAGCAGTGTGGTCTTAGAAGAGAATGGGGACTTGGAAAAATGATACAACTACTCAAAAACTGACTGAGATTGACTGGTGCAGGACTTCAGTCCCCCAGAGCTGGGATCTGCGGTGGAGATAGAGGGATGGGAACGCAGCAGTTGGAGACTTGGTATCTTCTATAGAGACGGCTGTCACTGTGGCAGTTCCTCAGTGGCGAGGTATGTCCGCAGGCAGGCAACTCCGTGGTACCCACAACAGACCGCGCTCGAGCAGTCTGTCAGGTGGGCACGGGGCAACTATCAAAGGAGAAAGGCATAAACATTTACAGCTATATCGCCGTCTCAGAGATATATAAGAACCTTATACAGAAGATCAGACGGCAATTGTGGGAACAATTTGTTAGAGACCAGCTGGGGATATAGGCCAGTGGGGCGGGCCCCACGAACTGGTGAGGGAACGATCGGGTCCCCTACAATGCTGTCCAATTTACAACTGGATGGGGGACGGAACACAACAACATGGGCTGGAACTGAAAGAGTGCTTCTGGAAACTCTGCTGCCTGATGATGTAAAAGAAGAAGATACAGTGGAGCAGTGGGGTATACACTGGACACTGCTGGAACCGTAATTCAACAATTCCGAAAGGGTCACTCCACCCAGGATGCGATAAATCAGGTGTCTCTGACTGTCCACTCGGCCCAAGCAAAGTATGTTCTGGGAATAGTGGTAGATATCTCAGGGGCCTTCAATAACCTGTGGTGGCCGAGGCTTTTCTCTCGCTTGTGGGGGACGGAGTGCCCATGTTGCTGTATTGTTGCCTGGAGGCCTACTGAGGCAATAGACTTGCCAGGATTGTAGCTCCTGGAACTATGGTGTCCGAAATGATCTCCCAGAGTTGTCCGCAGGGACCAGTATTTGGTCCCATCTTTTGGGATATAAATATGGAATCTCTTGCAGACGGATGCTTCATTGCTGGGTTTCGTTGCCTGTGTGGACGACCTTGTCATACTGGTCGAGGGTAACAGCCATACCGTTATTGAAGAGCAGGTTAGTTTAGCTATCGGTTTACTGCAGAATTGGTGTAATCAGTCCAAGCTAACAGTTGCACCACATAAATCAGCGTACATGTTGTTAAAGGGGGAGCTTCACAGAGACTCAACAGTTCAGATTAATGATATTGTTTATAGACAAAGCTCAGTATGGTACCTGAGTGTGCATTTACATGAATGTTGGAATTTTTGTGCACATCTAGAACAAATCGCAGCTAAATCATTGGCTCTGTTCAATAAACTTATAACGATTGGACAACGGCACTTTCACCTGCCGGTGAAACCGGGACATATATGTATCGCAATTGTTTATTAGCTCCTATCGTAGGATATGGAGCAAGTGTGTTGGCCCACAGACTAACTCTGGTGAGCACGAGCCTGAGAACCAGGAGAATCCAAAGAAACGTTTTACTAAGATGTATAGGTGCTTTTGGCACCAGCCCAACAAATTCCCTGTTGGTTGTTTTGGGGTGGTGTCCATTGGACTTTATCATTCGACATCAGGCTGCCTTTCATTGGTTACAGAAACAGGACACTGAGTGTGTTTGTGATGTAATGGGAGTGGCCGTCACAAGCATCAAGGGAATAAAGGTACAGATATTGAATGTACGGCAAGGGGAATGGGATTGGTTGAGACATGTCGGAGAGTACATACTTTCATTCCAATTGTTCTGTGTTTAAAGAATAAAATTATGGTGGCCTTTCAGGGCATCTTACACTTTCTGACTGGCCATGGACACTACTCGGTTTAATTACACTAGTTAGAAACTGTTGCCGGCGTGTGAATGTGGGTCTGAAAAAGGTACTACATAGCATGTAGTGTTCCGATATATGAACAAGTAGCATCAGAGGAGAGGCAGCTCCTACCAACACATTGTTGACATCTTGAACAATGACGACAACTTTAAAAGATTCTGTAAATTAGAGAATGATGTGCCAAGCGGATCGGCAATTATACCTAAGGAGAGACTGAAATGCATATGACAGGACACCATTTGGCATTGATTACGTTAAAGTAAATGGGACATAGTATGTCTGCCCCAGGAAATGTTGACTATTATTGGATCGCCTGAGATAAGGGCGCTGAGAAGTGCCACAAAAGGACTCGCTAGGAGGAAAATTGCGTGTAGAATGTACTTTTTGTTTCTTAGTTACACCATTCAGAAGTATGCTTGGTGATGGTAGGACACTCACTCGCTGAATAAATCGTGTGTAAATTTAAAACCCCAAATGCAAGAAGAGGTGAAATTTGTTTTCCAATTTATGATTAGTTATTTGTGAATACATGAAGTAGTTAGTTGCTCATAATGGGTGGTGCAGGGACTCAACGTATGTATTCAGTGGTGTCGCCCAGGTAATAGCAGCCCGCCTCCTTGCTGGCTAGGGACATGCAACTCACTGGGAGTGGCCGAGAGAGGCTAAGAGGCCAATTTGTGTCCGTTACTATAGAGTAGAATGCTCTTTTAATTTTGTTTCTGTTGTCTTCAAAAAGTAACCACAATTGTAACATGTAGCATTGTTCAGTCAGTAGCATGCCCACACAAAAGTGTTAGCAAGTGGGTTTGTGTATGTATAATAAATAGGGGGAAAAATGTACCTTTGAAACTATTTGTTTTTAGTTTTTAACACTGCTTTTAGGAGCGGCCACACAAGAACGGCGGGAATTGTGCCGCCTGGTGCCACACTTGGAACTGTCACAAAGGTGAATGAAATTTTAGGTATGGTAGTACCATGCATCACTCCTGGAATCTCAGCAAAAGATTTATGAAGGCTTAGTTTCACATGGGATTCAACACTTTTAAGGAGATGTATGGAAAAAAGCTAGTGAAAAGATGACCCACTTCAAAATAGTTGGAAAGAATACAAAGAAACTACTTACCAAGAAATATACATGGAAAATTATCAGAACAATTTCTAGTGAACTTTTACTCCTCTATCATGGATCATTTCAAATATTAGGAAATTCTCTTTTTGAAGTCAGTAGATTTGAATCTATAGTTTCTGTAATATTCATTTACGATCATCATGATGTAGAGATTAGCAAAACATACCTTCAATGGCTTGAGGGGGGTATCTCCTCTTCTAAACAGCAATGCGTAGCGAGAGTACTCAACTATACCAGATCAGCCCAACTGTCAATTAACTAATTATCAGAGTTACATGGAGATTATCGACACTGGGGTAATACCACTGCAGATGAGGAAGCAGGTTGTTGGAAAGTGAAAACCATAGGGAAGACACGTAACCAGCCAGACATACTTTGCATAACAAACACTCTAGGCTTGCTCAAAAGACAATTTCATATCTCCTATTCCTATATGCATGGAAGACCTCCTCGGGTAAAAAACAAAAACTTCTTCAGAGGGAAGCCAATGTGGAAGTTTTTGGACATGGGAGGGAAAATTTTTAATGTGTACTCTTCTGAGCTCACGTTACTAGATTGGAGTTTAGTGGAATTCTCTAAAACCCCGGATCTTGATAACACACCTGAATACACAGAACTGATGGAAGATAAATCTTTTGCCCCCTACAGAAACGAATTAAGAACCATTTATTGTCCAGAAAAACAAGGATACACCCCTCCCAAGGCGAACACAAGTAGGAGAGTCCTAGAACAGATATAAAATATAATCACTATTGCAATTGGAGAGACATACAAGTTGCTGGCAGATAGAAGGATTCCAGATAGCTGGAAAAATATAGTACTGCACACAAAAGAAAGAGAACTCAAGATACTGGCCTGCCTGTGTGCTATGATGGTTTTGGAAATGCATTCTTATTTTGTAGTCACTGAGTCAAACATTTCCAAATTAATCTTTCCATATTATCCCCAACAGACCATGACTCTAGATGAGAATGAATTGTTTAAGCGCCTCCTATTCTTCTCTGACACAAGTCGAGACCCACCAAGATATTTATTCATACCTTGTAGTATTGATTTTTCCTCTTGGAATGTGTCACACTTATCCTTTCACATATAATTCCTTTTCATTCTTGGACTCTCTACTTGGAACTCCCTGCCTGTATGCCCATACCCACTGGTTTTTTGAACAGTGCATAGTGGCACTGTCATCCCACCTACTAGTTTCATTGTGAATCCAGAGGGGTGCCCTGAGGAGTGTGGTACATTATGGTACGGTCACACGGGAGGATTCGAGGGCCTGGGACAAAAGGGATGGACTTTAATTACTATTGGTCTTCTCTTGTTTGTGGAACCCATGACTGGTTTGAAGAGCTACATACTTGGACAGGGAGATAACCAAGTTTGCAAAATTCTGATCCCATTACCAGAGCAATATTCAGATAAAGACTCATATCTTCAACGAGGTCAAGATGATGTTACTGCTAAATGCAAATTGTTTATCCAGACTTTGACTGAGCAGGCACTCAAACTCAGGCTGGTTGCGAAGCTAGAAGAAACCGGTTGCAGCAGAAAGGGGAGCCTTCACATCACAAATGCTCAAGAGAGTATCAAGAATGACGCCTGTCTACAACTATTTCCACATTGCAAACAGCCTGAACGTCTGCTTCGCAGAAAGGGTTTGAGTACACAACTGCATACTGTTTGGCAACAACTGAGTCTTTGGTGTCTATTACAGATGAGATTAAATCTCAACATATCGATAGATCAATTGCTGGAAAAAATACATGATACTAATTGATCCGTCAAGGTAACGATCTATCGTCACCCCCTACTGACACTAATACTGTCAGGGTGCCGATTCATCGGTACACCGCTTCGTCTTGTTTAGCTTACAGAATCAGGCACTAGATGGTATTGGCGTGCTGATTATAGATGCTCTTTGCCTTGAGCTACATGTAGGTTGATAGCTATCAACAATTGAGCATAGTTCGATTATTGCACTTTTGCATTGTTTGCCTATTGACATCGTGTTTCGCAGTACATGTCTACATTCTGTTATTGCATTCCCTGCTCTAGTTTTTGTACATTACTGTTATTTATCATTGTTTCTGTGTGTTTTCCTTCATGTTAAGATGTATTAGCTTGTTTATTTTCTCCGCTTTTTGTGAAAAATGCGACCTACACCAGCCACAGCAGAGGACTTGCTGACAAATAGAATTTACTAGTGATACAGAATATTGTAGTGAAAGTAGCAACAGTTCAGAAAGTGACAGTGATGTACTTGACGATATTGTAAACGAAAGTGAAGATGAAATTGAAGATGTACAATACACTGACGTAATTGCACTTGAAACACTACAGCCATTACCACAGCCATTTCAAGAGCTGCGAGGACCAAAACATATGCCGCCAACAGGATCTCCTGTGACAGCGCATTTCAATCTATTCTTTACTACAACACTGCTGCAGCTTATTGTAACTGAAACAAATCGCTCAGGTAAACAGCTTATAGCTAAACGTGCTACGTTGTACAAGCCGTATAAGAAATGGAAGAATGTGACACCTACCGAGGTAAGAGGTTTTATTGCTTCCTTACTAAATATGGGACTCAATAAAAGGCCCACAATGCTCTCATACTGGAGCACAAAACTGTCACAGGCATTTCCATGGTTTGGTAAAATGTTTTCTACCCACTGATTTAGGAATCTTATGAAATTCTTCCATCTTGTGGATAGTGATAAATGTCCAACACCAGGCAATCCTGATTATGACCCGTGTATCAAGTACCAGCCATTGGTAGATCATGCTAACAATATATTTAGACATCATTACACACCTCATTGATGAGAGCCTAGTTGACATTAAATGTCACACTTCCCTATTACAGTATTCGCCAAACCAACACCAACAACGATGTGGAATCAAATTCTGGGTGCTGTGTGACTCTATAACGCACTATTGCCTTGGGTTTTATACTTACAGAGGTGCCAAAATCCAAGAAGATAAGGCTGAGATTGCAAGACATGGCTTGGGTTACTGTGTTGTCCAGCAGTTACTGCGTTTGGGCGATTATTTGAACAAGGAATGTCATTTCTATGTGGACAACTTTTTCATGTGTACTATTGTGACGGAGGAGTTAGAGGCGCCTGTGGGTATCAGTCAGATACTAGGATAGCTGTAGCAGTGCGCGTAACTATCTACAGATTGAAGAAGGAAGCAGATCATGACGGCCGACATTACTGGGCATGTTATGAGTTCAATGGGTACCAAAATGTGCCACAAGACTGGATTGACTCCCTTCACAAGGGAGAAAGTCGCACTTGCAATTGCAAGACTAAAATCCAAAAAGGCTCCGGTTCCATATAATATGCACTCTGAGACGCTTAAAAGTATTTCACCCCAGATTTTTCCATACTTGACAGACCTAATAAACGAAGCACTAAGACTAGCACTGGTGCCCGCCATCTGGAAGATGTCGAACATTGTAATAATCAAACAATCGGAAGATAAAGACCCTGCTGAGCCGAAAACGTATAGGCCAATCTGTTATATTAACACGCTGGCCAAGGTTCAGGAATGGTTACTGTACAACAGGCTGCAGTGGCATAAACAAGTTGGCCTCAATCGACATCAGTACGGTTTCAGAGAGCAAAAATCAATAGATGACGCAATTAACACAACCACTGAAAATATTCTAACCACAAACACCAAATATGCAATTGCCATACTGATTGACATATCAGGGGCATTTTATAATCTATGGTGGCCAGCCGTGTTCGCTCGTCTGAAGGAGGTACAGGTACCTACGGCCCAAATAGCCTCCTCGACTACTGTAAAGATAGAGTAGTGGAATGGCGGGCAGGAAACCAGAAAGTTATCAAGAAAATCACCATCCAATTTTCTGGGACATCACCTTTGAATGCCTCCTCCACTAACTTGATGAGGATAATCGAGCAAATGGTGTGACTGTCTACGGAGACGACCTCTTGGTTATAGTCCAAGCAGACTCGAGGGCACAACTGGAACACAAATCATCACATTTACTAAAGGATATCAGCACATGGTGCAACAACAATAGACTACAAATGGGCCTGCACAAACAGTCTACATTCTACTGAAAAGTTTGCCGGCAAGAGATACGACAGTTAAAATAAACAATAGGAACATACAAAGTCAACACGCAACACGGTACCTAGGTGTACACCTAGATGAAAGACTGATGTTCAACGAATACATAAAAATTATTACCAACAAAGCAATTAAAATAATGCATAAACTCGCCAGACTGAACGTCGCACAGTACAGACTACCACTATCAACACTCAGGAACTATCACTGTGCACTCTTTGAGTCAGTGTTCTGCTTTGCGGCCAGCACATGGGCCCATAGGCTGCACCTAATAACTTACAGGAACACTGTTAGGAAGGAGCAAAGAAGCGCACTGGTCAGATTGTCTGGAGCCTTCGGTACCACATCATTGGTAGCACTTTGTGTGGTCCTAGGAATCTTTCCCATTGACCTAACAATCTGACAGGGCAGCCGTGTACTGGCTAAAGAAAGGAAGTCATGACAACGTGACAGAGATCACAGGGCACAAACGGAATGATAGATGCCAACTTACTGAGTGGAGGGTGGACACATGGCAGAGGAAATGGCACACTGACGACCAGGGCCGCAAAGACTACCAATTTTTCCCAAACATCAGGGAACTTTCTCTCGGGTCACGACATATAACCCGCACACCTCAATCCCGTGGGACTCGGCCTCAGTGACACCTGCATATGTGGCGCAAATGGATCACCAGAACATGTGGTATTTCACTGCCTATTACACATTGTAGACATAACATCTGCACAACTACAGATACAAATCCTGGACGACATAAATACGGTAATGAGAACAAATGGGCGGAAATTAACCGGGTAACAAATGACGTATCCCAGGTACTCCACAAAATCTATAATCAAACAAGGCCGTACCACAGATTGCAATCACAGACATAAAACACACAGGATATGGAACCGTGGGCAACTAGCAGGTCTGACGAAGAGAATGACACGGACATTGAGGCAAACACAAACTCGGTAATAGCAATAGTATGCCACTCACTCAAACACAATGACGACTCTCAACACCCTGGACTTCACCTGGCTATAGCACCAACCTAATACAGGAACTTATGACTAATGCTATAAACGTGCGTTGTGGGCAAGGAGTGGATGGTGCGAAGTACATTCCGAGCCCTCTAACCCCTGCTGGCTAGACGGGGACAGTCAGGCTCTTTCCTGAACACCTCACAACATTCCTCCACCGCCCTCACAATCCACAAACCACACCCACATTCGCAATAGGTTAAGTATAGTTGATAAGTTTAGATTTTAGAGTTCCCAGGATGATTTTTTTGTTTCCTTTCCTTTTCACTATTTTATAGCATTTTCTGTAAAATTGTAATTGTATTCCATATGTCAATTCCAATCTGTTTAAGTATGTACACAAAAATGTGATATCACCCAACAGCAAATAATTGAACAATGCAGAAACTGGTCCGCCTCCACATGGCGGGGATGGGTAACATTGAGGGTGGCTAGAAGCTAAAAAACTTGTAGCCGCTCATGATGCAAAGTGACCAGCAAACTTTGTTGAATATATCACAAAAGTATTTTTTATGGTAAAAAAAGAAGCAGTCATATACCCACAGGTCACTGGTCACCCACCTGGATTAATTTGGGGGGGGGGGGGGGGGGGGGGAGTTGTACCTATAAAATTATTTGTGTCATTTTGAACGCCAATTTCCCTGTGGGCGTGCCTCAACAGTGGGGATTCTGCCGCCCCTCGATACACTCGCCCACACCTCAGAGGCTGGACAGCGACGCCCTCAGTGCCAATCGCTGTACCTATAGTACATGAGACATAGCAAAACAGTGTTTTTTTTATAATCCATGAACTTCAATGCCATATTAATTTCGTAGCATAACTACACCTTCAAAATTTTAAATTTCTCCATATCAATAGGTGTTGACACACTTTAATCGGGCATCCACACTCACAGTCAGTGAAAACCACAAAGAGCAATTGCATCCAAGGTCAACCTACCCAAGACCAATGGAGTGTTGGAACCAGGGGCTGCTGTTGGGACATGACTGCAGAGTCCCTAGGATACAAAGCCTGAGTATCAACATGGCTGCATTGTGGGCGAAGCTTTAGGGCAACCGAAAGGTAGGGGTGCGACGGTGTAATGATCATCTTGCACACAGGTTCCAACTGCTGTGTTTGCCACGGTGGGGTCCTGGGTTGAGTCGGCAAAGGTCACACGCCCTGCTCCTGGATTTATGGGACATACTCCGCCAAGCCAGGGCGTAGTGACATGCCCCCGGTCAGGTTAGATGGGTCCAGGGCCCCAAACGGCTGGGGGACCGGCCTGGTACCCGATTATGTCCGGGTCTTTAGCCTTTTGGTGGGAACTCTAGTTCCTAGTAGGAGGCAAAGAACGGAGAGTGAATCCGCTCTCCTGGAATGCGGGTGGCATTTGATGAGAAGGGGTGAAAACTTCGGTGCCGCAGACGTCAAAGAGGACTAGTACGCTGTACCCAGGGCATGCTAAACCTAGCAGCTTTATTTTACAGCTCTTGGTCAAGGGGCAGGACCAGTGAGCCAGCTGGATTGTAGCCTGCCCCATGCCAGAGAAGCTGGTCCGGGGTAAGAGATAGGTCTCCAATCTTTTCATTCTTCAGTGGTATCAGATAGAATCAGGGTGATTAAAGAGAACATAGCCAACTGGGCTTTAGCCCATGCAAGGCTAGAAGGGTAGTGTAGCGGTACTTTGCCTACCATGCCTCCACCAGAGCAAAGAGGTGATTTACGAGGTGCATTAAAGTTCTAAGGCCTCCGATTTTTTTTCTCTGGACTGGAAAGAGATAGAAACATGCGCATTGGTTTAAAATGAGGCCGCGATCATTGTCATTAGTCCCAGAGATGGCAGTACCGTACGGCAGATGGAATTTTACCGCCAGCGGCGAGAATGAGAACTGTTTTACATACTTAAAATGGCGATGTTTTCCTTACTTGAACAGCGTGCAATCATTCGTTTTCTGAATTTGCGTGGTGTGAAACCAATTGAAATTCATCGACAGTTGAAGGAGACATGTGGTGATGGAGTTATGGATGTGTCAAAAGTGCGTTCGTGGGTGCGACAGTTTAATGAAGGCAGAACATAGTGTGACAACAAACCGAAACAACCTCGGGCTCGCACAAGCCGGTCTGACGACACGATCGAGAAAGTGGAGAGAATTGTTTTGGGGGATCGCCGAATGACTGTTGAACAGATCGGCTCCAGAGTCGGCATTTCTGTGGGTTCTGTGCACACAATCCTGCATGATGACCTGAAAATGCAAAAAGTGTCATCCAGGTGGGTGCCACGAATGCTGACGGACGACCACACGGCTGCCCGTGTGGCATGTTGCCGAGCAATGTTGACGCCCAACAACAGCATGAATGGGACTTTCTTTTCGTCAGTTGTGACAATGGATGAGACGTGGATGCCATTTTTCAATCCAGAAACAAAGCGCCAGTCAGCTCAATGGAAGCACACAGATTCACCGCCACCAAAAAAATTTCGGGTAACCGCCAGTGCTGAAAAAATGATCGTGTCCATGTTCTGGGACAGTGAGGGCATAATCCTTACCCATTGCGTCCCAAAGGGCACTACGGTAACAGGTGCATCCTACAAAAATGTTTTGAAGAGCAAATTCCTTCCTGCACTGCCACAAAAACGTCCGGGAAGGGCTGTGCGTGTGCTGTTTCACCAAGACAACGCACCCACACATCGAGCTAACATTACGCAACAGTTTCTTCGTGATAACAACTTTGAAGTGATTCCTCATGCTCCCTACTCACCTGACCTGGCTCCTAGTGACTTTTGGCTTTTTCCAACAATGAAAGACACTCTCTGTGGCCGCACATTCACCAGCCGTGCTGCTATTGCCTCAGCAATTTTCCAGTGGTCAAAACAGACTCCTAAAGAAGCCTTCACCGCTGCCATGGAATCATGACGTCAGTGTTGTGAAAAATGTGTACGTCTGCAGGGCGATTACATCGAGAAGTAACGCCAGTTTCATCAATTTCGGGTGAGTAGTTAATTAGAAAAAAAATCGGAGGCCTTAGAACCTGAATGCACCTCGTACGATCGCGCATGCAGAAGAGCGCTGCGCCAGCAACAGATTTTCATAAGTAATTTTGATCTTCTCTTACTTTTGCGTAGGTTCTTGTTTCAACAACTAGTTCATTACTCTATTGTTATCTTGTCTTCATACGTTTAAGACGCGTATTTTTTGGTGCTGATGTCAAAGAATGATTTTAAGTGGAAATTAAACCTATATTATGAAATGAACACACGGCGTCTACAAGTTATTTCAGTAGTGATTTGCAATGGTTATCGCCAAATTTATAAATTAATCCAGACAGTGAGAACTTCAAGAAATTTTCATTAGACGCAGAACAAGAGGGCCAGCGAACAATGAAAAAAGGACATCCTACAAGAAAATCAAGAAGTATTCCAGATGCAGCCACGAAGACTATATTATAATAGATGCTACATTTCTAACATAATTATAAGGTAAATTTCAACTTATTTCTGATGCTATTTCCTTACAGTCACTTTCTGAAGTCTTTCTCACCCGGTCTGCCATTCATGGTCAAATTACAGCACTATCTCAATCTCTAATACGAAGTCCGCCTAATCCGTAACTTATTCCACCAAAATTCAAACCTCAATCAGATTTTCTGGTTTGTATTTTCATGGCAGAACCCCGAGGAAAGGAAACACTACAATTGGTGTCCTGGTGATAGGACTTACAATCTTTGGATTTGATACAAGTGCAATTATTATAAATTTTGGACATTTTATCTAATTTTAACCACTTGATAGCATCACAAAATGAATTTGGACTAATTTTCATTCATTTTGATCGTAACCTAACATGCATGATATTTACAACAATATTGTTTCACCTGTTACTAATTCATGTTAATTTTCATTTTCATGCTGAGGAAATTAATTTGTTTAAAAAAAAAAAGAAAAAAAAAGAAAGAAAAAAAATGATAACGTTTCTTGGCTGTCCTTATTGATGAGATGTGCATCTGTGCTCTGCATATCGCTTATGTTGCTTCCAAAGCACTGGCAGTGTTCAAGAAGTTAATTAGTATAGCCCAACGGTGTTTTCATCTTCCTCCTGCAACTACGAAAATGTCCAATAATGGTATACTCGTGCCGACTGTGGACTATGCCTCCAGCGCCTGGGCACACACACTTATTCAGGTGAAGCCTGCCATAATGGTAAGGCGCATACAAAGGAATGTTATTCTAAGACGTGTAGGTATCTTCGGCACTACTCCCACGGATGCTGTGTTATAATGGGGCTTTGCCCTTTTCATTTGTTAATTAGACAGCAAGTGGCAATTTATTGGCTGGCAAAGAGAGACTTTCAATGGGTTACACTTATTATGGGTGAACACCTTAACAATTCAAAGGAAATTAAACAAAGAACATTATACTTGTGGCAACAACAGTGGCAGTCGTCTGACACTGGAAGTCAAATTGATGACTTCCTTCCTAGTGCACAACAAAGGCTAAAGATAAGACACCTTGTTTCAACGCAAGGCACTGTTCATTTTCTATCGGGACACGGACCCTACCCTACCTATTTACAGAGGATAGGGAATAGTCCAATGCCTGAATGTGTCTGTGGCACCCCAGTGGGGACGGCCGAGCATATTCTATTGGAATGCCCAGACTTCGAGCCACTTGCCTCAGAATCAACACAAGATTTAAACAATTTATCAGTAGTGGATATTTTATGAAATCCTGACACATTTAGAACCTATCAAAATCTGGTTGAGCAAGTCCCAAAGTTTGAGAAACTAATATTTGAAATAAATTACTGATTTAATTGCAGAAAAGCTGTACTAATCAGCAAGACTGAGGAGTATTGAGTGTCATTTGATGCATAAAACCAACAATTACATTCCCGTGTAGGGTAGAATGGCTGTTGGCCACCCCTTCAGGTTGGCAGGAGTGCCCATCCGACTCACTCCGATGGGGCAATGACACGGTCTGTGGACAGCAAAGATGCCAGAAGGAAGATTATAGTGGGGCTCCCCTGTCTATGGCAACATAGACACCTGGGATGCCCCAAGGGTGTTTTCCAAATGGAAGATTTACCTTCTTGCGGATCCAAACCACATCTCGATCTTGACACAAAAAATGTGACTGGACACTCAATGTTGTATATATCCTAAAATGTATATATTTTGGTTTTCTCCAGGTTTTCATATGTTTGTCATGTTGTTTTATTTGGCACAGAAGCACTACGTCCTTTATTTTGATGTATTTTGTAGAAGTAGAATTTTGTTGAATAGTTTCTGTGTAAATAATGGGTGGTGGAGGGAAGATAAAAAGTAATATGTAACTGCAGTGGTTTCATGATAGTAGACGGCCCACCTCCTCGCAGTTAGGGACGAGCAACGCTCCCGGATATCTGGAGTGACTAAGCGGCCGATTTTGTAATAACTTGTTACAATTCAATTAATGTAAAGTAGTTATAAATCACTGTATTTTCTTCAAACAGTAGCATTGTTTAGAATGCATTACCCACTTTTGTAATCTAGGGAGTGGGTTATGTATGTTACACAATAAAGCAGTAAAAATCTGTACCTATGAAATATTTGTATCAAACTTTGAATGCCACTTTTCCCAGCGGCCGCGGTTCAATGGCAGGAATTGTGCCCCCTCGTCACATGCCTCACAGGCGGGACAGCGACACCTTCAGTGCCAATCGGCGGACTCTCGCTGTACCTATCGTACATGAGACATAGCAAAACAGCGGTTTTGATCCTCTATGAACTTCAATGCCATATTAATTTCATAGCCTAACTACATCTTCAAAATTTTAAATTCTGTGTATCAGTAGGTACATTTTAGTAGGTAGTACATTTTAGGATATATACAACATTGAGTGTCCAGTCGCGTTTTTTGCGTCATGATCGAGATGTGGTTTGGATCCGAAGACCAATGGCGTTCAAGATCGACCTACCCCAGGTCACTGGAGTGTTGGAAGTACAGGTTGCTGTTGGGACAGACAGCATAATAGATGAGGACTGCAGCAGCAGTGTGCACCAAGTTTGACCTCCTGAGGACAGTAGGCAGTGTCTGTGATGGTGTCTGAACTACCGATCAACCTAAGACTGACCAGATGGCTACTGAAGTTACTGACTCTGAAAAGGAAGCAGTACAGAATGTTCAGAACATAGTAAAGGCCTTGACGATGATTGTGGCAACCAAAGCATCTTGGTGGCTTACCAATCATCACACTGGACAAGAAGGTGTCACAACATATGTAAAAAAGGTGTACCAGAGCATTGTTTGCAGAGAGCTCTTTGACACAAGTGATGATGAGTGAAGACACTGTCCCAACAATACACACAATTGGGCACTGAGCGAGTACTCTGTTCGTACTTGAAAGGGCGGGCATCTCCGGACTTGGAAAGACAACAGGGAAAGAAAGGTAAGGCACTGCTGAATTCACCCTGTCTGCAGATGCAAAGCTCAGGTTCGCCTAATTGCCAGCCGGTACTCATAGACTGGGAGTGGCAAGTGAAGCATTCACAAGGCTGGCTACTTCCCCACTCATTATGGCATCTCCCAACCCATATCACTTTCTACCTCTCCCTCTGCAGAAGGCAGAGATCCTGAGAAGCCCATTCATCTTACCACATTGGTGCAGCCTACGTAACGGACCATGAGAGGGGCAAGTATGACAACACCACACGGAACAGTGCCCTAGGCAGGCTGGGCCTATTTGTGCGTTGCATGTACCCTAAGTCAACCCTTGCCAAATCTCCACACCTAACAGAGGTTGCAGTTCAGTCATATCATGACTACGAGGTGCAGTGGGAGCAATTTCTCAATACATACAAAGTCGCAACCACAAGAAGTTCGTCGGATGAAATGTTGGCAAAGCTGAGTGCCATGTCTGACGTTTCAGATGACTAGGTCCTTGCCATAAGAAACTCATAACGACCCCTCAGAGGCAACTCTCGGGAAATTCAGTGAAGCAGTGAAAACTAAAATAGCTGTGGCCATCTCATGCTGTGGGCCTGTAAGTTGCGCGGGTCCACTGTTGGCAAAAGGCAGCGTAGGGAAGGATGCGTCTCAAATACCCTGTACTTCCCAAGTGCCCTTGCCCGCCTTCTCGTGG
The DNA here is from genome assembly GCF_021461395.2 of Schistocerca americana. Taxonomy (NCBI): domain Eukaryota; kingdom Metazoa; phylum Arthropoda; class Insecta; order Orthoptera; family Acrididae; genus Schistocerca; species Schistocerca americana. The sequence continues at coordinate 67,731,621 of NC_060128.1, read as the reverse complement.
TGGAGCTGTTTAGCCTTAGGGCAACCGAAGGGTAGGGGTGTGACGGCGTGCCGAACATCTGCTGACTGCCAGATTATTAGTGTCTGTACTTTTCATAAGCAAATTAGCTTTGTTTTGTTATACTTAACTGATTCAGAAATGTTGTTCCTATCACACAGCCGCACCTTCCCACAGTGCAGGTAGCATCCCACCCAGACATCAGTGGAAGATGCCAACTGTCCAGTGCTTTCAGTGTCACACTGTATCTACCATTTATTCAAATATTTACTGTTTATGTTTCAATCAGTCAGTATTAAAAGGCACTAACTGATATTGTTGGGTTAAATCAGTTATTCATCAGTCAGTTTATTTTTCTGGCAGACCAATCAACTGGTGGTAGAGGGATGTGGCTGTTTATGGACATAAATCAGAATCTATTCTGCATAGCTGGTAATTAAAGGAACCACCTGCTGCATTTAGTTCCGTTCACTTCCAAACACTACGACAGCTGATGTCATAATTCTCAGGTCTGTGACATAAAAGTTGTTTCATATTTATTAAGTGATTTTTATAGTGTTTTCAATGCTGATTTAGGGAAAACAGTGAAAAATTTCATCATGTACAGTTATTTCACAAACTGTTTGTCTAGTTTTAGCTTTTTTCGATATTTCAGCACTGTAGTGAGTTTGAATTTTGGTTTTTAGGATCTCCATAAATGTTATTTAGCCGTTTTTATACTAAATATATGTAAAATAAAGAGTAATTAGGAGAAATCAGCAGTATTTTCATGTCAGTGCGTGTCTGTCATGCTCCCATCACCAACCAGTGAGCTTCAGCTAGTGTCCTTCAGTTCTTCACAGTACGTCTCCACTCTGTGCTGTTCACGTGTTGCTGTCACTGGTGCTTTGAAGTAGTGACTGTTTTCTTGTGTTGTGAAGTTGTTTTATGGACAATGGCTACCAGAGGGTGTATAAACTCGCCAGATTGCTTCTGCTACATTTGTGGTAACTATACCATTAAAAAGCAACAAACCAACCATTTCCAATTTTGTTTAAAAAGCATATTTTGCCTATTTTTGTATGAAGTTAGGTGATCAAGAAAGTTAGGCGGTCAAGATAAGCCTTGGGCCCCACACAAAGTTTGTTCAGTGTGTTTGAAGAACTGAGGCAATGGTTTCAACGTAAAAAGCAGTCCTAATGTTTTGGAATACCAATGGTTTGGAGGGAGCCCAAAAAATCATAGTGATGACTGCTGTATTAGTTCTTGCAACGTACTAGGTTTCAATTTGAAAACAAAAAGGATATTTCTTAACTTAACATTCAATCAGCCATTCACCCCGTTCCTCGTGATGTACCAATACAGAAGACAGAGACTGGCACAGCCAGTCCCATTCCATTCTCACAATCTAAACTGAATGATTTAGTTAGAGACCTAGGCCTTTCTAAAGAATCGGCAGAGGTTTTAGGATCTAGTTTGGAAGATAAACATATGTTCGCTCCGGGTACATCCTTTTCTTGGTATTGATCGAGGGCAAAGGAGTTTGTATCTTTCTTTTCTCAAGAAGGTGACCTGGTGTTTTGCAGTGATGTTCCTTGACTTATGGCAGGTTTCAAAATAGAATATGCTCCTGATCAGTGGAGACTTTTTATTGATTCTTCAAAAGAAGCCTTAAAACAGTACTTCTACACAATGGCAATAAGTATGCTTCTATACCAGTTGTACACTTGGTTCACTTAAAAGAAGGTTACGAATACCTTGAACTGGTTTTATGCAAACTCTGCTATTCAGACCACAAATGGACACTATGTGGTGATTTAAAAGTGATTTCAAAGCTGCTTGTTCAACAAAATGGCTATAAAAAGTTCCCTTGCTTTCTCTGTGAATGGTACAGTAGAGACAGAAAGCAACACTACATAAAAAAGCTTGGCCCTTGAGAAAAACGTTACATGTAGGAATAAAAAATGTTGAGAGGAAAAGCCTTGTGGATCCCAAAAAGGTGTTACTTCCACCACCACATCACAGTAAGTTGAGGCTGATGAAACAATTTGTTAAGGCATTGCCAAAATAAGGGGGGGGGGGGGGGGGTGTTTCAGATATCTTTGTGGACAGTTTCCTGGTTTATCTGAGGCAAAGCTAAAGGAAGGAATCTTTGTCAGACCAGAAAACTAATGACAGATCCCAACTTTGTGGGAAAAAAAGGCAGCATGGGCATCTTTTAAATTAGTTGTTACCAGTTTCCTAGGAAACAAAAGAGATCCAAACTACAAGACAATCGTCACAGACATGCTGACAACTTTAAGAAGCTGGGCTGTAACATGAGCATTAAAGTTCATTTTCTCCACTCGCATCTTGATTACTTCCCTGCAAACCTTCATGATGTAAGTGAAGAGCAGGGTGAAAGATTCCACCAAGACATCAAATAAATGGAAAGAAGATATCAAGGAAGGTGGAACTTCAACATGATAGCAGACTACTGCTGGATGATGGAAAGAGATGATCCTCAAAGAGTCAACAGACAGAAAAGCAATAGAAGAAGCTTCAACAGAAAGTGAATGCATTATTATAAGGACTTATGAGCTTAAAGAGAAATGGAAGTGTACTGGAATGTAGTTTAGAACATGATTAATAAACAAAATAAAATTTTATAACGTTGGAAAAAATGTGATAAATTGCTTAAATTTTGTTATTATACCCAAAAATACTCCCTTTTTGTGAGAGAACCAGATGTGAGAGAAAAAATGGATTGCATTTTTGAAACCAGCACTGAAAAGCACATAAAAGTCAGTTATCAAATTTCAAACAACTTTTAAAAAATATTTTTTTTTTTCAGACACGTGTAATGGCAACATTGAGGAATACTGAAGGTTATGTGATGAAAGAAATACAAATATCTGTGCATTTCCCGCTTTTCACATTTTATTCAGAGTGAATATTGTGCAAGGTTTGCTGGAATCATTTAGCAAAATTATGGATTTGGTAGAACCACAATATGAGCTAAATTTTCTGGATGAAGGTAAGAAGTGATATAGGAAACCTGAGAAGTGTAACATTGGGGAAGAAAAGGTAGTGAAAGGGGAAACCTCCACTGCAAAAAGACCATTACTCCCATATGTAAGTGACATCTCCAGAAACATTATCTGCAGTTCATAGAAAATAAGCAAATGGACATTGTATCAGAACTCCGTGATTTTACATCTACTACAGCTCATGGAAGATGTTAAGCACTGAATATTCAAAACAACTACGGGCAAGCTTTAAGTTCTATCTACTTCAAAGTCAAACCACACAGAAATTTGCACAGAAGCTTTCATCAACGTTCACTACATATTACAAAAAAGTTTTGAAGTTAACTTCATTTTTATTATCAGGTTCCAAACCACGAGATGGCAGCAGCTTCAACAGTAAGTCACATGCAGTTTCAGATCATTTCCTGTTAAAACATCACACTATGGAGGAAAAGAAAACACCTGCACTATGAATTTAATCTGAAGACTACGTACAACCTCTTAAAAAGTCCCATCCTGAAACAAAAGTTAAGCATAGCTTTTTTTTTATCATACTTCAATAACAATTATAAGTTGCTATTTGGGAGACCACACATTGAAGTTTGCAGCAAGTGTTAAGAGCTGTGAATCAAATTGAAATCACATCACCTGTCCATGTCTATTAAACGAGCGGCACAGGGTGAACTGGACATTTATGAACACAGAAGCCACAAGTTCCACAAGGAACTACAGAAGTGTAGACAGTTAACTGCCAGAGACGACTCTGTATGTGGACTTGTGCTGGCATAACAGAACTTGTCTCCACCATGTATCCCAGTGTAAGAAGTGTTTTATTTGAGACAACTATCTGTATGTGTTTGTCTTTGCGTATCAAATCTGAAGAACAACAGGAATGTAGATGAAGCTGTTTGGCTTACGCAGTGGTAAAACCTGCTACAAATACTTGCCCGAGCAATGCTCTTCCGTTTGGGAGCCGTTTTCCTACACGATGAACTATGAGCCACGGATGCAAACTTAAGAAAGGTATGAGCATCTGGAATAGGTTCCCAGATATGAGTGCCTCGAATGCTTCTTAAGTAATAGAACCCAGCATGTTTTCCTCAATGGTGAGTGTTCACCAGACACAAGAACATCATCAGGAGTGCCCCACAGAAGTGTGATACAATCATTATTTTCTATATACATAAATGATCTAGTGGACAGGATTGGCAGTAATATGCAGCTGTTTGCAAATGATGGTGTGGTGTACAGGAAAGTGTCATTGTTGTGTGATACAAGATGGCTTAAGACATGATTTGTAATTGATGTTATTAACGACAGCTAGCTCTAAATGTAGAAGAATGTATAACTGCAGATCAGTAAGAAAAACAAAGCTGTAATGTTCAGATATAGTATTAGCTGTGTCCTGCTTGATACAGTCACGTCACTTAAGTATTTCAGGATAATGTTGCAAAGCAATGTGAAATGGAACAAGCACATGAGGATTGTGGTAGGGAAGGTGAATGGTCAACTTTGCGTTATTGCAAGAATTTTATGAAAGTGTGGTTCATATGGTAACTAGATCACGTTGTTTGGATAATAGTGCAACCTATTCTTGAGTAGCGATAGAGTGCCTGGGATCTGCAGCAGTTTGGATTAAAGAAGCTGAAACAATTCAGAGGCAGGCTGCTAGTTTTAGTATCAAAATGTTCGAACAACACGGAACCCTTACTAGGATGCATCAGGAACTCAAATGGGAATCCCTGGAGCGAAGACGTCGTACTTTTCGAGAAGGGCTACTAAGAAAATTTAGGGAGCCACATTTGAGGCTGACTGTGGAACATTCTGCTTCCTCCAAAATAAATTTCATATAAGTACTATGCAGTTAAGATACAAGAAATTATGGCTCATACAGAGGCACATACAGTGTCTTTATCCTTCACTCTATTTGCGAATGGAAGAGGGAAGAAAATGAATAGTAGTAGTATAGAGTACACTACACCATGCACAATATGGTGGCTCATGGAGTATGTATGTAGATCCAGATATAGAGCAACAAGGCCATCATCTGGGTCAGCTGATTTGACGTTGGAGCTGCAATGGCATCATCAGTGGGTGCCTTTTTCTTCATTCGCTGTGTGGAGCTTCCCAGCTGAGGCAGCACTCTTACTCGTCTACCACGGCACGACACTTCCGAGAGGTCTGTGGTCACTCTATTGGTCATCGCATATTGCACATTTAAGCATACATCATACTTGCTTCTGGCAGGCCTGTGGTTTCTCGAGTAGCCACACCTCGCAATGCTGCTTCTGGCTTCTTGGGTAGGCGTGCTGCTAGGTTCGTTACAGTTAGGTTCAATCAGCACAGGAGATGCTTGCTTGTTGATCTCAAGTGGGAACCCCTGGAGTAAAGACAATGTCCTATTTGAAGAACACTATTGAGAAAATTTAGAGAGCCGACATTTGAAGCCACCTGCAGAATGATTTCACTGCTGCCTCAGTATATTTTGTGTAGGGACCACGAAGAAAAGATGAGTTAGGACGTGTACGGAAGCATACAAACAGTCGCTCTATTTGCCACTGGAATGGGAAAGAAAGTGACTGGTAGTGTACCACAGACCCTCTGCCATGCAGCATATGGTGGATTTCGGAGTATGTGGGTGAGTGCGCACATATGCGTACATGCTGACCAGGTGGTAGGAAGTCTTCTACATGGCACGTACACACATACCATCTAATAGGCCAGGTTACGCAGAAATAGCTACATTATTCTCTCCGCAATGCTCTAAATTCTTATGTCCTTTGTCTGTTGTTTATTTCTAACTGCAGGCATTGTTATTAAAATAGTGCTGACTGCTTTTTCCATTTTATGTAATGATCCCATATCTCAAACCTATGGTAACATTAGCTAGTTTGTAAAAGGGATTTATTCACATTTTATAAAAATTTTAGCACCGCTGGTAAGGGAAAGTGATATGCTGGTTTTATTACCTGATTATTAGTAAAAATGAATAACTGAGACCAGACAACTATGAAAAGATGCCGGTTGTTCTGAATTAAAATACCAGTACCAGTTTTAAACAGTCAAATTTTCCCATCCCCCCCCCCCCCAAATAACGGACGAGCCATGGCTGGCAGAGCTGTCTCCAGCTTCTTGATCAGCCACAATTGGCGGAGCAGCCTCCAGCAGTGATATGGCTTCTTCGGTAGCCACATCTGGTGGAGCTGCCTCTGGCTTCTCGGGTAACAACAACAGGAAGTTCCTTGGGTAGCCACAAAGGTTGAAGCTGTGTCCAGCAGTACTGTAGCCTCTTGAGTAGCCACGACTGGTGGGGCTGCTTCTGACTCCCTGGGTGGCCACGACCGTTGCAGCAGCCTCCAGCAGGGCTATGGCTTCTTCGGTAGCCACAGCTGGTGGAGACGCCTCCGGCTTCATGGGTAGCCGTGACTGGCAGAGATCCCTTTGCAACCGATAAGGCTTCTTCAGAAGCCACAGCTGCCCCTGGCAGTGCTATGGCTCTCGGGTACCCACAACTGGAAGAGCTGCCTTTGGCACCGATATGGCTTCTTCAGTAGCCACAGCTGCCATTGGCAGCAAGGCAGTGGGTAGCAATGTACATGTCTGCTGACCGTGCAGGGATGGGATTTTTTATTTTTAAATCAAAATTTTTCAAAAACTAGTACTGTTTATCGAGAAGATTACCATTACTTTGAAATATTGGATTATTACATAAATTGAAAAATGCACCCAGCACTGTTTTAATAATGACACCTGCAGTTATAAATTAGCAACTAAAATGACAGAAGAATCTACAGCATTGCAGAGAGAGTAATCTACCTGTTTCTGCATGGCCTGGCCTGTTGCATGCAGTGCAAGTATGTGCACTGTGCAAGACTTGTCCCCACCTGGCCATCACACACACACACACACACACACACACACACACACACCACAAGCCACCATACAGTGCACTGTGCAGAATGCCCAGTACCACTGTCACTGTTCCCCATTCCAACGGCGAATAGATCAGGCGAGTAACGACTGTCTATATGCCTCCGTACGAGCCCTAACTAGTCTTAAATTCGTGGTCCATACACAAAATGTAAATCGGCAGCAGTCTGCTTCAGAAGCCAGTCCTCTAAATTTTTTTCAGTAGTGTTCCTCGAAAAGATTGTCGTCTACACTCCAGGGATTCCCATTTGATTTCAACAAGCGAGTGTCTCCTTAATACTCGTATGTTGATCCAACCTACAGGTAAAGAATGCAGCAGCATGTCTATGTATTGCTTCAATTTTTTTAATCTGACTTTGTGTAGATCTCGAACTCTCCTGTGGTCACCGAGAATAGGTCGCACTAGCATCCGATATGTGGTCTCCTTTCCGACACTTCTCTCAGTAGACTGAAGTAAACCGTTCACCTTCCCTACTTCACCTTTATGAGCTCGTTCCATTTCGTATCGCTTTGCAACATTACGCCCAGATATTTAATCGACGGGATTGTGTGAAGCAATACACTACTAGTGCCGTATTCACACATTACGAGCTTGTCTTTTCTACTTATCTACACTAACTTACAGTTTTCTACATTTAGAGCAAGCTGCCATTCACCGCAACAGTCATCTTGTATCCTCCTACAGTAACTTAATGACAACACTGTCACGCACGAGTGCAGCACCCTCAGCAAACAGCTCACAGATTGCCGCTCACCCTATCCATCGCATCATTTATGTACGAGGCATATTCAGTAAGTAATGCAACATAATTTTTTTTTGAAAGCCGGTCGGTTTAACGTTCAATCCGAGAGTCTTACGCTGCCTTACTGGGAAGGCCTGTATGCCCTCACAGTAACACTTCACCGGTTGAGAACAGTGCCGCAGTCTTGCTGCATCGTTAGCCTCCACATCATCCACAGACTGCTTCCTGCGAACAGCACCTTTAGTCGGGCTCCTGGACTGAAGTCTGAAGTTGCGAGATGTGGGCTCTGGAGCACGTGGAGCAGGACAGTCCACTGAAGTTTTGTGGGCTACTCTCGGGTGCACAGGCTCGCTGATGTTCGTCAGCATTTTTGAGACGATGAACACGCTGAAGTTGCTTCTTCAGTTTCCTGAGGGTTGCAAAATACACCTCGTATTTGATCGTTGCAGAATCAGGGAGGACATAAAACAGAATAACCCCTTCAGAGTCCCAAAAGAGTGTCGCCACAACGTGCTCGGTGTGTGGCTTTTAACTTTTTCTTTAGACATGTGACACCACTCCGTGGATTACTGTTTTGTTTCTAGTTCTAACTGTCGAACCCACATTTCATCGCCCGTGGCAATATTCGACAAAAAATAATACGGTCAGCCTCATATGTGCAAGCAGTTCCACATGGGTGGTCCTCCATTGCTCTCAACGGTCTTCTGTGAGGCGGTGAGAAACCCAGTGGGCAGACACCTTCGAGTACACCGACTGGTGGACTTGTGTGTCAGCCCTACTAACAGAGACATGGTAATATTATTGGGATTTCCATAGTATGAAAGCTGTGATTATCCTTGGAAAGGAATTCACCTATCTGTATATTAAATGATCAACTTATGAGATGAGACCTATTCTTTGAAAGACATTTGTTTTATATAATTTACGTAACTGTAAAGATGTCCATCTAGCGCGGATGCTAATACATCAATTTCGCAGTCAAAGAAACATTTTAACTGAAGCTGAACTGAATGTTCCTCTTCAATCTAAATAAAAGATGACAGTAGAAACTTTAGTAGATCTTCAGATTTTATCGTACTTCTGCATGTAATGTGAAAGCATAAAAAATGTCATCTTTAAGCCATAAAAGTGAGCGGTTTTGCCAGCGTGCAGACAACAGTTATTAATTTATAAAATTCAAGTAACTGATGTTCGACACTGTAAATCGGCAAGTTATTGTTATGAAGGTGTTGAACGGTGCAAGAATTGTCTCGAAGGAAGGAGAAAAGTAATGACTGTAATTTTTGATAAACACGTGAACCGAGAAACTAGTACAGGACAGGCTGAAATCTGATAGCACCATACAGTTAGAAAAGTACTTATGTAAGTTATACTGTCTATAAATAAGCCCTAATTGCTTGTGAGAATTGTTTGAATATATTTAGTGTTTACCAGATTTCTTATTCTATTCTTTTCCTTTTTATATTTTTTTTTAACCTCCATGCCATATTATTTTTATAAATGTCAAACAGCCTTTACTACAGCAGAGAATACTACGGCATCCCAGTCATAGACAGAAGGCCGCTTCTTGTCTTCTATACAACTCATAGCTGCCCCATTTATTAAAGATTTCATTTGCAAATGCTATTTTTTTATTGTTCATTGTTAAAGGTCCCTTAGGTGATTACAAATTTCATATTGATTACGTAAAGAAATCCGGGTTGTTCATTTCCAAATAATAGAAGTCTCTGTGTAATCAAAAAACTAGCCTCCTTCTGACAACGATCAGGAGCCGACCAGAAAACGGACGTCTTCGACCGCTTTCGTGTTTCCTGTGGTAAAGCTGTGCCAAACTGGGAACACGACATTCTAGTTTGAAAAAAAAAAATCAAATATATTTAACTTATTTGTTTTTATCATACTAGGACGTCGAGATGAGCTATGTACAATGCTGCCACCTATCAGAAGTCCACAAAACTATAGGAGCTAAAGTCTGAAAATTCCATGATGCACCACAACAATTTCCATATATTTCCAACCGAACCAGTCGAGAAAAAACTGTGTCGCATTACTGAACGCTACTCGTATGTAAGATAATAAGAGCGGTTCTACCAGACTTCCTCGGGGCACTCCTGACGATACCCTCGTCTCTGGCGAACACTCACCATCGAGGACAGCTTACTGTTGCCTCTGTACATGTCATTACATTTTCGTTACGAAAGTCTGTGGGCCACTCAGACAACTGTGTGCTCATACCTTCATTAACAGTCTGCAGTGGTGCACTGTATCAAATTCTTTGTGGAAATCTAGTAATATGGAATCTGCCTGTTGCCCTTCATCATCAAATTGTTGGGGTCCAGCTGGGTCACGTCTCAATTCCTTCACAATATTTTCGCCTATGTGTCGTCCCTGATGAAAGCTGTACTGCTCTCCTTGTAATACTATATAAGCTGGCCACTACTACCTCCACCACCTCACTCCAATTGTCCACGCGGCTGCTGCAGTGGATAGTGACTGCAACCAGGGGCACAGTGTGTACAGGAAGCCTACACACACTGATTTGTGTCTGCATGCCTTCAACAGTCACCACAACTTCCACTTTGAAGGTGTTTTACGGAGACTCGTTCACAGGGCATGATCCATCTGCAATCCGGACAGCCTCCCAGCTGAGCTGAAGCATCTCGAGACGGCATTCGGAAGAGAAGGGTGCAGCAATAAGCAGAGCATGCAGACAGACTGTTTCGAGGTAACAGTACGACAAATAAAATGAAGAGTTTATTCACTGGTGTGCAAAATTCCAGAAAAATCAGCAGGATGCTAGACCGACACTATGTACGAAATGTATTTCAGCCTCCTGTGAAAACTTTGACTCTACTCAGCTCAGTAAAGGATGATTTAGGCCTCCATAAACCAGGTGTTTACCAAATCCCCTGCCAGTGCACCGAATCATACATTGCGGAAACCTTTTCCACTGTTGAAAAGATGTGCCGTTAATATAAACTCCATACCCCCAGCCCCTCCCCCACCAAACCCACTGGAAAGGGCTCATTGAAGCTTCAGCCTAATCACAGAATGCGGCGGACAAGCCACATCCTGAAAACTGGAACAAAACAGAGATCACCATCATGCACACCAATATAGATACCGATGACCTATACATATTTTCCAGGTACATTAGCATATGTAGTTAACTGTTTCAAATAAAATAAATTTCTTGCTGAAAAATGATTTTGTTGGGTAAAAAAAAAAAAAAGGGTGAGAGAAAATACAAAGAAAAGACTACATTGCACACACCACAACCCAGCACAAATGGTGAACCAAGCCAACAGACAGAACAACCACAACACACTTTCACACCCAGACTCCCACCCCACCTCAAAATTCAGACTGCCGGGGGCCAGACGCTCCCCAGAATGTCAGCAACACCCCAAATGGAACGCGCTGCCAAAACTCTCCTTCGAGATGGAAAACGTGTACTGAGCTCTTGACCTCATTGAAGAGCTTCTGACAGCGTCTGTGATGCAAAATGAGCCTAAGGAGTCTAAGCAAAATGCTACAATGTGTGAAACAGTTACAACTGGAAGCTCCAACACAGATCAAAGACACCAGATGCGCCCCAACACAGAATACAACCCCAGGCAACTCGCAATGTAGCCACCAACAAAGTCCCACTAATCTTAGTCTGCCAGCCTTGTAACCACCAAAAAATCAACAGGGCACTGAAGAAGAAACTCAAAGGATCACAGAAACCCATCCTCCGTGGAGATAGCGTGATTTACCACTCTGACACACCGGAAGACTTCAGAGAGGCCAAAAAGTTCCTCAGAGAGGAAAAATTACCATACGTCAGCCACCAACTTGCAGACCAACATTGCGGGCAGTTCGATAAGAAGGGGCTGCTACCTAACACACCAGAAGAAGTAGTGAGGATGGCACTAACACAAAAAGGCCACCAGATCTCTCTCAAAAAGATACAGGGAAACAAACCAACTCATCCCCCAGAGCACCTAACAAACAGTAACACCACAAATCAGAAGCTGACAAGCTGTGTGGTATCCATGCCCTGCTGGGAATGTTACCTCGTGTAGAAGCATACGGACCGAGAAATGTACCTTCGCAATGTCATTATTGCCAAAGGCTAGATCACACTGTCAATTACTGCGAAATGCCAGCACGATGTGTATGCTGTTCTGGACTAAGTCACTCCAAAGACTGTCAAGATACCACGAACAAATACAATGCTACAACTCAACAAACAGAACCTTATAGCAACAATTATAACAACATTCAACAGACTCCGTGACCCACGACGCAACAGCAAAGGCAGTGATGCTGCTGGAAGCAATGGTGGGCCACAGACAACAAAAATGAGCTGCAACAATTTGCATCTGGAACACAAATGGTATTGAGCATAAAAAGGCCAAAGCTAAGCATTCATTGCCAAGAAAGACACTGACATCATACAAGTAACTGAAATTCATCTGCAGCCAACAGACACATTCAGGCTTTAGAACACGACCTGTTACAGATCTCACCAATGTAACCAACAAGGTTGAGGCAGTGCAATCTTTCTAAAGAACACAATAATTCATGACACCGTAAAACCCCTGAATTACAACAGGTAGAAATAAAACTCATCAAAATAAACACTAACGACAGGGTGATGCTAATCGGGGCCACGCATCTCTCTCCAAACTGCCAGCTAATAGAGGACGAACTCCAAACAATACTAGATCTCTGCCCCAGAATTCTCCTGGGGAAGACCTAAACGTAGAGCATCCTTTCTGGAATTCACGGATGGCAAATCCAATGGAACTAGCTCCAGGCATTGGAAGACACTCTCAAATTTGTTGTTCAAGGAATTGATGACTCCCACACACATACCGCTCTTACCACAGCACAAACCGGACAGCTTGAAACCATAATATGTCACTGTGTAAATATCTGGTGTTCACTATTTGAACAATTTGTTCCAGGTGGTAGCTGAGATGCCAGAGAAACAAGCAATTTTCTTGCCACTGATATTATAGGCCATCATGCAATTTTTGTTTCTCAGAGATAGTTCACAAAGGACATACACAGTGACACATCACAAAGACTGGGAGAGAAGTGTGCTTCCTTCAGCACTGTGGCAAGTTGGATATCCCTTTTTGAGACTAGCCGTTTCACGGTGGGAGCATGTCTTGCCCAAAAACTGCTGATTCTTCAGGACCTACAAATATCTGTCAGAAAGGTAGCAGAGGTACTGGACATCTCCCAGAAGCATGACAATTTGAGTATCGCCACAATTCTAGATTCGTATGAGCTTTCGGCAAATTGGTGCCCAAACATCTGAACTGTGATTGGTGGAAGATACACATTTGAGGTGTCTAAAGCCATTCGAAGCTCCAGAGACCTTTTGATGAGGTTAGTGACTGAGGATGAAACTCGACTTAAATTCTATGACCTTGAAACCAGGAAAAAACGAAAGAACAGCTCCAGAAGAGGTCCCCGTGGCCAAAGTAGTTCCGTACTCAGAAATCGACCAAACAACGTACGGCATCCATTTTCTGGGGCAAAGACGGCATTCTGTTGGTGGATTATTTACCTCGAGGATCTACTATAACCAGAAAATATTATGCTAACCTGTTGGACAAATTCAAGGAAGCAATTAAAAATAAACACCGAGGAAAGTTGACCGATGGGATTATTTTGTTGCAGAACAACATACTTGCACACATATCCAGTGCTGCCAAATTAATGACACTGGGATTCCAGCTAGTCAACCGTCCTCCCTACTCATCAGAACTAACCTCCTTGAACTATTACCCGTTTCCAAACTAAAGGAAACACGGGAAGGTTTTCAGGACAATGAAGATGTCAAAGAGGCTGTGGAGAGCTAGTTTCACAACTGACTGCGCAACTTATTTGAACAGACTAGAAAAGCTGCAACAACTGAGGTTAGAGTTTATCAGTCTCAGGGGAGAATATATAGAATAAATTGGCAATTTAAAAACTAGCTTTATTCTTTCTTGGCAAAGCCATGAACATTTCTGCACCCCCTCATACGTAGCTGAATCAAGAGGCAGCATGTAGAATATTGGACAATAATCCAAAACTACAAACACGGTAAGCTCATGATTCCCATTCATGTTTCTAGAGAGGTTCTGTAATCTTAAACAGGAAACAGATTAAACTCACGGCGAGACTCGTGACTGTCTGTGGAAACGACGGGTATAGATGAAGAAATCCCTAAGTGTAGACTATGTGGTGAGCAGGATGAGAGACAAAGAATGGTCAGGTCAGCAGAGCCTGAATAAATCATTTCTAATAAGAAATTAGTAAAGGGCCTCCTGCTACTTATTACGGGTACTGATTTGCTTTACTAAAGTCACAGGGAGCAAAACCTCACAATAAACTCAGTTTCGGTGCGGACACTTGTTTCTGTCTCCTTGCACTAACCAAATCAAATGAATATTTTTCTTATGTTTACTGCTGGCAGCCTTCATTCAGTGTTAGTTATGTGCTCTGAAAGTATACAAATGATTGTTCTGCCAAGTCACAATTAACTGCACAGCACATTTAAGTTACTTATCTACATTTCTCTTATTTTACTATGATAACCATTTCTCCCTAAAAAGGTGGGCACCAACACAACATTTTCACGTTCTAAGGAGAAAATGGGTGATTGAAATTTCACAAGAGGGTCCTGCTGCAGCGAAATGAGCCTTTGTTTTCATGACTGTCACTCCAGTTAGTGTACGATATCCATGGCACTCTCTCTCCCCTATTTCACAATAATACAAAATGAGCTGATCTTCTTTGAACTTTCTCAATATACTACAACAATCCTATCTGATGCGGATCCCACAACTCACAGCAGTACTCCAGAAGAGGGCAGACAAGCATAGTGTAAGTAGTCTCATTAGTAAGTCTGATTTATTGGCACACACTTAGAAAACTTAAGACAGTCTTTGTTTTCCTTTCCCCACAACATTATGTATGTGACTGATCCAATTCAATTTCTTCATAATTCTAATCTGTAAGTAATTATTTGTGTTTACAGCCTTTAGATTTGTGTGATTTATCGCATACCTGAAATTTAGGAAATTATTTTCAGTGCTTACGTCGATGACTTAAAGGGTTCACGATTTAGAGTCAATTACCACTTCTTGCACCATAAGGTATCTTGCCTAAACCATTTTGCAATTTGTTTTGATCATCTGATGACATTACATAATGATAAATGACAGCATCATCTGCAAACAAGATCAGAAATAACAGAGGGCCTACAACACTTCCTTGGGGGAATGCCAGATATTACTTCTGTTTTACTTGGTGGCTTTCCATCCATTATTACAAACTGTGACCTTTTTGCCCCCCCCCCCCCCCACACACACACACAAACACACACACACACACACACACACACACACACACACACACAAACACACATCCTCCACCAAACGAGATTTGTTTCTTCTTAATATCCTAAAAAAATGCTTTGCAACATTGCTTTCAGAATTATCAGTCTAAAAAAGCTTCTCGCTATTATAGTTGGTTCAATCATACTTTTTAACACGGAACTGATCAAAGACATCTTTTGGCTATATCTGTTCATTGTAAGTTTGAAACAAATGTGAACATTAAGGCACAGCAAGCCAACTAGCGCGTTCCGCAAATCGTTCGTGGAAGCTAATTCTGGCAGGCGCTCAACACGGAAACGTCCCCAGCATGTCAACATTCGCAAGTTTCGTGAACTCCAGCTCCCACAAGTCAGTGGAGACAGTTTGTTGCATGCTGCTGCAAGCAGTTGTGCTGGACTTGCCAGTTGCTGGAAGTTTTTCTCAGACTTTTAGAAGTTTCGTCTCAAAAAGGAGAATGATGCAAAGACAGATGGGCCAAACCAAATATACTATTAGAAAGTGCCAAATATATATAGAGTGGAGAAAAACTGAGTGACAAACTTTTAACCCTGGATAGCTGATGCCAGCAGAAGCAAAATTACTAATGTTGTATAGGTTGACAACACACCATTTTTAAACTACGGAAACTTTGTGCCACGCGCTTTGGTTGGCCGTGGGATTACTCTGTTGCCGTTCTTTGGCTGACGGACAGTACTATGGTTGTGAGTTCACACATACAAACGTCCCTCACTCATCACTGCCCCAACGTGATAAGCACACGTGTCAAATAGGTCTTGCTGTTTGTCTCCACCTCACGTCAGGGGCATTAACACACAACCTTCACTTCGGAGCACACACGTCACTAGCAATTTAGTCATACAGTAAGCATGGCAGCACAGTATTCATTTGAAGAACGAGATACAGTTTTTGTTTATGGACCAGCTAACGGTAATGCACATGGAGCTCGACAGTTGTATGAGGAACAGTACCCAGCAAGACGCCACCACACCTGCAAACGTTTACAGCAATTCACTAGCGACTTGGCGAAACAATCTCGTTAGTGGGATATTGTGGTGATGCTGGAATATCTCAAACACGATGGGATGCTGCATTTGAAAAGACTGTTCTGGAGCGCTTCGAGGAAGCACCTGCGACAAGAACTCGAGCGGTTGGACACAACATGGGGGTCACTCATTCACCAGGAGGAGGAGCAGAATGACAGTGCAAATGTCTTTATAATTTGGCATGTTTGTGTGTGTTAGTGTAAACATAAATGCATCAAATTTGTAAACAAAGTAATAAACACAGTTTGCAAAAATTGGGAAATTAAAAGGCCATCTCTTGCTGGTATAGCTTGCCAAACTTTTTGTTTCCTGTTCTCGACTGGTTGTGCAATAGGTAAGAATTGTTCGAAACTAGTAAACAACATTTTCAGAAAGTGACTTAAGTCCTCCGATTTTATTTCACTCAATAGTGTTTCTTGGTAATTTAGCTATGTTGATGTAATTCTTCATCCAAATATTTCTTTTTCCTTAACTTCTTTTTCTTAACAATTTTTCTTCTTCTCCTACAACAACAAAAACAACAACCCCAACAACAATAATGTACTAATTGTGGCAGCTGCTCTGTGTAACTCCCACCTGTTTACCTCAAAATAAGACTTGGGTGGAAACACTTCTGTTCTTGAAGTTATACCGTAATTTGCATTTGTTGTGCAAAACAAGTTGCATGCAAATGGTTTTGTATGTCTGCAGACATCCGTGTGAGAAAAGTAATGAGTCTGGCACACTGTGAGTGATCTGGCACGGCAACACCTTGTTGTTATACTCACGTAGATCAGTGTGTTCATCGCTTCCAGATGCTCTGACCGAGTTACAGAACTGTACAGCCATCATGTAATTTCTGAGTCTGCCATCGGTGAACCTGAGTTTTGTTGCGTGTTACGAAAAGCAGAACAGCAGAATTCAGAGCAACGCAGTCATGTTTTGTGTTAAACTTGCACAGTCCATGAGTGTGACCTTTCAAGATTTGAAACAGGTATAAGGTAAACATTCCTTATCAAGAGCACAAGTTTTCACTGGCACAAATCATTTTTGGAAGGCCAAAAACACACTTAAGATGAATCTCGCTCAGGGAAACCGACGAAAACATGGAATAAGTGTGTACTCTTGTGACTTTTTTAACAACAAGAGTGATGAACACTTCTCCCACACATCGAATTTTGACCAAAGATTTGTAAATGCAAAAGATTTGTGTCAATATGGTACTGAAAAACCTCACAACTGTGCAGAATGACAATTGAAGAAATGTGTATGTTCATCTTCTTCAGAATATTGTCAATGACTATGAATGGTTCAGTTCTGGTGATGAATAGATCTTCTATCAGTGTTATCATGAGACAAAGTGGCAAAAATGAGGAGTGGTACACTGAGACATCTTCTCGACTGAAAAAAGCTTAAATGAGCCATCACGGATAAAAACAATGTTGATTTGCTTAGTTGACAGTAAGGCCAATGTGTATAAAGAATTTGTTCCTGGATGACAAACTGTCAACTACTCGTTTTACAAAGATGTCCTTCAAAGGCTTAGGAAAAGGGTGAATCAAATGAGACCTGACACTGAGGACAACTGGGTGCAGCATCATGACAAAAGCCCAGTATCACTCGGCCACTTCCATCACTGAATTTTCATCTCAACAGGCATTACTGTTGTTCCACAGCTCCCCTATTCACCTAAACTGAGTCCTTGTGACTTTCGTTTCCCAAAATTGAAAAAGCCTTGAAAGAACATCATTTTGGGATTCTAGAGACTGTCCAAAAGAATGTAAACAACATGTTAAAGACCCTACCAGTTGAAGCCTTTCGGCACTGCTACTGAGATGAGGAATGACTCAGCTACTGTGAAGGGGCCAATATTACTGTTTCAAAACAAAAAAACAAAAAAGTAAATAAAAACTTTGGTAGATAAAAATCAATCTCATCTCATTTCTTTCCTTTTCTCACATGGCACGTCATGTGTTAAATGAAAGTTTTCACAGCTGCTTGAGTTGTGGTGAAGTTGCTGTTTGTTTGCGTGGAAACGTTGCATAAGAAAAAGGTAAAGAAATAAAAAACCTTGTTCTGGTACATGACTGGTAAAGAAAAAATGTCAGCTCAGTTGCTCAGTGACCTTGAAGAAAAAAGTTGTAATGGAAAACCCTACAAGTTAATGTCACCACAACACTTCATGTTTCTTCTAGATACAGTTAATAAAAAATAATGATGAAAAATACTGTGATGCATGAAGCATTGTCGCCGGAACTGAAATCACGGATCACACTGTGTTTCATGGGAAGTGCAGATTCCTATTCCTCTCTACACACAATTTCAAAATTTGTGATACCATCTGTATGGGACTTGGAAAAGTGTCACGAATGTAAAGCACAGTACCAATTAATTTTTTAAGTAATATTATTAAAGATAAAAAAATATATCTATAGTAATAACACGCCATTCCAACTTGAATTAATGTGGTGTAACATTAGAAGGCGATAGCTTCTAACTGGGGTAGCTCTTCTCCACCACCCAGTACTTTCTTGCCAACAACAAACTGTCCTGAGTAGCCCTGTTCTTTCATTTGCCTCCAGTATAGGCAATTAGGAATTACATAACTGTCCTGAGTAGCCCTGTTCTTTCATTTGCCTCCAGTATAGGCAATTAGGAATTACATTTCCTCCATTAGGAACTTTCACCACTGTCTTCTTCACAGTTGCTGACATTAATTACTGTTTCAATTACTTTGATAAACATGAACCAGGAAGGGCATTTTGTGGTTGTATTTTTCCAAGCCATACTCTAAAACTGGCAATAGAGTCCAGAAGCCTTATATAAAAAATTGTGGATGAAACAAATTTATATGCTATTTAACAAAATCCAAACAAGCCAATTGATTCTACAAATCGTGGCATTTACAAATTTTTTGGCATATGCTTCATCAGTGCTTTGGCCCCAACAGCCAACATCTGTGGCCTATGGAATGATGTATTTTGAGTCGAGTTGGTAGAACAGACTGTCACAGAAGTACTTCGAGAGACTGTATAGTACTTTGCATTTCAATGACAACCTGAAGCAACCAAACCCCAAAGTGCTGAAAATGACAAACTATACAAAATAAGGCCAATACTAGACTACTTGAACCAAAGATGTCATTCAGTACCCACGGGTGAAAGTCTTTCAACTAATTAACGGATGTATGCTATGCACTTGAAAATGTATATGAAAGATGAACCACACAAATGAAGTTACAAACTCTTTATGCTTTGTGGCGACTTGGGGTTTGCTCACAAATTCGAAATTTACAGTTAACAGGAAAATGATACTAAATTTTGCCTGCTTGGGTTACCTCCCTTCAAGTGGACTTTCCCAGTATTCCACTGTTTTGTTTATCTCAGCCAGCATCAGTAGTATCGTTGGTGTGTGTCGTTACGTGTTGATGTGAACGTTTAAGTTTAGTTCCTTTGCTCGTTTTTTCATTTTTGTCACTGTTAAAATGCTAACCATTGAAGAACGTGTGTTTTTAGTCGAACAAGTGTTCAAAGCTGATGGTAAATACACAGTTTCATTTCATCAAACATTTAATTGAGTTTTCCCGAAGACAACTGTTGTGACTTGGCAAGACAGCCAAGTCACAATGAGAGGAAGCCGAAAGGCACGCGCTGAAGCTCATGCAGCCTGGTGCGAGGTCTGGAACAGTTAAGGGAATTAATAGTAGCAAATAAAGTACGTAATTGATATAATACTTAACTTTAATCCATAATTGTAGAACATCTCTCTTGACGATACATGTTATAACCACAATATAAA
Source organism: Schistocerca americana (assembly GCF_021461395.2). NCBI lineage: Eukaryota > Metazoa > Arthropoda > Insecta > Orthoptera > Acrididae > Schistocerca > Schistocerca americana. The sequence goes on along the minus strand of NC_060128.1, from coordinate 67,711,759 downwards.
ATAATATCCAATGCTATGGCGCCTTGCTAGGTCGTAGCAATTGACGTAGCTGAAGGCTATGCTAACTATCGTCTCGGCAAATGAGAGCATAGTTGTCAGTGATCCATCTCTGGCTAAGTCGGCTGTACAACTGGGGCGAGTGCCAGTACGTCTCTCTAGACCTGCCGTGTGGTGGCGCTCGGTCTGCTATCACTGACAGTGGCGACACACGGGTCCGACGTATACTAATGGACCGTGGCCGATTTAAAGGCTACCACCTAGCAAGTGTGGTGTCTGGCGGTGACACCACGACAACACTCCCACATTGCAATACTGTGTGAGATTTGATCAACAAATTTTGAAGTACGGGTTCAGTGACAAGAAGCACCGAGAACTAGTTGTCCTAGCATTTTGTCTGTGGATAAACTGCTCGATATTTCTGATAAAATGTCCGTGAGTCCGAACAAGTCAGTAAGAAAACTTGACCAGGAAATCGATGTTAGTGTGGGGATGGCCCACATGGCTGTAAGGAAAAAATTAGGACTTTTCCCATACAAAGTGACAGTTGTGCAAGAACTGAAAAATGATCATGGCAAGAGACTGCGCTATTGTCAATGGTTCAAAAATTGCGTTGAACAAAATGGAAGGGATATTCTTAATGAAATGTTTTTCACTGATGAGGCTTGGTTTCATTTATCTGGGTACAGGAACTCGCAAAATTCTCGTATGTAAATTACTGAAAATCCATTGTGTATTCATGAGGAACCACTTCATTCTGTGATAATAAGAGTTTGAATTGCAATTTCTAGACTTCAGCTTGTGGATCCCATATTTTTCAACGAAACAATAATGCACAACGATACTGCAGTGACATTCTGTACTCATTCATAGGAGAACTTGTGTTAAGTGAAATAATAAATGCATTCAGCTCGCATTTCAATGTCACTGCTTGGTGATGTTTTTAGTGTTCGCATAATTTCACAGGGACTTTGGCCTCCACGATCGCCTGACCTAACACCACCTGCCTTTGTCTTCTGGGGTGCAGGGAAAGCAAATGTCTATAAAAACCGTCCAAAATCCATCGATGAATTAAAAACTGCGCTATCCAATTTCACTGCTTCTGTTACAGAAGAAGTGTTAGAGTTTGTGTTTGGAAACATGATTAGACAAATTGAATTGTGTGTTCAACAACACATGGGACATTTTAAACATTTAATGTGAAAATTTGTAAGTAAAAATTAATATTCAATAAATTAATAACTTGTATTTCACCCAAGTTTCATTTCGGCATACGGCACGAGTGGCTAACGATCATACGGCACTGCGGTGAGACTTTTAGATCACCCTGTATTTGTTCAAGAAAGGAATTCAGTATGTTAGTACAATTCAATGCAACAGAATACCTATCTGCAAGTTCAGTGATGAAAAAGAACTCACAAAGGAATAATGCGGTTATTCAGAGGAATTCACAACAAATTTTTAGTCAGTTGACGGTTCTACTGTTTTGTACAAGGACAACAGTGTGCAGTTTACTCTCCACTTTTGTTGGACAACTTCCCAAATCAGAAGTGAGAAGATTTGATAGGAAGGAAAAGGAGCATGCAATGGTGCCTTGTCCAGCAGTTGTCTCTGTATACAATTCTCACATGGGAAATGTTGATTTACTTGACAGTAATGTGGGAAGATAAGATCAAATGAATGGTATCTTCATCTATTTTTTTACCTGCTTGATAACAACGGTAAAAAAATTCATGGATACTGTACTGAAGAACACTTCTTGAAATAGGGTCAACAGACAAGCCCATGAACCAAAAGAGGTTTAGGACTGAGCTAGCTCAAACTCTATGCCAGGTAAGCCAGGTGCCAAGAAAGTGTGGAAGACTAAACAGCTTGGACCCAATAGAGAACAAGAGAATAAAAGTCCATGGATCTTCGCTATACCAAAGGATGTATGACTGGATCCAGTAAACCTAAAGTCACTTAGTTGCATGCAGATATACTGAAGATAACATTTCAGTTTTCTTCACTGTTTTTGTCAAGTCTAAAGTTTTGAAATGTTTCAGTTTTTTGTTGTTGTGTTTACTTTATCACTTAATTCGACTACATATGTGTGGCTCTGCATATTTGTGAAGTGTCAAAAAAATCAACTTCTCAAAAACTGTAAGCGGAAGAGTTTTTAAAATGTTCTGTAACCCATCCTAAATGTGTATGAAATTGGGTGGGGGGGGGAACAAATGAAATGTTAAACAACAGACCTTCAAGAGTTCACTGTGTTGTGGAAAATGCTTTTAAATTCTGGTTGCCAAATTTCACGTGTGTGAGTGAATATGACTTCGCTCACTAAGAGTGGACAAAAGTGTCAGAACTATATGTGCAGTACATCATTGGGAGAGTAAAACAGCTCACCAACAATACGTATAACCACAACTGACAGACCGTAATAATGTGGACAGCGTTGTTTACCAGCCAAGAGCACACCTGGCTGAAAATGACTTACAAGTTCGTGGCGGCGTCCATCGGTAATGCTGGAACTCAATATGGTGTTGGTCCACCCTTAGCCTTGATGAAAGCATCCACTCTCACAAGCATACATTCAATCAGGTGCTGGAAGGTTTCTTGGCAAATGGCAGCCCATTCTTCATGGAGTGTGCACTGAGGAGAGGTATCGATGTCCGTCGGTGAGTCCTGACATGAAGTCGGCGTTTTTAAACATACGAAAGGTGTTCTATACGATTCAGATCAAGACTGTGCAGGCCAGACCATTACAGGGATGTTACTGTCATGTAACCACTGTGTGATGGTCTGGATAGGTGTCTGCCTATTACATATCACGACCCTCTTCAACTGTCGGTGGTCTTTGTCAGTCAACAGACGAGGTTGGCCTGTACACTTTTGTGCTGTATGTGTCCCTTCACGTTTCCACTTCACTATCACATCAGAAACAGTCGACCTATGGATGTTTCGGAGTGAGGAAATATTGCATACAGACATACAACACAAGTGACACCAAACCTGACTATGTTCAAAGTCCATGAGTTCCCTGGAGTGCCCCATTCTACTCTCTCACGATGTCTAATGACTACTGAGGTCGCTGACTTGGAGTACCTGACAGCAGGTGGCAGCACAATGCACCTAATATGGGAAACTTATGTTTTTGGGGGTGTCCAGACACTTTTGTTGACATAGTGTAGGTGCAAAGCTACATGCCTGCAGCATGTATATGTGCGGATAGATATGTGTGTGTATGCTAGTGTACGAATACTACAGAGGGGTTTTAGGCGGCAGTTAAGTCAGTGATTGGGAGGGGGAAGAGGCGCTCTTCTAACCTAGTACTCTAGATGAGTACTGTTGGCGGAAGAGTGTCACTGACGGCTATTGTATTTTTAGGGTTTCTTTAAAGGTGGTTAGTAGGATGTATAGGCCGAAGGCTGTAGGTTAGTTAGGTGTTGGGTGGGGGATGGTGGCTGCGGTGGGATTTTTAATTTTGTGTGGAGGATTTTTTTCTTACAGTTGTTGTTCAGTTGTAGAGTGTGATTGTGTTTTTTTTGTTTTTGTTTTTCTTGGTTTATGGGTCTTTTATTTTTGGGGAGGGTGGTTGGGTTGTGGGTGGGGTGGGAGTTTTATTTGGTTGTGTATTTTTTTGGTTGGTTTCTATGTTTGTGTGTGTGTGTGTGTGTGTGTGTGCCGGAGATTTTTAATGGTGAGTTGATGTTTTTTTGTTTGTTAATTGGTTGTTGGGGTTTTTGTGAGTTGTTTGTATTGGTGATTTGGTATTTTGCTTTGCTGTTGACTTATATGACTTTAGGGAAGTGTTTGACTGCAAGGTGTGGTTGTGGCTATGGCTGGTTTGGTATCGTTAGTTGCTGTTTACCTATGTAGGTCAAAGGAAGTGTTTGATTTCAATTTTGATTTACTAGGTTTTTTATTTTTTTGAGGATTAAGTGTGGTGGTGGTTAAAGTTTTGAGATTTACAGTGTGGTATCGGTTGTTATCGTTGGCCTTCATAGATCAAAGGAAGTATTTGATTCCATTTTTGAATTTCTAGGGGTTGGCCTATATAGGTCTAGGGAAGTGATCGATTCCTGTGGATTTTGTGTGTAGCAGAATTTGGGAAGGTTGGGGGAGGGGGGGGGGGGGGAGTCCTTGTTATTTTAGTGTTTTTTGTCTTTTAGTGTAGTGGCATGTGTTTATATTTAGTTTGTCCCCACCCAAAAACCCCCAATTTCCCATGCTTGACCCGTTAGTTTCATCATATTTTTGAAGGAATATCTGTTTGGTGGTTTTTCTATCTACTTTCGTGTTTGTTGTCATGGTAACATGATGATGTCATAGGAGGGGTATGAGAGTTGTTGAGAATGATCATTTCCGCCATATCAGTGACGTCATTGGTCAAAGCAGAGGGGTGGAATCGGACGCTTCCGTTATCCCCAAAAATCTTGGCTGTATGACTCATAAGGGTTATTCTTCTGTAGTTTTTACAAAGTCTTACTGCCTTTTTTGAAGATGGGAACAATGTCTCCTCTTCTCCAATCATCAGGTTTTGTACTATTTCTCCACACACTTGATACTGCTCTATACAGTCACAGCATTCCCACTGGACCTGCTGCTCTTATCATGTCCACTGATACTTCATCAGGTCCTGGGGCTTTCCCCCCATTCATCTTCTTCACAGCTATTTCCATTTCCTCCCATGTAATTTGTCCTAATTCTGCTTCCGAATTTCTCTCAATTTCGCCATTATTTGTTGTTTCCTCATGTAGCTGCTCCTTAGCATGTAGTGATTTGAGAATTCTTGCATAAATTCTAGAACCACTCTGTCTTCCACCATCTCAAACACAGATATTTTAGATGTGAGTGGGAAAGAGGAACCTTATCTACTGTGTCTCACCTGTCTGTGTGTGCAGGTCTGAAGTTTGTCGTGAGAAGACTGTAGACACGGCAATCGAATGGCACTGACAAATACTACTTGTCTGTCGATCCGTGGAAGTCGTAGTGAAAGCACACAGGAGAACCGAGCAACTTCTGTGTTATTCTATGCTGTTTTGTAATGGTGACTATTGTTAGTGACAAAAGAACAGTTGAGTTGAGAAAACTTTTTTTAGAGATTCTTAACTTGGACTTGCTAGAGGCAAGACATGTTTCTGATATCTGTGGAATAGATACGTGATTGTTAAACCAACTCTGTTGTGAATATAACTCAATGGTGTCTAATTGGAGACGACATGGGTGACTTACAAGAAGTGAAACATTTAAGTGAGATATGACGATTGTTCTTTATGGAAGTTGAAATATACCGAGAGTGAACTGAAAGTCTTACACGTTCCTTTAACTAACATTACTCTTCGGAGAAGACATTTGGGTCATTCCACATCAAATCAACAAATGAAACCATCGTTTTCAAACTTACCCTCTTGGATTTAAATGAAATTAAATATGCCTATAGTACTCATAAATAGTACCACAAATTAATTTTTTCACATTTTTGTGATAAAAAGTTACCGAGTGATGGACTTTCAAAAATTGGAAAAAAAAAAAAAAAAAAAAAAAAGACAAATTTTTGACTCACAGAACAATGTTGTTTTCTTTATTACTCATGTTCTAATTAAGCTAGAACAATAAAATTTACTTTATTGGAAAGCCCTTTTAAAGAGCTTTTATATGATACCAAACATCATCAGTTTAACATATATACACAAATTGTTAAAAAAAAAACATTGTTGAATTTTGAAAAACTGTATTTTTAAAATCCTCAAAAAAAAAATATAGTGAAAGATACACTTTACATTTACATATTCTGAAAGTTTCAACTTGGGATAAGCGTGGGATCACTATCAAAAGCAATTTTAAGTTAATGATGGTGCTTTAAAAATTCGTAAAAACTAATTTATTTTAGATATTAGGCCTACTTCTCACCAGCTGTATGTTGTTGTAAAATGTGGAAATTAAAAAGAACATATGTTTTATGCTTCTGTAATTAATAAATACAAAATGAAAACTTAAATAAATAAACACAGAAAGATGAGTACCTGAGATCAGACCTAAATCAGTTAGTAATTACTATTATTTACTACCCATCAAAACTTCAAATTCATGCTGACTGGATGTAACATTCCTCAGCTGACAAAGGATGAAGATAATCCAATAAAAACTTACGAAGACTGCATTGCAAGAGTTGTATGCATTCCGTCATTACCTGCTTGTCATTTTGGTGAATGTAAATTCTGCCCTGGCCCAGAAACATTTAAGGCTGTTCCTAAGATGGCGCCGGGTAAAAGTGTACAAATTGCCGATCCCGCAGTTCCAACGAATTTTGACCGTAATAAGTGCAAAATATGTTCGAAAAGAGTTATACGAGGTATTCTGTACATTAACTGTAATTACTGGTATCACAAAAAATGCGTCAAAGTTAACCTGAAATACTTTAACAGTGAAGAATAGTGGACATGCCGCCAGTGCATCATACAAGCAACTGAATCCAAAGTAAACAATACTCTAAAAACGCAGGATCACATAATTACGTCGTTGAAACAAGAAATAATGGACCTCAACCTGAAGCTTGAAAGCCTACTGGTGAAGTATCATGAACTATTAGTGAAGTGTAATGAACTTGAAGTGGTAGTAACCAATAAAACCACGAACAATGAACTCATTATCCGCACACCGAACGTAAATATCCGTAACAAAAACTGGCGTTTGACGGGACAACGTACTACGAGAAATAGTCAAGCCGTAAATCATGCTCAGAATGCAATGCTCAGAAATCGTGTGTTGTCTAGCACCACGTGTGATTGTAGCCCTGTAAAATCTGAATGTAAACAAACTGCAACGGTAAACAAAGCTAATGTGGGGGTATGCCTACGTGAAATGGATCCAGAAAGTGATTTTAAAAGTGTAACTACTGATAACTGCCAGGTGCAAGGTGCTAGCAAGGTCAATTTACAGTCTAACTTTGCTCAATATCTTACGCAAAAATTAACCCAAAGTGAACAATCCGCCACAAAGTGTATGAATAATCCGCCGACGAACATAATCTCTCAAGCACCAATATATGTGCAGGACAAAAATGAAAGAAATTCCAGAACGTTACATAGCAAGAAAATCTCAGAAAAAATGAAAGTACTAATATTAAGTGACAGTCATGGAAGAGACTGTGCTCAAATACTGCAAGACAAACTAGGGCCCTCATACCAGGTAAAAAGCATAGTAAAACCTGGCGCCCCACTAAAAGAAGTGATAAAAAACGCAGAATATTTGACAAGAAGCTTCGGTACACGTGAAACTCGCTCTAAGTCACAAAATGAATATCATTATCCATCCTATACCCAGGAGGTATGATGTTCAAATTTTAAATAGTAAAATTAATACTGCAAACCTCCACGTGATACAGGCTCTGAATTTAGCTAAACACGCATACAAAAAAAAGAATTGCTGTGAACTTTGAAATAGAGAGACTAGGCAGAAACCACTTCACAACACATGGCTTACACCTAAACAAATGTGGCAAGGAGATTATCTGCAATAGACTAGCCTTCCTGACAACTATGGGGGACACTAAGAAACCAAAAGTCAGAAACCATAAACAGACGCTAATAAGCAATTGGATAAAGACAAACAAGATGGGAAATAAAAAGAGTAATAGTGGCCATACTGTGCAAACTACACTAGACAAATGGGTCACGAAGTCACAAAGACGAAACACAAACCCCCTGACCCCTCAAAAAGGTCAGGAACCTGAAAGGATCAATAATGTGATGGTGAACATTATCGAGACATCCCTCCAAAACGTCAATGTGGTGCCTCAACAGTGTGAAGTGCATGTGGATACTTTTCAGGCCCACCTGGAAGATGAGATGGCTGCCAAGGACGACCAACAGAACCAGCACAACTGCTCAGAAGTCAACATACCTGGAATACAGCACAATTTAAACTAAAGGTCAGTGACACAGTAAATATGACTTCGAGCCCCCTGAGTAAACCCCACTCAGACCTGAAAATCTATTATCACAATGTCCAATCCTTGAGCAACAAAACTGATGACTTAAGCATTTTGCTGACCAGTGAACTCAGTGATATCTCAGTAGTATGCCTAGCAGAGCACTGGCTCTGCACTGATGTGGTTAAGCTAATCTCACTACCTAACTTCAAATTGTGTGAACACTACTCCAGATAAAATATTGGACATGGTGGGGTTGCCATCTTCATCAAACAACGCATTGAATATAGCCCACTTCCTACCATAAAGGAAATAGGAACAGATAAGATCTTTGAATGTGTAGCCATAAAGCTTACAGATCTAAATCTAATTGTAGCTACAATCTACCGTCCCCCCTCCAGTAGTATTAATGATTTTCTGTTACAAATGGTCTTGTTTCTATCCAAAATAAGTCAGAGGAAACAGGATGTGATTATATGTGGTGACTTTAATATACACTTTCTCACCCACAACAGAAACAGGGAAACATTGATTAACATTGCAAAAACTTATAATCTGCATGGCCTTGTAAACGAGCCCACTAGAATAACACCCACATCCAAGACAGCTCCAGATCAAATTTTTGCAAATAGAAATAAACTTAACCCAACTCTAGAAGTATACAATGCAGGATTCAGCGACCACCAAGCTGTCATTCTAAAGGTCGATGTTAGCAAAGATACCTCAAACCCAGTCCCACCTAAAACTTTACGAAGGTTTTTCACCCAAGAGAACTTGAACAAGCTAAATGCCCTCCTTAGTAAAGAAAAGTGGACAGAGATGTACACAGCCAATGATGTCAACATGAAATTCAACATATTTCTTGACAAAATGATCCACCACTTTGAAGAGGCCTTTCCGCAAAAACCAGTAAGAATAAATAATAATAATAATAGAAACAAGAGTTGGATTACACCAGCTATAAAAATCTCTTGCAAACATAAAAGAATACTCCACGTGTTATGTAAACAAAGTAGTGACTTCCCCCAACTAACAGAATACTATAAAAACTACACATGTATCCTAAGAAGAGTGATAAGACAAGCAAAAAGGATGCAGAATGATGAGTACATTGACAAATCCAGCAATAAAGTAAAAGCAATGTGGAATGTCGATAAAAAGGGAAAGAGGAGAAATGAAAGCTTCACACACGAACATAGTAATCAAACTCCACAATGAATCTATATCTAATCCCGAAGTTGTGGTGAACTCATTCAACAATTTCTTTACAAGCATAGCTGAAAAACTGGTCCAAAATAATCCTAACACAAATTACCAACCAGCAAACCAAAAATATCACACATGTGCAGAATCAATTTTCATTACCAAAGTCACTGAAAATGATGTTGCAAAAGCCCTCAGAGAGTTAAAAAATTCATATTCAGCTGGAATTGATGGTATCCCAGCAGCTGTAATAAAAAATTGTGAACACACAATTGCTGAACCATTAACTCACCTCTGTGACTGTTCTTTCCAGGCAGGTATCTTCCCTGAAGCTCTGAAACTTTCTAAAGTAATTCCTGTCTTCAAAAAAGGTGATAATAAAGATATGAATAACTACAGGCCTATCTCAATCTCATCCTGCTTTTCTAAAGTTTTTGAAAAAATAATGTCCAAAAAAATGATGGACTTCATTAAAAAAAAAGATTTACTAAGTTTGGCTCAACATGGATTCAGAAGCAACAAATCTACTGAAACTGCAGTATATGATTGCATTAATACGCTTTTAGAACTGTTAGATAGAAAACAACCCATAACAGCCATATTTCTGGGTCTGTCAAAGGCTTTTGACACTGTTGACCACAAAATATTACTGGAAAAATTAGAACACTACGGTATCAGAGGAATTGCAAACAACTGGATTACTACATTCCTAACCAATTGGATGCAGAGAGTCAGCATGAAACATACTAATACACAAAGCAACTCAATAACTGAAATACTATCAAGTAATAAAACTGTAAAGCAAGGTGTTCCACAGGGCTCAGTATTGGGACCCCTACTTTTCCTCCTGTATATTAATGACTTGAGCCTGAATGTTGATGCACACCAAACAATAATATTTGCTGATGACACAACTGTACTCCTCAAAGGGGAGAATACAGAGGCTGTGCAAAAAGCTGTGAACTTGGCTACTGATCAACTCAGCAACTGGGCAAAAATCAACAGATTAACTATCAACACTAAAAAGACAGCTTCCATGAACTTCCACACAACACAAAATGCAAATTCCTCTCAGCCATCTGTCACAATAAATAACCAGTCAATAGATACCGACACTGTTTTCAAATTCCTGGGTCTGTGGGTTCAAGATAACCTGAAATGGAATACACATACAGGAAAGGTAAATGCCAGGATTTGTACTGGCTGTTATGCATTGAGTGTACTGAAAACATGTGCTAGCCTGAAAACATTAACTAGTGCATACTATGCTTACATACAAGCCCACCTAAAATATGGTGTAATATTCTGGGGAAATGCTCCAACTGCTCTGAGCACATTCAGAATCCAGAAGAGAGCAATGAGGATTATTACTGGGAGCAAACCCAGAGACTCCTGCAAACCCATCTTCAGAAAGTTGGAAATCCTTACACTGCCTTGCCTCTACATTCGTGAGACTCTAAAATTCTTCAGAAAACACATAGTGCCAACTGACCCCAGAGTCGTAAAAAATAATAAAATACATGAACACAACACCAGGAAAAACGCAAACCTGCATGTTATACGTACAAACACTCAACTGTGTGAAAAGGGAGTTTTCCACATGGGCCTCCAACTGTTCAACAATCTTCCCACTAGTGGTGGTGGTGGTGGTGGTGGTTAGTGTTTAACGTCCCGTCGACAACGAGGTCATTAGAGACGGAGCGCAAGCTCGGGTTAGGGAAGGATTGGGAAGGAAATCGGCCGTGCCCTTTCAAAGGAACCATCCCGGCATTTGCCTGAAACGAGTTAGGGAAATCACAAAAAACCTAAATCAGGATGGCCGGAGACGGGATTGAACCGTCGTCCTCCCGAATGCGAGTCCAGTGTGCTAACCACTGCGCCACCTCGCTCGGTTTCCCACTAGTATTAAGTCCATTGAAGACAACATAAAATTTAGCAAAGCCGTGAAGTCATATTTGTTGTGTCACTGTTTTTACTCTGTAAATGAATACTTAGCACAGTAATCTTGCTGTTTGTGTTAAATTGAAAACATTGAGCAATATAATACACTAGGATACTATAGGCTTACGTTAATATATCTTAACAATGTTAAATGATATTTTCCGACATCTGCAACACACTGTGTACCATCATATCACATGGAATAAATAAATATTATACATAAAAACAAAGATGAGGTGACTTACCGAACAAAAGCGCTGGCAGGTCGATAGACACACAAACAAACACAAACATACACACAAAATTCAAGCTTTCGCAACAAACTGTTGCCTCATCAGGAAAGAGGGAAGGAGAAGGGAAGACGAAAGGAAGTGGGTTTTAAGGGAGAGGGTAAGGAGTCATTCCAATCCCGGGAGCGGAAAGACTTACCTTAGGGGGAAAAAAGGACAGGTATACACTCGCACACACGCACATATCCATCCACACATACAGACACAACTTGGCTTGCATGCTTTTATAAAACTGATCTATAAACAGTATAGATTTGCCCACTGTTAGTTTAAGGCCCTAGCTTGCACCAGTCTCATAAACAGCTATTTACAGTGTCTAACATGCTGTAACTATGTGATGTAAGACAATAGTACATCAGTAATGATAATATGTAGGCCTATATCTGCTATAGTTTGTCCTGCAAAGACTTGTTTTTACTATAATAATAAAGTCTGAAAATTTTTTGGAAGTTTGGAATGTGTTGTTTAAGATTCCTCATGATTTTTACTGCAATGATCAGCTCCTATGATATGAGATATTTTCAAGAAATTTACATGCACCAATATGAGCTGGTGGACAATATACTTTGACTTTAGTGTTGGTTCATGTCCTAGTCATAGAAAGCTGCCTTCAAAAAGTAGTATCCCTTGACTCAATATATTTTCATTAGTGAATGATCTTAAAATAGCCCTGTCAAGTGTAAACTGGCAGCAAAAAATTGCAGGAATGGGGGCCAGTGCCTCATTCGAATGTCTGTTCCAATCATTAAAAGCTAAATTTGATGATTTATTTCCACAAATCCACAAGAAGTATCCTACAGGCAAAGCTAAAAGAAGGACAAACCTACTACACAAATTAAAATGCATTGTGCTAATTTTCAGGGACCATATGAAAGCAGCTACAGATCTCCCATGTAGATACCTGCTTCATTGTAACTACGTAAGAGCCAAACGAATTTACAGAAAGCTAGTGGAGGAGGCAAAAAAGAGATACAATGACAGGTTCATTAAAGAGGCTCACAATCCATGCAAAGCAGCTTGGAATCTGGTAAACGAGTGCAGAAAAAAGCCCACCTCAGCCTTAAATTCCAGTAGCCCTGACGCCTTCAATCAGTACTTCGTTAGGACAGTGAAAGATACTATTAATGAAATACCTGACTCAGGCTTAGTCCCCACATGTCACATGAGAAACATAACAAGTAGCACTTTTGAAAACTGGAAGGAAGTGCACCCTAAGGATATCGTGAAAATAGTTAAGTCGTACAAGAACTCAGAGAGCGAAGATATCTATGGTATGTCTTGCACAATGCTGAAGAAAATTATTCTAGAGCTTGCTCAACCATTATCTATAGCAATTAACAAATGCTTATCCTCTGGTGTCTTCCACAAATTTCTTAAACTTGCACGGACAGTACCAAGCTACAGACCCGTGTGAAGTGTCCAGCTACGGACCAATTTCTATCATTCCTATTCTAGCTAAACTTATGGAGTCCGTTATGAAACTCCAGTTACAGAATTATTTTGACGTAAATAAGCTCTTCCAGGACACACAGCACAGTTTTCGCAAGGGAAAGTCAACATTTACGGCAGCACTGGAGGCAAGGATTCGAAGACAGAGAAAACGTGGCAGTGACACTCCGTGATCTTAGCAAGGCATCTGACTGCATTTCCCACAAAATACTGCACAATAAATTGAAGTGTTACGGTGTCGGAGTTGTTGTTCTGGCGACTTTTCAGTCTTATCTGGAAAATCAGAGACAAGTGGTATCAATTCATGGAGCAACATCACAAGAACAAAAGCTGGAATATGGAGTACCCCAAGGGTCCGTCATAGGGCCTCTCCTGTTCTTTATTTACGTCAATGATATGGGTTATAACAACAATATGTTACAGTTTGCTGATGACACCACCCTTTACGCCAAAGGAAGAACTGCTGCATAATCACTCCAAGAAACAGATGTACTCTTCAAAAACATTAAAGAATGGTTAATCAAAAATAAAATGAAAATGAATGAAGAAAAAACACAGCATTTGATATGCACCTTTAACATCGGATGCCATGATAATATGGAGGCTGTCAAACTGTTGGGCTTCATGATAGACAGGTAACTAACAATGAACGAACACACAGTGTACTTGTGCTCCAAGCTCTCCTGTGTAATATACCTTCTGAGGAGGTTAAAAGGTGTATTGAGTTACCAGTATCTCATAACAGTATATTATGCCCTATTCCATAGCCACATCAATTATGGCCTATTGTTATGAGGACGTTCTGCAGGTTGTAAGGATGTGCTAATTCTATAGAAAAAAGCTCTCAGAATAATCACATCAAGCAAAAGACAGGAGCACTGCAAGCCTATATTCAAGCAGTTAGGAACTACGACAGTCTTCAGCCAGTATGTGTTTTCATGTCTCTTCAGTGTGAAAGAAAACCAAGGAGTCTTCAGCATGAGGCAAGATATACACAGTCACAATACCCGTAACAAGAGGAGCATCGAAATACCCAGGTGTCGACTGACGGGAACACAAGACAGCTTTCCAGTGGTTGCCCTAAAGACGTTAAACTGACTGCCTCAAGAAGTGCAATCCCTGCCGCTAGGAACATTCAGAAGGAGAGTAGCACATGACCTGAAAGAACACCCATTGTACTCCATCGGTGAATTCTTTAATAGTGACCAAAGTGAATGGACAAACAAATATTGTTTCTATTAAGTATAAATGTCGTAATTTTGTGAATATTTTTTAAATGTAATTAATGTTGATGCAGTCTGTCCAGTCATGACTGGTAAACAACACAGATCTATCTAGTAATAAAGAATATCCAAGGCGCTTTAAGAATACATACACTTGTTAGTCCCCAAATTAACTAATCTGGTTATTTCTGTATCTCGAAGGCTTGGAAGTTACATTTTTCTCATACTATGGGTCACATGTCATATCTAATTACTGGTTGTATTTAAATTATGCTTGCACTAACAAAAAAATTGACAGCCAATACAGTGACAATTTCAATTTTCATAATGCAGAAAATAATGTTTAGCTGATTTAACACAATATTCCACATGATCAATCTATCATTAATTCTTGTTTACAATTACACCACGATGTTTGCCAAATTATGCAGTAGTAAAATCTTTGCTTGTATTAGTTTACTTTCATGCAGTCCCTGGAGTTTATTTATTGACGTAAAATTTAAGCCAATCATTTGCAATTTGTGCATTTTATTTTCAAAATAATTCTGAACCTGTGAGTGACTTTACTTATTGGTGTTGACTGTATCTGAATGTATTTTAGATGGTAAGTAATATAGTCAGTATAAGAATAACAACAGCAAAGTATCAACCTATGTTTAGGCAAAGACAGGCCATTACACACATTGTACCACATTTCTTTTCCGTAAGAGGTTATAAAGTTGCAGAATTCTGTTGGAAAGGCCTACAATTATTGAATGGAGATTGTGTTTGTCTATTTATAGTTTTTATGTAAGTAATTTCTGATTTCGTTTATTATTTTTGTTAATTCTCCTTTTCCTCCTTCCAGGTTCTTGCAAACAACAGATTCTTTACAGACAATAGCCTTCAGCTTTTGGCTAGGACACTCTACAGTGCATAGGATTGTCTATGGAATGGGCCAGGCAGATATTGACACCAAACTCAATGTTGCGAAGCCACCACCTACAAGAGAACAGCGACTGGCAATTGCCAATGAATTTTGGAAATTATGGAATTTCCCCCTTTGCAGTGGTGCAATTGATGGAAAGCATGTGGACATAGTGGCCCCCTTTTCCACAATTACAACCACATCCTTTCTGTGGCATTGCTAGCACTTGATATACATTATAAATTCATAGCAGAGGATACAGGAGCGTACAACAGAAACAGTTATGCTGGGATTTATGCTCAGTCCAATCTGGGCAAAGCACTGGGAAGCAACAGCTTAGGTGTGCCCACTGGCAGGAACCTGCCTGGCACAGACACGCCAGCACCGTTTGTGATTGGGGAAGACACGACTTCCCCACTCAAGAAATATCGATGAGGCCGCATCCTCGAGTGACAGCCCAGAGGAATAAAACTTTAACTACGGGCTTTCTCAATCCAGGTGAGTTTTGGAAAATGCTTTCAGTAAGTTAGCACAAAAGTTCAGAACATGTTTTAGGAAAGTTAATGCATTTCCTGGAATTATAGATACAATAATTTTGAGTGCATGTATTCTACATAGTTATATTAGAGATAATGACCTAATAGACGGTCATGCTGATGCATCAAATGGATGACTAATATTGCATCAGGGAGGTAAAGCCTGTGATGTAGCATTTAGTATACACCTAAAATTCACAGACCTTTCAGTCAGCAATGTGACTAACTACATACCGGGTGATAAAAAAGTCAGTATAAATTTGAAAACTGAATAAATCACGGAATAATGTAAATAGAGAGGTACAAATTGACACACATGATTGGAATAACATGGGGTTTTATCAGAACCAAAAAAATACAAAAGTTCAAAAAATGTCCGACAGCTGGCGCTTCATCTGATCAGAATAGCAATAATTAACATAACAAAGTAAGACAAAACAAAGATGACGTTCTTTACAGGAAATGCTCAATATGTCCACCATCATTCCTCAACAATAGCTGTACTCGAGGAATAATGTTGTGAACAGCACTGTAAAGCATGTCCGGAGTTATGGTGATGCATTGGCATCAGATGTTGTCTTTCAGCATCCCTAGAGATGTTGGTCGATCACGATACACTTGCGACTTCAGGTAACCCCAAAGCCAATAATCACACGGACTGAGGTCTGGGGACCTGGGAGGCCAAGCATGACGAAAGTAGCAGCTGAGCATACGATCATCACCAAACGACGGGCTCAAGAGATCTTTCAGACATATAGCAATATGGGGTGGTTCTAATAAATCCCCACGTCATTCCAAGCATGTGTGCCAGTTTTTACCTCTCTATCTACATTATTCCATGGTTTATTAAGTTTTCTAATTTATACTGACTTTCTGATCACCCAGTACATAGTGGCTTTTCTTACTGGGGGGATGGGGCTGGGCGGGGGGAGGGGAGAGAGTTTTTTCATTAAATGCTCTAAAGATAACCCTAATTGCAAGAAACTAAATTAATTTATTCTAAATATTTTATAGAGCAAAAAATATTTGTATTGAACATTTTCATTTTATGAAGTTACCTTGCCTTCTGAACGCCTCATATAAGAAAACCAATGTTTTGTTTCTGCACATGATCACACAATCACAGCTCTGGGAATTTGAGAGCACCGAGTTAACACTGTCAAAAGCTAACTGTCTATCTACTATAAGACAAACACTTGACACAGACGTGTGTACTCCACATGAAGAATAAGGAGGCCACTAGAAGCCTATGCACATTACCCGAGAAGGAACACTGCACAGTCCCTAAATATCTTGGGGTTTCTTCGGACCGAGCGTTGACCTATAAGAAAGAATTCCTAAATACCGAGCAGAAAGTGGTTGCAAGAAACAATGCGGTACCGAATATCGCAACAGTAGCAGTTCGGAAGAGTGGAGCCAGCAATACTATCCTATCCCCATTAGCTTCGTGCTACTCTGTGGCAGAACATGCCTGCCCAGTGTCATACCAGTCTTGTATTTCTAAGGCTGCAGATGAAGCTCTTAATGAAAAACACGACACGGTCACAGGCTGTCTCCACTCCGTACTTCTGGAAAAGCAGTACCATCTTGCTGGAATTGGACCACCAGACATATAAAGGCTTTCGGCAGAAGATAATGCGGACTGAACCATCTGCAGCCTACCACTTTAGCCAGCACAACCGAGACTCAAGTCGAGGAAGGGCTTCCTGGGAACAACCTAAGCAAGCAATACTTCAGAAGATACACTCTAGCAGCCAACAATGGAAGACTGGTCGGTACTGGATGAGAGAATGCCCCCTGGCCACGAGGACACCTGGACCCTCGGAAGACACTCGACTGACTTGAAGCAGTGTCACAAGTTGTAGATTCAACATACACAAACGGTCTCTACAGAGTGGATACCTGATTTAGTCTCGAACAGGCTACAGACCGTCTGTTGCACTGTAGCCTGTGCCCAGCTACATGCACTGTCGAAGATTTGGTCGAGGCTTCAGCCGACACACACACTGTAGCCAAATACTGTAATTTTAGCGATTTCCATTCGAATAATCATTACAAATGTATGTAACTTATTGTATACTTCTGTTTTAATTATTATGACACACGTTACTAAGTTACTGTGGAGCTCTTCGAAGTACGAATGCTTCCGTCACTAGAAATAGACAAATAAAAATGCTGGCAGCCAAAACAGTGCATCAATTACTCGAGTTACAAATTCTACTCGCAACTGTCGCAGACTTGGCAAGAGTCTGGCAGTCACTGGGGCTCCGTGTACAGTACCTGAGGTGTGTCAGAGCTGAGCAATACCTTGTCACTTCTGTCGAAAATAAGGTTCGTGTAGCACAGCTAAGATGAAGCCTCAGAGTTGCTAGACGTCAGCTGGTGGCAGAAGCTGCTGTGACCACCTGCAACAAATGATACCACGTACTGCACACGAAGTTTTATGGGGCAAAATACAGACAATTTAAGTAGGTCGATAGATTTATACGACGGAGAGGTAACACAGAGGTACGGTTGAGACAGAGGCTAATGAATTCGAACCGAGGATTATGGAAACGAGCCTCAGTGAACTAAATACGTGTAGGATAAGAGAGCTAACTTGTCTCGAGCAAAGTTACAGCACTATATTACAGTAACAAGTCAGAATATCAGAGTGCAGCCAAATGCTTGAATCAGACTGGGACAGGAGGAGGAAAAACTTAAGAAAAATGCTGATAAAAATAAAACAATATGTGGATAATGCAGTAAAAGGAGTAATGAAGATCTGTACTACAAAACTGAACAATTAAATTTATGTATGACAAAACTTACAAGGGAAGGCCACAACATTGGAATCACAAATTTACTTCAAACTTTGTGCACCTCTAGTAGGCCATTAAAACAACATGACATGCAAGTACTCTGGCAATCTATATTTCTGTCACTGGTCACATTACTTAATTTACATTACATTTTAGAGGTAATGTAATGGAAAAGAAAGAAAGAAAAAAAAGTCCATTTTCATGAAGTTGTAGTGAGTTTCATGTGTTATTTGACTATTTAACTTATATCATACGCCAAATCAAGATCAAAAACGTTTGTTGTGACCTTTGTCAACTTTCAAAAAGCGAATGACAACTGATCGGGAAAGAATAAAGAACACCCTTGCTTAATTTGGTCTAGGTAGGAAAACAATCAATCTGATAAGCGCCACTTTAAATAACACAGTGTCAAAGGTTAAGTTCGGAGGCAAACTATCAGAACCATTTGAAATCTGTACAGGGGTCAGACGAGGTGATCTGCTCTCTCCATTGCTTTTCAACTGTGTCCAGAGAGTGGAAAACAACCATACTGCCAGGTTACAAATTGGACACAAAAGAAATGGCCTCAGTGGAAACTGTTTAGCTTTTACTTTTGAATGCATTACGGGAACAGCAGTGATCAATGTCTTATAAACAATTACTATTAAAAACAGTCTTGATCACGATTTATTTAACAAGGTGACCGGTTTCGACCACTACTGTGGTCATCTTTAGACCTATGAGTTGTATTCAAAGCTCTAATTAGAGGGCTACATACATTAAACAAAATACATAAAGTTATAAAGCTATAAAACGTTGAATTACCATTGAAAGAGGTTCCTACTCAATGGTATAAAACGTTGAATTACCATTGAAAGAGGTTCCTACTCAATGGTAATTCAACGTTTTATAGCTTTATAACTTTATGTATTTTGTTTAATGTATGTAGCCCTCTAATTAGAGCTTTGTATACAACTTATAGGTCTGAAGATGACCACAGTAGTGGTCGAAACCGGTCACCTTGTTAAATAAATCGTGATCAAGACTGTTTTTAATAGTAATTGTTTAGCTTTTGCTGATGATCTGGCACTCATTGCAAATAATATTGACGAAGCTAAGGTTCACGTGTCCAGCCTACAATAAATTGCTGCTAAGACTGGCGTAAAAATGGCATTTAAAAAAACTGAATTCATCACAAACATCAAACACGCTCCTCCTCATACTTAAATACAACAAGAGAAAATCATGCAGTCGAAGAAATTTAAATAACTTGGAGAAATAATTACACCTGACGGTTCAGAAAATGCAGCTGTAGAAAGTAGGTGCTCTAAAGTAGAAGGTGCTTTTCATCTGTGCAAAGACTTATACAAAAGCAAAAGCCCGTCTTTAAACCTAAAACTTTGTCATTATAATAGCGTAATTATACTGTCAGCTTTGTATGCATCAGAATGTTTAAACATGACGAAGAAAGGACCACTATGAAAACTTGAAATAAAAGACCGAAAAATTTTGAGGAAAATCCTTGGCCCTATGAAAGACAATGGAGAATTCCGCTGAAGACACAACTGTCAATTATAATAACATACAGAAGACATTGTTACCAGCATGAGGAAGTGGAGAATGATGATTTTTGGTCATCTGGAAAGAATGAACCCGCAAAGACTTACTCATCGCATACATTCATCGATTTCAAAAACAAAATCGTATTCAAAATGGGCAAGCCAAGTTAAAAAGGATTTACAGGAAGCTGAAATTTCATTTGATGACATTCAGGATCGAGAAGTTTTCAGAGAAAAAGTCAAAATTACGAAAAACCTTATTTGGCTTACTACGCCAGTTCCATGTCCAACCTGCAAAAGCCAGTGAAAATGAAAATCTACTGGCAAAAGAGGAAAACACAATCAAGGAAGAGATAAAAATCTTCATTGTCCATACCAGGCCGAAAAAATAGGGGAAACAAAATAATGACATTATTCAGTAACATAGTAAGTCACCATGTGCCAGGTGACAAGAGTAATTTACAATTACTCACTGGATGTGTTCTCGATATCACACGTTGTGGGATGGTATTTGCCATACAGACATGGGAAACATATATTGAAACAGCACCTACTACAGCAAATTAATGCAGTTTCCCCACATTTATAAAGGAATGTTCAGAGTTTCTAAGACAAAACACATGTACAATTAGTCATTGGATGTGTTCTCGATATCACACATTGCGGGATGGTATTTGTCATACAGACATGGGAAACATAAATTGAAACGGCACCTACTACAGCAAATTAATGCAGTTTTCCCACATTTACAGGGAATATTCAGAGTTTCTAAGACAAAATACACCTTGTCGGCATTTTAAAAATGTCTCTTTCTTCCGATAGTTTGGATGCACACCACGTATGACCAGTGAGAAAAGAAAATATAGATAAAAATTAATTGTGAGCGAGAGTATAATTGTTGTCTTGTACGCATAAAACTTCTCTTACAGTTTTCTCGGAATCGCCGCAGTAGTGCACCATACTAATTGCACATTATGTTGTTTTAATTGCCTATTAAAAGTGTACAAAGTTTGAGGTCAACCTGTGAGCCAAACTTCATGGCATCCCCTTGTTAGAATGGTGTCTTACTGCCTTCTGATGTGCAAAATGAGAAAGCGATAGAGTAGAGAATTTTTGAACGTGTCAGATAGAAAATATCTCTCTGCAGCAAGTGGCTCCAAAAATTAGATGCGATACAAAAGAGAATGATATGCTATGAAGTTCTGAAATAAGACACATTCTAAAGAAGTTTTTAGATTACCATCTCCACAGGAAAGCAAAAATAGTAAACTGAAGCAAT
This sequence comes from Schistocerca americana, assembly GCF_021461395.2. Taxonomy (NCBI): domain Eukaryota; kingdom Metazoa; phylum Arthropoda; class Insecta; order Orthoptera; family Acrididae; genus Schistocerca; species Schistocerca americana. The sequence goes on along the minus strand of NC_060128.1, from coordinate 67,690,680 downwards.
ATTGTAAGAAATTTAGAAAGAACATCACTCAATGTGATTGCATAAAAATTACTGGAAAAATTGGAAGGTAAATCAGGAGTAGTTACTCGTGTCGCCCATACAAGACGCATCTAGAGTACAAAAACTATGAAGTGTAAATGCAGTAAAATATAAGAGGACCATATACACACATTCTAAGATGCACTATGAAGGAATTACCTAAATTTGACAGAAATTGGTACTGCACATGTACAGATAAATGAATGATCACAATTTCAGAAAAAAAAAGTATGATTTATTTGAGCCAAAGGGCTTCAAAAATTGAGCACCTCTGGCCCATATGCAAGCAGTTATTCATATTGGCATTGATCAAGTTGCTGGATATTCTCAAGGGATATCGTGCCAAATTCTGTCCAATTGGTACATCAGATCATCAAAGTCCCAAGACCTGCCCATAATGCACCAAACCTTCTCAATTGGGGAGAGATCCAGCAACCTTGCAGGCCGAGGTAGGGTTTGGCAAGCAGTAGAAACTGTCACTGTGTGAGGAAGGGCATTACCTTGCTGAAATGTCCAGGACGGCTTGCCACAGAGGGCAACAAAATGGACATCAAAGATTTTCAGCATACTGCTGTGCTAAAGGATGTCAGAGATAACGACCAAAGCGATCCTGCTATGAAAAGAAATGGCACCCGAGGCCATCACCCCTGACTGTCGGTCTTTATGGTGAGCCACTGTCTGGGGCAACTCCAGATGTGTCTTAGTCCTGGAATCTCACTAACTGGACTATAATTGTCTACTGGTGAGACCTACTTTGAACTGAGCCCCAATGACCAACAGATGTGTGATTGGAGACACCCTGGACGGTGGTGGGTACCAATGCAAATATTGTCTGCCATACTGTCTGACGACCAGGACTGGTGATCCAGGATGTCATTTCTTTTCATATGAGGGCCTCTTTAGTTGTCATCCGTGGCACACTTACAGCACAGTGGTATGTGGACAATATTCTATTCCCCATTTTGTTGCCATCCTAGGCTTACATTTCACAAAGGAAATGCCACCTGCACACAGCCAGAGTTTCTACTGCTTGTCTTTGTGTTTGCCAAGCCCTACCTCATTCAGCAAGGCAGGCAGATGCCTCGCCAACTCAGAATGCTTGGAGCACTATGGGCGCGGCCCTCCAAGCAGCTCAGGACTTTGACAATTTAACATGTCGAATGGAAAGAATTCTCTTCAGAACTGCTACAAATTCGGCAGGCAGTAGACGGCGCCGCTCAAACTTTCAACACATCTCGCACTGCCGAGAGTATCCTACGACTTCCACACCGCTGGCGACAGATTATACATTATGCTGGTGACTACTTTGAAGGTCAGAAAAACTTGGAAAAATTTTATCTATTTTGTACAAGCTGCAAATAAATAGTTGCCACTACTAAAACTTCCAACCCTCACATTACAAAAATGGTATCATCAAATCAGCCTAAAACTAGCATAAAAAATGCTTAAATTCAAAGTGGCAGAATGACTCTCATACTTGCCTTCATGAGGCAAAATTCCAAGTGCTGTCAACATGCACATTTAAAAGCATATAAAAATATTATCTGTATCTGGTTTTTAGAAGTGTTGGTTCCTTCCTCAGGGAGGAAAGGCTGGGAAAGAGGGTGTAGCTAACTCAGAGCCCAGGGTGAGAGGGATTGGGGGATAGGGGGGGGGGGGGGGGGAGGCACCCACTGTGGGCATGAGAAGGGGGAGGGCAGGAAGTGGGGAGGAGGGAGTCAGAAAGAAGGGGAGAACGTCAGACAGAGAGAGGGGAAAAAGTCTAGAGGTGGGGAAAAAAGTCTATAAGCAGAGAAAAAAAGCCTGGAGGGGGGAAAGTCTAGATGGGGGGAGGAGTCTAGAGGCGGGGGGGGAGGGGGGGTCTAGAGGGGGTGGGGAAGGTCTAGAGGGGGGGGAAGTCTAGAAGGGGGGTGTGGAAGGAGGAAGTCGGAGAGGGAGAGGTAGGAAAATCACTCTTTATCCATTGTGGTCTGAAATTGTGATGTGTTTAATTCACTTGAAGCACAAATAATAGGAACACACAACCTGAAACCAAAACTCCCACACTCTCAGTTGAAATACACGATTGTTGACGACACAGTCTGCATACTCAAATGTAGTGCTGGGAATGCATTGTGGACAGAATCAATGATCAAACTTGATTACTAGAGGTTTATTCTTTGCTACAGATTGTAGATTACCCTAATAAAATTTGCACAATGACTCAAATGGAAAAAGGTAATTTCTGCAAAATGGATATTGTAGGTCAAATTGCTGTGGCAAAATCTAATTGCAGTCAAAGAACTAGTAACAAACCACTTTGTACTGAAAGGTAGAAACAGATGAATGAGTACTATTACTATCATGTTCAGGAGAATGTAATTATCCATCTCTATTGATATGGACCTAGCAGTTTTAGAATTAAAGCAGGTGCTACAAAATGGTTCAAATGGCTCTGAGCACTATGGGACTTAACATCTGAGGTCATCAGTCCCCTAGAACTACTTAAACCTAACTAACCTAAGGACATCACACACATCCACGCCCTAGGCAGAATTCGAACCTGCGACCGTAGCAGTCGCGCGGTTCCGGACTGAAGCACCTAGAACCGCTCGGCCACTGCGGCCGGCGCATGTGCTACATGTGAGCAGAAAGAATAACAACATGTTGATTGTTTACACTATGACTTTGAGTTGTTACTTTTTCCTTTCCACATACCCAACACCACTACTTATTCAAACATTCTTCTGTGCAGTAGCCACAGCTGTCAAGCAGATATAATTCCAGTTTCTGTTAGAAGTTAATTTTACTACCCGTTACGTTCATTACACCACTGGGCAGGCACTCAAATATTTTCACAGCCAAATAACTTACTGCTTTCTGAGTAATACTAAAGCTGCGTGATGCACACAGTAAATAATTTCTCCTTCTAATATTCTATTTTCGAATGTTAATGTTTTCAAACTGTGATTGTTAAAAAAAAAAAACTTCATTATAGAGTAAGCATACTGTGAGGCTGTATTCCATATGCTCCACTGTATAAAGAGCTGTCTACAACATTCCAAAGTGAACATCACATATTATGTGAATTACATGCTTCTGTGCAACAAATGCATTTCCCCCTCTATGAAACATATGAACCATTTCTGAATACAAACAGGAAAAGTCAAATTTGACATTTTCATCTCCAAAATCTTTATCACTACACTTAAAATGTGAAACATAAAACTGACCCAGTTAATGTTCTTTATCTGTCTACATCAGTTGCCAGCAATCTCATATTAATAATGTTTAGCTTATGTCTATGGGCAACAAAAAAATGCTGTTCTTCAGATGCACTTAGTTACTTACTTACTCACTCACTGGTCATACCGGACTGGAGAGTCCATTACCGCAGCAACGTATTTTCGCTATCTGTCCCTGTCTTGGGCTATTTCCTTCCATTCACCTTCAGTACCTAGGCCCCTCAAATCAGCCTTCACATTGTCCTCCCACCTACATCTCGGTCTCCCCACAGGACGTTTTTCCTCTAAGTGCCCTACCAGTACTCTGCGTGCTGCCCTGCCCTCATCCATTCGAGATACGTGACCCGCCTATCACAGCCTACGTGATTTAATAATACTGATTATGTCAGGGCTTGAATAGAGTTCGTGAACCTCTTCGTTATGCTGTTTTCGCCACCCTCCACCAATGTCATCCCTTTTTGCTCCGAAAATTTTCCTCAACATTTTGATTTCAAATACTCAAAACGGCTTTTCATTTTGCACATTGAGAGACCAAGTCTCACACCCATACAGCATAACTGGTAGAATAATAGTTTTGTATATTCTAATCTTTAAATTCCTAGACAATATCCGTGATGAAAGTAATCTATTCAGTTAGAAGTAGCACACATTTCCCGCCCGTAATCTCTTCTTCAGTTCGGATTCAATCTTATTTCTCGAGGTGATGTCCACGCCTAGATACTTAAATGTGTTCACTTCTTGAAACTGCATATCTCCAACTCTTAACATTTCCTGATCTACTGCTGTTGGCATTCTAGTAGTAACAAGGTATTTAGTTCTCTCTTCACTTATCCTTAGACCTACATCTTCACTAGCCTTGATTAAAGCATTCACATTTGCTGTTGCAGATTCTTTCACATCACTAATGATGTTTAGATCATCTACATACCCTAATATCTTAATATTTCCATTTAACCCCACACCCTCTGCATTATCTGCTGCCATTCGTACAATATATTCTAGGACTAAATCAAAAAGTATCAGAGACAGGGCATCTCCCTGCTTAAGTCCATTCTTTATTACAAATTCTTCTGGCTCCAATTTCACCACGCATACTCTACCTTTTGTGTTTTTCAAACTCGCTTCTATAAGTCTAACATACTTCTCTGGTATTCCAAGTTCCAAAAGAATTCTGTACAATTTTGATTGCAATACTGAATCATATGCTTTTGTAAAATCTATGAAAAGATTATGAACTGGTTTATTGTATTCCCATTTCTTTTCCAAAATTTGACGCAGGGTGAATATTTGGTCTACAGTTGATCTGCTCCTCCAAAAGCCGGCTTGGTAATCCCCCACGATTTCATCTGCATATACTGTAAGCCTGCTTAGCAGAATATTCGAGAAAATTTTGGAACATACTTGTAATAGCGATATCCGTCTATAATTACTACAATCCATTTTGTCGCCTTTCTTAAAAATTAGGATCAGAATTGACTCCTGCCACTCTTCAGGTATCATCTCTGAGTTCCATACTTTAGTTATCACTTTGTGAACTACTTCCACCGATTTCTGTCCCCCCACTTTTAACTAATTCTGCAGTTATGCAATCTGATCCTGGTGCTTTATGGTTTTTCAATTTGTTGACTGCTTCTCTTACTTCCTTTAACGTTGGCTCAGGTATCTGGAGTTCTGCTGTATGTATTTCGTACGCCTGCTCATTTCCTGCTTCCTGGTGTACATTTAATAGATGCTCAAAATACACTCTCCACTTACTTAATATAGCACTGGGGTCTGTCAGTATTCCCGCAACATCCCCTCGAAGTGCATTTGTCCTAGCCTTGAAGCCCTTTCTATACCCATTTATGTCTAGGTAAAGTTCCCTAATGTTTTTTGTTTTACTGTTTGTTTCCATTTTTGTAATTTGATTGTTCAAATAATCCCTCTTCTTTGCCCATAGCCTACAACCAACTTCCCTTCTCAATTTCAAGAACTCATCTCGTTTTCTGTCTCCCATTCTATCCCAATCTAATCGCGCTTTTATACTTTCCTCTACCAATTTCTTGCATTCCTCATCAAACCACAGTTTCCTCCTGTTCTTCGTAATTGTATCTATTGTGACCTTTGCTGCCTCTTTGATTTTATCCCTCACAGTGATCCACTGTTTATTTACATCCTCGTCGATCTTCGTGTGTCCTGAGAGTATCAAACCTATTTGAAATTTCTATCATGTACTAGACTTGGCCACTGTTTCTATGTTTCGATACAGTGTATCGATACGTGGAACTGTTTCAGTGTTTCAGAATGGCTGTGGTTCACTGTTTCGAAACAGTGGTGTTTCATTCCGCCCCTGTCTCGGATATCCGGACCAGATTCGATCTGGAGACAGACACAGAAACTGTATCGTTGTTTCAAAATAAGGCTGTTTCAGTCCACCTGTGCTTGGAACGGACTGATTGTATCGAAACAGTGATGTTTCATTCCGCTGTGTGTCGGACGAGATTCGGGCTCGGCACAGGTACTGAAACACAACATACCACTTCGTGAAACATTTTCAAGAGTGTCAAAATCGGTTTGACAAGCAATAGCATGAAGCTTAAGATATCCGAAAATAAAGCTTCGTTTCTAGGTGACTGTCCTATTCCGAAATGGCGTAACATTTGCTTTATAAACATTAACCAAACAATAAAACAACGCATACTATTCACATTCAAAATAATAAATATGTGAAAATCATTCAGTTAAATTACACTTTTTTTTATAACATGCGTTTCTCTGTTCAAGTACAGTAAACATATTAAGAAACGCAAGTAAGCCTAGAACATTTTGAATAAAAAAAGGTGTAGAGTGACAGTTATTATACATATACATAAATTTAATATAGGTATAATTGCAAGCAATCTGTTTGACATATCACTGATAGTGTAATGGTGAACGGGAAGGCCTGGGAAGCATGGTGAATTTATAGTAACGGTTCGAAACACCTTGAATGACAAAATTTTTCTGTTATATTTTGTTATTTGTTCGAATTATTTGGCGTTATTTGTGGGTCTATAGTCACTGTGCCTATTATCCACAATGATTCCCTTTGTGTGCATGGAAATTAGCAGGATGGGTATATTCTCATACTAGCGGAATGTGGGAATCCCAGTACCATATCCGTTGTTTCTGCAGTTCGCTCCCACCTCCAGTTTCGTTCGTGGTGGTTCTTCTGTCTTCAGCTATGGCTGTCCTCAGCCAATTGAAAAGTATGAAAGTCACACGACACGAAAGGAGCGCATTTGCTGCATGATATACGAAACTGCCAAGATGCCTAAGTGATAGTTTAATACTTTCTGCGATATGATTAGCACTCTCGCACCTCATTTGTGTTTATATGGACATACCTATACAGTAGACATTCAAGATGATAAAATGTCTAGGTTTATTGGATTACAAAACACAAACTGTTTCAGTGTTTCGAAACAGCGTATCGAAACATTACATTGTACTGTTTCATTTGTTTCGAAACAGTTACGTGTTTCAGTTTGCCCATCTCTATCATGTACCTTCTTCTAAAGTTTCCATCATTTAGCTTGTCAGTGTCGAACCTAACAAGTTCTGCACTGTGACACCTTGATGTTGCTGTAGATAGCCGTTGGTGAACTTTGGCAACTACAAGGAAATGATCAGAATCGCAGTCTGCTCCCCTGAAAAAAAATGGTTCAAATGGCTCTGAGTACTATGGGACTCAACTGCTGAGGTCATTAGTCCCCTAGAACTTAGAACTAGTTAAACCTAACTAACCTAAGGACATCACAAACATCCATGCCCGAGGCAGGATTCGAATCTGCGACCGTAGCGGTCTTGCGGTTCCAGACTGCAGCGCCTTTAACCGCACGGCCACTTCGGCCGGCTGCTCCCCTGAAAGTCCTAACATTTTCTATACTAGTGTGCCATCTCCGATCTACAAGAACATGATCAATTTGGTTTCGGGTGTGCCCATCCGCAGAGATCCAAGTTGCTTTATGAATGTCTGTCCTTATGAAATATGTGCTCTCAACAATCATGTCTTTTGAAACAGCAAAATTAATCACCCTTGTGCCATTATCATTCGAAATGTTATGCAAACTTTCTTTTCCAATTCTAGGCCGAAATGCTTCCTCCTTCCCTATCTTTGCATTAAAATCATACGAGAACTCATCCCACAGTTGATCTAGTTCTTCATAAAAGCCGTCTTTAACAACCTCTTCAATGTCCTCAGTTGGTGCGTGTACATTAATTACTACTAGTCTATTCCACCATAGTCGGTCACTAATGAACCTATATCTCTGATTGCGTGAAGCACTTTTCTCTGTACTGCGAAACCTGTTCCGAAACTGTGAGCTTCCGTACCTCCATAGAAAAACGTATAGATACTCCTCTTTATGCTACCCTCTCCCTGTCACCGAGTTTCTTGAACAACTATAATGTCTACATCGTATCTATCTAATTCGTCTAATAATGTCTGAAACGTTCCTGGCCTGTTCAAACTTCTAACGTTCCATGTTCCCAACCTGAAAGTTGCTTTCGGCCTGAATCTCTTCAAAGTAGGTTCCGCCCGGAGATCCGAAAGGGAACCTAGTTTACCTCCAAAATATTTTACTTCAAAGGGACCCATGCCCATTAATGTTGCTGATTCTTGATGAATAGATTTTATAGTGAGAGAAGAAGAAACAGGGATGGTTCATCATGCCATCGCCTGCTCCCCACCGGCTGTCCGCGACTGCTATTTTTTGTATTCGCAGCTACCCTTCATATCTGAAGGCCGTACCCCCTATCCGCAACATGGGGACGCGCTGTGCCGTGGTGGTAGAGGCCCACGAGACAGGACGCACTTAGTTACATCCTACAAATTATCAACATAATAACAGTGTCCAATGAAAGAACAATTAACATATATCCCAACATTTTTTTGATGAACCCACTAATTGATGTCACCTGAAAGTCTTTTACGCTGCACAGGAACTTAAATTTTCTCCAGCAAAGGTCACTACTGAAAATGAAAATCTTAATCCAGGTAAGAAAAGGACACTATGTGTATTTATATTTCAGGTATTTATTTTAACTGTATAATGATGACAAATCCCGTAGCAGTATGAAACAAATAAATACACAGGAAAGGAGGCATAAGAAATAATAGCAATAAGGTCTGCCTGTACTACACCAAAATCGCATTTCAGACTTTTGTCATCCTCCATCTCCTCCAGGACCACCTCATTATGAGTCTACATAACAAGATATATTTAATTTTAATGTAACCCAGGACTTTATCAGATCACGGAGGTGAAGGTAATTTCCAAGAACGATTGCCTATCGAAGTCGCGGAGTCCAAACGATACATATCGAACGTGCAATCCTAAATTGATCATGCGACAGGTTGCGGGGGTTATGATCAATTATTTGTGATCGTAATTTTTATCTGTTTTCCGTTGTTCTCTTAGTTGCTCTAAATTACATACCTCCGCGAATTATTTGTGAGTTGGCAGGAAAACCTAGACGATTTATGTCGGCAGTGAGTGGGATGTCTGGTGTTCCTGACGTTTCTTCGGCCGATTCTGTCACATGGAAGTCTTAATTCCATGCTTATCCAGCGTAGAAAAATGGCTTTTGGTCACAAATATGGTGCACTACCGCACGAGGAAAGGAGGAACTGTGTAGACTGATGGTGCGAAGTGTGTAAAACTTCGTAAAGAGAGTTTAGATGTTGAAATACCGTTACAATTTTATTGCCGACAGTCCGGATAAAGAATGAGTATCAGGAAGAATACATGGTTCGACTCTTCCCCATTATCCATTCACACCAGCATAATTCTTCTATCTTGCTGGATTCGAGGCTACAGCTTGCATGCAACAGCATCGGAAACTGACTTATCTGCTAATACCTTGTGCGACTATTTTGGGTTTTGCAGAGAATTGTGTTACGTGGTAGTGACGAATGACAGTGTACCGATTGGTGGACCAGTAGTTCAAGTGGGCGAATCTCACATAGCAAGAACCAAAGAGGACGACCTTCAAACAATGAAATCGATCATATTTGGGTATTCTGTGAGGGCTTCGTTTTATATATTTATTGTTTGTACAGACCTTAAGCCTTCGACTGTCTTGAAACAGTATGACTGCAGTTTATTTAATCGTTAATACACAGCATTCAGAAACTGACCATTCATTCGGCACAAATTTATATCAATTGACGAGGGCTATAATAATGCAGCAAAAAAACTGTGGCAGCCTATTTGCAGATTTGGTCATTAGTAGAATGCAAATAGACATTCGCAGCTAGCATAATAAAACCGAGTTTTTGTAAACAATACCCCACTTCCCCATTTATGTTCTATCAGACAATTTCAACTTATTCGACAAGTCGCACGAGATTGATCATGCCATAACAACATGCTCTCGACCCTCTGCCGTAAATGTAGGCCTATTTAGAGCAAACGGATTCGTTATACATGGCGAGTCACCTAACGTTACCGCTGGATATATTTCGTAAACCACATCAAATACTGACGAATCGATTACACAGACCGAACGTGAGGAGAGGGGCTAGTGTAATTGGTTAATACAAATCATAAAAAAATGCACGGAAGTATCTTTTTTAATACAAACCTACGTTTTTTTAATGGAACCCCGTTAGTTTTGTTAGCACATCTGAACATATAAACAAATACGTAATCAGTGCCGTTTGTTGCATTGTAAAATGTTAATTACATCCGGAGATATTGTAACCTAAAGTTGACGCTTGAGTACCACTCCTCTGCTGTTCGATCGTGTGTATCGGAGAGCACCGAATTACGTAGGGATCCAAAGGGAACGGTGATGGACCTTAGGTACAGAAGAGACTGGAACAGCACATTACGTCCACATGCTAACACCTTTTTATTGGACTTTTTCACTGACGCACATGTACCTTACCATGAGGGGTGAGGTACACGTACACACGTGGTTTCCGTTTTCAATTACGGAGTGGAATAGAGTATGGCCCGACATGTCAGGCCAATAGATGTTCAATGTGGTGGCCACCATTTGCTGCACACAATTGCAATCTCTGGCGTAATGAATGTCGTACACGCCGCAGTACATCTGGTGTAATGTCGCCGCAGGCTGCCACAATACGTTGCTTCATATCCTCTGGGGTTGTAGGCACATCACGGTACCCATTCTCCTTTAACGTACCCCACAGAAAGAAGTCCAGAGGTGTAAGATCAGGAGAACGGGTTGGCCAATTTATGCGTCCTCCACGTCCTATGAAACGCCCGTCGAACGTGTACCTCACCCCTCATTGTAATGTACATGTGCGTCAGTGAAAAAGACCAATAAAAAGGTGTTAGCATGTGGACATAATGTGCTGTTCCAGTCTCTTCTGTACCTAAGGTCCATCACCGTTCCCTTTCGATCCCTATGTAATTCGGTGCTCTCCGATACACACGATCGAACAGCGGAGGAGTGGTACTCAAGCGTCAACTTTAGGTTACAATATCTCCGGATGTAATTAACATTTTACAATGCAACAAACGGCACTGATTACGTATTTGTTTATATGTTCAGATGAGCTAACAAAACTAACGGGGTTCCATTTAAAAAAACGTAGGTTTGTGTTAAAAAACATACTTCCGTGCATTTTTTTATGGTTTGTATTAACCAATTACACTAGCCCCTCTCCTCACGTTCGGTCTGTGGAATCAATTCGTCAGTATTTGATGTGGTTTACGAAATATATCCAGCAGTAATGTTAGGTGACTCACCCTGTATTTTTCACGTCGAACACTTTCCTCTAGAATCCACAACATAAAGGTCAATGAAATGTCTAGATTCACAAAACTGTCATATTTGAGTTGCGCTATTACGTCGATATTCAATGAAAAGCTTCTACATAATAAAGTTCCCAGTACGATACATTTTTAATTTAAAGAACTGTCTTTCCTCCTTCCCTTTGGGAATTATTAACACTGCAGTCTGCAGTATCTATAAATTTGTGAAATCTGAGTACATAAGAGCACGCGTTGTAATCACTTAACTTACGTAGACCCAGCATTGACGTCGCAGCAGTAATAAATTTAACTCAGTACACACACCACCACTAAATTCGTATTGACACCACGTGACCACAGGCCTGCTCGAACAGAAGCGCTAAAGTTAACACTAAAACCAGCAACCAAAAATCCGTCAAAATGAAATATCTCCATATTTTCTTGCAAAAGTAGAAAAAATAAAACTTATTTTAAAGCATTACTCATTACTTTTGTTTATGCCTCGAACAAACATTTAAAAATCCGCTAAAATCAGATATCTCCGTATTTTCTTGCAATAAAAAAACGAAATTAAAATTTATTTTAAACATTATACCAATTCCTAGTTTGTGAGGCGGAGAAACATTTTAAAATCAGCCGAACTCGGCCAAAATATAAAAATATATATTATTATATAGGCCTACCGTAACTATATCAGATTCTAATCGAACGGCAACAAGAAAATTTAAATACTCTCTATTACATTTCGGGGGCGCAATCGCACACATTCAGCCTCTACTTCTAATAATTCGGCTTTATAACATCCAGTCATCTTCTGAATGAACAGACATAGATGGCTGAGCAATACACAGTAGAAATATTAGAAGAAGCCGAAATTATGTGAAGCACTCCCAAAACTTAATGGAGCAGTCATTGGGATACAAAAATGTGAAGATACACAAATTTACAATAATTTTACCCACCTATGTTGATTAAAATCTGCTCCTTCTTCAGTTGCCGTGTGCTGAATTGTTGGTCTCCTCGATACGCAGTCATTGTGACAATTTGGTTCAAAGCCTGCTCTGGCAAGACGTAATTACGGCAGCACTTATTCACACGCCAAAGTCCGCCCTACACAGTGAGAATTGCGTTTACCATATTGGTTTTAAGTCTGTTCCTGAGAGAGGTTTTCACATTAGCGTATTTATATGTCCAATCTCTAACCAAAGTTCGACATTTTTTTCCACTGAACAGAAGTCAATTTCGACCAGTGAAAGTCAATTGTTGTTATTTCTGTGTTAGGTAATTGAAATTCCTGAGCTAGCGGGGTATACTTTCTTTCGCCACCCTCAAACACTTGTTCTGGAGCAATTAGACACACTTTTAGCAAAACCTTGACATAATTCGGCAGTCGCCTATGGAGCTCTTCTGCTAAGCAAAGCAGAAAATTTTCGCGTCTACGAGAAAAAACTTTTTCACTTTCTGCGTTAATTTTGTTCTTTCATCATATCTACCAATGAAACCTCTACTTCATGACCGAGATAAATATTGTATTTTCTAACGTCTCTGTTAGCAAATCATCCTTAAAACTGGGGACAACAATGGGCCTCGTTAAGACCTAGAATAAGAGCCGTCTTGCAGTAGCTTTTACCGGTCTGCTGTAGTCGATTGGAATTATTTATTAACGGTTTGACATTCTTCTAGAGCTGGTGTAAGAAACAGAAGACGAAGCTTACTGATGGCGTCCGAGTACATAATATATAATAATTCAGCTATGTAGCACATAGTTCAAGCCACTGACTTACAATGCTATAACATCGACTTCGGTCGATTGCCACCTTGTATCCGATTGGTGTATAATTTTAAGGGGTTTGGCTTTGCTTTAAACAGCTCCCTATAGATGGCTTGTCGAGGACTACACTTAGAAAACCAAGAATAACTTTCACAAATTAAGAACTCAAGAATCCTTGATAGCATTTAGACAGCAGAGGACACTGCCAACTGAACTGAATGGCAAACACAGGGGAGCAATACAAGATTAGGGACCTCACATTTCAGTTTCTGGTAAACCGAATTGTTAACATCCACCATAACTGAGGCATTTCCTCTCATTTGTTTAATGTCTAGACCACAATCTGAAAGCAATGACTTTACTGCAGTAACAATACATTCAGCATTCCCCCGTTCCAGTTCAAAACTTCCTAAAAAGGTGGAAATAACTCGGATCTGTTGTTTTGAAAAACAAGCAACGCACAAAGTCAACAGTATGGTGACAACAATGTAGAATCATCTATAAGAAGAATAAAATGTCCCTTAGGCCGGTATTACACTATCAAATTTCTTTGTCAAAGATTTGATCAAAGATGTGATCCAATATTCCGTCCAATATATTTGACAAAGATCTTTGACGTAGCGCTACAAGGGGTATTACACTGTCATCAAATTTTTCGTCAAAGTTCAAGATGGCTGACAACAACTTGTTATTAACCGCAGCAGTTCTACGTACTCCAATTGCATTGTGTGCACATGCGGAAAAGAAGTGGGGGGAAAAAATGGAACCATACATACGAGGTTGACAGTCTTAAAAGTCCTGGGATTACAACTTGATAATAAATTCAGTTGGGAAGAGCACACCACAGAACTGCAGAAACGCCTTAACAAATCTGTATTTGCAATTCGAGTGTTAGCAGACATAGGCAACATAAAAATGAAAAAGCTTGCCTACTTTCATTCCATAATGTCATATGGGATAATATTTTGGGGTAAATCTTGAAGTCAAACAAAAGTTTTCAAGGTCCAAAAGCGTGTAATACGTATTATTTGTGGAGTAAATTCACGGACCTCCTGCAGAAACCTCTTCAAAGAACTGGGTACTTCAGATTCTTGCATTGGTACTGGGGGAAAATAAGAAAGAAAATGAAACTGTTGGCGGGCCAGAAGTACAGTGAGACTGTCGTTTGGACGTACGAGATTTGCAGGTTAGCTTTTTTTGTTTTGTATTTCATGCCTAGATACTTCCGTAGAGATATTGTTGCATGTGGATCATTATATGTAATGATTATTACAATACATGCAACGATATGTTTGTACAGTTATCTAGGCATGAGAAACAAACAAAAAAAAACTATAACTCTCGTAGGCCCAAATGACAGAGTCTCCCTATACTTCCGGCTCGCAGGTTAACTACTGCCTCTCAGTATATTTACTTCTTAATAAAATTTGTCGTAAATAATATATCTCTTTTTCCAACAAACAACTCAGTTCATACATACAATACCAGGAACAAAAATGATCTGCACAAGGACTTAAAAACACTTACTTTAGTTCAAAAAGGGGTCCACTACTCAGGAACACTCATCTTCAATAATTTGCCAGGAAACATAAAAAATTTAGTTAGAAATAAAGATCAGTTTAAAAGGAGCCTGAAAGACTTACTACTGGCCAACTCCTTCTACTCCATTGGCGAAATTTTTAATAGAAACAAATGATGTATTGTATTTATTCATACTATTAGTATTTTTATTTCAGCTTAAAAAAAATCGACATGTTCCACATCCACGAGGATCTCCTCAGCACGGATCTATGGAACGAAAAACTAATCTAATCTGGGTGAAGCCGTGGGTTTTACGACGACACGATAAAAGCATTCAACAAAACTTGTTACGTGAGCTTACAGTGGAAGACGTCAAGTCGTACATCAATTACTTAAGAATGGATGAGCATACATTTCTGTATGTGCTCAATGAAGTGTATCCTCATATCACAAAGCACAATTTTCACTTAAGAACTGCTATATCTTCAGAAGACAGGCTCACTATAACACTCCGATTCCTTGCTACAGGAGAGGGTTATGTTATGTTAGGTTAGGTCAGGTTAGGTCTCCAATCTTCTTAATGTATTTTTGTATTCAGGGTGCCTCACGTTGTAAAGCGCCTCATAAGCTTCAGACATCTCTATTAATTCTGTAGTTGTCGGCACACACCAATTGTATTTACCGGCAATGGTTATAAAAACATTACAGACGACAGAACGCTGCAGCGATGCTAGCGCTCCGCGTGGTAACATATCGCATTGCAGTGAACAGAAGACAAGCGATTTCTTTGATCAAATATACGGCCTCGGCCTAGATTTGATCAAATATTGGACGACATTTGTCAAAGATCCCTATTACACTATCAAATATCTTTGACAAAGATATTGGTCAAAGATATTGGACAAAGAAATTTGATAGTGTAATACCGGCCTTACCAACATCATTCTGTAGTTCTGATTTACAAAGAGAATTCTCCTGATGTGTAGCCGTAAAAAGAGATGCATGGTCACCACTTTCAAAAAAGTTCTTCGTTAGATCTGAAAGATGATCGACGGACCTATTTGCACAGTGATTAACTACAAACAATGTAAGAGCAGCTGCACGTGCGTCCGTATGTTTGATAAACTGAAATGACAATTTTGACTGTCGTGAAGATGAAAAAGATTCAGACGCTTTTAAATGTTTCTTAATTTTTCAAAGGAAAAGTAAACCTGGCAAACGCGCATTCCGGTTGCACTGGCAGTAGTTTCACTGCGCACTATTAGGTTCCCCGGGCACCACTAACAATCAATCCTTTAATTGTTTACCACTTAACCACTTTTCTGAAATGTCGTACATACCGCTTGACATTCTTTTCAGGCACGTTCAGTCAAACAAAAAGAGCACTGGACACTGGTCGTGGAGGACACAATAACTCACTGCAACACTGTAGTTTTGCAACCTGGTACGCAGCTCCCCGGTTATGATCGGTAGCAGTCGGCAATAGCCGGGAGAGTTCGTGCAGATGTTCGTTGCCAACAGCGCAGCGTACAGTTGGCCGGTGTTGATTGCATTGTTGTCGTCTTTATTGCCGCTCTGAGCTGTCTGTCGGTCTCTGCCTTTTGATGCTATATTCATTGTGATTTTTACGAAAACGAGTGATGATGCGCTTGCTGGCTCATCACGGGGAGCTATCTTCTACTCCATTTCTGAAAAGAAAGCTGGTTATTAGGAGCTCTCTCTCTCTCTCTCTCTCTCTCTCTCTCTCTCTCTCTCTGT
This sequence comes from Schistocerca americana, assembly GCF_021461395.2. Classification (NCBI taxonomy): domain Eukaryota; kingdom Metazoa; phylum Arthropoda; class Insecta; order Orthoptera; family Acrididae; genus Schistocerca; species Schistocerca americana. Next base: position 67,674,619 of record NC_060128.1, on the reverse strand, counting down.
TCGTTTAGTCGGTTCCGACTCTTCGTGACCCCATGAACCAAATCACGCCACTTTTTCCTGTCTTGCACTTTCTCCCGTAGACCTTCCCGTAGGAGCTCACGGAAGCTCAAAACACACATTTCCGTTGCCTGCACTGGATGCTTCCAAGACATGGAGGTGGATAGAGATGGGCAAATTGAAACTCGTAACTGTTTCGAAACAAATGAAACAGTACAATGTAATGTTTCGATACGTTGTTTCGAAACAGTGATCCAGTTTGTGTTTTGTAATCTAATAAACCTACAGATTTTATCATCTTGAATGTCTACTGTATAAGTATGTCCACATAAACACAAATGAGGTGCGAGAGCGCTAATCATATCGCAGAAAGTATGAAATTATCACTTAGGCGTCTTGGCAGTTTCGTATTTCTGCAGCAAATGCGCTGCTTTCGTGTCGTGTGACTTTCATATTTTTCAATTGGCTGAGGACAGCCATAGCTAAAGACAGAAGAGCCACCACGAACGGAACTGGAGGTGGGAGCAAACTGCAGAAACAACGGTTATGCTACTGGGATTCCCACATTCCGTTAGTGTGGGTAATATACCCTCCTGCTAATTTCCATGCACACAAAGGGAATCATTGAGGATAATAGGCACAGTGACTATAGACTCACAAATAACGCCAAATAATTCGAATAAATAACAAAATATAACAGAAAAATTTTGTCTTTCAAGGTGTTTCGAACCGTTACTATAAATTCACCATGCTTCCTAGTTCTTCCCGTTCACCATTACACTATCAGTGATGTGAAACAGATTGCTTGCAATTATACCTACATCAAATTTATGTATATGTCTAATAACTGTCACTCTACGCCTTTTTTTATTCGAAATGTTGTAGGCTTACTTACGTTTCTTAATATGATTGCTGTACATGAACAGAGAAGCGTATGTTATCAAAAAGTGTAATTTAACTGAATGATTTTCACATATTTATTATTTTGACTGTGCATAGTATGCGTTGTTTTATTGCTTGGTTAGTGTTTATAAAGCAGATGTTACGCCATTTCGGAATATGACGGTCAGCTAGAAACGAAGCTTAATTTTCGGATATCTTAAGCTTCATGCTATTGGCTGCCAAAAAGATTTCGACACTCTTGAAAGTGTTTCACGAAGTACCTGTGCCGAGCCCGAATCTCGTCCGACACAGAGCGGAATGAAACATCACTGTTTCGATACAATTAGTCCGTTCCAAGCACAGGTGGACTGAAACAGCCTTATTTTGAAACAACGATATAGTTTCTGTGTCTGGCTCGAGATCGAATCTGGTCCGGTTATCCGAGACAGGGGCGGAATGAAACACCACTGTTTCGAAACAGTGAACCACAGCCGTTCCGAAACACTGAAACAGTTCCACGTATCGATACACTGCAACGAAACATAGAAACAGTGGCCAAATCTATTGCGCTCACTGTCTAGAATTCGCGACATTAACTCATACAGCAAAGAATATTTTTGTTAGTGTGCTGCTGGTGCTAGAGGCACGTATCGTGTTTATAAAGCCAGCTCGAATCCTGACGGTGGATGACACTTTCGCTGCCAGTATTGGGCCGGTCAGGGGAGAAGAGTTGGGTCCCGGATTAAATTCCAAACCTCTACACAAATCTCTCCCTAATAGAGAACATGCGACACTGCTGATGGTGATTCGTCCGTCAGATGGCGAAGTTAAGCTCGGCGGCTCCCTTTATGCTCTCCGAGATAATTACGCTACGTGCCAGCGCCGAGTTTCAAACTTTCCCTCTTCATCCATAAAAACACAAGCACGACACAACTCAGCTCCAGCACTCATCACAGTTATCCCCTATGCACAAAAACACGCTCCACACTTCGTAAACAGGTCGGAGGAGGGCAATGGCAAACCACCTCCACTGGGCGGTTTTCACAGGATAGCGTTTCAGGATTCCTAATTCTGCTCCCTACGCTCAGATATTATTCAATCTTATATTGAGCAAGCAATAAAGGAATCAAAAGAAAAGTTCGGAGTAGGTATCAAAATCCATGGAGAAGAAATAAAAACTTTGGGGTTCGCCGATGACATTGTAATACTGTCAGAGACAGCAAAGGACTTGGAAAAGCAGCGGAACGGAATGGACAGTGTCTTGAAAGGAGGGTATAAGATGAACATCAACCAAAGCAAAGTCGAATTAAGTCGGGTGATGCTGAGGGAATTAGATTAGGAAATGAGACACTTAAAGTAGTAAAGGAGTTTTGCTACTTGGGGAGCAAAATAACTGATGATGGTCGAAGTAGAGAGGATATAAAATGTAGACTGGCAATGGCAAAGAAAGCGTTTCTGAAGAAGAGAAATTGGTTAACATCGAGTATAGATTTAAATGTCAGGAAGTCGTTTCTGAAAGTATTTGTATGGAGTGTAGCCATGTATGGAAGTGAAATGTGGACGATAAATAGTTTAGACAAGAAGAGAATAGAAGCTTTTGAAATGTGGTGCTACAGAAGAATGCTGAAGATTAGATGGGTAGATCACATAACTAATGGGGAGGTGTTGAATAGAATTGGGGAGAAGAGGAGCTTGTGGCACAACTTGACTAGAAGAAGGGATCGGTTGGTAGGACATGTTCTGAGACATCGAGGGATCACCAATTTAGTATCGGAGGGCAGCGTGGAGGGTAAAAATCGTAGAGGGAGACCAAGAGATGAATACACTAAGCAGATTCAGAAGGATGTAGGTTGCAGTAGGTACTGGGAGATGAAGAAGCTTGCACAGGATAGAGTAGCATGGAGAGCTGCATCAAACCAGTCTCAGGACTGAAGACCACAACAACAACGCTCAGTTCGTGAGTTTGGGACTCTCACATACTACTCTATCTTTGCTTACAACAGAAATTAGAGTCATTTGTCACTGCATCATGTTTGCTTTGTCGAATTTGCCAGTCAGAGTTGTTTGATACTGTTAGCTAAAAAACATCCACGTCCATTTCTCAATAGGAAGGAAATCTAAGGAGCTAATTTCAGTTCGGTTTTCGGTTATATCCTACATCTATTTAATTTGAATTAACAAATCAGAAATACAGCCTGTTTTTGCAACACACTGAGTGAAACTTTCAGTTTTCTTGAATACATCCATGGCACTGCCCTGAAGGTCCACAAAGATTTGCATTCGTAATAGTTTCATCAAAGAAAATATTTTATTTTTTTCAAAATTAAATGAAACCAGAAAAAGGCCCAGTTTTAATAATATCCATCTGCAACAGGCTGCAGATCACTTGACTTGCGTCATCGGGTGGTGGGTTTCCAGGTTCCGCTTAATAGGTCAGGAGTCCACTACACACAGGAGGCGGCTAAACAGGTAGTGCGGGTTGTGTGGGACGGACTGGGCGGTTTTTTAGTTTAGAGGGTCTCAGGCAACCACAGAAAGGACGTCCGTCTAAAAGGGGGCAGGTTTCACAGTAAGGTAATTGCAGAAACGATCGGTATTGTAGTTGTAAATTGTCGTAGCTGTGTTGGGAAAGAACGAGAGCTCAAAGCTCTAATAGAAAGCACTGATGCTCAAATAGTTGTAGGTACAGAGAGCTGGCTAAGGCCGGAAATAAGTTCAGTCGATTTTTTTTTCAAGCGATCTAACAGTGTTCAGAAAGGATAGATTAAATACAGAAGGTGGTGGAGTATTTGTTGCTGTCAGTAGTGGTTTGCCTCGTAGTGAAACTGAAGAGGATAGTTCCTGCGAAATAGTATTGGTAGAGGTTATAGCTGACAATCGGACTAAACTATTAACTGGATCGTTTTACCGACCTCCCGAATGAGAAGATATAGTTGCTCAACAGTTCAAAGAAAACTTGAGTCTCGTTTCAAATAGGTACCACACTCATACAATTATAGTCGGTGGTATCTTCAATCTACCCTCGATATGCTGGGAAAAAGTTACGTTTAAAGGCGACGGCAGGCATAAAACGTCATCTGAAATTGTACTGAATGCTTTCTCAGAAAATTATTTTGAGCTATTAGTTCATGAGCCCACTCGAAGCGTAAATGGTTGCGAAAGCATACTTGACCTGAATGAGATTTTCACTCTGCAGCGGAGAGTGCGCTGATATGAAACTTCCTGGCAGATTGAAACTGTGTGCCCGCGTAAGGCAAAGGTCCCGAGTTCGAGTCTCGGTCCGGCACACAGTTTTAATCTGCGATGAAGTTTCATATTTGGCCTCTTATCAACAAGTAATCCTGGACAAATAGTGAGTATCATGAAGAATACAGGGATTAGCGACCACAAGGCAGTTACTGCTAGGCTGAATACCGTAACACCTACAACCATAAAAAAGAAACGCAAAGTATATCTATTTAAAAACGCTGATAAAATTGCTCATGACGAATAGAGGGATTAGCTAGGCTGAATACCGTAACACTTACAACCATAAAAAAGAAACACAAAGTATATCTATTTAAAAACGCAGATAAAATTGCTCTTAACGCCTTTTTAAGAGACAGTCTTCACTCCTTACGATCAGATCATGTAAGCGTAGAAAAGTTGTGGAATGATTTCAAAGAGATAGTATCGACAGCAATTGAGAGATATATACCACTTAAATTAATAAGTGATGTTACTGATTCCCCATGGTACACAAAAGGGGTCAGATCGCTGTTGCAGAAGCCGCGAAAAAAGCATGCCAAATTTAAAAGAACGCGAAATCCCCAAGACTGGCAAAGTTTTGTAGAAGTTCGAAACACAGCGCGTACTTCAGTGCGAGATGCTTTTAATAAAATCCATAACGAAATTCTGTCACGTAATCTGGCAGAAAACCCAAAGACATTCTGCTCATACATAAAGCACACCAATGGCCAGATGCAATCAATACCTTCACTGCGCCATAACAGTGAAGCCACTGATGACAGTGCCACTAAAGCAGAGTTATTAAACACGGTTTTCCGAAACTCCTTCACCAAAGAAGACGAAGTAAATATTCCTGAATTCCAATCAAGAACAACTGCCAAGATGAGAAACATAGAAGTATATATCCTCGGTGTAACAAACCAGCTTAATAGAGCCAAGGCCTCCGGTCCTTATTGTATACCAGTCAGGTTCCCTCAGAGTACGCTGATACAGTAGTTCCATATTTAGCAATTATACACAACCGCTCGCTCACAGAAATATCCGTGCCTAGGAAGTAGGAATAATCCGCTGAATTACAGGCCCAAATCATTAACGTTGATTTACAGTAGTGTTTTGGAACATATACTGTATTCGAACATTATGAACTGCCTCGAAGAAAACGATTTATTGACACAGTCAGCACGGATTCAGAAAATATCGTTCTTGCGAAACACAACTAGCTCTTTATTTTCATGAAGTAATTAGTACTATCGACAAGGTATGTCAAATTGATTCCATATTTTTAGATCTCCAGAAGGCTTTCGACACCGTTCCTCGCAAGTGTCTTCTAACCAAACTGCGTGCCTATGGAATATAGCCTCAGTTGTGCGACTGGATTCGTGATTTCGTGTCAGAAAGGTCACAGCTCGTAATAACTGACGGAAAGTCATAGAGCAAAACAGAAGTAACATCCAGCGTTCCCCAAGGAAGTGTTGTAGGCCCTCTATTGTTCCTGATCTGTATTAACGACATAGGAGACAATCTGAGTAGCCGTCCTAGATTGTCTACAGATGATGCTGTCATTTACCGTCTTGTAAAGTCAAAAACGTGTGTGTGAATTCCCAAGGGACCATGCTGCTGAGTTCATTGGTCCCTAGAGGTACACACTAGTTAAATTAACTTATGCTAAGAACAAGACACACATCCGTGCCCCAGGGAGGAGTCAAACCTCCGGCGGGAGGGGCCGCGCAATCCACGACATAACGCCTCAAACCGTGTGGTCACTCCGCACGGCCTTGTAGTCATCAGATGACCAAAACGAACTGCAAAATGATTTACAAATGATATCTGTATGCTGCGAAAAGTGGCATCTGACACTGAATAAAGAAAAGTGTGAAGTTACTCACGTGAGTACTAAAAGAAATCCGCTAAATTTCGATTACGCTATAAGTCATACAAATCTGAAGGCTATAAATTCAACTAAATACTTTGGGATTACAGTTACAAATAACCTAAATTGGAGCGATCCCATAGATAAAGTTGTGGGTAGAGCAAACCAAACACTGCGCTTCATTGGCAGAACACTTAGAAGGTGCAACAGGTCTACTAAAGAGACTGCTTACACCTCGCTTGCCCGCCCAACTCTGGAGTACTGCTGTGAAGTGTGGGATCCGCATGAGGTGGGACTGACGGATGAAATCGAAAAAGTACAAAGAAGGGCAGCTCGTTTTGTATTGTCGCAAAATAAGAATGGCCACAGAAATGATACGTGAATTGGAGTGGCAATCATTAAAACAAAGGCGTCTTTCGTTGCGAAAACATTCTATTCGGACCCACGTACATAGGGAGAAATGATAATCACGATACAATAAGAGAAATCAGGGCTCGCACAGAAAAATTTAAGTGCTCTTTTTTCCTGCGAGCCGTTAGAGAGTGGAACGGTAGAGAGACAGCTTGAAGGTGGTTCATTGAACCCTCTGCCAGTCTCTTATTGTGAATAGCAGAGTAATCACGTAAATGTAGATGTTAAAAAGCCCGTCAACCGTCAAAACTAAATTTTACCCGTCACACAACATGAAATTCCGTCAAATTTGATGGGAAATCCGTCAAATAGGCAACGCTGCCGTGTACAGAAGCGTCCAATGAGCAAAATGAACATCGGAAACAAAATAAACGCGTTCGCTCCAAACTAAATGTAGATCTTATGTTGTGCGTGCAGCTTGTGGCTTGCTGTAGTGGCATCCTTCACACAGGACGCCACAAATATATAAGACCTTTGCAACACCTGCTCGAAAGCAACGTGTTCCTAAAATATCGTGAACACCTCCAACTAATTTATGAGCACAACATGATGTCATATGAACAACGACGTTTATGACAACCTGTTACCAAAAACTCATCCATAAACTACCTGGAAATGGCTTAGGGCCCAAATTGTACAGTCGTACAGGAAATTAAAAAATGGCAACTGCAGGCTTCAAGAAATCATTCAAAAAATTCATCGTAGCTGCGGACCCTGTCGCATTGCAAATTATACACTACTGGCCATTAAAATTGCTACACCAAGACGAAATGCAGATGATAAACGGGTATTCATTGGACAAATATGTTATACTAGAACTGACACGTGATTACATTTTCACGCAATTTGGGTGCATAGATCCTGAGAAATCAGTACCCAGAACAACCACCTCTGGCCGTTATAACGGCCTTGACACGCCTGGGCATTGGGTCAAACAGAGCTTGGATGGCGTGTACAGGTACAGCTGCCCGTGCAGCTTCAACACGATACCACAGTTCAAGAGTAGTCACTGGCGTATTGTGACGAGCCAGTTGCTCGGCCACCATTGACCAGACGTTTTCAGTTGGTGAGAGATCTGGAGAATGTGCTGGTCAGGGCAGCAGTCAAACATTTTCTGTATCCAGAAAGGTCTGTACAGGACCTGCAACATGCTGTCGTGCATTATCCTGCTGAAATTTAGGATTTCACAGGGATCGAATGAAGTGTAGAGCCACGGCTCGTAACACATCTGAAATGTAACGTCCACTGTTCAAAGTGCCGTCAGTGCGAACAAGAGGTGACCGAGACGTGTAACCAATGGCGCCCCATACCATCACGCCGGGTGATACCCCAGTATGAAGATGACTAATACGCGCTTCTAATGTGCGTTCACCGCGATGTCGCCAAACACGGATACCACCATCATGATGCTGTAAACAGAACGTGGGTTCATCCGAAACAATGACGCTTTGCGATTCATGCACCGAGGTTCGTCGTTGAGTACACCATCGCAGGCGCTCCTGTCTGTGATGCAGCGTCAAGGGTAACCGTAGCCGTGGTGTCCGAGCTGATAGTCCGTGCTGCTGCAAACGTGGTCGAACTGTTCGTGCAGATGGTTGTTGTCTTGCAAACGTCCCCATCTGTTGACTCAGGGATCGAGATGTGGCTGCACGATCCGTTACAGCCATGCGGATAAGATGCCTGTCATCTCGACTGCTAGTGACACGAGGCCTTTGGGATTCAGCACGGCGTTCCGTATTACCCTGCTGAACCCACCGATTCCATATTCTGCTAACAGTAATTGGATCTCGACCAACGCCAGCAGCAATGTCGCGATACGATAAACCGCAATCGCGATAGGCTACAATCCGACCTGTATCAAAGTCTGAAACGTGATGGTACGCATTTCTCGTCCTTACACGAGGCATCACAACAACGTTTCACCAGGCAACGCCGGTCAACTGCTGTTTGTGTATGAGAAATCGGTTGGAAACTTTCCTCACGTCAGCACGTTTAAGGTGTCGCCACCGGCGCCAACGTGTGAATGCTCTGAAAAGCTAATCATTTGCATATCACAGCATCTTCTTCCTGTCGATTAAATTTCGCGTCTGTAGCACGTCATCTTCGTGGTGTATCAATTTTCATGGCCAGAAGTGTATTTTAGTTAGTGGCATAGGATTAACGTATACTGTTTCAGTGCAGATGCACACATTGCAACTGGAGTAGGACCAGATAGGCATTCCTCAAATATTTTATGAGAGACAGTAGTGTCGTTGGTGCTGAGCAATATGCTTTAAGTTTCGTCATTGGTAGGTGATGACAGCGGCTTTCAGTTTGGAACTGTACCATGGGAACAGTGGTTTCACCGGCTTGTGATGTTTTATGTTTTTTGGTTTGAGTTGACAACACACGTGTGTAACTTGTTGTTAAATTGTAACGAGGCCTAGTGGCATAAAAAAATTTAAGGTACATTATAAATCGGGACGTCTGAAACCCTTTTATGTCTGTTGGTATACGGAGCAAGTTTTGTCTGGTTTCCTTGTTTTTAACTCTTGAAAACAGGATAATTTTCTTCCACAACATTTTGGGCCAACTGGGTTGACAACTGGGCTGAATATACTCAGTATCGCTTACTTCAAACGAATACCAAGTAATTACTGGATAATCTAGTGGGTAAAATACACTACTGGTCATTAAAATTGCCACAACCAAGAAGAAATGCAGATGATAAACGGATATTCATTGGACAAATATATTATACTAGAACTGACATGTGATTACATTTTCACGCAATTTGGGTGGATAGATCACGAGAAATCACTACCCAGAACAACCATCTCTGGCCGTAATAACAGCCTTGATACGCCTGGGCGTTGAGTCAAACAGAGCTTGGATGGCGTGTACAGGTACAGCTGCCCATGTAGCTTCAACACGATACCACAGTTCATCAAGAGTAGTGACTGGCGTATTGTGACGAGCCAGTTGCTCGCCTAACATTGACCAGACGTTTCAATTGGTGAGAGATCTGGAGAATGTGCTGACCAGGGCAGCAGTCGAACATTTTCTGTATTCAGAAAGGCCCGTACAGGACCTGCGACATGTGTTCGTGCATTATCCTGCTGAAATGTAGGGATTTGCAGGGATCGAATGGAGGTTAGAGCCACGGGTTGTAACACATCTGCAATGATTAGCTTTTCAGAGCATTCACACAAGGTTGGCGCGGGTGGCGCACCTACAACGTGGTGACATGAGGAAAGATTCCAACCGATTTCTCATACACAAACAGCAGCTGACCGGCGTTGCCTGGTCAAACGTTGTTGTGATGCCTCGTGTAAGGAGGAGAAATGCGTACCATCACGTTTCCGACTTTGATAAAGGTCGGATTGTAGCCTATCGCGATTGCGGTTCATCGTATCGCGACATTGCTGCTCGCGTTGCTCGAGATCCAATGACTGTTAGCAGAATATGGAATCGGTGGGTTCGGGAGGGTAATACGGAACGCCGTGCTGGATCCCAACGGCCTCGTATCACTAGCAGTCGAGATGACAGGCATCTTATCCGCATGGCTGTAACGGAACGTGCAGCCACGTCTTGATCCCTGAGTCAACAGATGGGGTCGTTTCCAAGACAACAACCATCTGCACTAACAGTTCGACGACGTTTGCAGCAGCGTGGACCATCAGCTCGGAGACCTTGTCTGCGGTTACCCCTGACGCTGCATCACAGACAGGAGCGCCTGCGATGCTGTACTCAAAGACGAACCTGGGTGCACGAATAGCAAAACGTCATTGTTTTGGATGAATCCAGGTTCTGTTTACAGCATCGTGATGGTCGCATCCGTGTCTGTCGATATCGCGGTGAACGCACATTGGAAGCGTATATTCGTCATCGCCATACTGGCGTATCACCAGGCGTGATGGTATCGGGTGCCATCGGTTACAGGTCTCGGTCACCTCTTGTTCGCATCGACGGCACTTTGAACAGTGGACGTTACATTTCAGATTTGTTACGACCGGTGGCTCTACCCTTCATTCGATCCCTGCGAAACCCTGCATTTCAGCAGGATAATGCACGACCGCATGTTGCAGGTCCTGTACCGGCCTTTCTGGATACAGAAAATGTTCGACCGCTGCCCTGGCCAGCATATTCTCCAGATCTCTCACCAACTGAAAACGTCTGGCCAATGGTGGCCGAGCAACTGGCTCGTCACAATACGCCAGTCACTATTCTTGATGAACTTTGGTATCGTGTTGAAGCTGCATGAGCAGCTGTACGTGTACACGCCATCCTAGCTCTGACTAAATGTCCAGGCGTATCGAGGCCGTCATTACGGCCAGAGGTGGTTGTTCTGGGTACTCATTTCTCAGTATCTATCCACCCAAACTGCGTGAAAATGTAATCACATGTCAGTTCTAGTATAATATATTCATCCAATGTATACCCGTTTATCATCTGCATTTCCTCTTAGTGTAGCAATTTTAATGGCCAGTAGTGTAATTGAGTCCCAAGGCTCTCGTGTTCTAAGAATGTATTTTGTGTCCGTGTTCCAGGCCCCGCAATGGACGACTTATCGAGCTCCCTTTCCTTAGTATGTCTCTCGTGCTCGGTACAACGCTCCACAACTGTGCGATTTGTCTGGCCTATACAAATGCTGCTGCAGTCGCAAGGGACACCACACACACCGGACAACAGGGCTCAACGTGTCTCGTATCTTGGGGATGGGCCGGAACAAGGGTCTCAATGCGTGAATCTGCAGCACACGTCCTGACTTGCGGCTCGTTGCCCCACAGTATGGCAGGAAAGCCGCTGGATTGGCTTCTTCTGCCGATTCACAAGGCGTCCTTCTTCGATGACACCTGAAAGTGTTTGCAATATCTCTTTTGCTGTAGCCATTCTCCCTGAATGTTTGCCTCAAGTACTGCAATTCAGACTGTACGTGGTCGTCGTCAGAAATAACTTTCGCTCTGTGTATTAACGTGTTCAGGCCGCTGTCTTGTGTACAGGCTGGTGAAAACTGCTGGCGTTCAAATATCGATCAGTGTGCGTCTGTTTCCTGTGCACTGAATTACCAAACCGGCCTCCTGCCTTCCGCTCAACTATAACATCTAAGTACGGTAGCTTGCCATCCTTCTCCATCTCGATGGGAAATTTAATGTTGGGATGGACACCGTTTATGTGATCCACGAATATAGCTTTGAATGTATTAGACTCTCCTTGACACTCAAATGACTCAATGTTTATGAATCTGAAACAATAATTGCTGTCTGCTATGTTCATGAGTACAATAGAAAAGTACTTTTTGTAATTTCAATATTCGCTGCCCGATCTGCATGGTTTAACGATTGTGACGTGTTGTCCATCCATGGAGCCGACAAAGAGAGGAAAGTTTGCTGTCTTCTCATACTGGTCTCTAATATCCTTCCACTCTTCTGTGGTCGGTGGTTTCATGTATTCGTCTTTCAGCATCTGCCAAATGACCGTGCATGTGTCTATAATAATGGCATCAACCTTAGATCGGCCGAGAATAAATTCAAAATGTAGAGAACGCATAGAAATCCGAAGTCCTAGATACTTATAAAATTTGATTTGATTCGTTAGAAATGGTTGGTGAAAGCCTGCGGATTTTCTTTTTTACTAATTTTTTGCACGAAGGGTTGCGGAAAATCAGTCCCATTTTAAAGCGTTTTCTGGGTGCTATCCGATTTACTCGAATGTTTTACACGTGTGATGTGCTGATTGTTCTGTTGTATTTAGTGTAACGCATAAAAACACATGAAATTTTTAATTAATGATCGATTTGAATATAAAGATCAGTTAAAAATTTCGCGTGTTTTTGTACATAACATCACGAATAACTGGCACGTCACACAGAAAACGCAGCCGAAAATAATAACTGTTCCCCCGAAACACTTTGTGCAGAATATAGCCGGCCGAAGTGGCCGTGCGGTTAAAGGCGCTGCAGTCTGGAACCGCAAGACCGCTACGGTCGCAGGTTCGAATCCTGCCTCGGGCATGGATGTTTGTGATGTCCTTGGGTTAGTTAGGTTTAAGTAGTTCTAAGTTCTAGCGGACTAATAACCTCAGCAGTTGAGTCCCATAGTGCTCAGAGCCATTTGAACCATTTTTGCAGAATATAAATAAAAAGAACAAACGACGTAAGTGAGAATTAAACATTGTTGCCGCTGGATGTACAACTTCACTGGTTGAGCTGTAGCATCTGTTGCAGTTAACATAGTATGAAATAATATTCCGTTAAATTTCGTAAAAAACGTTTTTTTTAAGAAATTGTGGGAATAAGAACACCGTTGTAAGTGACCAGATTACAGTGACAATTGAATCTCCATTTGCAGGAAATACGGCCAGACAAAAATGTAAGAAAAGTATTGAAAGGTCATTTGACACAATTTACACCCCGTACGCCCGACACAGATGAGATGTTTCTCATGTCGCAGCTTCCTGTGATTAAGATACTGAAATTGCAGACGAACTTGACTTCCAGTTTAAATTTAGTCAGCTTTTAAAATCTTATGTAATGTCTACGCCTTCCTCCTCACCATTTCACCAAGTGGCAGCACAGTTAAGCAGCATGCAGTACAACATTACAAAATAAGTGTATCAACTTGTACTGAGCAAGGTGAAGAAGAATGTTTTGTTATATTTTTTGAGCTTTAATTATAAGATATTTCGTAAATTCTTTGGGCTCATGGACTTTTAACAGTACGCACAATGTAAATTAAAATAATTTTTACCAATTATAGACACAAAGATTAGAAAATAAAAAATAAAACGCACCTTAAAGTTTTTCTTCTGCACTGATACTTTCCCTCTTACGTCACATTTTAGAAATTCCGTCTCTGATCTTGCTCAAATAGTTAGTGAGTTAATAGATATCCTATAGCATTCGAAAAATATGTCTGGATTTGCCTTCAGTTTTCTGTGTAGAAGCATAAACTCCCTTTGTCGATCTCTCGCTTACCATAGGATGAATCCAGTCTTTTTTCTCACTTCATCGTTTCCGACAGCTGTGGACAACTATCGTAGCACGCAATGCAAGAACCGCATTATTATTCAATGAAATTCCACTCATACTTCCAGGGGAAGTTGCCGCAGCTTGCACCGACGCACTACTGATGGAATTTCCCTAGGCTTCACGCTGCGTGAGAAAATCGGCCTATGGGCAGTTTTGCGTGTTGCGTGAATTACGTCACAGACGCGCGCAAAAAACACGCTCGTGTGGTCGCAGTCTTAGAGCCTAATATTTTCCTCAACATTTTTCTCTCTGGTTGTTCTGCACCATTTCTTCCTAGTGTTGCGACACTGTACCATATTCCAATGTTTCAATTTTTTACCATTATTTTGTCCTATATCTATCTCATAGCGCAAATACGTTGATGATAAACGTTGCAGACAATTATGTTTTAATATTACTAAAGATTTCAAACAAAAAATGTTTCAAAAAAAGGGAAAATCCAGGTACGACCAGAGCGAAACACTATACGGCTAAATCATGCATTTTTCGACCCGAATTTGAATGGGTTAGATCCTCGACGCTTAATAGCAGCACTGTAGCGACTGGGTTGGTGATTGGAGGGGGGGAGGGGGGAGGGGGGAGGCAGATAAGAGGCAAAGAGCTGACCGCTGACCATCAATCAAATAATATAACATAAAAAGATTCTTTAATCGATCAGTTCTGCACCTAAGTGCACTCCTCCTGACCTGGCGAACAGTGTATTCCAACTATCAGAATAATTAAATATTAGTGAAATACATTTGCAAATTGCGAATGCGTTTGTATAACTGCAGCCATCTTCGTCTGCTTCGTTGCGTCCATATTCGTCTCGTTCTTCAATTTCACTTTCGTCCTCACATAGAAGTAGGTCGACAATCTGTTCGTCTGGTAATTATTTCACAGCCATTTGTCAAACAAAATTAAAAAAACTCTGTTAGTCACCTCTTTGACTTACGTAATTTATAATCAGTAAAACTGTCTTTTTCCTTGTGTCCATATGTTTTTAAGTTTCAAACTCCTTCCTGTTGGGTTCTTGGGTATGAAGTTACACTGAAGAGCCAAAGAAACTGGTAAATCTGAGTAATGTCGAGTAAGACCCCTGCGAGCACACAGAAGTGCCGCAAAACGACGTGTCATGGAATCGACTAATGTCTGAAGTAGTGCTGGAGGGAACTGACACCATGAATCCTGCAGGGCTGTCCATAAATCCGTAAGAGTACGAGGGGGTGGAGACCTCTTCTGAACAGCACGTTGCAAGGCATCCCACATATGCTAAATAATGTTCATGTCTGGGGCGTTTAGTGCCAGCGGAAGTGTTTAAACTCAGAAGAGTGTTCCTGGAGCCACTCTGTAGCAAATTCTGGACGTGTGAGGTGTCGCATTGTCCTGATGGAATTGCCCAAGTCCGTCCGAATGCACAATGGACATGAATGGATGCAGGTGATCAGACAGGATGCTTAACGTGCGTGTCACTTGTCAGAGTCGTATCTAGCCGTATCAGGGGTCCTATATCACTCCAGATGCACAAGCCCCACACTATTACAGAGGCTCTGCCAGCTTGAACAGCCCCCTGCTGACATGCAGGTTCCATGGATTCATGAGGTTGTGTCCATACCCGTACACGTCCATCCGCTCGATACAATTTGAAACCACAATCGTCCGACCAGGCAACGTGTTTCCAATCATCAACAGTGCAATGTCGGTGTTGACGTGGCCCAGAGGACTAAATCTTTGTGTCGTGCAATCACGAAGGGTACACGAGAGGGCCTTCGGCTCTGAAAATCCATATCGATAATATTTCGTTGTATGTTTCGCACGCTGACACTTATTGATGACGCAGCACTGAAATATGCAGCAATTTGCGGAAGGCTTGGACTTCTGCCCAGTTGAACGATTCTCTTCAGTCATCTTTGGTCTCGTTCTTGCAGGACCTTTTTCCGGCCGCAGCGATGTCGGAGATTTGATGTTTAACCAGATTCCTGAAATTCAGGGTACACTCGTGAAATGGTCGTACGGGGAAATCCCCACTTCATCGCTACCTCGGAGATGCTCTGCCCCTTCGCTCGTGCGCCGATTACAACACCACGTTGAAACTCACTTAAATGTTGATAACCTGCCACTGTAACAACTGCGCCAGACAGTTGTCTTATATAGGCGTTGCCGACCGCAGCGCCATATTCTGCCTGTTTACACATCTCTGTATTTGAATGCTCATCCCTGTATCAGTTTCTGTGGCGCTTCGGTGTATGTGTATTGTTTTTCTGCTTGTATGTTGTACGTGTAGTTTGCCAGTGTGTCAATACTGATCTCTGTAAAGTCATTTTGGGTGTCTATAGCCCACGTATTTTGGATTGTCTGATTCTGTTGATGACGTGAAGGATTTTCTTGGTCAAGCAAGAGTCGTCCATTCTTGCTACATGACCGTGGAATTCCACGCGTCTTTTCCGTGCAAGTGAGGTGGGCCATCCAGTCAGCGAAGACAGTTCTTCTGAGCTCCGGCACACCCAGATACCATTTCAATTTTGAGTCCAAATATTTTTTGTTTTGTCGTTCCGTTTTCTCGATGGCTTTGACATTGGTAGTTAACGACGTCGCTGTTGCGTAGAGCACTTCTGTGAGACCTTCTGTGTGGTGGATGACGAGCAGCGATTCCTTGATGTACATACACCACGTAATTCTGCAGGTTTACGTAATTTGTATCACGTGTTTTATTAACTTCTCTTTAGTTGTTAGTGTTTTGTATCGTTTCCTCTCGGCATTTGAAGTGTTTAACTTGTGTGGTGTTCCCATACTTGGTTGCAAATGATGAGAGGTTTGGGCTCTTGGAGTCTATGTATTGCGTTTTTTCGTAAGAGATTTCGAGTCCGGTCTTGATGGCGGCCAGCTTCCTTTCTATGTTGCTGGCTGATGTTCATTAGTTTGCCTTCTCTTCCCCTACTTATTGCAAGTATTTGTTTCTCCCGAGTGTTGACGATCTTATTGAATACTGCGGACATCCATCGCCCTACCTTACTCCAGCCCTAATATGAAAAGTTTCGTAGATTACGCCCATGAATGTTACTTTAAAGGTGTACCTGTCAAGGTCTGTTCGAATAACATAGTCGTCTTGTTATTCACACCGTATGCACGAAGTGTATTAAACAGAGTGATGCGGTCGAATGAGTCGTAGGGTTTTTCTAAGTCTACAAAAGTGAGAACTTTGCGGGTTCTATGTTGCAGTATCGTCTTGAGGTTCCAGACCTGTTGTGCACATCATCAGCCATATCGGAAGCCTGTCTACTAAATAGTCAGTCTGTTGTTCCAATCTGGAAAGTGGGACACGTGATAAAATTGGTAGAATTGAAATACCTCGGTAATTGTTTGATTCTGTATCATCCACTTTTTTCTGTCGTGGGTAGGTCAAAGCATTTTTCCCATGCTGGTATGATGCCGTTTTTCCCTATATCTGCAATGATGGCTGCTAGTCTGGAAATCAAGAGCCGCTTCCGATGGTCAGGATTACCGTTATTATTAGTACGAGTAACCCACTAAATTACAGGCCCATATCATTAACGTCGGTATGCAGCAGGATTTTGGAACATACACTACTGGCTATAAAAATTGCTACACCAAGATGAAATGCAGATGATGAACGGGTATTCATTGGACAAATATATTATGCTAGAACTGACATGTGATTACATTTTCACGCAATTTGCCCGCATAGATCCTGAGAAATCAGTACCCAGAACAACCACCTCTGGCCGAAATAACAGCCTTGATACGCCTGGGCATTGAGTCAAACAGAGCTTGGATGGCGAGTACAGGTACAGCTGCCCATGCAGCTTCAACACGATACCACAGTTCATGAGGAGTAGTGACTGGCGTATTGTGACGAGCGAGATGCTCGGCCACCATTGACCAGACGTTTTCAGTTGGTGAGAGATCTGGAGAATGTGCTGGCCAGGGCAGCAGACGAACATTTTCTGTACCCAGAAAGGCCCGTACAGGACCTGCAACACGCGGTCGTGCATTATCCTGCTGAAATGTAGGGTTTCGCAGGGATCGAATGAAGGGTAGACCCACGGGTCGTAACACATCTGAAATGTAACGTCCACTGTTCAAAGTGCCGTCAATGTGAACAAGAGGTGACCGAGACGTGTAACCGATGGCACCCCATATCATCACGCCGGGTGATACGCCAGTATGGCGATGACGAATACACGCTTCCAATGTGCGTTCACCGCGATGTCGACAAACACGGATGCGACCATCATGATGCTGTAAACAGAACCTGGATTCATCCGAATAAATGACGTTTCGCCATTCGTGCACCCAGGTTCGTCGTCGAGTACACCATCGCAGGCGCTCCTGTCTGTGATGCAGCGTCAGGGATAACCGCAGCCACGGTCTCCGAGCTGATGGTCCACGCTGCTGCAAACGTCGTCGAACTGTTAATGCAGATGGTTGTTGTCTTGTAAACGTGCCCATCTGTTGACTCAGGGATCGAGATGTGGCTGCACGATCCGTTACAGCCATGCGGACGAGATGCCTGTCATCTCGACTGCTAGTGGTACGAGGCCGTTGGGATCCAGCACGGTGTTCCGTATTACCCTCCTGAACAGTAATTGGATCTCGACCAACGCGAGCAGCAATGTCGCGATACGATAAACCGCAATCGCGATAGGCTACAATCCGATCTTTGAGTCGGAAACGGGATGGTATGCATTTCTCCTCCTTACACGAGGCATCACAACAACGTTTCACCAAGCAACTCCGGTCAACTGCTGTTTGTGTATGAGAAATCGGTTAGAAACTTTCCTCATGTCAGCACGTTGTAGGTGTCGCCACCGGCGCCAGCCTTGTGTGAATGCTCTGAAAAGCTAATCATTTGCATATCACAGCATCTTCTTCCTGTTGGTTAAATTTCGCGTCTGTAGCACGTCATCTTCGTGGTGTAGCAATATTAATGGCTAGTAGTGTACTCAATTAACTGATGTTCGAGATCGGTTTCTGTCCTAGGTGTAAGGGGTAAATGATTCTGCCGGCCGCGGTGGCCGTGCGGTTCTAGGCGCTTCAGTCCGGAACCGCGAGACTGCTACGGTCGCAGGTTCGAATCCTGCCTCGGGCATGGATGTGTGTGATGTCCTTAGGTTAGTTAGGTTTAAGTAGTTGTAAGTTCTAGGCGACTGATGACCTCAGATGTTAAGTCCCATAGTGCTCCGAGCCATTCGCGTAAATGATTCTGATATCTTACCTGCCGAAAGATAACCAAAAGTATCGATAGATTGGGTTTCACCAGGCACTGTCTGCGTCTCGATAGGTATGGCGAGGGGAGGTTGGCAAAGCTTATAGGTGAAAGTTTGGTGGAGAGGGTGGGAACACTTATGGGAAAGTTCCCGTAGTAGTTGGTGTTAGAACAGCACCTTTTTTGAATTGAAGTCAACTGATAGGTATGTCCGCTTAAGGGGAGTCTCTGTAGTAAAGGATTCCCCTTCGGAAAAAAATCAGATATCTAAGTAATGAAGGAATTAGCACATTTCATCAAACGTAAGAAGTAATAGAGTTAAAGTTAGTGAAATCGTAATCGATTTTGCCTCTGCCATTGTTGGTATAACAGAGGATCACTTAAATAATGCCACAGTTCATAGGCGTCCTTTACCGCGATACAGATTAGCTGGCTGTTTTTCAAGGATCTCTTTTCAGAGTGGGAGTGTGGCCACGTATGTGAAAAACTGTATTCCATTTGAGTGTGTTGCCGTATCATAGCACTGCACCGAGTGTAGTGCGGAAGCAGTTGAATTTAGTGAAACTTAACTTTTAATTACGGTTATTTATAAGCCCCCTAATTCTGATTTCAGGATATTTCCGTTCGAGCTAGAGATAGTTTATGTCGTGACTTTAAAGTTAATTTTAAAATGACTGTGCAACAAAAAGATTGCTGTAAGATATCCTAAATTCATAACATCTGTTGCAGGTTATGCTGTTTGCGACCAGAGTGCAGGGGAACGGTAGCAAAACCACAGACAACACTTTGGTTCGTTCTTCATTGCTGGAGAGGCATTCTGTTTGTGAAACACGATGCACAAATTTTAATACTAAAGGAAATTTGTGCATACACGAATGTTAAATGTAACTGCAAACTATTTAGAAAAGTTAATCCAGAACAACAGGGCCTTTCTCGGACCGCATTAAAGAACAAGAGTGGTAGGACGTTTATAGTGCTGATAACATTAGACGAGAAATAAAAACTTTGAGGTTCGCCGATGACATTGTAATTCTGTCAGAGACAGCAAAGGACTTGGAAGAGCAGTTGGACGGAATGGACAGTGTCTTGAAAGGAGGATATAAGATGAATATCAACAAAAGCAAAACGAGGATAATGGAATGGAGTCGAATTAAATCGGGTGATGCTGAGGGAATTAGATTAGGAAATGAGACACTTCAAGTAGTAAAGGAGTTTTGCTATTTGGGGAGAAAAATAACTGATGATGGTCGAAGTAGAGAGGATACAAAATGTAGACTGGCAATGGCAAGGAAAGCGTTTCTGAAGAAGAGAAATTTGTTAACATCGACTATAGATTTAAGTGTTAGGAAGTCATTTCTGAAAGTATTTGTATGGAGTGTAGCCATGTATGGAAGTGAAACATGGACGATAAATAGTTTGGACAAGAAGAGAATAGAAGCTTTCGAAATGTGGTGCTACAGAAGAATGCTGAAGATTAGATGGGTACATCACATAACTAACGAGGAAGTATTGAATAGGATTGGGGAGAAGTGAAGTTTGTGGCACAACTAGACCAGAAGAAGGGATCGGTTGGTAGGACATGTTCTGAGGCATCAAGGGATCACCAATTTAGTATTGGAGGGCAGTGTGGAGGGTAAAAATCGTAGAGGGAGACCAAGAGATGAATACACTAAGGAGATTCAGAAGGATGTAGGTTGCAGTAGGTACTGGGAGATGAAGAAGCTTGCACAGGATAGAGTAGCATGGAGAGCTGCATCAAACCAGTCTCAGAACTGAAGACCACAACAACTACAACAAACATTAGACGACTGACAAATATAACGCTTCCCTTAAGACACTTCTCATGCCGTTTGAAAGTTGCTTTCCATTAGAACGTCGAAAACAGGATCTAGTCCAAGTGGCTGACTAGTGGGAGTTTGTAACGTTAGAAACAGACACAATCGACAGCCAGTAGCCCATTACAAACAGAACTGTTAACTGCTTACACGTGCGATTAGGAAGGCAAAAAGCAGGATATGAAAATAGAATACCTAATTCTCAGGATAAAAATAAAAACCATTTTACCAATATAGCATGTGAATTAAACAAAAATTTGCTTTCTGTCTCATAGACAGTGGCGTTCCAAGACTGCTCTCCGAAACAGACTTCCGTGATACTGACAAAGGAGCGAGTGAGTCAGTAATCATGGAGCTAGAGACTAAGAGGTCTGGCAGGTATGATGTGGTACGTAGCAGAATAATAATGTACTGCCGGCCGTTATGGCCGAGCGGTTCTAGGCGCTTCGGTCCGGAACCGCGCTACTGCTACGGTCGCAGGTTCGGATCCTGCCTCGGGCATGGATGTGTGTGATGTCCTTAGGTTAGTTAGGTTTAAGTAGTTCCAAGGCTAGGGGACTGATGACCTCAGATGTTAAGTCCCATAGTGCTTAGAGCCATTTGAACTAAAGCACTGTGGCGCATATCTTATCCCATTGCTTAGCTATAAAGTATTCTAAAGTGAAACCACTTTATAAAAAAAGGAGAAAGGGGTAATACAGACAGTTTTAGACATATTTCTATGTCTCTGGTGTTTGCTGAAGTTTTCGAAAAGTTTGTATATGTAAGGGTAATTGATTATTTTAGAACACATAATTTGCTGTCAAACGATCAGCTTCGTTTTAGAAGCGGTTCAATAACTGAAAATTCTGCATTATTTTTCTCTGTGACGTACTGGACGGATAAAACAAAAATTCGCGCACACCAGGCGTCTTCTTTGATTTAACTAAGGTGTTTGATTGTGTTGGTCCGAAACAGTTACTGCAGAAGTTGAGCCATTACGGAATAAGATGAGTAACACACAACTGATTCCAGTCATATCTTAAGAACATACAACAAAAGATCATGCGGGGTGTTCAAAAAGCGTCTCCGCATTGCCGTATGATTGTTGACCGCGCGTGCCGTATGATTGTTCGCCTGCTTGGGTTACTATCCTTCAAGTGGACTCTCCCAACATTCCACTGTTTCATTGATCTCAGCCAGCGTCCGTAGTATCATGTCGTTGCGTGTTGATGTGAACGTTTAAGTTTAGTTCCTTTGTTCGTTTGTTTCGTTTTTGTCACCGTTAAAATGTTAACCATTGAAGAACTCGTGTTTTTAGTCGAACAAGTGTTCAAAGCTGGCGGTAAATACGCAGTTTCAGTTCGTCAAAAATTTAACTCAGTTTTCCCGGAGATAACACGCCTACATCACAATACTGTGCGAGATTTGATTAACAAATTTCGAAGTGCGGGTTCTGCGACAGATGCACCGAGAAGTGGTCGTCCTCGCGTTTTGTCTGAGGATAAACTACTCGATATTTCCGATAAAATGTCCATGAATCCGACAAATCAGCAAGAAAACTCGCCCAGGAAATCAATGTTAGGGTCGGAACGGTCCACACAGCTCTAAGGAAAAAATTGGAACTTTTCCCATACAAGATGACAGTCGTACAAGAACTGAAAAATACTGATCATGTCAATGGTTCAAAAATTTCGTTCAACAAAATGGGAGGGATATTATTAATGAAACGTTTTTCACTGATGAGGCGTGGTTTCGTGTATCCGGATACATGAACTCGCAAAATTCTCGTATGTGGAGTACTGCAACTCCATTGTGTATTCATGAGGAATCATTTCATTCTGTGAACATAGGAGTTTGGATTGCAATTTCTAGACGTCGGATTGTGGATCCCATATTTTTCAACGAAACAATAAACGCACAGCGATACTGCAGTGATATTCTGTACCCATTCATAGGAGAACTTGTGTTAAGTGAAACACTGAACTGTTATTTTCAACCGCGCATACAGCTCGCGTTTCAATGTCACTGCTTGCTGATGTTTATGGTGATAGCATAATTTCACAGGGACTCCGGCCTCCACGATCGCCTGACCTAACACCACCTGACTTTTTCTTCTGGGGTGCAGCGAAAGCAACTGTCTATAAAAACCGTCCAAAATCCATCGATGAATTGGAAACTGCAATATCTACTTTCACTGCTTCTGTTACAGAAGAAGTGTTATAGCTTGTGTTTGGAAACATGATTAGACGAATTGAATTGCGTACTCAACAACAGAGGGGCCACTTTTAACGCCGGCCGCGGTGGTCTAGCGGTTCTAGGCGCTCAGTCCGGAATGCCTCGGGCATGGATGTTTGTGATGTCCTTAGGTTAGTTAGGTTTAACTAGTTCTAAGTTCTAGGGGACTAATGACCTCAGCAGTTGAGTCCCATAGTGCTCAGAGCCATTTTCTAGGGGACTGATGACCACAGATGTTAAGCCCCATAGTTCTCAGAGCCATTTTTTGACACTTTTAACATTTTATGGGAAAATTTGTAAGAAAAAATGAGTAATAACTTGTATTTCACTGAGTTGCATTTCACTATATTCACAGCGATATACGGCACGCTCGGCTAACTATCATACGACACAGACTTTTTGAACACCCCGTATATCCACAGCAATAAGAACGGGTATGGCATGGATTCTGACCGGGAGACGTTTCTTATATACGTAAACGATATTTCTTTTTATATGACAGGTGACTGTAAGATATTTCCGTTCATTGATGACACTAGCTCCATAGTGAAGGATGCTGAGTGCAGCATAGGCAAAGTATTGTCAAATGGTGCAGTTCAAGACGTAAGTTCATAGCTTGTACAAACAAAACTGATGTTAAATCACAATAAGACTCACATTTTACAGTTTCCATCAGACGATTCAATTAAAACTGTCCTTCTGATTACACAGAATGGGCAGATGGAAAGTGAATCTGAGCGCTCCAAATTCCTAAGAGTTCGGATAGTTGCTGTCATGGAAAGCCCGTGTTCAGCATCATGTTCAAAAAAGTGATGCTGCTGTATTTACTATTACAACAGTACCTGCAATAAGTGATAGTCGAACATGGAAATTAGTCTACTTTGTTTACTTTCATTCATTTATGGCGTACGTTACTACTTTCTGGGGTAACTCGTCCCATACTCAAAGGGTAGTATTGGCTCAGAAGTGGGCAGTTCGAGCAAAATGTGGTACACCGTCACGAACCTCTTGTCGATCCCAGTTCACGAGTCTTGCAATTCTGACACTGGCCTCTCAATAGACGTTTTCTCCAATTCCTTTCGCTGTTTACAACATGAGCTCATTCCTGAGAAGCAGCAGTTTTCCGCTCAGTAAATACTAGGAAGAAATCCAATCTGCCTTTGGATCGCACCTCCTTTACTCTTGTGCAGAAACGCATGCAGTATTCCGGTGCACTCATTTTCAATAAGCCGCCATGAAGAAAACGGCTCACTCCTTGTAGTGAGTCGAGCAGTTCCTGGTGTAGGGTGTATGATAATTATGTGTTATTTATGACTATTCAAAGCAAAAATACGTAAAGGCTTATTATGGGTCAAGTGAACATTTCAGAGACTTTGACACGTTGTTCTTGTTGTTGTTGTGGTCTCCAGGGACTGGTTTGATGCAGCTCTCCATGCTACTCTATCCTGCGCAAGCCTCTTCATCTCCGAATAACTGCTGCAATTTACATCCTTCCGAATCTGCTTAGTGTATTCATCTCTTGGTCTCCCTCTACGATTTTTACCCTCCACGCATCCCTCCAGTACTAAATTGGTGATCCCTTGATGCCTCCCAATGTGTCCTCCCAACCGATGTCTATTCCGTGCCACAAATTCCCCTTCTGCAGAATTCTGTTCAATACCTCCTCATTAGTTACTTGACCAACCCATCTAATCTTCAGCATTCTTCTGTAGCACCACATTTCGAAAGCTTCTATTCTCTTCTTGTCTAAACTATTTATCGTCTATTTGTCACCTCCATACACAGCTACATTCCATACAAATACTTTCAGAAAAGACATCCTGACACTTAAACCTATACTCGATGTTAACAAATTTCTCTTCTTCAGAAACGCTTTCCTTGCCATTGTCAGTCTACATATTATCTCCTCTCTACTTCGACCATCATCAATTATTTTGCTTCCCAAATAGCAAAACTCCTTTACTACTTTAAGTGTCTCATTCCGTAATCTAATTCCCTAGCTTCACCTGATTTAATTCGGCTACATTCCATTATCGTCGTTTTGCTTCTGTTGATGTTCATCCCATATCCTCTTTTCAAGACAATGCCCATTACGTTCAGTTAGCCTTCCAGGTCCTTTGCTGTCTCTGACAGCATTACAATGTCATCGGCAAACCGAAAGTATTTATTTTTTCTCCCTGGACTTAAATTCCTGCTCCGAATTTTTCTTTTGTTTCCTTTATTGCTTGCTCAATATACAGATTGAATAACATCGGGGAGAGGCTACAACCCTGTCTCTCTCCCTTCCCAACCACTGCTTCCCTTTCATGCCCCTCAACTCTTCCAACTGCCATCTGGTTTCTGTACAAATTGTAAATAGCCTTTTGCTCCCTGTATTTGACCCTTGCCACATCCAAAATTTGAAAAGGAGTATTCCAATCAACTTTGTCAAAAGTTTTCTCTAAGTATACAAATGCTAGAAGTGTAGGTTTGCCTTTCCTTTATCTCTCTTCTAAGATAAGTCTTAGTGTCAGTATTGCCTCGCATGTTCCAACATTTCTACAGCATTCAAACTGATCTTTGGACAACATGGTGATAGAGATCAAACAGTGATTAGTATGATTAATCAGTTATTCAAAAACAGTCATAATCGCATTTATTATTATTATTATTATACCGCCAACCATCTTCTGGGCATTTACACTGTGAAATTATAGGTATCCGCCAGAAAGACTCTATTATACCAGAGGTAAAATTACGAATTTTTAGGTAATCCTTGATTGTCGATATTTCCATAACCTCAAATAAGTGACAACATCTCTGTGGATGGAGACCCATGACATACCGCTACGACGGCAACGGACGCCGTGGCCAGGGCAAAGAGAACACCATACGAGCACACCAGCTGCTACCATGACGACGGCGTCCTCGCTACACAGACCAGAGGGCGCCTGATATACGCTTTGTAATCCATGGCAACGGCGTCCTCACCACAAGGAGTAGAGGGAGTTGTAGTCCTTCCATATTAACCGTTTTAGTAAACTGACTCAAATGTTTTCTACGTTAATGTACGAATAGATATTTTACAATACAAGAAGACACGAGATTTTGTATGTCACAAATTGTTTTACTTTATATTATGGCACATAATGTAATATACTATTACGAATTTATGTGTTGACTATGGAACATTTG
Organism: Schistocerca americana; assembly: GCF_021461395.2. Taxonomy (NCBI): domain Eukaryota; kingdom Metazoa; phylum Arthropoda; class Insecta; order Orthoptera; family Acrididae; genus Schistocerca; species Schistocerca americana. The sequence goes on along the minus strand of NC_060128.1, from coordinate 67,648,790 downwards.
TTATTATTTTATAATTAACGCTACAATTGTAACTCTTTTTAAGTGGAATGGTTACGTTTTCTGTTATTTACTGTCACTTAAATTTACGTTAAACCAAGGTGACTAGTAATTACATACAATAAACCGTATTAAATGCCGTTGATCGCCGCTGGGGTGTTGCCGTCTATTCACGTGATCTCAGCACGCTATTTAAGCCCATACGAAGGGTTAGTCTCTTATAGTTTCCTGCCGTTATGTAGACAGGCGTGACACCACCAGCAGTCGACCAATGGGTAATATATTTTAAATTTACGTAATTTTACCTGTTGTATAATAGAGTCTTTGTGACGGATATCTATAATTTCACAGTGTAAACGCCCAGAAGATGATCCCTACGTCGAGTTGAAACCGGTTGGGGGTATAATAATAATAATAAATGCGATTAAGACTGTTTTTGAATAAATGATCAAACTGATCTTTCCAGAGGTCGGCTTCTACCAGTTTTTCTATTTGACACGTTAACCACAATATTCGGAAGCGGCAGCAGTAGGCACGTATGTCGACATTGGTCACGTTTCTGCCCAACTTGAGAAGCATAAGTCAACGACTGAAGAATCAGTTGCCGCCCTAGAAACTTTGCGACGTTACAAAGACACCGAATAAATACCTCCGACAAACGGCCGTGAGATGGTTTTTCGAGGAGGTCCTTCGAGGGGAGAAGGAAGACACGAAGAAACGTCGCCTGCAGGGACGGACCGTTGGTTAGGCAGCAGACGTTATACTTTGCTACGACGACTCAGTCGCTATGCTGCTAGACAGAAGAAGCTATAAATACGGGCCAATAGGTCAACGCAGAAGACGTAATTCCAGGTGTTACCAGAAAGAAGTTGTACTTACCCAGGTGGCTGGTCAGGTCGAAGGGACTACAGCCTCACCAAATGGGTCACCTGTGAGGCTAGGGATTGATGAACTCCACCGAAAGACGCCGAACCTGAGGGTCGCTGGTTCGATTCCGGGACGGAGCACTCCGCGCCACGCCGTAGCCGCTTATTAACATGCAACGGGCGATTTCACAAGGAGAAGAGCGCTCCGCCCCCGCAATGACTGACGGGCACTGTGCTGAATGGAAGAACAAACCGCGGGAGCGACGTTACGACACCGCCGTTCTGTAACCGCGCACAATTGAGCGAGTTAAAACACATTGTACTACTCTGTTTGTTCGAAGGGTCTTATGTCTCAATAAATGACTGTTAGTGGAACCACCAATGTTTCTGACCTTCATTGCTTACATATTCTGCCCTCACTATCATATTCCGCACATCAAGACGCTTCATTCGAACTCAAACTCGATAAGATAAAGTCAATATTGTATGAATGCATGTAAATGATATGCAAATTACAAATAAATCGCAAGTGCGCACTGAGGTTGAAATACTCGAGGCTGGCATACACACACACATTCAAGACATGACGGTCACAAAAGCTTTTAGTTCGGGAGAGGCAAACCGCACGCCAGGAGGCCGGTCCCTTCAGAGGATGAGTCAACCTATCTACGTCGGCCGGCGACCGCCTGTAGAGCAGACAGGATTTGCCCGAGTGAAAGGGAGAGCGACCCTGTGTTCGGCTTAAAAGCAAATTCTGCTACATTGTGTGGGAGCGCCCAGCCTACGCATTCTTTACAAACATAACACGCAGTTTCAGAGGTTTTCACAGGGAGACAACAAACGCCAAATGCCGATGGTACAGATTTCCGGATTAGTCACCTTAAACGAAACGTCATTCTCCCGTTTTAGAAGAGCAATGATGATTGGCAGACGATATTCCTGACGCCTTGAGCTGAAGGAGTAATGGAAGAGACCGAAAGATATACCCCTTCACGTCTGGCGTGGATAGGGGCTGTTCCGTTGTCGCTCTCGGAGCGAGAACACTTAACGAGAGCGTGCGCGCTCGTATGTGTACGCGAAGAGCGAGGAACAAGTCTCTCCTCAGTACTTCACTGGGAGAGCACCTCTGTCGAGAGCGAATCGGAGTGCGACTCTATACTGAGTCCTTGCGATTAAGCGTCGTTCACTGTGTTGGCCGCCACACTTATTGTGCGGTGTGAACGGACAGAGTTATAGTTAAACGCCCGCGAGCGAATTTTTGAGTGGCATCGCGGTGGACTGGTTATCCGACTGGTTTACCATGCCAATAGTTAGACTAGGGGCAAATAGGAGTCCTTGACTTCATCAAGGCGTAGGGAGAGATTCATTGGCGAAGGTCAATCCAGATAGAACGAGAGTTATCTTATTTGTCAGCAGGGAGCGGCGCAGACAGCAGTCATCGCAGCTTACGGTATTGTGCGCTACAGCTCTTGCGAGCCCAATATTTCCTCCACAACAGTACACTTCACTGCATTACATACGCGACAGCCTCGACCGTACCTAGCAACATTCTAACGGATAATTATTCAAGTTCAGTAGGTGCGGCTCTCAACCATTCTGCCAAGTCAATAACAATCTTAAACTTTGTATAGAAATTTCATTAGCGAATCCTATCCTTAAGAGGTAACTTCAGATGCCGAAAAGAACCCGCAAATAAATTGTTCAGTTCATAACTAAATGTGCCATTGTGATTTCTAGGAATTTTTGCAAAAAAATAATAATTTTCGTTGGTTTCATGTTTTTCTTACACTAACTGGAACTACTCCAGTACCCAAGTATCCCATTAGTTACTTAAGAAATTTTGTGAATTTTTGTGTCATTTCCTTACAGCAGACGATTCCAGAAGATATTTATTGCTGAAAGTTTTTCAGGCATTTCTCTTTTGAACGTAAGGAGCGTCTGTCTGACTTCTATAGTAGTGTGGGGGTGGAAATTGCATCTTCCAGGGGCCACAATATTGTTGATTATGCTAGTTTTTGCTCATCAGCTTATAATTTGCATACGATTCATGTAAATGTTATTTGTTGATAACGTTTCTGACGTGAATTTCATGTACTGCCTCGTTCCATGACCACAGAGATTTGCTAGTCAATTTGGTCCTAATGAAGTAGACATGTAAAATAAAATAAAAATAAATAAATAACTTTCCAAAGCGAAATTTTCATTTTGCACTGGAGCGTGCACTTATATGACATTTCTGGCAAGTTAAAAGTGTGTGCGCCAGAACGAGAATCGAACTCGGGACCTTCGCCATGTTCTACCAGCTAAGCGACCCAAGTAGGACTCAGAACCTGTCCTCACATCCTTACTTCCGCCAGAACCTCGTCCTCTATCTTCCAAATTTCGGAGAAAACTCATGTAAAACATGCGAGATCGGCCTTCCCGGAAGAAAGAAATTTGCAGAGCCACTGCTTGGCTACAGCCTGGGGCTATGGGGCTATGCCACGTCTCCGCAGTATCCTTTCTTCCAGGAGTGCCGCTCTTGAATGTTTTGCAGGAGAACTTCTGTGAGGTTTGGAAAGTATTAGATGAGGTACTGCCGGAAGCAAGGCTGTGAGTGTGTTGTTCTCGGCGGAACTCCCCCGGATCCCAAATCCATTTACGCCTCTATTACACTGAAAACCCAAAGAAACTGCTACACCTGTTGCGATCACGCGGACGTACCGCAACACAACATCGCATGGACTGTACGAATGTCTGAAGTAGCGCTGGGGGGAACTGACACCATGAATCCCGCAGGGCTGCCCATAAATTCGTAAGAGTACGAGGGGGTGGAGATGTCTTCTGAACAGCGCTTTGTAAGGCATCCCAGATATGCTCAATAATGTTCTTGTCTGGAGAGTCTGGTGCCAGCGAAGTGTTTAAACTCTGAAGAGTTCCTGGAGCCACTCTGTAGCAATTCTGGACGTGTCAGGTGTCGCATTGTCATGCTGAAATTGGCCAAGTCCATCGGAATGCAAAACGGACATGAATGGATGCAGGTGATCAGACAGGATGCTTGTATACGTGTCACCTGTCAAAGTCCTACCTAGATGTATCAGGGGTCACATATCACTCCAACTGCACACGCCCCACACCATTACAGAGACTCCACCAGCGTGAACAATCCCCTGCTGACATGCAGGGTCCATGTATTCATGAGGTTGTCTCCATACCCGTACACGCCCATCCGCTCGATATAATTTGAAATGAGACTCGTCTGAACAGGCATCATTGTAAGACGTGTATATTTCTGTTGTCTATTGTCAAACCACAATTTATGAAAGATGTTTATATTTTATTAATACGATTAAGTAGGAATAATTAATATTTGTCATGTTGCAAATAATTATGGTAGCAGGGAATGTCTGCACCAAAGTATTGTTGGCAAGAGAGACCGCACATTGATATGAATTTTGTAATGATAGCAGGGACTGTCTGCACCAGAAAGCATTGTTGGCGGGAGAGGCCGCACTTTAGCGTTCGTAGGAAGCGAGATGTGAAGCGAGTCGGTAGCAGGTCTGAAGCGAGAGGTTGAGAGGAGCGGTGTGCCTGCCAGCCACCAGCTACGATTCACAGGAGACTGTAAACGGATGTACAGAGACATCAGCTAACTATTATCATAAGAGGAACTAATATTATTGAATTATTTTCTGTGCGAAACTCAAGACTAGTAAAGGTATATTTGCGCAATGCTAGTTGTAAGATTATTGTAAAAGGTAAGTCCCATTTGAACGTTTGTAAAATCATTTCATTACCAGCAGTAAATATTTGAAGAAACGTTTTCAGAATATAATTAATTTTTGCCAACAATGTTGCATTACTGATTATAATCCATCCCAAAAACGATCAACGTAAAACTTAGCAAAAATTTTATTGTTGTCAAGAAAAAGTGTAAATATGAATTACGTAACTTCAGTCAAATTAATTAACGTCAGCTTTGGTATTAAAGAATAACGTCAGCTTTGGTAATAAATACAGCCACTTATTATGACAGCCCACCAGCAGTTAACAAAGTATAGTAAACCAGAGTAAGTATATTCATGTCGCAGTTCGATGTAGCAGTCAGATGGCGATCCAGTAACAGTAAAAAAGGTAAGGAACAGTTTTGGGTTATTGCAGGTAACGACAGAGGGCCACGACGACGACACATTCTATGTTTCATCGAAATAATCAGAAAATAACTTTTAATAAGCAGCATTTAAATTTGTATGCGAAGATTGAGAAAGGGAATTAATTTCAAAGGGAAGATTTCATTTGTTATTATTACGCAAGAGGTAGAAATCCAAAGGGAAGGTTTCATAGGATATTGCAGAAGGGAGGGTTGCGTAACAAAGGGGATATAGAGGAGACGGTTATTGCGTAACAAAAGAGAGATATAGAGGAGATGGGAAGGTTTCATCACATTTCCAGTCATCAATAGTGCAATGTTGGTGTTGACGGGTCCAGGCGGGGCGTAAAGTCTTGTGTCGTGCAGTCATCAATGTTACACGAATGCGACTTCGTCTCCAAAAGCCCATATCGATGCTATTTCGTCGAATGGTTCGCGTGCTGACACTTGTTGATGGTCCAGCTCTGAAATCTGCAGCAGTTAGTGGAAGGGTTGCACTTCTGCCAAGTTGAGCGATTGTCTTTAGTCGTCGTCGGTCTCGTTTTTGCAGGATCTTTTTCAGGTCGCAGCGATGTTGGAGATATCATGTCTTACCGGATTTCTGATACAGTACATTCATGAAAAGGTCGCACTGGGAAATCCCCACTTCTTCGCTACTTCGGAGATGCTGTGTTCCTTCGCTCGTGCGCCGACTATAACACCACGTTCAGACTGACTTAAATCTTGATAACCTGCCATTGCAGCAGCAGTAATCGATCTAGCAACTGCACCAGGTATTTGTTGTCTTTTATAGGACTTGCTAACCGCTGCGCGGTATTCTGGCTGTCTACATATATCTGTATTTGAATACGCATGCCTATACCAGTATCTTTGGCATTTCAGTGTATTATCGGTGTACAGTTCCTTTAATAATACGGCGGTAATTGTCCGCATACCCTCTTAGAGTAAACAACGGCAATCGCGACGTGACGCAGTTTTCAACAATGCAGGGGCCTCTTCGACGTCCCATGTCGTCTCTTAGCAACAGTCTGAGTCGAGACGAATGGCGAGCAACGTGAATGACCTGTACGCATTCTTCCGAACCTTAAGAAATCGTCAAATGCAGTAGGTGTACGAGCAACGACAGCGATCTCTGGTAAGTCATCGATCAGCATCTGATTTCCGCCATTCCCTGGCAGTCAAAACACAGGCGTTAAATCGATTGCGTCTTTCTGCGGGCGCGTAACATTAATTCTCACTACACGTACAGTATGTTGAATGAATACGGAGATCTTCAACGCAGCAGTTAATATTCGAGGCATTTTAATTTTGCAAGTCAGTCGTCCAGACTGTTCATCACAGTTCGTGTAAAGCAGTTTGGGTAATTTCCAAGAATGGTTGCCTATCGAAGTCGCGGGGTTCAAACGAAACATATCGAACGTGCGATCGTAAATCGATCATGGACTCTGGTGGCGGGCGTTAAGAGTATGTTTACGGTAGTCACTACGGCACGACAAAATAAGAGCGTTACAAAAATACGTGTAATTACAAAGGAAACGACTTACCTTAGTAGTCGTCGGTTTTGTCGTCATGTGAAAGGCCATTACGCTGGTCTGGATGGATAATTTGGAAGAGTCGTACCATGTATTCTTCCTTATATTCGTTCGTTTTCCGCACTGTCCACAATGAAATTGTAACGGTATTTCAACATCGACACTGTTCTTACGAAGTTTTACACATCTCGCACCACCACAGTCTACACAGTTTCTCCTTTCGTTGTCCGGTACTTAGACTAAAAGTCGAACAATTTTCAATGGGGGTAAGCATGGAATTAGATTTTTCTATGTGAGAGAATCCGCCACAGAAACGTCAAGAACACCAGAAATCCCACTCACTACCGACATAAATCGTCTAGGTTTCACTAGCAACTCACAAATAATTTGCGGAGATATGTAATTTAGAGCAACTAAGGGAAGACGGAAAACAGATGAAAATGACGATCACAAATAATTCATCATAACGCCGGCCACCAGAGTCGCATGATCGATTTGCGATCGCACGTTCGATATGTATCTTTTGGACCCCGCGACTTCGATAGGTAATCATTCTTGGAAATTACCGCAGTTTGTGTTGGAGAACCATTAACTTCACAAATTTTGTTATTAGAGTAAAATCGGAATACTAGAAATTATACGTGATTCTACGAAGATGCCCATGCCGATTTCGCTCGTGTAGATAACGTTCGGCATGTTTAGTACGTCACCATGCTGCCGTGAAACAGATGTTATCCATCGCCCTATCGTAAAAAATAATGCTTTTATAAGTCTTTCTAACGTATTTTAGATCAATTTCAGGCATTAAGTTCTATTTTTAGTCAAATCTACAGCCAGATTCCACCTGTCAGCTTTGACTAATGACAGCCTGACTAGCAACTCACGTAAGCTATGCTGTTTATTACAAATACACCGCTATTTCCCAAGTTGTGGTTAGGCAGGAAGCAAAGTGCACAGCTTATGTTGCTCCTCGTAAATCAAGTAGCAACCGTATTTATAATCTTAGTTCTCGTAAATATATATCACTATCTTTTTCTGAATATGGCACCATTTCCGATGGCGGGGTAGGCCACAAACTTAAGAGCACAGCTGACATTACAGCGCGTGACACTATCTACAGTTACCGTTATATATTATAATCTTGATTTTCAAAAATATTTGGTTGTTTTTCTAATAATATGCCACGATTGCCGAGGGTGAGATTAGGCAGCAACGTTAGAGGACAGTTCTAGTTCTTCGTCCCACGGTTCGTTATTTTTCGTTATTTTTCATTAAGTGTTTGTTGTTATTTCTTGTAGGATTATTTATTTATTTACCTCTTGTCTCTATATACCGTAGGTCAACTCTAGTTGTCGATTCCAACGTTAGTTATGTTTCCCGTTCTTCCAGTAGCATAGCGAGTGATATAAAAAAGTTAAACCTTTGACGAAATAATTTACAGCCAATAAAAATCATGAAAAATAGCGGAACGTGGAATCAAAAATTAGAGTTCTCAAAGAATTCGCAGTAAACACTGCGGTAACAGGAGTAGTACAGAAAGTGACACCAAAACAGAAATCGTATAACTGTGCATACTTTTAGAATTTCCATGCGTGATACCGCTCTAATTGTCGACTGCACGTTCCATTGTTATGTCATTTTCATTAGGCGTGGCTCCCTAATTCCTTTAGAATTTACCTGTATGGTACCGCTCCCTGTACTACTGCAAAAAAGCGATAAATAACCTTGGAATCTACAACTAGAATTGACCTATACAGCTCACTTCTGGTTATTGATTCCAAGATTGTTATTCTTTCGTTACTTGTACAGTGACATTTTTTGTAATTTTTTCGTTACTTGTGTAATGACTTTCCTTTTAGAAATTGTGTGTTGCCTCTTCCTTACTTCCCGCTAATGTCCTGCTTACGTTCCCTATGAGTTACTGTTTATTTCAATGTGGGGTGGCTGTGTTGTTAGATTTTAGTTTGTGACCGTACAACCTCCCCTCTCCCCCCCCCCCCCCCCCTCAGCCTTAAGATTCAACTACCGCTATTCCATAATATTACGAGTTTGCTTAGCTTGATACTGCAGGGAACTTTAAGGGTAGTCTGTGAATCTTTCACTTACTAGCGTAGACTATGATGATGATGCAGGCACTGAGAAGAAGAAGGGCCAAAAGCACAGGGTTCGCAGGAGAGCTTCTGAAAAGTTTGGAAGGTAGTAGACGAGATACTGGCAAAAGTAAAGCTACGAGGGCGGGGTGTGAGTCGTGCTTGGGTAGCTCAGTGGTAGAGCACTTGCCCGCGAAAGGCAAATGTCCCGTGTTCGAGTCTCGGTCCGGCACACAGTTTCAAAAATGGCTCTGAGCACTATGGGACTTAACATCTTAGGTCATCAGACCCCTAGAACTTAGAACTACTTAAACCTAACTAACCTAAGGACATCACACACATCCATGCCCTAGGCAGGATTCGAACCTGAGACCGTAGCAGTCCCGCGGTTCCGGACTGCAGCGCCTAGAACCGCTCGGCCACCACGGCCGGCACAAAGTTTCAAACTGCCAGGAAATTTCATATCAGCGCATACTCCGCTGCAGAGTGAAAATCTCATTCTGGCCTACTGCATCTTTTTTAGTGCCACATTACGAAGATAACTAACCTTTCGGAAGAGTCTGTCTAGGGATGTTGTTTTGCCGCTGACATAACATTTGTCCCTTCTTGAATTACACTGTTCACAGCCTTCATTTCTTCAGAAGGTACTAAAAACCAAAAATAGTTTTTCTGTATCTGTAGCGAGCCATTTTTGTTTCCATCATGTACACTGATAAGCCAAAACATTATGACCACTGCCTATCGCGACGCTGGATGCCACCTAGTGGCGTTGCGGGCACGTGATGCGGTACCAAAACCATGTAAGCGGAGCAGACACGGACGGGGGATCAACCTAGCGAAGATATGGGCTGCAAATGCGGAAATCCATTGAGACAAGTGTAAGACGTCGTGGTCTCCTGACCTTCATTGCTTACATATTCCGCCCTCAGAATCATATTCCACACATCAAGACGCTTCATTCGAATCCAAACTCGATAAGATAAAGTCAATGTTGTATGAGTTCATGTAAACGATATGCAAATAACGAGTAAATCGCAAGTGCGCATCATGGTTGAAATACTCGAGGCTGGCGTACACACACACACACACACACACACACATTCAAGATACGACGGTCACAAAAGCTTTTAGTTGGGGAGAGGCAAACTGCACGCCAGGAGGCTGGTCCCTTCAGAGGACGAGTCAACCTATCTACGTCGACTGGCAGGTTCGAATCCTGCCTCCGGCATGGATGTGTGTGATGTCCTTAGGTTAGTTAGGTTTAAGTAGTTCTAAGTTATAGGGGACTAATGACCTTAGAAGTTAAGTCTCATAGTGCTCATGGCGATTTGAACGATAGTCTTCTCAGATTTTTATATCTGCATCTACAGGGTAACAGTTATTGAACTATGTGAAATAAAATCGTCACAACTTACGAACGGTTTGCGTTGGGACGTTCAAACTGCACGGTTGGCCACGGGGCATGACGGCAATTAGTATGCACCTTGTTTGGTTTATCAATGAAGCCCACTTTCATTTTGATGGGTTCATCAGTAAGCAAAATCGGTGCTTTGGGGGGACTGAAAATTCTCATTTTCCGATCGAGAAGTCTCTTCACCCTCAACGGGTAACTGTGTAGTGTGTAGGCCTAATATCTAGTCACGGAATAATCGATTAGATATTCCTCGATGCCACAGTGACTACCGAACGGTACATGAAGGTTTTGGAAGACGGTTTCACCCCCACTATCCAAAGTGACGCTGATTTCGTAAAGTTGTGCTTCATGCAAGACGGAGCTCGACCCCATCGAAGCAGGAGAGTGTTTGAAGTCCTGGAGGAGCATTTTCGGGACTGCATTCTGGGTCTGGGCGTGCAGAGGCCACTGTTTGGGTCTCGATTGGCCGCCATATTCTCTGGATCCGAACAAATTCGACTCTTTGTGGGGCTATATTAAAGACAAGGTGTACAGCAATAACCCCAGAACCATTGCTGAGCTGAAAACGGCCATTCAGGGGTCACTGACAGCATCGATGTTCCGACACTTCAGCGGCTCATGCAGAAATTCGCTATTGGTCTGCGCCACATCGTCGCCAATGATGGTTGGCATATCTAACATGTCCCAACGTAAATTCGGATATTTGTAGTGACGTATACATGTTGAATAAAGTTTGTGCACGCCGAGTTTGTAACTAATTTACGTTTTTGTCATATAGTTCAATAATTGTCATCATGTACATACGCATCTATACTCTGCAAACCACAGTGAGGTGCATGGCAGAGGGTACGTCCCACTGTACCAGTTATTAGGGTTTCTTGTTGTTGCATTCACGTATGGAGTGGGCGAGAATGATTGTTTGATGCCTCTGTGCGTGCAGCCATTATTCCAATCTTTTCCTCACGATCCCTATGCCAGCGAAACGTAGGGGACTGTAGCATATTACTACAGTCATCATTTAAAGCCGTTTCTTGAAACTTGGTTAAGAGACACTCTCGGGATAGTTTACGTCTATCTTCGAGAGTCTTCCAGTTTAGCTTCTTCAGTATCTCTGAGACACTCTCCCATGGTTTAAACAAACGTGTGACCTTTCGTGCAGCCCTTCTCTGTGTACTTTCATATCCTCTCTTAGTCCCGTTTGGTACGACTCCCACACACTTGAGCAATATTCACAGGCTGGTCGCACGAGTGGTTTGCCTGCAATCTCCTTTGTACACTGATTGTACTTCCCCAGTATTCTACCAATAAACCGAAGTCTACCATCTACTTTATCCACAACTGAGTCTATGTGATCTTTCCAGTTCATGTCCCTACAAAGTGTTACACCCAAGTATTTGAGTGAGTTGGCCGACTCTAACAGTGACTCAGTTGATATTATAGTCATAGGATATTACGTTTATTTTGTTTCGTGAGGTGCACAATTTTACATTTCTGAACATTTAAAGCAAGTTGCCAATCTCTTCACCACGTTGAAATCTTATCAAGGTCTGGCTGAATATTCATGCAGTTTCTTTCAGATAGTACTTCATTATAAATAACTGCATCATCTGGAAAAAGCCTCAAGTTAGTATTAATATTGTCGGCACGGTCATTAATATACAAAATCACCAGAAAGGGTCCCAACACACTTTTCTGGGATAAACCTGAAGTTGCTTCTGCATCTGACGATGAATCTCCATTCATTCTGAGTAACACAAGCATTGCACTATCGCATTTATCCGCCGGTACAGGGCAAGTGGTATGCAAGTAAAATCTCTTCCCTGTACGGAAATATACAGGGTGGTCCATTGATCGTGACTGGGCCAAATATCTCGCGAAATAAGCGTCAAACGAAAAAACTACAAAGAACGAAACTCGTCTAGCTTGAAGGGGGAAACCAAATGGCGCTATGGTTGGCCCGCTGGATGGCGCTGCCATAGGTCAAACGGATATCAAAAGCGTTTTTTAAAAATAGGAACCCCCATTTTTATTACATATTCGTGTAGTACTTAAAGAAATATAAATGTTTTAGGTGGACCACTTTTTTCGCTTTGTGATAGATGGCGCTGTAATAGTCACAAACATATGGCTCACAATTTTAGGCGAACAGTTGGTTTTTTTAAATTAAAATACAGAACGTAGGTACGTTTGAACATATTATTTCGGTTATTCCAATGTGATACACGTACCTTTGCAAACTTATCATTTCTGAGAACGCATGCTGTTACAGCGTGATTACCTGTAAATACCACATTAATGCAATAAATGCTCAAAATGATCCGTCAATCTCAATGCATTTGGCAATACGTGTAACGACATTCCTCTCAACAGCGAGTAGTTCGCATTCCGTAATGTTCGCACATACATTGACTGTGCGCTGATGCATGTAGTCAGGCGTTGCCGGTGGATCACGATAGCAAATATTCTTCAACTTTCCCCACAGAAAGAAATCCGGGGACGTCAGATCCGGTGAACGTGCGGGCGACGGTATGGTGCTTCGACGATCAATCCACCTGTCATGAAATATCCTATTCCATATGCAAGCTATGTGCCGGACATCCATCATGTTGGAAGTACATCGCCATTCTGTCATGCAGTGAAACATCTTGAAGTAACATCGGTAGAACATTACGTAGGAAATCAGCATACATTGCACCATTTAGATTGCCATCGATAAAATGAGGGCCAATTATCCTTCCTCCCATAATGTCGCACTTTACATTAACCCGCCAAGGTCGCTGATGTTCCACTTGTCACAGTCATCGTGGATTTTCCGTTGCCCAATAGTGCATATTATGCCGGTTTACGTTACCGCTGTTGGTGAATGACGCTTAGTCGCTAAATAGAACGCGTGCAAAAACTCTGTCATCGTCCCATAATTTTTGTTGTGCCCAGTGGCAGAACTGTACACGACGTTCAAAGTCGTCGCCATGCAATTCCTGGTGCATAGAAATATGGTACGGGTGCAATCGATGTTGATGTAGCATTCTCAACACCAACGTATTTGACATTCCCGATTCTCGCGCAATTTGTCTGCTACTGATGTGCAGATTAGCCGCGGCAGCAGCTAAAACACCTACTTGGACATCATCATTTGTTGTAGGTCGTGGTTGACGTTTCACACGTCGCTGAACACTTACTGTTTCCTTAAATAACGTAACTATCCGACGGACGGTCCGGACACTTGGATGATGTCGTCAAGGATACCGAGCAGCAAACATAGCACACGCCCGTAGGGCAATTTGATCACAATAGCCACACATCAACACAATATCGACCTTTTCCGCAAGTGGTAAACGGCCCATTTTAACACGGCTAATGTATCACGAAGCAAATACCGTCCGCACTGGCGGAATGTTACGTGATACCACGAACTTATACGTTTGTGACTATTACAGCGCCATCTATCACAAAGCGGAAAAAGTGGTCCAACTAAAACATTCATATTTCTTTACGTACTACACGAATATGTATTAAAAATGGGGGTTCCTATTTTTAAAAAAAACGCAGTTGATATCCGTTTGACCTATGGCAGCGCCATCTAGCGGGCCAACCATAGCGCCATCTGGTTTCCCTCTTCAAGCTAGACGAGTTTCGTTCTTTGTAGTTTTTTCGTTTGACGCTTATTTCGCGAGATATTTGGCCCGATCACTATCATTGGACCAACCTGTATGTAGCGTATGTAGGAGTCCAGGTTGTAGACACATGGTTGACGACATATGGAAGTTTGGGTTTGGTCGCGGATCGTGCTCAGATAGCCAAATAGTAAGGCGACCGCTCGCGATAAGCTGGAATTTCAGGTTCGAGGGCTGGTCCGGCACGAATTTTCACTGTCATCACTCCATTATACAACTGATGGTTGTCCATATTCAGAACTGCGAATACATTTCATATATTTCATAACGGCTTAGTCGCAGCAGTGCATATCCGAAGGAACACTGAATCGTAATTCGGAATAACACAGGCGTTGCCAATATCGTGTGAACTACTAGTTCCAAAACTGCTGAGTACTTGTCTATTGTCTGTAAAATTAAGATGAGCACTGGTTTTGTAATGGCCGAATGCAACTGATACGTAGATATTATCGTTGCATAACTTCCGTCTGTAGACAACTTCTCTACAGCTCTCACAAATGTTGAGAAGATAGTCTGGTGGTTTTCTGGTGGTTTTATATTTTTCAGACCATCTCGTCTCACACATTCGTGATAATTTTTTCAGCGTGTAGTCGAGTCTCTCTCTAAAAAAAAAAAAAAAAAAAAAAAAAAAAGCTTGCAGCGTCGTTTACAATGACAACAGTATTCGTGATTTCCGGCACTGTGTTTGCATCTTTTCCCACAAGGTTGAGTTTGTGGCTTGAGCAAAGAAATAGTATTTCTTTCTGAAAATGGCCTGTACACTGCTCTCTCCGCCTGCCATTGTACACTACTGGCCATTAAAATTGCTACACCAAGAAGATGACGTGCTACAGACGTGAAATTTAACCGACAGGAAGAAGATGCTGTGATATGCAAATGATTAGCTTCTCAGAGCATTGACACAAGGTTGGCGCCGGTGGCGGCACCTACAACGTGCTGACACGAGGAAAGTTTCCAACCGATTTCTCGTGCACAAAGGGCAGTTGACCGGCGTTGCCTGGTGAAACGTTGTTGCGATGCCTCGTGTAAGGAGGAGAAATGCCTACCATCACGTTTCCGACTTTGATAAAGGTCGGATTGTAGCCTATCGCGATTGCGGTATATCGTATCGCGACAGTGCTGCTCGCGTTGGTCGAGATCCAATGACTGTTAGCAGAATATGGGATCGGTGGGTTCAGGAGGGTAATACGGAACGCCGTGCTGGATCCCAACGGCCTCGTATCACTAGCAGTCGAGATGACAGGCATTTTATCTGCATAGCTGTAACGGATCGTGCAGCCACGTCTCGATTTCTGAGTCAACAGATGGGGAAGTTTGCAAGACAACAACCATCTGCACGAAAAGTTCGACGACGTTTGCAGCAGTACGGACTATCAGCTCGGAGACCGTGGCTGCGGTTACCCTTGACGCTGCACCACAGACAGGAGCACCTGCGGTGGTGTACTCAGCGACGAACCTCGGTGTACGAATAGCAAAACGTCATTTTTTCGGGTGAATCCAGGTTCTGTTTATAGCATCGTGATGGTCACATCCGTGTTTGGCGACATTGCGGTGAACGCACCTTGGAAGCGCGTATTCGTCATCACCATACTGGCGTATCACCCAGCGTGACGGTATGGGGTGCCACTTGTTACACGTCTCGGTCACCTCTTGTTCGGATTGACGGCACTTTGAACAGTGGACATTGCAGATGTAGCTCTGCCCTTCATTCGACGCCCGCGAAACCCTACATTTCAGCAGGATAATGCACGACCGCATGTTGCAGGTCCCGTATCGGCCTTTCTGGATACAGAAAATGTTCAACTGCTGCCCTGGCTGGCACATTCTCCAGATCTCTCACCAACTGAAAACGTCTGGTCAATGGTGGCCGAGCAACTGGCTCGTAACAATACGCCAGTCACTACTCTTGATGAACTGTGGTATCGTGTTGAAGCTGCATGGGCAGCTGTAACTGTACACGCCATCCAAGCTCTGTTTGATTCAATGCCCAGGCGTATCAAGGCCGTTATTACAGCCAGAGGTGGTTGTTCTGGGTACTGATTTCTCAGGATCTATGCACCTAAATTGCTTGGAAATGTAATCACGTGTCAGTTCTGGTATAATATATTTGTCCAGTGAGTACCCGTTTATCATCTGCATTTCTTCTTGGTGTAACAAGTTTAATGGTCAGTAGTGTAGAACAGCCATGAAAGACAAATTGTACACACCTCCTGCGATGGACAGTTACCGTTCCCCAGTGAAGGAGACGCCCCGTTCCTTGAAATGAGTCCGGCCTCGCAAATCGACTGGTATCTTGTGACGAATCACGACCAGCAAGGAACTTGTCGCACCATGCCACAACGGTAGTTTTCGACAGACGTGCCTCCCCATACACAGTCTTCATTCTCCGATGGATGTCTACCGTAGTTTGTCCTTCGGCAGCGAAGAAAAATAACAGCACGTTGTACCTGTTTGGGCGTATTTGGTGATAACTACGTTATAGTTCATGTTTCGGCATTTACTATACGTACACCGGAAAGACGCGAATGTCATACCAGTCCCTCGCCTACATGTCGGTGCTTATATACCCGCATCGGAGTCGCGCTACGTTGCATACACGCTGCATAAACGCCTTCAGATGGAAACTTTTTGAGCGGACCTTGTATAATGATAGTTTTCCGTAGAAGTGGGATATTTCATGTGCTTCTTGGTGTTGACTAGCACGTACTCAGAGCGCTATAGACAAGAAATCAATGTGAGCCCTTAGTAGGCCGTTCATTGCGTCATCATTTAAACTTATTGAGATGCCACTGTATAAGCAAATGTCCATTATGAATTATGTGGGCTGCTGAGTGTTCTCTTTTGTCTTTGACACATTTCCTATTTCCTGATAACACACTTTGTCGTGAGACTACTTTTTAAAAAAATCACATATCTAATAGGAATAAATCATGAATGGTCTAGAACCACACGAATCACGTATAAATATTGATTTTTATGTGAATAAACAAAGGGATTAGCACAAGTTTATTTCTTTAATATGCAGATCTGTAACAAAGAAAGAAAAAGCAATATTCACGGTTCTTTTGCGTGCACGTTTAGCTGTCGATATGACAAATTGTCGGCTAAAAACTTCAGGCTGCACCGCTCAGTCCCACAAGCTCGAAATGTCGAATCTTTGATCTTTATAAATAGCGTCATATCAAGGGCTGGAAAATTTTGGGAGATTATTTCTGTGAACATACAGGTTGACAGAGAGGTAGTGAAATCGACGTTGCTATTTACAAAACAATACATTACTTCAGTTAATATATTTTATTTTTAGCTCATGTCAAAAATATGTACGACTGATGCGCAACTTTCAGTCGCGTTCGCTATGAGATTGTTTTTCCCGCCACCTATTATTTACTCTCTGAGTTTTCCCGCGACGAATAATTGTTCTTTGAACGGCGTATGTATACGACCAGCTGTGGCTCTGCGACACTTGTGTTGTTTGCTCTGTCTCCGACAGTTACTTACGAGGCGAACTTGAAGCTTCCAGTATTCTATAAAAGAGTTCTGTAACAGAAGCTTTTCTTTTCGGCTTCCAGTGTCCAGCACAAAGTTTTCTTGGCGAAAAGGTAAGAGATAATCAACTTTTTTAGCGTAATCAGCAGCGATTGTGCTCATAGGTAGTTGCGAAAATGTGTGATGTTTCTGTTTTCCAGGATGTTAAGATTGTTCTGTTTTTATTAGACATGTCAGCATATACGAGAGCAGTTCAATAAGTAATGCAACACATTTTTTTTCTCGGCCAATTTTGGTTGAAAAAACCGGAAATTTCTTGTGGAATATTTTCAAACATTCCCGCTTCGTCTCGTATAGTTTCATTGACTTCCGACATGTGGCAGCGCTGTACGGAGCTGTTAAAATGGCGTCTGTAACGGATGTGCGTTGCAAACAACGGGCAGTGATCGAGTTTCTTTTGGCGGAAAACCAGGGCATCTCAGATATTCATAGGCGCTTGCAGAATGTCTACGGTGATCTGGCAGTGGATAAAAGCACGGTGAGTCGTTGGGCAAAGCGTGTGTCATCATCGCCGCAAGGTCAAGCAAGACTGTCCGATCTCCCGCGTGCGGGCCGGCCGTGCAGAGCTGTGACTCCTGCAATGGCGGAGCGTGCGAACACACTCGTTCGAGATGATCGACGGATCACCATCAATCAACTCAGTGCTCAACTTGACATCTCTGTTGGTAGTGCAGTCACAATTGTTCACCAGTTGGGATATTCAAAGGTTTGTTCCCGCTGCGTCCCTCGTTGTCTAACCGAACACCAATAAAGAGCAAAGGAGAACCATCTGTGCGGAATTGCTTGCTCGTCATGTGGCTGAGGGTGACAATTTCTTGTCAAAGATTGTTACAGGCGATGAAACATGGGTTCATCACTTCGAACCTGAAACAAAACGGCAATCAATGGAGTGGCGCCACACCCACTCCCCTACCAAGAAAACGTTTAAAGCCATACCCTCAGCCGGTAAAGTCATGGTTACAGTCTTCTGGGACGCTGAAGGGGGTTATTCTGTTCGATGTCCTTCCCCATGGTCAAACGATCAACTCTGAAGTGTATTGTGCTACTCTTCACGACTTCAGCGTGTTCGTAGGCACAAAAATCTGAACGAACTTCTCCTTCTTCATGACAACGCAAGACCTCACACAAGTCTTCGCACCCGAGAGGAGCTCACAAAACTTCAGTGGACTGTTCTTCCTCATGCACCCTACAGCCCCGATCTCGCACCGTCGGATTTCCATATGTTTGGCCCAATGAAGGACGCAATCCGTGGGAGGCACTACGCGGATGATGAAGAAGTTATTGATGCAGTACGACGTTGGCTTCGACATCGACCAGTGGAATGGTACCGTGCGGGCATACAGGCCCTCATTTCAAGGTGGCGTAAGGCCGTAGCATTGAATGGAGATTACGTTGAAAAATAGTGTTGTGTAGCTAAAAGATTGGGGAATAACCTGGTGTATTTCAATGCTGAATAAAACAACCCCTGTTTCAGAAAAAAAATGTGTTGCATTACTTATTGAACTGCCCTCGTATGAAAAACATATGTGGTCGAACTGCTCGCAGTATCTCGTGCTCTGCAGTTTCTTGACGATCACCCATACGCAAAATCCCTACAGTAACTGAAATGGTTTCTTTCGGTAGTCAGTGGCTTGGAATAGATAAGAAACTAGCTCCGTGTGTCTTTAATGTCGCCGCACCATAGCAAGTTTCTAATCGGTTTTACGTTCACAATGTACTGTCTGACAAGCTAATGGTCTTAACTTGCAAACATTCTGGTGATGGCACTGACTGCCTTGTACGTTTAGTACCACTCAACTGATGCAGTAGTCCTCTGGAATGCGTTTACTCATTCCTTGCACTATGTCCAATATACACTACCGGTCATTAAAATTGCTACACCAAGAAGAAATGCAGATGACAAACGGGTATTCATTGGACTAATATATTATACTAGAACTGACATGTGATTACATTTTCACGCCATTTGGGTGCATTGATCCTGAGAAATCAGTACCCAGAACAACCACCTCTGACCGTAATAACGGCCTTCATACGCCTGGGCATTGAGTCAGACAGAGCTTGGATGGCGTGTACAGGTACAGCTGCCCATGCAGCTTCAACACGATACCACAGTTCATCAGGAGTAGTGACTGGCGTCTTGTGACGAGCCAGTTGCTCGGCCACTATTGACGAGACGTTTTCAATTAGTGAGAGATTTGGGTAATTTGCTGGCCAGGGCAGCATTCGAACATTTTCTGTATCCAAAAAGGCCCGTACAGGACATGCAACATGCGGTCGTGCATTATCCTGCTGAAATGTAGGGTTTCGGAGGGATCGAAGGAAGGGTAGAGCCACGGATCGTAACACATCTGAAATGTAACGTCCACTGTTCAAAGTGCCGTCAATGCGAACAAGAGGTGACTGACGCGTTTAACCAATGGCACCCCATACTATCAGGCAAGGTGATACGACAATATGGGGATGACGAGTACACGCTTCCAATGTGCGTTCACCGCGATGTCGCCAAACATGGATGCGACCATCATGATGCTGTAAACAGAACCTGCATTCATCCGAAAAAATGGCGTTTTGCCGTTCGTGCTCCCAGGTTCGTCGTTGAGTACACCATCGCAGGCGCTCCTGTCTGTGATGCAGCGTCAAGGGTAACGGCAGTCATGGCTTCCGACCTGATAGTCCATGCTGCTGCAAACGTCGTCGAACTGTTCGTGCAGATGGTTGTTGTCTTGCAAACGTCCCTATCTGTTGACTCAGGGATCGAGACGTGGCTGCACGATCCGTTACAGCCATGCGGATAAGATGCCTGTCATCTCGACTGCTAGTGATAAGAGGCCGTTGGGATCCAGCACGGCGTTCCGTATTGCCCTCCTGAACCCAACGATTCCATGTTCTGCTAACAGTCATTGGATCTCGACCAACGCGAGCAGCAATGTCGCGATACGATAAACCGCAATCGCGGTAGTCTACAGTCCGACCTTTATCAAAGTCGGAAACGTGATGGTGTGCATTTCTCCTCCGTACACGAGGCATCACAACGACGTTTCACCAGGCAACGCCGGTCAACTGATGTTTGTGTATTAGAAATCGGTTGGAAACTTTCGTCATGTCAGCACGTTGTAGGTGTCGCCACCGGCGCGAACCTTGTGTGAATGCTCTGGAAAGCTAATCATTTGCATATCAAAATATCTTCTTCCTGTCGGTTAAATTTCGCGTCTGTAGCACGTCATATTCGTGGTGAAGCAATTTTAATGGCCAGTAGTGTATGTAAATTATTTCTGGAAGTTGCGTAAAAGTTTCGTGTGTTCACTTTTGACAGTGTGTACTGTGTCGTGTGCCTGGGTTTCTCGAGATCGAAATATGTTCATTTTACGCCCCCCCCCCCCCCCCCCCCAACGCTTCGACTCCAACGGTATTTAAATAAAAAATTCGGATTCTTCTGTAACAAGTTTCAGGCCACAAGTATAACGCAGGCTTCTATCAGTTCATCTACATCAACAGCTACATCATACTCCGCAACTAGTTGTAATGGTGTGTGGCGGTGGGTACTTTCGGTGCCAGTATCTGATCCCTCCAACCCTGTTCCACTGGCGAGTAGTGCGTGGGAAGAATAACTGTCGCTAAGTCTCTGTATTGGCTCTAATCTCTGTATTGGCTCTAATTTGTCGATTTTTCTACCCGTGGTTAGTACGCGAGATGCATACGGCGGAAAGTAATATGTTGTCCGACCCCTCCTGAAAAGTGCTGTCCCGAAATTTAAATAGTAAATCTCTCCATGATGCACAACACTTCTCTTGTAGCGTCTGCCAGTGGAGTTTGTTTAGTATCTCCGTAACGCTCTCTCGCCAGCGAAACGATCCCGTGACGAAATGTGCTGCTCTTTATTGGATCTATCTCCTCTGTCAGTCCTACCTGATAGGAATCCCAGATAGATGAACAATACTCAAGAATCGGGCGGACAAGCGCCTTATAAGACATTTCTTTCGTAGATGAGTTACATTTCCTTGAGGTTCTTCCGATGAATCAGAGTCTGGTGTCTGTTTTCCCCACTATCTGTTTAATATGGTCATTCCACTTAAGATCGCTCTGGATAGTTACTCCTAGATATTTTACGGCAGACGCTCTCTCCAGCTGTTCGTCATCATATATATATAGTAAACAGCAACGGTCCTATCACACTTCCCTGTGGTACTCCAGATAATACTTTACATCTGTCGATTTTGTTCCGTTAAGAGCGACGTGATGCGTCCTATCTGCAAGAAGTCTTCAACCGAATCGCAGGTCTGCTCTGATACTCCGTAGGCTCGTATGTTTTTCATTAAACGGCAATGCGGGACAGTGTTAAATCCCTTACTGAAATCAGGGAACACGGCATCAACCGTTGTCCACTGTGCTGTGGATCCCATGGAGGAATTTCTGTCTGCAAAATCTATCTTGATTTTTATAGAGTTACGTAGTTTATTGTCATAATATAATAAATAGTAGGTGTCTTATGTTTAGTGATCATTTCTGAGACTGTATATGTTAATGTGAGTTTTTTGCGTCGAGGAGATTACATCGTAAGAATTATTGGCCAACAAATTCTACTTTACCTCTATCTGCCTACTCTGCCTGCTCTGTTTAGTCATTCTGATTTAGTGACCCTTTTTCTCATCAGTTGTCCACTGATCCATACAACCATTCTGAAAAGGCATTCAGATACCCCCGATCTGTGTAGAAATCCTAATGGAATATTTCAATACAGATAACAGCAGAGTTCGTATCTCGCCAATGAGTGCTAAGCGCACCTCTAGCTCACTGTTACAACACAATGCAAAACGTCCCTCTGCAGAATTTGCTGATCACAATCGTAGCAAAACCTTTTTTCGTGTGACCTGATGACCGTAGAAGACCGTCTTCTTGATAGTTCTAAACTGCAGGTTATCAGAAACCTTAGGAGCTCCAGTATTTACAGCAAATGCAGCAGGATATGTGAAAACCAGGCAAGAAAATCGAGATCGCGTAAAAGAATGAGGCGGCGTAAGAAGCAGCGATCTTTCAGGTACGAATACGTCCTCTTCAAATTGGTTCAAATGGCTCTGAGCACTATGGGACTTAACATCTATGGTCATCAGTCCCCTAGAACTTAGAACTACTTAAACCTAACTAACCTAAGGACAGCACACAACACCCAGCCATCACGAGGCAGAGAAAATCCCTGACCCCGCCGGGAATCGAACCCGGGAACCCAGGCGTGGGAAGCGAGAACGCTACCGCACGACCACGAGATGCGGGCTACGTCCTCTTGAAAGTACATTCGCCGTTATGTAACATTCTGCAAGTGTAAAAACTAGTTTACTGTGCAAGGAATAATTGTCTGAAACATGGTTGCGGCGGCTGTCCCAGATGCTCAATGGCCTCCAACCACTTTTGAGGAGACGGATGTGCAACGCCTTCGGTGAGCGAACTTTGACGCCTTCAGTGAGTGAACTTCGTTTGATAATCGAACATCTGTGCCATGTAGGTCATTATGAAATACCGGCCTTATTGCGTCTTTGTAGTACAACAGTCACCATGGGGCGAAACGTCTCTATACCATATATGTGTATGCATTTCCAAGTCACAAAATTCATGACTTCATAAATCTACATCTACATCTGCATGGATACTCTGCAAATCACATTTAAGTGCCTGGCAGAGGGTTCATCGAACCACCTTCACAATTCTCTATTATTCCAATCTCGTATAGCGCGCGGAAAGAATGAACACTTGTATCTTTCCGTACGAGCACTGATTTCCCTTATTTTATCGTGGTGATCTTTTCTCCTTATGTAGATCGGTTTCAACAATATATTTTCGCATTCGGAGGAAAAAGTTGGTGACCGGAATTTCGTTAGAATATTCCGTCGCAACGAAAAACGCCTGTGACACTCTCTCCCATATTTCGCGATAATACAAAACGTGCTGCCTTTCTTTGAACTTTTTCGATATACTCCGTCAGTCCTATCTGGTAAGGATCCCACACCGTGCAACAGTATTCTAAAAGAGGACGGACAAGCGTAGTGTAGGCAGTCTCCTTAGTAGGTCTGTTACATTTTCTAAGTGTCCTGCCAATAAAACGCAGTCTTTGGTTAGCCTTCCCCACAACATTTTCTATGTGTTGCTTGCAATGTAAGTTGTTCGTAATTTAATACCTAGGTATTTAGTTGAATTTACGGCTTTTAGATCAGACTGATTTATCGTGTAACCGAAGTTTAATGAGTCTCTTTTAGCTATGGAGACCAGATGCACTTGTTTAAAAACGAGGACAAACAGCCTCAAAAAGGAGGACAAAGGAAGAAAAAAGAGGACACATCAAACGGGTCAACTGCAGATGAGGATACCACCCGTCAGCTTTGGACAAGTCACGTGACTGCTGGGAATTACCGGTAAAACTAGTAGTTAATTGTTACTGATGGCCAGTTGGTGGTTAACTGAGCAATATAAAAATATTAAAAACATTAATTGTGGTGACAGTGTGGCGTCAGTTGTTTTGTTATGTCAACAACACGGAATTGTTTACAAAGCGAAAAACGTAAGACCCTTCACCTTCCTTCACTCGACGCACCTGCACCACTTCCAACATCTACAATTCAAGCAGTAGCTGACGACATGTAAACTGCACTTTAACCTTCCGAATACAAATAAATTGAATGACTATGAAACAATGAAATAAAACCATGACAGTTAATCTGTCGAGTTATTTCTTACCTTTATGGTCACTGACAAGGGAACCTCCCCATCGCACCCCCCTCAGATTTAGTTATACGTTGGCACAGTGGATAGGCCTTGAAAAACTGAACACAGATCAATCGAGAAAACAGGAAGAAGTTGTGTGGAACTATGAAAAAAATAAGCAAAATATACAAACTGAGTAGTCCATGTGCAAGATATGCAACATCAAGATTATCGTAAGCTCACGAGCGCCGTGGTCCCGTGGTTAGTGTGAGCATCTGCGAAATGAATGGTCCTTGGTTTAAGCCTTCCCTGGAGTGAAAAGTTTAATTTTTTTTATTTTCAGACAATTATTATCCGTCCTTCCGATGCGATCACTTTTTTTGGAAGTGATTATCACATCCACAAGAAAACCTAAATCGGGCAACGTAGAAGAATATTTTTACCCATTCGCCAAGTGTGCAAGTTAGGTGGGTCGACAGCCGGCCGAAGTGGCCGTGCGGTTAAAGGCGCTGCAGTCTGGAACCGCAAGACCGCTACGGTCGCAGGTTCGAATCCTGCCTCGGGCATGGATGTTTGTGATGTCCTTAGGTTAGTTAGGTTTAACTAGTTCTACGTTCTAGGGGACTAATGACCTCAGCAGTTGAGTCCCATAGTGCTCAGAGCCATTTGAACCAAGCCATTAGGTGGGTCGACAACATATTCCTGTCATGTGACGCACATGCCGTCACCAGTGTCGTATAGAATAGATCAGACGTGTTTTCCTGTGGAGGAATCGGTTGACCTATGACCTTGCAATCCAATGTTTTCGGTTCCCGTTGGAGAGGCACATCCTTTCGTCTACTAATCGCACGGTTTAGCGGTGCGGTCGCAAAATACAGACACTAAACTTATTACAGTGAACAGAGACGTCAATGAACGGACGGACAGATCATAACTTTGCGAAAATAAGGAAAGTAAACATTTCACTCGAGGGAAGATTTGAACCAAGAACCTCTCGTTCTGCAGCTGTTCAGGCTAACCACGGGACCACGGCGCTCCTTAGCTTACACACTCCTTTATGTTGCATATGTCCGGCATGGACTACTCAGTTTGTATATTTTAATTTTTTTTTCATAGTTCCACACAACTTCTTCCTGTTTTCTCGATTGATCTGTGTTCAGTTTATCAAGGCCTATCCACTGTGCCAACTTATAACTAAATCTGAGGGGGGTTCGACGGGGAGGTTCCCTTGTGAGACGTACGTTCCAGCTGCACATATCTTACATTCCGCTTCAAATTCATTTCTCCCTTTCTTGAAAGCCGGATATTTGCAGGAAAGGACATCAGAAAATGTACACTTTCGTTTAGGCATAGCCAAATATTTTACATAACTCAGTCGGTTAAAAATTACGCTCAGAAATCATACGTGCGCTACAGGAAGCCAAGCCAATACAAAGCGTAGATACGAAACGAATATTTTAAATAATCGATATTTGCATTCGCTTATAGGTCGATCAACGATAACATCGACGATCCTGGTGCCACCAACTAACACCGCCTTCATGCGTGTTTACCACGAAGGCAGTGCCAATACTTAAAGTATTTAAGAAAAGAGCAATAGACCGGGACGAACAGTAAATTTAACTGTATTACGCTCAACTTTGCGAAAAAGCCGGACACTGTAAAAATTCGCCCGGACCCCGGGCAAAGAGCTGAAAAGGAGGACATGTCCGGATTAATCCGGACGTCTGGTCACCCTACTTTTAGCCACTTTTCGCACCATTCAGATACTTTTTCTAAATCGTTTTGCAGTCTGTTTTGATCTTCTGATGACTTTATTAGTCGATAATCGACAGCGTCATCTGCAAACAACCGAAGACGGATGCTCAGATTGCCTCCCAAGTAATACGTAGATAAGAACAGCAAAGGGCCTATAACACTACCTTGGGGAACGACAGAAATCACTTCTGTTTTACACGGTGACTTTCCGTCAATTACTAAGAACTGTGGCCTCTCTGACAGGAAATCACAAATCCAGTCACATAACTGAGACGATATTCCATAAGCACGCAATTTCACTACGAGCCGCTTGTGTGCTACAGTGTCAAGAGCCTTCCGGAAATACGGAATCGATCTGGAATCCCTTGTCAATAGCACTCAACCCTTCATGTGAATAAAGAGCTTGTTTGTTTCACAGGAATGATGTTTTCTAAACCCATGTTGACTGTGTGTCAATAGATCGTTTAATTCGAGGTAATTCATAATGTTCGAACACAATATATGTTCTAAAATCCTGCTGCATATCGACGTTAACGATATGGGCCTGTAGTTTAGTGGATTACTCCTACTACCATTCTTGAATATTGGTGTGACCTGTGCAACTTTCCAGTCTTTGGGTATGGATCTTTCGTCAAGCGAACGGTTGTATATGATTGTTAAGTATGGAGCTATTGCATCAACGTACTCCGAAAGGAACCTAATTGTTATACAGTCTGGACCAGAAGACTTGCTTTTATTAAGTGATTTAAGTTGCTTCACTACTCCGAGGATATTTACTTCTACGTAACTCATGGTGGCAGCTGTTCTTGATTCGAATTCTGGAATATTTACTTCGTCTTCTTTTGTGAAGGCGTTTCGGAAGATTGTGTTTAGTAACTCTGCTTTGGCAGCACCACAGAACAAGAAAAAAGGGCAGCACTGTCTTCGATAGCATCTCCATTGCTATCGCGCAGAGAAGGCATTCATTGTTTCTTGCCGCTAACATACGTCACATACGACCAGAATCTCTTTGGATTTTCTGCCAGGTTTCGAGACAACGTTTCATTGTGGAAACTGTTACAGGCATCTCGCACTACTAAAGTCCGCGCTAAATTTCGAGCTTCTGTAAAAGATCGCCAATCTTGGGGATTATGCGTCTGTTTAAATTTGGCACGTTTGTTTCGTTGTTTCTGCAACAGTGTTCTAACCCGTTTTGTGTACCAAGGAGGATCGTTTGTTAATTTATTTGGTACAAATCTCTCAATTGCTGCCGATACTATTTCTTTGAATTTAGGCCACACCTGGTCTACACTTCTATTATTAATTTGGAATGAGTGGAGATTGTCTCCCAGGAAGGCGTCAAGTGAATTTTTATCTGCTTATTTGAACAGGTATATTTTTCGCTTATTTTTCAGGGATTTGGGGATTACAATATTCAGTCTCGCTACAACAACCCTGTGTTCACTAATCCTTGAATCGGTTTTGGTGCTCGTTATTAACTCAGGATTATTTGTTGCTTCATTTACATGTTTTCTCGTCGTGCGAGACAACCTAGAAGACTGAGTACCAGAATCCACGCAATTTTGAGCAGACTGTCAGGATCATTTAATACGAGGAACGCCAGGATCACTAAACACGATTGTCGTTCTATTGACAAAGGGAAAATTTGTGACAGGGGCTAATTAACCTTAAACGGCAGCATTTCAGACGAAAGTAAGACGTGTTTATCAATTTAATCCACTAATATGATTCAGTAATAATACTACAACAGAATTTCTGTGGCGATCAAACGTACATCAGATAAGGGCATAAACCATTATTTTCTCTTCTGTACAGCTACTCTGCTTTACTTAATGTCTGCGCAGTCAATGAATACATGATCGACATTACAGAATTGCGATATCGCAAACTTCAACTCGCTAAACACACTGAAAAAAATCGCGACACCAAGAAGGATTCTTTGTAGGCGTGTTTCCACATCTGAAAAATGATGTCTATTCCAGTTTCTTGCCAGGCGCATAAGAGTGGCCATAGTAGCGCCAAAATCACTACGTTTACATGCGACACGTCTTCCGAAAGACGAAAACCGAATTTCGGAAACCCTTTTTGGCTGTCGTGTTTAAATTTTAAGGTCTGAAGCGACTTTGCTAACCCTGTTGAATATGGCTCAGGAAAACAGCTGTTCAGGATTTAGTCAGCACAACCGCTACTTCTCTTCAATTAGACGAGGTGTAATCAGCTTCAGTCCTTCATTGCACGGAAAGCCACTCCGTCCATATTAGCCGAAAATTTTTAAAAACATTACGAAACCTGACAGCCCAAGCACGTTTCAAAACCAGTTGCTTTTACATAGGAAAAATCGATAGCGCAATTGGAAAATTTCCAGACATGACCACCCAAAATCGGCATTGGGGAAACGGCTTCCGAAATTACACTACTGGCTATTAAAATTGCTACACCACGAAAATGACGTGCTACGGAAGCGAAATTTAACCGACAGGAAGAAGATGCTGTGACATGCAAATGATTAGCTTTTCAGAACATTCACACAAGGTTGGCGCCGGTGGCGAAACCTACAACATGCTGCACGAACAGTTCGACGACGTTTGCAGCAGCATGGACTATCAGCTTTGAGACCGTGGCTGCGGTTATCCTTGACGCTGCACCACAGACAGGATCGCCTGCGATGGTGTACTCGATGACGAACCTGGGTGCGCGAATGCTAAAACGTCATTTTTTCGGATGAATCCAAGTTCTGTTTACAGCATCATGATGGTCGAATCCGTGTTTGGCGACATTGCGGTGAACGCACATTGAAAGCGTGTATTCGTCATCGCCATACTGGCGTATCACCCGGCGTGATGGTATGGGGTGCCATTGGTTACACGTCTCGGTCACCTCTTGTTCACATTGACGGAACTTCGAACAGTGGACGTTACATTTCAGATGTGTTACGACACGTGGCTCTACCCTTCTTTCGATCCCTGCGAAACCCTATATTTCAGCATGATAATGCACGACCGCATGTTGCAGGTCCTGTACGGGCCTTTCTGGATACAGAAAATGTTCGACTGATGCCTTGGCCAGCACATTCTCCAGATCTCTCACCAATTGAAAACGTCTGGTCAATGGCGGCCGAGCAACTGGCTCGTCACAATACGCCAGTCACTACTCTTGATGAAGTGTGGTATCTTGTTGAAGCTGCATGGGCAGCTATAGCTGTACGCGCAATCCAATGACTCAATGCCCAGGCGTATGAAGGCCGTTATTATGGCCAGAGGTGGTTGTTCTGGGTACTGATTTCTCAGGATCTATGCACCGAAATCGCGTGAAAATGTAATCACATGTCAGTTCTAGTATAATATATTTGACTAATGAGTACCTGTTTATCATCTGCATTTCTTCTTGGTGTAGCAATTTTAATGGCCAGTAGTGTATATGCTGTTCAGAAGAGATCTCCACCCCCTCATACTCTTACGGATTTATGTACAGTCCTGCAGGATTCATGGTGTCAATTCCCTCCAGCACTACTACAGACATTAATCGAGTTGATGCCACATCGTGTTGCGGCACTTCTGCATGCTCGAGGGGCCCTACGCGATGCAAGGTAGGCGTACCAGTTTCCTTGGCTCTTCAGTGTATAATACAGAGTATACCTGTGTACATGATCTCGCCTGAAGTATCCGGGAACCACATTGTAATGCCTAATTGACCAATAGATCTTACGAAAGGTGGAACAGCCAATGTGAAAGAAGCCCGAGAGTATTGGGTGGTCAGTAGAGAAGCAGTGAACATGGAATGAGTCAGCCAGGAGAGGTCCGTGATTTCCGATGTCGACTAATCGTTAGATGTCACCTCAGTAACTAATTCATCAGGGACATTTGGGCCATTCTCAAGCACCACAAGTCGACTATTGGTGGTGTGAGTGTGAAGTGAAAATGCGAAGGAACAATCACAGCTAAATTGAAACCGAGCAGAATTTGCATACCAACGGACAGGGACCATCGAGCACTGTGGAGGATAGTTGCAGAAAATAGGAAGGAATGACTCGTGAGCTCCAGAATGCTAACAGATGTCCATCTACCACAACGACTGGGCATAGAGAGTTAAAAATATTGCCATGTAATTGCTGAGCAGTTCATAAGCCAGGCTTGGATCTATGGGGGCATGGGGGAGTCAGGCAGGGGTATCTGTCCCGGGCGGCAATTTCGAGGGGCACCAGATTCGTATCCTTGAAGAAAAAAACCTCATTTTACAAAGTGCCTACAGTGCGTTCAGCGAGAGAAGAGTTCTGACAGTTGATGCGGCCTTGGCGCACGTGCTTCGCTCGTCCACGACGGCCAATCAGATTGTGATCCTTTGCTTATGTTAGCGTGGCAATGCCCCGGTGTTGCCGTAGTGTTGGGCGACTGCTGCTGGTTCGCTGCCCGTCGGTGTCGAATACTGGCAACTGCGCTGCCAGCTGTCAGAGCTCTTCTCTCGGCATACGACGTATAGCATCTGGCGTACAATGGTGTATCGATTATTCGTATGATTTTAAAATGAATCCCTGTAGGTTTTTGAACATTTTAGAACACTTTCTAAATTGATTTCTGAGCGAATCGTAAGTTGATTTTTGAATGCGTGCATAGTGTACGTGATGTCTCTGCCAGCGAAATTCCTGTCACATCTGGAAATAAAAAATTTTCCCACAGATGAAATGGTGAGGAGCTATAAAAGCTTAGCCAAATAGACCCAAACGGGTGGTTGTTTATGAGGTTCATTGGGTGTGCAAATGATCAGCGCTGTTATTATTTCTACCAAAATACATAGATTCAGACTAAAAAGAACTCCTCCCACACAGGCCACGAAGGCCCAAAGGTACCGACTGGCTGTTGTGTCATCCCCAGCCCACAAGTGTCACTGGATGCGGGTATGGGGGGGCATGTGGTCAGCACACAACTCTCCCGGCCGTATGTCAGTTTCCAAGACCGGAGCCGCTATTTCTCAGTCAAGTAGCTCCTCAGTTTGCCTCACAAGGGCTGAGTGCAGCCCTTTTGCCAACAGCGCTCGGCAGACCGGATGGTCACCCGTCCGTTTGCTAGCCCAGCCCGACAGCGCTTAACTTCGGTGATCTGTCGGGAACCGGTGTTACCATTGCGGCAAGGCCGTTGGCATAGATTCAGACTACCAGAATGGAAATAAACGACTGACAGAAATAATACATAAGAAAGATTACACATTAGTCTTCTTGGAGTATCCGAAATGAAAATGAAATTTTAACAGAAAATTTTTGCCAGTATGCTACTCTACTAAGGGCCAGTTGTACAGTCCCCGGTTAAAAGCCGCTTAAGTTCTACTCTCGGAATACTGCAGAAAACACATCGAATGAACACGTAATAACATCTTACCAGAGAATAAACACGGGGTAATTAAACTGGTGGTTCTGGCAGGGGTAGTGAAGTTACCTGGAGAATAAGTTTTGATGATGGCAGGAACAGTGATGGAATTAGTGATTCCAAGATTGTAGCTTAGAACAAGGAAGGATAATAAATGGGGACATTACACAAATTATATTTGACAATTCGAATTTTATATAAAAATTTCGTTCTACTACTTACCGAACTCATGCTTGAGAAACAGGAGCTTACCAATAAAATGTGAAACTGTTTCCTAACATAAAACTTTTGCTTGTAGTGGACCTAATAGGCATTTGATATCAGCACTTTATGAATTACTATTATGTTCTGTTGTGTTATCTATGTAATGACCTTCTGTGCCAAAACAGTCCCTCTGTTTGGCATGTGTTACAACTGCTGCAATAATAGAAAGGTCTTTTTCATTTTATCTAGCAGACACTGACAAAGTAGACATAATCGAATCAGGAAACTATCCTAGTCATGAGTATGTATGTATGTATGTAATAAACCAGGACCTACAAACAACAGAGAGGCTTCAACCAGTCCTAGCCCTAAGTGGTTCACAACCCCACAACAGGCCACAACAGTCCACCCTCCCCACCGCCACCCCACACTGAACCCAGGGTTATTGTGGAGTTCTGCCTGGGACCTCTCCCCTCCTCTACCCTCCCCCCCCCCCCCCCCCACCCACCCACAAGAACCTCTAATACCAGATGAGTGTAACCCCAAATGTTCGAATGATAGAATAATTATGGTGTACGCGTAACTGAGGCAGAATATGGGGAACCAATGTGCATTTGCCGAGGTTGATGGAAAACTGCCTTAAAAACCATCCACAGGCTGACCAGCAAACTGGACCTCGACACAAATGCACCGGGCATATTTGTGCTGGGGACTGGCACACCTTCCCGCTCGTGAAGCAGTGCGTTAGATCACGCAGCTAGCCAGGCGGGCTACAATCACGAGTACTGCTCGTATTAGTAGCTTTTTCGGTATTAGACAATGGCAATTCGATTTTTCATGTAGCAAAACATGTGACGAACTTTGATGAAGTAAAAAATTATTTCACAGAAAGGAAAGCACAATGTGTAAATCTGTAGCAAGTTTAGAGAGATAAGAATGCTGGGACCTTAAGATTGAAGAAATGTGTACTGTTTTGCTTGTCTCTGTCTTTAGTGGTTTTATGTTTCCCCTGTTTAATTTTATGTCACACAAAAGGGAAAGTTATTAGCTAACCAGCTATAAAGAGTGCAAATTTTCAGATGCTTTCTTATTTTCCTGGTTACAAATAATCCTACCCAGTATTAATTGTGAATTTTTTTTTAAGGAGGTAAGATGTCAAACCGGCTGTTAGGCAGCAAGATAGGCACCACAGGACATTTTAATTTCCATTGTCCTGAATACAGGGTTGATGGCTTCCATTACAAATATACACATCTCAATTTTGCAGAGTGAAATGCGGTGATGGGTGATAGAAGAATGCTGTGTGAAGAGGTGTCACACTGCACTTTGGCATACTTTGGACCAAGTAACATGCCTTACATCCTTACATTTCCCTGAATTCCGTGAACATATATATTTAAAATATCAAACCTATAATAATAATAATAATTTTAAGTACCTGGGAGAAATCATCCAGCCATCAGGGATCAACCCAAAGGCCAATGAGGAAAGAATAAAAAACTACAGAAAGCATATAAACTCACGTGGAACTATTATAACAAAAAGTTCATATCCATTAACGCAAAATTGAGGCACTACAACACTGTCGTACTTCTGGAGGCACTGTATGCATCTGAAACAACACAAATAGGTGGGCAAACTGAAATCAAAGAAATAGAGAAACAAGAAAGGAAAATTCTCAGGAAAATTTTTGGCCCGATACAAGAGCAAGGAATCTGGAAGAAGAGACCAACATCAGAATAATATAAATACACAGACAAGATTACAGATACAATAAGGAAAAGAAGAATGCAGTTCTACGGACATATCCACAGGATGAATGAAAACAGAATTTCAAAGCGAATTCTTAAAGTCATCAACTCAGGCAGGGGAAAAACAAAATTGATAAAAGAAGTTGAAGAGGACCTCAGACAAGCACACATAACAGCAAACGATGCAGAAAATAGAACTGAATTCAGTAACATCATCAAAAAACATAAATTTGACACCACAACACAGAAGAGACCAGGATGCAAATGGACAGCGGAGCGAAAGAAACAACACAGTGAACACATGAAGAAAATTTGGGCTCAGAAAAAACATAAACAATCATCATAAAGGAATTCAAGTTCAAACGATCTCTTAAATGGGAATAATCGAAAATAACAATAATAATAATAATAATGAGGGGGGACGGGGGTGCCACTATCAAGTTTTTGGCTCGGTTCTGAAATAACATAAATCCGGGGCTGCCATAAGCCACACTTTTTCCGTAGTTGATACTTAGCAACCCTTAAGGTGGTGTAAAGTGTGATGCCACTGGACAGTGAACGATTGGATGAGTGAGTTGTTGCAATGCAGAGTGCTGCCGGCTGTCACAATTTGATGGAAGGCTTTGGGTTTGGCAAATGCCTGCAGAGAATCATCTCACATCACGTGTAGTGACGACTGCGAAGTCAGAGGAGTACGTGTTACAGTCGAAAGGCGTTCATCGTTGGTAAGGGGTCAATCCCTGATGCTCCTAAGAAACTGTTCAGTGTGGAATGATACGGGTAAGGTGACTGTGCCAGTATCGGCACAATCTACATTCTTGCCAGATCTTCCCAAAGTGCCATTGTCCTTCTCGGTCAATATTCTGAGACAGTTGCCATCCTTCAAGGTCACAGGTCAGTATTCTCCTCGGTGAAAGACCCGAGGCATTTGTCCTCATCTTCAAGGCCATGGGGATCATTCTCTATAAGTAAGTTACAGTTATCACCTGCCGCTCACAACAACATTACTTATTGGTAAGTAAATAAGCAGCAGTAATATATAACCAAATTATGTCTACATAACATTTAAAAAAGAAAGGATTTTCACCCACCACTGCAACTGCCCGGCTGATGCCAGGGTTATTATACTCTCAAACACCTAATTTCAACTACATTCAAAGTCCATTAAAGAAGTCACTTTCAACTAATCTTTTTAATTTTCAAATAACTTCTGGGAAATCAGCCAGGTAACACTTTCAGCGACCGCCGATATTTCGGCGGGAGAACACCCCGCCATTTTCAAGGCAAACTGCAATGGACAGGCGGCGTACATGCAAATTTAATACCTCGGTTCTCAGATAGAAGCAGGAAAGATAACACACACACACTGAACACTAGTGCCACCAAAGATGACCAAAGTCAGAGCTATCGATAGTGAGACTACGAATTCGCAGGTGAGGTAGCATTGACTCTGTCCCTCAGTTTTTTGAGAAGGGAGAGAGCCGGATACCAAACAGAGTTTAAACAGAAACCTCCGTCCCTGTTAACGAGGTTGCTCGCTAATTTAATCTCAACTGCCTCTCTAATGACACTGTGCCAATAGCTGGACGTGCATGCCAATATCTCGGTGTTATTATATAACATGGGGTGACCAGTATCCAAGCAATGTTCGGCAATAGCAGATCTACTTGGCTGCTGTAATCGTGTGTGCCGTTTATGCTCACTGCATCGGTCCTCCACGGTCTTGATTGATCAATATATGCCATGCCGCAGCTACAAGGACTACGATATACACCCGCCTTACGCAGTCCAAGATCATCCTTAACGGAACTCAAAAGTGCTCTAATTTTAGATGGAGGTCGGAAAACACATTTCACCTCCATCTAAAATTAGAGCACTTTTGAGTTCCGTTAAGGATCATCTTGGACTGCGTAAGGCGGGTGTATATCGTATTCCCCGCCTGTCCGTTGCAGTTTGCCTTGAAAATGGCGGGGTGTTCTCCCGCCGAAATATCGGCGGTCGCTGAAAGTGTTACCAGGCTGAATTCCTGGAAGTTATTTGAAAGTTGTATACGCCAGGAGAAACTCAGGTCTCATACTCTTTTTAATGTCGGCCAACTGTTCACCAAGCTTCTCATCCAAAAAAACACGTAGAAAATTGTAATGAAGGAACTCTTAAGGTTTAAGTCATGCAAATTGTGTGTGTATACTAGCACTGAACACTGCACAAAAGTCTATTTATTAGCATATTGACATGGGTATGTGTTTGGAAACATTTCAAACATAGACAGTATTTCTGCAGGAAATGAGTCACCAATTGCACTACTGTTTACTTTGAGATTGTGGAATTTAATACATCTTCTCTCTTATTGTTAGAACATCCTCCACTTTCAAAATTTTGAAAATTGGCTCCTGCAATTTCACATGACTTATTTTACACACCAAACGTACTAGTATGTTTGTTCTCCCCACACGATGACCTAGTTGTGTGGCTGCAACATTTATTCATGCATCGATGGGGTTTCTGGTGGAAATACAACTTCATTTGCACCATACACTCTAGGAGAGGTGGAGAACTTGACAAAACTTGCTTCTTTTGCTGTAACTTTCCTCCGTACTACTTTTTTAAGTAGAACATGATGGGTCAACTAAGAAAGACCTATTTCATTTACAAAATGTAGTAAATAATATGTCCTCTACAGCAGGGTCATCTGGTTGAATGATTGCTATGTTTGTACTCCAATCGACTGGGTTTTTGATGGAACAGACACACCACATCCAACATACCGACTACGAAAGATACAAAGAATACCATCTCTCTTTTAGTATGTCCTTCTTTTGATTTACATACGCATCATTATACTCACCAAGTTCACAGTGGAATAATTTATTTGAGTTGTGAAATATAATAAAGTTTTTGTCCTTTACAGTAGGGTGACTGTGAGGCTACAATGTTTATTCTCCCTTCAACGGGTTTTTGGTGGAAATCAGAAAACCACATGCACAATACTAAGAGACTTTCAGAACTTGATAAATCTGCTTCATTTAGGTATGTTGATCTTAACTTTACATTTTTAATAGTATTATACCAAGTTACACCAAGAAAATAGTGATTGCATTACAAACTGCAGTAAATCTTTCTTTCCTCACAGCAGGAAGATTCCATTGTATAGGTGCAATGTTTATTTTCCCATTAAACTCGGTTTTTCGTGGAAGGAAACCACCACATCCAGCATATTGACTACTGGAGTTAACGGGACAACCTTCTTTCTTTTGGTATGTCCTTCATTACCTATTCAATTGTATCACTTCCTAGTGGAATAATTTATTTGATTTGTGAAATATGGTACAGTTTTTGTCCTTCACAGCAGGGTGATCTGCTTGTGTGGCTACAATGTTTATTCTCCCTTCAATGGGATTTTAGTGGAAATAAGACTCCTCATGCACCATACTAACTAAGAAACTTTTGGAGCTTGACAAAACTGCTCCGTTTAGGTATATCGATCTTCACTTTATATTCTTAATAGTATTATCCCGAGTTACACTAAGAACAAAGTGACTGCATTACAAATTGTATTAAATCGTTCTTTCCAGCAGGGAGATTGCGTTGTAGGGGTGCAATCTTTATTTCCCATCAACTGGGTTTTTGGTGGAAGGAAACCACCACATCCAGCATACTGACTACAGGAGTTACTGGGACAACCTTCTTTCTTTTGGTATGTCCTTCATTACCTATTCCTTTGTATCACTTTCTACTGGAACAATTTATTTGATTTGTGAAATATGGTACAGTTTTTGTCCTTTACAGCATGGTGATCTGCTTGAGTGGCTACAGTGCTTATTCTCCCTACAATGGGATTTTGGTGGAAATAAGATTCCTTATGCACCATAGTAACTAAGAAACTTTTCGAGCTTGACAAAACTGCTTCGATTAGGTATGTGGATCTTCACTTTATATTTTTAATAGCATTATCCTGAGTTACACTAAAATCAACGTGACTGCATTACAAATGGTATTAAATCCTTCTTTCCAGCAGGGAGATTGCGTTGTATAGGTTCAATGTTCATTTTCCCATCAACTGGGTCTTTGGTGGAAGGAAACCACCACATCCAGCATACTGACTACAGGAGTTACTGGGACAACCTTCTTTCTTTTGGCATGTCCTTCATTACCTATTCCTTTGTATCACTTCCTAGTGGAATAATTTATTTGATTTGTGATATATGGTACACTTTTACTCCTCTACAGCAGGGTGATCTGCTTGAGTGGCTACAGTGTTTATTCTCTCTTCAATGGGATTTTGGTGGAAAAAAGACAACTAATGCACCATACCAACTAAGAAACATTTGGAGCTTGACAAAACTGCTTCGTTTAGGTATTTCGATCTTCACTTTACATTTTTAATAGTATTATCCCGAGTTACACTAAGAACAACGTGACTGCATTACAAATTGAATTAAATCGTTCTTTCCCCACAGCAGGGAG
This sequence comes from Schistocerca americana, assembly GCF_021461395.2. Taxonomy (NCBI): domain Eukaryota; kingdom Metazoa; phylum Arthropoda; class Insecta; order Orthoptera; family Acrididae; genus Schistocerca; species Schistocerca americana. The sequence goes on along the minus strand of NC_060128.1, from coordinate 67,611,315 downwards.
ATTGCGTTGTATGGGTGCAATGTTTATTTTCCCATCAACTGGGTTTTTGGTGGAAGGAAACAACCACATCCAGCATACTAACTACAGGTGTTACTGGGACAACCTTCTTTCTTTTGGTATGTCCTTCATTACCTATTCCTTTGTATCACTTCCTAGTGGAATAATTTATTTGATTTGAGAAATATAGTACAGTTTTTGTCCTTTACAGCAGGGTGGTCTGCTTGTGTGGCTACAGTGTTTATTCTCCCTTGAATGGGATTTTAGTGGAAATAACACACCACATGCACCATAAAAAACTAAGAAACCTTCGGAGCTTGACAAAACTGCTTCGATTAGGTATGTCGATCTTCACTTTATATTTTTAATAGTATTATCCCGAGTAAACTAAGAACAACGTGATTGCATTTCAACTTGTATTAAATCGTTCTTTCTTCATATCGGGAGAATCCGTTGTATAGGTGCAATGTTTATTTTCCCATGTACTGGGTTTTTGGTGGAAGGAAACCACCACATCCAGCAAACTGATTACAGGAGTGAATGGGACAACTTTCTTTCTTTTGGTATGTCCTTCATAACCTACTAATTGTATCACTTCCTAGTGGAATAATTTATTTGATTTGCGAAATATGGTACCGCTTTTGTCCTTTACAGCAGGGTGATCTGCTTGTGTGGCTACTGTTTATTCCTCGTTCAATGTGATTTTGGTGGAAATAACACAGCACATGCACCACAAAAACAAAGAACCTTTTGGACCTTGACAAAACTGCTTCACTTAGGTATGTCGATCTTCAATTTATATTTTAAATAGTATTATCTGGAGTTACACAAAGAACAACGTGATTGCATTACAAATTGTATTAAATCGTTCTTTCTTCACAGCAGGGAGATTCCGTTCTATGCGTGCAATGTTTATTTTTCCATGAACGTGGTTTTTGGTGGAAAGAAACCACACCATCCAGCATACTGACTACAGAGGTGACTGGGACAAACTTCTTTCATTTGGTATGTTCTTCATTACCAATTCATTTGTACCACTTCCTAGTGGAATAATTTACTTGTTTTGTGAAATATGGTACAGCTTTTGTCCTTTACAGCAGGGTTATCTGCTTGTGTGGCTACAGTGTTTATTCTCCCTTCAATGGGATTTTGGTGAAAATAACACACAACATGCACCATAAAAACTAATAAACTCTACGAGCTTGAAAAAACTGCTTTGTTTAGGTATGTCGATCTTCACTTTATGTTTTTAATAGTATTATCCGGAGTTACACTAAGAATAACGTGATTGCATTACAAATTGTATTAAATCGTTCTTTCTTCACAGCAGGGAGATTCTGTTGTATGGGTGAAATGTTTATTATCCCATGAACTGGGATTTTGGTGAAATGAAACCACCATATCCAGCATACTGACTACAGGAGTGACTGGGACAACGGTCTTTCTTTTGGTATGTCCCTCATGACCTATTCATTTGTATCACTTCCTAGAGGAATAATTTATTTGATTTGTGAAATATGGTACAGCTTTTGTCCTTTACAGCAGGTTGATCTGCTTGCGTGGCTACAGTGTTTATTCTCCCTTCAATGGGATTTTGGTGGAAAGAACACACCACATGTACCATAAAAACTAAGAAACTTTTGGAGCTTGACAAAACTGCTTCGTTTAGGTATGTCTATGTTCAGTGAATATTTTTAATAGCATTATCCCGAGTTACACTGAGAACAACATGATTGCATTACAAATTGTATTAAATCGTTCTTTCTTTACAGCAGGGAGATAATGTTGTATGGGTGCAATGTCTATTTTCCCATCAACTGGGTTTTTGGTGGAATCAAACCACCACATCCAGCAAACTGACTACAGGAGTGACAGGGACAACAGTCTTTCCTTTGGTATGTCCTTCATTACCTATTCATTTGTATCACTTCTTAGTGGAAAAATTTATTTGATTTGTGAAATATGGTACAGTTTTTGTCCTCTACAGCAGGGTGATCTGCTTGAGTAGCTATAGTGTTTATTCTCCCTTCAATGGGATTTTGGTGGAAATAAGACACCTCATGCACCATACTAACTAAGAAACTTTTGGAGCTTGACAAAACTGCTTCGTTTAGGTATGTCGATCTTCACTTTAAATTTTTAATAATATTATCCCGCATTACACTAAGAACAGCGTGACTGCATTACAAATTGTACTAAATCATTCTTTCCCCACAGCAGGGAGATTGCGTTGTATGGGTGCAATGTTTACTTTCCCATCAACTGGGTTTTTGGTGGAAGGAAACCACAACATCCAGCATACTGACTACAGGAGTTACTGGGACAACCTTCTTTCTTTTGGTATGTCCTTCATTACCTATTCCTTTGTATCACTTCCTAGTGGAATAATTCATTTGATTTGTGAAAAATTGTACAGTTTTTGTCCTTTACAGCAGGGTGATCTTCTTGAGTGGCTACAGTGTTTATTCTCCCTTCAATGGTATTTTGGTGTAAATAAGACACCACATGCACCATACTAACTAAGAAACTTATGGAGCATGACATAACTGCTTCGTTTAGGTATGTCGATCTTCACTTTATATTTTTAACAGTATTATCCCGAGTTACACTAAGAACAACGTGAGTGCATTACAAATTGTATTATACCGTTCTTTCCCCACAGCAGGGAGATTGCGTTGTATGGGTGCAATATTTATTTTCCCATCAACTGGGTTTTTGGTGAAACGAATCCACCACATCCATCATACTGACCACAGGAGTTACTGGGACAACCTTCTTTCTTTTGGTATGTCTGTCATTACCTATTCTTTTGTATCACTTCCTAGTGGAATAATTTATTTGATTTGTGATATATGGTACAGTTTTTGTCCTCTGAAGCAGGGTGATCTGCTTGAGTGGCTACAGTGTTTATTCTCCCTTCAATGGGATTTTGGTGGAAATAATACACCTCAAGCACCATACTAACTAAGAAACTTTTGAAGCTTGACAAAACTGCTTCATTGAGGTATGTCGATCTTCACTTTATATTGTTAATAGTATTATCCATAGTTACACTCAGAACAACGTGACTGCATTACAAATTGTATTAAATCATTCTTTCCCCACAGCAGGGAGATTGCGTTGTATGGGTGTAATGTTTATGTTCCCATGAACTGGGTTTTTGGTGGAACGAAACCACCACATCCAGCATACTGACTACAGGAGTTACTGGGACAACCTTCTTTCTTTTGGTATGTCCTTCATTACCTATTCCTTTGTATCACTTCCTAGTGGAATAATTTATTTGATTTGTGATATATGGTACAGGTTTTGTCCTCTACAGCAGGGTGAACTGCTTGAGTGGCTACAGTGTTTATTCTCCCTTCAATGGGATTGTAGTGGAGATAAGACACCTCATGCACCATACTAACTAAGAAATATATGGAGCTTGACTAGACTGCTTCATTTAGGTATGACGATCTTCACTTTATATTTCTAATAGTATTCTCCCGAGTTACACTTAGAACAACGTGACTGCATTACAAATTGTATTAAATCGTTCTTTCCCCACAGCAGGGAGATTGCGTTGTATGGGTACAAAGTTTATTTTCCCATGAACTGGGTTTTTGGTGGAACGAAACCACCACATCCAGCATACTGACTACAGGAGATACTGGGACAACTTTCTGTCTTTTGGTATGTCCTTCATTACCTATCCCTTTGTATCACTTCCTAGTGGAATAATTTATTTGATTTGTGAAATATAGTACAGTTTTTTCCTTTACAGCAGGGTGATCTGCTTGAGTGGCTACAGTGTTTACTCTCCCTTCAATGGGATTTTAGTGGAATTAAGACTCCTCATGCACCATACTAACAAAGAAACTTTTGGAGCTTGACAAAACTGCTTCGTTGAGGTATGTCGATCTTCACTTTATATTTTTAATAGTATTATCCCGAGTTGCACTAAGAACAACGTGACTGCATTACAAATTGTATTAAATCGTTCTTTCCCCACAGCAGGGAGATTGCGTTGTATGGGTGCAATGTTTATTTTCCCATGAACTGGGTTTTTGGAGGAACGAAACCACCACATCCAGCATACTGACTACAGGAGTTACTGGGACAACCTTCTTTCTTTTGGTATGTCCTTCATTACCTATTCCTTTGTATCACTTCCTAGTGGAATAAATTATTTAATTTGTGATATATGGTACAGTTTTTCTCCTCTACAGCAGGGTGATCTGCTTGAGTGGCTACAGTGTTTATTCTCCCTTCAATGGGATTTTGGTGGAAATAAGATTCCTCATGCACCATACTAAGTAAGAAACTTTTGGAGCTTGACAAAACCGCTTCGTTTAGGTATGCCGATCTTCTCTTTATATTTTTAATAGTATTATCCCTAGTTACACTAAGAACAACGTGAGTGCATTACAAATTGTATTAAACCGTTTTTTCCCCACAGCAGGGAGATTGCGTTGTATGGGTGCAAAGTTTATTTGCCCATCAACTGGGTTTTTGGTGGAACGAAACCACCACATCCAGCATACTGACTACAGGAGTTACTGGGACAACCTTCTTACTTTAGGTATGTCCTTCATTACCTATTAACTGTATCACTTCCTAGTGGAATAATTTATTTGATTTGCGAAATATGGTCCCGCTTTTGTCATTTACAGCAGGGTGATCTGCTTTTGTGGCTACAGTGTTTATTCTCCCTTCAATGGGATTTTGGTGGAAATAACAACCCACATGCACCATAAAAACTAAGAAACTTTTTGAGCTTGACAAAACTGCTTCGTTTAGGTATGTCTATGTTCAGTTAATAGTATTAATTGCACTATCCCCAGTTACACTGAGAACAACATGATTGCATTACAAATTGTATTAAATCGTTCTTTCTTTACAGCAGGGAGATAATGTTGTATGGGTGCAATGTTTATTTTCCCATCATGTGTGTTCTTGGTGGAATGACAGCACCACCTCCAGCATACTGACTACAGGAGTGACTGGGACAACCTTCTTTCTTTTGGTAAGTCCTTCATTACCTATTCCTATGTATCACTTCCTTGTGGAATAATTTATTTGATTTGTGAAAAATGGTACAGTTTTTGTCCTTTACAGCAGGGTGATATGCTTGAGTGGCTACAGTGTTTATTCTCCCTTCAATTGGATTTTGGTGGAAATAAGATACCCCATGCACCATAGTAACTAAGAAACTTTTGGAGCTTGACAAAACTGCTTCGTTTAGGTATGTCGATCTTCACTTTATATTTTTAATAGTATTATCCCGAGTTACACTAAGAACAAAGTGACTGCATTACAAATTGTATTAAATCGTTCTTTCCCCACAGCAGGGAGATTGCGTTGTATGGGTGCAAAGTTTATTTTCCCATCAACTGGGTTTTTGGTGGAAGGAAACCACCACATCCAGCATACTGACTACAGGAGTTACTGGGACAACCTTCTTTCTTTCGGTATGTCCTTCATTACCTATTCCTTTGTATAACTTCCTAGTGGAGTAATTTATTTGATTTGTGATATATGGTACAGTTTCTGTCCTCTACAGTAGGGTGGTCTGCTTGTGTGGCTACAGTGTTTATTCTCCCTTGAATGGGATTTTAGTGGAAATAACACACCACATGCACCATAAAAAACTAAGAAACTTTCGGAGCTTGACAAAACTGCTTCGATTAGGTACGTCGATCTTCACTTTTTTTTTTTAATAGTATAATCACGAGTAAACTAAGAACAACGTGATTGCATTACAAATTGTATTAAATCGTTCTTTCTTCATATCGGGAGAATCCGTTGTATAGGTGCAATGTTTATTTTCCCATGTACTGGGTTTTTGGTAGAAGGAAACCACCTCAACCAGCAAACTGACTACAGGAGTGACTGGAACAACTTTCTTTCTTTTGGTATGTCCTTCATTACGTATTAATTGTATCACTTTCTAGTGGAATAATTTATTTGATTTTCGAAATATGGTACCGCTTTTGTCCTTTACAGCAGGGTGATCTGCTTGTGTGGCTACTGTTTATTCTCCCATCAATGGGATTTTGGTGGAAAAAACACACCACATGCACCATAAAAACTAAGAAACTTTTGGAGCTTGACAAAACTGCTTCGTTTAGGTATGTCTATGTTCAGTGAATATTTTTAATAGCATTATCCCGAGTTACACTAAGAACAACGTGAGTGCATTACAAATTGTATTATACCGTTCTTTCCCCACAGCAGGGAGATTGCGTTGTATGGGTGCAATATTTATTTTCCCATCAACTGGGTTTTTGGTGAAACGAATCCACCACATCCATCATACTGACCACAGGAGTTACTGGGACAACCTTCTTTCTTTTGGTATGTCTGTCATTACCTATTCTTTTGTATCACTTCCTAGTGGAATAATTTATTTGATTTGTGATATATGGTACAGTTTTTGTCCTCTGCAGCAGGGTGATCTGCTTGAGTGGCTACAGTGTTTATTCTCCCTTCAATGGGATTTTGGTGGAAATAATACACCTCAAGCACCATACTAACTAAGAAACTTTTGAAGCTTGACAAAACTGCTTCATTGAGGTATGTCGATCTTCACTTTATATTTTTAATAGTATTATCCATAGTTACACTCAGAAGAACGTGACTGCATTACAAATTGTATTAAATCATTCTTTCCCCACAGCAGGGAGATTGCGTTGTATGGGTGTAATGTTTATGTTCCCATGAACTGGGTTTTTGGTGGAACGAAACCACCACATCCAGCATACTGACTACAGGAGTTACTGGGACAACCTTCTTTCTTTTGGTATGTCCTTCATTACCTATTCCTTTGTATCACTTCCTAGTGGAATAATTTATTTGATTTGTGATATATGGTACAGGTTTTGTCCTCTACAGCAGGGTGAACTGCTTGAGTGGCTACAGTGTTTATTTTCCCTTCAATGGGATTGTAGTGGAGATAAGACACCTCATGCACCATACTAACTAAGAAATATATGGAGCTTGACTAGACTGCTTCATTTAGGTATGACGATCTTCACTTTATATTTCTAATAGTATTCTCCCGAGTTACACTTAGAACAACGTGACTGCATTACAAATTGTATTAAATCGTTCTTTCCCCACAGCAGGGAGATTGCGTTGTATGGGTACAAAGTATATTTTCCCATGAACTGGGTTTTTGGTGGAACGAAACCACCACATCCAGCATACTGACTACAGGAGATACTGGGACAACTTTCTGTCTTTTGGTATGTCCTTCATTACCTATCCCTTTGTATCACTTCCTAGTGGAATAATTTATTTGATTTGTGAAATATAGTACAGTTTTTTCCTTTACAGCAGGGTGATCTGCTTGAGTGGCTACAGTGTTTACTCTCCCTTCAATGGGATTTTAGTGGAATTAAGACTCCTCATGCACCATACTAACAAAGAAACTTTTGGAGCTTGACAAAACTGCTTCATTGAGGTATGTCGATCTTCACTTTATATTTTTAATAGTATTATCCCGAGTTACACTAAGAACAACGTGACTGCATTACAAATTGTGTTAAATCGTTCTTTCCCCACAGCAGGGAGATTGCGTTGTATGGGTGCAATGTTTATTTTCCCATGAACTGGGTTTTTGGAGGAACGAAACCACCACATCCAGCATACTGACTACAGGAGTTACTGGGACAACCTTCTTTCTTTTGGTATGTCCTTCATTACCTATTCCTTTGTATCACTTCCTAGTGGAATAAATTATTTAATTTGTGATATATGGTACAGTTTTTCTCCTCTACAGCAGGGTGATCTGCTTGAGTGGCTACAGTGTTTATTCTCCCTTCAATGGGATTTTGGTGGAAATAAGATTCCTCATGCACCATACTAAGTAAGAAACGTTTGGAGCTTGACAAAACCGCTTCGTTTAGGTATGCCGATCTTCTCTTTATATTTTTAATAGTATTATCCCTAGTTACACTAAGAACAACGTGAGTGCATTACAAATTGTATTAAATCGTTTTTTCCCCACAGCAGGGAGATTGCGTTGTATGGGTGCAAAGTTTATTTGCCCATCAACTGGGTTTTTGGTGGAACGAAACCACCACATCCAGCATACTGACTACAGGAGTTACTGGGACAACCTTCTTCCTTTAGGTATGTCCTTCATTACCTATTAACTGTATCACTTCCTAGTGGAATAATTTATTTGATTTGCGAAATATGGTCCCGCTTTTGTCATTTACAGCAGGGTGATCTGCTTTTGTGGCTACAGTGTTTATTCTCCCTTCAATGGGATTTTGGTGGAAATAACAACCCACATGCACCATAAAAACTAAGAAACTTTTTGAGCTTGACAAAACTGCTTCGTTTAGGTATGTCTATGTTCAGTTAATAGTATTAATTGCACTATCCCGAGTTACACTGAGAACAACATGATTGCATTACAAATTGTATTAAATCGTTCTTTCTTTACAGCAGGGAGATAATGTTGTATGGGTGCAATGTTAATTTCCCATCATGTGTGTTCTTGGTGGAATGACAGCACCACCTCCAGCATACTGACTACAGGAGTGACTGGGACAACCTTCTTTCTTTTGGTAAGTCCTTCATTACCTATTCCTATGTATCACTTCCTTGTGGAATAATTTATTTGATTTGTGAAAAATGGTACAGTTTTTGTCCTTTACAGCAGGGTGATATGCTTGAGTGGCTACAGTGTTTATTCTCCCTTCAATTGGATTTTGGTGGAAATAAGATACACCATGCACCATAGTAACTAAGAAACTTTTGGAGCTTGACAAAACTGCTTCGTTTAGGTATGTCGATATTCACTTTATATTTTTAATAGTATTATCCCGAGTTACACTAAGAACAAAGTGACTGCATTACAAATTGTATTAAATCGTTCTTTCCCCACAGCAGGGAGATTGCGTTGTATGGGTGCAAAGTTTATTTTCCCATCAACTGGGTTTTTGGTGGAAGGAAACCACCACATCCAGCATACTGACTACAGGAGTTACTGGGACAACCTTCTTTCTTTCGGTATGTCCTTCATTACCTATTCCTTTGTATAACTTCCTAGTGGAATAAATTATTTGATTTGTGATATATGGTACAGTTTTTGTCCTCTACAGTAGGGTGGTCTGCTTGTGTGGCTACAGTGTTTATTCTCCCTTGAATGGGATTTTAGTGGAAATAACACACCACATGCACCATAAAAAACTAAGAAACTTTCGGAGCTTGACAAAACTGCTTCGATTAGGTATGTCGATCTTCACTTTTTTTTTTTTAATAGTATAATCACGAGTAAACTAAGAACAACGTGATTGCATTACAAATTGTATTAAATCGTTCTTTCTTCATATCGGGAGAATCCGTTGTATAGGTGCAATGTTTATTTTCCCATGTACTGGGTTTTTGGTAGAAGGAAACCACCTCAACCAGCAAACTGACTACAGGAGTGACTGGAACAACTTTCTTTCTTTTGGTATGTCCTTCATTACCTATTAATTGTATCACTTTCTAGTGGAATAATTTATTTGATTTTCGAAATATGGTACCGCTTTTGTCCTTTACAGCAGGGTGATCTGCTTGTGTGGCTACTGTTTATTCTCCCATCAATGGGATTTTGGTGGAAAAAACACACCACATGCACCATAAAAACTAAGAAACTTTTGGAGCTTGACAAAACTGCTTCGTTTAGGTATGTCTATGTTCAGTGAATATTTTTAATAGCATTATCCCGAGTTACACTGAGAACAACATGATTGCATTACAAATTGTATTAAATCGTTCTTTCTTTACAGCAGGGAGATAATGTTGTATGGGTGCAATGTCTATTTTCCCATCAACTGGGTTTTTGGTGGAACGAAACCACCAAATCCAGCATACTGACTACAGGGGTTACAGGGACAACCTTCTTTCTTTTGGTATGTCCTTCATTACCTATTGCTTTGTATCACTTGCTAGAGGAATAATTTATTTGATTTGTGATATATGGTACAGTTTTTCTCCTCTACAGCAGGGTGATCTGCTTGAGTGGCTACAGTGTTTATTCTCCCTTCAATGGGATTTTGGTGGAAATAAGACACCTCATGCACCATACTAACTAAGAAACTTTTGGAGCTTGGGAAAACTGCTTCGTTAAGGTATGTTGATCTTCACTTTATATTTTTAATATTATTATCCCGAGTTACATGAATAACAACGTGACTACATTAGAAATTGTGTTAAATTGTTCTTTCCCCACAGCATTGAGATTGCGTTGTATGGGTACAACGTTTATTTTCCTATCAACTGGGTTTTTGTTGGAACGAAACCACCACATCCAGCATACTGACTACAGGAGTTACTGGGACAACCTTCTTTCTTTTGGTATGTCTTTCATTACCTATTCCTTTGTATCACTTCCTAGTGGAATAATTTATTTGATTTGTGAAATATAGTACAGTTTTAGTCTTTTATAACAGGGTGATCTGCTTGAGTGGCTACAGTGTTTATTCTCCCTTCAATGGGATTTTCGTGGAAATAAGACACCCCATGCACCATACTAACTAAGAAACTTTAGGAGCTTGGGAAAACTGCCTCGTTTAGGTATGATGATCTTCACTTTATATTTTTAATGGTATATTCCCGAGTTACACTAAGAACAACGTGACTGCATTACAAATTGTATTATATCGTTCTTTCCCCATAGCAGGGAGATTGCATTGTGTGGGTGCAATGTTTATTTTCCCATCAACTGGGTTTTTGGTGGAACGAAACCACAACATCCAGCATACTGACTACAGGAGTTACTGGGACAGCCTTCATTCTTTTGGTATGTCCTTCATTACCTATTGCTTTGTATCACTTGCTAGTGAAATAATTTGTTTGATTTGTGATATATGGTACAGTTTTTGTCCTTTACAGCAGTGTCATCTGCTTGAATGGCTACGGTGTTCATTCTTCCTTCAATGGGATTTTGGTGGAAATAAGACACCTTATGCACCATACTAACTAAGAAACTTTTGGAGCTTGACAAAACTGCTTTGTTGAGGTATCTCGATCTTCACTTTATATTTTTAATGGTATTGTCCCGAGTTACACTAAGAACAACGTGACTGCATTACAAATTGTAATAAATAGTTCTTTCCCCACAGCAGGGAGATTGCGTTGTATGGGTGCAATGTTTATTTTCCCATGAACTGGGTTTTTGGAGGAACGAAACCACCACATCCAGCATACTGACTACAGGAGTTACTGGGACAACCTTCTTTCTTTTGGTATGTCCTTCATTTCCTATTCCTTTGTATCACTTCCTAGTGGAATAATTTATTTAATTCGTGATATATGGTACAGTTTTTCTCCTCTACAGCAGGTTGATTTGCTTGAGTGGCTACAGTGTTTATTCTCCCTTCAATGGGATTTTGGTGGATTTAAGACTCCTCATGCACCATACTAGTTAAGAAACTTTTGGAGCTTGAGAAAACTGCTTCGTTTAGGTATGACGATCTTCACTTCATATTTTTAATAGTATTATCCCGAGTTACACTAACAACAACGTGACTGCATTACAAATTGTATTAAAACGTTCTTTCCCCACAGCAGCGAGATTGCGTTGTATGGGTGCAATGTTTAGTTTCCCATGAACTGGGTTTTTGATGGAAGGGAACCACCCCATCCAGCATATTAACTACAGGAGTTACTGGGGCAACCTTCTTTCTTTTGGTATGTCCTTCATTACCTATTCCTTTGTATCACTTCCTAGTGGAATAATTTATTTGATTTGTGATATATGGTACAGTTTTTGTCCTCTACAGCAGGGTGATCTGCTTGAGTGGCTACTGTGATTATTCTCCCTTCAATGGGATTTTAGTGGAATTAAGACTCCTCATGCACCATACTAACTAAGAAACTTTTGGAGCTTGACAAAACTGCTTCGTTGAGGTATGTCGATCTTCACTTTATATTTTAAATAGTCTTATCCCGAGTTACACTAAGAACAACGTGACTGCCTTACAAATTGTATTAAATAGTTCTTTCCCCACAGCAGGGAGATTGCGTTGTATGGGTGCAATGTTTATTTTCCCATCAACTGGGTTTTTGGTGGAAGGAAACAACCACATCCAGCATACTAACTACAGGTGTTACTGGGACAACCTTATTTCTTTTGGTATGTCTGTCATTACCTATTCCTTTGTATCACGTCCTAGTGGAATAATTTATTTGGTGTGTGATATATGGTACAGTTTTTGTCCTCTACAGCAGGGTGATCTGCTTGAGTGGCTACAGTGTTTATTCTCCCTTCAATGGGATTTTGGTGGAAATAAGACACCTCATGCACCATACTAAGTAATAAAATTTTGAAGCTTGACAAAACTGCTTCGTTGAGGTATGTCGATCTTCACTTTATATTTTAAATAGTATTATCCCGAGTTACACTAAGAACAACTTGACTGCATTACAAATTGTATTAAATCGTTCTTTCCCCACAGCAGCGAGATTGCGTTGTATGGGTGCAATGTTTAGTTTCCCATGAACTGGGTTTTTGATGGAAGGGAACCACCCCATCCAGCATATTAACTACAGGAGTTACTGGGACAACCTTCTTTCTTTTGGTATGTCCTTCATTACCTATTCCTTTGTATCACTTCCTAGTGGAATAATTTATTTGATTTGTGATATATGGTACAGTTTTTGTCCTCTACAGCAGGGTGATCTGCTTGAGTGGCTACAGTGATTATTCTCCCTTCAATGGGATTTTAGTGGAATTAAGACTCCTCATGCACCATACTAACTAAGAAACTTTTGGAGCTTGACAAAACCGCTTCGATTAGGTATGCCGATCTTCTCTTTATATTTTTATTAGTATTATTCTGAGTTACACAAAGAACAACGTGAGTGCATTACAAATTGTATTAACTCGTTCTTTCGCCACAGCAGGGAGATTGCGTAATACGGGTGCAATGTTTATTTTCCCATGAACTGGATTTTTGGTGGGACGAAACCACCACATCCAGCATACTGAATACAGGAGTTACTGGGACAACCTTCTTTCTTTTGGTATGTCCCTTATTACCTATTCCTCTGTATCACTTCCTAGTGGAATAATTTGTTTGACTTGTGAAATATGGTACAGTTTTTGTCCTCAACAGCAGGGTGATCTGCTTGAGTGGCTACAGTGTTTATTCTCCCTTCAATGTGATTTTGGTGGAGTTAAGACTCTTCATGCACCATACTAACTAACAAACTTTTGGAGCTTGACAAAACTGCTTCGTTGAGGTATGTCGATCTTCACTTTATATTTTTAATAGTATTATTCCGAGTTACACTAAGAACAAAGTGACTGCATTAGAAATTGTATTAAATCGTTCTTTCCCCACAGAAGGGAGATTGCGTTGTATGGGTGCAATGTTTATTTTCCTATGAACTGGGTTTTTGGTGGAAGGAAACCACCACATCCAGCATACTGACTACAGGAGTTACTGGGACAACATTCTTTCTTTTGGTATGCCCTTAATTACCTATTCCTTTGTATCACTTCCTAGTGGAATAATTTATTTGATTTGTGAAATGTAGTACAGTTTTTGTCCTTTACAGCAGGGTGATCTGCTTGAGTGGCTACAGTGTTTATTCTCCCTTCAATGGGCTTTGGTGGAATTACGACTCCTCATGCACAATACTAACTAAGAAACTTTTGGAGCTTGACAAAACTGCTTCGTTAAGGTATGTCGATCTTCACTTTATATTTTTAATATTATTATCCCGAGTTACATGAATAACAACGTGACTACATTAGAAATTGTGTTAAATTGTTCTTTCCCCACAGCAGGGAGATTGCGTTGTATGGGTACAATGTTTATTTTCCCATCAACTGGGTTTTTGGTGGAAGGAATCCACGACATCCAGCATACTGACTACAGGAGTTACTGGGACAACCTTCTTTCTTTTGGTATGTCCTTCATTAACTATTCCTTTGTATCACTTCCTAGTGGAATAATTTATTTGATTTGTGATAAATGGTACAGTTATTGTCCTCTACAGCAGGGTGATCTGCTTGAGTGGCTACAGTGTTTATTCTCCATTCAATGGGATTTTGGTGGATTTAAGTCTCCTCATGCACCATACTAATTAAGAAACTTTTGGAGCTTGACAAAACTGCTTCGTTTAGGTATGACGATCATCACTTTATATTTTTAATAGTATTATCCCGAGTTACACTAACAACAACGTGACTGCATTACAAATTGTATTAAAACGTTCTTTCCCCACAGCAGCGAGATTGCGTTGTATGGGTGCAATGTTTAGTTTCCCATGAACTGGGTTTTTGATAGAAGGGAACCACCCCATCCAGCATACTAACTACAGGAGTTACTGGGACAACCTTCTTTCTTTTGGTATGCCCTTCATTACCTATTCCTTTGTATCACTTCCTAGTGGAATAATTTATTTGATTTGCGATAAATGGTACAGTTAATTTCCTCTACAGCAGGGTGATCTGCTTGAGTGGATACAGTGTTTATTCTCCATTCAATGGGATTTTGGTGGATTTAAGTCTCCTCATGCACCATACTAATTAAGAAACTTTTGGAGCTTGACAAAACTGCTTCGTTTAGGTATGACGATCTTCACTTTATATTTTTAATAGTATTATCTCGAGTTACACTAACAACAACGTGACTGCATTACAAATTGTATTAAAACGTTCTTTCCCCACAGCAGCGAGATTGCGTTGTATGGGTGCAATGTTTATTTTCCCATGAACTGGGTTTTTGATGGAAGGGAACCACCCCATCCAGCATACTAACTACAGGAGTTACTGGGACAACCTTCTTTCTTTTGGTATGTCCTTCATTACCTATTCCTTTGTATCACTTCCTAGTGGAATAATTTATTTGATTTGTGATATATGCTACAGTTTTTGTTCTCTACAGCAGGGTGATCTGCTTGAGTGGCTATAGTGTTTGTTCTCCCTTATATGGGATTATGGTGGATTAAAGACTCCTCATGCACCATACTAATTAAGAAACTTTTGGAGCTTGACAAAACTGCCTCGTTTAGGTATGACGATCTTCACTTTATATTTTTAATGGTACTATCCCGAGTTACACTAATGACAAAGTGACTGCATAACAAATTGTATTAAGTCGCTCTTTCCAGCTGGGAGATTGCGTTGTATGGGTGCAATGTTTATTTTCCCATCCACTGGGTTTTTGGTGGAAGGGAACCACCACATCCAGCATACTGACTACAGGAGTTACTGGGTCAACCTTGTTTCTTTGGTATGTCCTTCATTAACTATTCCTTTGTATCACTTCCTAGTGGAATAATTTATTTGATTTGTGAAATATAGTACAGTTTTTTCCTTTACAGCAGGGTGATCTGCTTGAGTGGCTACAGTGTATATTCTCCCTTCAATGGGATTTTAGTGGAGTTAAGACTCCTCATGCACCATACTAACTAAGAAACTTTTGGAGCTTGACAAAACTGCTTCGTTGAGGTATGTCGATCTTCACTTTACATTTTTAATAGTATTATCCTGAGTTACACTAAGAACAAAGTGACTGCATTACAAATTGTATTAAATCGTTCTTCCCCCACAGCAGGGAGATTGCGTTGTATGGGTGCAATGTTTATTTTCCCATCAACTGGGTGTTTGGTGGAAGGAAACCACAACATCCAGCATACTGACTACAGGAGTTACTGGGACAACCTTCTTTCATTTGGTATGTCCTTCATTACCTATTCCTTTGTATCACTTCCTAGTGGATTAATTTATTTGATTTGTGATATATGGTACAGTTTTTCTCCTCCACAGCAGGGTGATCTGCTTGAGTGGCTACAGTGTTTATTCTCCCTTCAATGGGATTTTGGTGGAATTAAGACTCCTCATGCACCATACTAACTAAGAAACTTTTGGAGCTTGACAAAACTGCTTCGTTTAGGTATGACGATCTTCACTTTATATTTTTAATAGTATTATCCCGAGTTACACTAATAACAACGTGACTGCACTACAAATTGTATTAAATCGTTGTTTCCAGCTGGGAGATTGCGTTGTATGGGTGCAATGTTTATTTTCCCATCAAATGGGTTTTGGTGGAAGGGAACCACCACATCCAGCATACTGACTACAGGAGTTACTGGGACAACCTTCTTTCTTTTGGTATGTCCTTCATTACCTATTCCTTTGTATCACTTCCTAGTGGAATAAATTATTTAATTTGTGATATATGGTACAGTTTTTCTCCTCTACAGCAGGGTGATCCGCTTGAGTGGCTACAGTGTTTATTCTCCCTTCAATGGGATTTTGGTGGAAATAAGATTCCTCATGCACCATACTAAGTAAGAAACTTTTGGAGCTTGACAAAACTGCTTCATTTAGGTATGTCTATGTTCAGTTAGTAGTATTAATTGCACTATCCCGAGTTACACTGAGAACAACATGATTGCATTACAAATTGTATTAAATCGTTCTTTCTTTACAGCAGGGAGATAATGTTGTATGGGTGCAATGTTTATTTTCCCATCATGTGTGTTCTTGGTGGAATGACAGCACCACCTCCAGCATACTGACTACAGGAGTGACTGGGACAACCTTCTTTCTTTTGGTAAGTCCTTCATTACCTATTCCTATGTATCACTTCCTTGTGGAATAATTTATTTGATTTGTGAAAAATGGTACAGTTTTTGTCCTTTACAGCAGGGTGATATGCTTGAGTGGCTACAGTGTTTATTCTCCCTTCAATTGGATTTTGGTGGAAATAAGATACCCCATGCACCATAGTAACTAAGAAACTTTTGGAGCTTGACAAAACTGCTTCGTTTAGGTATGTCGATCTTCACTTTATATTTTTAATAGTATTATCCCGAGTTACACTAAGAACAAAGTGACTGCATTACAAATTGTATTAAATCGTTCTTTCCCCACAGCAGGGAGATTGCGTTGTATGGGTGCAAAGTTTATTTTCCCATCAACTGGGTTTTTGGTGGAAGGAAACCACCACATCCAGCATACTGACTACAGGAGTTACTGGGACAACCTTCTTTCTTTCGGTATGTCCTTCATTATCTATTCCTTTGTATAACTTCCTAGTGGAATAATTTATTTGATTTGTGATATATGGTACAGTTTTTGTCCTCTACAGTAGGGTGGTCTGCTTGTGTGGCTACAGTGTTTATTCTCCCTTGAATGGGATTTTAGTGGAAATAACACACCACATGCACCATAAAAAACTAAGAAACTTTCGGAGCTTGACAAAACTGCTTCGATTAGGTATGTCGATCTTCACTTTTTTTTTTTAATAGTATAATCACGAGTAAACTAAGAACAACGTGATTGCATTACAAATTGTATTAAATCGTTCTTTCTTCATATCGGGAGAATCCGTTGTATAGGTGCAATGTTTATTTTCCCATGTACTGGGTTTTTGGTAGAAGGAAACCACCTCAACCAGCAAACTGACTACAGGAGTGACTGGAACAACTTTCTTTCTTTTGGTATGTCCTTCATTACCTATTAATTGTATCACTTTCTAGTGGAATAATTTATTTGATTTTCGAAATATGGTACCGCTTTTGTCCTTTACAGCAGGGTGATCTGCTTGTGTGGCTACTGTTTATTCTTCCTTCAATGTGATTTTTGTGGAAATAACACACCACATGCACCACAAAAACAAAGAAACTTTTGGACCTTGACAAAACTGCTTCACTTAGGTATGTCGATCTTCAATTTATATTTTAAATAGTAATTTCTGGAGTTACACAAATAACAACGTGATTGCATTACAAATTGTATTAAATCGTTCTTTCTCCACAGCAGGGAGATTCCGTTGTATGGGTGCAATGTTTATTATCCCATGAACTGGGATTTTGGTGGAATGAAACCATCACATCCAGCATACTGACTACAGGAGTGACTGGGACAACGGTCTTTCTTTTGGTATGTCCTTCATGACCTATTCATTTGTATCACTTCCTAGAGGAATAATTTATTTGATTTGTGAAATATGGGACAGCTTTTGTGCTTTACAGCAGGTTGTTCTACTTGCGTGGCTACAGTGTTTATTCTCCCATCAATGGGATTTTGGTGGAAAAAACACACCACATGTACCATAAAAACTAAGAAACTTTTGGAGCTTGACAAAACTGCTTCGTTTAGGTATGTCTATGTTCAGTGAATATTTTTAATAGCATTATCCCGAGTTACACTGAGAACAACATGATTGCATTACAAATTGTATTAAATCGTTCTTTCTTTACAGCAGGGAGATAATGTTGTATGGGTGCAATGTCTATTTTCCCATCAACTGGGTTTTTGGTGGAACGAAACCACCAAATCCAGCATACTGACTACAGGGGTTACAGGGACAACCTTCTTTCTTTTGGTATGTCCTTCATTACCTATTGCTTTGTATCACTTGCTAGAGGAATAATTTATTTGATTTGTGATATATGGTACAGTTTTTCTCCTCTACAGCAGGGTGATCTGCTTGAGTGGCTACAGTGTTTATTCTCCCTTCAATGGGATTTTGGTGGAAATAAGACACCTCATGCACCATACTAACTAAGAAACTTTTGGAGCTTGGGAAAACTGCTTCGTTAAGGTATGTTGATCTTCACTTTATATTTTTAATATTATTATCCCGAGTTACATGAATAACAACGTGACTACATTAGAAATTGTGTTAAATTGTTCTTTCCCCACAGCAGGGAGATTGCGTTGTATGGGTACAATGTTTATTTTCCCATCAACTGGGTTTTTGTTGGAACGAAACCACCACATCCAGCATACTGACTACAGGAGTTACTGGGACAACCTTCTTTCTTTTGGTATGTCTTTCATTACCTATTCCTTTGTATCACTTCCTAGTGGAATAATTTATTTGATTTGTGAAATATAGTACAGTTTTAGTCTTTTATAACAGGGTGATCTGCTTGAGTGGCTACAGTGTTTATTCTCCCTTCAATGGGATTTTCGTGGAAATAAGACACCCCATGCACCATACTAACTAAGAAACTTTTGGAGCTTGGGAAAACTGCCTCGTTTAGGTATGATGATCTTCACTTTATATTTTTAATGGTATATTCCCGAGTTACACTAAGAACAACGTGACTGCATTACAAATTGTATTATATCGTTCTTTCCCCATAGCAGGGAGATTGCATTGTGTGGGTGCAATGTTTATTTTCCCATCAACTGGGTTTTTGGTGGAACGAAACCACAACATCCAGCATACTGACTACAGGAGTTACTGGGACAGCCTTCATTCTTTTGGTATGTCCTTCATTACCTATTGCTTTGTATCACTTGCTAGTGAAATAATTTGTTTGATTTGTGATATATGGTACAGTTTTTGTCCTTTACAGCAGTGTCATCTGCTTGAATGGCTACGGTGTTCATTCTTCCTTCAATGGGATTTTGGTGGAAATAAGACACCTTATGCACCTTACTAACTAAGAAACTTTTGGGGCTTCAAAAAACTGCTTTGTTGAGGTATCTCGATCTTCACTTTATATTTTTAATGGTATTGTCCCGAGTTACACTAAGAACAACGTGACTGCATTACAAATTGTAATAAATAGTTCTTTCCCCACAGCAGGGAGATTGCGTTGTATGGGTGCAATGTTTATTTTCCCATGAACTGGGTTTTTGGTGGAACGAAACCACCACATCCAGCATACTGACTACAGGAGTTACTGGAACAACCTTCTTTCTTTTGGTATGTCCTTCATTACCAATTCCTTTGTATCACTTCCTAGTGGAATAATTTATTTGATTTGTGATATATGGTACAGTTTTTGTCCTCTACAGCAGGGTGATCTGCTTGAGTGGCTACAGTGTTAATTCTCCCTTCAATGGGATTTTGGTGGAAATAAGACACCTCATGCACCATACTAAGTAATAAAATTTTGAAGCTTGACAAAACTGCTTCGTTGAGGTATGTCGATCTTCACTTTATATTTTAAATAGTATTATCCCGAGTTACACTAAGAACAACGTGACTGCATTACAAATTGTATTAAATCGTTCTTTCCCCACAGCAGGGAGATTGCGTTGTATGGGTGCAATGTTTAGTTTCCCATGAACTGGGTTTTTGATGGAAGGGAACCACCCCATCCAGCATATTAACTACAGGAGTTACTGGGGCAACCTTCTTTCTTTTGGTATGTCCTTCATTACCTATTCCTTTGTATCACTTCCTAGTGGAATAATTTATTTGATTTGTGATATATGGTACAGTTTTTGTCCTCTACAGCAGGGTGATCTGCTTGAGTGGCTACAGTGATTATTCTCCCTTCAATGGGATTTTAGTGGAATTAAGACTCCTCATGCACCATACTAACTAAGAGGCTTTTGGAGCTTGACAAAACTGCTTCGTTGAGGTATGTCGATCTTCACTTTATATTTTAAATAGTCTTATCCCGAGTTACACTAAGAACAACGTGACTGCCTTACAAATTGTATTAAATAGTTCTTTCCCCACAGCAGGGAGATTGCGTTGTATGGGTGCAATGTTTATTTTCCCATCAACTGGGTTTTTGGTGGAAGGAAACAACCACATCCAGCATACTAACTACAGGTGTTGCTGGGACAACCTTATTTCTTTTGGTATGTCTGTCATTACCTATTCCTTTGTATCACGTCCTAGTGGAATAATTTATTTGGTGTGTGATATATGGTACAGTTTTTGTCCTCTACAGCAGGGTGATCTGCTTGAGTGGCTACAGTGTTTATTCTCCCTTCAATGGGATTTTGGTGGAAATAAGACACCCCATGCACCATACTAAGTAATAAAATTTTGAAGCTTGACAAAACTGCTTCGTTGAGGTATGTCGATCTTCACTTTATATTTTAAATAGTATTATCCCGAGTTACACTAAGAACAACTCGACTGCATTACAAATTGTATTAAATCGTTCTTTCCCCACAGCAGCGAGATTGCGTTGTATGGGTGCAATGTTTAGTTTCCCATGAACTGGGTTTTTGATGGAAGGGAACCACCCCATCCAGCATATTAACTACAGGAGTTACTGGGACAACCTTCTTTCTTTTGGTATGTCCTTCATTACCTATTCCTTTGTATCACTTCCTAGTGGAATAATTTATTTGATTTGTGATATATGGTACAGTTTTTGTCCTCTACAGCAGGGTGATCTGCTTGAGTGGCTACAGTGATTATTCTCCCTTCAATGGGATTTTAGTGGAATTAAGACTCCTCATGCACCATACTAACTAAGAAACTTTTGGAGCTTGACAAAACCGCTTCGATTAGGTATGCCGATCTTCTCTTTATATTTTTATTAGTATTATTCTGAGTTACACAAAGAACAACGTGAGTGCATTACAAATTGTATTAACTCGTTCTTTCGCCACAGCAGGGAGATTGCGTTATATGGGTGCAATGTTTATTTTCCCATGAACTGGATTTTTGGTGGGACGAAACCACCACATCCAGCATACTGAATACAGGAGTTACTGGGACAACCTTCTTTCTTTTGGTATGTCCTTTATTACCTATTCCTCTGTATCACTTCCTAGTGGAATAATTTATTTGACTTGTGAAATATGGTACAGTTTTTGTCCTCTACAGCAGGGTGATCTGCTTGAGTGGCTACAGTGTTTATTCTCCCTTCAATGTGATTTTGGTGGAGTTAAGACTCTTCATCCACCATACTAACTAACAAACTTTTGGAGCTTGACAAAACTGCTTCGTTGAGGTATGTCGATCTTCACTTTATATTTTTAATAGTATTATTCCGAGTTACACTGAGAACAAAGTGACTGCATTAGAAATTGTATTAAATCGTTCTTTCCCCACAGAAGGGAGATTGCGTTGTATGGGTGCAATGTTTATTTTCCTATGAACTGGGTTTTTGGTGGAAGGAAACCACCACATCCAGCATACTGACTACAGGAGTTACTGGGACAACATTCTTTCTTTTGGTATGCCCTTAATTACCTATTCCTTTGTATCACTTCCTGGTGGAATAATTTATTTGATTTGTGATATATGGTACAGTTTTTGTCCTCTACAGCAGGGTGATCTGCTTGAGTGGCTACAGTGTTTATTTTCCCTTCAATGTGATTTTGGTGTAATTAAGACTCCTCATGCACAATACTAACTAACAAACTTTTGGAGCTTGACAAAACTGCTTCGTTGAGGTATGTCGATCTTCACTTTATATTTTTAATAGTATTATCCCGAGTTACACTAAGAACAACGTGACTGCATTACAAATTGTATTAAATCGTTCTTTCCAGCAGGGAGATTGCGTTGTCTTCGTGCAATGTTTATTTTCCCATCAACTGGGTTTTTGGTGGAAGGAAACCACCACAACCAGCATACTGGCTACAGGAGTTACTGGGACAACCTTCTTTCTTTTGGTATGTCCTTCATTACCTATTCCTTTGTATCACTTCCTAGTGGAATAATTTATTTGATTTGTGAAATGTAGTACAGTTTTTGTCCTTTACAGCAGGGTGATCTGCTTGAGTGGCTACAGTGTTTGTTCTCCCTTATATGGGATTATGGTGGATTTAAGACTCCTCATGCACCATACTAATTAAGAAACTTTTGGAGCTTGACAAAACTGCCTCGTTTAGGTATGACGATCTTCACTTTATATTTTTAATGGTATTATCCCGAGTTACACTAATAACAAAGTGACTGCATAACAAATTGTATTAAGTCGCTCTTTCCAGCTGGGAGATTGCGTTGTATGGGTGCAATGTTTATTTTCCCATCAACTGGGTTTTTGGTGGAAGGGAACCACCACATCCAGCATACTGACTACAGGAGTTACTGTGTCAACCTTCTTTCTTTGGTATGTCCTTCATTAACTATTCCTTTGTATCACTTCCTAGTGGAATAATTTATTTGATTTGTGAAATATAGTACAGTTTTTTCCTTTACAGCAGGGTGATCTGCTTGAGTGGCTACAGTGTTTATTCTCCCTTCAATGGGATTTTAGTGGAGTTAAGACTCCTCATGCACCATACTAACTAAGAAACTTTTGGAGCTTGACAAAACTGCTTCGTTGAGGTATGTCGATCTTCACTTTATATTTTTAATAGTATTATCCTGAGTTACACTAAGAACAAAGTGACTGCATTACAAATTGTATTAAATCGTTCTGCCCCCACAGCAGGGAGATTGCGTTGTATGGGTGCAATGTTTATTTTCCCATCAACTGGGTGTTTGGTGGAAGGAAACCACAACATCCAGCATACTGACTACAGGAATTACTGGGACAACCTTCTTTCATTTGGTATGTCCTTCATTACCTATTCCTTTGTATCACTTTCTAGTGGAATAATTTATTTGATTTGTGATATATGGTACAGTTTTTCTCCTCCACAGCAGGGTGATCTGCTTGAGTGGCTACAGTGTTTATTCTCCCTTCAATGGGATTTTGGTGGAATTAAGACTCCTCATGCACCATACTAACTAAGAAACTTTTGGAGCTTGACAAAACTGCTTCGTTTAGGTATGACGATCTTCACTTTATATTTTTAATAGTATTATCCCGAGTTACACTAATAACAACGTGACTGCACTACAAATTGTATTAAATCGTTGTTTCCAGCTGGGAGATTGCGTTGTATGGGTGCAATGTTTATTTTCCCATCAAATGGGTTTTGGTGGAAGGGAACCACCACATCCAGCATACTGACTACAGGAGTTACTGGGACAACCTTCTTTCTTTTGGTATGCCTTTCATTACCAATTCCTTTGTATCACTTCCTAGTGGAATAATTTATTTGATTTGTGATATATGGTACAGTTTTTGTCCTCTGCAGCCGGGTGATCTGCTTGAGTGGCAACAGTGTTTATTCTCCCTTCAATGGGATTTTGATGGAAATAAGACACGTCATGCACCATACTAACTAAGAAACTTTTGGAGCTTGACAAAACAGCTTGGTTTAGGTATGTCGATCTCACTTTATATTTTTAATAGTATTATCCCGAGTTACACTAATAACAACGTGACTGCACTACAAATTGTATTAAATCGTTCTTTCCAGCTGGGAGATTGCGTTGTATGGGTGCAATGTTTATTTTCTTATCAAATGGGTTTTGGTGGAAGGGAACCACCACATGCAGCATACTGACTATAGGAGTTACTGGGACAACCTTCTTACTTTTGGTATGTCCTTCATTACCTATTCCTTTGTATCACTTCCCAGTGGAATAATTTATTTAATTTGTGATATATGGTACAGTTTTTGTCCTCTACTGCAGGGTGATTTGCTTAAGTGGCTACAGTGTTTATCCTCCCTTCGATGGGATTTTGGTGGAAATAAGACACCTCATGCACCATACTAACTAAGAAACTTATGGAGCTTCACAAAACTGCTTCGTTTAGGTATGTCGATCTACACTTTATATTTTTAATAGTATTATCCCGAGTTGCACTAAGAACAACGTGACTGCATTACAAATGGTATTAAGTCGTTCTTTCCCCACAGCAGGCAGATTGCGTTGTATGGGTGCAATGTTTAGTTTCCCATCAACTGGGTTTTTGGTGGAACGAAACCACCACATCCAGCATACTGACTACAGGAGTTACTGGGACAACCTTCTTTCTTTTGGTATGTCCTTCATTACCTATTCCTTTGTATCACTTCCTAGTGGAATAATTTATTTTATTTGTGATATATGGTACAGTTTTTGTCCTATACAGCAGGGTGATCTGCTTGAGTGGCTACAGTGTTTATTCTCCCTTATATGGGATTTTGGTGGATTTAAGACTCCTCATGCACCATACTAATTAAGAAACGTTTGGAGCTTGACAAAACTGCTTCGTTTAGGTATGACGATTTTCACTGTATATTTTTAATAGTATTATCCTGAGTTACACTAATAACAACGTGACTGCATTGCAAATTGTATTAAATCCTTCTTTCCAGCTGGGAGATTGCATTGTATGGGTGCAGTGTTTATTTTCCCATCAACTGGGTTTTTGGTGGAAGGGAACCACCATGTCCAGCATACTGACTACAGGAGTTACTGGGACAACCTTCTTTCTTTTGGTATGTCCTTCATTACGTATTCCTTTGTATCACTTCCTAGTGGAATAATTTATTTGATTTGTGATATATGGTACAGATTTTCTCCTCTACAGCAGGGTGATCTGCTTGAGTGGCTACAGTGTTTATTCTCCCTTCAATGGGATTTTGGTGGAATTAAGACTCCTCATGCACCATACTATCTAAGAAACTTTTGGAGCTTGACAAAACTGCTTGGTTTAGGTATGTCGATCTTCACTTTATATTTTTAATAGTATTGTCCCGAGATACACTAAGAACAACGTGACTGCATTACAAATTGTATTAAATCATTCTTTCCCCACAGCAGTTAGATTGCGTTGTATGGTCGCAATGTTTATTTTCCCATCAACTGGGTTTTTGGTGGGAGGAAACCACCACATCCAGCATACTGACTACAGGAGTTACTGGGACAAACTTCTTTCTTTTGGTATGTCCTTCATTACCAATTCCTTTGTATCACTTCCTAGTGGAATAATTTATTTGATTTGTGATATATGGTACAGTTTTTCTCCTCTACAGCAGGGTGATCTGCTTGAGTGGCAACAGTGTTTATTCTCCCTTCAATGGGATTTTTGTGGAATTATGACTCCTCATGCACCATACTAACTAAGAAACTCTTGGAGCTTGACAAAACTGCTTGGTTTAGGTATGTCGATCTTCACTTTATATTTTTAATAGTATTGTCCCGAGTTACACTAAGAACAACGTGACTGCATTACAAATTGTATTAAATCATTCTTTCCCCACAGCAGGCAGATTGCGTTGTATGGGTGCAATGTTTATTTTCCCATCAACTGGGTTTTTGGTGGAAGGAAACCACCACATCCAGCATACTGACTACTGTAGTTACTGGGACAACCTTCTTTCGTTTGGTATGTCCTTCATTACCTATTCCTTTGTATCACTTCCCAGTGGAATAATTTATTTAATTTGTGATTTATGTTTCAGTTTTTGTCCTCTACAGCAGGTTGATCTGCTTGAGTGGCTACAGTGTTTATTCTCCCTTCAATGGGATTATGGTGGAAATAAGACACCTCATGCGCCATACTAACTAAGAAACTTTTGGAGCTTGACAAAACTGCATGGTTTAGGTATGTCGATCTTCACTTAATATTTTTAACAGTATTATCCCGAGTTACACTAAGAACAACGTGACTGCATTACAAGTTGTATTAAATCATTCTTTCCCCACAGCAGGGAGATTGCGTTGTGTGGGTGCAATGTTTATTTTCCCATCAACTGGGTTTTTGATGGAAGAAAACCACCACATCCAGCATACTGACTACAGGAGTTACTGGGACAACCTTCTTTCTTTTGGTATGTCCTTCATTACCTATTCCTTTGTATCACTTCCCAGTGGAATAGTTTATTTGATTTGTGATATATGGTACAGTTTTTCTCCTCTACAGCAGGGTGATCTGCTTGAGTGGCTACAGTGTTTATTCTCCCTTCTATGGGATTTTGGTGGAAATAAGACACCTCATGCACCATACTAACTAAGAAACTTATGGAGCTTGACAAAGCTGCTTCGTTTAGGTATGTCATCTTCACTTTATATTTTTAATAGTATTATCCCGAGTTACACTAATAACAACGTGACAGCATTACAAATTGTATTAAATCATTCTTTCCCCACAGCAGGCAGATTGCGTTGTATGGGTGCAATGTTTATTTTCAAATAACCTGGGTTTTTGGTGGAACGAAACCACCACATCGAGCATACTGACTACAGGAGTTACTGGGACAACCTTCTTTCCTTTGGTATGTCGTTCATTACCTATTCCTTTGTATCACTTCCTAGTGGAATAATTTATTTGATTTGTGATATATGGTACCGTTTTTCTCCCCTACAGCAGGGTGATCTGCATGAGTGGCTACAGTGTTTATTCTGCCTTCAATGGGATTTTGGTGGAATTAAGATTCCTCATGCACCATACTAACTAAGAAACTCTTGGAGCTTGACAAAACTGCTTGGTTTAGGTACGTCGATCTTCACTTTATATTTTTTATCGTATTGTCCCGAGTTACGCTAATAACAGCGTGACTGCATTACAAATTGTATTAAATCGTTCTTTCCAGCTGGGAGATTGCAATGTGTGGGTGCAATGTTTATTTTCCCATCAACTGGGTTTTTGGTGGAACGAAACCACCACATCCAGCATACTGACTACATGAGTTACTGGGACAACCTTCTTTCTTTTGGTATGTCCTTCATTACCTATTCCTTTGTAACACATCCTAGTGGAATAATGTATTTGATTTGTGATATATGGTACAGTTTTTCTCCTCTACAGCAGGGAGATCTGCATGAGTGGCTACAGTGTTTATTTCTACATCTACATCTACATCTATACTCCGCGAGCCACCTTACGGTGTGTGGCGGAGGGTACTTATTGTACCGCTATCTGATCCCCCCTTCCCTGTTCCATTCACGAATTGTGCGTGGGAGGAACGACTGCTCGTAGGTCTCCGTATTTGCTCTAATTTCTCGGATCTTTTCGTTGTGATCATTACGCGAGATATATGTGGGCAGTAGTAATATGTTGCCCATCTCTTCCCGGAATGTGCTCTCTCGTAATTTCGATAATAAACCTCTCCGTATTGCGTAACGCCTTTCTTGAAGTGTCCGCCACTGGAGCTTGTTCAGCATCTCCGTAACGCTCTCGCGCTGACTAAATGTCCCCATGACGAATCGCGCTGCTTTTCGCTGGATCATGTCTATCTCTTCTTTTAATCCAACCTGGTAAGGGTCCCATACTGATGAGCAATACTCAAGAATCGGACGAACAAGCGTTTTGTAAGCTACTTCTTTCGTCGATGAGTCACATTTTCTTAGAATTCTTCCTATGAATCTCAACCTGGCGCCTGCTTTTCCCACTATTTGTTTTATGTGATCATTCCACTTCAGATCGCTCCGGATAGTAACTCCTAAGTATTTTACGGTCGTTACCGCTTCCAATGATTTACCACCTATGGCATAATCGTACTGGAATGGATTTCTGACCCTATGTATGCGCATTATATTACATTTATCTACGTTTAGGGAAAGCTGCCAGCTGTCGCACCATGCATTAATTCTCTGCAGGTCCTCCTGGAGTACGTACGAGTCTTCTGATGTTGCTACTTTCTTGTAGACAACCGTGTCATCTGCAAATAGCCTCACGGAGCTACCGATGTTGTCAACTAAGTCATTTATGTATATTGTAAACAATAAAGGTCCTATCACGCTTCCCTGCAGTACTCCCGAAATTACCTCTACATCTGCAGATTTTGAACCGTTAAGAATGACATGTTGTGTTCTTTCTTCTAGGAAATCCTGAATCCAATCACAAACCTGGTCCGATATTCCGTAAGCTCGTATTTTTTTCACTAAACGTAAGTGCGGAACCGTATCAAATGCCTTCCTGAAGTCCAGGAATACGGCATCAATCTGCTCGCCAGTGTCTACGGCACTGTGAATTTCTTGGGCAAATAGGGCGAGCTGAGTTTCACATGATCTCTGTTTGCGGAATCCATGTTGGTTATGATGAAGGAGATTTGTATTATCTAAGAACGTCATAATACGAGAACACAAAACATGTTCCATTATTCTACAACAGATTGACGTAAGCGAAATAGGCCTATAATTATTCGCATCTGATTTATGACCCTTCTTGAAAATGGGAACGACCTGCGCTTTCTTCCAGTCACTAGGTACTTTACGTTCTTCCAGCGATCTACGATAAATTGCTGATAGAAAGGGGGCAAGTTCTTTAGCATAATCACTGTAGAATCTTAAGGGTATCTCGTCTGGTCCAGATGCTTTTCCGCTACGAAGTGATAGCAGTTGTTTTTCAATTCCGATATCGTTTATTTCAATATTTTCCATTTTGGCGTCCGTGCGACGGCTGAAGTCATGGACCGTGTTACGATTTTCCGCAGTGAAACAGTTTCGGAACACTGAATTCAGTATTTCTGCCTTTCTTCGGTCGTCCTCTGTTTCGGTGCCATCGTGGTCAACGAGTGACTGAATAGGGGATTTAGATCCGCTTACCGATTTTACATATGACCAAAACTTTTTAGGGTTCTTGTTTAGATTGTTTGCCAATGTTTTATGTTCGAATTCGTTGAATGCTTCTCTCATTGCTCTCTTTACGCTCTTTTTCGCTTCGTTCAGCTTTTCCTTATCAGCTATGATTCGACTACTCTTAAACCTATGATGAAGCTTTCTTTGTTTCCGTAGTACCTTTCGTACATGATTGTTATACCACGGTGGATCTTTCCCCTCGCTTTGGACCTTAGTCGGTACGAACTTATCTAAGGCGTACTGGACGATGTTTCTGAATTTTTTCCATTTTTGTTCCACATCCTCTTCCTCAGAAATGAACGTTTGATGGTGGTCACTCAGATATTCTGCGATTTGTGCCCTATCACTCTTGTTAAGCAAATATATTTTCCTTCCTTTCTTGGCATTTCTTATTACACTTGTAGTCATTGATGCAACCACTGACTTATGATCACTGATACCCTCTTCTACATTCACGGAGTCGAAAAGTTCCGGTCTATTTGTTGCTATGAGGTCTAAAACGTTAGCTTCACGAGTTGGTTCTCTAACTACCTGCTCGAAGTAATTCTCGGACAAGGCAGTCAGGATAATGTCACAAGAGTCTCTGTCCCTGGCTCCAGTTCTGATTGTGTGACTATCCCATTCTATACCTGGTAGATTGAAGTCTCCCCCTATTACAATAGTATGATCACGAAACTTCTTCACGACGTTCTGCAGGTTCTCTCTGAGGCGCTCAACTACTACGGTTGCTGATGCAGGTGGTCTATAGAAGCATACGACTATCATATCTGACCCACCTTTGATACTTAACTTAACCCAGATTATTTCACATTCGCATTCGCTAATAACTTCACTGGATATTATTGAATTCTTTACTGCTATAAATACTCCTCCACCATTGGCGTTTATCCTATCCTTGCGGTATATATTCCATTCTGTGTCTAGGATTTCGTTACTGTTCACTTCCGGTTTTAACCAACTTTCCGTTCCTAATACTATATGCGCACTATTTCCTTCAATAAGAGATACTAATTCAGGAACCTTGCCCTGGATACTCCTGCAGTTTACCAATATTACGTTGACTTTTCCTGTTTTTGGTCTCTGAGGACGGACGTTCTTCATCAACGATGATAATGTCCTCTCTGGTAAGCCGTCAGGTATTTTATCGTTTCGCCCAAGGGGGGGTCCCTCTAACCTAAAAAACCCCCGTGTGCACGCCACACGTACTCTGCTACCCTAGTAGCTGCTTCCGGTGTGTAGTGCACGCCTGACCTATCTAGGGGGGCCCTACAGTTCTCCACCCAATAACGGAGGTCGATGAATTTGCAACCATTATAGTCGCAGAGTCGTCTGAGCCTCTGGTTTAGACCCTCCACACGGCTCCAAACCAGAGAACCGCGATCGACTCTGGGCACTATGCTGCAGATATTAAGCTCAGCTTGCACTCCGCGTGCGATGCTGGTTGTCTTCACCAAATCAGCCAGCCGCTGGAAGGAACAAAGGATGGCCTCAGAACCCAAGCGGCAGGCGTCATTCGTTCCGACATGTGCTACTATCTGCAGCCGGTCACACCCAATGCGTTCAATAGCTGCCGGAAGGGCCTCCTCCACATTACGGACGAGACCCTCGGCAAGCACACCAAGTGCACACTGGCATTCTTCCCCGACCTACCCGCTATTTTCCTAAGGGGCTCCATAACCCGCCTAACGTTGGAGCTCCCTATAACTAATAGGCCCGCCCTCTGTGACTGTCGGGACCTTGCCGAAGAATCGGCCACTGGCCCAACAGGCGAGGCATCCTGTGGTGGCTCGGAAACGATGTCATCACCACTAGGAAGCACCCCGTACCTGTTGGAAAGGGGTAAGGCAGCTGCCACGCGGCCAGATCCCACCTTCGCCTTTCGGCCAGGCACGCGCGAGCCCACCACTGTCCGCCATTCACCCTGGAGTGATGGCTGACCGGTAAGATGCTCACTGCCGGAAGACGCAGCGACATCAGGGGTTCCATGCGATTCCAAGGCCACCGAAGTAGGCACAGGTCTCACCACAGTTGCCCCAACGCCACTACGAGCCGATGCCTGCGCCTCGAGCTCGATGAGCCTAACAGACAAAGCCTCCACCTGCCCCCGAAGAGTGGCCAATTCTCCTTGCGTCCGCTCACAACAACCACAGTCCCTACACATGACTATGTTTACCCTACAAGCGAACGGTGTACTCGCCTTATTAGCAGCAGGAAATCGAAGTGCTCTCTCACTGACGGTCTAACCGACACTGAGCTGTTCTAACCAAACAAACAAAAGCCTGTACGATACGAGGGTCGATAGCAACGGCGATACTGTACACTACACTGTTATTAAAATAAACGGTTGTGTCTAGTAGGCACTCAAACACGCAAGAAATTACAAAAATAAAATAGTAACTACCCAGATAACTGAAAATAAGTTGTACCTGTTTGAAGCTCGCAAAAATGTGTAACAAGCGAACGGTGTACTCGCATTATTAGCAGCAGGAAATCGAAGTGCTCTCTCACTGACGGTCTAACCGACACTGAGCTGTTCTAACCAAACAAACAAAAGCCTGTACGATACGAGGGTCAGTAGCAACGGCAATACTGTACACTACACTGTTATTAAAATAAACGGTTGTGTCTAGTCGGCACTCAAACACGCAAGAAATTACAAAAATAAAATAGTAACTACCCAGATAACTGAAAATAAGTTGTACCTGTTTGAAGCTCGCAAAAATGTGTAACAAGCGAACGGTGTACTCGCCTTATTAGCAGCAGGAAATCGAAGTGCTCTCTCACTGACGGTCTAACCGACACTGGGATTTTGGTGGAAATAAGACACCTCATGCACTATACTATTTAAGAAACTTTTGGAGCTTGACAAAACTGCTTCGGTTAGGTATGACGATCTTCACTTTATATTTTCAATAGTATTATCCCGAGTTACACTAAGAACAACGTGACAGCATTACAAATTGTATTAAATCGTTCTTTCCCCACAGCAGGGAGATTGCGTTGTATGGGTGCAATATTTATATTCCCATCAACTGGGTTTTTGGTGGAAGGAAACCACCACATCCAGCATACTGACTACAGGAGTTACTGGGACAACCTTCTTTCCTTTGGTATGTCCTTCATTACCTATTCCTTTGTATCACTTCCTAGTGGAATAATTTATTTAATTTGTTATATATGGTACAGTTTTACTCCTCTACAGCAGGGTGATCTGCTTGAGTGGCTACAGTGTTTATTCACCCTTCAGTGGGATTTTGGTGGAAATAAGACACCTCATGCACCATACTAACTAAGAAACTTATGGAGCTTGACAAAACTGCTTCGTTTAGGTATGTCGAGCTTCACTTTATATTTTTAATAGTATTATCACGAGTTACAATAATAACAACGTGACTGCATTACAAATTGTATTAAATCGTTCTTTCCCCACAGCAGGCAGATTGCGTTGTATGGGTGCAATGTTTATTTTCCCATCAACTGGGTTTTTGGTGGAACAAAACCACCACATCCAGCATGCTGACTACAGGAGTTACTGGGACAACCTTCTTTCTTTTGGTATGTCCTTCTTTACCTATTCCTTTGTATCACTTCCTAGTGGAATAATTTATTTGATTCGTGATATATGGTACAGTTTTTGTCCTCTACAGCAGGGTGATCTGCTTAAGTGGCTACAGTGTTTATTCTCCCTTATGTGGGATTTTGGTGGATTTAAGACTCCTCATGCACCATACTATTTAAGAAACTTTTGGAGCTTGACAAAACTGCTTCATTTAGGTATGACGATCTTCACTTTATACTTTTAATAGTTTTATCCCGAGTTACGCTAATAACAACGTGACTGCTTTACAAATTGTATTAAATCCTTCTTTCCAGCAGGGAGATTGCAATGTGTGGGTGCAATGTTTATTTTCCCATCAACTAGGATTTTGGTGGAACAAAACCACGACATCCAGCATACTGACTACAGGAGTTACTGGGACAACCTTCTTTCTTTTGTTATGTCCTTCATTACCTATTCCTTTGTATCACTTCCTAGTGGAATAATTTATTTGATTTGTGATATATGGTACAGTTTTTGTCCTCTACAGCAGGGTGATCTGCTTGAGTGGCTACAGTGTTTATTCTCCCTTCAATGGGTTTTTGGTGGAATTAAGACTCCTCATGCACCATACTAACTAAGAAACTTTTAGAGCTTGACAAAACTGCTGCGTTTAGGTATGTCGATCTTCACATTATATTTTTAATAGTATTATCCCAAGTTACACTAATAACAACGTGACTGCATTACAAATTGTATTAAATCGTTCTTTCCAGCTGGGAGATTGCGTCGTGTGGGTGCAATGTTTATTTTCCCATCAACTGGGTTTTTGATGGAAGGAAACCACCACATCCAGCATACTGACTACAGGAGTTACTGGGACAACCTTCTTTCTTTTGGTACGTCCTTCATTACCTATTCCTTTGTATCACTTCCTAGTGGAATAATTTATTTGATTTGTGATATATGGTACAGTCTTTGTCCTCTACAGCAGGGTGATCTGCTCAAGTGGCTACAGTGTTTATTCTGCCTTATATGGGATTTTGGTGGATTTAAGACTCCTCATGCACCATACTATTTAAGAAACTTTTGGAGCTTGACAAAACTGCTTCATTTAGGTATGACGATCTTCACTTTATACTTTTAATAGTTTTATCCCGAGTTACGCTAATAACAACGTGACTGCTTTACAAATTGTATTAAATCGTTCTTTCCAGCTGGGAGATTGCAATGTGTGGGTGCAATGTTTATTTTCCCATCAACTGGGTTTTTGGTGGAACGAAACCACCACATCCAGCATACTGACTACAGGAGTCACTGGGACAACCTTCTTTCTTTCTGTATGTCCTTCATTACCTATTCCTTTGTATCACTTCCTGGTGGAATAATTTATTTGATTTGTGAAATATGGTACAGTTTCTCTTACCTACAGCAGGGTGATCTGCTTGAGTGGCTACAGTGTTTATTCTCCCTTCAATGGGATTTTAGTGGAAATAAGACACCGCATGCACCATACACACTAAGAAACTTTTGGAGCTAACGAAACTTTTTCGTTGAGGTATATCGATCTTTTTTTATATTTCTAATAGTATTATCCCGAGTTACACTAAGAACAATGTGACTGCATTACAAATTGTATTAAATCGTTCTTTTGCCACAGCAGGGAGATTGCGTAATATGGGTGCAATGTTTATTCTCCCATGAACTGGGTTTTTGGTGGAATTAAACCACCACATCCAGCATAGTGACTACAGGAGTTACTGGGACAACCTTCTTTCTTTTGGTATGTCCTTCATTACGTATTCCTTTGTATCACTTCCTAGTGGAATAATTTATTTGATTTGTGAAATATAGTACAGTTTTTGTCCTTTACAGCAGGGTGATCTGCTTGAGCGGCTACAGTGTTTATTCTCCATTCAATGGGATTTTGGTGGAAATAACACACCTCATGCACCATACTAACTAAGAAACTTTTGGAGCTTGACAAAACTGCTTCGTTTAGGTATGACGATCTTCACTTTATATTTTTAATAATATTATCCCGAGTTACACTAAGAACAACGTGACTCCATTACAAATTGTATTAAATCGTACTTTCCCCACAGCAGGCAGATTGCGTTGTATGGGTGCAATGTTTATTTTCCCATCACCTGGGTGTTTGGTGGAACAAAACCACCACATCCAGCATACTGACTACAGGAGTTGCTGGGACAACCTTCTTTCTTTTGGTATGTCCTTTTCTACCTATTCCTTTGTATCACTTCCTAGTGGAATAATTTATTTGATTTGTGATATATGGTACAGTTTTTGTCCTCTACAGCAGGGTGATCTGCTTAAGTGGCTACAGTGTTTATTCTCCCTTATATGGGATTTTGGTGGAAATAAGACACCTCATGCACCATACCAACTAAGAAACTTTTGGAGCTTGACAAAACTGCTTGGTTTAGGTATGTCGATCTTCACTTTATATTTTTAATAGTATTGTCCCGAGTTACACTAAGAACAACGTGACTGCATTACAAATTGTATTAAATCATTCTTTCCCCACAGCATGGAGATTGCGTTGTATGGGTGCAATGTTTATTTTCCCATCAACTGGGTTTTTGGTGGAAGGAAACCACCACATCCAGCATACTGACAACAGGAGTTACTGGGACAACCTAATTTCATTTGGTATGTCCTTCATTACCTATTCCTTTGTATCACTTCCCAGTGGAATAATTTATTTAATTTGTTATATATGGTACAGTTTTACTCCTCTACAGCAGGGTGATCTGCTTGAGTGGCTACAGTGTTTATTCTCCCTTCAATGGGATTTTGGTGGAAATAAGACACCTCATGCACCATACTAACTAAGAAACTTTTGGAGCTTGACAAAACTGCTTCGTTTAGGTATGTCATCTTAACTTTATATTTTTAATAGTATTATCACGAGTTACACTAAGAACAACGTGACTGCATTACAAATTGTATTGAATCGTTCTTTCACCACAGCAGGGAGATTGCGTTGTATGGGTGCAATGTTTATTTTCCCATGAACTGAGTTTTTGGTGGAAGGAAACCACCACATCCAGCATACTGACTACAGGAGTTACTGGGACAACCTTCTTTCTTTTGGTATGTCCTTCATTACCTATTCCTTTGTAACACATCCTAGTGGAATAATGTATTTGATTTGTGATATATGGTACAGTTTTTCTCCTCTACAGCAGGGAGATCTGCATAAGTGGCTACAGTGTTTATTCTCCCTTCAATGGGATTTTGGTGGAAATAAGACACCTCATGCACCATACTATTTAAGAAACTTTTGGAGCTTGACAAAACTACTTCGTTTAGGTATGACGATCTTCACTTTATATTTTTAATAGTATTATCCTGAGTTACACTAAGAACAACGTGTCTGCATTACAAATTGTATTAAATCATTGTTTCCCCACAGAGGGGAGATTGCATTGTATGGGTGCAATGTTTGTTTTCCTATCAACTGGGATTTTAGTGGAAGGAAACCACCACATCCAATACACTGACTACAGGAGTTACTGGGACAACCTTCTTTCTTTTGGTATGTCCTTCATTACCTATTCCTTTGTATCACTTCCTAGTGGAATAATTTATTTGATTTGTGAGATATGGTACAGTTTTTGTTCTCTGCGGCAGAGTGATCTGTTTGAGTGGCTACAGTGTTTATTCTCCATTCAATGGGATTTTGGAGGAAATAAGACTCCTCATGCACCTTACTAACTAAGAAACTTTTGGAGCTTGACAAAACTGCTTCATTTAGGTATGTCGATGTTCACTTTGTATTTTTAATAGTATTATCTCGAGTTACACTAAGAACAACGTGACTGCATTACAAATTGTATTAAATCGTTCTTTCCCCACATCAGGGAGATTGCGTTGTATGGGTGCAATGTTTATATGCCCATCAACTGGGTTTTTGGTGGAAGGAAACCACCACATCCAGCATACTGACTACAGGAGTTACTGGGAGAACCTTCTTTATTTTGGTATGTCCTTCATTACCTATTCCTTTGTATCACCACCTAGTGGAATAATTTATTTGTTTTGTGAAATATGGTACAGTTTTTGTCCTTTACAGCAGGGTGATCTGCTTGAGTGCCTACAGGGTTTATTCTCCCTTCAATGGGATTTTGGTGGACATAAGACTCTTCATGCTTCATACTAAATAAGAAAATTTGGAGCTTGACATAACTGCTTCGTTTAGGTTTGTCGATCTTCACTTTATATTTTTAATAGTATTATCCCGAGTTACACTAAGAACAACATGACTGCATTACAAATTGTATTAAATCGTTCTTTCTCCACAGCAGGGAGATTGCGTTGTATGGGTGCAATGTTTATTTTCCTATCAACTGGGTTTTTGGTGGAAGCAACCACCACATCCAGCACACTGACTACAGGAGTTACTGCCACCACCTTCTTGCTTTTGGTAAGTCCTTCAATACCTATTCCTTTGTATCACTTCCTAGTGGAGTAATTTATTTGATTTGTGAAATATGGTACAGTTTTTGTCCTTTACAGCAGGGTGATCTGCTTGAGTGACTACAGTGTTTATTCTCCTTTCAATGGGACTTTGGTGGAAATAAGACACCGCATGCACCATACTAACTGAGAAACTTTTGGAGCTTAACAAACCTGCTTCGTTTAGGTATGCGGATTTTCACTTCATTTTTTTAATAGTATTATCCCGAGTTACACTAAGAACAACGTGACTGCATAACGAATTGCATTAAATCGTTCTTTCCCCAGAGCAGGGAATTTGCATTGTATGGGTGCAATGTTTATTTTACCATCAACTGGGTTTTTGGTGGAGGAAAACCACCACATCCAGCATACTGACTACAGGAGTTACTGGGACAACCTTCTTTCTTTTGGTATGTCCTTCATTACCTATTCCTTTGTAACACATCCTAGTGGAATAATGTATTTGATTTGTGATATATGGTACAGTTTTTCTCCTCTACAGCAGGGAGATCTGTATGAGTGGCTACAGTGTTTATTCTCCCTTGAATGGGATTTTGGTGGAAATAAGACACCTCATGCACCATACGATTTAAGAAATTTTTGGAGCTTGACAAAACTGCTTCGTTTAGGTTTGACGATCTTCACTTTATATTTTTAATAGTATTATCACGAGTTACGCTAACAACAACGTGACTGCTTTACAAATTGTATTAAATCGTTCTTTCCAGCTGGGAGATTGCAATGTGTGGGTGCAATGTTTATTTTCCCATCAACTGGGTTTTTGGTGGAACGAAACCACCACATCCAGCATACTGACTACAGGAGTCACTGGGACAACCTTCTTTCTTTTGGTATGTCCTTCATTACCTATTCCTTTGTAACACATCCTAGTGGGATAATGTATTTGATTTGTGATATATGGTACAGTTTTTCTCCTCTACAGCAGGGAGATCTGCATGAGTGGCTACAGTGTTTATTCTCCCTTCAATGGGATTTTGGTGGAAATAAGACACCTCATGCACCATACTATTTAAGAAACTTTTGGAGCTTGACAAAACTACTTCGTTTAGGTATGACGATCTTCACTTTATATTTTTAATAGTATTATCCTGAGTTACACTAAGAACAACGTGTCTGCATTACAAATTGTATTAAATCATTGTTTCCCCACAGAGGGGAGATTGCATTGTATGGGTGCAATGTTTGTTTTCCTATCAACTGGGATTTTGGTGGAAGGAAACCACCACATCCAATACACTGACTACAGGAGTTACTGGGACAACCTTCTTTCTTTTGGTATGTCCTTCATTACCTATTCCTTTGTATCACTTCCTAGTGGAATAATTTATTTGATTTGTGAGATATGGTACAGTTTTTGTTCTCTGCGGCAGAGTGATCTGTTTGAGTGGCTACAGTGTTTATTCTCCATTCAATGGGATTTTGGAGGAAATAAGACTCCTCATGCACCTTACTAACTAAGAAACTTTTGGAGCTTGACAAAACTGCTTCATTTAGGTATGTCGATGTTCACTTTGTATTTTTAATAGTATTATCTCGAGTTACACTAAGAACAACGTGACTGCATTACAAATTGTATTAAATCGTTCTTTCCCCACATCAGGGAGATTGCGTTGTATGGGTGCAATGTTTATATGCCCATCAACTGGGTTTTTGGTGGAAGGAAACCACCACATCCAGCATACTGACTACAGGAGTTACTGGGAGAACCTTCTTTATTTTGGTATGTCCTTCATTACCTATTCCTTTGTATCACCACCTAGTGGAATAATTTATTTGTTTTGTGAAATATGGTACAGTTTTTGTCCTTTACAGCAGGGTGATCTGCTTGAGTGCCTACAGGGTTTATTCTCCCTTCAATGGGATTTTGGTGGACATAAGACTCTTCATGCTTCATACTAAATAAGAAAATTTGGAGCTTGACATAACTGCTTCGTTTAGGTTTGTCGATCTTCACTTTATATTTT
Organism: Schistocerca americana; assembly: GCF_021461395.2. Classification (NCBI taxonomy): domain Eukaryota; kingdom Metazoa; phylum Arthropoda; class Insecta; order Orthoptera; family Acrididae; genus Schistocerca; species Schistocerca americana. The sequence continues at coordinate 67,572,244 of NC_060128.1, read as the reverse complement.
TAATAGTATTATCCCGAGTTACACTAAGAACAACATGACTGCATTACAAATTGTATTAAATCGTTCTTTCTCCACAGCAGGGAGATTGCGTTGTATGGGTGCAATGTTTATTTTCCTATCAACTGGGTTTTTGGTGGAAGGAAACCACCACATCCAGCACACTGACTACAGGAGTTACTGCCACCACCTTCTTGCTTTTGGTAAGTCCTTCAATACCTATTCCTTTGTATCACTTCCTAGTGGAGTAATTTATTTGATTTGTGAAATATGGTACAGTTTTTGTCCTTTACAGCAGGGTGATCTGCTTGAGTGACTACAGTGTTTATTCTCCTTTCAATGGGACTTTGGTGGAAATAAGACACCGCATGCACCATACTAACTGAGAAACTTTTGGAGCTTAACAAACCTGCTTCGTTTAGGTATGCGGATTTTCACTTCATTTTTTTAATAGTGTTATCCCGAGTTACACTAAGAACAACGTGACTGCATAACGAATTGCATTAAATCGTTCTTTCCCCAGAGCAGGGAATTTGCGTTGTATGGGTGCAATGTTTATTTTACCATCAACTGGGTTTTTGGTGGAGGAAAACCACCACATCCAGCATACTGACTACACGAGCTACTAGGACAACCTTCTTTCTTTTGGTACATCCTTCATTAGCTATTCATTTGCATCACTTCGTAGTGGTGTAATTTACTTGATTTGTGAAATATGGTACAGATTTTCTCCTTTACAGCAGGATGATCTGCTCGAGTGGCTACTGTGTTTATTCTCCCTTCAATGGGATTTTGGTGGAAATAAGACACCTCATGCACCATACTAACTAAGAAACTTTTGGAGCTTGACAAAACTGCTTCGTTTAGGTATGTGGATGTTCACTTTATATTTTTAATATATTATTCCGAGTTACACTAAGAACAACGTGACTGCATTACAAATTTTATTAAATCGTTCTTTCCCCACAGCAGGGAGATTGCGTTGTATGGGTGCAATGTTTATTTTCCCATCAACTGGGCTTTTGGTGGAGGAAAAGCACCACATCCAGCATACTGACTGCAGGAGTTCTGGGACAACCTTCTTTCTTTTGGTAGGTCCTTCATTAGCTATTCATTTGCATCACTACCTGGTGGAATATTTTATTTGATTTGTGAAATATGGTACAGATTTTCTACTTTACAGCTGGGTGATCTGCTTGAGTGGTTACAGTGTTTATTCTCCCTTCAACGGATTTTGGTGGAAACAATACACCGCATGCACCATACTAACTAAGAAACTTTTGGCGCTAGACAAAACTGCTTCGTTTAGGTATGTGGATCTTCACTTTATATTTTTAATAGTATTATCCAGAGTTACACTAAAAACAATGTGACTGCATTACAAATCGTATTAAATCGTTCTTTCCACAGAGCAGGGAGATTGCGTTGTATGGGTGGGATGTTTATTTTCCCATCAACTGGGTTTTTGGTGGAGGAAAACCACCACATCCTGCATACTGACTGCAGGAGTTCTGGGACAACCTTCTTTCTTTTGGTATGTCCTTCATTAGCTATTCATTTGCGTCACTTCCTAGTGGAATAATTTATTTGATTTGTGAAATATGGTACAGTTTTTGTCCTCTACAGCAGGGTGATCAGCTTGAGTGGCTACAGTGTTTATTTTCCCTTCAATGGGATTTTGGTGGAAATAAGAAACCGCATGCTCCATACTAACTAAGAAACTTTTGTAGCGTAACAAAACTGCTTCGTTTAGGTATGTCGATCTTCACTTTATATTTTTAATAGTATTATCGCGAGTTACACTAAGAACAACGTGACTGCATTACAAATTGTATTAAATCGTTCTTTCCCCACAGCAGGGAGATTGCGTTGTATGGGTGCAATGTTTATTTTCCCATCAACTGGGTTTTTGGTGGAGGAAAAGCACCACATCCAGCACACTGACTGCAGGAGTTCTGGGACAACCTTCTTTCTTTTGGTAGGTCCTTCATTAGCTATTCATTTGCATCACTACCTAGTGGAATATTTTATTTGATTTGTGAAATATGGTACAGATTTTCTACTTTACAGCAGGGTGAAGTAGTGAAGGCAGCAGAGGATCAAGTAGGTAAAAAGACGAGGGCTAGTAGAAATCCTTGGGTAACAGAAGAAATACTGAATTTAATTGATGAAAGGAGAAAATATAAAAATGCAGTAAGTGAAACAGGCAAAAAGGAATACAAACGTCTCAAAAATGAGATCGACAGGAAGTGAAAAATGGCTAAGCAGGGATGGCTAGAGGACAAATGTAAGGATGTAGAGGCCTATCTCACTAGGGGTAAGATAGATACCGCCTACAGGAAAATTAAAGAGACCTTTGGAGATAAGAGAACGACTTGTATGAATATCAAGAGCTCAGATGGAAACCCAGTTCTAAGGAAAGAAGGGAAAGCAGAAAGGTGGAAGGAGTATATAGAGGGTCTACACAAGGGCGATGTACTTGAGGACAATATTATGGAAATGGAAGAGGATGTAGATGAAGATGAAATGGGAGATCTGATACTGCGTGAAGAGTTTGACAGAGCACTGAAAGACCTGAGTCGAAACAAGGCCCCCGGAGTAGACAATATTCCATTGGAACTACTGACGGCCGTGGGAGAGCCAGTCCTGACAAAACTCTACCATCTGGTGAGCAAGATGTATGAAACAGGCGAAATACCCTCAGACTTCAAGAAGAATATAATAATTCCAATCCCAAAGAAAGCAGGTGTTGACAGATGTGAAAATTACCGAACTATCAGCTTAATAAGTCACAGCTGCAAAATACTAACACGAATTCTTTACAGACGAATGGAAAAACTAGTAGAAGCCAACCTCGGGGAAGATCAGTTTGGATTCCGTAGAAACACTGGAACACGTGAGGCAATACTGACCTTACGACTTATCTTAGAAGAAAGATTAAGGAAAGGCAAACATACGTTTCTAGCATTGGTAGACTTAGAGAAAGCTTTTGACAATGTTGACTGGAATACTCTCTTTCAAATTCTAAAGGTGGCAGGGGTAAAATACAGGGAGCGAAAGGCTATTTACAATTTGTACAGAAACCAGATGGCAGTTATAAGAGTCGAGGGACATGAAAGGGAAGCAGTGGTTGGGAAGGGAGTAAGACAGGGTTGTATCCTCTCCCCGATGTTGTTCAATCTGTAAAGGAAAGCAGTAAAGGAAACAAAAGAAAAATTAGGAGTAGGTATTAAAATTCATGGAGAAGAAGTAAAAACTTTGAGGTTCGCCGATGACATTGTAATTCTGTCAGAGATAGCAAAGGTCTTGGAAGAGCAGTTGAATGGAATGGACAGTTTCTTGAAAGGAGGATATAAGATGAACATCAACAAAAGCAAAACAAGGATAATGGAATGTAGTCTAATTAAGTCAGGTGATGCTGAGGAAATTAGATTAGGAAATGAGGCACTTAAAGTAGTAAAGGAGTTTTGCTATTTGGGGAGCAAAATAACTGATGATGGTCGAAGTAGAGAGGAAATAAAATGTTGACTGGCAATGGCAAGGAAAGTTTTTCTCAAGAAGAGAAATTTGTTAACATCCAGTATTGATTTAAGTGTCAGGAAGTCATTTCTGAAAGTATTCGTATGGAGTGTAGCCATGTATGGAAGTGAAACATGGACGATAAATAGTTTGTACAATAAGAGAATAGAAGCTTTCGAAATGTGGTGCTACAGAAGAATGCTGAAGATTAGATGGGTAGATCACATAACTAATGAGGAAGTATTGAATAGGATTGGGGAGAAGAGAAGTTTGTGGCACAACTTGACCAGAAGAAGGGATCGGTTGGTAGGACATGTTCTGAGGCGTCAAGGGATCACCAATTTAGTATTGGAGGGCAGCGTGGAGGGTAAAAATCGTAGAGGGAGACCAAGAGATGAATACACTAAGCAGATTCAGAAGGATGTAGGTTGCACTAGGTACTGGGAGATGAAAAAGCTTGCACAGGATAGAGTAGCATGGAGAGCTGCATCAAACCAGTCTCAGGACTGAAGACCACAACAACAACAACAACAACAGTATTATCCCAAGTTACACTAAGAACAACGTGACTGCATTACAAATTATATTAAATCATTCTTTCCCCACAGCAGGGATATGCTTGACTGGCTACAGTGTTTATTCTCCCTTCAATGGGATTTTGGTGGAAATGAGACTCCTCATGCACCATAGTAACTAAGAAACTTTTGGAGCTTGACAAAACTGCTTCGTTGAGGTATGTTGATCTTCACTTTATAATTTCAATAGTATTATCCCGAGTTACACTAAGAACAATGTGACTGCATTACGAATAGTATTAAATCGTTCTTTCCCCACAGCAGGGAGATTAAGTTGTATGGGTGCAATGTTTATTTCCCCATCAACTGGGTTTTTGGTGGAAGGAAACCACCACATTCAGCATACTGACTCCAGAAGTTACTGGGACAACCATCTTTCTTTTGGTATGTCCTTCATTTCCTATTCTTTTGTATCACTTCCTAGTGGAATAATTTATTTGATTTGTGTTATATGGTACAGTTTTTGTCCTTTACAGCAGGGTGATCTGCTTGAGTGGCTACAGTGTTTATTCTCCCTTCAATGGGATTTTGGTGGAAATAAGACTCCTCATGCACCATACTAGCTAAGAAACTTTTGGAGCTTGACAAAACTGTTTTGTTGACGTATGTCGATCTTCACTTTATATTTTTTATAGTATTATCCCGAATTACACTAATAACAACGTGACTGCATTACAAATTGTATTAAATCGTTCTTTCCCCACAGCAGAGAGATTGCATTGTAAGGGGGCAATGTTTATTTTCCCATCAACTGTGTTTTTGGTGGAAGGAAACCACCACATCCAGCATACTGACTACAGGAGTTACTGCGACAACCTTCTTTCTTTTGGTATGTCCTTCATTACCTATTCTTTTGTATCACTTCCTAGTGGAATAATTTATTTGATTTGTGAAATATGGTACAGTTTTTGTCCTCTACAGCAGGGTGATCTGCTTGAGTGGCTACAGTGTTTATTGTCCCGTCAATGGGATTTTGGTGGAAATAAGACACCTCATGCACCATACTAACTAATAAACTTTTGGAGCTTGACAAAACTGCTTCGTTTAGGTATGTCGATCTTCACTTTATATTTCTAATAGTATTATCCCGAGTTACAGTAAGACCAACGTGACCGCATTACAAAGTGTATTAAATAGTTCTTTCCCCACAGCAGGGAGATTGCGTTGTATGGGTGCAATGTTTATTTTCCTATCAAATGGGTTTTTGGTGGAAGGAAACCACCACATCCTGCATACTGACTACAGGAGTTACTGGGACAACCTTCTTTCTTTTGGTATATCCTTCATTACCTTTTCCTTTGTATCACTTCCTAGTGGAATAATTTATTTGATTTGTGAATTATGGTACAGTTTTTGTCCTCTACAGCAGGATGATCTGCTTGAGTGGCTACAGTGTTTATTCTCCATTCATTGGGATTTTGGTGGAAACAAAGACACCTCATGCACCATACAAACTAAGAAACTTTTGGAGCTTGACAAAACTGCTTCATTTACGTATGTCGATCTTCACTTTATATTTTTAATAGTATTATCCCGAGATACACTAGTAACAATGTGACTGCATTACAAATTGTATTAAATCGTTCTTTCCCCACTGCAGGGAGATTGCGTTGTGTGGGTGCAGTGTTTATTTGCCCATCAACTGGGTTTTTGGTGGAAGGAATCCACCACATCCGGCATACTGACTACTGGAGTTAACGGGACAACCTTCTTTCTTTTGGTATGTCCATCATTACCTATTTCTTTGTATCACTTCCTAGTGGAATAATTTATTTGATTTGTGAAATATGGTACAGTCTCTGTCCTCTACAGCAGGGTGATCTGCTTGAGTGGCTACAGTGTTTATTCTCCCTTCAATGGGATTTTGGTGGAAATCAGACATATCTTGCACCATACTAACTAAGAAACTTTTGGAGCTTGACAAAACTGCTTCCTTTAGGCATATCGATCTTCACTTTATATTTTTAATAGTATATTCCCGAGTTACACTAATAACAACGTGATTGCATTACAAATTGTATTAAATAGTTCTTTCCCCACAGCAGGGAAATTGCGTTATATGGGTGCAATGTTTATTTGCCCATCAACTGGGTTTTTGGTGGAAGGAAACCACCACATCCAGCATACTGACTACAGGAGTTACTGGGACAACCTTCTTTCTTTTGGTATGTCCTTCATTACCTATTCTTTTGTATCACTTCCTAGTGGAATAATTTATTTGATTTGTGAAATATGGTACAGTTTTTGTCCTCTACAGCAGGGTGATCTGCTTGAGTGGCTACAGTGTTTATTCTCCCTTCAATGGGATTTTGGTGGAAATAAGACACCTCATGCACCATACTAACTAATAAACTTTTGGAGCTTGACAAAACTGCTTCGTTTAGGTATATCTATCTTCACTTTATATTTTTAATAGTATTATCCCGAGATACACTAATAACAACGTGACTGCATTACAAATTGTATTAAATCGTTCTTTCCCCACAGCAGGGAGATTGCGTTGTATGTGTGCAATGTTTATTTGCCCATCAACTGGGTTTTTGGTGGAAGGAAACCACCACATCCAGCATACTGACTACAGGAGCTACTGGGACAACCTTCTTTCTTTTGGTATGTCCTTCATTACCTATTCCTTTGTATCACTTCCTGGTGGAATAATTTATTTGATTTGTGAAATATGGTACAGTTTTTGTCCTCTACAGCACGGTGATCTGTTTGAGTGGCTACAGTGTTTATTGTCCCGTCAATGGGATTTTGGTCGAAATAAGACACCTCATGCACCATACTAACTAAGAAATTTTTGGAGCTTGACAAAACTGCTTCGTTTAGGCATGTCGATCTTCACTTTATATTTTTAATAGTATTATCCCGAGTTACTCTAATAACAACCTGACTGTATTACAAATTGTATTAAATCGTTCTTTCCCCACAGCAGGGAGATTGCGTTGTGTGGGTGCAATGTTTATTCTCCCATCAACTGGGTTTTTGGTGGAAGGATTCCACCACATCCAGCATACTGACTACAGGAGTTCCTTGGCCAACCTTCTTTCTTTTGGTATGTCCTTCATTACCTATTGTCTTGTATCACTTCCTAGTGGAATAATTTATTTGATTTGTGAAATATGGTACAGTTTTTGTCCTCTACAGCAGCTTGATCTGCTTGAGTGGCTACAGTGTTTATTGTCCCGTCAATGGGATTTTGGTGGAAATAAGACACTTCATGCACCATACTAACTAATAAACTTTTGGAGCTTGACAAAACTGCTTCGTTTAGGCATGTCGATCTTCACTTTATATTTTTTATAGTATCATCCCGAGTTACACTAACAACAACGTGACTGCATTACAAATTGTATTAAATCGGTCTTTCCCCACAGCAGGGAGATTGCGTTGTATGTGTGCAATGTTTATTTGCCCATCAACTGGGTTTTTGGTGGAAGGAAACCACCACATCCAGCATACTGACTACAGGAGTTACTGGGACGACCTTCTTTCTTTTGGTATATCCTTCATTACCTATTCCTTTGTATCACTTCCTGGTGGAATAATTTATTTGATTTGTGAAATATGGATCAGTTTTTGTCCTCTACAGCAGCGTGATCCGCTGGAGTGGCTACAGTGTTTATTCTCCCTTCAATAGGATATTGGTGGAAATCAGACACCTCATGCACCATACTAACTACGAAACTTTTGGAGCTTGACAAAACTGCTTCGTTTACGTATACCGATCTTCACTTCATATTTTTAATAATATTATCACGAGTTACACTAACAACAACGTGACTGCATTACAAATTGTATTAAATCGTTCTTTCCCCACAGCAGGGAGATTGCGTTGTATGTGTGCAATGTTTATTTGCCCATCAACTGGGTTTTTGGTGGAAGGAATCCACCACATCCAGCATACTGACTACAGGAGTTACTGGGACAACCTTCTTTCTTTTGGTATGTCCTTCATTACCTATTCTCTTGTATCACTTCCTAGTGGAATAATTTATTTGATTTGTGAAATATGGTACAGTTTTTGTCCTCTACATCAGCTTGATCTGCTTGAGTGGCTACAGTGTTTATTGTCCCGTCAATGGGATTTTGGTGGAAATAAGACATCTCATGCACCATACTAACTAAGAAACTTTTGGAGCTTGACAAAACTGCTTCGTTTAGGCATGTCGATCTTCACTTTATATTTTTAATAGTATTATCCCGAGTTACACTAATAACAACCTGACTGCATTACAAATTGTATTAAATCGTTCTTTCCCCACAGCAGGGAGATTGCGTTGTGTGGGTGCAATGTTTATTCTCCCATGAACTGGGCTTTTGGTGGAAGGAAACCACCACATCCGGCATACTGACTACAGGAGTTACTGGGACAACCTTCTTTCTTTTGGTATGTCCTTCATTACCTATTCTCTTGTATCACTTCCTAGTGGAATAATTTATTTGATTTGTGAAATATGGTACAGTTTTTGTCCTCTACAGCAGCTTGATCTGCTTGAGTGGCTACAGTGTTCATTGTCCCGTCAATGGGATTTTGGTGGAAATAAGACACCTCATGCACCATACTAACTAATAAACTTTTGGAGCTTGACAAAACTGCTTCGTTTAGGCATGTCGATCTTCACTTTATATTTTTTATAGCATCATCCCGAGTTACACTAACAACAACGTGACTGCATTACAAATTGCATTAAATCGGTCTTTCCCCACAGCAGGGAGATTGCGTTGTATGTGTGCAATGTTTATTTGCCCATCAACTGGGTTTTTGGTGGAAGGAAACCACCACATCCAGCATACTGACTACAGGAGTTACTGGGACGACCTTCTTTCTTTTGGTATATCCTTCATTACCTATTCCTTTGTATCACTTCCTGGTGGAATAATTTATTTGATTTGTGAAATATGGATCAGTTTTTGTCCTCTACAGCAGCGTGATCCGCTGGAGTGGCTACAGTGTTTATTCTCCCTTCAATAGGATATTGGTGGAAATCAGACACCTCATGCACCATACTAACTACGAAACTTTTGGAGCTTGACAAAACTGCTTCGTTTACGTATACCGATCTTCACTTCATATTTTTAATAATATTATCCCGAGTTACACTAACAACAACGTGACTGCATTACAAATTGTATTAAATCGTTCTTTCCCCACAGCAGGGAGATTGGGTTGTATGTGTGCAATGTTTATTTGCCCATCAACTGGGTTTTTGGTGGAAGGAATCCACCACATCCAGCATACTGACTACAGGAGTTACTGGGACAACCTTCTTTCTTTTGGTATGTCCTTCATTACCTATTCTCTTGTATCACTTCCTAGTGGAATAATTTATTTGATTTGTGAAATATGGTACAGTTTTTGTCCTCTACATCAGCTTGATCTGCTTGAGTGGCTACAGTGTTTATTGTCCCGTCAATGGGATTTTGGTGGAAATAAGACATCTCATGCACCATACTAACTAAGAAACTTTTGGAGCTTGACAAAACTGCTTCGTTTAGGCATGTCGATCTTCACTTTATATTTTTAATAGTATTATCCCGAGTTACACTAATAACAACCTGACTGCATTACAAATTGTATTAAATAGTTCTTTCCCCACAGAAGGAAGATTTCGTTGTATGGGTGCAATGTTTATTTTCCCATCAACTGGGTTTTTGGTGGAAGGAAACCACCACATCCTGCATATTGACTACAGGAGTTACTGGGACAACCATCTTTCTTTTGGTGTGTCCTTCATTACCTATTTTTTTGTATCACTTCCTAGTGGAATAATTTATTTGATTTTTGAAATATGGTACAGTTTTTGTCCTCTACAGCAGGGTGATCTGCTTAAGTGGCTACAGTGTTTATTCTCCCTTCAATGGGATTTTGGTGGAAATAAGACACCTCATGCACCATACTAACTAATAAACTTTTGGAGCTTGACAAAACTGTTTCGTTTAGGTATGTCGATCTTCACTTTATATTTTTAATAGTATTATCCCGAGTTACACTAAGAACAATGTGACCGCATTACAAATTGTATTAAATAGTTCTTTCCCCACAGCAGGGAGATTGCGTTGTATGGGTGCAATGTTTATTTTCCCATCAACTGGGTTTTTGGTGGGAGGTAACCACCACATCCTGCATACTGACTACAGGAGTTACTGGGACAACCGTCTTTCTTTTGGTATGTCCTTCATTACCTATTCCTTTGTATCACTTCCTAGTGGAATAATTTATTTGATTTGTGAATAATGGTACAGTTTATGTCCTCTACAGCAGGATGATCTGCTTAAGTGGCTACAGTGTTTATTCTCCCTTCATTGGGATTTTGGTGGAAATAAAGACACCTCATGCACCATACAAACTAAGAAACTTTTGGAGCTTGACAAAACTGCTTCATTTACAAATGTCGATCTTCACTTTATATTTATAATAGTTTTATCCCGAGTTACACTAATAACAACGTGACTGCACTACAAATTGTATTAAATCGTTCTTTCGCCACAGCAGGGAGATTGCGTTGTATGTGTGCAATGTTTATTTGCCCATCAACTGGGTTTTTGGTGGAAGGAAACCACCACATCCAGCATACTGACTACAGGAGTTACTGTGACAACCTTCTTTCTTTTGGTATGTCCTTCATTACCTATTCCTTTGTATCACTTCCTAGTGGAATAATTTATTTGGTTTGTGAAATATGGATCAGTTTTTGTCCTCTACAGCAGGGTGATCTGCTTGAGTGGCTACACTGTTTATTCTCCCTTCAATAGGATTTTGGTGGAAATCAGACACCTCATGCACCATACTAACCAAGAAACATTTGGAGCTTGACAAAACTGCATCGTTTAGGTATATCGATCTTCACTTTATATTTTTAATAATATTATCCCGAGTTACACTAACAACAACGTGACTGCATTACAAATTGTATTAAATCGTTCTTTCCCCACAGCAGGGAGATTGCGTTGCATAGGTGCAATGTGTAATTGCACATCAACTGGGTTTTTGGTGGAAGGAAACCACCACATACAGCATACTGACTACAGGAGTTACTGGGACAACCTTCTTTCTCTTGGTATGTTCTTCATTACCTATTCTTTTGTATCACTTCCTAGTGGAATTATTTATTTGATTTGTGAAATATGGTACAGTTTTTGTCCTCTACAGCAGGATGATCTGCTTGAGTGGCTACAGTGTTTATTCTCCCTTCATTGGGATTTTGGTGGAAATAAGACACCTCTTGCACCATACTAACTAAGAAACTTTTGGAGCTTGACAAAACTGTTTCGTTTAGGTATGTCGATCTTCACTTTACATTTTTAATAGTAATATACCGAGTTACACTAAGAACAACGTGACCGCATTACAAATTGTATTAAATAGTTCTTGCCCTACAGCAGGGAGATTGCGTTGTATGGGTGCAATGTTTATTTTCCCATCAACTGGGTTTTTTGTGGAAGGAAACCACCACATCCAGCATATTGACTACAGGAGTTACTGGGACAACCTTCTTTCTTTTGGTATGTCCTTCATTACCTATTTTTTTGTATCACTTCCTAGTGGAATAATTCATTTGATTTGTGAAATATGGTACAGTTTTTGTTCTCTACAGCACGGTGATCTGTTTGAGTGGCTACAGTGTTTATTGTCCCGTCAATGAGATTTTGGTCGAAATAAGACACCTCATGCACCATACTAACTAAGAAATTTTTGGAGCTTGACAAAACTGCTTCGTTTAGGTATGTCGATCTTCACTTTATATTTTTAATAGTATTATCCCGAGTTACAGTAAGAACAACGTGACCGCATTACAAAGTGTATTAAATAGTTCTTTCCCCACAGCAGGGAGATTGCGTTGTATGGGTGCAATGTTTATTTTCCTATCAACTGGGTTTTTGGTGGAAGGAAACCACCACATCCTGCATACTGACTACAGGAGTTACTGGGACAACCTTCTTTCTTTTGGTATATCCTTCATTACCTTTTCGTTTGTATCACTTCCTAGTGGAATAATTTATTTGATTTGTGAATTATGGTGCAGTTTTTGTCCTCTACAGCAGGATGATCTGCTTGAGTGGCTACAGTGTTTATTCTCCCTTCAATAGGATTTTGGTGGAAATCAAACACCTCATGCACCTTACTAACCAAGAAACTTTTTGAGCTTGACAAAACTGCTTCGTTTAGGTATATCGATCTTCACTTTATATTTTTAATAATATTATCCCGAGTTACACTAACACCAACATGACTGCATTACAAATTGTATTAAATCGTTCGTTCCCCACAGGAGGGAGATTGCGTTGTATGGGTGCAATGTTTATTTGCCCATCAACTGGGTTTTTGGTGGAAGGAAACTACCACATCCAGCATACTGACTACAGGAGTTACTGGGACAACCTTCTTTCTTTTGGTATGTCCTTCATTACCTATTCCCTTTGTATCACTTCCTAGTGGAATAATTTATTTGATTTTTTAAATATGGTACGGTTTTTGTCCTCTACAGCAGGGTGATATGCTTGAGTGGCTACAGTGTTTATTCTCCCTTCAATGCGATTTTGGTGGAAATAAGACTCCTCATGCACCATACTAACTAAGAACCTTTTGGAGCTTGACAAAACTGCTTTATTTAGATATGTCGATTTTCACTTTATATTTCTAATAATATTATCCCGAGTTACACTAAGAACAACGTGACTGCATTACAAATTGCATTAAATAGTACTTTCCCCACAGCAGGGAGATTGGGTTGTATGGGTGCAATGTTTATTTGCCTATCAACAGGGTTTTTGGTGGAAGGAAACCACTACAACCAGCATACTGACTACAGGAGTTACTGGGAAAACCTTTTTTCTTTTGGTATGTCCTTCATTACCTATTCCTTTGTATCACTTCCTAGTGGAATAATTTATTTGATTTGTGAAATATGTTACAGTTCCTGTCCTCTGCACATGGTGATCTGCTTGAGTGGCTACAGTGTTTAGTTTCCGTTCAATGGGATTTTTATGGAAATCAGACACCGCATGCACCATACTAACTTAGAACCTTTTGGAGCCTGACAAAATTGCCTCATTTAGGTATGTCGATCTTCACTTTATATTTTTAATATTATTATCCCGAGTTACACTAAGATCAATGTGACTGCATTACAAATTGTACTAAATCGTTCTTTCCGCACAGCAGGGAGGTTGCGTTGTATTCGTGCAATGGTTATTTGCCCATCAACTGGGTATTTGGTGGAAGGAAACCACCACATACTGCATACAGACTACAGGATTTGCTGGGACAACCTTCTTTCTTTTGGTATGTCCTTCATTACCTATTCCTTTGTATCACTTCCTAGTGGAATAATTTATTTGATTTGTGAAATATGGTACAGTTTTTGTCCTCTACAGCAGGGTGATCTGCTTGAGTGGCTACAGTGTTTATTCTCCCTTCAATGGGATTTTGGTGCAAATCAGACACCTGATGCACCATACTAACTACGAAACTTTTGGAGCTTGACAAAACTGCTTCGTTTAGGCATGTCGATCTTCACTTTATATTTTTTATAGTATCATCCCGAGTTACACTAACAACAACGTGACTGCATTACAAATTGTATTAAATCGTTCTTTCCCCACAGCAGGGAGATTGCGTTGTGTGGGTGCAATGTTTATTCTCCCATGAACTGGGCTTTTGGTGGAAGGAAACCACCACATCCGGCATACTGACTACAGGAGTTAACGGGACAACCTTCTTTCTTTTGGTATGTCCATCATTACCTATTTCTTTGTATCACTTCCTAGTGGAATAATTTATTTGATTTGTGAAATATGGTACAGTCTCTGTCCTCTACAGCAGGGTGATCTGCTTGAGTGGCTACAGTGTTTATTCTCCCTTCAATGGGATTTTGGTGGAAATAAGACATCTCATGCACCATACTAACTAAGAAACTTGTGGAGCTTGACAAAACTGCTTCGTTTAGGTATGTCGATCTTCACTTTATATTTTCAATAGTATTATCCCGAGTTACACTAACAACAACGTGACCGCATTACAAATTGTATTAAATAGTTCTTTCCCCACAGAAGGAAGATTTCGTTGTATGGGTGCAATGTTTATTTTCCCATCAACTGGGTTTTTGGTGGAAGGAAACCACCACATCCTGCATATAGACTACAGGAGTTACTGGGACAACCATCTTTCTTTTGGTGTGTCCTTCATTACCTATTTTTTTGTATCACTCCCTAGTGGAATAATTTACTTGATTTTTGAAATATGGTACAGTTTTTGTCCTCTACATTAGGGTGATCTGCTTAGTGGCTACAGTGTTTATTCTCCCTTCAATGGGATTTTCGTGGAAATAAGACACATCATGCACCATACTAACTAATAAACTTTTGGAGCTTGACAAAACTGCTTCGTTTAGGTATGTCTATCTTCACTTTATATTTTTAATAGTATTATCCCGAGATACACTAATAACAACGTGACTGCATTACAAATTGTATTAAATCGTTCTTTCCCCACAGCAGGGAGATTGCGTTGTATGTGTGCAATGTTTATTTGCCCATCAACTGGGTTTTTGGTGGAAGGAAACCACCACATCCAGCATACTGACTACAGGAGTTACTGGGACAACCATCTTTCTTTTGGTGTGTCCTTCATTACCTATTTTTTTGTATCACTTCCTAGTGGAATAATTTATTTGATTTGTGAAATATGGTACAGTTTTTGTCCTCTACAGCAGCTTGATCTGCTTGAGTGGCTACAGTGTTTATTGTCCCGTCAATGGGATTTTGGTGGAAATAAGACATCTCATGCACCACACTAACTAAGAAACTTTTGGAGCTTGACAAAACTGCTTCGTTTAGGCATGTCGATCTTCACTTTATATTTTTAATAGTATTATCCCGAGTTACACTAATAACAACCTGACTGTATTACAAATTGTATTAAATCGTTCTTTCCCCACAGCAGGGAGATTGCTTTGTGTGGGTGCAATGTTTATTCTCCCATCAACTGGGTTTTGGTGGAAGGAATCCACCACATCCAGCATACTGACTACAGGAGTTACTGGGCCAACCTTCTTTCTTGTGGTATGTCCTTGATTACCTATTCTCTTGTATCACTTCCTAGTGGAATAATTTATTTGATTTGTGAAATATGGTACAGTTTTTGTCCTCTACAGCAGCTTGATCTGCTTGAGTGGCTACAGTGTTTATTGTCCCGTCAATGGGATTTTGGTGGAAAGAAGTCACCTCATGCACCATACTAACTAATAAACTTTTGGAGCTTGACAAAACTGCTTCGTTTAGGCATGTCGATCTTCACTTTATATTTTTTATAGTATCATCCCGAGTTACACTAACAACAACGTGACTGCATTACAAATTGTATTAAATCGTTCTTTCCCCACAGCAGGGAGATTGCGTTGTATGTGTGCAATGTTTATTTGCCCATCAACTGGGTTTTTGGTGGAAGGAAACCACCACATCCAGCATACTGACTACAGGAGTTACTGGGACAACCTTCTTTCTTTTGGTATGTCCTTCATTACCTATTCTCTTGTATCACTTCCTAGTGGAATAATTTATTTGATTTGTGAAATATGGTACAGTCTCTGTCCTCTACAGCAGGGTGATCTGCTTGAGTGGCTACAGTGTTTATTCTCCCTTCAATGGGATTTTGGTGGAAATAAGACATCTCATGCACCATACTAACTAAGAAACTTTTGGAGCTTGACAAAACTGCTTCGTTTAGGCATGTCGATCTTCACTTTATATTTTTAATAGTATTATCCCGAGTTACACTAATAACAACCTGACTGCATTACAAATTGTATTAAATCGTTCTTTCCCCACAGCAGGGAGATTGCGTTGTGTGGGTGCAATGTTTATTCTCCCATGAACTGGGCTTTTGGTGGAAGGAAACCACCACATCCGGCATACTGACTACAGGAGTTAACGGGACAACCTTCTTTCTTTTGGTATGTCCATCATTACCTATTTCTTTGTATCACTTCCTAGTGGAATAATTTATTTGATTTGTGAAATATGGTACAGTCTCTGTCCTCTACAGCAGGGTGATCTGCTTGAGTGGCTACAGTGTTTATTCTCCCTTCAATGGGATTTTGGTGGAAATAAGACATCTCATGCACCATACTAACTAAGAAACTTTTGGAGCTTGACAAAACTGCTTCGTTTAGGTATGTCGATCTTCACTTTATATTTTCAATAGTATTATCCCGAGTTACACTAACAACAACGTGACCGCATTACAAATTGTATTAAATAGTTCTTTCCCCACAGAAGGAAGATTTCGTTGTATGGGTGCAATGTTTATTTTCCCATCAACTGGGTTTTTGGTGGAAGGAAACCACCACATCCTGCATATTGACTACAGGAGTTACTGGGACAACCATCTTTCTTTTGGTGTGTCCTTCATTACCTATTTTTTTGTATCACTCCCTAGTGGAATAATTTATTTGATTTTTGAAATATGGTACAGTTTTTGTCCTCTACATCAGGGTGATCTGCTTAAGTGGCTACAGTGTTTATTCTCCCTTCAATGGGATTTTCGTGGAAATAAGACACCTCATGCACCATACTAACTAATAAACTTTTGGAGCTTGACAAAACTGCTTCGTTTAGGTATGTCGATCTTCACTTTATATTTTTAATAGTATTATCCCGAGTTACACTAAGAACAACGTGACCGCATTACAAATTGTATTAAATAGTTCTTTCCCCACAGCAGGGAGATTGCGTTGTATGGGTGCAATGTTTATTTTCCCATCAACTGGGTTTTTGGTGGGAGGTAACCACCACATCCTGCATACTGACTACAGGAGTTACTGGGACAACCTTCTTTCTTTTGGTATGTCCTTCATTACCTATTCCTTTGTATCACTTCCTAGTGGAATAATTTATTTGATTTGTGAATAATGGTACAGTTTATGTCCTCTACAGCAGGATGATCTGCTTAAGTGGCTACAGTGTTTATTCTCCCTTCATTGGGATTTTGGTGGAAATAAAGACACCTCATGCACCATACAAACTAAGAAACTTTTGGAGCTTGACAAAACTGCTTCATTTACAAATGTCGATCTTCACTTTATATTTATAATAGTTTTATCAGGAGTTACACTAATAACAACGTGACTGCACTACAAATTGTATTAAATCGTTCTTTCGCCACAGCAGGGAGATTGCGTTGTATGTGTGCAATGTTTATTTGCCCATCAACTGGGTTTTTGGTGGAAGGAAACCACCACATCCAGCATACTGACTACAGGAGTTACTGTGACAACCTTCTTTCTTTTGGTATGTCCTTCATTACCTATTCCTTTGTATCACTTCCTAGTGGAATAATTTATTTGGTTTGTGAAATATGGATCAGTTTTTGTCCTCTACAGCAGGGTGATCTGCTTGAGTGGCTACACTGTTTATTCTCCCTTCAATGGGATTTTGGTGGAAATCAGACACCTGATGCACCATACTAACCAAGAAACATTTGGAGCTTGACAAAACTGCATCGTTTAGGTATATCGATCTTCACTTTATATTTTTAATAATATTATCCCGAGTTACTCTAACAACAACGTGACTGCATTACAATTTGTATTAAATCGTTCTTTCCCCACAGCAGGGAGATTGCGTTGCATAGGTGCAATGTGTAATTGCACATCAACTGGGTTTTTGGTGGAAGGAAACCACCACATACAGCATACTGACTACAGGAGTTACTGGGACAACCTTCTTTCTTTTGGTATGTCCTTCACTACCTATTCCTTTGTATCACTTCCTAGTGGAATAATTTGTTTGATTTGTGAATTATGGTGCAGTTTTTGTCCTCTACAGCAGGATGATCTGCTTGAGTGGCTACAGTGTTTATTCTCCCTTCATTGGGATTTTGGTGGAAATAAGACACCTCATGCACCATACTAACTAAGAAACTTTTGGAGCTTGACAAAACTGATTCGTTTAGGTGTGTCGATCTTCACTTTACATTTTTAATAGTATTATCCCGAGTTACAGTAAGAACAACGTGACCGCATTACAAAGTGTATTAAATAGTTCTTTCCCCACAGCAGGGAGATTGCGTTGTATGGGTGCAATGTTTATTTTCCTATCAACTGGGTTTTTGGTGGAAGGAAACCACCACATCCTGCATACTGACTACAGGAGTTACTGGGACAACCTTCTTTCTTTTGGTATATCCTTCATTACCTTTTCCTTTGTATCACTTCCTAGTGCAATAATTTATTTGATTTGTGAATTATGGTACAGTTTTTGTCCTCTACAGCAGGATGATCTGCTTGAGTGGCTACAGTGTTTGTTCTCCCTTCATTGGGATTTTGGTGGAAATAAAGACACCTCATGCACCATACAAACTAATAAACTTTTGGAGCTTGACAAAACTGCTTCATTTACGTATGTCGATCTTCACTTTATATTTTTAATAGTATTATCCCGAGTTACACTAATAACAACGTGACTGCATTACAAATTGTATTAAATCGTTCTTTCGCCACAGCAGGGAGATTGCGTTGTATGTGTGCAATGTTTATTTGCCCATCAACTGGGTTTTTGGTGGAAGGAAACCACCACATCCAGCATACTGACTACAGGAGTTACTGGGACAACCTTCTTTCTTTTGGAATGTCCTTCATTACCTATTCCTTTGTATCAGTTCCTAGTGGAATAATTTATTTGATTTGTGAAATATGGATCAGTTTTTGTCCTCTACAGCAGGGTGATCTGCTTGAGTGGCTACAGTGTTTATTCTCCCTTCAATAGGATTTTGGTGGAAATCAGACACCTCATGCACCATACTAACCAAGAAACTTTTGGAGCTTGACAAAACTGCTTCGTTTAGGTATATCGATCTTCACTTTATATTTTTAATAATATTATCCCGAGTTACACTAACACCAACATGACTGCATTACAAATTGTATTAAATCGTTCATTCCCCACAGCAGGGAGATTGCGTTGTATGGGTGCAATGTTTATTTGCCCATCAACTGGGTTTTTGGTGGAAGGAAACTACCACATCCAGCATACTGACTACAGGAGTTACTGGGACAACCTTCTTTCTTTTGGTATGTCCTTCATTACCTATTCCCATTGTATCACTTCCTAGTGGAATAATTTATTTGATTTTTTAAATATGGTACGGTTTTTGTCCTCTACAGCAGGGTGATATGCTTGAGTGGCTACAGTGTTTATTCTCCCTTCCATGCGATTTTGGTGGAAATAAGACTCCTCATGCACCATACTAACTAAGAACCTTTTGGAGCTTGACAAAACTGCTTTATTTAGGTACGTCGATTTTCACTTTATATTTCTAATAATATTATCCCGAGTTACACTAAGAACAACGTGACTGCATTACAAATTGCATTAAATAGTACTTTCCCCACAGCAGGGAGATTGGGTTGTATGGGTGCAATGTTTATTTGCCTATCAACTGGGTTTTTGGTGGAAGGAAACCACTACAACCAGCATACTGACTACAGGAGTTACTGGGAAAACCTTTTTTCTTTTGGTATGTCCTTCATTACCCATTCCTTTGTATCACTTCCTAGTGGAATAATTTATTTGATTTGTGAAATATGTTACAGTTCCTGTCCTCTGCACATGGTGATCTGCTTGAGTGGCTACAGTGTTTATTTTCCGTTCAATGGGATTTTTATGGAAATCAGACACCGCATGCACCATACTAACTTAGAACCTTTTGGAGCCTGACAAAATTGCCTCATTTAGGTATGTCGATCGTCACTTTATATTTTTAATATTATTATCCCGAGTTACACTAAGATCAATGTGACTGCATTACAAATTGTACTAAATCGTTCTTTCCGCACAGCAGGGAGGTTGCGTTGTATTCGTGCAATGGTTATTTGCCTATCAACTGGGTATTTGGTGGAAGGAAACCACCACATACTGCATACTGACTACAGGATTTGCTGGGACAACCTTCTTTCTTTTGGTATGTCCTTCATTACCTATTCCTTTGTATCACTTCCTAGTGGAATAATTGATTTGATTTGTGAAATATGGTACAGTTTTTGTCCTCTACAGCAGGGTGATCTGCGTGAGTGGCTACAGTGTTTATTCTCCCTTCAATGGGATTTTGGTGGAAATAAGACACCTCATGCACCATACTAACTAATAAACTTTTGGAGCTTGACAAAACTGCTTCGTTTAGGTATGTCTATCTTCACTTTATATTTTTAATAGTATTATCCCGAGATACACTAATAACAACGTGACTGCATTACAAATTGTATTAAATCGTTCTTTCCCCACAGCAGGGAGATTGCGTTGTATGTGTGCAATGTTTATTTGCCCATCAACTGGGTTTTTGGTGGAAGGAAACCACCACATCCAGCATACTGACTACAGGAGTTACTGGGACGACCTTCTTTCTTTTGGTATGTCCTTCATTACCTATTCCTTTGTATCACTTCCTGGTGGAATAATTTATTTGATTTGTGAAATATGGATCAGTTTTTGTCCTCTACAGCAGCGTGATCCGCTGGAGTGGCTACAGTGTTTATTCTCCCTTCAATAGGATATTGGTGGAAATCAGACACCTCATGCACCATACTAACTACGAAACTTTTGGAGCTTGACAAAACTGCTTCGTTTACGTATACCGATCTTCACTTTATATTTTTAATAATATTATCCCGAGTTACACTAACAACAACGTGACTGCATTACAAATTGTATTAAATCGTTCTTTCCCCACAGCAGGGAGATTGCGTTGTATGTGTGCAATGTTTATTTGCCCATCAACTGGGTTTTTGGTGGAAGGAATCCACCACATCCAGCATACTGACTACAGGAGTTACTGGGACAACCTTCTTTCTTTTGGTGTGTCCTTCATTACCTATTTTTTTGTATCACTTCCTAGTGGAATAATTTATTTGATTTGTGAAATATGGTACAGTCTCTGTCCTCTACAGCAGGGTGATCTGCTTGAGTGGCTACAGTGTTTATTCTCCCTTCAATGGGATTTTGGTGGAAATAAGACATCTCATGCACCATACTAACTAAGAAACTTTTGGAGCTTGACAAAACTGCTTCGTTTAGGTATGTCGATCTTCACTTTATATTTTCAATAGTATTATCCCGAGTTACACTAACAACAACGTGACCGCATTACAAATTGTATTAAATAGTTCTTTCCCCACAGAAGGAAGATTCCGTTGTATGGGTGCAATGTTTATTTTCCCATCAACTGGGTTTTTGGTGGAAGGAAACCACCACATCCTGCATATTGACTACAGGAGTTACTGGGACAACCATCTTTCTTTTGGTGTGTCCTTCATTACCTATTTTTTTGTATCACTTCCTAGTGGAATAATTTATTTGATTTTTGAAATTTGGTACAGTTTTTGTCCTCTACAGCAGGGTGATCTGCTTAAGTGGCTACAGTGTTTATTCTCCCTTCAATGGGATTTTGGTGGAAATAAGACACCTCATGCACCATACTAACTAATAAACTTTTGGAGCTTGACAAAACTGCTTCGTTTAGGTATGTCGATCTTCACTTTATATTTTTAATAGTATTATCCCGAGTTACACTAAGAACAACGTGACCGCATTACAAATTGTATTAAATAGTTCTTTCCCCACAGCAGGGAGATTGCGTTGTATGGGTGCAATGTTTATTTTCCCATCAACTGGGTTTTTGGTGGAAGGTAACCACCACATCCTGCATACTGACTACAGGAGTTACTGGGACAACCGTCTTTCTTTTGGTATGTCCTTCATTACCTATTCCTTTGTATCACTTCCTAGTGGAATAATTTATTTGATTTGTGAATAATGGTACAGTTTATGTCCTCTACAGCAGGATGATCTGCTTAAGTGGCTACAGTGTTTATTTTCCCTTCATTGGGATTTTGGTGGAAATAAAGACACCTCATGCACCATACAAACTAAGAAACTTTTGGAGCTTGACAAAACTGCTTCATTTACAAATGTCGATCTTCACTTTATATTTATAATAGTTTTATCAGGAGTTACACTAATAACAACGTGACTGCACTACAAATTGTATTAAATCGTTCTTTCGCCACAGCAGGGAGATTGCGTTGTATGTGTGCAATGTTTATTTGCCCATCAACTGGGTTTTTGGTGGAAGGAAACCACCACATCCAGCATACTGACTACAGGAGTTACTGTGACAACCTTCTTTCTTTTGGTATGTCCTTCATTACCTATTCCTTTGTATCACTTCCTAGTGGAATAATTTATTTGGTTTGTGAAATATGGATCAGTTTTTGTCCTCTACAGCAGGGTGATCTGCTTGAGTGGCTACACTGTTTATTCTCCCTTCAATAGGATTTTGGTGGAAATCAGACACCTCATGCACCATACTAACCAAGAAACATTTGGAGCTTGACAAAACTGCATCGTTTAGGTATTTCGATCTTCACTTTATATTTTTAATAATATTATCCCGAGTTACTCTAACAACAACGTGACTGCATTACAAATTGTATTAAATCGTTCTTTCCCCACAGCAGGGAGATTGCGTTGCATAGGTGCAATGTGTAATTGCACATCAACTGGGTTTTTGGTGGAAGGAAACCACCACATACAGCATACTGACTACAGGAGTTACTGGGACAACCTTCTTTCTTTTGGTATGTTCTTCATTACCTATTCTTTTGTATCACTTCCTAGTGGAATTATTTATTTGATTTGTGAAATATGGTACAGTTTTTGTCCTCTACAGCAGGGTGATCTGCTTGAGTGGCTACAGTGTTTATTGTCCCGTCAATGGGATTTTGGTGGAAATAAGACACCTCATGCACCATACTAACTAAGAAACTTTTGGAGCTTGACAAAACTGCTTCGTTTAGGTATGTCGATCTTCACTTTATATTTTTAATAGTAATATCCCGAGTTACACTAAGTACAACGTGACCGCATTACAAATTGTATTAAATAGTTCTTTCCCCACAGCAGGCAGATTGCGTTGTATGGGTGCAATGTTTATTTTCCCATCAACTGGGTTTTTGGTGGAGGGAAACAACCACATCCTGCATACTGACTACAGGAGTAACTGGGACAACCTTCTTTCTTTTGGTATGTCCTTCACTACGTATTCCTTTGTATCACTTCCTAGTGGAATAATTTGTTTGATTTGTGAATTATGGTACAGTTTTTGTCCTCTACAGCAGGATGATCTGCTTGAGTGGCTACAGTGTTTATTCTCCCTTCATTGGGATTTTGGTGGAAATAAGACACCTCATGCACCATACTAACTAAGAAACTTTTGGAGCTTGACAAAACTGTTTCGTTTAGGTATGTCGATCTTCACTTTACATTTTTAATAGTATTATCCCGAGTTACAGTAAGAACAACGTGACCGCATTACAAAGTGTATTAAATAGTTATTTCCCTACAGCAGGGAGATTGCGTTGTATGGGTGCAATGTTTATTTTCCTATCAACTGGGTTTTTGGTGGAAGGAAACCACCACATCCTGCATACTGACTACAGGAGTTACTGGGACAACCTTCTTTCTTTTGGTATATCCTTCATTACCTTTTCCTTTGTATCACTTCCTAGTGGAATAATTTATTTGATTTGTGAATTATGGTACAGTTTTTGTCCTCTACAGCAGGATGATCTGCTTGAGTGGCTACAGTGTTTGTTCTCCCTTCATTGGGATTTTGGTGGAAATAAAGACACCTCATGCACCATACAAACTAATAAACTTTTGGAGCTTGACAAAACTGCTTCATTTACGTATGTCGATCTTCACTTTATATTTTTAATAGTATTATCCCGAGTTACACTAATAACAACGTGACTGCATTACAAATTGTATTAAATCGTTCTTTCGCCACAGCAGGGAGATTGCGTTGTATGTGTGCAATGTTTATTTGCCCATCAACTGGGTTTTTGGTGGAAGGAAACCACCACATCCAGCATACTGACTACAGGAGTTACTGGGACAACCTTCTTTCTTTTGGTATGTCCTTCATTACCTATTCCTTTGTATCACTTCCTAGTGGAATAATTTATTTGATTTGTGAAATATTGATCAGTTTTTGTCCTCTACAGCAGGGTGATCTGCTTGAGTGGCTACAGTGTTTATTCTCCCTTCAATAGGATTTTGGTGGAAATCAGACACCTCATGCACCTTACTAACCAAGAAACTTTTTGAGCTTGACAAAACTGCTTCGTTTAGGTATATCGATCTTCACTTTATATTTTTAATAATATTATCCCGAGTTACACTAACACCAACATGACTGCATTACAAATTGTATTAAATCGTTCGTTCCCCACAGCAGGGAGATTGCGTTGTATGGGTGCAATGTTTATTTGCCCATCAACTGGGTTTTTGGTGGAAGGAAACTACCACATCCAGCATACTGACTACAGGAGTTACTGGGACAACCTTCTTTCTTTTGGTATGTCCTTCATTACCTATTCCCTTTGTATCACTTCCTAGTGGAATAATTTATTTGATTTTTTAAATATGGTACGGTTTTTGTCCTCTACAGCAGGGTGATATGCTTGAGTGGCTACAGTGTTTATTCTCCCTTCAATGCGATTTTGGTGGAAATAAGACTCCTCATGCACCATACTAACTAAGAACCTTTTGGAGCTTGACAAAACTGCTTTATTTAGGTATGTCGATTTTCACTTTATATTTCTAATAATATTATCCCGAGTTACACTAAGAACAACGTGACTGCATTACAAATTGCATTAAATAGTACTTTCCCCACAGCAGGGAGATTGGGTTGTATGGGTGCAATGTTTATTTGCCTATCAACTGGGTTTTTGGTGGAAGGAAACCACTACAACGAGCATACTGACTACAGGAGTTACTGGGAAAACCTTTTTTCTTTTGGTATGTCCTTCATTACCTATTCCTTTGTATCACTTCCTAGTGGAATAATTTATTTGATTTGTGAAATATGTTACAGTTCCTGTCCTCTGCACATGGTGATCTGCTTGAGTGGCTACAGTGTTTATTTTCCGTTCAATGGGATTTTTATGGAAATCAGACACCGCATGCACCATACTAACTTAGAACCTTTTGGAGCCTGACAAAATTGCCTCATTTAGGTATGTCGATCGTCACTTTATATTTTTAATATTATTATCCCGAGTTACACTAAGATCAATGTGACTGCATTACAAATTGTACTAAATCGTTCTTTCCGCACAGCAGGGAGGTTGCGTTGTATTCGTGCAATGGTTATTTGCCCATCAACTGGGTATTTGGTGGAAGGAAACCACCACATACTGAATACTGACTACAGGATTTGCTGGGACAACCTTCTTTCTTTTGGTATGTCCTTCATTACCTATTCCTTTGTATCACTTCCTAGTGGAATAATTTATTTGATTTGTGAAATATGGTACAGTTTTTGTCCTCTACAGCAGGGTGATCTGCTTGAGTGGCTACAGTGTTTATTCTCCCTTCAATGGGATTTTGGTGGAAATAAGACACCTCATGCACCATACTAACTAATAAACTTTTGGAGCTTGACAAAACTGCTTCGTTTAGGTATGTCTATCTTCACTTTATATTTTTAATAGTATTATCCCGAGATACACTAATAACAACGTGACTGCATTACAAATTGTATTAAATCGTTCTTTCCCCACAGCAGGGAGATTGCGTTGTATGTGTGCAATGTTTATTTGCCCATCAACTGGGTTTTTGGTGGAAGGAAACCACCACATCCAGCATACTGACTACAGGAGTTACTGGGACAACCTTCTTTCTTTTGGTATGTCCTTCATTACCTATTCCTTTGTATCACTTCCTGGTGGAATAATTTATTTGATTTGTGAAATATGGATCAGTTATTGTCCTCTACAGCAGCGTGATCCGCTGGAGTGGCTACAGTGTTTATTCTCCCTTCAATAGGATATTGGTGGAAATCAGACACCTCATGCACCATACTAACTACGAAACTTTTGGAGCTTGACAAAACTGCTTCGTTTACGTATACCGATCTTCACTTTATATTTTTAATAATATTATCCCGAGTTACACTAACAACAACGTGACTGCATTACAAATTGTATTAAATCGTTCTTTCCCCACAGCAGGGAGATTGCGTTGTATGTGTGCAATGTTTATTTGCCCATCAACTGGGTTTTTGGTGGAAGGAATCCACCACATCCAGCATACTGACTACAGGAGTTACTGGGACAACCTTCTTTCTTTTGGTATGTCCTTCATTACCTATTCCCTTGTATCACTTCCTAGTGGAATAATTTATTTGATTTGTGAAATATGGTACAGTTTTTGTCCTCTACAGCAGCTTGATCTGCTTGAGTGGCTACAGTGTTTATTGTCCCGTCAATGGGATTTTGGTGGAAATAAGACATCTCATGCACCATACAAACTAAGAAACTTTTGGAGCTTGACAAAACTGCTTCGTTTAGGCATGTCGATCTTCACTTTATATTTTTTATAGTACTATCCCGAGTTACACTAATAACAACCTGACTGCATTACAAATTGTATTAAATAGTTCTTTCCCCACAGCAGGCAGATTGCGTTGTATGGGTGCAATGTTTATTTTCCCATCAACTGGGTTTTTGGTGGAAGGAAACAACCACATCCTGCATACTGACTACAGGAGTAACTGGGACAACCTTCTTTCTTTTGGTATGTCCTTCACTACCTATTCCTTTGTATCACTTCCTAGTGGAATAATTTGTTTGATTTGTGAATTATGGTGCAGTTTTTGTCCTCTACAGCAGGGTGATCTGCTTGAGTGGCTACAGTGTTTATTGTCCCGTCAATGGGATTTTGGTGGAAATAAGACACCTCATGCACCATACTAACTAAGAAACTTTTGGAGCTTGACTAAACTGCTTCATTTACGTATGTCGATCTTCACTTTATATTTTTAATAGTATTATCCCGAGTTACACTAATAACAACGTGACTGCATTACAAATTGTATTAAATCGTTCTTTCGCCACAGCAGGGAGATTGCGTTGTATGTGTGCAATGTATATTTGCCCATCAACTGGGTTTTTTGTGGAAGGAAACCACCACATCCAGTATACTGACTACAGGAGTTACTGGGACAACCTTCTTTCTTTTGGTATGTCCTTCATTACCTATTTTTTTGTATCACTTCCTAGAGGAATAATTTATTTGATTTGTGAAATATGTTACAGTTTTTGTCCTCTGCACATGGTGATCTGCTTGAGTGGCTACAGTGTTTATTTACCGTTCAATGAGATTTTTATGGAAATCAGACACCGCATGCACCATACTAACTAAAAAACTTTTGGAGCTTGACAAAATTGCCGCATTTAGGTATGTCGATCTTCACTTTATATTTTTAATAGTATTATCCCGAGTTACACTAAGAACAACTTGACTGCATTACAAATTGTATTAAATCGTTCATTCCCCACAGCAGGGAAATTGCGTTGTATGGGTGCAATGTTTATTTTCCCATCAACTGGGTTTTTGGAGGAAGGAAACCACCACATTCAGCATACTGACTACAGGAGTTACTGGGACAACCCTCTTTCTTTTGGTATGTCCTTCATTACCTGTTCCTCTGTATCACTTCCTAGTGGAATAATTTATTTGATTTGTGATATATGGTACAGTTTTTCTCCTCTACAGCAGGGTGATCTGGTTCATTGCCTACAGGGTTTATTCTCCCTTCAATGGGATGTTGGTGGAAATTAGACTCTTCATGCTTCATACTAAATAAGAAAATTTGGAGCTTGACAAAACTGTTTCGTTTAGGTATGTCGATCTTCACTTTATATTTTTAATAGTATTATCCCGAGTTAGACTAAGAACAATGTGACTGCATTACAAATTGTATGAAATCGTTCTTTCCCCACAGCAGGAAGATTGCGTTGTATGGGTGCAATGTTTATTGCCCTATCAACTGGGTTTTTGGTGGAAGGAAACCACCACATCCAGCATACTGACTACAGGAGTTACTGGGACAACCTTCTATCTTTTGGTATGTCCTTCATTACCTATTCCTTTGTATCACTTCCTAGTGGAATAATTTATTTTAATTGTGAAATATGGTACAGTTTTTGTCCTCTGCAGCAGGGTGATCTGCTTGAGTGGCTACTGTGTTTATTTTCCCTTCAATGGGAATTTGATGGAAATTAGACACCGCATGCACCATACCATCTTAGAAACTTTTGGAGCTTGACAATACTGCTTTGTTTAGGTATGACGATATTCACTTTATATTTTTAATAATATTATCCTTAGTTACAGTAAGAACAACGTGACTGCATTACAAATTGTTTTAAATCGTTCTTTCCCCACAGCAGGGATATTGCGTTGTATGGGTGCAATGTTCATTTTCCTATCAACTGAGTTTTTATTGGAAGGAACCCACCACATCCAGCATACTGACCACAGGAGTTACTGCGACAACCTTCTTTCTTTTGGTATCTCCTACATTACCTATTCCTTTGTATCACTTCCTAGTGAAACAATTTATTTGATTTGTGAAATATGGTACAGTTTTTGTCCTTTACAGCAGTGTGATCTGCTTGAGTGGCTACAGTGTTTATTCTCCCTTCAATGGGATTTTGGTGGAAATAAGACACCTCATGCACCATACTAACTAAGAAACTTTTGGAGCTTGACAGAACTGCTTTGTTTAGGTATGTTGATCTTCACTTTATATTTTTAATAGTATTATCCCGAATTACACTAAGAACAGTCTGACTGCATTAGAAATTCTATTAAATCGATCTTTCCCCACAGCAGGGAGATTGCGTTGTATGGGTGCAATGTTTATTTTCCCATCAACTGGGTTCTTGGTGGAAGGAAACCACCACATTCAGCATACTGACTACAGGAGTTACTGGGACAACCTTCTTTCTTTCGGAAGGTCCTTCATTACCTATTCCTTTGTATCACTTCCTAGTGGAATAATTAATTTGATTTGTGAAATATGGTACAGTTTTGTCCTCTACACAGGGTGATCTGCTTGAGTGGCTACAGTGTTTATCCTCCCATAAATGGGATTTTGGTGGAAATAAGACTCCTCATGCACCATACTAACTAAGAAACTTTTGGAGCTTGACAAAACTGCTTCACTTAATTATGTCAATGTTCACTTTGTATTTTTATTAGTATTATCCCGAGTTACACTAAGAACAACGTGACTGCATTACAAATTGTATTAAATCGTTCTCTACACACACCAGGGAAATTGCGTTGTATGGGTGCAATGTTTATTTTCCCATCAACTGGGTTTTTTGTGGAAGGAAACCACCACATCCAGCATACTGACTACAGGAGTTACTGGGACAACCTTCTTTCTTTTGGAAGGTCCTTCTTTACCTATTCCTATGTATCGCTTCCTAGTGGAATAATTTATTTGGTTTGTGTAATATGGTACTGTTTTTGTCCCATACAGCAGGGTGATCTGCTTGAGTGGCTACAGTGTTTATCCTCCCATCAATGGGATTTTGGTGGAAATAAGACACCTCATGCACCATACTAACTAAGAAACTTTTGGAGCTTGACAAAACTGCTTCGTTTAGGTATGTGGATCTTCACTTTATATTTTTAATATATTATCCCGAGTTACACTAAGAACAACGTGACTGCATTACAAATTGTATTAAATCGTTCTTTCCCCACAGCAGGGAGATTGAGTTGTATGGGTGCAATGTTTATTTTCCTATCTACTGGGTTTTTGGTGGAAGGAAACCACCACATCCAGCATACTGACTACAGAAGTTACTGGGACAACTTTGTTTCTTTTGGTATGTCCTTCATTACCTATTCCTTTGTGCCACTTCCTAGTGGAATAATTTATTTGATTTGTGAAATATGGTACAGTTTTTGTCCTCTACACAGGGTGATGTGCTTGAGTGGCTACAGTGTTTATTCTCCCTTCAATGGATTTTGGTGGAAACAATACACCGCATGCACCATACTAACTTAGAACCTTTTGCAGCTTGACAGAATTGCCTCATTTAGGTATGTCGAACTTCACTTTATATTTTTAATAGTATTATCCCGAGTTACACTAAGAACAACGTGACTGCATTACAAATTGTATTAAATCGTTCTTTTCCCACAGCAGGGAGATTACGTTGTATGGGTGCAATGTTTACTTTCCCATCAACTGGGTTGTTGGTGGAAGGAAACCACCACATTCAGCATTCTGACTACAGGAGTTACTGGGACAACCATCTTTCTTTTGGTATGTCCTTCATTACCTATTCCTCTGTATCACTTCCTAGTGGAATAATTTATTTGATTTGTGAAATATGGTACAGTTTTTGTACTTTACAGCAGGGTGATCTGCTTGATTGCCTACAGGGTTTATTCTCCCTTCAATGGGATGTTGGTGGAAATTAGACTCTTCATGCTTCATAGTAAATAAGAAAATTTGGAGCTGGACAAAATTGCCTCATTTAGGTATGTCGATCTTCACTTTATATTTTTAATAGTATTATCCCGAGTTGCACTAAGAACAATGTGACTGCATTACAAATTGTACTAAATCGTTCTTTCCGCACAGCAGGGAGGTTGCGTTGTATTCGTGCAATGGTTATTTGCCCATCAACTGGGTTTTTGGTGGAAGGAAACCACCACATACAGCATACTGACTACAGGATTTGCTGGGACAACCTTCTTTCTTTTGGTATGTCCTTCATTACCTATTCCTTTGTATTACTTCCTAAAGGAATAACTTATTTGATTTGTGAATAATGTTTCAGTTTTTGTCCTCTGCACATGGTGATCTGCTTCAGTGGCTACAGTGTTTATTCTCCGTTCAATGGGATTTTTATGGAAATCAGACACTGCATGGACCATACTAACTTAGAACCTTTTGGAACTTGACAAAATTGCCTCATTTAGGTATGTCGATCTTCACTTTATATTTTTAATAGTATTATCCCGAGTTACACTAAGAACAATGTGACTGCATTACAAATTGTACTAAATCGTTCTTTCCGCACAGCAGGGAGGTTGCGTTGTATGGGTGCAATGTTCATTTTCCCATCAACTGGGTTTTTGGTGGAAGGAAACCACCACATTCAGCATACTGACTACCGGAGTTACTGGCACAACCTTCTTTCTTTTGGTATGTCCTTCATTACCTATTCCTCTGTATCACTTCCTAGTGGAATAATTTATTTGATTTGTGAAATATGGTACAGTTTTTGTCCTTTACAGCTGGGTGATCTGCTTGATTGCCTATAGGGTTTATTCTCCCTTCAATGGGATTTTGGTGGAAATTAGACTCTTCATGCTTCATACTAAATAAGAAAACTTGGAGCTTGTCAAAACTGTTTCGTTTAGGTACGTCGATCTTCACTTTATATTTTTAATAGTATTATCCCGAGTTACACTAAGAACAACGTGACTGCATTACAAATTGTATTAAATCGTTCTTTCCCCACAGCAGGGAGATTGCGTTGTATGGGTGCAATGTTTATTGCCCTATCAACTGGGTTTTTGGTGGAAGGAAACCACCACATCCAGCATACTGACTACAGGAGTTACTTGGACAACCTTCTATCTTTTGGTATGTCCTTCATTACCTATTCCTTTGTATTACTTCCTAGTGGAATAATTTACTTGATTTGTGAAATATGGTCCTTTTCTTGTCCTTTACAGCAGGGTGATCTGCTTGAGTGGCTACAGTGTTTATTCTCCCTTCAATGGGATTTTGGTGGAAATAAGACTCCTCATGCACCATATTAACTAAGAAACTTTTTAAGCTTGACAAAACTGCTTTGTTTAGGTATGTCGATCTTCACTTTATATTTTTAATAATATTATCCCGAAATACACTAAGAACAACGTGACTGCATTACAAATTGTATTAAATCTTTCTTTTCCCACTGCAGGGAGATTGCGTTGTATGGGTGCAATGTTTATTTTCCCATTTACTGGGTTCTTGGTGGAAGGAAACCACCACATTCAGCATACTGACTACAGGAGTTACTGGGACAACCTTCTTTCTTTTGGAAGGTCCTTCATTACCTATTCCTTTGTATCACTTCCTAGTGGAATATATAATTTGATTTGTGAAATATGGTACAGTTTTTGTCCTCTACACAGGGTGATCTGCTTGAGTGGCTACAGTGTTTATCCTCCCATCAATGGGATTTTGGTGGAAATAAGACTCCTCATGGACCATACTAACTAAGAAACTTTTGGAGCTTGACAAAACTGCTTCACTTAATTATGTCAATGTTCACTTTGTATTTTTATTAGTATTATCCCGAGTTACACTAAGAACAACGTGACTGCATTACAAATTGTATTAAATCGTTCTTCACACACACCAGGGAAATTGCGTTGTATGGGTGCAATGTTTATTTGCCCATTAACTGGGTTTTTGGTGGAAGGAAACCACTACATCCAGCATACTGACTACAGGAGTTACTGGGACAACCTTCTTTCTTTTGGTATGTCCTTCATTACCTATGCCTTTGTATCACTTCCTAGTGGAATAATTTATTTGATTTGTGAATTATGGTACCGTATTTGTCCTCTACAGCAGAGTGATCTGCTTGAGTGGCTACAGTGTTTATTCTCCCTACAATGGGATTTTGGTGGAAATAAGACACCTCATGCACCATATTAACTAAGAAACTTTTTAAGCTTGACAAAACTGCTTTGTTTAGGTATGTCGATCTTCACTTTATATTTTTAATAATATTATCCCGAAATACACTAAGAACAACGTGACTGCATTACAAATTGTATTAAATCTTTCTTTTCCCACTGCAGGGAGATTGCGTTGTATGGGTGCAATGTTTATTTTCCCATCAACTGGGTTTTTGGTGGAAGGAAACCACCACATCAAGCATACTGACTACAGGAGTTACTGGGACAACCTTCTTTCTTTTGGAAGGTCCTTCTTTACCTATTCCTTTGTATCACTTCCTAGTGGATTAATTTATTGGATTTGTGTAATATGGTACAGTTTTTGTCCCATACAGCAGGGTGATCCGCTTGAGTGGCTACAGTGTTTATCCTCCCATCAATGGGATTTTGGTGGAAATAAGACACCTCATGCACCATACTAGCTAGGAAACTTTTGGAGCTTGACAAAACTGCTTTGTTTAGGTATGTCGATTTTCACTTTATATTTTTAATAGTATTATCCTGAGTTACACTAAGAACAACGTGTCTGCATTTCAAATTGTATTAAATCATTGTTTCCCCACAGAGGGGAGATTGCATTGTATGGGTGCAATGTTTGTTTTCCTATCAACTGGGATTTTGGTGGAAGGAAACCACCACATCCAATACACTGACTACAGGAGTTACTGGGACAACCTTCTTTCTTTTGGTATGTCCTTCATTACCTATTCCTTTGTATCACTTCCTAGTGGAATAATTTATTTGATTTGTGATATATGGTACAGTTTTTGTCCTCTGCGGCAGAGTGATCTGTTTGAG
This sequence comes from Schistocerca americana, assembly GCF_021461395.2. Taxonomy (NCBI): domain Eukaryota; kingdom Metazoa; phylum Arthropoda; class Insecta; order Orthoptera; family Acrididae; genus Schistocerca; species Schistocerca americana. The sequence continues at coordinate 67,538,741 of NC_060128.1, read as the reverse complement.
TGGCTACAGTGTTTATTCTCCATTCAATGGGATTTTGGAGGAAATAAGACTCCTCATGCACCTTACTAACTAAGAAACTTTTGGAGCTTGACAATACTGCTTCATTTAGGTATGTCGATGTTCACATTGTATTTTTAATAGTATTATCTCGAGTTACACTAAGAACAACGTGACTGCATTACAAATTGTATTAAATCGTTCTTTCCCCACAGCAGGGAGATTGCGTTGTATGGGTGCAATGTTTATTTTCCTATCAACTGTGTTTTTATTGGAAGGAACCCACCACATCCAGCATACTGACCACAGGAGTTACTGGGACAACCTTCTTTCTTTTGGTATGTCCTACGATACCTATTCCTTTGTATCACTTCCTATTGAAACAGTTTATTTGATTTGTGAAATATGGTCCTTTTTTTGTCCTTTACAGCAGGGTGATCTGCTTGAGTGGCTACAGTGTTTATTCTCCCTTCAATGGGATTTTGGTGGAAATAAGACACCTCATGCACCATACTAACTAAGAAACTTTTGGAGCTTGACAGAACTGCTTTGTTTAGGTATGTCGATCTTCACTTTATATTTTTAATAGTATTATCCCGAATTACACTAAGAACAATCTGACTGCATTAGAAATTCTATTAAATCGATCTTTCCCCACAGCAGGGAGATTGCGTTGTATGGGTGCAATGTTTATTTTCCCATTTACTGGGTTCTTGGTGGAAGGAAACCACCACATTCAGCATACTGACTACAGGAGTTACTGGGACAACCTTCTTTCTTTTGGAAGGTCCTTCTTTACCTATTCCTTTGTATCACTTCCTAGTGGATTAATTTATTGGATTTGTGTAATATGGTACAGTTTTTGTCCCATACAGCAGGGTGATCCGCTTGAGTGGCTACAGTGTTTATCCTCCCATCAATGGGATTTTGGTGGAAATAAGACACCTCATGCACCATACTAGCTAGGAAACTTTTGGAGCTTGACAAAACTGCTTTGTTTAGGTATGTCGATTTTCACTTTATATTTTTAATAGTATTATCCTGAGTTACACTAAGAACAACGTGTCTGCATTTCAAATTGTATTAAATCATTGTTTCCCCACAGAGGGGAGATTGCATTGTATGGGTGCAATGTTTGTTTTCCTATCAACTGGGATTTTGGTGGAAGGAAACCACCACATCCAATACACTGACTACAGGAGTTACTGGGACAACCTTCTTTCTTTTGGTATGTCCTTCATTACCTATTCCTTTGTATCACTTCCTAGTGGAATAATTTATTTGATTTGTGATATATGGTACAGTTTTTGTCCTCTGCGGCAGAGTGATCTGTTTGAGTGGCTACAGTGTTTATTCTCCATTCAATGGGATTTTGGAGGAAATAAGACTCCTCATGCACCTTACTAACTAAGAAACTTTTGGAGCTTGACAATACTGCTTCATTTAGGTATGTCGATGTTCACATTGTATTTTTAATAGTATTATCTCGAGTTACACTAAGAACAACGTGACTGCATTACAAATTGTATTAAATCGTTCTTTCCCCACAGCAGGGAGATTGCGTTGTATGGGTGCAATGTTTATTTTCCTATCAACTGTGTTTTTATTGGAAGGAACCCACCACATCCAGCATACTGACCACAGGAGTTACTGGGACAACCTTCTTTCTTTTGGTATGTCCTACATTACCTATTCCTTTGTATCACTTCCTATTGAAACAGTTTATTTGATTTGTGAAATATGGTCCTTTTTTTGTCCTTTACAGCAGGGTGATCTGCTTGAGTGGCTACAGTGTTTATTCTCCCTTCAATGGGATTTTGGTGGAAATAAGACACCTCATGCACCATACTAACTAAGAAACTTTTGGAGCTTGACAGAACTGCTTTGTTTAGGTATGTCGATCTTCACTTTATATTTTTAATAGTATTATCCCGAATTACACTAAGAACAATCTGACTGCATTAGAAATTCTATTAAATCGATCTTTCCCCACAGCAGGGAGATTGCGTTGTATGGGTGCAATGTTTATTTTCCCATTTACTGGGTTCTTGGTGGAAGGAAACCACCACATTCAGCATACTGACTACAGGAGTTACTGGGACAACCTTCTTTCTTTTGGAAGGTCCTTCATTACCTATTCCTTTGCATCACTTCCTAGTGGAATAATTAATTTGATTTGTGAAATATGGTACAGTTTTTGTCCTCTACACAGGGTGATCTGCTTGAGTGGCTACAGTGTTTATCCTCCCATCAATGGGATTTTGGTGGAAATAACACTCCTCATGCACCATACTAACTAAGAAACTTTTGGAGCTTGACAAAACTGCTTCACTTAATTATGTCAATGTTCAATTTGTATTTTTATTAGTATTATCCCGAGTTACACTAAGAACAACGTGACTGCATTACAAATTGTATTAAATCGTTCTTTACACACACCAGGGAAATTGCGTTGTATGGGTGCAATGTTTATTTGCCCATTAACTGGGTTTTTGGTGGAAGGAAACCACTACATCCAGCATACTGACTACAGGAGTTACAGGGGACAACCTTCTTTCTTTTGGTATGTCCTTCATTACCTATTCCTTTGTATCACTTCCTAGTGGAATAATTTATTTGATTTGTGAATTATGGTACCGTATTTGTCCTCTACAGCAGAGTGATCTGCTTGAGTGGCTACAGTGTTTATTCTCCCTACAATGGGATTTTGGTGGAAATAAGACACCTCATGCACCATATTAACTAAGAAACTTTTCAAGCTTGACAAAACTGCTTTGTTTAGGTATGTCGATCTTCACTTTATATTTTTAATAATATTATCCCGAAATACACTAAGAACAACGTGACTGCATTACAAATTGTATTAAATCGTTCTTTTCCCACTGCAGGGAGATTGCGTTGTATGGGTGCAATGTTTATTTTCCCATCAACTGGGTTTTTGGTGGAAGGAAACCACCACATCCAGCATACTGACTACAGGAGTTACTGGGACAACCTTCTTTCTTTTGGAAGGTCCTTCTTTACCTATTCCTTTGTATCACTTCCTAGTGGATTAATTTATTGGATTTGTGTAATATGGTACAGTTTTTGTCCCATACAGTAGGGTGATCCGCTTGAGTGGCTACAGTGTTTATCCTCCCATCAAGGGGATTTTGGTGGAAATAAGACACCTCATGCACCATACTAGCTAGGAAACTTTTGGAGCTTGACAAAACTGCTTTGTTTAGGTATGTCGATTTTCACTTTATATTTTTAATAGTATTATCCTGAGTTACACTAAGAACAACGTGTCTGCATTACAAATTGTATTAAATCATTGTTTCCCCACAGAGGGGAGATTGCATTGTATGGGTGCAATGTTTGTTTTCCTATCAACTGGGATTTTGGTGGAAGGAAACCACCACATCCAATACACTGACTACAGGAGTTACTGGGACAACCTTCTTTCTTTTGGTATGTCCTTCATTAGCTATCCCTTTGTATCACTTCCTAGTGGAATAATTTATTTGATTTGTGAGATATGGTACAGTTTTTGTCCTCTGCGGCAGAGTGATCTGTTTGAGTGGCTACAGTGTTTATTCTCCATTCAATGGGATTTTGGAGGAAATAAGACTCCTCATGCACCTTACTAACTAAGAAACTTTTGGAGCTTGACAAAACTGCTTCATTTAGGTATGTCGATGTTCACTTTGTATTTTTAATAGTATTATCTCGAGTTACACTAAGAACAACGTGACTGCATTACAAATTGTATTAAATCGTTCTTTCCCCACATCAGGGAGATTGCGTTGTATGGGTGCAATGTTTATATGCCCATCAACTGGGTTTTTGGTGGAAGGAAACCACCACATCCAGCATACTGACTACAGGAGTTACTGGGAGAACCTTCTTTATTTTGGTATGTCCTTCATTACCTATTCCTTTGTATCACTTCCTAGTGGAGTAATTTATTTGATTTGTGAAATATGGTACAGTTTTTGTCCTTTACAGCAGGGTGATCTGCTTGAGTGACTACAGTGTTTATTCTCCTTTCAATGGGACTTTGGTGGAAATAAGACACCGCATGCACCATACTAACTGAGAAACTTTTGGAGCTTAACAAACCTGCTTCGTTTAGGTATGCGGATTTTCACTTCATTTTTTTAATAGTATTATCCCGAGTTACACTAAGAACAACGTGACTGCATAACGAATTGCATTAAATCGTTCTTTCCCCAGAGCAGGGAATTTGCGTTGTATGGGTGCAATGTTTATTTTACCATCAACTGGGTTTTTGGTGGAGGAAAACCACCACATCCAGCATACTGACTACACGAGTTACTAGGACAACCTTCTTTCTTTTGGTACATCCTTCATTAGCTATTTATTTGCATCACTTCGTAGTGGTGTAATTTACTTGATTTGTGAAATATGGTACAGATTTTCTCCTTTACAGCAGGATGATCTGCTCGAGTGGCTATTGTGTTTATTCTCCCTTCAATGGGATTTTGGTGGAAATAAAGACACCTCATGCACCATACTAACTAAGAAACTTTTGGAGCTTGACAAAACTGCTTCGTTTAGGTATGTGGATCTTCACTTTATATTTTTAATATATTATCCCCAGTTACACTAAGAACAACGTGACTGCATTACAAATTGTATTAAATCGTTCTTTCCCCACAGCAGGGAGATTGCGTTGTATGGGTGCAATGTTTATTTTCCCATCAACTGGGTTTTTGGTGGAGGAAAAGCACCACATCCAGCATACTGACTGCAGGAGTTCTGGGACAACCTTCTTTCTTTTGGTAGGTCCTTCATTAGCTATTCATTTGCATCACTACCTGGTGGAATATTTTATTTGATTTGTTAAATATGGTACAGATTTTCTACTTTACAGCTGGGTGATCTGCTTGAGTGGTTACAGTGTTTATTCTCCCTTCAATGGATTTTGTGGAAACAATACACCGCATGCACCATACTAACTAAGAAACTTTTGGCGCTAGACAAAACTGCTTCGTTTAGGTATGTGGATCTTCACTTTATATTTTTAATAGTATTATCCAGAGTTACACTAAAAACAATGTGACTGCATTACAAATCGTATTAAATCGTTCTTTCCACAGAGCAGGGAGATTGGGTTGTATGGGTGCAATGTTTATTTTCCCATCAACTGGGTTTTTGGTGGAGTAAAACCACCACATCCAGCATTCTGACTACACGAGTTACTGGGACAACCTTCTTTCTATTGGTATGTCCTTCATTAGCTATTCATTTGCATCACTCCCTAGTGGAATAATTTATTTGATTTGTGAAATATGGTACAGTTTTTGTCTTTTACAGCAGGGTGATCTGCTTGAGTGGCTACAGTGTTTATTCTCCCTTCAATTTGATTTTGGTGGAAAAAAAACACCTCATGCACCATACTAAGTAAGAAACTTTTGGAGCTTGACAAAACTGCTTCATTTAGGTATGTCGGTCTTCACTTTATATTTTTAGTAGTGTTATCCCGAGTTACACTAAGAACAACGTGACTGCATCACAAATTGTATTAAATCGTTCTTTCCCCAGAGCAGGGAGATTGCGTTGTATGGGTGGGATGTTTATTTTCCCATCAACTGGGTTTTTGGTGGAGGAAAACCACCACATCCTGCATACTGACTGCAGGAGTTCTGGGACAACCTTCTTTCTTTTGGTATGTCCTTCATTAGCTATTCATTTGCGTCACTTCCTAGTGGAATAATTTATTTGATTTGTGAAATATGGTACAGTTTTTGTCCTCTACAGCAGGGTGATCAGCTTGAGTGGCTACAGTGTTTATTTTCCCTTCAATGGGAGTTTGGTGGAAATAAGAAACCGCATGCTCCATACTAACTAAGAAACTTTTGTAGCGTAACAAAACTGCTTCGTTTAGGTATGTCGATCTTCACTTTATATTTTTAATAGTATCATCGCGAGTTACACTAAGAACAACGTGACTGCATTACAAATTGTATTAAATCGTTCTTTCCCCACAGCAGGGAGATTGCGTTGTATGGGTGCAATGTTTATTTTCCCATCAACTGGGTTTTTGGTGGAGGAAAAGCACCACATCCAGCATACTGACTGCAGGAGTTCTGGGACAACCTTCTTTCTTTTGGTAGGTCCTTCATTAGCTATTCATTTGCATCACTACCTAGTGGAATATTTTATTTGATTTGTGAAATATGGTACAGATTTTCTACTTTACAGCAGGGTGAAGTAGTGAAGGCAGCGGAGGATCAAGTAGGTAAAAAGACGAGGGCTAGTAGAAATCCTTGGGTAACAGAAGAAATACTGAATTTAATTGATGAAAGGAGAAAATATAAAAATGCAGTAAGTGAAACAGGCAAAAAGGAATACAAACGTCTCAAAAATGAGATCGACAGGAAGTGAAAAATGGCTAAGCAGGGATGGCTAGAGGACAAATGTAAGGATGTAGAGGCCTATCTCACTAGGGGTAAGATAGATACCGCCTACAGGAAAATTAAAGAGACCTTTGGAGATAAGAGAACGACTTGTATGAATATCAAGAGCTCAGATGGAAACCCAGTTCTAAGGAAAGAAGGGAAAGCAGAAAGGTGGAAGGAGTATATAGAGGGTCTACACAAGGGCGATGTACTTGAGGACAATATTATGGAAATAGAAGAGGATGTAGATGAAGATGAAATGGGAGATCTGATACTGCGTGAAGAGTTTGACAGAGCACTGAAAGACCTGAGTCGAAACAAGGCCCCCGGAGTAGACAATATTCCATTGGAACTACTGACGGCCGTGGGAGAGCCAGTCCTGACAAAACTCTACCATCTGGTGAGCAAGATGTATGAAACAGGCGAAATACCCTCAGACTTCAAGAAGAATATAATAATTCCAATCCCAAAGAAAGCAGGTGTTGACAGGTGTGAAAATTACCGAACTATCAGCTTAATAAGTCACAGCTGCAAAATACTAACACGAATTCTTTACAGACGAATGGAAAAACTAGTAGAAGCCAACCTCGGGGAAGATCAGTTTGGATTCCGTAGAAACACTGGAACACGTGAGGCAATACTGACCTTACGACTTATCTTAGAAGAAAGATTAAGGAAAGGCAAACATACGTTTCTAGCATTGGTAGACTTAGAGAAAGCTTTTGACAATGTTGACTGGAATACTCTATTTCAAATTCTAAAGGTGGCAGGGGTAAAATACAGGGAGCGAAAGGCTATTTACAATTTGTACAGAAACCAGATGGCAGTTATAAGAGTCGAGGGACATGAAAGGGAAGCAGTGGTTGGGAAGGGAGTAAGACAGGGTTGTATCCTCTCCCCGATGTTGTTCAATCTGTAAAGGAAAGCAGTAAAGGAAACAAAAGAAAAATTAGGAGTAGGTATTAAAATTCATGGAGAAGAAGTAAAAACTTTGAGGTTCGCCGATGACATTGTAATTCTGTCAGAGATAGCAAAGGTCTTGGAAGAGCAGTTGAATGGAATGGACAGTTTCTTGAAAGGAGGATATAAGATGAACATCAACAAAAGCAAAACAAGGATAATGGAATGTAGTCTAATTAAGTCAGGTGATGCTGAGGAAATTAGATTAGGAAATGAGGCACTTAAAGTAGTAAAGGAGTTTTGCTATTTGGGGAGCAAAATAACTGATGATGGTCGAAGTAGAGAGGAAATAAAATGTTGACTGGCAATGGCAAGGAAAGTGTTTCTCAAGAAGAGAAATTTGTTAACATCCAGTATTGATTTAAGTGTCAGGAAGTCATTTCTGAAAGTATTCGTATGGAGTGTAGCCATGTATGGAAGTGAAACATGGACGATAAATAGTTTGTACAATAAGAGAATAGAAGCTTTCGAAATGTGGTGCTACAGAAGAATGCTGAAGATTAGATGGGTAGATCACATAACTAATGAGGAAGTATTGAATAGGATTGGGGAGAAGAGAAGTTTGTGGCACAACTTGACCAGAAGAAGGGATCGGTTGGTAGGACATGTTCTGAGGCGTCAAGGGATCACCAATTTAGTATTGGAGGGCAGCGTGGAGGGTAAAAATCGTAGAGGGAGACCAAGAGATGAATACACTAAGCAGATTCAGAAGGATGTAGGTTGCACTAGGTACTGGGAGATGAAAAAGCTTGCACAGGATAGAGTAGCATGGAGAGCTGCATCAAACCAGTCTCAGGACTGAAGACCACAACAACAACAACAACAACAGTATTATCCCAAGTTACACTAAGAACAACGTGACTGCATTACAAATTATATTAAATCGTTCTTTCCCCACAGCAGGGATATGCTTGACTGGCTACAGTGTTTATTCTCCCTTCAATGGGATTTTGGTGGAAATGAGACTCCTCATGCACCATAGTAACTAAGAAACTTCTGGAGCTTGACAGAACTGCTTCGTTGAGGTATGTTGATCTTCACTTTATAATTTCAATAGTATTATCCCGAGTTACACTAAGAACAATGTGACTACATTACGAATTGTATTAAATCGTTCTTTCCCCACAGCAGGGAGATTAAGTTGTATGGGTGCAATGTTTATTTCCCCATCAACTGGGTTTTTGGTGGAAGGAAACCACCACATTCAGCATACTGACTCCAGAAGTTACTGGGACAACCATCTTTCTCTTGGTATGTCCTTCATTTCCTATTCTTTTGTATCACTTCCTAGTGGAATAATTTATTTGATTTGTGTTATATGGTACAGTTTTTGTCCTTTACAGCACGGTGATCTGCTTGAGTGGCTACAGTGTTTATTCTCCCTTCAATGGGATTTTGGTGGAAATAAGACTCCTCATGCACCATACTAGCTAAGAAACTTTTGGAGCTTGACAAAACTGTTTTGTTGACGTATGTCGATCTTCACTTTATATTTTTTATAGTATTATCCCGAATTACACTAATAACAACGTGACTGCATTACAAATTGTATTAAATCGTTCTTTCCCCACAGCAGAGAGATTGCATTGTAAGGGGGCAATGTTTATTTTCCCATCAACTGTGTTTTTGGTGGAAGGAAACCACCACATCCAGCATACTGACTACAGGAGTTACTGCGACAACCTTCTTTCTTTTGGTATGTCCTTCATGACCTATTCCTTTAAATCACTTCCTAGTGGAATAATTTATTTGATTTGTGAAATATGGTACAGTTTTTGTCCTTTACAGCAGGGTGATCTGCATGAATGGCAACAGTGTTTATTCTCCCTTCAATGGGGTTTTGGTGGAAATGAGACTCCTCATGCACCATACTAACTAAGAAAATTTTGGAGCTTGACAAAACTGCTTCGTTGAGGTATGTCGATCTTCACTTTATAATTTTAATAGTATTATCCCGAGTTACACTAAGAACAATGTGACTGCATTACGAATTGTATTAAATGGTTCTTCCTCACAGCAGGGAGATTGTGTTGTATGGGTGCAATGTTTATTTTCCCATCAACTGGGTTTTTGGTGGAAGGAAACCACCACATCCAGCATACTGACTACAGGAGTTACTGGGACAACCTTCTTTCTTTTGGTATGTCCTTCATTACCTATTCCTTTGTATCACTTCCTAGTGGAATGATTTATTTGATTTGTGAAATATGGTACAGTTTTGCCCTTTACAGCAGGGTGATCTGCTTGAGTGGCTACAGTGTTTATTCTCCCTTCAATGGGATTTGGGTGGAAATAAGAATCCTCATGCACCATACTAACTAATAAACTTTTGGAGCTTAACGAAACTGCTTCGTTTAGGTGTGTGGATCTTCACTTTATTTTTTTATAGTATTATCCTGAGTTACACTAAGAACAACGTGACTGCATATCAAATTGTATTAAATCGTTCTTGCGCCACAGCAGGCAGATTGCGTTGAATGGGTGCAATGTATATTTTCCGATCAACTGGGTTTTTGGTGGAGGAAAAGCACCACATCCAGCGTACTGACTACAGGAGTTACTGGGACAACCTTCTTTCTTTTGGTATGTCCTTCATTACCTATTCCTTTGTATCACTTCCTAGTGGAATAATTTATTTGATTTGTGAATTATGGTACAGTTTTTGTCCTTTACAGCAGGGTGATCTGCTTGAGTGGCTATAATGTTAATTCTCCCTTCAGTGGGATTTTGGTGGAAATACGACTCCTCATGCACCATACTAACTAATAAACTTTTGGAGCTTAACAAAACTGCTTCGTTTAGGTATGTGGATCTTCACTTTATATTTTTAATGGTATTATCCCAAGTTACACTAAGAACAACGTGACTGCATTACAAATTGTATTAAATCGTTCTTTAACCACAGCAGGGAGATTGCGTTGTATGGGTGCAATGTATATTTTCCCATCAACTGGGCTTTTGGTGGAGGAAAAGCACCACATCCAGCATACTGACTACAGGAGTTACTGGGACAAGTTTCTTTCTTTTGCTATGTCCTTCATTAGCTATTCATTTGCATCACTTTCTAGTGAAATACTTTATTTCATTTGTGAAATATGGTACAGATTTTCTTCCTTACGGCAAAGTTATCTGCTTGAGTGGCTCCAGTGTTTATTCTCCCTTCAATGGGATTTTGGTGGAAAAAAGACACCTCATGCACCATACTAACTAAGAAACTTTTGGAGCTTAACAAAACTTCTTCGTTTAGGTATGTGGATCTTCACTTTATATTTTTAATAGTATTATCTCGAGTTACACTAAGAAAACATGACTGCATTACAAATTGTGTTAAATCGTTCTTTCCCCACAGGAGGGAGATTGCATTGCATGGGTGCAATGTTTATTTTCCCACCAACTGGGCTTATGGTGGAAGGAAACCACCACATCCAGCATACTGACTACAGGAGTTACTGGGACAACCTTCATTCTTTTGGTACGTCCCTCATTACCTATTCCTTTGTATCACTTCCTAGTGGAATAATTTATTTGATTTGTGAAATATGGTACAGTTTTGCCCTTTACAGCAGGGTGATCTGCTTGAGTGGTTACAGTGTTTATTCTCCCTTCAATGGATTTTGGTGGAAACAATACACCGCATGCACCATACTAACTAAGAAACTTTTGGCGCTAGACAAAACTGCTTCGTTTAGGTATGTGGATCTTCACTTTATATTTTTAATAGTATTATCCAGAGTTACACTAAAAACAATGTGACTGCATTACAAATCGTATTAAATCGTTCTTTCCACAGAGCAGGGAGATTGGGTTGTATGGGTGCAATGTTTATTTTCCCATCAACTGGGTTTTTGGTGGAGTAAAACCACCACATCCAGCATTCTGACTACACGAGTTACTGGGACAACCTTCTTTGTATTGGTATGTCCTTCATTAGCTATTCATTTGCATCACTTCATAGTGGAATAATTTATTTGATTTGTGAAATATGGTACAGTTTTTGTCCTTTACAGCAGGGTGATCTGCTTGAGTGGCTACAGTGTTTATTCTCCCTTCAATTTGATTTTGGTGGAAAAAAAACACCTCATGCACCATACTAAGTACGAAACTTTTGGAGCTTGACAAAACTGCTTCATTTAGGTATGTCGGTCTTCACTTTATATTTTTAGTAGTATTATCCCGAGTTACATTAAGAACAATGTGACTGCATTACAAATTGTATTAAATCGTTCTTTCCCCACAGCAGGGAGATTGCGTTGTGTGGGTGCAATGCTTATTTTCCCATCAACTGTGTTTTTGGTGGAGGAAAACCACCACATCCAGCATACTGACTACACGAGTTACTGGGACAAACTTCTTTCTTTTGGTATGTCCTTCATTAGCTATTCATTTGCAATACTTTCTAGTGAAATACTTTATTTGATTTGTGAAATATGGTACCGATTTACTTCTTTACAGCAGGGTTATCTGCTTGAGTGGCTACAGTGTTTATTCTCCCTTCAATGGGATTTTGGTGGAAAAAAGACACCTCATGCACCATACTAACTAAGAAACTTTTGGAGCTTAACAAAACTGCTTCGTTTAGGTATGTAGATCTTCACTTTATATTTTTAATAGTATTATGCCGAGTTACACTAAGAACAACGTGACTGCATTACAGATTGTATTAAATCAATCTTTCCACAGAGCAGGGAGATTTCGTTGTATGGGTGTTATGTTTATTTTCCCATCAACTGGGTTTTTGGTGGGGGAAAACCACCACATCCAGCATACTGACTTCACGAGTTACTGGGACAAACTTCTTTCTTTTGGTATGTCCTTCATTAGCTATTCATTTGCAATACTTTCTAGTGAAATACTTTATTTGATTTGTGAAATATGTACCGATTTTCTTCTTTACAGCAGGGTTATCTACTTGAGTGGCTACAGTGTTTATTTTCCCTTCAATGGGATTTTGGTGGAAAAAAGACACCTCATGCACCATACTAACTAAGAAACTTTTGGAGCTTAACAAAACTGCTTCGTTTAGGTATGTGGATCTTCACTTTATATTTTTAATAGTATTATCTCGAATTACACTAAGAACAACGTGACTGCATATCAAATTGTATTAAATAGTTCTTTCCCCACAGCAGGGAGATTGCGTTGTATGGGTGCAATGTTTATTTTCCCATCAACTGGGTTTTTGGTGGAGGAACCCCTCCACATACAGCATACTGACTACAGGGGTTACTGGGACAACCTTCTTTTTTTTGGTACGTCCTTCATTAGCTATTCATTTGCATCACTTCCTAGTCGAGTAATTTACTTGATTTGTGAAATATGGTACAGATTTTGTCCTTTACAGCAGGGTGATCTCCTTGAGTGGCCACAGTGTTTATTCTCCCTTCAATGGGATTTTGGTGGAAATAAGACTCCTCATGCACCATACTAACTAAGAAACTTTTGGAGCTTGACAAAACTGGTTGGTTGAGGTATGTCAATCATCACTTTATATTTTTAATAGTATTATCCCGAGTTACAATAAGAACAATGTGACTGCATTACGAATTGTATTAAATCATCCTTTCCCCACAGCAGGGAGACTGCGTTGTATGGGTGCAATGTTTATTTTCCCATCAACTGGGTATTTGGTGGAAGGAAACCACCACATCCAGCATACTGACTACAGGAGTTACTGGGACAACCTTCTTTCTTTTGGCATGTCCTTCATTACCTATTCCTTTGTATCACTTCCTAGTGGAATAATTTATTTGATTTGTGAAATATGGTACAGTTTTGCCCTTTACAGCAGGGTGATTTGCTTGAGTGGCTACAGTGTTTATTCTCCCTTCAATGGGATTTTGCAGGAAATAAGACTCCTCATGCACCATACTAACTAAGAACCTCTTGGAGCTTAACAAAACTGCTTCGTTGAGGTATGTCGATCTTCACTTTATATTTTTAATAGTATTATCCCGAGTTACACTAAGAACAATGTGACTGCATTACGAATTGTATTAAATCGTCCTTTCCCCACAGCAGGGAGATTGCATTGTATGGGTGCAATGTTTATTTTCCCATCAACTGGGTTTTTGGTGGAAGGAAACCACCACATCCAGCATACTGACTACAGGAGTTACTGGGACAACCTTCTTTCTTTTGGTCTGTCCTTCATTACCTATTCCTTTGTATCACTTCCTAGTGGAATAATTTATTTGAATTGTGAAATAGGGTATAGATTTTTTGTCCTTTACAGCAGGGCGATCTGCTTGAGTGGCTACAGTGTTTATTCTTCCTTCAATGGGATTTTGGTGGAAATAAAACACCTCATGCACCATTCTAACTAAGAACCTTTTGGAGCTTGACAAAACTGCTTCGTTGAGGTATGTCGATCTTAACTTAATATTTTTTATACTATTATCCCGAGTTACACTAATAACAATGTGACTGCATTACAAATTGTATTAAATCGTTCTTTCCCCACAGCAGGGAGGTTGCGTTGTATGGGTGCAATGTTTATTTCCCCATCAACTGGGTTTTTGGTGGAAGGAAACCACCACATCCAGCATACTGACTACAGGAGTTACTGGGACAACCTTCTTTCTTTTGGTATGTCCTTCATTACCTATTCCTTTGTATCACTTCCTAGTGGAATAATTTATTTGATTTGTGAAATATGGTACAGTTTTGCCCTTTACAGCAGGGTCATCTGCTTGAGTGGCTACAGTGTTTATTCTCCCTTCAATGGGATTTTGCAGGAAATAAGACTCCTCATGCACCATACTAACTAAGAACCTCTTGGAGCTTAACAAAACTGCTTCGTTGAGGTATGTCGATCTTCACTTTATATTTTTAATAGTATTATCCCGAGTTACACTAATAACAATGTGACTGCATTACAAATTGTATTAAATCGTTCTTTCCCCACAGCAGGGAGGTTGCGTTGTATGGGTGCAATGTTTATTTTCCCATCAACTGGGTTTTTGGTGGAAGGAAACCACCACATCCAGCATACTGACTACAGGAGTTACTGGGACAACCTTCTTTCTTTTGGTACGTCCCTCATTACCTATTCCTTTGTATCACTTCCTAGTGGAATAATTTATTTGATTTGTGAAATATGGTACAGTTTTGCCCTTTACAGCAGGGTGATCTGCTTGAGTGGTTACAGTGTTTATTCTCCCTTCAATGGATTTTGGTGGAAACAATACACCGCATGCACCATACTAACTAAGAAACTTTTGGCGCTAGACAAAACTGCTTCGTTTAGGTATGTGGATCTTCACTTTATATTTTTAATAGTATTATCCAGAGTTACACTAAAAACAATGTGACTGCATTACAAATCGTATTAAATCGTTCTTTCCACAGAGCAGGGAGATTGGGTTGTATGGGTGCAATGTTTATTTTCCCATCAACTGGGTTTTTGGTGGAGTAAAACCACCACATCCAGCATTCTGACTACACGAGTTACTGGGACAACCTTCTTTGTATTGGTATGTCCTTCATTAGCTATTCATTTGCATCACTTCATAGTGGAATAATTTATTTGATTTGTGAAATATGGTACAGTTTTTGTCCTTTACAGCAGGGTGATCTGCTTGAGTGGCTACAGTGTTTATTCTCCCTTCAATTTGATTTTGGTGGAAAAAAAACACCTCATGCACCATACTAAGTACGAAACTTTTGGAGCTTGACAAAACTGCTTCATTTAGGTATGTCGGTCTTCACTTTATATTTTTAGTAGTATTATCCCGAGTTACATTAAGAACAATGTGACTGCATTACAAATTGTATTAAATCGTTCTTTCCCCAGAGCAGGGAGATTGCGTTGTGTGGGTGCAATGCTTATTTTCCCATCAACTGTGTTTTTGGTGGAGGAAAACCACCACATCCAGCATACTGACTACACGAGTTACTGGGACAAACTTCTTTCTTTTGGTATGTCCTTCATTAGCTATTCATTTGCATCACTTTCTAGTGAAATACTTTATTTGATTTGTGAAATATGGTACCGATTTACTTCTTTACAGCAGGGTTATCTGCTTGAGTGGCTACAGTGTTTATTCTCCCTTCAATGGGATTTTGGTGGAAAAAAGACACCTCATGCACCATACTAACTAAGAAACTCTTGGAGCTTAACAAAACTGCTTCGTTTAGGTATGTAGATCTTCACTTTATATTTTTAATAGTATTATGCCGAGTTACACTAAGAACAACGTGACTGCATTACAGATTGTATTAAATCAATCTTTCCACAGAGCAGGGAGATTTCGTTGTATGGGTGTAATGTTTATTTTCCCATCAACTGGGTTTTTGGTGGGGGAAAACCACCACATCCAGCATACTGACTTCACGAGTTACTGGGACAAACTTCTTTCTTTTGGTATGTCCTTCATTAGCTATTCATTTGCAATACTTTCTAGTGAAATAGTTTATTTGATTTGTGAAATATGTACCGATTTTCTTCTTTACAGCAGGGTTATCTACTTGAGTGGCTACAGTGTTTATTTTCCCTTCAATGGGATTTTGGTGGAAAAAAGACACCTCATGCACCATACTAACTAAGAAACTTTTGGAGCTTAACAAAACTGCTTCGTTTAGGTATGTGGATCTGCACTTTATATTTTTAATAGTATTATCTCGAATTACACTAAGAACAACGTGACTGCATATCAAATTGTATTAAATAGTTCTTTCCCCACAGCAGGGAGATTGCGTTGTATGGGTGCAATGTTTATTTTCCCATCAACTGGGTTTTTGGTGGAGGAACCCCTCCACATACAGCATACTGACTACAGGGGTTACTGGGACAACCTTCTTTTTTTTGGTACGTCCTTCATTAGCTATTCATTTGCATCACTTCCTAGTCGAGTAATTTACTTGATTTGTGAAATATGGTACAGATTTTGTCCTTTACAGCAGGGTGATCTCCTTGAGTGGCCACAGTGTTTATTCTCCCTTCAATGGGATTTTGGTGGAAATAAGACTCCTCATGCACCATACTAACTAAGAAACTTTTGGAGCTTGACAAAACTGGTTGGTTGAGGTATGTCAATCATCACTTTATATTTTTAATAGTATTATCCCGAGTTACAATAAGAACAATGTGACTGCATTACGAATTGTATTAAATCATCCTTTCCCCACAGCAGGGAGACTGCGTTGTATGGGTGCAATGTTTATTTTCCCATCAACTGGGTATTTGGTGGAAGGAAACCACCACATCCAGCATACTGACTACAGGAGTTACTGGGACAACCTTCTTTCTTTTTTTATGTCCTTCATTACCTATTTTTTTGTATCACTTCCTAGTGGAATAATTTATTTGATTTGTGAAATATGGTGCAGTTTTTGTCCTCTACAGCAGGGTGATCTGCTTGAGTGGCTACAGTGTTTATTGTCCCGTCAATGGGATTTTGGTGGAAATAAGACACCTCATGCACCATACTAACTAAGAAACTTTTGGAGCTTGACTAAACTGCTTCATTTACGTATGTCGATCTTCACTTTATATTTTTAATAGTATTATCCCGAGTTACACTAAGAACAATGTGACTGCATTACGAATTGTATTAAATCGTCCTTTCCCCACAGCAGGGAGATTGCATTGTATGGGTGCAATGTTTATTTTCCCATCAACTGGGTTTTTGGTGGAAGGAAACCACCACATCCAGCATACTGACTACAGGAGTTACTGGGACAACCTTCTTTCTTTTGGTCTGTCCTTCATTACCTATTCCTTTGTATCACTTCCTAGTGGAATAATTTATTTGAATTGTGAAATAGGGTATAGATTTTTTGTCCTTTACAGCAGGGCGATCTGCTTGAGTGGCTACAGTGTT
This sequence comes from Schistocerca americana, assembly GCF_021461395.2. NCBI lineage: Eukaryota > Metazoa > Arthropoda > Insecta > Orthoptera > Acrididae > Schistocerca > Schistocerca americana. The sequence continues at coordinate 67,521,556 of NC_060128.1, read as the reverse complement.
TATTCTTCCTTCAATGGGATTTTGGTGGAAATAAAACACCTCATGCACCATTCTAACTAAGAACCTTTTGGAGCTTGACAAAACTGCTTCGTTGAGGTATGTCGATCTTAACTTTATATTTTTTATACTATTATCCCGAGTTACACTAATAACAATGTGACTGCATTACAAATTGTATTAAATCGTTCTTTCCCCACAGCAGGGAGGTTGCGTTGTATGGGTGCAATGTTTATTTTCCCATCAACTGGGTTTTTGGTGGAAGGAAACCACCACATCCAGCATACTGACTACAGGAGTTACTGGGACAACCTTCTTTCTTTTGGTATGTCCTTCATTACCTATTCCTTTGTATCACTTCCTAGTGGAATAATTTATTTGATTTGTGAAATATGGTACAGTTTTGCCCTTTACAGCAGGGTCATCTGCTTGAGTGGCTACAGTGTTTATTCTCCCTTCAATGGGATTTTGCAGGAAATAAGACTCCTCATGCACCATACTAACTAAGAACCTCTTGGAGCTTAACAAAACTGCTTCGTTGAGGTATGTCGATCTTCACTTTATATTTTTAATAGTATTATCCCGAGTTACACTAATAACAATGTGACTGCATTACAAATTGTATTAAATCGTTCTTTCCCCACAGCAGGGAGGTTGCGTTGTATGGGTGCAATGTTTATTTTCCCATCAACTGGGTTTTTGGTGGAAGGAAACCACCACATCCAGCATACTGACTACAGGAGTTACTGGGACAACCTTCTTTCTTTTGGTATGTCCTTCATTACCTATTCCTTTGTATCACTTCCTAGTGGAATACTTTATTTGATTTGTGAAATATGGTACAGATTTTCTTCATTACAGCAGGGTTATCAGCTTGAGTGGCTACAGTGTTTATTCTCCCTTCAGTCGGATATTGGTGGAAAAAAGACACCTCATGCACCATACTAACTAAGAAACTTTTGGCGCTTAACGAAACTGCTTCGTTTAGGTATGTGGATCTTCACTTTATATTTTTAATAGTATTATCTTGAGTTACACTAAGAACAACGTGACTGCATTGCAAATTGTATTAAATAGTTTTTTCCCCACAGCAGGGAGATTGCGTTGTATGGGTGCAATGTTTATTTTCCCATCAACTGGGTTCTTGGTGGAGGAAACCCTCCACATACAGCATACTGACTACAGGGGTTACTGGGACAACCTTCTTTCTTTTCGTACGTCCTTCATTAGCTATTCATTTGCATCACTTCCTAGTGGAGTAATTTACTTGATTTGTGAAATATGGTACAGTTTTGCCCTTTACAGCAGGGTGATCTGCTTGAATGGCTACAGTGTTTATTCTCCCTTCAATGGGATTTTGGTGGAAATAAGACTCCTCATGCACCATACTAACTAAGAACTTTTGGAGCTTGACAAAACTGGTTATTTGAGGTATGGCGATCTTCACTTTATATTTTTAATAGTATTATCCCGAGTTCCACTAAGAACAACGTGTCTGCATTACAAATTGTATTAAATCGTTCTTGCGCCACAGCAGGCAGATTGCGTTGTATGGGTGCAATGTATATTTTCCCATCAACTGGGTTTTTGGTGGAGGAAAAGCACCACATCCAGCATACTGACTACACGAGTTACAGGGACAACTTTCTTTCTTTTGGTATGTCCTTCATTAGCTATTCCTTTGTATCACTTCCTAGTGGAATAATTTATTTGATTTGTGAAATATGGTACAGTTTTGCCCTTTACAGCAGGGTGATCTGCTTGAATGGCTACAGTGTTTATTCTCCCTTCAATGGGATTTTGGTGGAAATTAGACTCCTCAAGCACCATACTAACTAATAAACTTTTGGAGCTTAACAAAACTGCTTCGATTAGCTATGTGGATCTTCACTTTATATTTTTAATAGTATTATCCCGAGTTACACTAAGAACAACGTGACTGCATTACAAATTGTATTAAATCGTTCTTTAACCACAGCAGGGAGATTGGATTGTATGGGTGCAATGTATATTTTCCCATCAACTGGGTTTTTGGTGGAGGAAAAGCACCACATCCAGCATACTGACTACAGGAGTTACTGGGACAACCTTCTCTCTTTTGCTATGTCTTTCATTAGCTATTCATTTGCATCACTTTCTAGTGAAATACTTTATTTGATTTGTGAAATATGGTACAGATTTTCTTCTTTACAGCAGGGTTATCTGCTTGAGTGGCTACAGTGTTTATTCTCCCTTCAATGTGATTTTGGTGGAAAAAAGACACTTTATGCACCATACTAACTAGGAAACTTTTGGAGATTAACAAAACTGCTTCGTTTGGGTATGTGGATCTTCACTTTATATTTGTAATAGTATTATCTCGAGTTACACTAAGAACAACGTGACTGCATTACAAATTGTAATAAATCGTTCTTTCCCCACAGCAGGGAGATTGCGTTGCATGGGTGCAATGTTTATTTTCCCATCAACTGGGTTTTTGGTGGAAGGAAACCACCACATCCAGCATACTGACTACAGGAGTTACTGGGACAACCTTCTTTCTTTTGGTATGTCCCTTCATTACCTATTCCTTTGTATCACTTCCTAGTGGAATAATTTATTTTATTTGTGAAATATGGTACAGTTTTTGTCCTTTACAGCAGGGTGATCTGCTTGAGTGGCCACAGTGTTTATTCTCCCTTCAATGGGATTTTGGTGGAAATAAGACTCCTCATGCACCATACTAACTAAGAAACTTATGGAGCGTGACAAAACTGCTTCGTTTAGGTATGTCATCTTCACTTTATATTTTTAATAACATTATCCCGAGTTACACTAATAACAACGTGACTGCATTACAAATTGTATTAAATCATTCTTTCCCCACATCAGGCAGATTGCGTTGTATGGGTGCAATGTTTATTTTCCCATCACCTGGGTTTTTGGTGGAACGAAACCACCACTACCAGCACACTGACTACAGGAGTTACTGGGACATCCTTCTTTCTTTTGGTATGTCCTTCATTACCTATTCCTTTGTATCACTTCCTAGTGGAATAATTTATTTGATTTGTGAAATATGGTACAGATTTTGTCCTGTACAGCAGGGTGATCTGCTTGAGTGGCAACAGTGTTTATTCTCCATTCAATGGGATTTTGGTGGAAATAAGACTCCTCATGCACCATACTAACTAAGAAACTTTTGGAGCATGACAAAATTGCTTCGTTGAGGTACGTCGATTTTCCATTTATATTTTTTATAGAATTATCCCGAGTTACACTAACAACAACGTGACTGCATTACGAATTGTATTAAATCGTTCTTTCCCCACATCAGGCAGATTGCGTTGTATGGGTGCAATGTTTATTTTCCCATCACCTGGGTTTTTGGTGGAACGAAACCACCACTACCAGCACACTGACTACAGGAGTTACTGGGACATCCTTCTTTCTTTTGGTATGTCCTTCATTACCTATTCCTTTGTATCACTTCATAGTGGAATAATTTATTTGATTTGTGAAATATGGTACAGATTTTGTCCTGTACAGCAGGGTGATCTGCTTGAGTGGCAACAGTGTTTATTCTCCCTTCAATGGGATTTTGGTGGAAATAAGACTCCTCATGCACCATACCAACTAAGAAACTTTTGGAGCTTAACAAAACTGCTTTGTTGAGGTACGTCTATCTTCACTTTATATTTTTAATAGTATTATCCCGAGTTACACTAAGAACAATGTGACTGCATTACAAATTGTATTACATTGTTCTTTCCCCAAGGCAGAGAGATTGCATTGTATGGGTGCAATATTTATTTTCCCATCAACTGGGTTTTTGGTGGAAGGAAACCACCACATTCAGCATACTGACTACAGAAGTTACTGCGACAACCTTCTTTCTTTTGTTATGTTCTTCATTACCTATTCCTTTGTATCACTTCCTAGTGGAATAATTTATTTGATTTGTGAAATATGGTACAGAATTTCTCCTTTATAGCAGGGAGATCTGCTTGAGTGGCTACAGTAGTTATTCTCCCTTAAATGGGATTTTGGTGGAAATAAGACTCCTCATGCACCATACTAACTAAGAAACTTTTGGAGCTTGATAAAACAGCTTGGTTGAGGTATGTCGATCTTCACTTTATATTTTTAATAGTATTATCCCGAGTTACACTAAGAACAATGTGACTGCATTACGAATTGTATTAAATCGTCCTTTCCCCACAGCAGGGAGATTGCGTTGTATGGGTGCAATGTTTATTTTCCCATCAACTGGGTTTTTGGTGGAACGAAACCACCACATCCAGCACACTGACTACAGGAGTTAGTGGGACAACCTTCTTTCTTTTGGTATGTCCTTCATTAGCTATTCCTTTGTATCACTTCCTAGTGGAATAATTTATTTGATTTGTGATATATGGTACAGTTTTTGTCCTCTACAGCAGGGTGTTCTGCCTGAGTGGCAACAGTGTTTATTCTCCCTTCAATGGGATTCTGGTGGAAATGAGACGCTCATGCACCATACTAACTAAGAAACTTTTGGAGCTTGATAAAACTGCTTCCTTGAGGTATGTCGATCTTCCCTTTATACACTCCTGGAAATTGAAATAAGAACACCGTGAATTCATTGTCCCAGGAAGGGGAAACTTTATTGACACATTCCTGGGGTCAGATACATCACACGATCACACTGACAGAACCACAGGCACATAGACACAGGCAACAGAGCAAGCACAATGTCGGCACTAGTACAGTGTATATCCACCTTTCGCAGCAATGCAGGCTGCTATTCTCCCATGGAGACGATCGTAGAGATGCTGGATGTAGTCCTGTGGAACGGCTTGCCATGCCATTTCCACCTGGCGCCTCAGTTGGACCAGCGTTTGTGCTGGACGTGCAGACCGCGTGAGACGACGCTTCATCCAGTCCCAAACATGCTCAATGGGGGACAGATCCGAAGATCTTGCTGGCCACGGTAGTTGACTTACACCTTCTAGAGCACGTTGGGTGGCACGGGATACATGCGGACGTGCAGTGTCCTGTTGGAACAGCAAGTTCCCTTGCCGGTCTAGGAATGGTACAACGATGGGTTCGATGACGGTTTGGATGTACCGTGCACTATTCAGTGTCCCCTCGACGATCACCAGTGGTGTACGGCCAGTGTAGGAGATCGCTCCCCACACCATGATGCCGGGTGTTGGCCCTGTGTGCCTCGGTCATATGCAGTCCTGATTGTGGCGCTCACCTGCACGGCGCCAAACACGCATACGACCATCATTGGCACCAAAGCAGAAGCGACTCTCATCGCTGAAGACGACATGTCTCCATTCGTCCCTCCATTCACGCCTGTCGCGACACCACTGGAGGCGGGCTGCACGATGTTGGGGCGTGAGCGGAAGACGGCCTAACGGTGTGGGGGACCGTAGCCCAGCTTCATGGAGACGGTTGCGAATGGTCCTCGCCGATACCCCAGGAGCAACAGTGTCCCTAATTTGCTGGGAAGTGGCGGTGCGGTCCCCTACGGCAATGCGTAGGATCCTACGGTCTTGGCGTGCATCCGTGCGTCGCTGTGGTCTGGTCCCAGGTCGACGGGCACGTGCAGCTTCCGCCGACCACTGGCGACAACATCGATGTACTGTGGAGACCTCACGCCCCACGTGTTGAGCAATTCGGCGGTACGTCCACCCGGCCTCCCGCATGCCCACTATACCCCCTCGCTCAAAGTCCGTCAGCTGCACATACGGTTCACGTCCACGCTGTCGCGGCATGCTACCAGTGTTAAAGACTGCGATGGAGCTCCGTATGCCACGGCAAACTGGCTGACACTGACGGCAGCGGTGCACAAATGCTGCGCAGCTAGCGCCATTCGACGGCCAACACCGCGGTTCCTGGTGTGTCCGCTGTGCCGTGCGTGTGATCATTGCTTGTACAGCCCTCTCGCAGTGTCCGGAGCAAGTATGGTGGGTCTGACACACCGGTGTCAATGTGTTCTTTTTTCCATTTCCAGGAGTGTATTTTTAATAGTATTATCCTGAGTTACACTAAGAACAATGTGACTGCATTACGAATTGTATTAAATCGTTCTTTTCCCACAGCAGGTATATTGCGTTGTATGGGTGCAATGTATATTTTCCCATCAACTGCGTTTTTGGTGGAAGGAAACCACCACATCCAGCATACTGACTACAGGAGTTACTGGGACAACCTTCTTTCTTTTGGTATGTCCTTCATGACCTATTCCTTTGTATCACTTCCTAGTGGAATAATTTATTCGTTTTGTGAAATATGGTACAGTTTTTGTGCTTTACAGCAGGGTGATCTGCTTGAGTGGCTACAGTGTTTATTCTCCCTTCAATGGGATATTGGTGGAATTAAGACTCCTCACGCACCATACTAACTAAGAAACTTTTGGAGCTTGACAAAACTGCTTCGTTTAGGTTTGTCGGTCTTCTCTTTCTATTTTTAATAGTATTATCCCGCGGTGCACTAAGAACAACGTGACTGCATTACAAATTGTATTAAATCGTTCTTTCCCCACAGCAGAGAGATTTTGTTGTATGGGTTCAATGTTTATTTTCTCATCTACTGGGTTTTTGGTGGAAGGGAACCACCAAATCCAACATACTGACTACAGGAGTTACTGGGACAACCTTCTTTCTTTTGGTATGTCCTTCATTACCTATTCCTTTGTATCACCTCCTAGTGGAATAATTTATTTGATTTGTGAAATATGGTACAGTTTTTGTCCTCTACAGCAGTGGCTACAGTGTTTATATTTTATTATCCCGAGTTACACCAAGAACAATGTGACTGCATTACGAATTGTATTAAATCGTCCTTTCCCCACAGCAGGGAGATTGCGTTGTATGGGTGCAATGTTTATTTTCCCATCAACTGGGTTTTTGGTGGAGGAAACCCTCCACATACAGCATACTGACTACAGGGGTTACTGGGACAACCTTCTTTCTTTGGGTCTGTCCTTCATTACCTATTCCTTTGTATCACTACCTAGTGGAATAATTTATTTGATTTGTGATATATGGTACAGTTTTTCTCCTCTACAGCAGGGTGATCTGCTTGAGTGGCTACAGTGTTTATTCTCCCTTCAATGGGATTTTTGTGGAAATAAGACACCTCATGCACCATACTAACTAAGAAACATGTGGAGCTTGACAAAACTGCTTCCTTGAGGTATGTCGATCTTCACTTTATATTTTTAATAGTATTATCCCGAGTTACACTAAGAACAATGTGACTGCATTACGAATTGTATTAAATCGTTCTTTCCCCACAGCAGGTATATTGCGTTGTATGGGTGCAATGTTTGTTTTCCCATCACCTGGGTTTTTGGTGGAACGAAACCACCACATCCAGCATACTGACTACAGGAGTTACTGGGACAACCTTCTTTCTTTTGGTATGTCCTTCATTAGCTATTCATTTGCATCACTTTCTAGTGGAATAATTTATTTGATTTGTGAAATATGGTACAGTTTTTGTCTTTTACAGCAGGGTGATCTGCTGGTGTGGCTACAGTGTTTATTCTCCCTTCAATGGGTTTTTTGTGGAAATAAGACACCACATGTACCGTACTATGTAAGAAAATTTTCCAGCTTGACAAATCTGCTTCGTTTAGGTATGTCGATCTTCACTCTATATTTTTAATAGTATTATCCCGAGTTACATCAAGAGAAATGTGGTTCCATTACAAATTGTATGAAAGTGTTCTTTCCCAACAGCAGGGAGATTCCGTTGTATGGGTGCAATGTTTATTTTCCCATCAATAGGGTTTTTGGTGGAAGGAAACCACCAAATCCAGCATACTGACTGCTGGAGTTACTGGAACAACCTTCTTTCTTTTGGTATGTCCTTCATTACCTATTCATTTGTATCACTTCCTATTGGAATAATTTATTTGATTTGTGAAATATGGTACTGTTTTTGTGCTTTACAGCAGGGTGATCTGCTTGTGTGGCTACAGTGTTTATTGTCCCTTCAATAAGTTTTTGGTGGAAATAAGACACCATATGCACCGTACTAACTAAGAAAATTTTCGAGCTTTACAAAACTGCTTTGATTAGGTATGTCGATCTTTACTTTATATTTTTAATAGTATTATCCTGAGTTACACCAAGAAAAATGTGGTCCCATTACACATTGCATTAAATCATTCTTTCCCAACAGCAGGGAGATTCCGTTGTACGGGTGCAATGTTTATTTTCCGATTAACTTGGTTTTTGGTGGAAGGAGACCACCACATCCAGCATATTGTCTACGGGAGTTACTGGGACAACCTTCATGCTTTTGGTATGTCCTTCTTTACCTATTCATTTGAATCACTTCCTAGTGGAATCATTGATTTGATTTGTGAAATATCGTACAGTTTATGTTCTTTACAGCAGCATGATCTACTTGGTGGCTACAGTGTTTATTCTCCCTTCAATGGGTTTTTGGTGGAAATGAGACACGTCATGCACCGTAGTAAGAAAATTTTCGAGCTTGACAAAACTGCTTCGATTAGGTATGTCGATTTTCACTTTATATTTTTAATAGTATTATCCCGAGTTACAGCAAGGAAAATGTGGTTCCATTACAAATTGTATGAAAGTGTTCTTTCCCAACAGCAGGGAGATTCCTTTGTATGGGTGCAATGTTAATTTTCCCATCAATTGGGTTTTTGGCGGAAGGAAACCACCAAATCCAGCATACTGACTACGGGAGTTACTGGGACAACCTTCTTTCTTTTGGTATGTCCTTCATTACCTATTCATTTGTTGCACTTTCAAGTGGGATATTTTATTTGGTTTGTGAAATATGGTACAGTTTTTGTCCTTTACAGCAGGGTGATCTGCTTGTGTGGCTACAGTGTTTATTCTCCCTTCAATGGGTTTTTGCTGGAAATAAGACACCACATGCTCCATACCAACTAAGAAACTTTTGGAGCTTGAGAAATCTGCGTTGTTTATGTATGTCCTTTCTTTGATTTGTATTTTAAAAACTGATCTTTTAATGTTCACTAAGTTGAATCAATTTGTATTTGTATTAACTGTTCTGCTGTAGGTTGGTTATGAACATTTCTTTGACACATTCCACATTATTGGTTAGGTAGGAACACAAGTTTAAATTCATGGCTACAACATGCGTCATCTACTGCAGTTCATTCTTTCGTCACTTAAAATCAGTTTCCGACAGAGCATTCTCTGGAGCATCCATTCCTTCTATTTTCAGCCATAATCAGCCGTTTCAACAATGTCATTCATTCACACTTACTCATACATTCTTTTGATGTGAATATGTCTTTAAGACCAGAGCCAGGTATGGAACACCACTCACTGAAAGATAGGTGAATGGTTTACAGTGTAATACATTTTCAGTTATAACTCCAAAATTAAATAGGCACCCAAAAGTCATGCCAGTTGCAGAGTACGCAACTGAGATTTGTCCACTTTTTCTCTTCCCCTGAGCAGAGGGAATGGTACGGTGTGGCCCCTGCTAAATGCTTTACACTTAGGTAAGAAAGCCAGTGGGTAGCGATAGTCACACATGCATTTGGCAGTGCTATCACGTACACAAGTTTAAAAAGGGCAGTGTATTGGCAGGGCTGTGATTTGTACACATGTGAAAAAGTACCGTCAGGCGGGGTGATTTCGGACACTGGGGCAAATTCGGTCAGTATGGCTTATTTGCTTTTTGCCACTGCATAGAGACAATGAGATACTTATTGTAATGTCCATGCACCAGCTATTTTAAGCACAGGATTGCAATTATTGCTTTCCCCAACTTTTATTTTGCGTCAATTATGTCCCTAGGTGAATAATTGACGAACAGTCTCAGTGTCAAAAATCCATGCATTATTGTAAAGTGTGTAATGGATCTGGGAGACGTGTTATTTTTCTACCGGATTTGTCGATACCAAATTGTAAATGTTTTCTTATATTTTTTGTCAGAATTTTTTTTTATTATAATTTGCCTCATTATATGTTAGTTTACTTATATTTTTGAGAGTGAAAGCATATTGGTTACTATTAGTAAATGTGTCGAAGAATCGCAAAGAGACCGATTACAAGTGGAAGCTTGTGGGTTGTGTAAAATGTCTTTGACGCTGGAGTTGTCTTTGACTATAGTCAGTCGGCAGTTAACTCTTGGTGTGTGTCGATGGTAGAACAATGTGCAGGTCGCCGTCATAAATAATTTTGAATTATGTTACTATTTTTTTATATATAAACTTTAAGAAGAAACTACATTCGAAGAAATGGTATTTGAAGCACCAAAAATGAGGCAAACACATTGAACCAGGTCATTTCTGCAGCCGACAAAGATGCATTGTGGAATCATACTTCCACTAGACAACTGAAGCCAAGACCAATACCGCCTTGTAAACATCTAACGGAAAAGGTACTGCCACGAAATACGCCAAATTTAAGTAAATAAAAAATAGTGAGCATATTTCAACTTTGTGTATCAGCCGGGATACCATATTTCAAGTGGAAACTTTCTATTGTTGCGCCGAGCGGTAAGTTATTGTAACCGTAATTGTCGACGTACTTGTAACCATAATTGTCGACGCACTCAGTAGCTAACAGCATTGAGACAATTTCTGTACAAGTTTGTTGAGTTTCTCGTGCAAGGTTAAAAAATAACGACGGTTTTTGCAAAACTGTGTATTGTGTGGGGTGATTTTGGACAAAGCCAAGAACGTGTAAGAACACAAGAGGTGCTACAGTACGATGTAATTATGACCTGTAACTTTTAGATAAAGGTGTTCGTGATATTCAGAGTGGTAAATTATAGTACAGAAAAGCGTGTGATTTGTGTGGTCTACCTAAATCAACACTACAAAATAAAGTGCAGGAAGCACGTCCGAAAAAAATGGGAGGACAGCCAGTGCTAAATAAAGAAGAAATGTTGCGCAGTGGGGATTTCCCTTCTCTAAATTGGATATTAGATATTTAGTTAAAGTCTACCTTGATAAATCTGGTCCAAAAGAGAAGAAATTTCATAATAATTTGCCAGGAGAAGAATGGGGCGCATTTATTCCTCAAATGACAATTATGTTGACCTTTTAGTTAAATTACTTTGTTTGTTTCTGTTTCTAATATTTCAGTTAAGAACTGAAAAAATTTTTATTTAAATTCTTCCAAATAAAAACTTATCTGTAATATATAAAATTCATTATTCCAAACTGTAGCACCTAAAACCGCTCGGCCACCCCGGCCGGCGGCATTTTAGTTGCTTCAGCTCCAAAGAAAGGTGACAGATTTTTTTCCATATTGTCTTAAGTACACTGACCGTAAAAAGGCGCAACACGAAGGAGGAATTAGGCGACATAAACGAAAGTTGGCTGGTGTGTTTCTACATCTGAAAGATGACGTCTGTTCACGTTTCACACCAGTCACATTGTAGTAGTGTCAGTAGTACCACTATGAGGATGCAAATCAGGTTTGCATTAAACACCCACTCTTACGGTTGTGAGTGTTAGTTACTTTGAGATTGGACATGCTGAGTTGATGTTAGCCAAAAATCCCTTTAAGGTGCGAAGAGACTATTATGAACACCTCACCTCAATGATTTTGAATAAGGTCATGCAATAGGGCAACGAAAAGCTGGATGTTCCGTCTGTGACACTGCAGAAAGACACGGCAGGAATTCAGCCACTGTATATAACTGCTGACAGCGGTGGTCGCGAGAATGTACAGTCACAGGACAACCAGGCTCCAGATGGCACAACCAAGAGGGAAAATGATAGTGATTGGCGTATGGCTCTGGCACATCGTACTGCATCTGCAGAAGCAATTTGTCCACCAGTTGGCACCACAGTGACACAACAAACTGTTACAAATAGGTTACTCAAAGAACATCTCCGAGCCAGACACGCTGTGGCGTGCATTCCACTGGCTCCAAACCACCGCCATTTGCGACTCCAGTGATATCAGGCGAGGGCGGAGGTATGTTTTATTTTCTGATGAAATTTGGTGCAGTGATGGATAGGAGGAGGTAAGTTGAGGATCTGCTACCAACCTGTCTGTGTGCTGGACACACTGGGCCTACACCTTGAGGTACGGTCTGGAGTGTGAATACATATGACGGCAGAAGCACTCTTGTGGCTAACCTCCACATCTTCATTGCAAATCTCTATGTCAGTATGGCGATTCGACCTGTAGTGCTGCCATTCATGAAAAGCGTTTCAGTCAGTGTTTTCTAGAAGGATAAAGCTCACCCACATACCGCTGTTGTAGCACAACATGTTTTACAGACTGTCAACATGTTGCCTTGGCCTGCTCAATCACCAGATCTGTCTCCACTCGAGCACATAAGGGACACCGTTTGACAACAACTCCAGTGCCATCCACAAACTGCACTAACCATCCCCGTACTGATCGACCAAGTGCAGCAGGTGTGGAACTCCATTACACACACTGACACCCGACTCCCGTACAATACAATGCACGCACATTTGCTTGCTTGTATTCAACATTGTGACAGTTACACCGGTTATTATTTGCAGTGGTTTATCTCACATTACATTAATCCATGATCTTGCAATGTTAATGACTTCAATAGGTTACCCCGACAAATGTACTCCCAAAATTTCATAATTATATGTTAAATTATATTTTGTGTTGTTTTTCTTTCGCACCAGTGTATTCGTATCTATTGAACATTTGGCATCAAACCGAGAAAATGAAGGGAATGAGGGAAAACTTAAAACATGTACAGCCAAAGCAGAAAATATGAATTTAGAGGACCGTGAGAAGTAGAAGAGCAATGTAAATGGTATTAACGGCAGATACAAAGGAGAGAGAGTAGTAGGGGTGGAATGTCATATCTTTCCATGAGTAAACACCTCTTTATCACTACGTCTGAATTCAGAAGACTATGTCATGTTACAGGCAGTGCATATTTTACCTATTATTTCTCTGCATATTATGAAGTGGTTTTGCTCAGCGATACTTCTACACCTCTTTAAGGAAATATTAGGCCATCAATTAGCTGAAATTTACATTAGTTTCATTTTTTATGAAGTTTTGCTCTCCTGTAGGGCATTTCATGCTGATGTTCGTACACTGATCAGACAGAACATTATGACCACCTGCCTAATGAGTATCAACCACTTACTGCTTCAGTCAAATAAATGAGGATGCAATTTCGAGTCAAGTCATAGATTTATTTATTTAGCGCCCGTATTATCACATTCGTGATACTGGACTTGTCAAGGTGCAGAACAGTACAAAATATTACAAATTTACATAATGTACAAAATCTTATCATTGGTATCAACAAATCTTTGTAACAAACACATTATTCTGCTTAACTTGATTTTAAAATTATATATGATTATATATAATTTGCAGGATGCAGATATGAAATGAGAAAGACAATAAAAATGAACAAAACAGACTGCAGTAAACAATGACGCAACTGAATCAGCCGCCACTGGATGGCTCTCATCGGTCAGTTATGTAGGCTATAGTCAGCCAGTTACTCCTCTACTGCTTCTACTGACCTGGAGATGAACTCCGCGTGTTTCCAGTTCTTCTATTCAACTTTCACTGTAGTAGTCAATTTATGAACTAATAAATGAAAATAAAATTGTGGCTAATTTTGTCTCAGATAAATAATTACAATAACACAACATATAAAACTCAAGAGTCAACTTACGAAATAAGCAAAAGTCTTTTCTGTTCGGGACACTGATTATGTGAGTAACACTGCATCTGCAGTGCCTCTATTTGCACTCCATAGAAGGTCACCTACCCATCACTGGGGTTTGGCCTGTAAATACAACTTAAACCTTTATCTCCCAGCCATGTGTTAGACAATACAATTCTCACTGTCAGATACAGTACAGCTATGTAACATACGATGCCTGATACAGTACAGTCATCCATCGATAAACCTTACTCTCTCATTAAACATAAATGACCTGTTAATGTATGTGATGTGTATTCACAGCTTAATAATCCATTCGTATACTCCTCCATAATCCTATACTTGGCACCACGAAATTTAAAACTAGCATATGCTCGAGTATATCTACTTGTAATTCTACTTTCCAGGACTACACAAGTATCAAAGCTGACATCTTCCTTAGAAAACTCATTATTGCTTAAAGTTTTCTTTCAATATTATTAGTATTTGCACCCCATAAAAATGTAGTATGATTGATAATATCTTTACTTGTAAGTCTATCTTCTTGACGTGGGGCAAAATCACAAATCAATTCCTCACTTACAAATTCACTACACCATAGGTTTATGATAATTGTATATTCACTGAACATATAACTTTTGCACACACAGCTGGTTTCTTCAAACTAATGATGCCACCTACGGCTGTTATCATCACTTGATGGATTACAAAGGAACTGAATATGGAACATGTGTTACACCGTAGCAGTCGATTCAGTCCTCACAAATTGTAAAACACAAAAACCTCTCCGATCCCTAATTACCATCTCTGCTATAACTGTTTCTAATGGAAGATACGGGAAGCAGTATATTCACATGCATATACACAAATAAAATTGTTTGAATTTCACTTTTATTTGGTGTATTATTTAACTCACAGTTAAATGCTGCAAATAATTTCAAAACTGGGGCAACCACAGCTAAAATAGTTATACATGACTGATTGACAATTCATGCAGTTAAAGAGTTTTTTAAAACACATGTTTAAATTATTAAATATAAAACTGAAGGAAAAGTCCAATTGTCTGCAGTAACTGTATATATTCATGACAATTACAGACCCACACAACTGGTTTCGCAACTTTTTTAAGTTTCATGTTCTGGTGTATATAAATGCTACATAATATGGTGTGGGGAGTAATTACAGACTGTTGCAGAGTAACTGTTGGTGTGGCCAGGCAAAGTTCCCAGCCCTCCTCAATTGATAAAAAAAAACCATCATCAACTGATAACAAAATAACTCTCATCTATGATGAATGTCATGTCTGTGGTGAAATCACGAACTGTTATCACTTTAATGATTAAAATATGTTCTTGTCGGCCTATGTCAAGCAACAGATAATGCCCCCTTATGGACACTATCCAGGGAAGTACTGGGCCCAAAAGCTGTCGTCCCATGTGTTTGTCACCAAAATAGTAGCTGACAACATAAGCTATGAGCGAAAGTAAGACCCAGAACTTCATGCAAAAACCTGTTTATTAATTTTAATATTGTGACTATCTGTGCAGTATATATGTTTCAATCAATATTATTTGTGAAAAAAGACAAACAAGTGACAAACAGGAATATGAAAATCCATGATTACGATACAAGACACAAATCAGACTTTCATATGGTGAGCAGAAGATTGAATCTAACAACAAATACCCCATCCATTAAGGGAGCAATATTTTATAATTCTCTGCCAAACAACCTGAAACAGCTTTCTGGTAGAATTTTTAAAAATGAGTTAAAAAAATGGCTTATATTGAAGTGCCCATACAGTATGGTGCTGACATGATTTGACCTCAGGAATGCTATGTTAAATAAACTTAAATGATCTTTTACTTAATAGCATGTAATCTATATATACCGTGTATCAATAATCTAAATGTAATTACTGTAACATTGCCCATGCATGTGAAATACATGTTTCGAGCAGTAAGATAAATAAATAAATAAATAAATGAGCATCCTGTGTGTTACTGAAGGGCGTGCCTTGACTGCCGTGTGGGTACTGTGGCAGTGATGGAAATTGAGCTGGACTGATGATTTTTTTTATTATTATTATTATTATTATTATTATTATTTTGCCTCAGTTGGTGATCAATTGAGGAGGTCTGAGAACTATGCCTAGCCACACCAACAGTTACTCTGTAGCATTCTGTAACTAATCTCTACACCATCTGATATAGCATTTATATACATCACTGATGCAACTTAAAAGTTGTGAAATCGGCGAGTGGGTCTATAATTGACAGCTAGAGTCAACTATTGGACTTCTCATTCAGTTTTATATTTAATAATTTTAACACCTATATTAAAAACTGTTTACTGATGAATTGTCAGTCAATAATGTATAAATGGTACAAAGCCTTAAAGCCCCAACATTCATTTGAAACACACATTATATACTAGGTAAATATGGGAAGAAGTCTGTGGGTGTACAACTACTATTTTGAATTCTTTATTTAAAAATAATAATAGTTTCTCTACACATAGTTCAATTTAATTGCAGACAGCATCTGTGCAAGGTACTGCCAGTTCTGCATTGGGGAGGAGGGAGTGTCCCCGATATCAGTTCTGGACTCTCCTGTAGTTTCCTGCCTGATGTGACACAGCCCCCATATCAGCTAGGCCATCAGCATTTGCACGAAGCGGCATTGCCCTGTACTGACATCCAGCATCAGAGCCAGCAGTGGGCACCATCAGTAGCCGCACCACAGCTGCGTGGCCAGCCATCGCAGCCAAGTGGAGGGGCGTCCTCTGCTCGCTGTCCTTGGAGCCCACCTCGGCCCCGTTCCGCAACAAGCACCTCACCACCTCCACGTGTCCTGTGACTGCTGCCCAGTGCAGGGCAGTCATTCCACAGTTGTCCCTCGCTTTCACATCCACCCCAGCCACCAGAAGCATCCTTATCATCTCTACCGCCCCCACCACAGCTGCCTCGATCAGCATCCGACCCCTCTCTTGTTTTGAAAGTCGCCTGTAAAAAGGAGTGATACTCGAGTTTAGTCCACATTCCGATAACTCCTTAATACATTGACTTTTTTTGACCATCCTCAGTGCTGTAATATACAATTAAAATTGGTAGGCACTGGTATCAACAAGCTTAGAGTTTGTGTGATCGCTCTAAGCTTGTTGATACCAGTGCCTACCAATTTTAATTGTATATTACAGCACTGAGGATGGTCACTAAGTGACCAAAAACCGATTTTGTAAAAAAAAAAACGACCAATGCTGATTCTCCTTCCAATTCTATCCACTATTTGGTCATGGTGCACAGAACACTCCATGGAGTCGCCAATCAATATCTGTTTTATATATACAGGGTGAATAAGAATGAAACCACTGAACTTCAGGGACAGATTTCTGACTGGAAATGGATGACAAGAGGTCCTATGAACATGTGTCTGGAATGCATTGTTGCCAGTGTAGATGGCACTGACGATTGAAAGTTCCTCTGACTAATGCATTTCTGGACACATGCTCATACAATTTTTTTTTCGTCATTTCCGATCACGAATCCATCCTTGCTGTTTGTCGGTTTCATTAATATTATACATTCAATTGCAACGAAATTTGGTGCAGAAACAACAGGTCTTACAAGTATCAACACTGTAAGGTTTATAACCTCCTAGCTCCAAAAGGAGCAGAGATACAGCCAAACACATGTTTTTTTCCAGCCCATCGTGTATAGGTTGCCTTGGTGGATTGGCACATTGTGTGGGAACAGTATTGGCCAGCCAACCTGCTGTGTGTGGCAGCCCACATGTCAGGGTCAAGAAATGTTTTTTCTTAACTCTAGCATGTAGGCTGCCCTGCATGACAGGCATGTAGCGTCGGAGTAGTATCGGCTTGCTTTATCGACCTGCTTTGCATGGCAGCCTGTACAGTGGGGCAAATAAATGATTTTCAAGCCCCTGATATGCAGCCTGCATGAAAGGGCATGTTGTGGGAGCAATATTGAACTGTATTGGAGGAGCTACACATGCCGATTAGCACGGTTGCAGAAATGTTGATATGGTATAGCGAGAGGGAGGAGGAAATGGCCAGAGAGGGAAGGAGGTGGAGAGGCAGGTGACAGGTGGAAGGTGTAGAGGTGTTGTAGCCAGGTGGAAAAGGAAGAGGAGAGATAGATAAAAGAGAGAGGGAGAGAGGATATAAAGGATATAATTGGGGGGGGGGGGTTATGGTAAGAGAGGGAAGGTGGAGGATGGTGGAGGGACAGGCGAAGGAGATGAAGAGACAGAGAGTGGGGGGACGAGATAAGACATATAGTGGTGGGAGGACAAGGTGAACTGAGAAAAGGAGGAAGAGATGGACACAGAGGGGTACGAGGAGGAGTGTTTAATATACGTGTCTAATGGAATACCTGGTTGAAGGTGCAGGGATATGGCCAGTAGACTTGGGAAGACAGCTCTTAAAGTGCAAAATAAGAGTTGAAGACTACCATTAATAAAATCTTGTGTATGCTCAAACACTGGACTTCGGCTAAAATATCCTGAAACTTGAAGTCATTTTCTAATTCCCGTGTAACTATGAAGTAGGACCGTGTATTTTATAATGGTTTCCTGTAACAGAAAACTTGGGAGGAGTTGTGTGGAGCACATCGGGTCTATACATCTCATACCGCAAGTGAATGCTTGTCAGTCAACTGATAAACTATTAATAATGAAGTAACAACACATTCTTCCTCACTTTCTGAGCCACTATATTCAATGTTCAACTCAATATTACTAGAGTCATTCTTTCTCAAAGGCACTGCCTAAACAAAAATGCAGGATAGAGGCTGAAACTGCATGTTTCATTTGGGAGTACCCAAGGCTATGCCCAATAAAGGCGAAATCTAGTGGCAACACCCTCATCCAAAACACGGCATCCCAGCCACAAATGCAGAACCAGATGCTGTCCTCTTTCCGAACACACAACTACCAATGGTGAAATGGATATAAGCATGCTTTTATTTTATCACAGGTCTGTTCTTAAGCTGCTGGAGTATAGTTGAGATTTTAAGTTCCAGCACAAATAATAAATATGAGATAACTTAGGATTTTATGTTAAGGGAGCCAAAAATCTCATTATCTGTCTCTCAAGAAATTTTTCCACAAAGATTCCTCACACTGAGTTTCTTTGAGCTCAGGTTCCTATTGCTAACCACCATTGATCTCCACTGAAATAGATGCTTCATACAACAGTAATATAGTGTAATGAAAACTACTTGTCGGTCGACACTTGACGGGTCGGATCTGGATTGCCGGCAGGACACCTGATTGGGATTGAAGAGGAGAAACTACTACAAGTTCCACCTTCAAGATTTGTGGAACGCAGAAAGGGTCATGGAAGCCCACATACAAGGGGGAAAGGATGACATCAACAAGATATGGATGTGATGCGGCTAAGAAAAGGAGAATGGGCCACAAAATCCATGAACAGCAATGATGGGTGGAAGATTGTAGGGAATGTATACATGGTCTCCCAGGTGAAAGTGACAAATAAGAAGCTTCTCGACTACATAATATTACTGCGTGTGTGTGTGTGTGTGAAATGAGGAAACTCACCGCAAGCGAGAGATGGTGGCATCACAAGGTGGGCGAGTCCTCCGATCACGGTCCTTGCGAGGCGGATTTCGAGTGCTGGCGGTGCGTCTGCTGCCTCCCGTGGGCGGTGCACTGCACAGAGAGGCGCCGTGGGAGAGCATATTCGTACAAGGAGCAGGAGGCCACAGGTAGCACTGCTGGAGAGGGGGGGGGGTCTGCTCGTACACAGACAACAGGTAGAGTCCGCGCAGAATAATGTGGTCAGTAGGTGCACAGTTCGCAGAGCACAAGTGGGGAGAGCGGTAGTGGTGGGGATTGTAGGCGGGTGTTGGAGAGAAAAATGCCAAGTGAAGTGGGGAAGTGCCATTTTAAACTGAAGCCTTCAGTCCATTTGTGGCGTTTGCACTACACTCAAATCCTACCAGCTCTTACCAACTGAAATTGAGACTCACCTGACCAAGGCACATTTTTCCAACTGATACAGTCACGAGCCCAGGAGACACTGCAGGCAATGTTGTGCCGTTAGCAGAGGCATTCGCAATGGTCATTAGCTGCCGTAGCCCATTAATGCCAAATTCACCGCTCTGTCCTAACGGATACGTTCGTCGTACATCCCACATTGATTTCTCTGGTTAGCTCGTGCTGTGCTGGTTGTCTGTTAGAACTCACAAATCTACGCGAGAGCCAGTGCTATGAGTCATTAAGTGAAAGCTATTGGCTGCTGCTTTGTCTGTAGCGAGAGATAATGCCTGAACTTTGGTATTCTCAGCACACTCTTGACATGGCAAATCTCAGAATATTGGATTCCCTAGCAATTTCCGAAATGGAATATCCCATGTATATAGCTGCAGTAGAAGAATAGCTTTGAGGAATGAAATAGTGAAGGCAGCAGATGATCAAGTAGGTA
The DNA here is from genome assembly GCF_021461395.2 of Schistocerca americana. NCBI lineage: Eukaryota > Metazoa > Arthropoda > Insecta > Orthoptera > Acrididae > Schistocerca > Schistocerca americana. The sequence continues at coordinate 67,501,468 of NC_060128.1, read as the reverse complement.
AAAAGACGAGGGCTAGTACAAATCCTTGGGTAACAGAAGAGATACTGAATTTAATTGATGAATGGAGAAAATATAAAAATGCAGTAAGTGAAGCCAGCAAAAAGGAATACAAACGTCTCAAAAATGAGATCGACAGGAAGTGAAAAATGGCTAAGCAGGGATGGCTAGAGGACAAATGTAAGGATGTAGAGGCTTATCTCACGAGGGGTAAGATAGATGCTGCCTACAGGAAAGTTAAAGAGACCTTTGGAGAAAAGAGAACGACTTGCATGAATATCAAGAGCTCAGATGGAAACCCAGTTCTAAGCAAAGAAGGGAAAGCAGAAAGGTGCAAGGAGTATATAGAGGGTCTATAAAGGGGCGATGATCTTGGGGACAATATTATGGAAATGGAAGAGGATGTAGATGAAGATGAAATGGGAGATAGGATACTGCGTGAAGAGTTTGACAGAGCACTGAAAGACCTGAGTCGAAACAAGGCCCCGGGAGTAGACAACATTCCATTAGAACTACTGACAGCCTTGGGAGAGCCGGTCCTGACAAAACTCTACCACCTGGTGAGCAAGATGTATGAGACAGGCGCAATTCCCTCAGACTTCAAGAATAATATAATAATTCCAATCCCAAAGAAAGCAGGTGTTGACAGGTGTGAAAATTACCGAACTATCAGTTTAACAAGTCACAGCTGCAAAATGCTAACGCGAATTCTTTACAGACAAATGGAAAAACTGGTAGAAGCCGACCTCAGGGAACATCAGTTTGGATCCCGTAGAAATGTTGGAACACGTGAGGCAATACTGAACCTATGACTTATCTTCGAAGAAAGATTAAGGAAAAGCAAACCTACGTTTCTAGTATTTGTAGACTTAGAGAAAGCTTTTGACAATGTTGACTGGAATACTCTCTTTCAAATTCTGAAGGTGGTAGGGGTAAAATACAGGGAGCGAAAGGCTATTTACAATTTGTACAGAAACCAGAGGGCAGTTATAAGAGTCGAGGGACATGAAAGGGCAACAGTGGTTGGGAAGGGAGTGAGACAAGGTTGTAGCCTCTCCCCGATGATATTCAATCTGTATATTGTGCAAGCAGTAAAGGAAACAAAAGAAAAGTTCGGAGTAGGTATTAAAATCCATGGAGAAGAAATAAAAACTTTGAGGCTCGCTGATGACATTGTAATTCTGTCAGAGACAGCAAAGGACTTGGAAGAGCAGTTGAACAGAATGGACAGCGTTTTGAAAGGAGGGTATAAGAAGAACATCAACAAAAGCAAAACGAGGATAATCGAATGTAGTCGGATTAAGTTAGGTGATGCTGAGGGATTTAGATTAGGAAATGAGACACTTAAAGTAATAAAGGAGTTTTGCTATTTGGGGAGCAAAATAACTGATGATGGTTGAAGTAGAGAGGATATAAAAAGTAGACTGGCAATGGCAAGGAAAGCGTTGAAGAAGAATTGAAATTTGTTAACATCGAGTATTGATTTAAGTGTTAGGAAGTCGTTTCTGAAAGTATATGTATGGAAGTGAAACGTGGACGATAAATAGTTTGGACAAGAAGAGAATAGAAGCTTTCAAAATGTGGTGCTACAGAAGAATGCTGAAGATTAGATGTGTAGATCACATAACTAATGAGGAGGTACTGAATAAAATTGGGGAGAAGAGGAGTTTGTGGCACAACTTGACTAGAAGAAGGGATCGCTTGGTAGGACATGTTCTGAGGCATCAAGGGATCACCAATTTAGTACTGGAGTGCAGCGTGGAGGGTAAAAATCGTAGAGGGATTCCAAGAGATGAATACACTAAGCAGATTCAGAAGGGTGTACGCTGCAGTAGTTACTGGGAGATGAAGAAGCTTACACAGGATAGAGTAGCATGGAGAGCTGCATCAAACCAGTCTCAGGACTGAAGACAACAACAACATAGCTGCAACTACTATTCTTCATTCATAGTCTGTTGTCGTGTGGCCGTAATCACATTGGAAACCTACTCACATGAATCAACTGAATATAAATGACAGCTCTGGCAATACACTACTCTTTCATACCTTGTGTACATTATACTACTGCTGTCTGTACATGTGAATATCACTATCCTGCGACTTTTCTCCTCTTAGTGTACTTTGCATTTTGTACCGTACATGTATGATGGTAAAATTGGGGCATGTCCATCCTTTGTACTTAAACATCTGCTGAAAATGTCTTTGAATTCTGGCCATTACCCGCAATAGATCAGAAATTCCGTCATTATGTGTTTCAAAATAGTAAACAACTTAACACACAACACAATACAAGAGTTAAATATGTAATGTCTGCTATGTTGCTGTGGAGTTTCCACCATATTGTCAGTAGCAATGGTCAGACACAAAACATTGTTAGTCTCGGTGGCCACACAGTTTGGAACGATCGGAGTATGATTTTGTTTCCTCCAAATATGTTACGGAGTAACTGAGTTACTCCACAAAGTGTGAGATTGAGCTCCATTGTCCTTTAAAATATATGAGTTCAAAGCACCTGTCACTCACAGACAAGTATCACGTGTTGAGGATGCACATCACAATTAACGCGTGCCATTCACCCTGCGTGTGCTATGTCCTTGGGGGTCCGAGTTCCTCAAAGATAAATAGACCAATCACAAACTGTGCCATGAAGCCACCCACACTGTGGGGCATTCACTATGCAGGAGAATTTCATGAACATTTGTTGGTGATGAGAATCCCCAAATGCAACAATTGAGAGTGGTCAATGTCCTAATGAACATTAAGTGTACTTCATCACTCCAACAAAAATGTTCCAAGGCCTCGTCATCACCTTCAACCCTTGTAAGAAAAATAAGTGCAAAGTTTACTTGAATGTCTGTGTAATGTGGCATAAGTCGGGGAGTAGATGTCGTGATAGATCGTGCACTGTTTGAGGGTCAAACATTGCGACCTTCAACAATTTCTAGCACAACAACAAGCCTTCAGCATCTCCCAGTAGCAAACAGAATCATTGTCTGATGGTTCCAATCCATGTACCCTCTCAGATCACCAGATTCGAACACTCCCATGTAGAAAATAAAATGTGGCTATTTCAATGGCTTATTCGTTATTTCCGGACCATGAACTTTTAGGTCATAAAAAGTGGATTTAAGCACCTAAAATAGGCTCTTTCAGTACCTCATTTAGGGTATGTTATACCTAAAGTATTCTATTAAAAGTATCATATTGAGAAACTAAACCTAACATAAAACACAGACTGTTGACATATGAGAGTATTACTATTCATTAAAAACAAGAAAATGAAAATATGCACAGTTGAACATATACTACATTAGTGTTCCTACAGATACCAAACCTTTTTTAATTTTTCCAGAGAAAAACCATTGTTGCTTGTCAGTCAGTATTAATTGATGAGCTGAAAGAGAACATTGTACATCAGTGGTAGTCAACCTTATGTAGACTGCCATTAGTGCGCATTCTAGCAAAGATGGGGGCAGCACTGGTTTTCAAAACATTTTCACTAGGTTTTTAGTAAAAATGTGACAGAGTGTATGGTAAGTAACTATTATTATATGCTTTAACTTGGAACTCTGTTTTTTATATAGTAAAGTTACTTCCCTACTGATCTCTTTGGACACTGGAATTGCAATAGATTTTGGAAAATGAATATGTGCCGGGTGATCAAAAAGTCAGTATAAATTTGAAAATTTAATAAACCATGGAATAATGTAGATAGCGAGGTAAAAATTGACACACATGCTTGGAATGACATGGGGCTTTATTAGGGGGTGGAAAATATATATATATATATATATATATAAAAACAAAGATGATGTGACTTACCATACGAAAGCGCTGGCAGGTCGATAGAAACACAAACAGACGCATACATACACACAAAATTCAAGCTTTCGCAACAAACTGTTGCCTCATCAGGAAAGAGGGAAGGAGAGGGAAAGATGAAAGGAAGTGGGTTTTAAGGGAGATGGTAAGGAGTCATTCCAATCCCGGGAGCGGAAAGACTTACCTTAGGGGGAAAAAAAGGACGGGTATACACTCGCACACACACACATACCCGTATCGTGATTGACCGACATCTCTATCTCTAGAGATGCTGAAAGACAACATCCGAAGCCAGTGCCTCACCATAACTCCGAACATGCTTTACAGTGCTGTTCACATCATAATTCCTCGACTACAGATATTGTTGAGGAATGATGGTGGACATATTGAGCATTTCCTGTAAAGAACATCATCTCTGCTTTGTCTTACTTTGTTATGCTAATTATTGCTATTCTGATCAGATGAAGCGCCATCTGTCATACATTTTTTGAACGTTTGTATTTTTTTGGTTCTAACAAAACGCCATGTCATTCCAAGCATGTGTGTCAATTTGTACCTCTCTATCTACATTATTCCATGATTTATTCAGTTTTTAAATTTATACTGACTTTTTGGTCACCCGGTATATATGTGCACATGCACAGTGTCTGTGTTACGTCGGTATTTACTAATTCATCGTGCTCATACAGTACAGTGCATTGCACGACATGTTGTGATGTGACCACCGTCAGACGAGGTGCTCGAAACGATCCCCATGGCCCTGTGTGGTGTGCACAAACGTGGTGCAGCAGTGACTAAAAGACATGTTCAAATGTGCAACCCTGTAAAAATAATGTCACAGGCAGCACGAATGTGTTGTTCCTGTACCTGCATATCCAGGACAGATGACTTCTTACAGATGTCCCCAGAGGTAGAAATCTAAACGCTCAAGGTCCGATGACTAGGCGGACCATGTGACTGGACTACCTTATTTGATCCGTCAGCCAGGGTAGATGTTGAGATCCTCCACACGGAAATTCAAAAGTGAGCTGTAGCTCCATCATATGGCAACCACACTACCCTTCGTACTGTCAGTGCAAGTCTTCCAACAGGAAAGACAGGGCCACCAGCAGGCAGTGCAGGTCGCCTCACCTTTGAGGCGTTGTGGAATGATGACTGGTCCCACAACGCAGTTATAAATAACCCACACCCAGACTGAATTGCTGCTAATGGTTCACTGCCACCACTGTAGGGATTCTCTGTAGCTCACAGACGGAAGGCTCATATACATCTATACCCTGCAAACCACTGTGAAGCACATGTCAGAGCGTCTTCCCACTGTACCAGTTGTTAGGGTTTCCTCCCATTCCTTTAACGTATGGAGCACGGAAAGAATGACGGTTTAACTGCCTCTGTGCGTACTGTAATTATTCTAATCTTACCCTCACGATCCCTATGTGAATGATACATAGGGGATTGTAGTATATTCCAAGAGTCATCATTTAAATCAGTTTCTTGAAACCTGATAGTAGACTTTCTTGGGTTAGTTTACGTCTGTCTTCAAGAGTCTGCCAGTCGGACCTTTGGAGGTGACGGAGTCGCACCTCTAACTGACAAACCAGGGACTCCTAAGATAACAGGTGGACGGTTTCAAGTACTTAGGATGCATATTCTCACAGGATGGCAACATAGTGAAAGAACTGGAAGCGAGGTGTAGCAAAGCTAATGTAGTGAGTGCTCAGCTACGATGTACTCTCTTCTGCAAGAAGGAAGTCAGTAGCAAGACTAAGCTATCTGTGCACCGTTCAATCTTTCGACCAACTTTGTTGTATGGGAGCGAAAGCTGGGTGGATTCAGGTTACCTTATCAACAAGGTTGAGGTTACGGATATGAAAGTAGCTAGGATGATTGCAGGTACTAGTAGATGGGAACAATGGCACGAGGGTGTTCACAATGAGGAAATCAAAGAAAAACTGGAAATGAACTCTATAGATGTAGCAGTCAGGGCGAACAGGCTTAGATGGTGGGGTCATGTTACACGCATAGGAGAAGCAAGGTTACCCAAGAGACACATGGATTCAGCAGTAGAGGGTAGGAGGAGTCGGGGCAGACCAAGGAGAAGACACCTGGATTCGGTTAAGAATGATTTTGAAGTAATAGGTTTAACATCAGAAGAGGCACCAATGTTAGCACTGAATAGGGGATCATGGAGGAACTGTATAAGGGGGGGGGGGGGGGGGGTATGCTCCAGACTGAACGCTGAACGGCATAATCAGTCTTAAATGATGATGATGATGATGATGATGAGCATCTCTGTGACTCACTCCCGTGGGTGAAACTAACCTGTGACCATTCGTGCTGCCCTTCTCAGGATACGTTCGATATCCACTGTAGTCCTATTTGGAGCAATATTCTAGAATGGGCCATCCAAGTGATTTGTAAGCAACCTCCTTTGTAGATTCACTGCATTTCCTCAGCATTCTACCAATATACCAAAGTCTACCACCTGCTTCACCCACGACTGAGTTTATGTGGTCATTCCATTTCATATCCCTACAAAGTGTTACATCCAGATATTTGCACGAATTGGCTGATTCCTGCTATGACTCATTGACATTATAGTCATAGGATACTATGTTTATTCATTTTGTTAAGTGCACAGTTTTACATTTCTGAACATTTAAAGCAAGTTGCCAGTCTTTGCACCACTTTGAAATCTTATCAAGATCTGACTGAATATTTATGCAGCTTCTTTCAGGTAGTACTTCATTAAAGATAACAGCATCATCCGCAAAAAGTCGGAGATTATTTGTCCAAGAGTTCAGTAAAACATAATGTGAACAGCTAGGGTATACTACATACTAGTCCAGTTTGGTGGGTGGATAACAAAAACTCGACAAGAGCCTGCTTTCCTACGATGAGAGTCTGTGTGTAAGTACCAAGGAGGAGAGGTGAGATTTTTTTCTCTTCATTTATCAACTTCAGTACCCCACCTTTACTACGAATGTGTGTGTGTGTGTGTGTGTGTGTGTGTGTGTGTGTGTGTGGGCATGCGCGCGCATTAAGTGAGGGAACTCACCGCAAGCGAGAGATGGTGGCATCACAAGGTGGGCGAGTCCTCCGATCACGGCATCTGCGAGGCTGAGTTCGAGTGCCGGTGGTGCTCCTGCTGCCTCCCACCGGTGGTGCACTGCACAGAGAGGCACCACGGAGAGCATACTCGTACAAGGACCAGGAGGCCGCAGGCCTGCTTGGGGGACTGCCCGTGCACAGACAATAGGGAGAGTCCGCGCAGAATGATGTGGTCGGTAGATTCACAGTCGGCAGGGCACAGTTGTGGAGAGAGGTAGTGGTGGGGATTGTAGGCAGGTGCTGTAGAGGATATGCCAAGTGCAGCAGGGGAAGTGCCAATCTAAACTGAAGCCCTAAGTTCATTTTTAGTACATTTTAAATGGAGACTCTCCACACCTACATTTGCACGGTGATCATTCAAAAAGGTCTCTCACCTCTGCTGTGATTAGTATCTACAAAGAATTCTGCTGAAAATGTAGTGATTTTCGCCTCTCTTGTTAACCTTATGTAACTTTCAGAAAAGTGTCAGAGCGGCAAATTTTGAGTAAAATCTATACATCTCTCTAGTTGCCGTGTTAAAATTTGCTTCTTTTGCCGAAACACAGCAGAGGTTATAAAGTCCCACCTCACTAACATATTTTATAGATGCACATGTGAGATAATGTGATGAGTTGTTTATTAGGTATATTAAGTGAGGAACTGAGGGAAAATTAGGTCAGTAGTTGGTGAAAAATTACATCCTTGGTACAAAGTAAACATTTAATTATCTTCACTTGCGTTGTTCCAAACCCCTCAGCATTTTCTCAATTCACCAGCCATCAATGGTCCTTAAAAGTTACATTCTTTCATTGAAAAAGTCTGTAGTTATGATGTAACAAGATACACTATGTTATCAAAAGTATCCAGACACCTGGCTGAAACTGATTTATAAGTTCATGGCGCCCCCCATTGGTAATGCTGGAGTTCAATATGGTGTTGGCCTTGATAACAGCTTCCACTCTCCCATGCATACATTCAATCAGGTGTTGGAAGGTTTCTTGGGGAATGGCAGCCCAATCTTCGCGGAGTGCTGCACTGAGGAGATTTATCGATGGCCAGTCAGTGAGGCCTGGCATGAAGTTGGCCTTCCAGAACATCCCAAAGGTGTTCTATAGGATTCAGGTCAGGACCCGGTGCAGGTCAGTCCATTACAGTGATGTTATAGTCGTGTAACCACTCCGCCACAAGCTGTACATTATGAACAGGTGTTCGATCGTGTTGAAAGATGCAATCGCCATCCCCGAATTGCTCTTCAACAGTGGGAGGAAAGAAGGTGCTTTAAACATGAGTGAAGGCCCGTGCTGTGATAGGGCCACGCAAAAGAATAAGGGGTGCCAGCCCCCTCCATGAAAAACACGACCACACCGTAACACCACCACCTTCGAATTTTACTGTTGTCACTACACACGCTGGCAGATGACGTTCACCAGGCATTCGCCATACCCACAACCTGCCATCGGATTGCCACATTGTGTATTGTGATTCGTCACTCCACACAACGTTTTTCCACTGTTCAATCGTCCAATGTTTATGCTCCTTACACCGAGCGAGGCATCGTTCGGCATTTACTGGCATGATTGTGTCGCTTATGATAGCCGCTCAACCATGAAATCCAAGTTTTCTCACCTTCCGCCTGTCATAGTACTTGCAGTGGATCCTGGTGCAGTTTGGAATTCCTATGTGATGGTCTGGATAGGTGTCCGAGGCCTATTACGCTTTACGACCCTCTTCAACTGTCGGCGGTCTCTGTCAGTCAACAGACAAGGTCAGCCTGTACACTTTTGTGCTGTACATGTCCCTTCACGTTTCCACTTCACTATCACATCAAAAACAGTGGACCTAGGAATGTTTAAAAGCATGGAAATCTCACATTCAGATGTATGACACAAGTGATGGCCAATCACCTGACCACGTTCGAAGTCCGTGAGTTCCGTGGAGCACCTCATTCTGCTCTCTCACTATGTCTAATGACTACTGAGGTTGCTGATATGGAGTACCTGGCAGTAGGTGGCAGCAGAATACACCTAATATAAAAGATGTATATTTTTGGGAGTGTCTGGATACTTTCGATCACATAGTGTAGATAATGAAGTTTTGCGTAATAGCCATATGGCAAAATATTCTACTTTGTCAAAATCGCTTGTGGGTATTTCATTCTGGCTTTATCACTGGTTCGGTGGGATCCCAAAATGCGTGTGCTACATCAGATCAATTTCCTCAAGACTGGTGACACATAGAGACCTCCACCCAAGTCTACAGAAAAATTCGATATATTGGCTAAATTCCATATGCAACAACATGTTATGTAATATGCATCAAAAGCAAAATCATAGTGACCCCTGTTTTACATTGCAAACTTTTTGGAAGTTTACTTCCACGTAAATATCGCAATAGTGGTGACCATTACTGAAGTGATTGGTACATCATCATGATCTTAACATATTAAGCTACAATTCAGGCAAAAATGATCCCCCCCCACCCCTCGATTCTGTCATCACCAACTGGCTGAAATCTCTCAGACACTGTCAGCCTCCGATTCCGAACAAACAAATGAAGTTGCCCAGTGCTCTGGACGAAAATTGATCGCTGTGCATCGTCCAACGTATCCTGCATAGACCCAGAAAAGCATTTCAGTTAAACCAAATAACCTACCAGTGAGCTAACTGAATTCATTTGCTCTTCTTAACTTGCCCATAGCAGTAACGCAACATACCAAAAATCAGATAATTCAAAGTCATGATCAAACAAAAGTAGACACGAGGGCTATTCTGAAATTAAGGTCCGAATCACTCTACCTAACTGAATATCGTGCAAACACTGAAATGCGCATGTGCACTGACTGCTGGTGTGCTCCGTCATCAAATGAGGCCATTTTCATCGGTATTGTTGCAGTGTGCTATGTACAATGTCAGTGATTTGGTTTTTGACAGCAAAGAATTTTGTGGCAGTGGAAATTCATTAGAAAATAAGTGAAGTGTATGGCCCCATTGCAATGACTGACAACAAAGTGCATAAGTAGGTGATAACTTGAGAACTTCAATGTCGAACCGCGACCAGGCCGACTGTCAGTGATTTCAGGAGACTGTGTCGAAGCTGTGGATGAAAAGATAAATGAAGACCAATGATTCACAATTTCAACTTTAGCTCTGGGATTTCCGAATGTGGGTAAAACAGCTTTGGACAAAATTGTCCTTGAAAAATTGCAATTTTGCAAACTGTGAGCATATCGAGTTCCCAGGCTACTTATACGAAATGGAAAAAATGGCTTGTGCTTCATGACAGATGACAAGGTGAAAGAATCAGTTAAAGAGCGTTTATCCTCATAAACAGTAGACATCTATGACTTTTGGATATAAAATCTTGTAGAATGATATGACAAATGTTAAAAAAAATATGAAAACTACACAGAAAAATACACAAACATGTAAGGAATTAAATAAACAGTTTTTTGAAAAATGTTTTATAAGAAATCGGACCTTAATTTCTGAGTAATCCGAAGGGATAATGACAGATACTATAGGAAAGAGCACTGTGCGTTGATAACACTTTTCAGATTTCACTTCTAGCCACCACTGCAACCTAACAGATTTTTGGTTGAGCCATTTTTAAATTATGACATTCACTTTTTATGTCCTGCAGACTTTTCCTGAAATTAAACCACAAAATTAAGTTTTTCACAAACATGGAAACATGTTTGAACATGGTCATTTGCTAGGGAAAAATTATTTGATTAAAATTTAAAAGTGTTGCAATAGTGAAAATGTTGTCACTACTGTACAGAACGGTATGTCTGTTACTTTATAACTCTACTACACACACCAATAATCAGTAAGTGAAATCAAATTAAGCAGAAACATTATTAAAAGCCAGTTACAAGTTAAATAGATTTTGGAATAGTAGTTGTCGGAAACTAAGATAAATTTCAATTTTCAAGATAGGTAAAATTGTTAAGGCATTAAACAAATTCTGCTTCTTTGCAACTATTATCTGCTCCATGGTAATAGTTTTCTTCTTTTTTCAAAGTAAGAGATGGTACATGACAAATGAAGTATGGCCTAATTTACCACATTTTAGGTAAATTTTTCTAAAAATACATAGCATTTTACCAACCATAATATTCTATACTTGAAAAATTAATAGTATATTCCAAACATCTTTAATATGTTATACAGAAAATAAATATGTAGAATGAGAAATATTTACAAATGCTGTGGAAACCACAACTTCATGTCTTAACAAGACAAACATAGAAAATAGTGTAAATGGCTTATAATGTTCAATAGCATTTATTCCTTCCTGTGATTCTAAAATAAGACACTACACTAAATTACGAACAAAAAACATTGTGTTCCTTGGTACATTTTCCTCTAAGTACAACACTCATTGATTAGAGAATTCTGCTCAAGTATATCACGGCTACAAAGGAAGCCAGTTGTGACGAAAATTTAAATTCAATTAATGTAACACTGTGATAATCAGACAGTGTTCAAGGCACAGACTAAAGACTATGCTTTAGAAGGTGCGTAAGATAAAAAAAAGTGGAAGCAGATTTTGAAGTGAGCAGGAGAATTTCAGTTTTATCCAATGAACACAACTGACACATAGCCAGGTATTTAGAAAAGGTCACTCTGTCTGTAAGCGTCCATGAAATCATGACGTGCTTAAAGTCAGCTTTGACATTTGCCAGTGAGGAGAAGAAACAGAACAATGTCTGAAAGTTGAATGATAAAACATTGATCACTGTATGTGTGTGTGTGTGTGTGTGTGTGTGTGTGTGTGTGGAGGAATGTTGGCAAATTATGATATTGCGGTCTGTAAGTGGTGCTTCAAAGTGCTACTGAAATAACATGAATCTTATCAGTAGATGTGAATGGAAGTTCAATGACAAAATGATGTTAAGTAGGCAGACAATTAAATCAGGTATGGATAGAGGAGCATATTGGGGGGGAAGGGGGGGAGGGGAATCTTGAGATCATGAGATCCCACACGAACAAAAAGCTCCATGTTAAACACTCATGCAAAAGATTATTACACTAGTACCACAATATATTACAAGGACTTGATGAAATGTAATGCCTCCAGATTTTTATTCTATTCTCAATATCAGCTGAGGTATTACGTGTCATGTGTATTACTCTGTTGACTTCCCTGCTTCACTGAAGCAAGCTGCAACCCTCTGGCAGTACAGGGCTCTCAATTGTAGAGTGTAAGATGATGGTTGGTAACTACGTCGGTGCGTGGGAAAGTGTGTGCTGTAATTGAGTTTCTAACCGCAGAGAACTTCATCCACACATGGAGCACCCTATTCCGGAGCCCGACAATTCCAGACCGCACACGAGCACTGTAACATCTGCACAATCCAACACTTTGACTTCACTCTCATCGATCATTCTCCATTCAGTCCCGAGTTCTCCTCATCTGATTTCCAGCTCTTCCCAAAACTTAAAAAACACCTTCGAGGCTTTTACTTTGACAGTGGTAAAGCGCTGTAAGCGGAAATGTGGTTGTGGGTCCATCAACAGAGTCAAACATTTTAGAGCAGTGGTTCCCACCCTGGGGTAACTATGCCCTGAGGGGTAAAATGAATTTTCTGAGGGGTGAAAACAAAAGGATTCAATTGTGCTTCAGTCACAAAACTAAATTATTTTTTAAAGGTCATTACTATTTTTCGTAATTGTAAGATTATATCACCTATTACATAAGTTACCGAAACTAATATTTTTATCAAATACTGGCATTAATGCGTAACACAATGCAGTGGAGATTATAGATTGTGAAATGAATGTACAAATGACATATTCCTCACATAATTTACTCATTCTATACATACACTGAGGTGACAAAAATCACGGGATACCTCCCATATCGTGTCAGATCTCCTTTTGCTCTGCGTAGTGGAATGGACTCTACAAGTCGTCGGAAGTCCCCTGCAGAATTATTCGGCCATGCTGCCTCTACAGTCATCCGTAATCGCAAAAGTGTCCCTGATACAGGATTTTGTGCACGAACTAACCTGTCGATTATGTCCCACAAATGTTTGATGGGATTTGTATTGGGCAATCTGGGTAATCATCAGCTTAAACTGTCCAGAATGTTCTTCAAACCAGTAGTGAAAGAATGTGGCCCAGTGACAGAGAGTACATCATCATTCGAACAATTGTGGCCTGGTGACATGGTGCGTGTCATCCATAAAAATTCCATTCATGTTTGGGAACAAGTAGCTGAACATAATCATTGCCAATGCTCAGCTCAATTGGCCCTGAGTACTCAGTCCATTCCATGTTAACACAGCCCACACCATTATGGAGACACCACCAGCTTGCACACTGCTTTGTTAACAACTTGGGACTGTGGCTTTGTGGCGTTTGCACTACACTCAAGTCTTACCAGCTTGTACCGACTGATATGGTCACGAGCCCCGGAGAGACACTGCAAGCGATGTCATGCCATTAGCAGAGGCTTTCACAATGGCCATTTGCTGCTCTAGCCCATTAATGCCAAATTTTACCACTTTGTCCTAACGGATACGTTCATCGTACATCCCACACTGATTTCTCTGGTTAGCTCGTGCTGTGGTGTTTGTCTGTTGGAACTGACAAATCTATGCGAATGCCACTGCTCTCTGTCATTAAGTGAAGGCCATTGCCTCAATGCATTCTCCTGTTCCGAGCATTTAGTGAGCAACAACAGGAATAGAACGAGTGGTGCGTTCAGTTTAACACTCATTGTGCTACCCGACAAGTGCAAGGTACTGTGAAACTTTCTTTTTCTTGTCAACAGCTGTCACAGGAATTTATCACCTCGCTTAGAAGTTATTCCCAAGTAGTAGGCCAGAATTGCTAGTTTTTGGAAGTTTTAGTTTCCCCCCAACCTAAGTATCACGAGGATCAGGTAAAGTTTGATGCAGCTCATTACAAGGTGTTTTGGTTGCAGACAAAGCCAGAATAGATACATCGTCAGTGGATCACTCACTTTCAGGGTTTGATGGCTTGTTTATTTCGATCCTGCTGAGCCTGTGGTTTTGGCAGTGGATGCTCCTTTGTATGGAATTGGAGCTGTGCTCTCACACAAATTTGGTTCACAGGACAGGCCGATTGCTTTCACATCCAAGTTATTGACCACGGCTCAATGTAACTATTCCCAAATTGAGAAGGAAGTGCTCACTATTATCTACGGTGTGACAAAGTTTCACCATTATCTGGATAGTAGAACTTTTACCTAGTGATGGGCCATGAGCCACTTCAGCTTTTGTTTCATCTGTCCAAACCTCCTCCACTACGCATGACTCAGAAGCTGCAATGTTGGGTTTTGTTATTGTCACAGTACCAGTACGAAATATTGTACTGGCCCATGTTGAAGCATCCAAATGCTGATGCCCTTTCTCGCCTTCTTGTTGGTCCTGATTCTGAATTCGATGCTACTGCCACACCTTCTTGTCAGATCGATGTGCTGGACACTGAACTTTTATGAGATATTCGCCTGCACTATCAGAAAATTGCGCAGGCCACAGAAGCAGATCCTAACTTGGAACCTTTCGATGACCTAGATCTGTACTGTTTAACCTCATTTAGTGAAAAGCATTTAGAATTATTTTGTGTACCAATATTTTTCTCATCAGCGTAGCCCTTTTGTCGAGCGCAGTGCTATTTTATTACAAAATGACTCTCGACAATTGTGTGCACATATTCCTAAAGTGTTGGAAAAAGGTACGTCGTGACTGCTCCACCAAGGACATTGGGGAATTGTATGCACAAAACAGTTTGTATTGGCACTGTACCAGGCCAGGCGCGGACGTCCACATCGAACAGACGACGTCACAGAGTCGCACTTGTGCTGAAACTCTAACGGGCCCACCGCAAATGTTTTCAGCTCGGTCAATGTCTCAATCGCCGTGGCAACAAGTGCATATTGATTTTTCTGAACTCTTCTGGAATACTCGTTGGCTTATTGTTGTGAAGTGTTTTAGCAAATATCCATTTGCAGTACCATTCAGGCTTTGTCATTTAGTATTTGCTGATTGCCTGAAGTGTTGGTTACATGCAACGGACCACAGTTTATGTTGCTGGACTTTGAACAGTTCTGCACAGCTTATGAGATCACTCATCTTACCATTTCATCATCAGTTGAATGAAGAAGCTGAATGATTTGTGTCTATGTCCAAGCAGCAGATGAACAAACTGTGTGCCTCCCACACACAGGAGCAAATGCTGCCGCTCTTCCTCCCATGCCCACAACAATCCATTGCTTGTGGAGCTTCTAATGGTCGGTTCCACCGCACACTGCTCCAGTTACTGCACATGTGCAGCAAGTGGCACCTCCCACACTCCACAAGTATCACATTTGTGCCTGATGATTCTATTCTTTTCAGAGGTTTTGGTCACACCAGGCACTGGGTGAGAGGAATCATTCTTTGATGTTTGGGTGCTTGCACGTATTTAATTCAAGGTCCTGTTATGTTGCTGTGGCAACGGCCTTGCCACAGTGGATACACCGGTTCCCGTGAGATCATCGAAGTTAAGCGCTGTCGGGCGTGGTCGGCGCTTGGATGGGTACCGTCCAGGCCGCTATGTGCTGTTGCCATTTTTCGGGGTGCAATCAGCCTCATGATGCCAATTGAGGAGCTACTCGACCGAATAGTAGTGGCTTCGGTCAAGAATACCATCATAACGACCGGGAGAGCGGTGTGCTGACCACACGGCCCTCCTATCCGCATCCTCCACTGAGGATGACACGGTGGTCGGATGGTCCCGGTAGGCCACTTGTGGCCTGAAGACGGAGAGTTATGTTGCTGTGCCACCACCATAACCAGATTTGGGCTATTCAATTGTGAGATTCTTCTGCAGATCTTCTGTTCCCAGATTCACATCCCGTCGGGATATTGCAGCCAGCGTGGCTGCCTCGAGAACCGATGGAGCTGGACCTATCGACTTCGCTGCTGCAGCATCTCGACTTCCCAGCGCTGGTACCGGTGCCCACCGTGGATCCATTGTAATCATCGTCCCTATCATCGCCGCCACCACTGGCATCGCTGCCCTCTCCATATTTCATCGGACCAGCCCGGGAACAGGACGGGTGAACTTTTGTGGGTTTTACAACTGAGGCTCCTATCGGTGCACAGGACTGATGTCAGAGCATGGCCGGGGGCTGAGCATCGGTCTCTGTGGCGGCTCCTGGTTCCTACACCACCCAGCTTCCTGCCACCACCTGCACTGTTGTAAGACAGTTCCCAATATGACAACAGTGTCGCATTTTGAGGGTTGGGGGATGAATATGCAGTCCTACAGCATCAATTAGACACTCAGGGTGTATACGTGGACGAGGAAAAAAAATTATCGGATTTCCCGGTTAAAAATACACTTTTTCCCAGATGAAAATATACGTTTTCTGTGTTAAGTACCAGTATACTTTTCCTTGGAGCTGTAAAACTTATCAATCCTTTCAATGCTTGTGGTTTTATACACCGGCGTAGAATTTCCCGGCACTTTAGACAACAAAACTCAGGGGGAAAACCACATTTTTGAAAGATGTCTGATGTGCAGCAACATGTACACTGCATATTTTTGTATTACGGAAGTATAAATTCGAATTCCACCATACATCGCATGTTACTTTCCAAAGCATTGAAATTGAGACTGCAGTGCATTTTTGTAAACCAGTCGTAGCTCATGTCAAGTGATCTCCCCAGCCGAGAGCCAGAGCATAGGACATGTGATGTAGTCAGCCAATAGCAACATCACTGTTAAGTAGCGCGAACACACAAATAGGAAAATGTAATGGTTTAAATTAGTGTAGATAGTGCCACTATAAGAAAAGAAAAGCTTTTGCGTATTATATTGGTCTCTAAGATAAATAAGCTGCAAGAGAAGCTAAGCTTTCTCGCACAATCTTGATCTATTTTGCGCGTGTTACACTTTAAGAAACATCACAGTCTTCCTAAAACTTTTGAAACATTTTGCTGTTGGCAGACGCTTGTATAAGCACTGTGTTTTGTTGTTATATATGGTGCATTTCCTTTGCAACTTAAGCTTTATTTTAGTTTTTTCCCCTCTCGTTGGTTTTTTTATTGCTGCAGTATTATTCTGCAGTAGCTTTTCGTTGTTAGAGTACTGGTTCATACCAATCAAAGTCAAAAAATTTAACTGAAGACTAAAACAATGAAAAATCCCCAGAATTCTAAAAATTCCCGGGTTTTTCCCACTTTTCTCCCGGATGAAAAAATTCCCGGGTTTTTCCTGGATCTCGCGATTGTCCCGGGTCCTATACATCCTGACACTGACCATTGCAGCACCATGCAGTGGCATCAAGAATGTACTGACCCGCACGTCAATGGAAAGAGCGGGCAGTGCCGCACCTCCGGGAAATGCCCCTGTCAACACTGATTTAAACACCTGCCCATCGCTGGTCAGGCCCTGTTCAGTTGCAGTCTTTGAAAGCAGCGCATGTTCTGCAAGTAGTAATAGTGGTCAAATGTAATTGCTCATACAAAGCACAAGAAGTTAAGCATTTTTTATTTTTAGAAATAAAAATTAACGTACAGATCATTTTGGATTCCTACCACCCACCACCACAACTTCTCTCTTTCCTTGTTTGTGTCCACGCTGACTCCCACAGTAGCCAACACAACACCTGGCATGCCATATGCATCAAACTGCTACACGCATTTCAGGCTGTGTAACTCATATACACACCTACACTGAATTCAAATGGATACTGTGGTGTGCGTACTGTAAGACCTTCGGTACACACACCATCAGATTATTTGACTTGTCGCTCTAACGAAGTAGGCGACTGTCAGCAATATGTCTCGTAGTCTTATTGTGGCGTGTTTATCTTCTGCCGTTAGGTCAGACGATAGAAATGCCACTTGCACGCTTAGAGTAGCAGATTGACGGTGACCAACTTTAAACAGAACTTGATTAATTTTCACACACATTTATTAAAATAATAAAAAGCATAGAAATTACTTAACTTGATTCTGGATGCTGTTTACAACTGATAATCTGAAGTTCCTTTGGTATTGGTACGTTAATCTTATTCTCACATATCTCTGATACTTGACAAAGTGTCTATACATTTCTCCTCTGTGCGCCACGTTTTATTGGATTGCGTTTTATTTTCTGACCAGCGGGTCGCGGCTGACTTGCCAGCGGACCTGCCGTCTCTTTTAGGCAACACTCGGACGAATGTGGTTAAAGTTTTAAAGTTCTGTGCCCTGACAAATGTTTTTACAAAGATTTTAGGGAGAGGATTTTAATTTGCTCACTGTGTGACAAGCTCGCCCATATTTTATGTAAGTGGCCAGCCAATAACAATTTCCTGTGACATTCTTGTTGCTATGTTTCCCCTTTCCTTAGGTTTTACTTTCTTAGGTAGCATTTTCCTTCTTTTCCTGCTTTGTTTGAGTGTGTGCTTTAGTTTTCTTAGGTCTGTCCACATTCGTTCCTTTTAATGTGTGTCAGGGCGCTGATGACCTCGATGTTGAGCGCCCATAAGCCCCAACACACCACCACCACCGCTATGTACAGGAATATGATAATCTTATTAGGCGCAGACTGAAACTTGACTATAGACAAATGCAGACTGACTAATCGGAGGTCTGTACACTCGTTATAATACCTCGCGCGTTCAGGTATCCCTGCGCAAGTGTGATCCGCGAGGAGAAAATGTTCTACGTTAGCAGCAATCTCATTGGCTGCGTTACATATTACTACGCAGATCGGCGGAAGCAGAATTTGGTCCGTCTCTAAGACAGCGCCATCTCGTAGTGCGGAGATGGACGAGCGCTGCGCCTGTGCTGTTGTGCTTAGCGGGGCGCGCTCTAGTGGGAAAGTTGTGTACGCGCTGACTATGCAGAGCTATGTACACAACAGATACATAGCTGTCATGGCTTCCTTTTGATGCCAAAATTCTTTGATGGACCACCTTGATATTTGTGATGTGATTACTGACAGGCTCTTCTCAAGACTGTCTGCTACATGTAAGGGTTGTCTAAGTGCACAGTCCATGTGCTGCGACTGTCTTTTCATTATTCACACTTGTGAAGTGAAGCATATAACCTATTAAGTAATTCAAATACGTTACTAAATCTGCTGTGAATATATGAACCAACCTGTTGATGTAGTACAAATTCAGCATTTATATTTTCTCTATTCTTCAAAAAAATTATATCTAAAAAGAAAGATGATGAAACTTACCAAACAAAAGCGCTGGCAGGTCGATAGACACACAAACAAACACAAACATACACACAAAATTCTAGCTTTCGCAACCAATGGTTGCCTCGTCAGGAAAGAGGGAAGGAGAAGGAAAGACAAAAGGATATGGGTTTTAAGGGAGAGGGTAAGGAGTCATTCCAATCCCGGGAGCGGAAAGACTTACCTTAGGGGGAAAAAAGGACAGGTATACACTCGCACACACACACATATCCATCCACACATACACAGACACAAGCAGACATTTGTAAAGGCAAAGAGTTTGGGCAGAGATGTCAGTCGGGGCCTGACATCTCTGCCCAAACTCTTTGCCTTTACAAATGTCTGCTTGTGTCTGTGTATGTTTGGATGGATATGTGTGTGTGTGCGAGTGTATACCTGTCCTTTTTTCCCCCTAAGGTAAGTCTTTCCGCTCCCGGGATTGGAATGACTCCTTACCCTCTCCCTTAAAACCCATATCCTTTTGTCTTTCCTTCTCCTTCCCTCTTTCCTGACGAGGCAACCATTGGTTGCGAAAGCTAGAATTTTGTGTGTATGTTTGTGTTTGTTTGTGTGTCTATCGACCTGCCAGCGCTTTTGTTTGGTAAGTTTCATCATCTTTCTTTTTAGATATATTTTTCCCACGTGGAATGTTTCCCTCTATTATATTCACTTCAAAAAAATTAATATCATTTGTCTGACATTCTAAGAGAAGTTTTGACCTGTTATAAAAATTTATGCATAATTCATATACACATGGCCTAGTGGGAATATCATTAAGGAATTAACTTCGCAGACTACCTGTCTAACAATTAAAGACACCTGAAAAAGGTCTCAGCTTGGTACATGTACTTGGGTGATCTGGTCTGGCAGCCAATGTGTTAAAGAAACACGTATTTTTAGGATCTTCAAGCTAAAATAGGCAAAAATAGGGGTTAATGTGGAAATAAGCTGTTTTACGTACTCTAAAATTTACAGTTGCAAGTTTAATGAATAATACAATGGTAATGAATAGGTTTTAAGCTAAATGTCAGTGGTCTAGTTATTTCTCTTCTGAATTGTCTTACAAATGCTTCTACATACTTTCATTGTCCTACGCAGACTCATTTTTCATGGAGGCCCTATCAAGTAGTGAAAATTTAACTACAATCACCCTATACAAAGATTTTAATTATAATCACCTTGCACATTTTATGGCACAAGCTTCACTAGGGAGACTTTGAGGCGAGCACATTTGAACGAACTGAGTACTGTAGTTTGGGGAGAGGGTACACATGAAAACTGTGGAATGATCACATTGCTCCCTGTCTAATTGCAAGAACACAAAGAAAATTTTGTGAGGAAGGGGAACCGAAGACTACATTTTACTGGCAGAACACTCAGAAGACGGAACAATCTATTAAAGAGGCTGCCTACACTATGGTTGTCTGTCGTCATATGGAGAACTGCTGCATGGTGTGGGATCCTTACCAGAAAGGAGAACATCAAGAAAGTTCAGAGAAGGGCATCACATTTTGCATTATCGAGAAACAGGGGAGAGAGTGTAATAGACATGATACAGGATTTAGGGTGGACATCATTAAAAGAAAGGCATTTCTAGTTGGGGTGGGATCTCTCATGAAATTTCAATCACCAACATTCTCCAACGAATGCAAAAATATTTTGCTGATGCCAACCTACATCGTAATGAAACAAGGGATATCAGAGCTCGCATATGGGTCTTCGTTTTTTCTGCGAGCTGTTTGGGAGTGGAATAACAGATAACTATTGTGAGGGTAGTTCGATAAACCCTCTGCCAGGCACTCGAGTGTGATATGCACCGTATCCATACATATACAGATGTCCTTACCTGGTTTCTGTTGCCATCTCAGTGAGCAGCCGAACCACTTCTGCTGCATCTTCGGGCGCCGAGCACACCACATCGGCCCAGCCCCGTGTGGTCAACACCTGGAAGTGGTCCCTTATGAATGTGATGACTGCCCGCTCGAGGCGGGGGCACGAGTGTCTGACCGCGAGAACAGCGGCGGCCGCCGCGTTCTCTACCGTCAGCTGTGCAATCGTGTGCCACTCACAGTAAGCCTTCAGGCCCAGCACTCCGTAGTTGTCGGCAGCAGCTAGCAGCTGGGGGACGTTGGTGGGCACCAGGGGGTCCTCCAAGGTGTACAGGTAGTCCAGCAACTGGCAAAGCACGGGGACCTCCACGTCCCCGATGACCTGGCCGCTGCCGTCCTCCAACCACCCGTTGTCAAGCATCGTGGCGAACACGGGACTCCCGGCTGCCAGGACGGCCCTGTGCGCCACGAATACTGTGTCACCCACGATCAACGTCACTGTGGCGGAGTCCTCGTCGTACGACGGGGCGGCTGGGTCCGCGACTTCCTTCACCGGCTCCATTCTGGACAGTTCTGAAATGTGGGATTACTGAGCAGACATTTGGTTTACATATCTGTTGTGGGTTGGCAGGAGAGCCAACACCAGGTTACAAGAGGAAGCCGAAAGGCACGCATTTTAGCTCACGTAGGCTGGCGTGAGGTCTGGAACAGGACAAGGAAATTAGACTTTAGAAAAAACGGACGTAGCTGGTGGAATACTTAACTTTAATCCATTAATGGTGAACGTCGGTCTTGCCGTTACATGATTCACAATATTAATAGCAACTGATAATGGCGCTTTGCTAGGTTGTAGCAAATGACGTAGCTGAAGGCTATGCTAACTATCGTCTCGGCAAATGAGGACGTATTTTGTCAGTGAACCATCGCTAGCAAAGTCAGTTGTACAACTGGGGCGAGTGCTAGGAAGTCTCTCTAGACCTGTCATGTGGCGGCGCTCGGTCTGCAATCCTGATAGTGGCGACACGCGGGTCTGACATATACTAACGGACCGCGGCCGATTTAAAGGCTACCACCTAGCAGGTGTGGTGTCTAGCGGTGACACCACACATATCCACATCTACACCTATACTCTGCAAACCACTGTGATGTGCATTGTGGAGGATACATCCCATTGTAGCAGTTATTATGGTTTCTTCCTCTTCTATGGAGCATGGGATGAATGACTAAATGAGTAATTATTCTAAGCTTATCCTCACAATCACTATGTGAGCAATACACAGGCAATTGCAGTGTATTACTAGAGTCACCATTTAAGGCCAGTTCTTGAAACTTTGTTAATACACTTTCTTGGAATAGTTTAAGTCCATCTTCAAGAGTCTTCCAAGTTCAGCTCCTTCAGCATCTTTGTGAGACTCTCTCACCGATCAAACAAACTCGTGACCATTTGTGCTGCCCATCTCTGTACACATTCAATATCCCTTGTTAGTCCTATTTGGTAAGGGTCCCTCACACTTGAGCAATATCCTAGAACTGGTCACATGAGTGATTTGTAAGCAATTTCATTTGCAGATTGATTCCACTTCACCAATACCAATAAACCGAAGCCAACCACCTGCTTTACCCACGACTGAACCTATGCGACTGTTCCATTTTGTATCACTACGAAATGTTACCCTAGGTATTAGTATGAGTTGGTTGATTTCAGCAGTGACTCACTGATATCATAGTCATTAGCTACTACATTTTTTCATTTTGTTACGTGCACGATTTTAGATGTCTGAACTTTTAAAGCAAGTTGCCAATCTTGGCACCGCTTTCAAATCTTATCAACGCATGACTGAATATTTATGCAGCTTGCCCTACTGACAGTTTTTTCTCCAGACCAATTTGTCTCTTTAATTATTGATGACCCTCTCATATACCTTGCAAAAGTAAGTCTGATTTAGCGCATAGTCCTAATGACCCCTGTAAACTACTAAATTTGTTAGTCAAATATGCCCTCATCTATCCGCTGATTTGACAAACAAACCCATGCTCATACGAACAAAGTTTATCAGTTTAACTTCACTCTGAACCAGACGCTGTTCGTGTTCGTATTTTGACAGTAGCGAGAATGACCACAAATGCAGACAAAGCAGTACTGGCATTGACTTTGGTGCCATATTTAAAGAGGAAGAAGAAAACGGCGATGGTCCAGAGAATGGGTTAAAATGAGAGATTTACCCTTGAAAATCTGCTAAAGGAAATACTACTCCCAGAATCCGACGATTACATCAGCCTTCTTCGAATGAAGAAAACTTTTAAGGCCCTCTGATTTAACTACAGATGGGTCAAACAAGTCTTGCATGTACCAAGGAAGATTGTCAATTTAACCTTACTTTTGAAGCAGATGCTTTTCGTGTATAAAGAAGAAAACAAGACGTTGCTCCGTGGAATTATTTAAAATGAGATTAGTATATGTATGAAAGATTTTTAATGGACATTCTACACCCAGAAACTGATGATTACAGGTGGACAGTGAGACGTATAATAAGTTTTTTAGAATTACTTCACCCTCATACTGAAAGAAGAAGAGAGCACGTATGCAAAAATTTGTTGTGTTCTACTTGGTCCTCTAATGACAGTTAATTACACACCTTCTTCTACGCCATGTGTAAAATATTGATTTTCTTCATAACCTCTTCCTGCGGAATATATGGCTGGGAGAGATGTGATACATCTGCAAATATGGTAATTGTCAGCACTATTTTGTTTCTATCCTCGTTCGTAGCTTCCATATTTATGGAAACTCACTGTACTGTGAGATAGACTGTAATAACACAATTTTTCGCTATACATATACAGTGAAACATCGACATTTCCATCTATAAAAATCTCTCGCAAACCCGATATATGCTTGACGAACGCAAATCCTATCTATGCTTGACAAACACATCAAACAACACAGTGCGCAGTCAAATGTCTGACAAACATAGTAACACATTGTTTGATCTTGTACATGAGCGGCTAATGTGACTTCAACCAAACAAACCTCGGAGCAATCTCACATCGGCCAGAACTTAAATGCAGAACATCATGCGGACTTAAGAGCTAGACAGACACTGTAACAATCACAAGCCAGTCGTGTTTTAGATGCAGAGCTTCACGTGTCTCTTATAGCTTCTGAGACGCTTGAAAGGTCACTACATCATTTAAACGCTGTACCACAGACAGAGAGACATCGTTCCATTACATGTAGAACGTGGGAGGCTTTTACTGATGTTTGCAATTCATTGTGATCTGTTAACTGACTATGTCCATAATCAGTTACCCATCTGAGGGAAGATACATTAAAAATATGGTATTGGCCATTGTAATACGTAGAAATGCACAGAATAAACAGATAGTGTGTGTTGCTCTGGTGACAAGATTTCACTTGCATCACTATATCAGCCAGGCGAACCCCAAAAAACCCATCATAACTACCGCAAAGCCAGCACAGTGCGCGGGTAACAGCTCGTTCTATACAGAGTGATTCCGTGATGATGATACAAAACTTTCTGGAATGATAGAGAAGAACAAATGAATCAATTTGAGGTAATGGACTGTGGTACAGAAACAAAGGAGTCGGAAGTTGCAAGTGAAAGTCGTACAGAGGCCATATAGCTCATAAGACACACGCTATAAGTCCATATTTACTGGAGATATGTATTCCACTGACAGATGTATCAGAACATTTTTGTTAGCAACTTTCAACTCAATCGTTTTCGGACCAGGTTTCCTTACCTCGAGTTTGTGATGCTTCACAGAGAGGGAATGTGTTGACATTTGTACAGCATCCAGGACACTGTAGGCAGTGGACAGGGTGTTCCACAAGTTTCTTCTGGTTTCTAACAACATACGACATGAAGAATTCTGGTTTTCATTCCAAATACATGTTCTTAATTATCAGTATATAATAAAATATTGTCAAAGATTTTGAAGTTGAGAAAACATTACACTATTAAATTTTTTGGAGCAAAATGAAAAATCAAATACTCTATGCCCACTGTCTCATCTCACACGAGCCAGGGGGATAAGCGTCGCAGAAACAAGGAAAACAATTTCCACGATGTCGAGCACACTGTACAAATGCTGCATTTTTACAGGTGTCACCGTTCCACTGTTATCTGAACCCAACAGAACTGATCTGGAGCCAAGTTACGGGATTTGCCGAGAGAAATAACATGACATCTAAGCTGCCAAATTTGCTGGACCTAATGCACAAAGCCTAGTGACAAGTCACTGCCTAGTGACAAGTCACTGTCGAACAATGACAAAATGCAGAACAGCCCTTCATAAAAGAGGAGGAGGAGGAGGAGGAGGAAATGTGGACTTTTTGGTGGATTGGGATTCTGTTATTGATCGCCTTGTTATCTGCATAGCAGTACTGAAATGTACCGCTTTTCTTAGAAACGGATATGGAAGAAATTCAGAGATTGTCAGATGACTGACTGTAATACCTTCAGTGGCTTCAATATTTAACTACATGATGCAGTCCCAGCAGTGTGCTTTTACGCCGCACACAGCTCTTGCAGAAAAATTACCCTTGTTAAAGTCAGGAATTTTCATCACTCTCGTTTTTAATTACAGTACTCTGTTAGCTAAGATCGAGAGCATGTTTTCCTTCAGATTATCTATTATTTCCTTCTGTTCAAAACTTAAATGACATTTCCATCTTTACTACAACTGTTCACATCACTGCAGGTGGCTGGCCAGTGGTTTCCGAATTAAATGCGCCAGTAAAGCGTTGTCCCGTATTATCGCCGAGTCGATGTACGCGTAACGCACAGCATAAAACGATCCACACTATCGTACTTGACTGTACGCACAAGGGAACCTCCCCATCGCATCCCCCTCAGATTTAGTTACAAATTGACGCAGTGGATAGGCCTTGAAAAACTGAACACAGATCAATCGAGAAAACGGGAAGAAGTTGTGTGGAACTATGAAAAAAATGAACAAAATATACAAACTGAATAGTCCATGCGTAACATCAAGGACAACCTGGGTTGAGGAGCGCCGTGGTCCCGTGGTTAGAGTGAGCAAATACAGAACGAGAGGTCCTTGGTTCGAGTCCTCCCTCGAGTGAAAATTTTACTTTCTTTATTTTCGCAAAGTTACGATCTGTTCGTTCATTCATTGACGTCTCTGTTCACTGTAATAAGTTTAGTGTCTGTGTTTTGCGACCGCACCGCAAAACTGTGCGATTAGTAGACGAAAGGACGTGCCTCTCCAATGAGAACCGAAAACATTTGATTGCAAGGTCATAGGCCAACCGATTCCTCCACAGGAAAACACGTCTGATATATTCTATACGACACTGGTGACGGCATGTGCGTCACATGACAGGAATATGTTGTCGACCCACCTAACTTGCACACTTGGCGAGTGGGTAAAAAGATTCTTCTACCTTGCCCGATTTAGGTTTTCTTGTGGATGTGATAATCACTCCCAAAAAAGTGATGAAAACATAAGAGTTTGTCACATAAACTGCAACAAATGAATGCAACAGTTTCACAGTCGCACAGTTTTCCCTGTGCTCTGTCAAAACATACGTTTTTTACGTTTTCAAATGTTTCCGTGTGTAGACCGTCAAATCCTGCATATGTCCAAGCAAATCTGAACATGTCCTGGAATTTTGGAGAGCGAAGTTGATTATGTGTGAGTTCCTGAACTTTAATAATTGTCTGAAAATAAAAAATTAAACTTTTCACTCGAGAGAAGATTTGAACCAAAGACCTCTCGCTCCGCAGCTGCTCACGGTAACCACGGGACCACGGCGCTCGTCAGCTCACACTCTCCTAGATGTTGCCTATCTTGCGCATGGACTACTCAGTTTGTATATTTTGCTTATTTTTTTCATAGTTCCACACAAGTTGTTCCTGTTTTCTCGATTGATCTGTGTTCAGTTTTTCAAGGCCTATCCCTGTGCTAACTTATAACTAAATCTGAGGGGGGGTGCGATGGGGAGGTTCCCTTGTCAGAGCAGATTGGCTTCTGCTCCATGTGAAATGAAATCCAATGAGATTCCAGGAAATGCAGAAGAATACATGGCGTGGTGTTTACATGAGGTTTATTCTTATGATGATGATGATGATGATGATGAGCATAGTATAAGTGTGTGTGGCTTTCTCCCAGAGTTCACTACTGCAGTTCATCTCTAAATGGCTAGTAGCATTCTGGGTTTTAGTGCTGAGATAATGGCGTTCACCGAGAGCAACAAAGGGAAGCTTTTACTGCTTTACAACGGGGATCAGTATACAGTGGACTACACAGACCTACAAGAAGTGACTTACTGGTGTTGTGTAAACTTTAAAAAACAATAAATGCGAAGGAAGACTGTCTAAAAAAATAATACAGTTTAAGGGAAAGATACCCATGTTTCTATTCCTGATGAAGCAGCAAATGAAGTGTGAAAATATTTTGCCAGCACTAAGAAGCGCGCAAAAGAAACAGATACAACCAGTTTACGGTGAAGAAGTACAGCAACTCTTCAATCGAGGACATGACTTTGTTTTACCATCACAAAGAAGTGCGAAACAATCATTACACCACATTATACAAAATATTTGGGAACTACACAAAATCCCGCCAATTCTATTCTTCCAAGAACATCATTTACTGCTCAATGATGGTAGCAATTTTTACTTGCATATGATGACAGGGGAACCAATCACAGAATACTGATGTTTCCCAATGAAAGGGAAACGCTTGTTTATCAAACTGCGAGTCATTCTTTGTGGATGGAGCATTCAAGAGTTCAAGCAAGCAGTTTGGACAGTTGTTTGTACTCCACGTCGACATTAACAGTTCTTGGGAGGAAACAAACACCATTTCAGTTGTTTACGCTTTGCTACCAAATAAAAAGTGAGAAGGAAATGATTTTTTTAAAAAGCTACTAAAACTGACGTGCTGGACAGAACCCTGCATCTCCGATGATGGACTTCGAAATTACCATCGTACAAGCAGCTAACAGTTTGTTTCCTCGAACAAAGATACCTGTTTGGAATTATCATTTTAATCAATGTTTGTGGAGACAAGTTCAGTGTTGCGCCCTCGTTCCAGCCTACAAAGAAAACGAGGAAATATAAGCTGTCACATTGGAATGTGTTCTGCTCTAACACGTCTTTTCCTGGAAATGTTGGATGACGGTTGGCTGTGTATTCAACAGAACACATCAGAAATCCAAATCTTCAGGGCTTTCATGACTATTTTGAGGACCAGTGGCTCGATAAAGAACTTATGCCACAAGAGACGGGGAATTGCAGTGGAGGGCACCATCACACTAATAACGTCTCAGTAGGATGGAACAGAAGAGTAAATGCATTAAAATCAAATGTTTATCAGAACTTTTACTTATTAGTGAAAAATCTTCGAGAAGATGCAGAGTACCAAAGCCACCACCTTGACCCACTAACTTTAAACTTCGTTGGACAGCAAAGAAGACAGAAGATACGATTGCAAAGGCTTTAAAGAAATTCCAAACTGATGGGAACTTAAAAATCATTTCTGACTCATGCGCCTACGCACAGAAGTTACGAGGACGAAGAAAATGTCAGAATCGTTGAACAAATTGTATATATTGAAAAGCAGTTCAATGCAGTCATTAACAATCTTGTAAATAATGTAAACATTTTAAATACATTTAATGATGGACGAAAAGAGACTGTCTCCTCCTGGTGTTCCCTAGAAACGACATAAAAGTCAGCTAAATGTATCTTGAAATTTGTAAAATATACCCTAATGAAGACTGAAAAGATTATCTTTTCCAGGAAATAGACTCAGAATTCACCTCGAGAGATTCTTAGAATCAAAATCTGAATGAGTGGGCACCGAACAGAAACTCTTTACAGCGGAACTGCATGCGAATGACAAGCAATTAAATCTGTACTTCTCTGTCCATTTGAAGATGACTAAACCAGCACGAAACTGGTAAAGGCAAAATAAATTATCATAAAAAAGTGACTGGTCACAGTTTTGCAACCTTTCGACAGACGTCAAAATTAATTTATAGCAATACATGTTGCAGACTACAGCACGCCTGTTGAGGATGTGGTTAGCAAGCAAGAGCACTCACACTCGCTCGCCGCCTGTGTTGTGATTGCTCGCGGTAAAATTGGGTGGTCAGAAATTGTTACCTGGCGCAGCATAGCCAACTGGTAGCGCAGAAGGGTTAACAATGTGCTGCCTTCAGAAGAACGACCATAATAAGGTTCGGTGTAGCCTTAGATACAAACATACAGTATATGCAGCACAGTGCTTAAGGAGAAACTCCACCAAAAAATAACTTTTCTTCTATTTTGCCAATAGAAACCATATTTTAAAATCTTGTCTATTACGTACAGATGTAGCAGTAAGCCAAGTTTCGAAATAGACTTTGCTGGTTTTGGGGTTCTGAATTTTTAATACGATTTTAATGGTATTCATGGAAACCAACGGACTCACATCACAATTTTCATATGCCAGATTTGTGGGTATATTCACAAGCCATAGTTCGATGGTTCTGTGCATTCATTTTATGAGAAACTTTAATAACTCATTTTCAGTTTTTCAGCCTTAAATTTTCTTTCACCATCAGTGCACAAATGTGATGATAAAATAAACAAATTGCGTTTTCGATACTATTAATGCATAGAAGTATGTAAACACATCAAGACCAGTTCCTGCAAAAATTTCAAAAATTCACTGGCATCACAACATTTCCCATTCTTGCTTATATGAGGCCTCTTCTTGTAATTTCAAGATCAGTGTAGCTTTTTCTTTGGAGCATTTTGAATGTACTGAACAGAGGATTCCCTAAATTTGTATTTACTCAGTCAACAGGCACAGCAATTGATTTCCAACGACTGGCTTCAGTTTTCCTGCAAACCTTGCAACTTCTTTTCCTAGTTTAGGTTCAGAGTAAAGATAGAACTATTTGATGGAGAGAGAAATCAAAAGTTATCTTTATCATTTATTGGTGTACTGGAACCCCTTATGCAGTCCATATTTCAAACATTCCTTAGACCCAATTGCAATTCGAATACAGCCAAATAGTTATGGGATCTAAGAGTAAACACTAAAAACATGAGAATTAGCATGTGCAAAAAAAAAATGAAGTTTTAGGATGGAGCCTCTCCTCAAAATAGAGAGTACCGTAGCTGTTTTCAAAGGGATGAAAAGTGGCATGATGGTCGGGTTAGAAACTTCAGAGCAGTCAGACACATCATAATCAACATATCAGTGCAGTATGTCGAGCCTGTATACTGTAGGCTTATGTCTAGCCTGTATACTGTAGGCTAATGTTCTATTAATGTGATTCAAAACTATGGACACAACGAAAAAATTCAATTTACAACAGCACTGAAAAAAACAAACGCCTTTAAGCGGTATGACTGAATAGAGTATTCTTTACATGGAAGGGGGGAGTAAAGTCTCAATAATTTTCCCAACATTTTATTAAAATACTTTTTTTTGTTTTCAGGAGGAACACACTACGAATGAATCTGACGATACATCGTTGCCATACAGCTTTTCAACTTGCAAAGGTTTGCACAGTTTCACTGATTTTTGGGTTATGTTGACCGTGTGGAAACAGCTACGCACATACACCTACAGAGTGACGTAATTAGTTTCATAGAAAAAAATTAGTCTTGTAGACTTTGTTTCCTCAATGTAAATTTTCACGACTGCAGCTACAATTATGTCGATGTTTAGTCTTACAGGAACATGTTACTTTATTACACAAGGAGGAGAATGAAATACACCTATTGAAGTTCACTGGCAGACTTCAACTGAAGTTTGTTTTCGAATTAGCATTACACCAAAAATGGTACCACATATTGACCATTTAGTGAAACGCAAAATAAGTAATGATCATTGGCATTCTATGGTTTTATGTTTGACTTTTAAATAAAATAGCAACGAAATATTTCGTCCTCAAACGGCGGTCATCATAAGTCTGCAACAATCATAAGAAATGCCATGTTTTTACTTAGCTACCACCCGTTCTTGTATTATCAAAATATTGAAAGACATGTTGAATTTCATTGTCACTTCTCGTCAATACAAAGGTCTTAAAAATAAATTTGCCATGAAAGGCGTTAATGAGCCACTCTGATGCTACCGTTTATCATAAGAATAAACCTGATGTAAACACACACAAACGGGATGATTGGTCAGAAACCGTAGCACACGTACACTAGTGTTTTACGCTCTTTGAAGTAGGCCGTACTTATGTATTAGATATATTACTACCGAGTTACGTTAACGAAACTTGTAAGATATTCAAATGTATGAACAGCCGTCAACGTTTTCCTTAAGCACGCTTTAGCTACGCAGTTTTTATTTCAAAAGTAGTGTATAGTCACAGCCTCTGCAGCGTTGTGCTCCTGATTGTCGCGCTGCTAATGCGCAGTAAGAAAATGACTGAGGCTGCTTCCTGTTCCGTAGCGGAATATGGTTAGAAAGAGCCGAGAAATAGGTTGCTCTTAATGTTTTTCATAAATAAGATATAATTAATTGGCTTCGAAGTTTCCGAGTGCTTGTATTATATACGGTTGAAACACAGGTACTCACTGGGAGCGAAGCTGAATCGGTAGCGTAACAGCTGGGTAACGAAGTGCAGTTCATTGTTTACTAGTTCAAATCTCGTCTGAGTTACTTTTTCTTCCTCGTTCTATTTGAAATACATACAGCTCGTAAAATTCATCATTTTATATGAATAATGCTCGTCCTCTTGTTTCTAATTACGTTTTGCACGCGAAATTCCTGTTTTCATTTCAAATACAAACTCTCAATTATTGGTACTTTAGAGACAGTTATAACAGTTGCTTAAACTAAGAAAACTAGAACTTAGAATTACTTAAACCTAACTAACCTAAGGACATCACACACATCCATGCCCAAGGCAGGATTCGAACCTGCGACGTGGCGGTCGCGCGGTTCCAGACTAAAGCGCCTCAAACCGCTCGGCCGGCTGTAAGTTTGTAATATCACCGCGGGAACTGAGCACTTGTTTTGATGCTGTTTTGGTTAGTGTTACCGACTGTCGAATATTGTCGCCAAAGATCGAATGTTATTGCCAACTACTGAGTTTAATTTTCTGATACCTGTGATCCGTTTACGTGTGCATGCGCGTATGATTTTTTTTATTTCTGTAACCTTTTTATTGTGTGTGTGTGTGTGTGTGTGTGTGTGTGTGTGTGTGTGTGTGTAATAAGAGGGGGGGGGGGGGGGCGATGGAGAGAGGCTATGTGTGTGTGTGTGTGTGTGTTTTTTTTTTTAATGTGGCTGAATGTGTAAGTAGTATGATTTTTAATCTTCTTTCTTTCATTCAGTGCAGAAGAAGGTCTATTGATGTGTGTTTGTTCATTTATCACATGTTCTTTTCAGTAAAGGCTTTCAGGATGTGGAAATTAGAACAAATACAAATTCCCCCCCCCCCCCCCCCCCCCCCCCACACACACACACACCTGCTCTCTCTCTCTCTCTCTCTCTCCTCCTAATCACACACAAGTAAAATTATAAAAAAGAGATAAATAAATAAGTAGAAACACACACACACACACACACACACACACACACACACACACACATGGATCAAAGAGGTTACAAAATTAAACTCAATAATTGGCAACGACATTCGATCTTTGGGAATAACATTCGTTAGACGACAACACCAACCAAAACTTGGCATCAAAACAGTGTTAAGTGCCTTTGAAGTCTGAAAAACACAATTTCAAATGGCAGTTATTTGATGACCAGTTCCAAAAATGGAACAAAAACACACGTGGAACAACATATACGAAACCTGTAAGTTTTAAGTTATTGTTACATTATAGAAAAGCCACCCACGAGAACTGTTTATAACCTATATATATATACGTCGTCCCAAAATGTAAACTAAATAATATAAACAAACAATATGCACGAATTCCAGACCACTGAAAATGCCTGGTAAAGAATAAAGGCGAAACGCGTACGGCACGAAAATTGTTTCATTCAGTTGTGATTACTAGTGTTAGCACTATTTCGTAAGACTGTGATAGTAATGACATAAATTAGCAATAATTATATTTTTTCAAATACTATCATTAACGCTTTGACACACTGTGGTGAAGTTACAGTTTCTGTAACGAAAATACGAACATCTTCTTCCTCGCACAGTCCACCCATTGC
The DNA here is from genome assembly GCF_021461395.2 of Schistocerca americana. Taxonomy (NCBI): domain Eukaryota; kingdom Metazoa; phylum Arthropoda; class Insecta; order Orthoptera; family Acrididae; genus Schistocerca; species Schistocerca americana. The sequence goes on along the minus strand of NC_060128.1, from coordinate 67,468,356 downwards.
ACAAATACTGTTGTCACGCATCTATAACTGTAAAAATTTAGACATGTACAAATAAAATACTTAGAATATCGCAGAAAATGCCTTCTCCGAGTTGAAGGTCGTTCCTGCAGTTCACCAAAACTGCTGAATTGTTCACTTCCCAACAAGAGACGAACTAATTCACAGCACATTACAACTGTAACTATGTAATGACTACTACATTACTGTGGGTCTACGCTTATTATCACTATTGTTATTACCTGGCAGCAGTCACACACAAACAATAGGCACCGTGAAGCCTTTCAATTTCCTACAGTTCGGAAGCACACACTTGAACGCAAAAGCGAGCAACTGTCCATCGCCTTTGTTGAGGGACTGTTTAAAGACGTGTAGCTAGACAACGTATTTAGACGATCTAGATATTTTGCCACTTGAATGCCTTGTTTCTCGATATATGGTAAATACGTTTGGCCTTGGGATCTCGGCTTGTGCACTGATAATGCACTGTAATTTACTTTGTAATTTGAAAGTATAAGAAGCATGTTCAATGAACATCACTCACTGATACTGAATATTTTTTGAGCAGGTATTCGATAACCATCTCCTTGCTGTTGCGATTTTTATATGATGCATTACTAACTTCCCACAAATAATAATGTCACGTGAAAAATCTTCTGTCAACTTCAAGACGTTCTCCGTTGACTTCATCTCGAAAAGTGATGTTTAACAATAAGAAAAACAAAAATAACAAAAACAACCGACGAAGTGTTTTCCACGGCGCAATGAGAATAACTGGAGGCCATGTCTACCAACACATTCACAGTATGAAGAATTGCGCAACATTGTCTAAAAACTAGCTCACACAAGAAATGTCTCTCAGTTGTCTTATGTACAAAACGCTCGTTGTCTATAGACACTGCCTAACACACAAATCACTCGCTTTTATTTTATAGTATGTACAAGACTTAGGGAGTCCAGGAATCAAGTGCTGTCACACGTTACGTCTAATTGTAATGTACACATTTTATATTGGTTGATTTTAAATGGGGAACAAAATTAGTAAGTTTTCCTGGCCACTTGTTCACGAGTTGTCATTTGGCTTCTGCCTTGGATTCCTCGGCCTACGTTTGTTTGATCATTTTTCTGAGGTTTGGGCAGTACGAGTGGCGTGCGTTGTCAATGTTTCAACCGTCACCGTCAGCAGTGAGCGAGCGAAGTTTTGACAACGCCAGCTGGCGAAATGTCAAAAAAATTATCGAACAAACGTCGGCCAAGGAATCCAAGACAGATGCCAACAGACAATTCGTCAAGTGTCTATCCTTCATGTAGACTGTAAACTTTACTAAGGAGTTGTTAGTAGCTGTTCGTGATGCACTAGGTATTACTTCATCATTCGATAGAAGTTGTGAGAATCAAGCAGTACAAATTGTCTGAGTCATTAGCTAGTGACTAAATATAGTTTATATTTCGCCATTTTAATAATGAAAGCGTTTGCTAATAATTCTTCTCCGTTCTAAAGATTAGTTAGACGATAATCTTGATGGTAGCTGGATCTGTGGCGGTCTCCAGTTAGTATACCCTGAGGGATAAATGTTTCATAAAGGTGGGAAGTTTTGATCTACGCATTACTCGTCCGACAAATGAGCGAAATAACGACTCTGATGAAAAACAACAGAAATTACGAACCTCTGTGCTTCGGATGTCTTCAGGCGCAGTGATCTCGAGAGGTAGAGGGCGTGACAATTCCTCTGCGCTAGGATCGAGCAAATACTAAAGGGCAAAGGCCGTCGTGAAAGGCACCAGCGGACGTTAAGTTACTGTGTGTAGGGGGGGGGGGGGGGAGTAGAGGAATTCCCAAGCCGGCCGAGAGGGGAGTGGGGGACAGAATCGTGTCAGCTGTGTCCAGACAGCCAGAAGGAGAATGGAACATAGGAACTGCGCGACGCCACAACCCAAGCATTCGCGTCCAGGGGGTGGGGGTGAGGGGAGAGTTTCCACTGTTGCAGTGGTTTTTTTTCTCCTCCGCGACCTTGGTGCACGACGTAACTGCGCACCGCTCCCTTCCACAGCCAGATACTTCTACGAAATACCGCCGCAGCCCTGTCCCAGTCTCAGAAGTCAGAGGGTTGTAAAACGTCCCACTCCCGGCCTGTCCTTCACTCTGTCTTTCTCACTACCCATTTAAAAACTCCCAGGTTCGTGGAGAACGCGTTCAAAACTCCGGTATGTTCGCTGCATCCTATTTACTGCAGCATTTCATCGCTTCTCATAATTAGTCAGCTGACACTTTTCGCACCATTTTTGCGTGTCTGAAACCTCGTACACACTAGACCAGTGGCCATCAAACTGTTTTGCTTAAGAACAAATACTGACACTGTAGGGCGATACTTCGGCCACATAGAAGAGGAGGGGGTAAAGGGGCTCAGAAAAATTCAGTTTTCACCAACCCATAGTTACTGACATAAGCTTTCCTCTTACACATTTGGAATCTACATTTTATAAGGTACCACACCTAATAGAGTGTGTCTGGGAAGTAGGGGCGAATCCTTAAGTGCTGTAAAACATGAAAAATTGATCGAAAATGTACTGTCTTTTTTTACAAACACATTAAGTAACTTCTCTCATTTATGTACGAAAAATTATATCCTCCATATGACCATCCAAGGCAGCGCGCCAACAAGCAATGCGTTCATTGAAGTTTTGGATGACGCGTTCGCAAACATATTGGTGGGATCAGCTTACCATCCATTCGGAAAGCGGGTGCACCAGCGACTGTTATGTGACATAAATTATAGAGTGCAGCAGTCAGTCGTCCTTTCTTTTTCTTTTTTTAGATTTTATTACGCCAATCCAGATTTCGGCTAGTAGCTAGCTATTCTCAATGCACTATTTTCTGTTCTCAATGCATGTAAGTCCCTGTTGTTCGGACGTGAGTCATAGTTCTTTGAATAGTATTCATGCATTGAGAACAGCAAATAATGCATTGAGAATGGCTAGCTACTAGCCAAAATCTGGATTTGGGTAATAAAATCTAAAGAAGGACGACTGATTGCTGCACTCTATAATTTATAAATATAAATCTTGGTGGGATGCCGTACTTAATCATCCTTCAATTGGTGTGTTGTTTGTGACTTGTTCACGTTCCCTTTTGATTTCACAAATCCCCATAAAAAAAGTCACAAGGTGTAAGACCGCATGATGTGGCAGGCCATTCCTAGTTGCTAGCAAAGAAATAAGTTTTTGATTAAACTTTTCATTCAGCAGAACAATCGTTTCACAGGATGTCTGACATCTCACACCATCTTGTTGAAAACAAAAATGGTCATTTTCATCAATAAGAGGGAAAAACCAATCAGAAAGCATGTGACGGCAGCTGCCCTATAATTTTCAAAAACGTACAGGCCGATTACTCCTGCCCACAACCCGCACCACACAGTCATGCATTGTGGATGCATCTCATCTTGACGTACCCACTGAGGTGGAAGGCGCCTCATCTTTTTTGTGAAGTTCTCGTTCTCCGCTCCTCGAGCCAAGACGCATTGAGCAAATCTGTGTCTCTTCCCATGACCTGCAGGCTTCAACGCTGTGTGTAAGTTGAATCCTGTACGCAAGCATTTTCAGATCTTTTGAAAGGATTTCCTGCAGTGAACGTGGTAAAAAATTCAATTGTTGAGCTGGTCGGCGAACCGGTATTCTTTGGCTTACGGTTACACTATCACGCAGGACGGCAATGTTTTCTTCTGTTCGAATAGAACGCGGTCGTCCTGTGTTCTTAACGTTTGAAACAGAACCCTTGGTGTCAAACTTCCGAATCAACTTCCGAACTGATGTTTCGGTCGGAGCAGCATTACGTCCGAGTGTCTCACGCAATTCACGAAGGGTTTCCGTGGGACTTTCATTGTTTTTGCGATAACTTTTTATCGCCTCGATACGTTGCTCAGTCGTCGTCTGGTCCATGACGAAAATAAACATCAAAGAACAATGCCCACCACACAAAAGTTATCAGGATACTAATGTGAAGGCTTGCAGATAACAAACATAAAAAACCACGGCAGCTAACCTTGGTATGACAAAATGGCGAAAAATTCAAATTCGTCCTTACTTCGCAGACGCCCGCTATTTTTAAGTGAAAAAGAAAATAGTATATATTAACTAAATGCATTTTTCAGAAGGCTTATGTAGCGACTCATTTTTCGTTCCCGAGCGGGCACTGTGGCCTTGCCATCGTAACGAGATCCCACGTTTGTTTTTGTGATTTCGGAGCACATTTTGTAGGAGTCTTCACGCTCTACTGTTTCAAAGAATACCAAGCATCAGTAGCAGACGGTGCCAGAATTAAACGAAATGACAATTCTGCATAGAGAAAAGACAGGGAGAAAACTTGATGTCTTGGAAGAACTTGAAATTTTCAGGCACACACCAAATAAAGATGACATGTTGAATGAACAAGTACAGTTGGAAAATAGAAATTTCTTTAATGCTTTTAAACCAGTGCTCTAAGTTTTATGATACTTATAATCCAGGTTCTCTCCTCCTATTCAGAAACATTATTTTACCTCTGTTAAGTTACGCTTTGTTCTCGACCCACGGCATCGGATGACGACACCCGTGTACGGACTGTGGTTAAGCTCAGGAGGAAAGAACTGGAGGACGCTGCGCTGTCAAGTTTTGCAGAAAAGCCTAAATTTTGCTCCTACGCTAACAAGGAGAGATCCCAGCGGCGGGATCGATTTTTCGAAACAATCTATTACGGTGATGTAGTTTGGGGATCATTGAAACACACCCTGTAACAATACACCCTGGTGAGCCCTCGTCTGCGAGTAATTGACGAAAAAATTCTGAATTTCGCGTGTTTTAAAAATGGTTGCACAGCGAAATGATTAAGGTATTGACCTCACATGCCGAAGGTTGCCGGCTCGAATTTCATCAGGTTCATTGAATTTTTTTATTTTAAAATCTTTATCGAAATTATTTTGGTTATTATTTTTATTCAATTAACTGATTTATATGTAATTTTTTTGTATTTATTCGTTACGTCACTTTAACATTTTACTTCTTCAGTTGCTCTTATTTTTTCTTCCCATCGTTCTTTTCCCTCTTGGAACCTACGCGCATTTGAATCTAAAGCCTAGTTTACACGACGACATTGGGTTGCGCCACTCGTTGCGTGGTTTCGTATGTGACTGTAGACACGGCGACGCCAATATACACTTCAGTTTCGTCGTTTTGTGGGTCCCTGAGGCGTATCTGTAACAACACTTTTGGCAGCTGCACGTCGCACAAGTTGTGATGGAGTTAAAGCTTGTTAGGTGGAATCGCTGCATAAGAAAAAATAAGAAACGTGTTTAGATTCGTGACTGGATGAAGAAAAGACGTCAGCTCGGATGCTCGGCATCCTTGCTGAAATAATTTTTCACGTAAGATCCAAAAAGTTCTTCTAATTATCTTAGAATGTCACCAGAACTGTTCACGTTTCTTCTAAATAGAGTTAGTTATGCGATAAGGAATAAAGGTACCGTAATGCATGAAGCACTGTTACCCGAACTGAAATTACGTATCATATTGCGTGCATTACAATCGAGAACACTCTGCATGCTATAAGATACGGTTTTAGTTGTTGATGACGCTTTTTCATCAACACCAATAATTATTAACATTAACAGTAATAATTATTAACATTAGCAACACTAATTATTCGAAGCGGGCCGCATTAAGAAGACAATGGTTTGCAAACTACTCTCCTGGAAGATAGATCTGTTCAGTGGCAATACATCAAAATTCTAACATATGTGAACGGGGAGCACTGCAGCGACGTTTTATATAGTGGAATACTGAATAAAGAATGCAGCTTGTTGAATTTGTATAGCCTTCCCTCCCGTCAACAAAATTCCTTAACAAAGAGTCGAACGATGGGATTTTAATCTTGTAGACGAGAGCATTGCCACAGATAGAATTACACTCGCTTGTATTTTTCTTAATTCAAGTGTATATGTGCTCCTAACTCAATAAATTTTGCGCTGCAACTCCGATTCTGTCAAACCATCTATGTTATGATATCACACGACGGTCTCAGCGGCAGAAATATGTTGCTTAGTTTTGTAATCAGCATAAGTGAAATCCCACAATCACCTATGCAAAGCATAGATATCTAAAAAGCGAACATTATTCTCCGTTCCCCACTTCATATTTCCGTTTGTCTACACTCTACGAACACACATAACCTCAAAACTCATGCAACTAGTGACGCCAAAGTTGGAACACGCCGAAAGTGTTTATTTATCTGTCATAATGTTCAGACATTTGAAGATGCCGACCTGTCGGTTAAAAAGCATAAGATGAAATAACATATTTATATTACTGTGTAAAGGTGTCAAAAATGTATATTTCGTTTCAAGATGTGCATCTTCTTGCATGGCAGTCGTCATAAAAACATTCAAATCATAAATTATTATTGCACTATGGACAAAATCATGGATGATGAGTTAAAAGAAAACAGGGATTTTACGTAAAACGAAATTAAAGCACAATGAGAAATAGAAATAATGAATGCAATAACATGGACGAAAATGTCAAATGACAAAATGGAAGCAATTAAATCGATGTTAATACATGGCAATAATGAAAATCACATGAACAATTAGTCCAAGTGAAAAAAGGCTGACAGAAGAAAAATTAGAGCAAATGATGTATTTCAAACGATGACTAATATGACGTGACAAATGAATAGAAAAAAATTACATTTAAACCAATGAACTGAATAAAAGTACTGATGAAAGTCATTTCGACGAAGACTTAAAAGTAAAAAATTTAAATGTACTTCATGAGAGTCGCATTATTAGCGAGTAAATTTAGTAGGATGATTCTGCATCACCCCAGGAAATAAACGGCGACATAGCTGCTAAAATTATTCTACAATGTTTCGAATTCTCCATTAGACTCGCCACAGCCAGAAAACGTTCATCAGCCGAGGTGTTTCTTAAGCTAGCTAGCAATGGGAATGCTCGCACTTCTAAAACGCTGTGGCATTAATACTGGGATCTGAATTACCACGTGTATAGACGAATGGATTTTTTTTTGATTCCTGTAAACGTAATTTGGATCGAAAGCGTAGCTACGAGTAATATGCTGATGTATCGACTGCAACCAGAACATTTCGAATAAATAGTAGGGGGAATTATTTATGCGGCCCTTATCTTCAGTAGTTTGGCAGCTATGTCGCCGTTTATTTCCTGGGGTGGTGCAGAATCATCCTACTAAAGTTACTCGCTAATAACAGTATTTTGTTATTTCGTAAACATTCTGAGTGATTGTCACATAAACGGTGACATAAAGGCAGAAAATTCATGTTTTTGAGCCCAGAAAGCTCTATGCAACAAAAACTGCAGATCATTTGGCCATTTTCATTGCGAAATTGCCGTCTTATTCATGTCCGGGGTAATAATAGAGGGCTGTTTGCCTGGGTTGGCTGCTAGCGTAGTGAAAGGTGTTTGCTACGGCAGGAGAGGTCTGGTCTGTTTTCGGTTCTAATCTCGATGGGGGCAGATAGGCTATGAGTAAAGCAATTTTGAGGAATTCTCGCCTCCCCCCAATACGTTTTATTGCTACCTTTGTTCTGTACTGGCGCCCTATGGATGTCAATATGAAACTCTTGTAGAATTTCATACTTGTTACTGCCTACTTTTTCCGCTTCTGTCAATAACTGAATTAACTTGAGTGTGGCACTGAATGATTTTTAACTGAATTTCATTGTGAATCTTCACGCATTGCTAAATTTGCACACTTTCATGGTAGGTCAGCAACGGTAATCCAGTATGACTGGTCTGAACGTTGACACAGACCGTTTGTCGTCCGAATGCGCATAATATTTTACTACCGTAATTCGTAATGATCAGGGGTACTTTGTCTTACTAAAACAGTTATGGTATCTCGATAACCTAAAATTCATTTTTATTAGTACAGTTCATACTAATTAGCGTTTCTTCTTTCATTTATATCTTATATTTACGTTTTGTGTTTAACACACTAATCAGCATAAATATATTCTTACACATGATTGAAAACAGTCTGACGAAGTCCTGATAGTTTGTCAATTCCACGCCGGTGCACAGTATGTAGGTAGCACTTCGTCGCCTTGCCTGTTATGCTGTGTAGCAGACTTTAAAGCTGTGCGGATCAGCATAACGGAAAGGCGAGGGGTCTCGCTAGTTTTGTCCACGACTGTACATATGCAAGGGTTTCCGCTTCGGTCGATTATGAGTAATGTGCTTGCCCCCACTTACAACTTGTCCATGTCTTTAGCGTCTGTCGTTACCTCATATGTCGGAAAATGCGAACACCATATTTCCAGTTCTATACAGGGATTGAAGCTTTTGTATTTTGAAGGACATAGCTAGGATTTAGTCATAGTGGCGTTCGTTTTGTTAAAGAGGATCTTAAAAAGGCTCGTGTTTTTATTTATTTCGAAAATAAATTTATTTATTTTTTAATTTGATGTACATAATTTACTTTCGTGAGGCCTTCGTACAAACAGCATTTGGTCAATGAAATTAAGCCGTAAAAACTTCTTAAAGAAGTATACAATATATTCGCAACAGTAACAGTCTCAAATTTTATTAAAGTAAAATTTTTGAGTCTCCTTAAGTGATCAATAACTCCATTTTTAAATTATTATTTCAACAGCCAACATCAAACTATAGCAACCAAGTGAATTTATAAAAGAAAACGGAGTACAAAAATACAATGAATTACTATTATGGGATCTTAACATTGAGTCACGCATTGGTTTCAGCTAGACTTTTAATATATGTGACCCCCCCCCCCCCCCCCCCCCCAATGAGTCTGCGTTTATTCAAGATAGTTACATAGTCTTTGATGCTAATAAACTCCTATGTGATGTACAACATCGCTTATATGATGTTTATTTACAAATACGTTAGAGTTGTACTCACTCTTCCAAGGACATTACGAATAAGACATGTCTCAGTATAATATCTCCCGGCCATCAATGCCATACGCTCATTTCTGCCGGCCGATGTGGCCGAGCGATTTTAGGCGCTTCAGTCGGGAACCGCGCGACCGCTACGGTCGCAGGTTCGAATCCTGCCTCGGGCATGCATGTGTGTGATGTCCTTAGGTTAGTTAGGTCTAAGTAGTTCTAAGTTCTAGGGGACTGATGATCTCAGATGTTAAGTCCCATAGTGATCAAACCATTTTTGAACGCTCATTTCTTTTCTCTTGCAGCAGAACTTGAAGACACGATATATCACCGTTGCACAAACTGTCACTAGCTGCCTTCTAATGGAAATAGCGCCGAACTACGCGTATTGTTGAAATCGTACGTAAACCAGCATTAAAATTAAATACTGTCTGTCCGAGAAATAAACAACAGTTCCCCAAATCAAGATAAGTACAGTTACGAAAGCAACGAAAAAATTATTTGTTTCGTAATTGTTTCTACAATTTAAAAACATAACAGTTTGGAAATAATCATAGAGCATCTAGAAACGCTTCAGTTATTACAGTGTTACAAGAGCATAAATAGAGTGTGGATGAAAGGGTAAGGGGAACTAGGGCGCGGATACAGAGCGCAGTCGACTTAGAAGATTTTAAGCAGCCCGCTGAGAAAATCTTTTAGAAATGAAATAACTACAACAAGTGCTGTTATCACGTACTCCTTCCGCTCTCCACAAACCCCTTCTCGTTATTCCGTGTCGAAACTGGTTTTCATAACTGAGTAATTCACGGGTGACCTCAATGGACGATATTTTGCTATCTGGGCCAGAATATTGAGCAAATTTATTTAAAAAAATGAAAATGAAAAGAAATGGGCGATATTTTTGCTGACCAACGCGACTTTTGGGCGACACAGGCAAATTTTTATGCACTGATTTTAATTTAATGTTTTCTGTTGTGTTTACCGCTCCGCTACCTCGTGAAATACTGAAATATTGCAGCCTCAGAGTTCTACCAGTTTGCAAATAATGTCTTCAATGCTAACATTAAACTGGGATAGGTAGGTAATTAGGGTGTAGTAGTGTGTACACATTTTGAACTTACCATATCGAAAAAAAAAAAAAAAATGTTCAAGTGTGTGTGAAATCTTATGGGACTTGACTGCTAAAGGCATCAGTCTCTAAGCTTACACACTACTTAACCTAAATTATCCCAAGAACAAACACACACACACATGCTCGAGGGAGGACTCGAACCTCCGTCGGGACCAGCCGCACAGTACATGACTGCAGCGCCCAAGACCGCTCGGCTAATCCCGCGCGGCTACCATATCGCTAGTCGGCGAATAAAAATTGCTTTTTCTGTTCTTTCTTGTTACAAACGTACCAATAATTAGAGGCTGTCACAACAGCACACAGAATAAAAGCAGTAAGCTGCTGCAAGTAAGAACTCAACTGATTAACAAAACAATAATTGAGCTCAAGTAAGGCCAACAAAGTGCAGTAGTTGGTCTTGGCTAAAGTGTGGCCGATCAATAGCTGATAGTGCTATCGATGTATCGATAATCTAAGTCTATCGATGACCTTGTTGACTGTGGACAGTGCGTTGCATGATTAAAAAACAAAATATCTTTCAATTTCATTAGACGAAAACTACATCGTGTGTAACTTTATTTGGGTATTAGGGTGGTAGGGGAGTCAGACCCACTAGAGGCTTCCCTCCCCCCCACCCCCACCCACCACGACTAAACATTTTCGTCACCTGCTGACGTCAACGTACTTTTTATTCGATGACAAATTTTTGAAGAAACTGACTGAGTGGCTATGAGGAGTCCATTGTCTCCAATAGTAGCTAATTTATTTATGGAAGATTCTGATGTCAGGCACTGAGGATGGTGTTTTTTAAACCTCCGAGCTTTTGGAGGTGCGTCGACGATGCGTTCATGGTATGGTCACATGGGGGAGACGCTCTTAACCGTTTCCCAGATAATTTTAATTGCCTGCATCCCAGCATCAAGTTGATGGAGGATATTGAAAGGGACGGAAAGCTTTCTTTCCTTACCTAACTTTTGCTGGCAGCTTATCTTCGACAATAGGGAGAGTTTGAAAAAGATATGAGATCAAAAGTGTTTTTGGTTCGCCATCCAAGATTAGAGCACTCCTTGACGCACAAGGAGAGGTCCCCAGCTGTGCCATCGACATTTTGTACCATCTGTACGGTTATGTCGGTTAAGATCCCAGCTATCACACAATGTAGGCATTCACCCTCGTTGGCTCCCATTTGCGAGTAACTGATGAGAAAATATTTGGAAATTTGTGTGACACTCAATAGCGTTAAAAAAGTTGTACTACAAAGCCTTCTTGTGTGGTGTAATGAACAGAATAACAGCTACACATGCAGGAGGTTATGGGTTCGAGTATCATCAGACACAGTTTTTTAATTAATTTCTTTTGTTTTATCGTTCTCTATTATTTCCATCCAGATTATTGCGTTCGTTATTGCTTGAATATTATTGTACTTATGAAACCTTCAATCATTGAAATCTTCGTCTGTGTTATGTGTCATTAGTGCAATGGGAATTTAGGTTATGTTTCAAATGTTTTTATGACTATTACCGTGCAAAAAAATTATACGCCTGGTAAGGAAAAATACATTCTTCACACCATTGCACAGTCGATACAAATAGTTTCGTCTTTTGTTTTTTAACTGATGGATCGGAATTTCCAAATAACTGAATATTTTAATAGATAAATATAATTAAATTCATAGTCACTAAAATTCCGATTGGAAAAATGATGTAAAGAAGAAAATGAAACAAATTAAAAAGTTCGTACGGTGATTAAAATATTGTTACTAAGAAATAGAAATAAAAATTCCTTTGAAACCAATTAACTGAATAAAAATAATGATCAAAGTCATTTTGATAAAGATTTTTTAAATAAAAGTTGCTGTATTTGACAAGACTCCAACCCTAAACCTCTTGCATGTAAAGCTATTATCCTACCTATTACACCATGCAACAAGACTATGTAATACGACATTTTTAACGCTGGTGAGCATTACGCAAAATTCCGAAATTTTTTTCATCAGTTACTCGTACACGAGGGCCCACCAAGGTGAATGGCTGCAGGGTGTGATACCTGAGTCCTTAACCGACATCACAGTATATTTGGTTCCAAAAAGTCGATTCCACCTCTGGGTACCTCTCCTTGACTCGGTAAAGAATGACTTGGGATTGAGGAAGATCGGTGTGTACAAAGTCCTCTGCCATTGTGGGAAAGCCTATACTGGTCAAACAATTCGTACCATTGATGTTCAGAAGATCTAATAATAAATCAATTATCTAAAACCAGCAGTATATTTAGAATGCGCAGTCGGTATTATTTTTGCCCGTTGCGACGATACCTTTTTCCGTCGTTGTATCGATACCTGATAACCCTATATCGAAGCTTAGTTAGTTGAAACTTCCTGGCAGATTAAAACTGTGTTCCGGACCGAGACTCGAACTCGGGACCTTTGCCTTTCGCGGGCAAGTGCTCTAGCGCTTTCCCGCTAAAGGCAAAGGTCCCGAGTTCGAGTCTCGGTCCGGCACACAGTTTTAATCTGCCAGGGAGTTTCATATCAGCACACACTCCGCTACAGAGTGAAAATCTCATTCTGAGTTAGTTGGTTGCGTGTTCCATTGATCAGTCACACGGTGCGGTAGCCGTTATGATGTTGAACGTGTCAAGTGCACAAGAAATGCACATATGAAACAAGATTTATATATAGGGTGTTACAAAAAGGTACGACCAAACTTTCACGAAACATTCCTCACACACAAAGAAAGAAAATATGTTATGTGGACATGTGTCCGGAAACGCTTACTTTCCATGTTAGAGCTCATTTTATTACTTCTCTTCAAATCGCATTAATCATGGAATGGAAACACACAGCAATAGAACGTACCAGCGTGACTTCAAACACTTTGTTACACGAAATGTTCAAAATGTCCTCCGTTAGCGAGGATACATGCATCCACCCTCCGTCGCATGGAATCCCTGATGCGCTGATGCAGCCCTGGAGAATGGCGTATTGTATCACAGCCGTCCACAATACGAGCACGAAGAGTCTCTACATTTGGTACCGGGGTTGCATAGACAAGAGCTTTCAAATGCCCCCATAAATGAAAGTCAAGGGAGTTGAGGTCAGGAGAGCATGGAGGCCATGGAATTGGTCCGCCTCTACCAATCCATCGCTCACCGAATCTGTTGTTGTGAAGCGTACGAACACTTCGACTGAAATGTGCAGGAGCTCCATCGTGCATGAACCACATATTGTGTCGTAAAGGCACAAGTTCTAGCAGCACAGGTAGAGTATCCCGTATGAAATCGTGATAACGTGCTCCATTGAGCGTAGGTGGAAGAACATGGGGCCCAATCGAGACATCACCAACAATGCCTGCCCAAACGTTCACAGAAAATCTGTGTTGATGACGTGATTGCACAATTGCGTGCGGATTCTCGTCAGCCCACACATGTTGATTGTGAAAATTTACAATCTGATCACGTTGGATTGAAGCATCATCCGTAAAGAGAACATTTGCACTGAAACGAAGATTGACACATTGTTGGATTAACCATTCGCAGAAGTGTACCCGTGGAAGCCAATCAGCTGCTGATAGTGCCTGCACACACTGTATATGGTACGGAAACAACTGCTTCTCCTGTAGCACTCTCCATACAGTGATATGGTCAACGTTACCTTGTACAGCAGCAACTTCTCTGACGCTGACATTAGGGTAATCGTCAATTGCACGAAGAATTGCCTCGTCCATTGCAGGTGACCTCGTCGTTCTAGGTCTTCCCCAGTCGCGAGTCATAGGCTGGAATGTTCCGTGCTCCCTAAGACGCCGATCGATTGCTTCGAACGTCTTCCTGTCGGGACACCTTCGTTCTGGAAATCTGTCTCGATACAAACGTTCCGCGCCACGGCTATTGCCCCGTGCTAATCCATACATCAAATGGGCATCTGCCAACTCCGCATTTGTAAACATTGCACTGACAGCAAAACCACGTTCGTGATGAACACTAACCTGTTGATGCTACGTACTGATGTGCTTGATGCTAGTACTGTAGCGCAATGAGTCGCATATCAACACAAGCACCGAAGTCAACATTACCTTCCTTCAATTGGGCCAACTGGCGGTGAATCGAGGAAGTACAGTACATACTGACGAAACTAAAATGAGCTCTAACATGGAAATTAAGCGTTTCCGGACACATGTCCACATGACATCTTTTCTTTATTTGTGCGTGAGGAATGTTTCCTGAAAGTTTGGCCGTACCTCTTTTTAAACACCCTGTATATCAAGAACAGAAGGGGACACATGATTGAATCCTGTGTAATACCTAATTTCACCCCAGGTAGATGAAGTGGCAAACTTATTTAAACAACTTGACCCATATAAGGAAACTTCTTGCTTCCTGTTCTGTTGGTACGACTTAAACCACTCATATGCCATTTATACCACAGAACTGTAATTTCTGTAACATAATGTCATGGTTCACACAATCATATGCTTTGGACAAGTCACAGAAAATTCCTATTGGTGACATATTACTACGCTACTTGCCATTAAAATTGCTACACCAAGAAGAAATGCAGATGATAAACGGGTATTCATTGGACAAATATATTATACTAGAACTGACCTGTGATTACATTTTCATGCAATTTGGGTGCATAGATCCTGAGAAATCAGTATCCAGAACAACCACCTCTGGCCGTAGTAACGGCCTTGATACGCCTGGGCATTGAGTCAAACAGAGCTTGGATGGCGTGTACAGGTGCAGCTGCCCATGCAGCTTCAACACGATACCACAGTTCATCAAGAGTAGTGACTGGCGTGTTGTGACGAGCCAGTTGCTCGGCCACCATTGACCAGGCGTTTTCAATTGGTGAGATATCTGGAGAACCTGCCGGCCAGGGCAGCAATCCAACATTTTCTGTATCCAGAAAGACCCGTACAGGATCTGCAACACGCGGTCGTGCATTATCCTGCTGAAATGTAAGGTTTCGCAGGGATCGAATGAAGGGTAGAGCCACAGGTCGTAACACATCTAAAATGTAACGTCCACTGTTCAAAGTGCCGTCAATTCAAACAAGAGGTGACCGAGACGTGTAACCAATGTCACCCCATACCATCACGCCGGGTGATACGCCAGTATGGCGATGACGAATACACGCTTCCAATGTGAGTTCACCGAGATGTCGCCAAACACGGATTCGACCATCAGGATGCTGTAAACAGAACCTGGATTCATCCGAAAAAATGACGTTTTGCCATTCGTGCACCCAGATTCGTCGTTAAGTACACCATCGCAGGCACTCTTGACTGTGATGCAGCGTCAAGGGAACCGCAGCCGTGGTTTCCGAGCTGATAGTCCATGCTTCTGCAAACGTCGTCGAACTGTTCGCGCAGATAGTTGTTGTCTTGCAAACGTCCCCATCTGTTGACTCAGGCATTGAGACGTGGCTGCACGATCCGTTACAGCCATGTGAGTAAGATGCCTGTCATCTCGACTGCTAGTGATACGAGGCCGTTGAGATCGAGAACGGCATTCCGTATTACCCTCCTGAACCCACCGATTCCATATTCTGCTAAAAGTCATTGGATCCCGATTAACGTGAGCAGCAGTGTCGCGATACTATAAATCGACCTTTATCAAAGTCGGAAACGTGATGGTACGCATTTCTCCTCCTTACACGAGGCATCACAACAACGTTTCACCAGGCTACGCCGGTCAACTGCTGTTTGTGTATGAGAAATCGGTTGGAAACTTTCCTCATGTCAGCACGTTGTAGGTGTCGCCACCGGCGCCAACCTAGTGTGAATGCTCTGAAAAGCTAATCATTTGCATATCACAGCATCTTCTTCCCGTCGGTTAAATTTCGCGTCTGTAGCACGTCATCTTCGTGGTGTAGCAATTGTAATGGCCAGTAGTGTATTTAAAGACTCTATTATGTGGACAGTGAAACTGTATATTGCTGTCTCAGTGGAACAGAAACGATGTCTCTCTCAATATCGACATACAGGATTTCCTGTATTTTTAATAATATCGACAAACCTAGTAATAACCAATAACATTCTTCTCGGATCTGCAGACGGATCATGAAGTCATCTTAACGCAATATTTCAGCCGTCCACTTGGCCACCAGCTTCACGTAAGTATGCTGTTGCATGAACTGGCCGGAAATGAATTCAGACTGCGAACCGCGGCTCCATTATAAGCCGTGGAAGGCCAACACCGCTTGCTGAGCACGCCACCAGCGCCACACACATATGTCTCAGCCTGAGCAATCTACGGTGGAACAGCACTGACTTACCGAGGGTCATAAACTGTTGTATGAAGAGACACAACTCTTCGCCTCTCCGTCTCGATGTTAGGTCTGGGTTTTAAAAGAAACCATTGAAATTCGATTATCTGGTAATATTAGAAGCAAGCGTTACCCTTTCAGTAAGATTTCGAACCCCTTTTTATCTGGCGTTAATAAACAACGGTCTTTCATTCAGTCATCAGAATAATTTTTGACAGCGATGTATAAGACTGTAGATATTATTAAAAATATAGGGAATCCGATATATAGATATTTAAAGAAGCATCGTTGTCGGGTTTCGATATACTGGGTAGAGGTATCGGTACACGGGTGGAATAAGTATCTATGTAATGACCTATAAAAATGTCGTCTGCACATTGTAAATATACTGCTGGTAGTAGAGCTGTATGTTTAAGTATTGATTTATTATTAGATATTCTGTTCATCAGTAAGCTAGCAGCCTGCCTATCCATTTAGAGCAAGAATTTAAAGGAAAACGATTCACGTTCAGGTTTGAGTGTAGCCACTTAGCCAACAACGGTAACTGCGTGTAAATGGCACAATAAAACGTGTCCGCTGAGTTCCATCGTTCGGTTTCGTCACACATCCGACTTGTCCAAGATACTTCATTATTTGTGCCAACGGCAGCGACCTTGCAGTTGTAGTGAAGTTAAACGTATGTTGGTAGCGCCGAGATCCAATTACGCCAGCATTTCGTCTGATAAGTCCGCCTCCATAGCGTAGCGGTAGAGTTACCATCTACCACGCAGCCGGCCGCAGTGGCCGAGCGGTTCTAGGCGCTTCAGTCAGGAACCGCGCGACCGCTACGGTCGCAGGTTCGAATCCTGCCTCGGGCATGGGTGTGTGTGATGTCCTTAGGTTAGTTAGTTCTATGTTCTAGGGGACTGATAACCGCAGCAGTTAAGTCCCGTAGTGCTCAGAGCCATTTGAACCATATATCCCGGTTATGGTATCTTTCATCTTCAGGATGCTACAGACTCCTCCTTTTTGGACAAAACTCATCAGTTTCTCGTAATCAATATTTCGTCTGTGAGAACGTTGGCCGATTCCACCGAAGCAACCAAACCGATTTGAATTTCACCGATTGCCGTCCGAAGTCTGTACAACACGCCACGCGGTCTGCTGCGTTTTGAACGCGGACGTAACGGCGTACTGATTTTAAAAAGATCTGCTGTCGTCGGCCGACGTCGGTCGTCGACGAAATCCACCGACGTCGGTGCCACGATGACCGCAACCTAAACCCTGGACAAAAAGATGCTCTCCAAAAAGTCTTAGCGGGCTGCTCAGATTGTCAGCTAAATGGTTTATAAACATCAATAACAGCAATGAATACATCATATATCCCTAGCGAACATTGGATATAACTTCAGTTTCCCTTTTCGTAATTTACAACGTTAATCTGCAGAGTTAACCAGCTACAAATAACGAAATCCACGATAGTATCCTTCAGATGCAGTGTCTTTCGTTAGACCAAACTTAAAACTGTGCGAAAAATTGAATGTTTTTAACACTGAATCGCAGGCACGCGTGTGACTGTCGCATATGTGTCCCAGTTTGGCGTGGGGAGATATCTGTGCCTGCGTACGGTGGCCCGTGCTCAGAAATCAGAGTCACGTGTGTCTTTCTACGGGTTGCATGTGCCTCTCTGCCACTTCGAGCAACCGCTGCATGCCCCTACTACACTACTGGCCATTAAAATTGCTAAACCACGAAAATGACGTGCTACAGACGCGATATTTAACCGACAGGAAGAAGATGATGTGATATGCAAATGATTAGCTTTTCAGACCATTCACATTAGGTTGGCGCCGGTGGCGACACCTAAAACGTGCTGACATGAGGAAAGTTTCCAACCGATTTCTCATACACAAACAGCAGTTGACCGGCGTTGCTTGGTGAAACGTTGTTGTGATGCCTCGTGTAAGGAGGATAAATGCGTACCATCACGTTTCCCACTTTGATAAAGGTCGGATTGAAGCCTATCGCGATTGCGGTTTACCGTATCGCGAAATTGCTGCTTGGGTTGGTCGAGATCCAATGACAGCGAGCAGAATATGGAATCGGTGGGTTCAGGAGGGTAATACGGAACGCCGTGCCGGATCCCGACGACCTCCTATAACTAGCAGTCGAGATGACAGGCATCTTATCCGCATGGCTTAACGGATAGTGCAGCCACGTCTCGATCCATGAGTCAACAGATGGGGACGTTTGCAAGACAACAACTATCTTCACGAACAGTTCGACGACGTTTGCAGCAGCGTGGACTATCAGCTCGGAGACCGTGGCTGCGGTTACCCTTGACGCTGCATCACAGACAGGAGCGCCTGCTATGGTGTACTCGACGACGAACCTGGGTGCACGAATGGCAAAACGTTATTTTTTCGGATGAATCCACGGTTCTGTTTACAGCATCATGATGGTCGCATCCGTGTTTGACGACATCGCGATGAACGCACATTGGAAGCGTGTATTCGTCATCGCCATACTGGCGTATCACCCGGCGTGATGGTATGGGGTGCTATTCGTTACACGTCTCGGTCACCTCTTGTTCGAATTGACGGCACTTTGAACAGTGGGTGTTACATTTCAGATGTGTTACGACCCGTGGCTCTACCCTTCATTCGATCCCTGATAAACACTACATTTCAGCAGGATAATGCACAACCGCATGTTGCAGGTCCTGTACGGGCCATTGTGCATACAGAAAATGTTCGACTGCTGTCGTGGCCAGCACATCCTCCATATCTCTCACCAACTGAAAACGTCTGGTCAATGGTGGCCGAGCAACTGGCTCGTCACAATACGCCAGTCACTACTCTTGGCGAACTGTGGTATCGTGTTGAAGCTGCATGGGCAGCTGTACCTGTACACGCCATCCAAGCTCTGTTCGACTCAATGCCCAGGCGTATCAAGGCCGTTATTACGGCCAGAGGTGGTTATTGTGGGTACTGATTTCTCAGGATCTATGCACCCAAATTGCGTGAAAATGTAATCACATGTCAGTTCTAATATAATATATTTGTCCAATGAATACCCGTTTATCATCTGCATTTCTCCTTGGTGCAGCAATTTTAATGGCCAGTAGTGTACATGTGGAAAGTCACACAGGTGTAAAAGCACCTTTACTGTTACGATTCTTAAAATAAACACTTCAAGAAGAGTTATAAATGCAGGGTGACACGAGAAACGGGAACGTTTCCACAGTCCAATAAAAGAAGAGGTGATGAAGGAAAGACATTTCATTCACAGTAACTGAAACCGTACAACTTTGCCTTTTACGAAACATGGCATTTATTATTTTTTAAAAATTACGTCCTTTAGATGGCGTATTCCTGTACGAATAAATTCGTGAAATCTGCTGTTGAGATTCCTCATTGACCGCTGCAACACCTGAGCTGGCATAATGTGAATTTCATCCCGAATTCTCTGTTCTAACTCATCCAGAGTTCTTGTCGAGTCGGGTAGACTTTGCTCTCGAGGTAGCCCCAGAAGAAGAAAATCACAAGCGGATAAATCTGGCGATCTAGGGGCCAGGTAATGATAGCGAATCGCGAAATCACACGGTTGCCAAACAATTCTTGCACATACGCCATTGATTGCCATTCAGTGTGTGATTCTTGAGTATTGTTCATCTATCTGGGATCCCTATCAGGTAGGGCTGATAGAGAAAATCCAACGAAGAGCGGCGCGTTTCGTCACGGGATCGTTTAGCTGGTGAGAGAGCGTTACGGAGATGCTAAACAAACTCCACTGGCAGACGTTACAAGAGTGACGTTGTGCATCACGGAGAGATTTACTATTTAAATTTCGGGACAGCACTTTTCAGGAGCCGGCCGGGGTGACCGAGCGGTTCTAGGCGCTACAGTCTGGAACCGCCCGACCGCTACGGTCGCAGGTTCGAATCCTGCCTCGGGCATGGATGTGTGTGATGTCTTTAGGCTAGTTAGGTTTAAGTAGTTCTAAGTCCTAGGGGACTAATGACCTCAGTCCCATAGTGCTCAGAGCCATTTGAACCATTTTTGAAGTTTTCAGGAGGAGTCAAATAACATATTACTTCCCCCCACATACATTTCGCGTTTGAGCACGATGGGAAAATTCGAGAAATTAGAGCCAATTCAGAGGCTTACCGACAGTCATTCTTCCCACGCACTATCCGTGAGTGAAACAGGGTTGGAGGGATCAGACAGTGGTACCGAAAGTACCCTCCGCCACACACCATTAGGCGGCTTGCGGAATATGACGTAGATGTAGATGTCGCTACGTCCTGTTGAAACCAGGCTTCTTGAGCGTTTGGAAAGTTGTTCAATGCACGTGTAACGAAAGTTCGTAACATCTCCACGAAACGATCGGCATTGGGAGTTATTGTGGTTCCCTGTTCATTTGCGAAAAAATACGGTCCGATAATCCCATGTGATGAAACAGTACACCATACTGTCACTTTACTAGCGTGTAAAGGGCGCTCATGAACATCATAAGAGATATGGCGCGCGCCGCTATCCTGTGATCTTGTTCAGAACGCGCACTGTAATCGATTACAGTTGGCTGTCCTGGTGCGGGTGGCGCGCCGTTGGCGATTTACAGTGACGTCGCTGGCGTGCGTTTGCGGTGGCCGGCGGAAAGCGAGGGGGTAGTTGGTTTTCCGGGTATTGCACGGAACGGGAAACTCGCTCTGCCTGACCTGCTGGTGACTAGCGCTAAGGTTGTTGTGCCTCGCAATATGAGCAGAGTGGTCTGGGACGGAGGCGACTCGCCGCTGTGCTGGCCGTGCAGTGGTGATTAATTGGAGTCGGCGTACTTGTTCTGCCTGCCTGTCTGATGTGGAGGTCCGGTGCGGTCCTGTGATACTCTGGCCCGGAGACAACTGTTGTTGTTGTGGTCTTCAGTCCTGAGACTGGTTTGATGCAGCTCTCCATGCTACACTATCCTGTGCAAGCTTCTTCATCTCCCAGTACCTACTGCAGCCTACATCCTTCTGAATCTGCTTAGTGTATTCATCTCTTGGTCTCCCTCTACGATTTTTACCCTCCACGCTGCCCTCCAGTACTAAATTGGTGATCCCTTGATGCCTCAGAACATGTCCTACCAACCGATCCCTTCTTCTAGTCAAGTTGTGCCACAAACTCCTCTTCTCTCCAATTCTATTCAATACCTCCTCATTAGTTATGTGATCTACCCATCTAATCTTCAGCATTCTTCTGTAGCACCACATTTCGAAATTTTCTATTCTTTTCTTGTCCAAATTATTTATCGTCCATGTTTCACTTCCATACCAGGCTACACTCCATACAAATACTTTCAGAAACGACTTCCTGACGCTTAAATCAATATTCGATTATAACAAATTTCTCTTCTTCAGCAACGCTTTTCCTTGCCATGCCAGTCTACATTTTACATCCTCTATACTTCGACAATCATCAGTTATTTTGCTCCCCAAATATCAAAACTCGTTTACTACTTTAAGTGTCTCATTTCCTAATCTAATTCTCTCAGCATCACCCGATTTAATTCGACTACATTCCATTATCCTCGTTTTCAGAAAATGGTTCATATGGCTCTGAGAACTATGGGACTAAACATCTATGGTCATCAGTCCCCTAGAACTTAGAACTACTTAAACCTAACTAACCTAAGGACATCACACAACACCCAGTCATCACGAGGCAGAGAAAATCCCTGACCCCGGCGGGAATCGAACCCGGGAACCCGGGCGTGGGAAACGGGAACGCTACCGCACGACCACGAGCGCGGACTATCCTCGTTTTGCTTTTGTTGATTTTCATCTTATATCCTCCTTTCGAGACACTGACCATTCCGTTCAACTGCTCTTCCAAGTCCTTTGCTGTCTCTGACAGAATTACAATGTCATCGGCGAACCTCAAAGTTTTTATTTCTTCTCCATGGGTTTTAATGCCTACTTCGAATTTTTCTTTTGTTTCCTTTACTGCTTGCTCAATATACAGATTGAATAACATCGGGGAGACGCTTCAACCCTGTCTCACTCCCTTCCCAACCACTGCTTCCGTTTCAAGCTCCTTGACTCTTATAACTGCCATCTGGTTTCTGTACAATTTGTAAATAGCCTTTCGTTCCCTGTATTTTACCCCTGCCACCATCTTGCTCACCAGATGGTAGAGTTTTGTCAGGACTGGCTGTCCCAAGGCTGTCAGTAGCTCTAATGGAATGTTGTCTACTCCCAGGGTCTTGTTTCGACTTAGGTCTTTCAGTGCTCTGTCAAACTCTTCACGCAGTATCATATCTCCCATTCCATCTTCATCTACATCCTCTTCCATTTCCATAATGTTGTCCTCAAGAACATCGCCCCTGTATAGACCCTCTATATATTCCTTTCACCTTTATGCTTTCCCTTGTTTGCTTAGAACTGTGTTTCCATCTAGGCTCTTGATATTCATGCAAGTGGTTCTCTTTTATCCAAAGGTCTCCTTAATTTTCCTGTTGGCAGTATCTGTCTTACCCCTAGTGAGATAAGCCTCTACATCCTTACATTTGTCCTCCAGCCATCCCTGCTTAGCCATTTTGCACTTCCTGACGATCTCATTTTTGAGACGTGTGTAACCCTTTTTGCCCGCTTCATTTACTGCATTTTTATATTTTCTCCTTTCATCAATTAAATTCAGTATCTCTTCTGTTACGCAAGGATTTCTACTAGCCGTCGTCTTTAAACCTAATTGATCCTCTGCTGCCTTCACTACTGCATCTCTCAAAGCTACCCATTCTTCTTCTACTGTATTTCTTTCCCCCATTCCTGCCAATTGTTCCCTTATGCTCTCCCTGAAACTCTGTACAAACTCTGGTTTAGTCAGTTTATCCAGGTCCTATCTCCTTAAATTCCCATCTTTTTGCAGTTTCTTCAGTTTTAATCTACAGTTCATAACCAATAGATTGTGGTCAGAGTCCACGTCTGCCCCTGGAAATGCCTTACAATTCAAAACTTGGTTCTTAAATTTCTGTCGTACCATTATATAATCTATCTGAAACCTTCTAGTATCTCCAGGGTTCTTCCATGTATACAAACTTCTTTCATGATTCTTGAACCAAGTGTTAGCTATGATTAAGTTATGCGGAGACAACTAGTTGCTGAATTTTGGAGTCGTCTGCCAGGTTAGTGTGTGGGCTCGGTTGGCTCGTCTGATGTTCCCCTGGAAGCTCCAGCGGCGGTTTCTGAACTTCATTCTGATGTGGGACGGGGCTCCGAAGTGTTGAGAGCTCGCTTGTCTGTGATTGCGTTGGGAGTTACCCTCGCCCTTTGGTTGTATCAAATTATTATTTTGTTATTATATTTATTGGTTGTGCGTTGCTCTTCTTTCATTTTATGGGGCCAAGCGCCATTATCTCTTTCAACGTTTTTTTATATAAATCATTTTAAATTGTAATGCCAAGTTAACTTATTATTGGATTTTGTCTTTTGGGTAAACTCTAAAAGCACTATTGTAAAAGGTTCTTTGATTTTATGGTGGCAAGCCGTCGTTATTGTTTTTAAAGCTTACTCTTTTAACCATTTGTTAAGTTCTGTAAGTTACATGAATTTGTTGTTATTTAAAGGAGTGTAGTATTGGCAATTTAATAAATTGTGTACAGAGTCTGCTGTTTGGATATTATTGGGTGGAACTCCTTGGATAGTTGTCCTATAAGAACACACATTTCAAATGGTAGCAGAGCCACATCAGATCCACAGTGGTCTCCCTAGTATGATCTGAACAGCAGTCTCTTTGGTTGAATCAGTATTAAATGGTTTCTTGCATTAATACTACTTTTGCTATTTTCAGAAGTTCATTATATGGCGGCTCGTGCATGTCCAGGACTCCACCTACTTGCTAAGCAGCAGTTGGTGTTCGAATTACGGGTTCGTAAGCGACCAACAGAAGGCACCGTGGCGGAATTGGTAGCGCGACTTCGGGCAGCTCTAATGTTACCGGTAGCCGTCTCCGCAGATCTTGTCCCTGATCGGGGTGAGTGGTTGAACGCAATATTTACCTTCTTGTCCTCCTTAGATGGAACCACCACGGCCTTTGAAAGTGACCCACCAACCCCTAAACAAGTTAGTCGTGCTCAAGCACATTTAGCCCACGTCCATCAGGCTTTGTTGGATTTGAAACAAACTGGGGTCGAAGAAGTGCATAAAGATTTTTATGGTCGCACGCGGGTTCTTGCAAATTCCTTGCACGCGCGTCTTCTCTCCATTTCTTTGGGAGAAGGAGCTGTAGTTGCTGACCAACAGGTAGCGAGTAGATTAGTGGCGACAGAGGTAGTTAACACAGATGCGGATTGTGTTGCTATGTTTCCCAAATTACCGCATCCCCTTTTGGGTGTGTTGCAAGGCATCACGGAAGTTAAGCTTGACACTATGGATCAGGTTCAACAAGTTTTGTCGTTGTTAGTTAGATTGTGGCGCCATGTCGATGCGTTTAACATTTCTCATGCGGTTATTGTTACTGGAGAAAGAATATTTCTGGCGCCCCCAAGCCACGAATGAAAATCTTGGTCAATTTGTGGAGCGAATTATAATAGCCGTGGAAGCGCTAGACATCCAGATTGCGGATTTTAGATGGAATATATATCGGCCACGACATCTTGGTAGATGATTCTTGCAGTGTCCGTGTGTTTATGGGTTGCATTTTTTCATATAACTTGTCAAGCCAATGGCAGCACGGCATCTCTTGCCGCAATTGTCACAAGTGTATCTGGCTGCTGAGTCAGGAGTAGTGGTAGCATTCCGAAGCTTTTCTGCCTTAATCTGCCTAACAAGCCTTCATCGTGCTTCGACATTCCAGATGATATATCATCACGCCACTCTGGTCTCGTGCTAGCCCGTGCCTCCCATCTGTTTGTGTCGATTCCAAAGCTCTCCATATCTCGTTTACAGGAGTCCTCGAACCTCAATACAGGACGTCCTACAGGTCTTTTGGCTATAGAGATCTCTCCGAGCATCACCTCACCTGGCAATCTGTCAGGATCCATACGGTGGACGTGTCCCAGCCAGCGGAGTCGTCTCTGCTTGAAGATAGCTGAAATACTGTTGCAGTTACTTCGAGGATGGATCTCAGGCACCGCATGTGGAAAGCATTAAGGCGACGTTCTTGTTTGGCACAGGCAAAAGGATGCTGAGGACGCGTTTGATATACAAGAATTTTGGTGGTCAAAGAGAGTTTGTTGTTTTTCCAAACACGTGTAGAGAGTTTGCCAAAAGTTGTCGCAGCTCTTCCAATGCGTGAACTCCTGTATGCTGATGATGCTGCAATTGTTGCGAACTCCGCAGAAGAGCTGCAAGAGCTAGTATCAAGATTTAGTCACGCATGCCACCTATTCTCTATGAGTGTAAACAGCGGTAAGAGCGTAATTATGGTTCAGGGTGCTAACACAAAGCCGAATATCACACTAGATGACACTACTCTGCAAGTCGTAGATAACTTCTGCTATCTTGGATCTACTATAGATGGAATACAGCTATCGGAAATGAGTCGTTTTCTTTTTTTAGAGACCAGAAAATTTTAAGACCTTAGAGGAGGTGGTGGACAAGTTAGACGAGCGTATTTCGCAGACCGTAAGGAATAGCAATGAGAATTCGCCGACAGAACCTAAGTTTGAACGCGCTCGGAATATACATGAAAGATCGAGCGACAAATTTTGGGAGCGGCGTTGTTTTAGATGCGGATCGCGCGATCATCTTATTGGGGCCTGTCCGGTGCCGCGGACACCCCGTGATGCTAAATGACGCCAGGAGAACGGGTGAAGGGTTCGGATACGCAGTAAGAGAAATTGGTTCAGAAATGTTTCAAATGGCACTGAGCACTATGGGTCTCAACTACTGAGGTCATCAGTCCCCTAGAACTTAGAACTACTTAAACCTAACTAAGGACATCACACACATCCATGCCCGAGGTGGGATTCGAACCTGCGACCGTAGAAGTCGCGCGGTTCCAGACTGTGGCGCCTAGAACCGATCGGTCACTTTGGCCGGCGAAGATTGGTGATGAACAGATTTTTGGCCTATTGGATACTGGGAGTGCCCGTTCTATAGTAGATAAGAACTGGTATTTTGAATTTAATAAATCGACTCTTAGTTCAAACTTTCTTCCTATTGAGATTAGATGTCGTGGCCAGTTGTTGCCTATCCTCGGGGAATGTAAGGTTATCTTATATGTCGAAAAATTTTCTTGGCCGGTGAAGTTGTTGGTCGCCGAGCGGTTAAATATCCCGTTGATCTTGGGATGTGATTTCATACACAAAGCGGGTCTTGTTATACAGTGTTCTAGAGGCACATTTCATTTTGGGTTCCGGCCTGGAACTAAAATTGCCTACTGTGATTGTAGACAGGGGGAGGTTGCCAGGTGGTCTCTATACAGGACGGACTCCCTGATACGGCTCATTTAAACCATAGCAAGACTGACGCATTACGAGCGTTGTTGAAGAATTATCCTGAAGTGGTGACTGATAAACTCGGGGTAACTAGCTTGATTCAGTACGAGATCCGACTTATTGACAACATTCCTGTGCGTAAGGCGCCGTATAGACTGTCCCCTCCGAAGATGCGCATTTTGAAAGACAAAGTTAATCAAATGTTAGAAATGGGGGTCATTCGTTATTACACATCTCCGTACGCTTCGCCCGTGTTCTTGGTCCCTAAGACGGGTATAAACGATCACCGGATCGTGGTGGATTATCGTCTTCTTAATCAGAAGGTTATATTGGAGTCGGTACCCTTGCCTGATCTCCATAATCGTTTCACCTGGTTTCGCGGCGCGAAAGTATTTACTGTATTAGATCTGAACCAAGCGTATTTTCAAATTCCCCTTAGTGAATCTTCTAACCCGGCCACGGCATCAAAACGTCGAAACTCCCTCTGCGCCACTACCATTGTTTTTATAAAACATTCTTATGGCTAACGCACGCTGTTGTCCGTTACACTAATCCATGATTACTGAAGTGGCGGACTGTTTACTTGCTGTCACGAACTCCCAGTGCTGCCACCTGCCCATGGCTGCCACTACTCATTTCAAACATTCCCATTATTCTGTGTCACCGTATATTACTTGCCGCCGTTATAAAATGGTATGTTGAGAACAATGGCTGCATTATTCCTTTTCGTCCACATTGAAGTTCGTTTCCTAATGAAGCGTTGAAGTCTCCTCATAGTAATAGGACCAACAGTTACCGCTCATGACATTTGTGGGTGACAGGGAACGCTGAGCTTGCTTAAATACTACAAATACCCGGTGATCAAAAAGTCAGTATACATTTGAAAACTGAATAAATCACGGAATTATGTCGATAGAGAGGTACAAATTGACACACATGCTTGGGATGACATGGGGTTTTATTAGAGTGAAAAAAATAAAAAAAGTTCAAAAAATGTCTGACAGGTGGCGCTTCATCTGACCAGAATAGCAATAATTAGCATAACAAAGTAAGACAAAGCAAAGATGATGTTCTTTACAGGAAATGCTCGATATGTCCACCATCATTCCTCAACAATAGCTGTAGTCGAGGAATAATGTTGTGAACAGCACTGTAAAGCATGTCCGGAGTTATGGTGAGGCATTGGCGTCGGATGTTGTCTTTCAGCATCCGTAAAGATGTCGGTCGATCACGATACACTTGCGACTTCAGGTAACGCCAAAGCCAACAATCGCACGGACTGAGGTCTGGGGACCTAGGAGGCCAAGCATGACGAAAGTGGCGGCTGAGCACACGATCATCACCAAACGACGCGCGCAAGAGATCTTTCACGCGTCTAACAATATGGGGTGGAGCGCAATCCTGCATAAACATCGTAAGTTCCAGCAGGTGTTTGTCAGCCAGGCTGGGGATGATGCGATTCTGTAACATTCGGCGTACCTCTCACCCGTCACGGTAGCGGTTACAAAACCAGAATCACGCATTTCCTCGAAGAAAAAAGGCCCGGTAACGGTAGATGTGGTAAATCCAACCCATATCGTGACTTTCTCGTCGTGTAATGGAGTTTCCACGACAGTTCTAGGATTTTCGATAGCCCAAATTCTGGAGTTGTGGGCGTTCACAGACCCTCGGAGCGTGAAATGAGCTTCGCTGGTCCACAACACGTTACTCAACCAATCGTCATCTTCCGCCATCTTTTGAAACGCCCACACCGCAAATGCCCTCCGCTTCACTAAATCGCCAGGTAACAGTTCATGATGCCGATGGATTTTGTACGGATAGCATCGGAGGGTAGGCCTAAGTGCCAACCAAACAGTAGTGTATGGAATGCAGGTGCGACGTGCGACTGCACGGGCGCTGACTTCCCCGTGCATTGACGAACCCGCTACAATCTCCATTTCTTCCTGAACTGTCTCAGCAGCATTACGCCTTGTGCTCGGTCGGCCACTACGGGGTCAATCGTCTAAACAATCCATGGCTTCGAACTTCGAAATCATTCTCGTCACAGCTGCATTTGTCAACAGACCTTGACCCGTTCGAATCCCCTTCCTATGGCGACAGGATCGTAACGCCGAAGCAGCACATTCTCCATTTTGATAATACAGCTTCACTAAAAGCGCCTTTTCAGGTAACGTCAACATGCTGCGACTGCTGGCGCATCTGATTCTCTCTCTCATTACAGCTCCTTTTATACACGATTGTCATGCGCAGTCACTGACGTTTTGCTGTCCAGCGCCATCTGTCGGACATTTTGTGAACTTTGTTTTTTTTTTTTTTTTGTTCTAATAAAACCCCATGTCATTCCAAGCATGTGTGTCAATTTTTACCTCTCTATCTACATTATTCTGTAGTTTATTAAGTTTTCAAATTTATACTGACTTTTTGATCACCCGGTATACCTAAGCCCATTCCGAAACATGATCAAGAACTCTTTCGATAAAGGTTTCGAAATTGATTTTCTTAGTATCTCTTCCAGTTATAACTGAAGTCTCAGCATTAGAAAAGTATCTGTTGTTTTACATGCCCCACTGTCTTCACATGATAAGACACCTGTCGAATACTTGATTAATAGTGTGTTTCACTTGTATTCAAAAGATTTCTGTCGTGTCATTTCCAAATATTACATGTTTTTTAAGACTGATACCCATAGGGGGTATAAAATTTAGTACGAAACAAAACAAAAATGGAGCACAACGTATTCATTTTCTGATGCTTCGTCTAGTATTACCCGTCATTTGCAAGTACTCTTCTGTCAGGATTCTACTAGATTCTTTTTTATGTTTGTAGTAATAATTTAACCTTTGCAGTGGACTGAGGATAAACATTCATTTCGTTTTGCTGTCTCAGCTACAGGCTAAGTTCATAGAGCTCGTTCCGAAAAAAGTAGACGAATTAAAACGTTTTCAACAATCAATTCGGAGTGTACTGCTTGCTTTAAAATAAATACTGTAGCGAGAATCTTGTGTCATGATTCTTAATTTGGTTTCCCAGTGTGTCTGGATACTGCTTGAAAATCTCTGTTCCACCTACTGAACTTAACGAATGCAGTTTTACAAAATAAACGGCAATGTAAGTTTTAATCCTGAGTAGAAGGGCTTATGAAATATTTCAACGTTATTAGATTTTTTCTGTATCTGGGGGATAATGTGAGGCAAAACTATTTGATCATGGAACGAGTAGTTTACAAAATATAGATTTAAAAATAAACACGAAAAACGAGAGATTTATCACAATAAAAGAGTATAGACTACAGTTAAAGGTTCTTAGCTATTAAGAGGAAGTACTGTACGCATGATAAACCATATAAAAGTATTCCAAGTATTTGGTGTTTATCAGCTAAGTTTCACTCTTAACGGAGCCTACAAAGTGTTGTATATTTTACTGTATAATCGTGACATCCAAATGCAACTAATTTTTTTGCCTGATGTTGGAATCCACCTTGAAAAAATGCCTGTATTTAACAAACGTTCCTCTGCGGTAGCACTGAGTATTTCTAGGCGTCTGAATTCCAGTCAGTGTGAAGTTGGTGACCTGATACCGCAGAACGCTCTGGTAAGACTATTGTAGGCATGAGAACTACATTGTGATAGTGCCGAGCCATCTCATGATACGGCAGAGTGTAAGAAACGGCAGAAAGCTTTATTCAGTTACGACACTTTCACGGAAAACGAATAATTATTTCTCTGTTATCGTCAGTCACATTGTTGCTGGACTGTCTTTCCAAAAACAGTCAGGCAACATATGCGAATTGATAATGGAAGATACACTTGATCTTAACATTTAATTAACACCAAGAAATATGATGAAAAGCAGTGCTAGTTCATGGAGGTATGTCCCTACTGTGGAACTAACTGAAAAGCAGTTTGTTTTTCGCCTTCTTTTATTTGTGAAGCATCTTCAGTGGTCCATAATACGTGTTTGTTTTTGTATATGTAACAAATACGTTATTTAATACTTTTAAGTGCGTTACTATCTTACGACTTCTCGTGTTATTCTATCGTTTTTCAGACTGGAAACAACTTTTGCAGCAAAAGTTTCGTGAGGTTAAAATACCTTTTTGGTGTTACGATTTCTAATGTTGCTAGTTCATTCGTTTGGTTTTGGAGATGTGTTTACTCGGTCCCCATACTCCAGATGGCCGGTTTTCGGCGTTTTTCGCCCAAATTTATTGCAACACTTCACTTGCAATTTTTGCTGTGTGTTTACAGTGTGTAGTGGTGCAATTTACCGTTGTGTGTTTATCTTTCTGTTTGTGTTGTCTATGTGTCGTTTCATAGTAGTTCAAACTGGTTCAAGTGGCTCTGAGCACTATGGGACTCAACTTCTGAGGTCATCAGTCCCCTAGAACTTAGAACTACTTAAACCTAACTAACCTAAGGACATCACACACCCATGTCCGTGGCAGGATTCGAACCTGCGACCGTAGCGGTCTCGCGGTTCCAGACTGTAGCGCCTAGAACCGCACGGCCACTCCCGCCGGCCATAGTAGTTCATTTGATTTATGTGTGTGTTTGTGTGTGTATGGGTGTGTGAGAGACAGAGAGGGGGAGGGAGGGAGAGAGAGAGAGAGAGAGAGAGAGAGAGAGAGAGAGAGAGAGAGAGAAATGGAAAGGGAGATGGGAGATGAATTTACAGTTTAACCAGAATAAATAAATTAACCCCGCTCTCCACCTTCATCTCTCTCTCTCTCTCTCTCTCTCTCTCTAACACACACACACACACACACACATATGCCCGCATCTCGTGGTCGTGCGGTAGCGTTCTCGCTTCCCACGCCCGGGTTCCCGGGTTCGATTCCCGGCGGGGTCAGGGATTTTCTCTGCCTCGTGATGGCTGGGTGTTGTGTGCTGTCCTTAGGTTAGTTAGGTTTAAGTAGTTCTAAGTTCTAGGGGACTGATGACCATAGATGTTAAGTCCCATAGTGCTCAGAGCCATTTCGCACACACACACACACACACACACACACACACACACACACACACACAAATCAAATGAACAAATATCAAACGGCACATACACAACACATACAGAAGACGTAAGATAAACACACAGCAGCACTTGGCAACGCTACACACTGTAAAAACACATACATCAACACACAGTAAAAACTGTAAATGACGTGTGCGATTAAATGTGAATGAGAAAGGCCGAAAATCGACCATCTGGAGTGTGGGGAGCGAGTAAACGCATCTCCAAGACCACACAAGTAGATTAGCAACATTGGAAGTCGTAACACCGAACGATAATTTAACCTCACGAAACTTGGGCTGCAAAATTGCTTCCAACCTGAAAAACAAGAGAATAACACGAGAACCTGTAATATAGTGACGTACTTGTAAGCACTACATAATGCATAATATACACTGAAGAAATTGATACGCCTGCCTAATATCGTGTAGGGCCCACGCGAGCACGCAGAAGTGCCGGAACGCGACATAGCATGGACTCGGCTAATGTCTGAAGTAGTGCTGGAGGGAACGTACACCATGAACCCTGAAGGAGGTGAAGATCTCTTAACAGAAGCACGCTGCAAGGCATCCCAGATATGCTCAATAATGTTCATGTGTGGCGAGTTTGGTGGCGAGTGGAAGTGTCTATACTCAAAACAGTGTCCCTGAAGCCACTCTGGAGCAATTATGGACGTGTGGGGTGTCGCATTGTCCTGCTGGAATTGCCCACGTATCTGAGAAAGCACAATGGAAATACACTCGTGGAAATGGAAAAAAGAACACATTGACACCGGTGTGTCAGACCCACCATACTTGCTCCGGACACTGCGAGAGGGCTGTACAAGCAATGATCGCACGCACGGCACAGCGGACACACCAGGAACCGCGGTGTTGGCCGTCCAATGGTGCTAGCTGCGCAGCATTTGTGCACCGCCGCCGTCAGTGTCAGCCAGTTTGCCGTGGCATACGGAGCTCCATCGCAGTCTTTAACACTGGTAGCATGCCGCGACAGCGTGGACGTGAACCGTATGTGCAGTTGACGGACTTTGAGCGAGGGCGTATAGTGGGCATGCGGGAGGCCGGGTGGACGTACCGCCGAATTGCTCAACACGTGGGGCGTGAGGTCTCCACAGTACATCGATGTTGTCGCCAGTGGTCGGCGGAAGGTGCACGTGCCCGTCGACCTGGGACCGGACCGCAGCGACGCACGGATGCACGCCAAGACCGTAGGATCCTACGCAGTGCCGTAGGGGACCGCACCGCCACTTCCCAGCAAATTAGGGACACTGTTGCTCCTGGGGTATCGGCGAGGACCATTCGCAACCGTCTCCATGAAGCTGGGCTACGGTCCCGCACACCGTTAGGCCGTCTTCCGCTCACGCCCCAACATCGTGCAGCCCGCCTCCAGTGGTGTCGCGACAGGCGTGAATGGAGGGACGAATGGAGACGTGTCGTCTTCAGCGATGAGAGTCGCTTCTGCCTTGGTGCCAATGATGGTCGTATGCGTGTTTGGCGCCGTGCAGGTGAGCGCCACAATCAGGACTGCATACGACCGAGGCACACAGGGCCAACACCCGGCATCATGGTGTGGGGAGCGATCTCCTACACTGGCCGTACACCACTGGTGATCGTCGAGGGAACACTGAATAGTGCACGGTACATCCAAACCGTCATCGAACCCATCGTTCTACCATTCCTAGGCCGGCAAGGGAACTTGCTGTTCCAACAGGACAATGCACGTCCGCATGTATCCCGTGCCACCCAACGTGCTCTAGAAGGTGTAAGTCAACTACCCTGGCCAGCAAGATCTCCGGATCTGTCCCCCATTGAGCATGTTTGGGACTGGATGAAGCGTCGTCTCACGCGGTCTGCACGTCCAGCACGAACGCTGGTCCAACTGAGGCGCCAGGTGGAAATGGCATGGCAAGCCGTTCCACAGGACTACATCCAGCATCTCTACGATCGTCTCCATGGGAGAATAGCAGCCTGCATTGCTGCGAAAGGTGGATATACACTGTACTAGTGCCGACATTGTGCATGCTCTGTTGCCTGTGTCTATGTGCCTGTGGTTCTGTCAGTGTGATCATGTGATGTATCTGACCCCAGGAATGTGTCAATAAAGTTTCCCCTTCCTGGGACAATGAATTCACGGTGTTCTTATTTCAATTTCCAGGAGTGTATATGGGTGCAGGTGATCAGACAGAACGCATACGTTCATGTCACCTGTTAGAATCCTACACCATTACAGAGCCTCCACCAGCTTGAACAGTCCCCACTGACACGGATTCATCAGGTTGTCTCCCTACCCGTACTCGTCCATCCGCTCGATACGACTTGAAACGAAATTCGTCCGAACAGGCAACATGTTTCCTGTCGTGAACAGTCCTACGTGGGTGTTGACGGGTCCAGGCGAGACGTAAAGCTTTGTGTCGTGTAGTCATCATGGGTACACGAGTTGGCCTTCGGCTCCGAAAGCCCATTTAGATGATGTTTCGTAGAATGATGCGCACGCTGACACTTCTTGATGGCTCAGCGTTGAAACGTGCAGTAATTTGAGGAAGGGTTGCTCTTCTACCACGGTGAACGATTCTCTTCAGTCGTCGTCGGTCCCGTTGTTGCAGGATCTTCTTCCAGCCGCAGCGATGTCGGAGATTTGATGTGTTACCTGATTCCTGATACTCACGGTACAGTCGTGAAATGGTCGTACGGGAAAATCCCCACTTCGTCACTACCCCGGAGATGCTGTGTCCCATCGCTCGTGCGCCGGCTGTAACATCGCGTTCAAACTTGATAACCTGCCATTGTAGCAGCAGTAACCGATCTAACAACTGCGCCAGACAGTTGCTGTCTTACGTACGGGTTGCCGACGCAACACCGTATTCTGCCTGTTTACATATCTCTGTATTTGAATACGCATTCCCATACCAGTTTCTTTGGCGCTTCAGTGTATATTGAGCCGTGGAAAAAAAAAAAATATTGCTGTTTTGAAGAGAGCACCACAGCGCGTTGTGTGAAGCAGTCGCCCTCCGTTTCTGGCGGTGGCGCCGCTGTGGCAATCGCAGCTTTGGTGTCTCCCTCTGGTGGGCAAGCGAGGAAAGTTGCCCGTTCGCGTGCATTTAATGGGCGCTGTGAGCTCGCCAGTCGGTCAGTTGGTCAGTGAGTCAGTCTGGGTGAGTCTGGAGTCAGTGTGGGGTCAATTTCTCGTCCCCAGCTTGCTAGTCTCTCGTCCGAATTTGTGGCGCAGTGAGAGAACTCAGCGAGTGGTCGCCCGGTCGTGGCTTAGATCCCGCATCTGAGTCTGCGCGTTAGGCCGCCAGTCTGCTCGAGTTGCTCGGGCAACGGCCATTGGCGGTTGGATCGGTCGGTTGGTCAGTCGCGCACTGAGACACGAGATGACGTGTCCACCTTGAGCGTCGGCGCATGTGAGGTCCCCAAGTGAGTCCAGTGGGCAGCGCCGTATAGAAAAGGGCTTCACGGTTCACACGAGAACAGCAGGAGTGAAACCACGACACCGAGCTGGCCGGTGCGAGCTGCGACGCCGTGAGACGGGAGATAGGCGCGCCTTCCTGAGCCCCTTGAAGCGGTTGGCAGAGGACGGTTCGGGGGAGCGATTTGGGGGGGGGGGGGGGGGGGGTGCTGCGCCAGGTCTTCACCAGAAATCGCAGTTTATTAGAAGTGGTTGGAGATATGTTGTTTCATTTACTTGTTAAATTCTATTTGTTTTCTTGGTGAGGTCACCAGCCGCTTTGTTTTGGGGTCGTCCCTCCATTCTTCTCCGTTTGCCCACCCGCAGGAAGGTGGTTATTTGTGAACTGGGTGGTCCGTTTTTCCCTTATGGAATTGGGGATGTTTAGAGCAATCTTCGGTTCGGGTTGTTTAGTAAACCCCCCCCCCCCCCCCCCCGGTCAATCTGCCGCACGTTAATAGCTGCCTCTGTCATGTTTGTCGGATTTGGTGTTAACGAATTTATAGAATTAAGGTAAAGGCCGAATTCCTGAAATATGTTTTTATCTTGCCTATCATCTTGCGAGGCGGTATATGTGTAATGTAGAGCATGTTGTACATTTTATGTAAGTCTGAATTGCATGGGTTTTATTTAAACAGTCATTTTTATAAAGTTGCCACCCTTCCACTGTAACAGCCCTTTTAAAAACAAATTGCACTTTTGGTGGAAAATAATTTCTTAGTGTGAGTGTTTGTACCATTTCTATCCCTCTTACGGCGTGCATAGTTAATGTGTTTGTGTGAGTTGTTAATTATTTTAGTTTAAAGTAATCGGGTGTGTTGCAGATTTGCACCAGTGTAGTTCTTCAGAGGTCTTGTGAGCGGTCGTGACTACTGCCGTGTTGAAAGGGAGCGGAATCTTCTCAGCCCGAAGGCTCCTACTGTAACAAAAAAATTGTTAGTCTGCCTCTGAATAATTGTAACTTGATTTTTAGAGGGTGCTTTCTGATTGTAATTTTAAATCTGTTTTTTAAAAGGCTTTTAGGAATAAAATTCACATTTGTTAAAGGTAATTTTATTTTCCATGAGTTACTTCCTGGCAACTACTTCCACTCTCACCTAGTGTGATTAAATGTGTTAATGTTCTTGGTGAATCGTTAGTAAATAAATTGTTTAAGAAAAAGTTTTGAAAATTTAAAATTTACGGTTCATGTATAAACATTTATTACAGGCCACTGAAGATGCTTCATAGATAACAGAAGAAAAACACGTATGGTAGAAAACAAACTGCCTTTCATTTAGCTGCAAGGATGAAACATACTTCACGAGTTTTGAAGCAACTGAGAAGCGACGGAAAACGGAATAAATGACGAGCGTCACTAGCGATTGTCGGTTAGTGACTACTGCAACCTTACTGTTATTACTCTTGATTTGAATTTGTACGCGTTGTAGAAGTGAACATCGAAAGCATTCTGGGCGGTGGAGAGAAGCGCGCAATTCATCCGAGTCGGTAGGGTCGGCCCTTGCCGTGCTCAGTGGCAGAGGCAATTATCGGAAGGGCTCGCTGTCCAGGGAGCGCAGGCCAAACAATAGGCGCCGGGACTTGGCCGTTCCTTTGTGATGTAGCCCGCAGGGTTCCGAGCGAATACATGCGACCATCTCCCGTGGCGCGTCCTCTTTGCGAAAACGCGGCCCAATATGTGGTTACAAGAGGGGATGGAGTGAGAAGCAGTGGCGTAGTGTGGTTTTTTTTAAAGGTTGGGGAGACTCTACACTTATTATAGGGCGACTAAATAGTACAATAAACGATAATTTAAACAAATGAAACAAAATGCATCAAATAAAACAACAACTGCAACTTCTACTACTACTACCACTACCACCGCCACTAATAATAATAATAATAATAATAACAAAGTCAGCAATTACAGAGGAGTGTCATTTCTGCCAGTGGCATACAAAATATTATCAAAAATTCTCCTCAACAGAGTTGTAGATACTTTAGACAAACAACTAGGAGAACATCAGGGTGGTTTTCGAAAGGGAAGATCCTGTGCAGAACAAATTTTTAATTTAAAGTCAATAATTCGCCATAGAATGTTAATCAGCGAACCAGTCATTTATAGATTTCAAGAAAGCATTTGATTGTATAGACAGAGAAACGATAGACAAGGTCATTAGAGAATTTGGTGTTAAAACTAGCAAACATAATTCGTGAAACGCTAACAGGTACAGTATCTAAAGTCAAATTTATGGGAGAAGTATCTCAGCCTTTTGAAATAAAAACTGGTGTTAGACAAGGTGATGGTTTATCA
Organism: Schistocerca americana; assembly: GCF_021461395.2. Taxonomy (NCBI): domain Eukaryota; kingdom Metazoa; phylum Arthropoda; class Insecta; order Orthoptera; family Acrididae; genus Schistocerca; species Schistocerca americana. The sequence continues at coordinate 67,430,924 of NC_060128.1, read as the reverse complement.
CCTTTACTGTTTAACTGTGTTCTAGAAAAAATTGTAAGGATCTGGAATTCGGAGCTAAAAAATAAAAAAATTGAACCAATAACTCTGGGTAGGAAAACAAATGGAATTAAGGTAAACTGCTTGGCTTTTGCGGGTGATTTCGCAATACTTTCAGAAAACCTGACAGAAGCAGTTACTCAAATAAACATTCTGGAAAAATTAGCAAACAGAACTGGTCTCAAAATTTCAGCTGAAAAACAAAATTCATGACAAATATAAAAAAAGCACCAAAATACATAGAAACACAAATAGGTAAAATAGAGCGAGTAAATAAATATAAATATCTAGGAGAAACTATACGACAGAATGGACCAGAAAAATCTGAAATAGATGTAAGAATTAACAAAATGGAAAGAGCATATGATTTGATGAAAAATATTTACAACAAGAAATGTATATCTAGGAAAACAAAACTAAAACACTACACCACAGTGGTACGACCAGAATGTTTACATGGATCTGAATGCCTAACGATGAACTATAAGATGGACAAACTAGAGGTACTAGATAGAAGGATTATTAGAAAAATAATGGGTGCAATGTAAACTGCAGATGGTTGGAAAATAAGAAGTAATGAGGAGATCTACAAAAATATAGAGAAAATATGTGAAGCAATGGCCAAACGAAGATTAACCTTTTTTGGACATTTCTACCGAATCGATGGAAATAGACTAACAAAACAAATACTCCTATATTTCTGGAAGAAGAAATCGACAATAGCATGGATTACAGAAGTAAGAAAAGATTTTGAAAGAAACAACATCAAAGAATCAGAAATAGCAGAAAGAAACCGTTTTAAAAACAAAATACTAAATTTGGAAGGCTTTCAAAGCAGAAGAAATAAAAAATCGGGAACCGCATGGACAGAAGAAAGGAAGAGACTTCATGGGGAGAAAATGAGGGAACACTGGAAAAATAGGAAACAACAACAAAGGAAGAAAAGGAACTGGAATTGTTAACGTGATCCTAGTTGGTCAATAGGACTGTAAAAAAAAAAAAATTAACTAGTTCAAGAAACGATAACAAATTGGTAAACTCCAGCAGCAAGAGAAGAATCACTTATATTTGCTTGTACACAAGTGCAATGCTCCTGTCTTTTCTTTCCACGAATAAGTCTATAACTCGGTCTACAAAGATCACTGGATAGCTCTCCAAGTAGTGTCTTTTCTATTGCTAACGTGCTCAAACACGACAGCCGGTTGTTGGACATTGCACTCCTTAAATAATTCTTCACTCGTTTAAGAGTACTCGTGCTTCGTTCACTGCTTGCTGTAGTTGCGGGTAGGGTCAAAACCAAACGCAGGAACTTCGTTGTTTCTTCATAAACAGAGTCTACGCCATTGTCGACAATGTACTTTAAGAGGATTCTCGGAGATAAGCGTTTTTTCTCATCAGCGTATGTGTTACACAGTTCATTTTCAAGTGGTTCCTGTTTAAGGGTACTCTTCTAATAACTGAAGCAGTTTCAACTTTGGGAATTATTTTTGATAGTTCGGAAAACACTTTTCGTTCAAAAGTTCAACAACATGAATTTGGGGAAAGTCTGAAATCTTCTTTCTATCTGAACAATTTGCAAATCCAGTATCTCGTAAGTTAGTGCCCTGAGAGATGTCTTTTGACTGTCACAGAATGATAAGTTGCTATTCAAGCACAAGCTGCATTTAATGCATTCATCAACGAATGTTTCTGTTCTTAATTGTTGTAAGTTTCTCAAAACAGTTCTTATTTCGTCGTGGCAAACAGTTATACTGACAGATTTACACTGAAGAACATTAAAGAGATGATCAACATAAACAAAGCACCCTCGGTAGAAGCAAAGCAAGCAGACAAACGTAGGATCATCCATCCGTCGTTTGATTCCCACAGCACAGCTCAAAGATTTTGGTTCCTACTGAGAGTCTGTATCATTAATTATATAATTAAAAACACTATATGGTTCTGAGAAATGGCTAGATATTGTTGAAACTGCCCTGGAACGAAAATTCCAGCGAGTGTTGCTTGCATGTGGCAGTTTAAATCCTTTCTCAGTTAGCAATACAGTTCGTTTTGATGATTTGCTGAAAAACGAATGGAATGCAGTAAGATCACTTAAAAACATGCGTACTTTTCGTATGATTTTGGAGGTATATAACAGTACGAAATTCAGTTGGTGTGCGTAACAATGAATAAACAGCGCATAGGGACAGAACTGCTTCGACAATTGTTGTAGTCCTCTTTCTCTGCCCGCGTTACTGAAGCGCTATCATATGTTTTACTAACCACTTTTCCTTTCACATTCCATTCTTTCAGTACTGCATGAATAATGTTTGACAAACCTTCAGCAGTTTTATCTCCAGAAAAGTCGTAAAATCCAACGAATCTTCCTCAATTTTGTCTGCAATACAGTACCTGAATATTATACTCATTTGACTCTTGCGTGACACGTCTAATGTTTCATCAGCCTGAATCGAAATGAAATTGCAGTTCTGAATGTCATATTTTATTTTCTCATTAACTGCCAGAGTTATCATTTCTATTACATCATTCCGTATATGTGGAGAAATTCCTTTAAAGGTTGAAGATGATGACAGATGGTCTCGGATTAACTGCTCCCCTTGAACTAGTAAATCCAACAATTCCACATAGTTGCCTTTGTTGCTGGAGGATTCGCCTTCTCGATGGCTGCGAAAGGCTAGTTCCTGTTTACAAAGAAATACAATTGCCCGAATAAGACGAGCCAATACTCTCTTGTTGGATCCAACTTGTCCCTTGTATTTTACTGCTGTCAATCGAGCGGCTTCGGAAAGGGTGTGCTCAATTCTACTTTTGCCCAATAACTGAAATGATTCTTTGTTCTGCAGGTGACGTTTTGATGCCTCATGCTTTTGTGTTTTCCTGTCAAAGTTATTTATTGTACAAATGCCTTCATTGCACCATTCCTTTTCACCACCAGACAGAAGACATATATAACAATATAATCTGTTATTAACTGCATTCAGGAACATACTTACAGCTTTTACATGGGGGGGGGGGGGTGTCCAACACTATCATTTAGGAAGGTAAACCTGTTTTTGCCCACCACATAAAAAGGTTTTGCTGTTAACGCCAATACAGTCAATCAAGTAGAAATTGAAAAGCCCACAAATACGTTAGCATCCATATTACATGCGGGTAAAACTGTAGAGAAACACTAATTGATCCAAGCGTCTTTAAATAAAACATACGTTTTGTAGCTGTTTAGGTATTTATTTATGAAAAAGCAACTAATTGTAAGCTATCATTGGAGGTAATTATATATTTTTGAACATCATTTTAATCATTTATATTAAGTAATAATATTAATAATAATTTAAATTGTGACACTTTGGCATTTTGCTGTAACTCCAGGTCGTAAGTTAATTTAAAAATAATCATTAATTACTTTGATTTAAAGTATTATATTTAGCCTTCTGTGTCTTGCTGCTAACTTACTAATAATTTCTTCACACTCTAGTTGCACCGCCAGATCACGATGAACACTCATTAGAGCAAGACCAGTAAGTGTTTCACCTCCCATTTTATTCCTTATGTAAGTTTTTAGCCTCTTCATATTCGAGAAACATATTTCAGGGGTTGTCTTTGAGACTGGGAGTGTGGCTAATCTGATAAGAAGCTTTTTTATCAGGGGAAAAACAGTTCATCACACTGATCCATAACTTCTATTGCAGTGACAGGTTTTTCCGAAACTTCGTCTCTCTAATTGTGACTGCCCAAGGGGAAGCGACAGAACACACTGGATTGGTTCCGTTCAGTGTTGCCAGCCAAAAATAATTCCGCTACGAGCACATCCAAATTCCACTACAGTTTCAAATGTAATTTATGATATAGTCTACATAATTCCTGACGATATACAGGCTAAATAAATAAGTTAAGCTATAAACAAATAACTTCCATATCTTTCCAGCTGGGGCATTTAACGATCAGCGACAGCTAGGACGGCAGTGTCCAGTGATGGACCTGAATATCGTGCTTCATTCAAATAGTTGCTGTTAATATAGTTTGATGCCACAGGTAATTTTCCTCTTTATATGGAATCTGACCTGGCTAAGACGTAAGGAGTTAATTTACAAGGTTTTTTTTTAGCATTGTGTGTGTGAAACGTTTCAATTCTTATTAAAATCACAATGAAATGTATGAATTTGTTGATGCAGCAATATTTTGATCACCTTCAAACTTACGGAAGTATCCCTCCATAATTGTGTACGAAATATAATAATGATCAATAACGGTTGTTGTGTTGGGTGTCTAGTCATACTTTCAACAAGTCACTTAACGTTTCTGCAACTAGCTTAATTTTAGTTTTAATGTCTGTCATCATGGAGAAAGACTGTTCGATATCTGCATTCCCGTGCATATATTACACGTTTTGTGCTTTTCAGTGAAAATTTACGAGGGTTTTACATTTCGCCAAAGAAAGTTGAATTCCGCTACATTATTAAGAATTTCAGAATTTCGCCGCTACGCCACGAAGGCCAAAAAACTCCGATACGCTTAGCGGGACTCCGCTACGGTTGGCAAGATTGCCCTCACATAGTGCGGGTGGGGGTAGACACACCGCCGCAGAGCACAGCTATTTTTTGCAGCCTCATTCCTCCATGGCTTGTCACTGCGTAAATCAAGCGTAGTGCGCGACTATTTGTGGCACGGGGTTTCAAAAGCGTTTTTTGTGTAAACTAAGGAAAGGGGGGGGGGGGGGGCCGGACCCCCTGAAACACCCCCCCCTTATATAGTCCGTGACTGCATTCGCAGTCAGTCAAGTATACTTGTCGTACCAGGCTGTCTGAAAAGTGCGTTTTTGGTTGGCTTCACTTAAAACTACACTTGGGTATAGGAGTAGGTCATTTGTCCTTCAATTCGCACTTTTTTTCGTACGTTAATGTAGAAAAAGGCCTTATTAATAAAATTTCTATAAGGTGTTCAGTTGCTGGCTCACTCATGTTGGCGACACAACGAAAATATGCACTAAAGTCACACAAGAATGACTAAAAACACAAACCGCGCAACTGTTCACTTCCGTGTTAAAAGCCAGCATAGAAGCGGCAGAGACTAGTCTCGATACCTGCTAGAAAGTGCGGCGCACCGGCATTCGTGGAAGAGGGAAAGTGGAGGGGAGCCGAGAATGCCACTAACACAGCCAGGTACGGGAAAGGAGGCAGAGACAGAGCAGTCAAGTCACAAGCACGGAAATACACCAACACTCAGGGTGTGGCGCGGGCTACAAAACTAATGTCTTCGCACATTTAGAGCTCTTAGGAGAAAGTTATTTATATTTTTGTTATGAACCACTATTGCATCTATTTTAAACACGAATACAGGGGAGACTAAGTCTCAAAGTCTCCCCTCACGCCACGCCACTGGTGAGAAGCCCTACCCTTCTTTAGCAGAAGGCACTGCTGTACTAACTCGTAGAAAGTTCACTGTTTTCCAGAAAGTAGAAATTAGAGATGAGCTAAACTGCGACTTTTAGACATCAGTGGTTTCTGTGAATGCTACTATTCGGTAACGGCAATTTTTAGATGCGATTTGTCACGGTTCAAAATCGCGGTCAACGAATTCACAACTTGTATCCTTCCGAACTCTACCACTGCTACGCTACACTCTAATAAGACAAAAACAACGAGACACCACCAAGGCATTATGTGAATGGGTCGGAAATCGGTAGATGTGATGTACACATGGAGGCAAACGAATCGTTACAATTTCAAGAAAAATTGGATGATTTATACCAGAGAAACTGCTACATAAGTTGAATAAGGCAGATGACGTATTGAGATTAGATTAGATTAGATTAGTTTTTCGATCCATAGATCAGTGCTGAGGAGATCCTCGTGGATGTGGAACATGTCAACTTTTTTTTGTTTTAAGCTGAAGTAGCAATACTAGTAGTATGAGTATATACAATATATCATTTTTAAGCTGAAATAACAATACTAATAGTATGAGTATATACAATACATAATTTGTTTCTATTAAAAAATTCGTCAATGGAGTAGAAGGAGTTGGCCCCTAGTAAGTCTTTCAGGCTCCTTTTAAACTGATCTGTATTTGTAACTAAATTCGCAACTGCTCCACCTCTGACCCTTACGCAAGCAGTTATTCGGCTTAGCATTGACTGGTAGAGTTGTTTGATGTCCTCCTGAGGGATATCGTGTCCAACTCTGTCCAACTGGCGCGTTAGATCGCAAAAATCCCGAGCTGGTTAGAGGGCCCTACCAATAATGCCCCAAACGTCCTCAGTAGGTGAGAGGTCCGGCGACTTTGCTCGCCAGTGTAAGGTTTGGCAAACACGAACACAAGCGGTAGAAACTCACATCATGTGCGGGAGGGCATTATGTTACTGATATGAAAGCCCGGGATGGCTTGCTATGAAGGGCAACTAAACTAGGTCTATAATATTGTTGAGGGCATGCAGCTTTACTGTATGGTTAAATGATGATGCCGTCCTCTTGGGTAAAACATTCCGGAGGTAAAATAGTCCCCCATTCGGATCTCCGGGCGGGAACTACTCGAGAGGATGTCGTTATCAGGAGAAAGAAAACGGGCATTCTACGGATCGGAGCGTGGAATGTCAGGTAGGTTAGAAAATTTGAAAAGGGAAATGGATAGCTTAACGTTAGATATAGTGGGAATTAGTGAAGTTCGGTGGCAGGAGGAACAAGACTTCTGGTCAGGTGACTACAAGGTTATAAACACAAAATCAAATAGGGGTAATGCAGGAGTAGGTTTAATAATGAATAGGAAAATAGGAATGCGGGTAAGCTACTACAAACAGCATAGTGAACGCATTATTGTGGCCAAGATAGATATGAAGCCCATGCCTACCACATTAGTACAAGTTTATATGCCTACTAGCTCTGCAGATGACGAAGAAATTGAAGAAATGTATAATGAAATAAAAGAAATTATCAGATAGTGAAGGGAGACTGGAATTCGTCAGCAGGAAAAGGGAGAGAAGGAAACGTAGTAGGTGAATATGGATTGGGGGGAAGAAACGAGAGAGGAAGCCGCCTAGTAGAATTTTGCACAGAGCATAACTTAATCATAGCTAACACTTGGTTCAAGAATCATAAAAGAAGATTGTATACATGGAAGAAGCCTGGAGATACTGACAGGTTTCACATAGATTATATAATGGTAAGACAGAGATTTAGGAACCAGGTTTTAGCTTGTAAGACATTTCCGGGGGAAGATGTGGACTCTGACAACAACCTATTGGTTATGAACTGTAGCTTAAAACTGAAGAAACTGCAAAAAGGTGGGAATGTAAGGAGATGGGACCTGGATAAACTGACTTAACCAGAGGTTGTACAGAGTTTCAGAGAGAGCATAAGGGAACAATAGACAAGAATGGGGAAAAGAAATACAGTAGAAGAAGAATGGGTAGCTTTGAGCATGAAGTGGTGAAGGCAGCAGAGGATCAAGTAGGTAAAAAGACGAGTGCTAGTAGAAATCCTTGGGTAACAGAAGAAATATTGAATTTAATTGATGAAAAGAGATAATATAAAAATGCAGTAAATGAAGCAGGCAAAAAGGAATACAAACGTCTCAAAAATGAGATCGACAGTAAGTGCAAAATGGCTAAGCAGGCATGGCTAGAGGACAAATGTAAGGATGTAGAGGCCTATCTCACAAGGGGTAAGATAGATACTGCCTACAGGAAAATTAAAGATACCTTTGGAGAAAAGAGAACCACTTGATGGAAACCCAGTTCTAAGCAAAGAAGGAAAAGCAGAATGGTGGAAGGAGTATATAGAGGGTCTATACAATGGAGATGTACTTGAGGACAATATTATGGAAATGGAAGAGGATGTACATGCAGTTGAAATGGGAGATACTATACTGCGTGAAGAGTTTGACAGAGCACTGAAAGACCTGAGTCGAAACAAAGCTCCAGGAGTAGACAACACTCCATTAGAACTACTGACAGTCTTGGGAGAGCCAGTCCTGACAAAACTCGACCATCTGGTGAGCAAGATGTATGTGACAGGCGAAATACCCTCAGACTTCAAGAAGAATGTAATAATTCCAATCCCAAAGAAAGCAGGTGTTGACAGATGCGAAAATTACCGAACTATCAGTTTAATAAGTCACGGCTGCAAAATACTAACGCGAATTCTTTACAGACAAATGGAAAAACTGGTAGAAGCCAACCTCGGGGAAGATCAGTTTGGATTCCGCAGAAATGTTGGAACACGTGAGGCAATACTGACCCTACGACTCATCTTAGAAAATAGATTAAGGAAAGGCAAACCTACATTTCTAGCAGTTGTAGACTTAGAGAAAGATTTTGGCAATGTTGACTGGAATACTCTCTTTCAAATTCTAAAGGTGGCAGGGGTAAAATACAGGGAGCGAAAGGCTATTTACAATTTGTACAGAAACCAGATGGCAGTTATTAGAGTCGATGGGTATGAAAGGGAAGCTGTGGTTGGGAAGGGAGTGAGACAGGTTTGTAGCATATTGTCGATGTTATTCAATCTGTATATTGAGCAAGCAGCAAAGGAAACGAAAGAAAAATTTGGAGTAGGTATTAAAATCCACGGAGAAGAAATAAAAACTTTGAGGTTCGCCGATGACATTGTAATTCTGTCAGAGACAGCAAAGGACTTGGAAGAGCAGTTGAACGGAATGGATAGTGTCTTGAAAGGAGGATATAAGATGGAAATCAACAAGAGCAAAACAAAGGATAATGGAATGTAGTCGAATTAAGTCGGGTGATGCTGAGGGAATTAGATTAGGAAATGAGACACTTAAAGTAGTAAACGAGTTTTGCTATTTGGGGAGCAAAATAACTGATGATGGTCGAGGTAGAGAGGATATAAAATGTAGACTGGCAATGGCAAGGAAAGCATTTCTGAAGAAGAGAAATTTGTGAACATCGAGTATAGGTTTAAGTGTCAGGAAGTCGTTTCTGAAAGTATTTGTATGGAGTGTAGCCATGTATGGAAGTGAAACATGGACGATAAATAGTTTGTACAAGAAGAGAATAGAAGCTTTCGAAATGTGGTGCTGCAGAAGAATGCTGAAGATTAGATGGGTAGATCACTTAACTAATGAGGAGGTATTGAATAGGATTGGGAAGAAGAGGAGTTTGTGGCACGACTTGACAAGAAGAAGGGACGTGTTGGTAGGACATGTTCTGAGGCATCAAGGGATCACTAATTTAGCATTGGAGGGCAGCGTGGAGGGTAAAAATCGTAGAGGGAGACCAAGAGATGAATACACTAAGCAGATTCAGAAGGATGTAGGCTGCAGTAGGTACTGGGAGATGAAGAAGCTTACACAGGATAGAGTAGCATGGAGAGCTGCATCAAACCAGTCTGTGGACTGAAGACCACAACAACAACAGTATTGTTGACGTACCTTTGTGCAGTAAGGGTGCCGTGGATGACAACCGTAGGGTGTTCTGCTGCCAAAGAATGGCACAGTTCCCACTTTCATTACTAGCTGGTTAACGTATCCGTCCACATGTAGGAAAGGTAATCGTGAAGATTCAAGACGACTCTTGAAGAACTCGTTCCTTAAAAGAGCCATAATTGATACAATAAGTGTGCGAAATGAGGACTGGAGGACTGTGTCACTGAAGTCATAATGGGATTTGAAAGATAGATAAATGGAAATATGCTATGAGTGAATAATGAAAATTCCATTTACCGCCGGCCGTTGGTGGCCGAGCGGTTCTAGGCGCTTCAGTCTGGAACCACGTGACCTCTACGGTCGCAGGTTCGAATCCTGCCTCGGGCGTGGATGTTTGTGATATCCTTACGTTAGTTAGGTTTAAGTAGTTCTAAGTTCTAGGGAACTGATGACCTCAGATGTTAAGTCCCATAGTGCTCAGAGCAATTTGAACCATTTTTTTCCCATTTACCCCTTGTTCAAGCTGTGTCATACCCCATGTAGTTATTGATTTAGACTTGCCAGGGTAACATATTGGACCATCCTCCCACTGCCTCCGCCTATCTTGGTTGTGATGGTACAGGAACCTGTAGTGTAACCCAAGGTTGGGTTGGAACATTGCGGGTTTGAGGCTGACGATGTGCAAGTGGAAAGTACTGGTCTTCCAGTTAAAATTTGACATCGAGAATACATACAAAGGAATAGCGTACCGGTGTACCGTGGTATAGAAAAAAAAAATTGGTAAAAATTACATTGTGGACTGCTGATTGCCCTTTTAGTAGTTTATGTGCGAGATATGTCTACGACATGCACCAAAATACTCATCAGAGCATAGTACAGGATGTTTCACAATTCATGTTACTCGTGTTACACACTTCTAGAGTGATGTAGAGGGGACCTAGCAGATCACATTTTACAGAGGAACCCATGTCCAGAAACGTCATCCAATGACGCTGCAGAGCGTCAGAGTTAAAAACGCCGTCGCCTATAAATGTACCGTGTGATCAAAAAGTCAGCATAAATTTGAAAACTGAATAAATCACGGAATAATGTAGATAGAGAGGTACAAATTGACACACATGCTTGGAATGACATGGGGTTTTATTAGAATGAAAAAAAATAAAAAAGTTCAAAAAATGTCCGACAGATGGCGCTTCATCTGATCAGAATAGCAATAATTAGCATAACAAAGTAAGACAAAGCAAAGATTATGTTCTTTACAGGGAATGCTCAATATGTCCACCATCGTTCCTCAACAATAGCTGTAGTCGAGGAATAATGTTGTGAACAGCACTGTAAAGCATGTCCAGAGTTATGGTGAGGCATTGGCGTCGGATGTTGTCTTTCAGCATCCCTAGAGATGTCGGTCGATCACGATACACTTGCGACTTCAGGTAACCCCAGAGCCAATAATCGCACGGACCGAGGTCTGGGGACCTGGGAGGCCAAGCATGACGAAAGTGGCGGCTGAGCACACGATCATCACCACACAACGCACGCAAGAGATCTTTAACGCGTCTAGCAATATGGGGTGTGGTTTTTTTTGGTTCTAATAAAACCCCATGTCATTCCAAACATGTGTGTCAATTTTTACGTCTCTATGTACATTATTCCGTGGTTTATTAAATTTTCAAATTTATACTGTCTTTTTTATCACCTGGTATGTACGGGGTGGTTCCCTCATGATGTTACCAACTTTCAAGATGATTGAGAAGCATAAATATGTTTGTCTGAGGTAAATGGAAATGCCGTACGGCTAGGGCCTCCCGTCGGGTAGACCGTTCGCCTGGTGCAAGTGTTTCGAGTTGGCGCCACTTCGGCTACTTGCGTGTCGATGGAGATGAAATGATGGTGACAAGGAGAACACAACACCCAGTCCCTGAGTGGAGGAAATCTCCTATCCAACCGGCAATCGACCCTGGGCCGTTAGATATGACATTCCGTCGCGCTGACCACTCAGCTACCAGGAGGGGACAGTCTGAGGGAAGGGTCCCTGTACCGGAAATGGATGAGTCGGAAGTTACAAGCAAACACCTTTCTGATACCTCTGAGAGTGGAATACGTGTACGGATACTTTTGTTGCTTAGATTGTACGGTAGGAAACTTCCAGAAGTGGTCGTGTGGATCAAAACAAGAAAAAGTGTCCGGTAAACATATGCTCTAAAATGCATACCTGAGGAGCTGTGAGCTCACTAGTCTTTGCGAATTTCATTGTCATCTTGTTAAAACGATTTCATGACATCTGACCCTTCCACAGACGTTTTAGTCGGCGATACTTTGATATGGCTTGTGAAATGACAGCATGGCTGCCATACCGTCATACACACTACTGACATTTAAAATTGCTACAACACGAAGATGACGTGCTACAGACGCGAAATTTAAACGAAAGGAAGAAGATGCTGTGATATGCAAATGTTTAGCTTTTCAGAGCATTCACACAAGGTTGGCGCCGGTGGTGACACCTACAACGTGTTAACATGAGGAAAGTTTCCAACCGATTTCTCATACACGAACAGCAGTTGACCGGCGTTGCCTCGTGAAACGTTGTTGTGATGCCTCGTGTAAGGAGGAGAAATGCGTACCATCACGTTTCCGACTTTGATAAAGGTCGGATTGTAGCCTATCGGGATTGCCATTTATCGTATCGCGACATTGCTGCTCGCGTTGGTCGAGATCCAATGACTATTAGCAGAGTATGGAATGGGTGGCTTCAGGAGGGTAATACGGAACGCCGTGCTGGATCTCTACGGCCTCGTGTCACTAGCAGTCGAGATGACAGGCATCTTACCCGCATGGCTGTAACGGTTCGTGCAGCCACGTCTCGATCCCTGAGTCAAAAGATGGGGACGTTTGCAAGACAACAACCATCTGCACGAACAGTTCGAAGACGTTTGCAGCAGCTTGGACTATCAGCTCGGAGACTGTGGCTGCGGTTGCCCTTGACGCTGCATCACAGACAGGAGCGCCTGCGATGCTGTACTCGACGACGAACCTGGGTGCACGAATGGCAAAACGTCATTTTTTCGGATGAATCCAGGTTCTGTTTACAGCATCATGATGGTAGCATCCGTGTTTGGCGACATCGCGGTGAACGCACATTGCATGCGTGTATTCGTCAGGGCCAAACTGGTGTATCACCCGGCGTGATGGTACGGGGTGCCATTGGTTACACGTGTCGGTCACCTCTTGTCCGCACTGCCGCCACTTTGAACAGTGGATGTTACATTTCAGATGTGTTACGACCCGTGGCTCTATCCTTCATTCGATCCCTGCGAAACCCTACATTTCAGCAGGATAATGCACGACCGCATGATGCAGGTCCTGTACGGGCCTTTCTGGATACAGAAGATATTCGACTGCTGCCCTGGCCAGCACATTCTCCTTACCTCTCAGCAATTGAAAACGTCTGGTCAATGGTGGCCGAGCAACTGGCTCGTCACAATACGTCAGTCAGTACTCTTGATGAACTGTGGTATCGTGTTGAAGCTGCTTGGGCAGCTGTACCTGTACACGCCATCCAAGCTCTGTTTGACTCAATGCCCAGTCGTTCAAGGCTGTTATTTCGGCCAGAGGTGGTTGTTCTGGGACCTGTGCACCCAAATTGCGTGAAAATGTAATCACATGTCAGTTCTAGTATAATATATTTCTCCAATGAATAGCGGTACCCGTTTATCATCTGCATTTCTTCTTGGTGTAGCAATTTTAATGGCCAGTAGTGTAAATAAAACTGTGTATAATGGAAAGTATGGCCATCCGTTTCCCCTGCCTTTGCCACCGTCCGCAGTTCAGGATTGGCTGCAACCGCGTTATGTGACATTGGCAGCCTATGTAGGCCCAAGCGTTACGTGTGAAGCATAGGAAGTGTTGTGTATCTTCCAAGTTTTCAATTGAATAATGCCTCAGTGCCGTGCTTTTCGCTGTTCGTTTCGAGGCGAAAAGAGAGGAAAACTGTACAGAATTCCTTCCGAAGGGAGAGCTGCAACAAGAAGGAGAATGTTGGTCGCAATGGGAAAGGTTGCAGAAACTCGACTTAATTTTATTCATTTCTGGCCTTTTGTCTTTGTCTCCTTTCTACATTTCTGTCATGTACTTTCCACATCCATTTGAACAGTAAACAAAGTCAGAAGAGCTAATAGGATGGTTTAATGGTAATTTAACTGCAAAATAGAAATTCTAGAGTTGGAACTGCCACTGTTAGCACATAAAACGAAAAATAGTGAGTCGTACTAGTTATCATGACTGGTAAAAAATTTGACCTGATTGTTCAGTATGGTTTTAACTTATATTACGATGCCCACAATAATAAATTGTACTTTGTTCCACACAATATAATGTATAAAAAAATTACACTAGGAAAGGTGCCGAACCTACGACCCTTCATTCAGTAACTATTAACGTTACCAGAAAACTATTATTACTGTTGCAACGTGGTCGCTAATCTACATTGTTTTAATGCAAACACAGTTGTTCCTCTTTCCCACAGCCTACTTGTGATCGAACACATTTTAAAAATATTGTATTCTCTTGTACTTTCGTAACCATTCTCCTGATGCCATAGAACAATTTGCAGACAAAATTTTATGGGATAGATCTGACAAAAATGTAAAGCATGCGTAATCATATAGGCACTTTGTCAATTCTATTTACCGAGGTACCGCGCATAATATTTGAATCCAATGCTTCATTTCGTATAAAAAATGAGACATAGGGCAAATTTTCGTAGTGCTGAGTAGCAGGAACAAGAAGTAAGTTGATATAGAGCTTTAAATTAGTGATGGTTTTTTCCTTGCACTTGCGAACTAATATCGGTTCACTTTTGTCCTGCTGACTATTTGGGACGACCAGTTTAACGCTAGTTACGAAAACAGGTGTTCAAACTCGATACCGCAAGAGGAACTGCGAAATCTGCTTCCGTTATTAATAAAGGATAGCAAGGGAAAAACTGTTTCATTCTCGCCATAACAAACGATTTTCGACTGATTTAGCTTAAATTTGTTCCTAAATATCCAGCATGTTCCGTTTCAAGCCACTGATCAGTTTTAGCAGTGCATTAGACTGTTGAGTGCACTTCTTTAGTATACACGGCTAAATGTGCTGCGGAAGTAAATGTATCACCAGCGGCGGTGTGGGCCCAAAATGGCAGTCACTGACAAGTTGGCTGTACTTTCCCTATACCTAGAAGTAGAGAGCCTGTATAGGGAGAGAGTGGCCATAGGTGATTGGTTGATTAGCTTTGGCGCCATTTTTCTGCCAAACGTCTCTCGCGCTTGCCATGTCCGCCGTGATTTTGAGCTGAATTGAAGTTCAGAGAACTTTTGGAAACGATTAAAAGGTACTTGAATTATTGGGAGACTTGTTATGCGTTGTGCATGCATTTTCGATTTAGTTGCATATCGTTTTTAGTACGTAATTAGCGTTTACGATCTTAAATACGAGTTGAAATAATGTAACTTCTTGCTGCAGTTTGAAATGCCCAGTCAGGGAGGAATGAGCAACTCTTGTAATAAAGTCCAGGTACAAACTTCTTAATGGTATATGTTATCCGAAATATTTATTTAGTTACGCCTATAAAAATGTTTGGTTCTTCACTTTGCTCAGAGAACTGTGATTTTAAGGTGTCAG
The DNA here is from genome assembly GCF_021461395.2 of Schistocerca americana. Taxonomy (NCBI): domain Eukaryota; kingdom Metazoa; phylum Arthropoda; class Insecta; order Orthoptera; family Acrididae; genus Schistocerca; species Schistocerca americana. Next base: position 67,415,846 of record NC_060128.1, on the reverse strand, counting down.
TTTTTTAAATATTTTTAGTCACGCAAAACAGGTAGGCCTATTACAATTTACTGCATTTTTAAGCTCTTATATCTTTAACAGTTCGTGCATACTGGTAGCATCACAAGCTTTTCTGAAGTCAATATCTGACAGTCCATGCTGGAAACGGAAAGTTCCTGTAATTGTGCCATGCTCATTCGAGTTTGTAGCGTCAAACTTTATTTCGTTCCGAATCAGAACACTGGGCATTATTTTGGTTTCAGTTGTTGTGGTTGCTGAAACATTATTCGTAGTAAATAATTGTACGTACTCTTGAAGACAGTTTCTAATAGGCCTACTTACTGTGGGGTAGAAGGGATACGGTAGTTTTTTTCTTATATTTGGTCGTTATTACAGTAGCCTACATTTGACATTACCTTACTTTTGTTATCTTTTTCGTTTGTTATCTACGAGAGGTATTGTACATTTATGAAAGTCGTAAGCAGTTGTTTACTTGTGACATGCAAAAAGTTTGAAGGCGTGACAAGAAGTACTAATACGTCTCACACTTTTTGCGTGTCAAGAGTAAACAACTGCTTACGACTTTCATTCATGTGACGTAATACAGGTACGTTAAATCTTTAGCGTTATGCACTTCTGATACAAAACAAATGTCATACACTATATTTTTTTATTTACGTTACTTTCATTGCAATATGTCTATTAAACGAACTTTAAAGGAGATAAATGCAAGTAACGAATAATTTTTACAGCCACTGTACCAAATTTTCCTGTAGACTACTATGAGTATATGATAGCTGTAAAGAAAGGCATTTAACGAATGATTTCGTGACACTGTCTTGTGCTTTTGATTCGGTGAGTGTGTACTCCACTACTGGCCATTCGAAAGTCCCGCCCGCAGTTTGGCAGAAAAATGGCAGCCGTTTCGTCCGGTGGGCCACTCTCTCCCTATACAGGCTCTCTACCTAGAAATAGTGTGCAGCGCTAGATTTGTACCTGGTGGCCAAAAGTGGAACTAATTTTTTCCAGCGTAAATCGGTTTCGCATCAGCCCACCAGCATGTCTACCAAGTTTCACTGCCACACGATAACTACACCCCAAACTGGACTTCCGTGTATAGCTGTACAAACCCTGTGATGCATGAATTTCGCTGCAGTGGACAACTTTTAATGGTCAATTCTCTGCCGGTTTCAATCAGTCATGAGGCTGCAAATGCATGCAGGACACAACACCAGTAGGGACTGCCCAATTCAGTGAACAGTGTGCATTTGCAGCCTCAGGACTGATTGAAAATGCCAAAGAAGCGACCATTAACAGCTGTGCACTGTAGTGGACACTATGCGCTACAGTGTTAAATTGTAGCCCGCATGTCGTGGTCGTGCGGTAGCGTTCTAGCTCCCCACGCCCGGGTTCCCGGGTTCGATTCCCGGCGGGGTCAGAGATTTTCTCTGCCTCGTGATGGCTGGGTGTTGCGTGCTGGCCTTAGGTTAGTTATGTTTAAGTAGTTCTAAGTTCTAGGGGACTTATGACCACAGCAGTTGAGTCCCATAGTGCTCAGAGCCATTTTTTTGTTAAATTGTAACCACCCGGTTGTAAGAAATGTGGTAATGCGAAGGTTCCTTGTGGAAAACGCTCGATCAGAAGTCACTTAACCTCCATCTCTGATTCTATGCCCATATTTCAGACTTCGTAGTGCATCTACTGTGTGTGTCTCTGTCTCCATCTTGATCTGCCTCCAGACTTCCATACCGAGGTCAACCTGCGATGATACCATATTGATGGTCCACCTGTGGTAGCTGAGTGGCCAGCGTGACGGAATGTCGATCCAAAGGACCCGGGTTCGATTCCCGGCTGGGTCGGAGATTTTCTCCGCTCAGGGACTGGGTGTTGTGTTGTCCCAATCATCATCATTTCATCCCCATCGACGCGCAAGGCGCCGAAGTGGCGTCAAATCAAAAGACCTGCACCAGGCGTACGGTCTACCCGACGGGAGGCCCTCCTCACACGACATTTTTACCATATTGATCGCTTGGCAATACCTTGGGCTCATCTGCACTTAGCTGTTGCTTCTGTGGACGCGTGCATCTGTACCCACCTCAGCCTCCAACTGTAATACAATGGCGACATCAATCCAGAACTGTGTGATAAGGCGGAGGAACCTTAATAACATATGTGCCTGCCATTGTACCGTTTTCTAGTGATTCAGTTACGCCGAGCTTCACTCTGAAGATTCGTATTTTAATACCATTGCAGAGTTTACTTTCAACTTCGTTCACAGGTGTGATGTACTCTCTTCTGTAATGTTTTCTGTTTCCATTAACACCACGACAATCACTGGGGCTTTTGTGAGTTCAGATAATCCATTGGATGACTGTTAGTATGTTTCCCACATAGCACCTCTCTCAGCACTAGGGGTCTTTTCTGAGGTCATCAGTCCCCGAAAACTTATAACTACTTAAACCTAACTAACCTAAGGACATGACACACATCCATGCTCGAGGCAGGATTCGAACCAGCGACCGTAGCGGTCGCGCGGTTCCAGACTGTAGCGCCTAGAACCGCTCGGCCACACCCGCCGGCTATATCTCAGATATTCCCAGGCCATATTATATTAATGTCGTCATTATTTTGCATTTATCTGTCAATCTTTTTATAAAATTTGTCGTTTGTTGTGGTCTTCAGTCCTGAGACTGGTTTGATGCAGCTCTCCATGCTACTCTATCCTGTGCAAGCTTTTTCATCTCCCAGTACCTACTGCAACCTACATCCTTCTGAATCTGCTTAGTGTATTCATCACTTGGTCTCCCTCTACGAATTTTACCCTCCACGCTGCCCTCCAATGCTAAATTTGTGATCCCTTGATGCCTCAGAACGTGTCCTACCAACCGGTCCCTTCTTCTTGTCAAGTCATGCCACAAACTCCTCTTCTCCCCAATTCTATTCAATACCTCCTCATTAGTTATATGATCTACCCATCTAATATTCAGCATTCTTCTGTAGCACCACATTTCGAAAGCTTCTATTCTCTTCTTGTCTAAACAATTTATCGTCCACGTTTCACTTCCAAACATGACTACATTCCATACAAATACTTTCAGAAACGACTTCCTGACATTTCAACCTATACTCGATGTTAACAAATTTCTCTTCTTCAGAAACGCTTTCCTTGCCATTGCCAGTCTACATTTTATATCCTCTCTACTTCGACCATCATCAGTTATTTTGCTCCCCAAATAGCAAAACTCTTTTACTACTTTAAGTGTCTCATTTCCTAATCTAATTCCCTCAGCATCACCCGACTTAATTCGACTACATTCCATTATCCGCGTTTTGCTTTTGTTGATGTTCATCTTATATCCTCCTTTCAAGACAATGTCCATTCCGTTCAACAGCTCTTCCAAGCCCTCTGCTGTCTCTGACAGAATTACAATGTCATCGGCGAACCTCAACGTTTTTATTTCTTCTTCATGGACTTTAATACCTACTCCGAATTTTTCTTTTGTTTCCTTTGCTGCTTGCTCAATATACAGATTGAATAACATCGAGGATATGATACAACCCTGTCTCACTCCTTTCCCAACCACAGCTTCCCTTTCATACCCATCGACTCTAATAACTGCCATCTGGTTTCTGTACAAATTGTAAATAGCCTTTCGCTCCCTGTATTTTACCCCTGCCAACTTTAGAATTTGAAAGAGAGTATTCCAGTCAACATTGTCAAAAGCATTCTCTAAGTCTACAAATGCTAGAAATGTAGGTGTGGTGTCACCGCCAGACACCACACTTGCTAGGTGGTAGCTTAAATCGGCCGCGGTCCATTTAGTACATATCGGACCCGCGTGTCGCCACTGTGTGATCGCAGACCGAGCGCCACCACAAGGCAGGTCTCGAGATACGGGATAGCACTCGCCCCAGGTGTACGACGACTTTGCTAGCGACTACACTGACGAAGCCTTTCTCTCATTTGCCGAGAGGCAGTTAGAATAGCCTTCAGCTAAGTCCATGGCTACGACCTAGCAAGGCGCCATTAGCCTTACATAGTTTGATAGTTATCGTATGAAATGTCTCATCAAGAACGATGTATACAACAAGGACGATTAAAAGTTAAGTATTAAAACAGCTACGTACTTTTCTTTTTACCACTTATTACGTATCCTGTTTCAGACCTCTATCTAGCCTAAGAGAGATTACGCGTGCCTTTCGGCTACTTCAGTGTGGCGTAGCTGGCTTGTTACGCCACTACAGTAGGTTTGCCTTTCCTTAATCTATTTTCTAAGATGAGTCGTAGGGTCAGTATTGCCTCACGTGTTCCAACATTTCTGCGGAATCCAAACTGATCTTCCCCGAGGTTGGCTTCTACCAGTTTTTCCATTCGTCTGTAAAGAATTCGCGTTAGAATTTTTGCAGCTGTGACTTATTAAACAGATAGTTCAGTAATTTTCACATCTGTCAACACCTGCTTTCTTTGGGATTGGAATTATTATATTCTTCTTGAAATCTGAGGGTATTTCGCCTGTCTCATACGTCTTGCTCACCAGATGGTCGAGTTTTGTCAGGACTGGCTCTCCCAAGGCTGTCAGTAGTTCTAATGGAATGTTGTCTACTCCCGGGGTCTTGTTTCGACTCAGGTCTCTCAGTGCTCTGTCAAACTCTTCACGCAGTGTCATATCTCCCATTTCATCTTCATCTACATCCTCTTCCATTTCCATAATATTGTCCTCAAGTACATCTCCATTGTATAGACCCTCTATATACTCCTTCCACCTTTCTGCTTTCCCTTCTTTGCTTAGAACTGGGTTTCCATCTGAGCTCTTGATATTCATACAAGTCGTTCTCTTATCTCCAAAGGTCTCTTTAATTTTCCTGCAGGCGGTATTTATCTTACCCCTAGTGAGATAGGCCTCAACATCCTTACATTTGTCCTCTAGCCATCCCTGCTTAGCCATTTTGTACTTCCTGTCGATTTCATTTTTGAGATGTTTGTAATCCATTTGCCTGTTCATTTACTGCATTTTTGTATTTTCTCCTTTCATCAATTAAATTCAATATCTCTTCTGTTACCCAAGGATTTCTACTAGCCCTCGTCTTTTTACCTACTTGATCCTCTGCTGCCTTCAGTATTTCATCTCTATTACAGCGCCATCTGTCACAAAGCGAAAAAAGTGGTCCAACTAAAACATTCATATTTCTTTGCATACTAAACGAATATGTATTAAAAATGGCAGTTCCTGTTTTAAAAGAAAGTTGATATCTGTTTGACCTATGGCAGCAGTATCTGGCGGGCCAACCATAGCGCCATCTGGTTTCCCCCTTCAAGCTAGACAAGTTTCGTTCTCTGTAGTTTTTTCGTTTGACGCTTATTTCGTGAGATATTTAGCCCGGTCACGATCAATGGACCACCCTATATATATATATAAGGCTCACCGGCCATTTGAACCTATTCTTCTTTGCGGATGCACAAACAGTGCCGGAACTCTTACGAGAATCGGCAAAAAGCTGCGAGTAATGAGTATAATGGGCAGGGGCACTATGAATATAGTGCGAGACACAAAGTTCGGAATGTGGGTCTCACGGGAGGGAGGCGTGCCAGAGATAGGTCCCTGCAGTCGCACTATCCTCTGTGTCCTCGGTGGCTCAGATGGGTAGAGCGTCTGCCATGTAAGCAGGAGATCCCGGGCTCGAGTCCCGGTCGGGGCACACATTTTCAACTGTCCCTGTTGACTTATATCAACGCCTGTATGCAGCTAGGGGTATTCATTTAATTGTAATTTAAAAAAGGAAAGTACCATATGCTGTGAATATGAGCATTGGTTTATAAACGTTCCAATACCGATGTTGCAATGCAAATTTGTAATAGTTCTCCACATGAGATATATATTATCTCATCATTCTCAATTTTTGACTAAACCCTAACGTCATTCTTAACCGATCACTATTCCTATTCGGTAGCAGAATCTTTACAACATGTGAAACATGAAACTTGAAACAAGCCGGTGAAAAATATCTTGTGGCAAGTAGTGCACACTGCCTTTTAGATAGAGCCTGTCCATCAGACTCACTCCTCAAGACGAGTTACCTATGTTTATGTAATATCAAGTACACTGAAGTACAAAGAAACTGGTATAGGCATGTGTTTTCAAATACAGAGATATGTAGGCGCAGAATACGGCGCTGCCGTACAAAAAGGTACGGCCAAACTTTCAGGAAACATTCCTCACACACAAAGAAAGAAAAGATGTTATGTGGACATGTGTCCGGAAACGCTTACTTCCCATGTTAGAGTTCGTTTTATTACTTCTCTTCAAATCACATTAATCATGGAATGGAAACACACAGCAACAGAATGTACCAGCGTGACTTCACTTTGTTACAGGAAATGTTTAAAATGTCCTCCGTTAGCGAGGATACGTGCCTCCACCCTCCGTCGCATGGAATCCCTGATGCGCTGATGCAGCCCTGGCGAATGGCGTATTGTATCACAGCCGTCCACAATACGAGCGCGAAGAGTCTCTACATTTGGTACCGGGGTTGCGTAGACAAGAGCTTTCAAATGCCCCCATAAATGAAAGTCAAGAGGATTGAGGTCAGGAGAGCGTGGAGGCCATGGCATTGGCCCGCCTCTACCAATCCATCGGTCACCGAATCTGTTGTTGAGAAGCGTACCAACACTTCCACTGAAATGTGCAGGAGCTCCATCGTGCATGAACCACATGTTGTGTCGTACTTGTAAAGGCACATGTTCTAGCAGCACAGGTAGAGTATCCCGTATGACGAAATCATGATAACGTGCTCCATTGAGCGTAGGTGGAAGAACTTGGGGCCCAATCGAGACATCACCAACAATGCCTGCCCAAACGTTCACAGAAAATCTGTGTCGATGACGTGATTGCACAATTGCGTGCGGATTCTCGTCAGCTCACACATGTTGATAGTGAAAATTTACAATTTGATCACGTTGGAATAAAGCCTCATCCGTAAAGAGAACATTTGCACTGAAATGAGGATTGACACATTGTCGGATGAACCATTCGCAGAAGTGTACCCGTGGAGGCCAATCAGCTGCTGATAGTGCCTGCACACGCTGTACATGGTACGGAAGCAACTGGTTCTCCCGTAGCACTCTCCATACAGTGACGTGGTCAACGTTACCTTCTACAGCAGCAACTTCTCTGACGCTGACATTAGGGTTATCGTCAACTGCACGAAGAATTGCCTCGTCCATTGCAGGTGTCCTCGTCGTTCTAGGTCTTCCCCAGTCGCGAGTCATAGGCTGGAATGTTCCGTGCTCCCTAAGACGCCGATCAATTGCTTCGAACGTCTTCCTGTCGGGACACTTTCGTTCTGGAAATCTGTCTCGATACAAACGTACCGCGCCACGGCTATTGCCCCGTGCTAATCCATACATCAAATGGGCGTCTGCCAACCCCGAATTTGTAAACTTTGCACTGACTGCAAAAGCACGTTCGTGATGAACACTAACCTGTTGATGCTACGTACTCATGTGCTTGATGCTAATACTGTAGAGCAATGAGTCGCATGTCAACACAAGCACCGAAGTCAACATTACCTTCCTTCAACTGGGCCAACAGGCGGTGAATCGAGGAAGTACAGTACATACTGACGAAACTAAAATGAGCTCTAACATGGAAATTAAGCGTTTCCGGACACATGTCCACATAACATCTTTTCTTTACTTGTGTGTGAGGAATGTTTCCTGAAAGTTTGGCCGTACATTTTTGTAGCACCCTGTATAAGACTGCAAGTGTCTCGCACGGGTCAGAGAACATCTAACTACATTCCTAGCAGCAGCAGATGACGGCGCCAACGACGCACCTGCCTTCTCAACGGAGGAGGCAATGAAGGCCATCAAATCACTGCCCACAAAGAAAGCCCCAGGCCACGACCTACTCACCAATGAACTGCTTAAACACCTGTCCCAGCTAGTGGTAGAAAAAATGACGGAAATCTTTAACGAAATCACGCGAACACAAAAATTCCCGAAGCAGTGAAAACACGCGGAAGTGGTCGCGATCGAATGTAAGGAAATGACACAAAAATTCACAAAATTTCTTACATAACTAGTGGAATACTTGGGTACTGGAGTGGTGCTAGTTAGTGTAAGAAAAACATGAAACTAACGAAAATTATTATTTATTTTGCAAAAATTCTGAGAAATCACAATGGCACTTTTAGTTATGAACTGAGCAAGTTATTTCTGGGTTCTTTTCGGGATGTGAAGTTGCCTCTTAAGGGTAGGATTCGCTAATGAAATTTCTATACAAAGTTTAAGATTATTATTGACTTGGCAGAATGGGTGAGAGGCGCACCTACTCAACTTGAATAATTATCCTTTAGAATGTTGCTAGGTACAGTCGAGACTGTCGCGTGTGAGATGCAGTGAAGTGTACTGTTGTGGAGGAAGTATGGGGCTCGCATTAGCTGTAGCGCACAATACCGTAAGCTGCGATGACTGCTGTCTGCGCCGCTCACTGCTGACAAATAAGATAACTCTCGTTCTGTCTGGATTGACCTTCGCCAATCAAACTCTCCCTACACCTTGATGAAGTCAAGGACTCCGTTCCGCCCCTAGTCTAACTATTGGCGTGGTACACCGGTCAGATAACAAGTCTACCACGATGCCACTCAAAAATTCGCTCGCAGGTGTGTAACTATAACTCTGTCCGTTTACACTGCACAATAAGTGTGTCGGTCAACTCAGTGAACATCGGTTAATCGCAAAGACTCAATACAGAGTCGCACTTCGATTCGCTCTCGACAGAGGTGCTCTCCCAGTGAAGTACTGAGGAGAGACTTGTTCCTCGCTCCAAGAGCGACAACGGAACAGCACCTCCCCACGCCAGACGTGAAGGGGTACATCTTTCGATCTCTTCCATTACTCCTTCAGCTCGAGGTGTCAGAAATATCGTCTGCCAATCAGCATTGCTCTTCTAAAACGAGAGAATGACGTTTCGGTTAAGGCGACCAATCCAGAAATCTGTAGCATCAGTATTTGCCGTTTGCTACCTCCTTTTGTAAACCTCTGAAACTGCATACTATATTTGTAAACTATGCATAGGCTGGGCACCCCCACACAATGTATTGGAATTTGCTTTTAAGCCGAACATGGGGTCGTTCTTCTTTTCACTCGGGCAAACGCTGTCCACTCCACAGGCGGCCGAGGTTGACTCGTCCTCTGAGGGGACCGGCCTCCCGGTGTGTGGTCTGCCTCTCTCTAACTAAAAGCTCCTGTGACCCTCGTGTCTGGACTGTATGTGTGTACCCCAGCCTCGAGTATTTCAACCCCGGTGTGCACTTGTTACTTGCATATCGTTTACATGAATTCATACAACATTGACTTTATGTTATCGAGTTCGGGTTCGAATGAAGCGTCTTGATGTGCGGAATATGATTGTGAGGATGGAATACGTAAGCAGTGAAGGTCAGGAGACCCCGACGTTTTACAAGCAATTACCTAGCCAGTCGTACATTCTGTGTCAAAGTCGATGCAGGGAAATCGTCCATACGCGGCATACGGGCTGACGTCCCTCAGGGATCGGTGTTAGGCCCAGTGCTGTACAACCAGTAGACCGCCAACACACCGACTGCCGCACAGACGCATACAGCTCACTATGCCGACGACACAGCATTCTTCGTCACTAGCTCCAACAGGCGCATAGTCACGCAAAGACTGCAGAACATTTTAAACAAAACAGAAACCTGGAGCAGGAAATGACGAATCACTGTCAACAGCCACAAGACCCAAGCGCTGATGCTTACATAGACGATCCCCAGCACACCGTCGGCAGGAAAACGTCACCCTTAGGCTACACAGACGCGAAATTCCCTGGAGAGTATAACGGTACTTTGCGGGCAGGCGTGTCAATTAGCATCATATTAATTAAAATGGGGAATAAATAGACTTTATTTTGGAAGAATTAAAAAGGGGAAACTAATACGAAACTTTAATAACTGCACAGTCTTACTAAGAAGCAATATAATGAAAAGTAATAAAAAGCAAAGTAGCAAAGACCAAGCGGGACAGATAGATATACGGGCGCGTTTGTTTTTTAGTACATATAAAACAACATGTAACACATTACTGAGCTCACTACCTTCAGTTATCGCGATTGGGCTAGTCGATGAAAAAGTGGTACGCGACTGCGAAATTCGTTAAGGAGATTATTTAAAGACTCTTCAAGCACGTTTAAAATAGATTACGTGTGACGAAGTGATCAGAAACGTTTATTGTCGGGTGATGTGAAAATGATTCCGACAACATAATTCGAACTTTGTGTTAGCTGGGAAAAATACTCTTGGGAAACTATTATGGTTGTGGAACCCACGAAAGTTGTACACAACGGAAAAGTATAGTTTACGTAATTCTACATTTTATAAAATTGTGAAACGGGTGAGCGCGGAACATTAAGAGAATCTTATCCTTGGACGGTTGCGGGGGTAACTGATACAAACAACGCGCCAGCATAAAAATAGTTCGCTTAGTAACTACCAGATATTAATTAACGGGGTCCTAAAGTACTAAAAACAGTGCATACACCGTTAAATTGAGCCCTGCGTGTGAAAGACGATCACATCGAACATTTCGAGAGCGAAGAATAGACATTTAAGTGCCGAATTGAGAGCGTTGGTCGTGTCGACATTTGGACATTATATGACACGCGTTATTCAGAACACGATATCGACCAGTCTAATACTGAATGGAAGGATAGGATCATCACCTCCAATCCCGATTCATATTTCATATTTAGTTAGAGGAAAACAAAAGTGTCAATAAACAAACTACATTTCAATTTTATCCACGATTTTGGCTTCATTACGTAGTCTTGACTGCAAGGTAAACAATATCTGTGGAGGTTGTGTACAACGTATCGTCATAATATTTAGCCAACCAGTATTGTGGGACACCAAAAATGTAAATGGATGAAATTGTTCTTACAGCGTATGTATAATGTGAGAGTGCGACGAACTATATTAAGAAACTAAACATCCATTACGTACTTGCATGTTTATCTGCGAAAATAGTCCTTGTCGGTACATCAGCATAGAGTTCGAATAGAATCGCTGGAACATTGCAAACCATTCAGATTAATTGAACATCTAAATACGCATAATGCTTGTATCACCAGGATGTGTTCCTTCTCCTCACCCCCGTGGCAGTGATTGAATTAAGAGTCAGCCGGGAATAACATTTAAATCAATTGACGACCATTGAGCTAGCCTCACGAATTTTCAAACGTCCGCTGCCATGTATGAGGGCGAGTGACACCACGAGTGCTAACGTTGATCGAGCGGTGACGTCGCGATCGTATTGAATGGCACTGAGCGGACACAAGAGGGACGGCTAAATACCTCGACCAACGCCTGACCTGGAGAGTTCACATCTATGAACTCCGAAAGAAAGCCAGCGCCAGGTTAAGCGAATTATACCCCCTGCTAAACAGCAGCGGCAGTGGAGTAAGGCTCTACTGCGCACTAGTGCGACCGATATTCGAGTACGCCTGTCCTGCGTGCGGATACGCAGCTCAGACGCACATTGCGCGGCTTCAAAAAACACAAAACAGGGCACTGCGACGGGCATTACAATCCCCTCCCTGTTTCCCACGGCCGACACACACGAGGCCGCGCGAATGAAAACACTTACGCAAAGGTTCTGAGAACTCGTGGCCGCCTTCTGCCATACCACGACCACATCAGAGAACCCACTCATAAACAGTTTAGGGTATTATCCCGCCCATTAAAATAATTACACGAGACTCAAATCCATCCTGCAGTAAACAAAAACTAATGTCTATAAACGACTACTGCATTAGAAGTTAGGTTCCATGCAAAAAGTTAGGAGCATGCCAAGCATGCGAAGTATTATTCATATTAAGAACCTTCAACATCGCACAGCCCCAGCAATCGTTGGTTAATATATTAAAAACTAGAAACCCGCCACGATTGCGAAAAAAGCACCTAGTGTTAACCTAGGTTTCGGCGTAGATAACTACACCTTCTTCAGAACAATAAAACCCACAAGTGCCTAAGAAGACCTATGTCAATGATTAAAAGAATACCACAGCTATACATTTATAAACGAAAAAAAGGAAAACACAAACAGTACATACGTACGAAGTCTAAACCGTTACTTTACTTGATGGTGTACGCTCCACCTCACACCGGCCTATGTTCGATGGCCCATGACTCGCCATAAACTGCAGCTACAAATGGTCGCTCACTTACACGCCCGACCCCCTACCTATGCACATGCGCAAGACAAGGGAAGTTACTTAAATGCGCATGCGCATACGAATACGTGAAAGTTTATACATGGGTCGTGGCTAAATAGCCCTTATATTCCCAACCGTGGATCAACGTATATCAAAAAATAGAATGGATAGAATAAGTGACAAGCTGAATAGGAGATGAAGCTTAAAAATAACAGCACACGGTTGCTTATGCTAGGAAAGAAACATATATGTAGCTACCTATGACAGCAGGAGGAACTCTTAAAAACTATACCTAAAGCCACTAGTTAGCCTGGGGAGGGGGGGGGGGGGGGGGCGGGGGAGAGAGAGAGGAGCTAAGGGGACGTAATCTAAAGACGTCGTGGTAATAAAGATATAGGGATAAAACTTGAGGTGTTCAACGGGCTAAAATCACCTTCATCATAAAGGAAATGAGGAAAAAAGAAAAAAAGATGAACAGCTTCACCAACCGCGGTCGCCAATCAGAGTACGCATGTGAAAATCCCCGGATCATCAGATTTACAAGTATGAAGAACAAATTAAAGGTGCGAAACCTTCAAAAAATTTTCTGTTTATTAGTAGGAGTTGGTCGTTAAGGATTTTGTCTTTATCATGTTGCAGATGCTTAAAGATCTGCATTTCTTCCAAAACACCCAGTTTTAAGCCCTTAACCTCGGCATGAAGTAACTCGATATTAACTGGAGGGCTCGACGCATGAGCCGTTTGCACAAGGTGTTCCGCATAAGTAGAGCCCTTAGTACCGTCACCGCTTCTAGTAGGAATATGCTCTTTATGCCTGAGACCCAGAGCTCGTCCCGTTTGCCCGATGTAAAATTTTGGACAATCCCTGCATGTAATTTTATATACTCCTGATTGGGAAAGTTTATCGCTCTTATTGTGCAAAGAGTGGATTAAATTCCTATGTAAACAATTATTAGTAGAATAGGCGACTCTGAAATTATGGGCTCTGAGTAAAAGCCCCAATTTGTAACTTATATTGCCTATGTAAGGGACAGATATCTTTGCCACTTGTTTGTCATCTAACGCATCCCCTAGCGTGGAAGACGTAATATTATTTTTATTTATTTTCTTGTTATACATCTGTCTTACCAACTGAGGCCTATAGCCATTATTTCTAGCAATATTCTCAAATGTGACCAGTTCAGTTTCTACCGCATCTGGTGCAAGAGGGATAGCTGTAACTCTGTGAATATTAGAATGAAAAAAGGCCATCTTATGGGCGTACGGATGAGCCGAGTCTGCAGGTATTTTTTTTCCTTTTTTTCGTTTATAAATGTATAGCTGTGGTGTTCTTTTAATCATTGACAAAGGTCTTCTTAGGCACTTGTGGGTTTTATTGTTCTGAAGAAGGTGTAGTTACCTACGTCGAATCCTAGGTTAACACTAGGTGCTTTTTTCGCAATCGAGGCGGGTTTCTAGTTTTTAATATATTATTCATATTACTTAGAAGGAAATGCCCATCGTCAATACCCTTCACAGCAAACATCTCGCCAATGCGAGGAAATTAAATACGCAGAGAGAGAGAGCGCGGTTGTTAGATCGGTTGCCCAATCTGCTGCAGATTTCAATGCTGGGTCATCAGTAAGTATCAGCGTGCGAACCATTCAACGAAACGTCGATATGGGCTTTGGGAGCCGAAGACCCACTCGTGTGCCTTTGTTGACTGCACGACACCTCGCCTGGGTCCGTCAACACCGACAATGGACTGTTGATGACTGGCAACATGTTGCCTGGTCGGACGAGTCTCGTTTTCTAATTTTATCGAGCGGATGGACGTGTACGGCTACGGAGGAAACCTCGTGAATCCATACTCCCTGCTCGTCAGCAAGGGACTGTTGAAGCTGGTGGAGGCTCTGCAAAGGTGTGGGGCGTGTGCAACTGGAGTGATATGGGACCCCTGATACGTCTAGATACGGATCTGACAGGTGCCACGTACGTAAACATTCTGTCTGATCACCTGCATCCATCCGTGTCAATTGTGCATTACGGCGGATTTGGACAATTCCAGCAAGACAATGCGACACCCCAAGTATCCAGAACTGCTACACTGTGGTTCGTGGAACAATTTTCTGAGTTTAAAATCTTACGCTGGCCACCAAACTCCCCAGACGTGAACATTATTAAGCATTCTGGGATGCCTTGCAACGCGCTCTTCAGAAGAATTCTCCACCCCTTGGTACTCTTGTGGATTTATGGACAGCCCTGCAGGATTCATGGTGTCAGTTCCCTCCAGCACTACTTCAGACCTTAGTCGAGTCCACGCCGCGTCGTGTTGCGGCACTTCTGCGTGCTTGCGGGGGCCCTACACGATATTAGGCAGGTGTATCACTTTCTTGGGCTCTTCAGTGCATTAGCAATTTGGAACAAAGTCATTGTGATTTAAAAACTGTGAAGTTATTATTTAAAACATGCTTATGGATGGACGCATATATTACAGTGTGCCTAGGGGCGCAAAATTTTAAATCCACCACTGGGTGTGTTCTTTTTCAACCATGTCGATCGCCCCAGAACACAGCACGTGTACCTTACAGAACTGGGGGAGCGCCTTTATCATAAATGTTAAAATTCATGGCGAAACCTTGAGTTGTTCTTTATTATGCACAATTCGCTAGTAGAATCAGATTTTCACTCTGCAGCGGAGTGTGCGCTGATATGAAACTTCCTGGCAGATTAAAACTGTGTGCCCGACCGAGACTCGAACTCGGGACCTTTGCCTTTTGCCTTTCGCGGGCAAGTGCTCTACCGTCCGTTTTTTTTTTTAGACGCTACCCCTTTTTTAATTTTTTTTTGTATCCAATGTCAGGCTTACCACCTTTGCTGACATACATGTTGTTGTACTATCGCATAAATAGTGTCTACAAAGTCCATATTATGACAAATAGTGGCTAATTAGAAAATTAATTAATTAAGGAAATGAATAAAACTGAAAATGCCCAAATGAAAGACATGAAGACATTGCGGATAGTACAAATACAAAAGAAACATGCTCCTGTAGCAATGAAATGAAATTCGTGTCGGGGGCGACACCTGCTCACGACCCGACGTTCGATAGAGCAAGAGAGCCATCTATCGACTCGTTCTCCAGACGTTGGTGTAAGACTGGGTCGTCTTCTCGAAATTAACTAAGGGTCCGCAAGTGTGATCGATCCGTCTGAGCTACCGAAGCACGACTCACGGCCGGTCCTCACAGCTTTACTTCTGCCAGTATCTCGTCTCCTACCTTCCAAACTTTACAGAAGCTCTTCTGCGAACCTTGCAGAACTAGCACTCCTGAAAGAAAGGATATTGCGGAGACATGGCTTAGCCACAGCCTGGAGGATGTTTCCAGAATGAGATTTTCACTCTGCAGCGGAGTGTGCGTTGATGTGAAACTTCCTGGCAGATTAAAACTGTGTGCCCGACCGTCTCCGCAATATCCTTTCTTTCAGGAGTGCTAGTTCTGCAAGGTTCGCAGGAGAGCTTCTGTAAAGTTTGGAAGGTAGGAGACGAGATACTGGAAGAAGCTGTGAGGACGGGCCGTGAGTCGTGCTTCGGTAGCTCAGACGGTAGAGCACTTGCCCGGAAAAGGCAAAGGTCCGGAGTTCGAGTCTCGGTCGGGCACACAGTTTTAATCTGCCAGGAAGTTTCAATTCGCTAGTAGTTTCGGTCAGTGACGATTATCAAGCTTAGCTTGCATAAATGGCGCAAAGTTATAATTTGAACAAAGATAATTTGATATTTTGAGTCCACCATAGCACGTAAAAATTTTTCGCAATAACAACAGTGTACAACAGTTTTAGTGAGGAAGCAAGCACACATAGACAGCTAGTAAGACACTGAAATTCGCACTGGTGGACTTGCTTTCCTTCCGTTTATGCTAGGTAAGTTTGATAATGGTCATTGACCAAAACTAGTATAGTCTGTCGGTAAACTGAAGAGCGAGCGAGCGAGTCCCCACTCTGCCAGCCCAGCTACGTAACAGGGCGCTTCTACAGGCTGTTTCACAACGCAGTACCGGCCCTGCCGCGGCGCGCGTTTCAAATCTGTGGTGACGCCGTGTACAGATACGTCCGAGCTGTGTTTATTTTTAGACAAACGCGTTAAGAGTATAACGAAAACAAAAGACGATAGTTTCTTCGAAACAAATCATTATAGAGTAAATAATATTAACATAAGAACGGAAGTCAGGATTGTACTGCAAACATAGAACCGAATGCCTATTCATGTGAATGTATGTTCCTCTGTTCGTAAGACGAACCAGATATAGTGCAATCGATCTGTAGAATTTAAGGCTTGTTCTTATTTTGTGTTTTTACTAAAAGGTAGAAGTTTTCTTTAAAGGCTTGCATTGAAACTTAACAATTTTTGCAACACGAAGAATGTTTAAAAAGTAAGCAGAAATTTATAATTCCGTGTTTTGTATTAGTTCGATTCGCACTGCTTTTTTTGTCACTGTCTTCGTAAACATGTCTGAAAAGTATCTGTGCAATGTTTTGCATATTGGGTATTTACCCTGTTGTCGGTTGTCAAAAAAGTTATATGTGTTTTGGTTGCTTCAACTATTATTTGTTTTGTATAAAAATAGATTAGAGAATCTGTACTAAATTTTGTTATAAGAATGGAATAAAGTGTATCAAATATTCCGGAATGTTAAATATTGCTTTTGGTGAGTCTCTTACGAGTAAACCAAGAGCATACAAGTGGTATAAACATTTCAAAGTAGGCCTTAAAGGACAGCAGTTTTACATGGATGGATGAGATTAAAAATGCAGTCAAAAGGCCTATGAACTATCCCGAGGAAACAATTGGGAATTGGAAAAAGCACTGGCATAAGTGTATAGCATGTACTGTGGAATATTTTGACTAGGATAACATTGTTGTAGATTAACAAATAAAGTTCTTACCAAAAAATAAAAATTAATATGTGAACGCACCTTGTATGTCAAGATTTTTACATAGAAGTCCAGGATCGGTACACATGTTTCGAAAGAAATTTCAGCAGTGTTTAGAATAGCTATTGCACACATGTTTTAAGCAATATTCCTTAGAATCATGTGAATAGTAAGCGAGATAGAGTTTTAGTGACAGAATACAATCAAATGCTCCTGTTCTCTAAGCATCAAATGTTTTACGTGATTAGATCATGTTCTACTAGCGAAAAGTTAATTGATTTTACCATGAAGTTCTCAAGTGATAACGGTATTTATTGCTTTGGACCACATTTGACTGTATCTTGGAAAATCTTCTACTACCATGTAGTACATTTCTACCAAAAGAAACTTCATAGTGTACGAGCAGAGTCAGGCTTGAAACGACACACAAGATATTTTTCAAAAAAATATTCATTGCCTGTTTACATACATCGTATTTTAGAGGTCATCATCAACATTGTCACTGTCATTACTGTCGTCGTCGTCGTCACTTTCTAAATTAATAACTATAGCGTCTGTTATATCTTTCACAACCCCTTCCTTAATCCAGTACTCTCTTTCAAGTTTCTTCACGTGGAGGCAGTATGCACTCCAGTCATCTTGAGTTATCGTTTCAAAACCTGTAACAATTGGGACAAGTGTTGTATACGCTCTCTTTCCGTTACGGCAAAATTTAGTTCGGAATAAAATATTGAAGCTCATTAAATGGATACATACCTTCTTTCACCAACTGCAGCAACTTCGTCATGCAAATATCTCCAAGAATATTTCTTCGTCTGACGAAATTCTTGAGCTTTGCCCACGCCATTTCAATTGGATTTAAGTCACAGTTGTACGGTGGAAGTCGCAGCACAGTGTGTCCATGAGATTGAAATATTTTATTAATTTCAGATACTTTGTCTTCCGGTTTATGTTGTTTAATTAAATCAAATAATTTTGTTTTTCTCATTGTCAAATCAGCTTCCACCTTATTTTTTAATAACCATTCAATCATTTCATTTTTATTAGAGGACCTAGTTGGAGCTTTGTTGTGCTCCTTGTTGTGATATGAAGCATTGTCCATAACAATAGCACAGTTCGGTGGCAGATTAGAAATTACTTTATTCGATATCCAATTAGAAAAATTTTCGTAGTTCATTTGCCCATGGTAGTCTCCTGTTGCACATCCCACTTTATAAATCAACTGTGCGTTGGGTAAGAACCCATCTTTTGATCCAATATTGACCACTATAATCCTATTGCTTCCGCTAACATTGTTCACAATGCCATCAACGCCAGGGCCCTGTCAACATTTTCTGTAAGTAATGTTGTTGTCCACCCAAGTTTCATCAATATAAAAGAATTTCCTGCCTAAATCCCTTAATTTCCTCACTTGGATCAGGTACTTACATCGCCAGTCAATTATATCCGTTCTTTCTACGAGAATCTTTCGTTTACTTACAGATCTTTTCCAGGTAAATCCCATTTCACGCAATGTCTTGCGTAAAACATCTTTCTGCCAAGGAAAATGTATTTTTTGTTTCACGGCAGTAAGTAATTTCCGTAATGTCGGCACTATTTTTTGGTTTATGTAAAAGTCCTCCATTGTTTGTCGAATAACTGATTTTGTGAAACTGTCTATAACGATGTGTTTCCTCCCTAAATTATTAGTTTTTCTTCGCGGCGATTCCAGTAAACCATGCGGCTTGTTTTCACGTTCCTTCCTAATGCGTCCTATTGTGGCGAGACTGACGTTTGCTTATACTGCAGCCCTTTGATCGGGACTGTTAATATTAGCAACAGTTCTTTTTGTGTCGCCTCCTTAAAACACGCTGTAATAACATTAGAGACGATCTAACGCTCGTTATTTCGCAAATACGTCCTCTTCTTCGTATTCTGCACATTTTCTTGCAATGCAGGGCTATTATCCATCACTTCGAAATACTGAAGTATATCAGTGAGTACACGAAGTTAACTGACTGACACTGGCAACGAAGATCCCACAAACAGAAACGACGTATATCAGTATATCACTGCTGGCCGAACTACACCGCTAGACAGGTAACGGGGCAACTGATTTTCGGTGGCCCTGCAGGCCAGTGGCAGCGTTCTTCCGGGAAAAGCCACTTCCCCCACCAAAGGCGCTTCTCGCTCTTAAGTTTACAGACAGGACAGCTGAAGGTTTGACCATGAATTTTATTAACAGTTATTTTGCGGCTGAATACCCCCATCTGTAATCATACATAAATTTTTGATAAATACCTCAGCAATGTTGGTGACTATGCCGAGAAGTAGCCAGTGAATCTACGAGTCTGTAAATATTCCAATAAACACTTCTTATTCAGCGATGTTTTTGTTGTCTTCATCAGTCATCGGAACTTATGGATGCACCTAGTACGACCGATGCTGACCGAGGGGAAAATTCCCCTCTATTGCCGACGCATTACTATTCCACCAATGGAGATACTTGGCTCCAATTTCTGCGTCGATTTTACTACGTCACGGAGCTATTCCCTGAGCAAGCCAATCACAGTTACGATTTTGCAGAAAACGCGGGAATTTGCCCGCCAAGACTGCCTGGGAACACATGTCATTCCCACGCCTCGCTGGTAGCCCGCCAGAAAGTGTTTACACTAAGTTTCTGCGAAGTAATGGAATCTCTAGCCCAGCCGCTCTGTCAGGCCCCTGTGGGCGTGTTGGCCTCGCTCTTATGACAATGTCGGCGTCTGGAAAGCATCCACTCGACTCCCTCACACCCGTCGGCTTAACCCTCTCAAGATCAGCAGAACCCGCCTGTCACCAGACCACCCGGGGGACGAGAGACGCTGCGTAGGAAGTCTGCGTGTGAAGGAATAGCAACTTTTCACTGCATGCAGTTAGAGAGGAAAATCGAATTACTCAGAGTAAGATAGAAATATGAGAGGGGGTTCATGCCACCTCTCAAGCTTTCAGCCGAACGCTCTTGATACCAAACGTGGAGCCTGTTAATGTAAAATCCAGATGCATCCCTACCTACTGAGTAGGTGTAGGGGAGGAATCTAAACGTGGTTGGCCAGAGGCGCCCTGGAGGTTCAGAGCAACTCGCCAGATTGCCTGAAGCTCGTTAAGTACCGCTGGATTGGTGGGTCGGCTATAGGGAGGGAGAAGTGGGGCGCAGCCACGATTGCTTAAAAACCTATGTTTTTGTACTGAGATTGCTGGGGCGCCGCCTCCGTGTCGCTCGTGGCCAGCCTCGGTTAGCACCGACATTTCTGTTTTCCCTCACTCTGAGTGCTGCTCTCAATTTTGCACTTTACGTGCTGCTAGTGTTCGCTACTTCCCTTTGTTTCGGTTCTCGTGGCTTCAGACGCTTCTGTTATGCAACCGGTTGCCTCCTTTGCTTTTTCTAATGTTTAGAATTAGCCTTCTACATCGACATCTACATCTACATACATACTCCGCAGACCACCATACGGTGCGTGGCGGAGGGTGCCTCTTACCACAACTAGCATCTTCTCTCCCTGTTCCACTCCCAAACAGAACGAGGGAAAAATGACTGCCTATATGCCTCTGTACGAGCCCCAATCTCTCTTATCTAATCATTGTGGTCTTTCCGCGAAATGTAAGTTGGTGGCAGTAAAATTGTACTGCAGTCAGCCTCAAATGCTGGTTCTCTAAATTTTCCCAGTAGCGATTCACGAAAAGAACGCCTCCTTTCCTCCAGAGACTCCCACCCAAGTTCCTGAAGCATTTCCGTAACACTCGCGTGATGATCAAACCTACCAGTAACAAATCTAGCAGTCCGCCTCTGAATTGCTCCTATGTCCTCCCTCAATCCGACCTGATAGGGATCCCAAACGCTCGAGCAGTATTCAAGAATAGGTCGTATTAGTGTTTTATAAGCGGTCTCCTTTACAGATGAACCACATTTTCCCAAAATTGTACCAATGAACCGAAGACGACTATCCGCCTTCCCCACAACTGCCATTACATGCTTGTCCCACCTCACATCGCTCTGCAATGTTACGCCCAAATATTTAATCGACGTGTCTGTGTCAAGCGCTACGCTACTAATGGAGTATTCAAACATTACAGGATTCTTTTTCCTATTCATGTGCATTGTTGTTGTTGTTGTTGTGGTCTTCAGTCCTGAGACTGGTTTGATGCAGCTCTCCATGCTACTCTATCCTGTGCAAGCTTCTTCATCTCCCAGTACCTACTGCAACCTACATCCTTCTGAATCTGTTTAGTGTATTCATCTCTTGGTCTCCCTCTACGATTTTTACGCTCAACGCTGCCCTCCAATACTAAATTGGTAAGCCCTTGATGCCTCAGAACAGGTCCTACCAACCGATCCCTTCTTCGAGTCAAGTTGTGCCACAAACTTCTCTTCTCTCCAATCCAATACCTCCTCATTAGTTATGTGATCTACCTATCTAATCGTCAGCATTCTTCTGTAACACCACATTTCGAAAGCTTCTATTCTCTTCTTGTCCAAACTATTTATCGTCCATGTTTCAAAAAAATGGTTCAAATGACTCTGAGCACTATGGGACTTAACATCTGTGGTCATCAGTCGCCTAGAACTTAGAACTACTTAAACCTAACTAACCTAAGGACATCACACACATCCATGCCCGAGGCAGGATTCGAACCTGCGACCGTAGCAGACGCGCGGCTCCGGACTGAGCGCCTAGAACCACTAGACCACCGCGGCCGGCATCCATGTTTCACTTCCATACATGGCTACACTCCATACAAAAACTTTCAGAAACGACTTCTTGACACTTAAATCTATAGTCGATGTTAACAAATTTCTCTTGTTCAGAAACGCTTTCCTTGCCATTGCCAGTCTACATTTTATATCCTCTCTGCTTCGACCATCGACAGTTATTTTGCTCCCCAAATAGCAAAACTCCTTTACTACTTTAACTGTCTCATTTCCTAATCTGATTCCCTCTGCATCACCCGACTTAATTCGACTACATTCCAATACCCTCGTTTTGCTTATGTTGATGTTCATCTTATATCCTCCTTTCAAGACACTATCCATTCCGTTCAGCTGCCTTTCCAGGTCCTTTGCTGTATCTGACAGAATTACAATGTCATCGGCGAACCTCAAAGTTTTTATTTCTTCTCCATAGATTTTAATACCTACTCCGAATTTTTCTTTTGTTTCCTGCATGCTCGATATAGAGATTGAATAACATTGGGGAGAGGCTACAACCCTGTCTCACTCCCTTCCCAACCGCTGCTTCCCTTTCATGTCCCTCGACTCTTATAACTGCCATCTGGTTTCTGTACGAGTTGTAAATAGCCTTTCGCTCCCTGTATTTTACCCCTGCCACCTTTAGAATTTGAAAGACAGTATTCCTGTCGACATTGACAAAAGCTTTCTCTAAGTCTACAAATGCTAGAAACGTAGGTTTGCCTTTCCTTAATCTAGCTTCTAAGATAAGTCGTAGGGTCAGTATTGCCTCAGTTGTTCCAAACTGATCTACCCCGATGTCGGCTTCTACCAGTTTTTCCATTCGTCTGTAAAGAATTCGCCTTAGTATTTTGCAGCCGTGACTTATCAAACTGAGAGTTTGGTAATTTTCATATCTGTCAACAGCTGCTTTCTTTTGGATTGGAATTATTATATTCTTCTTGAAGTCTGAGAGTATTTCGCCTGTCTCGCACATCTTGCTCACCAGATGGTAGAGTTTTGTGAGGACTGGCTCTCCCAAGGCTGTCATGTACATTAATTTACATTTATCTATATTTAAAGTTAGCTGCTATTCTTTACAGCAATCACAAATCCTGTCCAAGTCGTCTTGTATCCTCCTAGAGTAACTATTACACTTTAGTGTAATAGTCTGATCACCAATAAATAGTGTTAACCAGACCACTGAATTCCATGGGTTTCCTGGTGCAAGGACCCCGTTGAGTCCTAAAACTTTAGGTGCCCTGTGACGATGTTAGGCGCTGGTACAAGTCATCAACTTGTCTTCACTGGGAATTTGTCTTTCTGCATTTGCTCCTCACCGCTCGGAAATTGCGGACTGACCACAAACGCCATGTTTTTCCCTCTATCCTCTGCTGAGCCGGTAGCAAGCTGACAGGCCGTAGCGAAGCAGTCGAGCTTATCCCGAGACATTTCGGGATGGCGAAGAAGAGCGATAGCGGGAATCGATAGGAGGGCAATAGCCGGCCCGCGGCGAGCTCTCGAGATGCGAGCCCTCGTGTGGAGGGCGGCTCCCACTCGGGGGTCGAGCGCCCTGCTCCGGGCACAAGTTTGCAAAGGCAAGCGCCGAGCCGGGGGCAAGAGGGCAGGCGGCACCCTCACTGCAGGGACTCCGGCAGCTGCTGCGCACCATACACTCAGTTCCATAACAAAGTGTGCTTCGCTATCTGTGTGAAATAAAAGACACTATTACAAAAACATGTTTACGTGAAAATACTTGTTATTACGACACTACTGGCCATTAAAATTGCTACACCGCGAAGATGACGTGCTACAGAAGCGAAATTTAACCGTCAGGAAGAAGATGCTGTGATATGCAATAGATTAGCTTTTCAGAGCATTGACAAAAGGTTGACACCGGTGGCGACACGTAGAACGTGCTGACATTAGGAAAGTTTCCAGCCGATTTCTCATCCACAAACAGCAGTTGACCGGCGTTGCGTGGTGAAACGTTGTTGTGATGCCTCGTGTAAGGAGGAGAAATGCGTACCGTCACGTTTCCGACTTTGATAAAGGTCGGATTGTAGCCTATCGCGATTGCGGTTTATCGTAACGCGACATTGGTGATCGCGTTGGTCGAGATCCAATGACTGCTAGCAGAATATGGAATCGGTGGGTTCAGGAGGGTAATACGGAACGCCCTGCTGGATCCTACCGGCGTCCTATCACTAGTAGTCGAGATGACAGGCATCTTATCCGCACGGCTGTAACGGATCGTGCACCCACGTCTCGATCCCTGAGTCAACAGATGGGGACGTTTGCAAGACAACAACCATCTGCACGAACAGTTCGACGACGTTTGCAGCAGCATGGACTATCAGCTCGGAGACCGTGGCTGCGGTTACCCTTGACGCTACATCACAGAGAGGAGCGCTTGCGATGGTGTACTCGACGACGAACCTGGGTGCACGAATGGCAAAACGTCATTTTTTCGGATGAATCCAGGTTCTGTTTACAGCATCATAATGGTCGCATCCGTGTTTGGCGACATGGCGGTGAACGGATATTGGAAGCGTGTATTCGTCATCGCCATACTCGCTTATCACCCGGCGTGGTGGTATGGGGTGCCATTGGTTACACGTTTCGGTCACCTCTTGTTCGCATTGACAGCACTTTGAGCAGTGGACGTTACATTTCAGATGTGTTACGACCCGTGGCTCTACCCTTCATTCGACCGCTGCGAAAACCTACATTTCAGCAGGATAATCCACGACCGCATGTTGCACGTCCTGTACGGGCCCTTCTGGATACAGAAAATGTTCGACTGCTGCCCTGGCCAGCACATTCTCCAGATCTCTCACCAATTGAAAACGTCTGCTCAATGGTGGCCGAGCAACTGTCTCGTCACAATACGCCAGTCACAACTGTTGATGAACTGTGGTATCGTCTTCAAGCTGCATGGGCACCTGTACCTGTACACGCCATCCAAGCTCTGTTTGACTCAATGCCCAGGCGTACCAAGGCCGTTATTACGGCCAGAGGTAGTTGTTCTGGGGACTGATTTCTCAGGATCTATGCACGGAAATTGCGTGAAAATGTAATCACATGTCAGTTCTAGTAGAATATATTTGACACACTGCCTATTGGCTTCTGTCTCGGATTCTTCGGCCGACGTTCATCTAATGATTTTTCTGACGTTTCGCCAGCACGAGTGGCTGGCATTGTCAAAGCTTCACCCTCCATTGCCGGTGGTGAACTGGAGCCGAGCTCGCGGCCGCAGACTGTATGTACCTGGCGCGCCAACGTCCGAGGGCTTCTCCGCGGTCATTTCCGGTGCGGTTCTCCTTTTGCTACCTGCGACGGTCGTTCGCTGCAGTACGGGAAGCCAGGATCCGTTTACCTTAAGGCTTTCCTCTTTCTTGTTCAAACTGTTCGCGTGTTTTTGTATTTCTACAGCTTCTCTGAACAAGCGCGTCTGATAGTACTTCTCTACAGCCAGAACTTCCGTGTCGACGAATTTTATTACGTGGTCGGTCTCATTCAGTGCGTACTCTGCCACGGCCGATTTCTCCACCTGCCCCAACCTGCAATGCTGCTTATGCTCTTTAATCCTGGTGTTAATGGATCGTCCAGTCATTCCGACATAAACTTTTCCCCATGTGCATGGTATACGGTATATTCCCGACATTGTCGAATAAACACACGTTTATCATCTGAATTTCTTCTTAGTGTAGCAATTTTAATGGCCAGTATATACACTGAAGAGCCAAAGAAACTGGTACACCTGCCTAATATCGTGAGGGCCCTGCGAGCATGCAGGAAAGCCGCAATACGACGTTGCATGGAGGGCAGCGTGGAGGGTAAAAATCGTAGAGGGAGACCAAGAGATGAATACACTAAACAGATTCAGAAGGATGTAGTTTGCAGTAGGTACTGGGAGATGAAGAAGCTTGCACAGGATAGGGTAGCATGGAGAGCTGCATCAAACCAGTCTCAGGACTGAAGACCACAGCAACAGCAATGGACTGGACTAATGTCTGAAGTAGTGCTGGATGGAACTGACACCATGATCCTCCAGCGCTGCTCGTAAATCCGTAAGTGTACGAGGAGGTAGAGATCTCTTCTGAAAGGCATCACAGATATGCTCAATAATGTTCATGTCTGGAGGGTCAACATAAGTGTTTCAACTCAGAAGAGTGTTGCTGGAGCCACTCTGCAGCAATTTGGACGTGTGGGGTGTCGCATTCTCCCGCTGGAATTCCTTGTCTGTCGCAATGCACAATGGGCATCAATGGATGCAGGTTATGAGAAAGGATGCTTACGTACTTGTCACGTGTCGGAGTCGTATCTAGAAGTATTATGGGTCCCATACCAGTCCAACTGCTCACGCCCCCAACATTACAGACCCCCACCAGCTTGAACACTGCTGACATGCAGGGTCCATGGACTGATGAGTTGTCTCCATAACTGTACAAGTCCACCCTCTCGATTTAAATTGAAACGAGACTCGTCCGACCAGGCAACGTGTTTCCAGTCATCAACAGCCCAATGTCGGCGTCGACGGCCCCAGGCGAGGCGTAAAGCTTTGTGTCGAGCAGTCATCAAGGGTACACGAGTGGGCCTTCGGCTCCGAAAGTCCGCATCGATGATGTTTCGTTGAATGGTTCGTACGCTGACACTCGTTGATGGCCCGGCACTGAAAACTGCAGCAATTTGCGGAAGGGTTGCACTTCGGTCACGCTAAACGATTCTCTTCAGTCGTCGTTGGTCCTGTTCCATATTAACGACATGGGAGACAATCTGAGTAGCCCTGTTAGGTTGTTTGCACATGATGCTGTCATTTACCGTCTTGTAAAGTTATCAGATGATGAAAACGACTTGCAAAATGATTTAGATAAAATATCTGTACGATGCGAAAAGTGGCAATTGACCCTAAATAAAGAAAAGAGTGAAGTTATTCATATGAGTACCAAAAGAAAGCAGCTAACTTTCGATTACGCTATAAGTCACAGAAATCTGAAGGCTGTAAATTCAGTTAAATACTTAGGGATTAAAATTACAAATAATCTAAATTAGAAAGATCACATAGATAATATTGTGGGTAGAGCAAACAAAAGACAGAGAACACCAAGAAGGTGCAACAGGTCTACTAAAGAGACTGCTTACACTACGCTTGTCCGCCCCATTCTGGAGTATTGCTGTGCGGTGTGGGATCCGCATCAGGTGGGACTGACGGATGACATCGAAAAAGTACAAAGAAGGGCAGCTCGTTTTGTATTATCGCGAAATAGGGGAGATAGTGCCACAGGCATGGTACGTGAATTGGAGTGGCAATCATTAAAACAAAATCGGTTTTCGTTGCGACGGGATCTTCTCATGAAATTTCAATCGCCAGTTTTCTCCTCGATTTGCGAAAAAATTCTGTTGGCACCCACCTACATAGAGAGAAATGATCATCACGATAAAATAAGGGAAATCAGAGCTCGTTTTTCCCGTGTGCCGTTCGAGAGTGGAACGGTAGAGAGAGCTTGAAGGTGGTTCATTGAACCATCTGCCAGGCAATTTATGGTGAATAGCAGAGTAATCACGCAGATGAGATGTAGAGGACCTTTTTCCGGTAGCAGTGATGTCGGAGATTTAATGTTTTACTAGATATCTCATATTCACTGTACACTCATGTAATGGTCGTACGGGAAAATCCCCACTTCATCGCTACGTCGGAGATGCTGTGTCCCATCGCTCGTGCGCCGACTCTAACACCACGTTCAGACTGACTTAAATCTCGATAACCTGCCACTGTAGCAACAGTAACCGACCTAACAACTGCTCCAGACACTTGTTGTCTTATATAGGCGTTGCAGTTGTCAGCGCCGTATTCTGCCTGTTTACATATCTCTGTATTTGAATATGCATGCCTGTACCAGTTTCTTTGGCACTGCAGGGTAATTGCACAATTACCTAATAGTTAATCCAATCGCCACCATCATCGATTGTAGTTTGGAACCTTTTTGGCATGCTTTTCATGAGATTTTCTGCATATTCTTTCGGTAACGAGCTCCATATCGTCCTGATTTTGTATGACAGCTACTTCAAAGTATATATTGGCTTCCCTTTGAGCGTCATTTTAATATATTACTGAACATTTCCGATCGGATTTGCTTCCGGAGATATTGCAGGCCAGTCCATCGTTTCTACGCTGTACGAACACGTCCGCGATGTTTCGGATCATTTCCCTCTTGAAGTACGTAGTTTGCGTCGTTCGAACCAAATAGCATGTTAACGGACTTAAGAAGGCATTTTTGGTATGTGTTGTACATTTTTTCAGCTTTTAAATTGGCTGTAAATAAGTGCAATAAGCCAAAACTGCAACTGACCAAGCAAAACATTCAGCTCTCACACTCTTTATCTATACAGAGTGCAAAAGCACATTGAGTACTGAACCGTGATTTATTTTCAAAGAATATTCTTAAGAATTTATTTTATTTACTAGCGATTCATCAAGAACATTAACACATTTAATCACACTATGTGAGCGTAGAAGTAGTTGCCTGAGAGTAACTGACGAAATCATAAGCAAATTCCTTTTCAACAAATGGGAATTTTATTCACATTACTAGTGCCTAAAAGCATTTTTTAAAAGAAACAGATTCAAAATTATAATCAGAAAGCACCCTCTAAATATCGAGTTACAATTTATTCGAAGACAAAAAGAAACAAATTTTTGACTGTATGAGCTTTGGGGCTGAGAACCTTGCCGTTCCCTTTTGACACGGCCGTAGTTACGACCGCTCACAACCACCTCTGAAAGACTACAAAATAGTTCAAATGGCTCTGAGCACTATGGGACTCAACTGCTGAGGTCATTAGTCCCCTAGAACTTAGAACTAGTTAAACCTAACTAAGCTAAGGACATCACAAACATCCATGCCCGAGGCAGAATTCGAACCTGCGAGCGTAGCGGTCTTGCGGTTCCAGACTGCAGCGCCTTTAACCGCACGGCCACTTCGGCCGGCTGAAAGACTACACTGGTGCAAATCTGCAACACACCAGATTACTTTAAACTAAAAGTTTTAACAATTCACACAAGCACACAAACTATGCTCCCCGTAGGAGGGATGGAAATGGTACAAAACACTAACAATTATAATATTAACCTTGGCACCGAAGGTGCAACTTGATTTTACCTTCTAAGAAAAGTCTTACGGTGAAAGGGTGGCAGCTTTATATACTAAAATGATCATTTAAATAAAAGCCCATGCAATGCAATCTTATATTAAATTGTACAAGGTTGGCCAAACAAGTTAAAATACTCTACAGTATACAGATACCGCCTCTCAACATGATAGCCAAGATCGAAAGATATTTCAGGAATTAGGCCGTTAAACGCCGACAAACATGAAAGAGGCAGCTCCGAACGACAGACAGACACTAACTGCCTAACAAATACGGACGAGAGACAGACGAGCAAGCTGGGAACGAGAGACTGGCCAAGAAAACAAGTAGTATTCAACAAGTAAATGAACAGCATATCTCCAGTCACTTAACTTCTGATAAACTGCGATTTCTTGAGAAGACCTGACGCAGCACCCCCAAATCGGTCTCCCCAAGCGTCCGGTGCGAGCCGCTTCAAAGGACGCAGGAAGGCGCGCCGATCTCCCGTCTTTCCTGGTCCGCACCAACCGACTGACTGCCCGCTGCTCCGTCCGCGACTGCTGCTCCGTCGCGACTGCACTGCTGGTGCGTCTCCCACTCACTTCCAGACACACGACGGCGGAAATACTGGCTCGGACCCAACCATGCAGAGGAAACACGCCCACTGGCAAAACGACATCCCTGCACCAGGAAAGGACCGAGCCAAGCTCCAGAAGCGCTCGGAGAACCAGTTACACCACGGCGTCGCAGCTGGCGTCGGCCAGACCGACGTCGTGGGTTGACTCCTGTTGCTCTCGTGTCGGCCGCGAAGCCACTACGCCTCGCTATACGGCGCGGCCCACTGGACTCACGTGGCGACCTCACATGCGCCGACGCTCAAGGCGGACAAGTCATCTCGTGTCTCAGTGCGCGACCGACCAACCGATCGATCCAACCGCCAATGACCATTGCCTGAGCAAACTTGAGCAGGCTGGCGGCCTAACGAGCAGACTCAGATGCAGGAACTAAGCCCCGACCGGGCGACCACTCGCTGAGTTCTCTTACTGGCGGAGTGGAAAGACTCTCATATCGCCGGCTTTAAAGGTTGATCCGAACGACAGACATACTAGCACTCCGGACGCCAGACAGACACTAACTGCCTAACAAATGCGAACGAGAGACAGACTTGCAAGCTGGGGGCGAGGGACTGACCCAGACTGACCGACTGGCGAGCTCATAGTGCCCCTTAAATGCACGTGAACAGGCAACCTCTCCCCTTTCCGTCCAGAGGGAGACACCAAAGCTGCGATTGCCACAGCGGCGTCACCGCCAGAAACGGAGGGCGACTGCTTCACACTACGCACTGCGGCGCGCTCTTCAAAACAGCAATTTTTACCATGGCTCAAGCACGTATTCGAGACCACTACCAGAGATGTCGGTGTGGACGTTATATGTAAAATTATGGCGCGCAATTTCTTGTTGAAGTGACTATACTTGTTCACTTGTGTGCCCCGAAGACTGGCCTGGTGCAGCTCTCCATGCTACGCTATCCTGTGGAAGCCTCTACATCTACATCTACATAGATGCTCCGCGATCCACTGTACGGTGCGTGGCGGAGGATATCCCTCACCTCTACTAACCATTTCCTTCCCTGTTCCACTCGCAGGTAGAGCGAGGGAAAAACGACTGCCTATATGCCTGCGTATGATCCTAAGTTCTCGTTTCTTATCTTCGTGGACCTTTCGTGCATTGTATGCTGGAGGCAACAGGATCGTTCTGCAGTTCTGCCGGATCTCTGAATTTTATCTGTAGTATTCATCGAAAAGAGAGTCGCCTTCCCTCCCCCGATTCCCATTTGAGTACCCGAACCAGGTTCGTAATACTTGCGTGTTGTTCGAACCTACCAGTAACTAATGTAGCAGACCACCTTTGAATTGCTTCGATTACTTCCTCCAATCCGACATGCTACGGATCCCAAACACTCGACCAGTATTCAAGAACAGGTCGCACCAGCGTCCTATGTGAGGCATCCTTTACAGATGAACCACTCCTTCTTAAAATTCTCCCGATAAACCGAAGTCGACCATTCGCCTTCCCTGCCACAGCCCGTACATGCTCGTTAAAACTCATATCCCTTATTTGCAACGCTACGGTCGCAGGTTCGAATCCTGCCCCGGGCATGGATGTGTGTGATATCCTTAGGTTAGTTAGGTTTAAAGTTCTAAGTTCTAGGGGACTGATGACCTCAGATGTTAAGTCCCATAGTGCTCAGAGCCATTTGAACCTCATCTGCAACGTTACGCCCAGATATTTAAACGACGTGACTATGTCGAGGAGGACACTAGCGATAATGTATCCAGGCGTTACGGGTTCTATTCATCCGCATTAAGTTACATTTTCCTACATTTCCAACCAGATGCCATACGTCACACCAACTAGAAATTTTGTCTAAGTCATCTTGTATCTAGAATGAGATTTTCAGTCTGCAGCGGAGTGAGCGCTGATGTGAAACTTCCTGGCAGATTAAAACTGTGTGCCGGACCGAGACTCGAACTCTGGACCTTTGCCTTTCGCGGGCAAGTGCTCTGCCAACTGATCTACCCAAGCACGAGTCACGCCCCGTCCTCACAAATGGTTCAAATGGCTCTGAGCACTATGAGACTTAACATCTGTGGTCATCAGTCCCCTAGAACTTAGAACTACTTAAACCTAACAAACCTAAGGACATCACACACATCCATGCCCGAGGCAGGATTCGAACCTGCGACCGTAGTAGTCGCGCGGTTCCGGACTGAGCGCCTAGAACCGCTAGACCACCGCGGCCGGCCCCGTCCTCACAGATTTACTTCTGACAGTACCTCGTTCCTACCTTGCAAACTTTACGGAAGCTCTCCTGCGAACCGCGCAGAACTAGCACTCCCGAAAGAAAGGAGACGAGGTACTGGCAGAAGTAAAGGTGTGAGGATGGACGTGAATCGTGCTTGGGTAGCTCAGTTGGTAGAGCACTTGCCCGCGCAGGGCAAAAGTCCTGAGTTCGACTCTCGGTCCGGCACACAGTTTTAAATTGCCAGGAAGTTTCATATCAGTGCACACTCCACTGCAGAGTGAAAATCTCATTCTGGAAACATCCCCCAGGCTGTGGCACACAGTTTTAATCTGCCAGGAAGTTTTACATTAGTTGCACTTGACTGCAAATCCATCATTGACACAATGAACGTACCATTTGTACTGTATCTTACAAAATGTGCATGACATCGGCGAACAAGATTCTGACGCACCTTGACAAACAGCCCTGGTGTGCATCGAATCACACCACAGGGAGGTACAATTCTGGCAACTAGTTCCCTCTCCGTATCCACTGGTGTCTCATACACAAGTGGCTTTAGATACCTCACTAGGAAATAATCAAGTGGATTCAGGTCAGATGACCTCGCAAGCTATGGAATACGATCTCCCCTTTCAATCCATCAACCAGGAAATACAGCACTGACATCCACACTGGAGTGAGGCGGTGCAGCGTCATCTTGTATCCACATTCTGTCACAAACAGCGAAGGGTGCGTTCTCCAATAGCTCAGGTAGAACTCTTTGCACGAACCGCAAGTACAGGTCGACATTCAGACGGCCGGGTAGAAGATATGGTCCAATGAGATCGTCGTCTGCAATGCTGGCCCAGATATTCACAGCAAAACATACTTGGTGGTATGACTCTACTGCAGCGTGATGGTTTTCCGCATCCTGCACATGGCTATACCAGCTATTCGAGATACCGTCACGATCAAATGAGGCCTCGTCAGTAAACTAAACGATTTGGAGGATGTCTGACCCGTCAGTCCATTGTTGGAGCAACCACTGACACAATGCGACACTTACAAGGGGAGGCCGCCAATTGTGAAATTCAGATTCGATTCATACTGCGCATAATAAAAGCTCATGGCCAGAGGTGTAATGTGTCAAAACACCAAGATGCACTTCTCAGCCGTTGTCGAGAAAATCGACAGTTAAAAGAAACCGTTGCCGTGAAATACTCTCGACGATTAGTAATTTACTACAGCGTCGTGGCGCAGCGGTAAGCGCTCGGGTTCGTAATCCGAGGGTCGCCGGATCGAATCTCACGCCATGCATTTTTTTATTATTAGTTTTTTGTAATTCAAATATATATATATATATATATATATATATATATATATATATATATATATATATATATAAAGTATTAATGAATTGCTTAGGCATGTTGGTGAAGGCGGATCGCTCTCCAATTGTACCGCCTCCATTTTTCCGTTTGTTTAACAGGGTGTACCAAAGCTCTCCCGTCCGCACTGATTTTCGACAATGTTATAAGTTCCGCTAGGAACCGCATCTACCTTCTTTCGAAGTTAGCAGGCAACTACGCTGTTATGCGACAGCTC
Source organism: Schistocerca americana (assembly GCF_021461395.2). Taxonomy (NCBI): domain Eukaryota; kingdom Metazoa; phylum Arthropoda; class Insecta; order Orthoptera; family Acrididae; genus Schistocerca; species Schistocerca americana. The sequence continues at coordinate 67,382,525 of NC_060128.1, read as the reverse complement.
GTTTCGGCCCATTCAACATCTGTCCTTCAAGTGTAACGAGCGAGTAACGGAGTTTATATTTCATGCCTGCCACAGCAAATTTGTGTTCGTGGGGTCTCTATTCTATTTCGAACATTTGACTTACGCTATACGTATTCGTTTCGGAATACCGTTTCTACGTCTTCCGTTAACTATACGTGGTTAACATTATGAAGACAAGTAATAACATTTGCTAAAAATACTAACTTTGTTTGCGGAAAACATAATGATGTTCGAAGTCGCCAGTTTTTCCACGGCAAACGACTTTCAACAACTCATTATATGCATAATTGTTGCAACTGATTGCCGGGATATATATATATATATATATATATATATATATATATATATATATATATATATATTTGAATTATAAAAAACAAATACTAAAAGAAAAAAAGGTTGCATAGCGCGACATTCGATCCGGCGACCTTCGGATTACGAACTAGAGCGCTTACCGCTACGCCACGACGCTGTAGAGAATTATTAATCGTAGAGAGTATTTCACTGCAACGGCTTCTTTTAACTGTCGATTTTCTCGACAACGGCTGAGAAGTGCATCTTGGTGCTTTGCCACATTACACCTCTGGCCATGACCTTTTATTATGGGCAGTATGAATCGAATCTGAATTTCGCAATTGGCGGCCTCCTCTTGTTAGTGCAAAGTCAGTCACAAGCATTGCATGGACTCGTTGTGAGTGATGTGGGTGTAATGACTGCTCGTGGAGTACTCGCCACGTGCTAGTACATGCAGCACCCATTTAACGTGCAATATATGCATACTGTAGTGGGGTGTGATGCAACACATTCCAGCACCTCTTCTTCAAAATCGGATGTGTGAGTGGTCGTCATGTTGCCAGGTCCCTCGTTTCTTCTGTCCCATGAACCGGTCTCCCGCATTCATCGATCGAGAGAAATAAACACCCGTCGTGACGGACGATGCCTGTTATGAAATCGTTCCCTGTACAGCCTTCCGGCACTGAGACCATTGCAACGTACTTCCACACTGTTCAAAAGGCTCTAAGCACTATGGGACTTAACATCTGAGGTCATCAGTCCCCTAGACTTAGAACTACTTAAACCTAACTTAACCTAAGGACATCACATACATCCATGCCCAAGGCAGGATTCGAACCTGCGACCGTAGCTGCAGCGCGGTTCCGGACTGAAGCGCCTAGAACCGCTCGGCCACAGCGGCCGGCTTCCACACTGTGTATTTATGAAATAAACGTTGCATTACAGCTTACTACGGACCAAAACTACGAAGTCTTTCGCGACGGAGTCCTTGCATAAAAAGTTCTCGGTTTACTTGCCGCGTCAAACTTGGATAAAATCCCAAGCTTTCGATGACTACCTCCGTCATCTTCGTCAGGGGTAAAACTGACTGTTGTTGACCGGTGTGGCTTCCGCTTTTATAAGCAGTGGACGGCATCTCATTGGCTGGATGACGTCACGGTGAAAAGGCGCTTACGGAGGTGGCGGCCTCTGTGTCCATAGATGTTGTTTGCGCACTTTATCCAGCGTTGCTTGCAGCGCCATCCATCGCAACAGGTGGAGAACTGCGAGGAATGTAAGAACTCTTCCTCTGCGCTCTCTCTTTATCAATTGCGCGCTTCCATGCATTCCTGAGTGCATAACCGGAGTCTCTGTTGAAATTATTTTCACAGTGTCTAATTTCAACTGCTTCCCTGATGACAGAGTCGCAATAGTTTGAAGCGTGAGCCAGCAGTCTTGTTTCATCGAGTAAAATCTTATGTTTATTTAACAAACCGTGCTCAGTCACCGCTGAGTTTTCTAGGTACCTGTTTTTTCAGGTGACGCCGATGTTCCTCACAGTGATCGGCAACAGCTCTTATAGACTGGCCCACATGATTTTTGCGACACTCGCAAGGAATGCTGTAAATTCCCGGCACTCTCAGGCCAAGATTATCTTTCACGGGTCGCAACACCTCCTTAATCTTCCTGGGTGGTCGGAAGACTGGTCTGATTCCCTGCCGGCTCAGGACTCTGCCGATCTTGTTGGTCGTTGCACCGCAGAATGGTAGACGCGCGATGTGTTGGTCCTCTTCATCTGTTCCAGCAGCGTCCTTCCTAGGTTTCTTCGCCAGAGTAGATCTGATATCACGATCGGAATAACCATTTTTTCTCAATACCGTCGTCAGATGGTTAATCTCGGAGCCGAGATGATCCTTGTCCGAAATAGTCCTTGCTCTGTGTACTGAGGTATGCAGCATAGCTCACTTCTGAGCTGGGTGGTAAAAATTACGCGCGTTTAGATATAAATCTGTATGCGTCGGTTTTCTGTACACAGAATGTCCGAGACGTCCGTCTGATTTTCGCTCCACCAGCACATTTAAGAAGGGTAACTTCCCATCCTACGGACCATGTTTACGTTTATTAAGCATATGGAGGCTGTGGATCTCTCCAAACACAAAATTTTGTTGCCAAAAGCTTTCTATGTCTTTAAATGCCGTAAATGTAGTTTTTACTTTGCTTAATTTAACTTCTAAGCTAACTTGTAGTATCAATTTTGCTTCGCGTGTTCCACCATTTCTCTGGAACCCAAATTGATCTTCCCTAAGGTCGCCTTCTACCAGTTTTTCCACTCTTCTTCAGAATTTTGCAACCGTAATTTATTAAACTGATAGTTCGGAAAATTCTGAATAGTCAACACCTGCTTTCTTTGTAATTGGAATTTTTACAGTCTTCTTGAAATCTGAGGGCATTTATCCTGTCTCATACACCGTGCACTCGTGGTGGAACAATTTCGTCATGGCTGACTCCCCAAGGCTATCAGTAGTTCTGCGGGAGCATTGTCTACCTCAGGAGCCGTTTTTCGACCTAGGTCTTTCAACGCTCTGACAAATTCTTCTCGCTATATCATATATACGAACTCATATCCAGCAACGTCTTCGTCACTTTCTATAATACTGTCTTCAAGTTCATTTGTCTTGTGTAACCAATCTGTATACTCCGTCCCCCTTTCAGCTTTCTCTTCTTTGTTTACTATGATTTTCCATCTCATCTCTTGATATTCATACAGATGCTTCCCTTATCTCCAAAGGCCTTTTTAATTTTCCTGTAGGCGGTATCTATCCTTATATCGTTACATTGTTCCTCTAGCCACTCGTGCTTAGCCATTTTACTCTTCCTGTCCTCTCATTTTCTTTACATGTTTGTGTTCCCATTTGCCTTCTTCGATTGTTCCGTTTTTGCATTTTCCCCTTTCATCAATTAAATCCAGTATTTCCTGTGATATCCAAGGATGTCTACTAGGCCTTGTCTTTTTACCTATTTGATCCTCTCCCACCTTTATTATTTCATCTCTAAAAACTGGCCATTCGTCTTCTACTCAACAACGTCTGGTTCTTCCCCCTTATGTAGGCCCATCTCCTTAATTTGCTACCCTTTTGCGATTTCATCAGTTTCAATGTGCAGTTTATAACAAATAAATTATGGTCAGAGATTCATAGCCCCTGGAAATGCCTTATAGTTTTGTGGTGTCACCGCCAGACACCACACTTGCTAGGTGGTAGCTTTAAATCGGCCGCGGTCCATTAGTACATGTCGGACCCGCGTGTCGCCACTGTGTGATCGCAGGCCGAGCGCCACCACAAGGCAGGTCTCGAGATACGGACTAGCACTCGCCCCAGTTGTACGGACGACTTTGCTAGCGACTAGATGGACGAAGAATTGCTCATTAGCCGAGCCAATAGTTAGAATAGCCTCCAGCTAAGTCAATGGCTACGACCTAGCAAGGCGCCATTAGTAACATTGCATGTATCTAAAGAGTCTCACTTGTATCGCCACAATCTCCAGATGTACCAAAAGGATGGATTAAAGTTAAGTATTCCAGAAGCTACGTACTTTTCTTTATAGCCTTCATTACGTATCCTGTTTCAGACCTCACGCATCCGGCTTTAGCTTAGCGCGTGCCTTTCGGCTTCCTCTCATTGTGTCTAGGCTGTCTTGCCTAGACACAACAAGTTTAAAATCTGGTTCAGAAATCTGTGTTGACCGTCATGTAAATACTCTGAAATTTTCCAGAGTCTCCATCTCTCTTCCACATACACAACTTCCTTTCATAATTCTTAAACCAAGAGTTAGCGGTTATTATGTTATGCACTGTGCAAAATTCTACCGGGCAGCTGTCTCTTTCACTTTCCCCCAGTCTGTATTGTTTTACGATTTTTCCTTCTCTTCCTCTTCCTATTACCGAGTTCAGGTCACCCATCACAACTAAACTATCCTCTGCCTGAATTATCTGAATTCTTTGTTCTATATCGTCGTAACATTTTCAATCTGTTCATCGTCTGTAGAGCTAATGCATTCACTACGCTGCCCATAATAACTTACCTGAACTCGTATTTCATTATTCCATTATTAGACCTACTCCTGTATTACCTTTATTTGATTTTGTATTCATGTCCCTGCTTTCTCCTGACCAGACGTGCTGTTCCTCCAGCTAACACTCTTCACTGATCCCCACTATATCTAGCTTCACCGCATTCATTTCCCTTTTTAAACTTTCTAGCCCACCTGCTCGATTAAAGGATCTAAAAATTCATGCTCCGATCCATAGAATGACGGTTTTGTTTTTCCTGATGATATCATCGTGAGCAGTCCCGGGCCAGAGATCCGAATGGGGGATTATTTTACCTCCGGAACATTTTATCCAAGATGATGATTTGACCATACAATAGAGCCGCATGTCTCGGGAACAATTAAGGGGACATTGTACGTGAAATTCGTTGAAATTTGACATTTTCTGGTCCATAATGTACTTTGGACTTTCCTGAACATTTCGGTATATAATACATTAAAATCAGACAGTTGTGTGACCTTCAAATAATAGTTTGAATGTTGACGTGTAACTGTCAAATTTCGCGGCTACGCTTATACTGCCACAATTCTTGGGAACTACACAGTCTAGAAGGCTGTAAATTGCTTTGTTTTGTGCCTACTGCTACGTCTCAGAAGTTGGCATTAAGAATAAACAAATCAGACGTTTTTTTCTGATACTAGTTGAAAGTAGTGTGATTATCGGCTATTTTATTATTTTAGTAACAATTCTAGTTCAGTGTATCGAGAAAGTGCATTCAATAATTATGGAAAATTATAAGTTGGTGTCTTAAAAAGTTTCCAAGATAATGGGTCACAAAATTCGATAATTTAACATTGGCGGCATAGGACATACAATGTCCCCTTAAGGCTGTAGTTTCTCCTTACTTTCAGCCGTTCGCATTACCAGCACTGCAAGGCCGTTTTGGTTGATGTTACAAGGCCAGGCCAGTCAGTTATCCAGACTGTTGCCGCTGCAACTGCTGAAAAGGCTGCTGCTTCTCTTCAGGAACCACACGTTTGTCTGGCCTCCCAACAGATACCCCTCCGTTGTGGTTGCACTTGCAGTAGAACTATCTCTATTGTTGGTGTAATAAAATGGTTCAAATATCTCTAAGCACTACGGGACTTAACATCTGAGGTCATCAGTCCCCTTGACTTAGAACTACTTAAACCTAACTAACCTAAGGACATCAGACACATCCATGCCCGAGGCAGGATTCGAACCTGCGACCGTAGCAGCAGCGCGGTTCCGGACTGAAGCACTTAGAACCGCTCGGTCACAGCGGCCGGCTGTCGACACCGACATGCACCGATTCGTTTGTGGTGCGGCTTAGCCACAGCCTCGGGGATGTTTCCAGAATGAGATTTTCACTCTGCAGCGGAGTGTGCGCTGATATGAAACTTCCTGGCTGATTAAAACTGTGTGTTGGACCGAGATTCGAACTCGTGACCTTTGCCTTTCGCGGGCAAGTGCTCTACCATCTGAGCTACCCAAGCACGACTCACACCCTGTCCTCACAGCTTTACTTCCGCCAGTACCTCGTCTCCTACTTTTCAGATTCATATCAGCGCACACTCCGGTGCAGAGTGAAAATCTCATTCTGGAAAGATCCCCCAAGCTGTGGCTAAGCCATGTCTCCGCAATATCCTTTCTTTCAGGAGTGCTACTTCTGCAAGGTTCGCAGGAGAGCCTCTGTTAAGTTTGGAAGGTAGGAGACGAGGTACTGGCAGAACTAAAGCTCTGAGGACGGGGCGTGAGTCGTGCTTGGGTAGTTCAGATGGTAGAGCACTTGCCCGCGAAAGGCAAAAGTTCCGAGTTCGAGTCTCGGTCTGGCACACAGTTTTGATCTGCCAAGAGGTTTCATACCAGCGCACACTCCGCTGCAGAGTCGGCTGTAGCACCCCTGTTAGTTTGGACGCTGAATTTTTTACCGTTCTGTAGAGACTATAACAGCGGTCCGGTCACACTTCCCTGGAACACTCCTGGCGGTAGCCCTGTAACTGATGAACTTAAAAGGGCGTTCGAACAGTGACAACGTGAGCCATTCCGTAAACCACTGCGAAGTGCATGGCAGAGGGCACTTAGTATGCTACCTAATGTTAGCCTTTCTCCCCGTTCCAGTCGCGTGTGTAGCACGCGAGGAGTGACTGCTTAGACGCCTGTGTGATTGTTGTAATTAGTGGATAGGTATACCAGTGATGGGCAGGAAGTGTCTAATACTGAAAGCCGCTGTCACGGTGCGGAAAGCACACTGTTTTTCGGAGTTTTTGTGTCTGTCTGCTTTATCTCTGGCGAGGGTCTTAGAGGTACAAGCCCGGAAGCTTATCGGCACACGGCACTTGTATTTGCGTGTCGGCACTCATTTACAGCAACAATTCCGAGAATTTCGAAGCAACCGGTCTTATCTGACTTGCTGTATTTCCCTCAACAATCGCTGCTGTATATTTTTAGGTATAGGGGTCGTTAAACACGAATGCAACTGGTGTCACGAATGCGGGCCCACTTCGGGTAGGCGTCGCATTCAGATACCGATAACGGGCTACTGTATTTAGACTCTGCACTACTCTGACATACGCGATAAGGAATGTTCCGTTCCAAACGCTCAAAATTGTTCTTTTTTTTTTAATCACTGTTTCGAATCGTTTGATGATGTACTGGGTCGGTAGCTGGCTGTGCTACAACCAGTACCCTCAGTAATGTACTTTTCATACACTGCTGGCCATTAAAATTGCTACACCACGAAGATGATTAGCTTTTCAGAGCATTCACACAAGGTTGGCGCCGGTGGCGACACCTACAACGGGCTGACATGAGGAAAGTTTCCAACCGATTTCTCATACACAAACAGCAGTTGACCGGCGTTGCCTGGTGAAACGTTGCTATGATGCCTCGTGTAAGGAGGATAAATGCGTACCATCACGTTTCCGACTTTGATAAAGGTCGGATTGTAGCCTATCGCGATTTCGGTTTATCGTATCGCGACATTGCTGCTCGGGTTGGTCGAGATTCAATGACTGTTAGCAGAATATGGAATCGGTGGGTTGAGGAGGGTAATACGGAACGCCATGGCAGGCATCTTCTCCACATGGCTGTAACGGATCGTGCAGCCACGTCTCGATGCGTGAGTCAACAGATGAGGACGCTTGCAAGACAACAACCATCTGCACGAACAGTTCGACGACGTTTGCAGCAGCATGGACTATCAGCTCGGAGACCATGGCTGCGGTTACCCTTGACGCTGCATCACAGACAGGAGCGCCTGCGATGGTGTACTCGACGACGAACCTGGATGCCTGAATGGCAAAACGTCACTTTTTCGAATGAATCCACGTTCTGTTTACAGCATCATGATGTTCGCATCCGTGTTTGGCGAGATCGCGGTGAACGCACATTGGAAGGATGTATTCGTTATCGCCAAACTGGAATATCATCCGCCTTGATGGTATGGGGTGCCATTGGTTACACGTGTCGGTTATCTCTTGTTCGCACTGACGGCACTTTGAACAGTGGACGTTACATTTCAGATGTGTTACGACCCGTTGCTCTAACCTTCATTACATCCCTACGAAACCCTACATTTCAGCAGGACAATGCACGACTGCATGTTGCAGTTCCTGTACGGGCCTTTCTGGATACAGAAAATGTTCGACTGCTGCCCTGGCCAGCACATTCTCCAGATCTCTCACCAATTGGAAACGTCTGGTCAATGGTGGCCGAGCAACTGGCTCGTCGCAATACGCCAGTCACTACTCTTGATGAATTGTGGTATCGTGTTGAAGCTGCATGGGCAGCTGTACCTGTACACGCCATCCAAGCTCTGTTTGACTCAATATCCAGGCGTATCAAGGCCGTTATTACGGCCAGAGGTGGTTGTTCTGGGTACTGATTTCTCAGGGTCTATGCACCCAAATTGCGTGAAAATGTAATCAAATGTTAGTTCTAGTTTAATATATTTGTCAAATGAATACCCGTTCATAATCTGCATTTCTTCTTGGTGTAGCAATTTTAATGGCCAGTAATGTATATGGCTCCATATGGGCTCTAATTCCCCATATCTTCCCTTCGTGCTCCTTGTGGTAAATATATCTTACCAGCAGTAGAATCTTTCTGAAGTCACATTCAAATGCGTTCTCCAAATTTTATCTGTACTGTTCATCGGAAACAACGTCGCCTTCCCTCCAGGGTTTCCGATTTGAGCTCCTGAAGCATCTCTGTAACACTTATGTGTCGTTAGAATCTACCGGTAACAAATCTAGCATCCCTCCTCTGAATTCGACATTTTCCTTCAGTCCGACCTGGTACGGATCACAGACACCCGAGCAGTACTGAACAATAGGTTCCACATATGTCCAGCTCGTATATGCTATCTCATTTACAGGTGAAACTTACTTTCCTAAAATTCTCCCAGTAAACCGAAGTCGACCATTCGCCTTGCCTACCAGTTCTCACGTGCTCGTTCCATTTCACATCGCTTTGCAGCGTCACGCCGAGATAATTAAACGACTTGACTGTGTAAACCAGTACATTAGTATCTAACAACCCTACCACAACAAAGGGCAAAAATTAATTATGATTTGTAGTGTTGCTCATGCTGCTAAATATTGCATTTTCGGGCAATAATAAAGTTATATTATGTGCCAGGTGTCATTAGAGCACAGTCAATAAAGTCATTTCTTGAAATAATGGATAAACTAGGCACTCATCTTTTCTAGTTTCCCACGCTGGTCACGTTGTGAACTCATAGCTCAATCGTCGAAAATCTAGGTAGTGATGATTCCAAGCTCGGATGCAAAGAGGCCTAGGTGTTATTCTGCGATATTCAAAAGTTTTATAGATGTGTTTCACAAACCATTCTTAAATATTAAACTTTTGCAATTTAGGACAATGGTGATGTAAAAAAGTAATCAGCACTCCGAATTTAAGTTACGCTTTTTTTATTACTTTTGTTGCAATATCACGCAAGTCATTCCAAATCATGACTTCACAATACAAAACATACTTGAAAACATTTTCCTCACTGTTAAAGTTCACATTTCATAAGCTGACTACAATTTGCGTCTTTTTAACACGACGACCAAAGCTTGACTCTGTAATAACCGCTTACGCGCCCAAAAATCAGAGTTACAAGTACATCAAAGATCATAGTGACAAAAGAAAGAATATACATAAGAATAATATCATTACAATATATACATATCTATGTATCGAAGTACCTCTACATTAATGAAATCAAATCTGAATGTTGTCTCAGATATATGTTAACTACTTTACAGAAACACAGTAGAATATTGCTGGTATCGAGAGGTTGAGGTGAGCTGCCGTAATGGTTACGTAATTCAAGTACCATTACAAGTAGTACTGTATCCTAACATTACCGGTTTGATCTTTCTAGTCATCCACATTAATTTACATTTTTCCACAATTATGGCTAGCTGACATTCATTACATCCACTAGAAATTTTGTCTAAGTCGTCTTGTATCCTTTTACAGTCACTCAACTTCGACATTTTCCCATATACTACAACATTACCAGCAAGGTCACGCGCTGTCTAGCACATAAGGACACGGTAGATGTGAAAAAAAAATAAAAAAATAGAGATAAGGGGAGGAGATAAGGTAATCTTTATTGTCTATAATAGAACATACAGTCACCAGTAAACTTTATGTTACAATTATAATTGCCTACTTTGGCCCATACTCGTCTACATTGAGCTTCTTCCTTTTTCTTGTAGGCAGAGTAAACGGCTTGTCTGGCACCAAAGTCCCATAAGGAATTTTAGCAAGGAGTCCGGGACTCTCTGCTATACTCCATGTCTTCCAGCCGAAGATGTTAGCGTCTGGAAAAGCTTCAAGGCCACCATAGTCTGCGTGGTTGCCCCGTATAACTGCCAAGGTAAGCCATGTACTGCCTCCAAAAAACTGCTTGAACATCACAAGAAACTGCATTCGTAGTCCACGAAACACATTAGGACCACCCATCATTTGTTGCTTATCGATGTAGAAAGATCAATATCAATTGCTGAGGCACGTTAACACACAGGCTCTGCGACGTCGACATCGTCGTCGCTGGCGTCGCAGTCTTCCTCTTTACAAGACATTGTAAATGTATGTGTTCCTTGCAAACGAAATGACTATGTCCAGTCGTAATGAAGGTATGGATTTGACGTGGAGTACTGTGACAGCAAAGGGAAAAGTATGTCAAGTCATAAGAATGGTACAGATATTTCTATTTCCAGAGCCACAGCCGTCAGCAGGGTGTTCAAATGGCTCTGAGCACTATGGGACTCAACTGCTGAGGTCATTAGTCCCCTAGAACTTAGAACTAGTTAAACCTAACTAACCTAAGGACATCACAAACAGCCATGCCCGAGGCAGGATTCGAACCTGCGACCGTAGCGGTCTTGCGGTTCCAGACTGCAGCGCCTTTAACCGCACGGCCACTTCGGCCGGCTCAGCAGGGTGTACTTCCGATACTTCGCTCATTGTTGAATGTAGTCCAATTGAGACCGCGATTGCAACATTTAATTGTGAGTATAGCGATCAAATATGTATGTGACTGGTTTCATACGATGGCCTGTGGCGTGAATGATTCATGTTTCTGGCTAATGGTAGAAGCTGTCCAACTAGAGAGGCATGTTGGGATGCAGGAATTTAGCTGACTTCACCGTGTTAAGAAACTGCAAAAAGGTGGGAATTTAAGGAGATGGGACCTGGAGAAACTGACTAAACCAGAGGTTGTACAGATTTTCAGAGAGAGCATAAGAGAACAATTGACAGGAATGGGGGAAAGAAATACAGTAGAAGAAGAATGGGTAGCTCGGAGGGACGAAATAGTGAAGGCAGCAGACGATCAAGTAGGTAAAAAGACGAGGACTAATAGAAATCCTTGGGTAACAGAAGAAATATTGAATTTAATTGATGAAAGGCGAAAATATAAAAATGCAGTAAATGAAGCAGGCAAAAAGGAATACAAACGTCTCAAAAATGACATCGACAGGAAGTGCAAAATGGCTAAGCAGGGATGGCTAGAGGACAAATGTAAGGATGTAGAGGCCTGTCTCACTAGGGGTAAGATAGATACTGCCTACAGGAAAATTAAAGAGACCTTTGGAGAGAAGGGAACCACTTGTACGAATATCAAGAGCTCAGATGGCAACCCAGTTCTAAGCAAAGAAGGGAAGGCAGAAAGGCGGAAGGAGTATATAGAGGGTTTATACGAGGGCCGTTCAGAAAGTAACCTCTGGTTGATTTAAAAAAATACACCAAGTTAAATAAAAATATTTTAATATATACATCTTACAACTACATCTTTGCACTATTTTTCTACATAGTCTCCATAGCGATTGAGGCACTTATCGTATCTCTTCACAAGCTTTGAAATTCCTTCTGCATAAAAATCACCTGCTTGTGCCTGGAGCCAGCCTGTGACCGCATCTTTGAGCTCTTCGTCGTCATCGAACCGCTGTGACCCGAGCCATTTCTTCAAATGCATGAAGAGGTGATAATCACTTGGCGCCAGGTCTGGGCTGTAAGGTGGATGGTTGATAACGTCCCACTTGAAGGACTCAAGAAGGGCCGTTGTTCTGCGAGCAGAGTGAGGACGGGCGTTATCGTGCAAAAAAACGATACCGGAAGTCAGCATACCACGGCGTTTGTTCTGTATAGCCCGTCGTAACTTTTTTATTGTTTCACAGTACACGTCTTGATTAATGGTCGTACCACGTTCCATGAATTCAACCAACAACACCCCTTTGGCATCCCAAAACACCGTTGCCATCAGTTTTCTGGCAGAAAAATCTTGCGAGGCTTTTCTTGGTTTGGTAGGCGAATTTGAATGTGCCCACATCTTTGATTGTTCTTTTGTCTCAGGGTTCACGTACTTAATCCAGGTTTCGTCACCAGTCACGATTCTGTTTAACAATGGTTCTCCTTCGTCCTCATAACGTGACAGAAAGTCTAATGCAGAGGCCATTCGTTGAGTTTTGTGGTGGTCGGTAAGAATTTTGGGCACCCATCGTGCACAGAACTTACGATAACCCAATCTTGCTGTCACTATCTCGTACAAGAGAGTCTTAGAAATCTGTGGAAAACCAGTAGACAACTCCGACATTGAGAAACGTCGATTTTCACGAACTTTTGCATCAACTGTCTGAACGAGTTCGTCAGTCACCAATGATGGTCTACCACTCCTCTCTTCATCATGAACGTTTTCTCGTCCACTTTTAAATAAACATACCCATTCACGGACAACTCCTTCACTCATAACTCTTGGTCCGTACACGGCTCAAAGCTCACGATGAATAACTGCTGCAGAATATCCTTTGGCTGTAAAAACCTTATGACAGCACGCTCTTCACATTTGGCGGGGTTTTCTATTGCAGCACACATTTCAAACTGCCACAAAATCTAAACTAGCGCAGGTACGACGTTCACTCGACCACGGCTTGATGCCGACTGACCTGTTGAGTGCGTGAACGCACAGATGGCGTCGCTATTCCCCCCACAACCCGCACTGTGACCAATCGGAGGTTACTTTCTGAACCGCCCTCGTACAAGGGCGATGTACTTGAGGACAATATTATGGAAATGGAAGAGGATGTAGATGAAGACGAAATGGGAAATTAGATACTGCATGAAGAGTTTGGCAGAGCACTGAAAGAAGGCCCCGGGAGTAGACAACATTCCAATAGAACTACTGATGGCCTTGGGAGAGCCAGTCATGACAAAACTCTACGATCTGGTGAGGAAGATATATGAGACAGGCGAAATACCTCAAACTTCAAGAAGAATATAATAATTCCAATCCCAAAGAAAGCAGGTGTTGACAGATGTGAAAATTACCGAACTATCAGTTCAATAGGTGACACCTGAAAAATACTAACGCGAATTCTTTACAGATGAATGGAAAAACTGGTAGAAGCCGACCTCGGGGAAGATCAGTTTGGATTCCGTAGAAATGTTGGAACACGTGAGGCAATACTAATCTTACGACTTATCTTAGAAGAAAGATTAAGAAAAGGCAAACCTACGTTTCTAGCATTTGTAGACTTAGAGAAAGCTTTTGACAATGTTGACTGGAATACTCTCTTTCAAATTCTGAAGGTGGCAGGGGTAAAATACAGGGAGCGAAAGGCTATTTACAATTTGTACAGAAACCAGATGGCAATTATAAGAGTCGAGGCGCATGAAAGGGAAGCAGTGGTTGGGAAGGGAGTGAGACAGGGTTGTAGCCTTTCCCAGATGTTATTCAATCTGTATATTGAGCAAGCAGTAAAGGAAACAAAAGAAAAATTCGGAGTAGGTATTAAAATCTATGGAGAAGAAATAAAAACTTTGAGGTTCGCCGATGACATTGTAATTCTGTTAGAGACAGCAAAGGACTTGGAAGAACAGTTGAATGGAATGGGTAGTGCCTTGAATGTAGGATATAAGATGAACATCAACAAAAGGAAAACGAGGATAATGGAATGTAGTCAAATTAAGTCGGGTGATGCTGAGGGAATTAGATTAGGAAATGAGACACTTAAAGTAGTAAAGGAGTTTTGGTATTTGGGGAGCAAAATAACTGATGATGGTCGAAGTAGAGAAGATATAAAATGTAGACTGGCAATGGCAAGGATAGCATTTCTGAAGAAGAGAAATTTGTTAACATCGGGTATAGATTTATGTGGCAGGAAGTCGTTTCTGAAAGTATTTGTATGGAGTGTAGCCATGTATGGAAGTGAAACATGGACGATAACTAGTTTGTACAAGAAGAGAATAGAAGCTTTAGAAATGTGGTGCTACAGAAGAATGCTGAAGATACGGTGGGTAGATCACGTAACTAATGATGAAGTATTGAATAGAATTGGGGAGAAGAGGAGTATGTGGCACAACTTGACAAAAAGAAGGGACCAGTTAGTAGGACATGTTCTGAGGCATCAAGGGATCACAAATTTAGCATTGGAGGGCAGTGTGGAGGGTAAAAATCGTAGAGGGAGACCAAGAGATGAATACAGTAAGCAGATTCAGAAGGATGTAGGTTGCAGTAGGTACTGGGAGATGAAGAAGCTTGCACAGGATAGAGTAGCATGGAGAGCTGCATCAAACCAGTCTCAGGACTGAAGACCACAACAACAGCAACAACCGTGTCGTCCTCTAGACGGCCGAATATCGATCTAACACTTAGTATGTGTTGGATAGCTTTCCTGATCGCATGGAAATTTGAGAAAATTCAATATGGACGTGTGTTTGTACTATACCATTATTCCCTCCCACGTAAATTGCCCGTTTGATGCTTCTACACATTTCGTGCTTTTATTTAGTTGAGAGAACATCGATCGTGGTGTGTTCATCTAGTAGGTGAAAGATAGGTGGAAGACACGACTTCAGATTCTCTAGACATGAGAAACGCCTTAGTTGACTTTGTAAATTATAGGAACGAGTTGGAATCTGTTACATCACTGACATCAGTATTCACAAGTGGAAATATCATTTTCCTCTATTTTTTTCCAGTTTTCACGTAAAAGTCTTCGCAGACGGGATAAGTTTCTAGTTACCTGATGGTTTACAGCACGCTCCATCTGGCTAAGTTTTAGGTTTCGAGAGAAATAATATCCAGTCTATATCATTGGAATTAGGTTGTGTGAGTGATCGGTAGTATGCTGCTATGTGCTTGATATCGAGAAGTATGGCGTAAATGGTATAATATTCTGGCAAACCCTGTGAAATACATGTGTTCTTATACTCCCAGAGTCTGGAGATGTATGTAGAAAGCAAGCAAGCAAGTAAATAGGTCGGGGCCAGAAACAGTTACGCCTTTGTGCCAAGGGGGAAAAACCCAGCCTTTGTATGTCTTCACGGTATACATGGGAGTGTCTGGTGGTGGCTACTGCGTGTCCTATCGTGAGGGAGCCATAGATTCAGCACATCGATAGGCATAAGGTTCAAATGGTTCAAATGGCTCTGAGCACTATGGGACTCAACTGCTGTGGTCATTAGTCCCCTAGAACTTAGAACTACTTAAACCTAACTAACCTAAGGACATCACACACACCCATGCCCGAGACAGGATTCGAACCTGCGGCCGTAGCAGTCGCACGGTTCCGGACTGCGTGCCTAGAACCGCGAGACCACCGCGGCCGGCTGATAGGCATAAGGGGAATGAAAAAAAAATGTGGATAATTGTGTGCTATAGATAGTGTGATTCGTTACAGAACCACTGTCGTAAAGAGGAGACATATACAGTACATTGCGGCAGCAATCCTAGTATTTAATTGTAGTTACACTGATGTGTCAGGTTTACAATATTCTTGTGAGTCTGGAGATGGCTCTAGAAAGCGTAGCTGCAAACAAGCATGCTATCTTTTGTATACTGGTTCAGAGAGTCCCAGAAAGCTTTGGACTTATGATGATTTAGCTCGCAGCTCCCCTGGATGGATAAATAGTGAACTAATGCCCAGTTTGCACTCAGTTATCTTCGGGACCGCGTGTGTAATGTGTGTACTCTGCAGAAGTTTGAGAAGATTGAAAACGAGTGTTTGGGCTGGGAGTATTGACAGCATTTGAACTCCTACTACTCAGATCCTCGTGCTGTAAGGGGTCGTCCACAGCCAGCTGGACTCTATCTGGTCGACACGCGCTTCCGTGGCTGCGGTCACAGGCTGCGTTTACGGTGGCACTTTCCTCCGTCGGCGCTGTGCTGCAGCATGGTGAGTATGTGGGATGTACAGGGTGGCGCACGAAATGTGTTGTTTTTGAATATAAACTCTGTCAATACAATCTGAAAAGAACATTATATTACAATGAAGAGCCGTCCATGGAGATTTGTTCTAATTCAGCACATGCTCAATATGTCCGCCATTTCGTTTCCTAACTTCCTTCAAACGAACACTGAAGTTAGTGATTACCCTACGGCACATGTCTTCCGTAATTTCACTGCAGGCTTGAAGAATAAGTCTTCTGAGCTCCATTAAATCACGTGGACGTTTCGGGAAACTTTTTTCCTTTAGGTACCCCCAAACATAAAAGTCACATGGACTGGACTATTGGGTGGCCAATTTTGTCCGTCACTGAAGCGACCTGGAAACCTGAGTGAAATGATCCTCATGTCGAAATGCTCGTGTAAAAACTCCAACACAGTGTTTGCAGTATGTGGCCTTGCTCCATCTTGCATGAACCACCGCGTGTTGAAGGGCAAGGCAGTAGCAAGAAGCTGTGGAATGAAGCTATTGCGAAGCATGCTCAAATAACGCTCGCTGTTCACAGTTTCTTCAAAGAAAAAGGGTCCAATAAGTCCGTGACTAAAAATTGTTGCCCACGCTGCAATCCTCGGAGCATAATGTTGTCGTTCATGAGGCACGTGTGGGTTTTCAGTGGCCAAAAAGTGTACATTTTGTTTGTTAACCACACCGTATAAATGAAAATGCGCCTCGTCTGAAAACCAAACGTAGTCGAGTGTTTTTTGCCCTATCCTCCGCCCACTGAGCAAACAGTAGTCTCTGCTGCTTGTGTTCTTCAGTGAGCTTCTGTGCACAGGTCATCTTGTATGGGTACATATGGAGGTCACTTTTAAGAATGCGTTGAACGGAGCGTCTGTATATTCGCAGTTGCTCTGCTGCCTTTCTACACGATTTCCCGGGACTTCCCTGTACAGCAACTCGTACCGCTTCAGTATTCTCCGGCGAACAAACAGGCTTAGGCCGAGGTCGCTTCGCTTCCAATACTGTTCCTTCCTGTACACATTTATCGTACAACCTGTGGGTGGTCTTCTTGCAAGGGATCCATCGTGTGTTACACTGTTGCGAAAATGCCTCTGAGTCACAACAAGGCTTTTCGTTTCATGCAAAAGTAACACAATTGTCGATCGTTGCTGCGTCGTCAGTCTTCCATTGTCAGCCATTGCTGCTTACTAGTCTCCTAGCGGCAGTATCGTGAATTACACGTCATTTCGTAACTCATTTGTTTTTCCAAGCTCTGCTGGTAGTGCTGTAGAGATCCCAGCGGTATATCTAATGTGCGTCGTAAATTGTGAAAGAAACAATTGGTAACACATTTCGTGCGCCACCCTGTATTTGATGATCTGTAGGCCATTTTTGCAGGATTTAACTGTCAATGCAATATGGCGAACTGTACAAAATAGTTTTTTGCCGCTGAAAGGCTCGTCTAGAGAAAGAAAAAGGTGGACAGTGCTTCCACACCGGCAGCATCAGTAATTTGGCGGGTAAATTCAGTAAGAGCCGACCAGAATGCTCCATTCATTCGCAAGACATCTTTGTGCTGGGACATAGGAGCCTCTATGTAGTGGTCAGAACGTCTGCATTTTGGAGATGTTTGTTGAAAGCAGGACTTAACGATTTCCAGGAATGGCAACACGTGATGGATAGGGAGCCACGGGAGGACCATCAGGAGGAATGCATTTGGCATTATTTTGAGCTATTTTCGTAAACAGGTTCTGCTATGACAAGAATTTCCCCATGAACAAGCTGAGACATCACGAAAGCTCCTACAAAAGTGACTTAACTATTTCTGCAACACTTTACAATTTCCGAGAGGTCAACTTGGCCCTTGTTTACATAGCCATGTGACGTGCATATGTGGTGTCACCGCCAGACACCACACTTGCTAGGTGGTAGCCTTTAAATCGGCCGCGGTCCGTTGGTATACGCCGGACCCGCGTGTCGCCACTATCAGTGATTGCCGACCGAGCGCTGCCACACAGCAGGTCTAGTCTAGAGAGACTCCCTAGCACTCGCCTCAGTTGGACAGCCGACTTTGCTAGCGATGGTTCACCGTCTACATACGCTCTCCATTTGCAGAGACGACAGTTTAGCATAGCCTTCAGCTACGTCCTTTGCTACGACCTAGCAAGGCGCCATATTCTTCAAGAATGTATTCTGAACTGATAATATTGTGAATCATGTACCGTCAAGAGCGACGTTCATCCTTAATGGATTAAAGTTAAGTATCAAACTAATTACGTCCGCTTTCTCAATTCTAATTCCTTGTCATGTTCCAGACCTCACGTCAGTGTAGTTCTTCCCTCCTCACGCCAGCCTGCGTAAGCTAAAAACGCGTGCATTTCGGCCTCCGTTCGTAACACGGTGTTGGCTCTTCTGTCAACACAACACATATAATTCTGAGAACGTTTTAGATGCACCTGCGATGGTGAGTCGCTACCCGAACATTTCACGACGATGCATCAGCCACAGTAAATGCATGCACAGCATGCATGTCCCATTCGAATTGTTAGGAACAATGCAGCCTGTGGTATTCTGGGAAGCATTGGCACAGATTTCTATAGCGTGACCTGTGACGTCAGTATCCACAGGTAGAGAGGTATCGCGGCAGCAATAATAAACAAGCGCGCGAGGCCCAGATGTGTCTTGCATATTGGACTGGTGTGAGCGCATTGCCCGGCGTGCGCGCCTCGGAGATCTGTAGGGGAGCTGTTCTCCGATACGTCGCAAGTGATGGTAGTTCTAAAGTGCTTCTTACGTGCAGTGAGTGTTTGTGCACTGCATTATTTTTGACTGTTTAAGCGTTGTGAGCTTATTTGCATAGCGTTACACACGTATTGTCTTTTGCCAATTTATGAGTTGTTTTCATGTCTGTTGCATTATTTTGTGAACAGGTGTGCAGGATGTGTAATGCATGATTTTGACAGTTGACAATAAGCAAGCATGTTTGCAGAGCCTTTTACATGCATTATTTTGACAATTTTCTAGTTGTTGGCGTCTCGGCACATCAGTATATGCATTATTTCGGTGATTTACGAGTAGCTTGCAGGTCTGTAGACTATTTACTGCGACCTCAAGCACCCCAGGGTGAGTGTTTTCGATTAGTGTAGTAAATAAACTATGTGAAATCCGTCCCTAAATCAATTGTTCCAAAAATAAATAAAGTACACTCTGTGCCATTCTCCACCCCCCCCCCCCTCCAGATCGCCATCTTGGATTTGTCATAGGAGGGATTAATGACAGCACCCTCTCGTGGCAGTACTGAGTACTACATCAGTTGGACTCTGGACCTCATGGTGGACACACTGGATGGAGCTTCTATCTCAAATTGTTTAAATAAAGACTGTTTAGATACTTATGAACATCATATGCAGCACAGGCTGTTCTTTTCCCACCAATTCCTAGGAAGAGGTGGCGGTCATATGAGTTAGGTTAGTGGACGTAAATAAATTATGAATGTTTGATTCGGAAAATTTGTTTCGCTTTGTGATGATGGCGCTGTAATATTCCTACATTTATAAGATGCCTCACTCATTTAAACGAACAGTTGGTAACAATGTGGTTTATTTAAATAAAAAACACAAAAAGTAGTTACGTTTGGACTTTATTTCTGTTGTTCCAATGTGATACATTTACTTTTGTGCCCTTATCATAAGTTATGGGAACGCATGCTGTTACTGCGTAAGCGACTGTAATAATCTCACTAATGTAATAAATGCTCAAAATGATGTCCTACAATGCATTTGCCAATACATATAATGATATTCCTCTCAACAGCGAGTAAATTGCCTTCAGTAATTCTCGCACATGCATTCACAGTGCGCTGACGCAGGTTTTCAGGCGTTGTCGGTGTGCTTCTACGACCAGTCCACCTGCCATAAAATATTCTATTTCATACCGCACGCGAGCTATGTGCCGGACATCCATCATGTTGAAAGTACATCGCCATTCTGTCATGAAGTGAAACCTTGTAGTAGAATATGTAAAACATTAAGAAATCGATATACATTGCACCATTCAGACTGCCGTCGATAAAATGGGGGCCAATTATCCTTCCTCCCATAATGCCGCATCATACATTAACCTGCCAGGATCGCAGATGTTCCTCTTGTTGCAGCCGTCGTGGATATTCCGTTGCCTAATAGTGTATATTATGCCGGTTTACGTTACCGCTGTTTGTGAATGACGCTTCGTCACTAAATGGAACTCTTGAAGAAAAACCGGTTATCGTTTCGTTATTTATTTTGTGCCCAGTGGCAAATTTACATGACGTTTAAAATCATCGCCATGCAGTTCCTGCTGCATAGTGCGATGTCGTCAGTCATACGACCACACAGCCGCCTGAGAGATCGATTCGCCGGATACGATTCTCTCGATAAACGGAGCAGAAGAACGGTTGTGCTAGCCAAAGACTACACAGCTTATGGAGGTAGAATCATGGAGGTAAGAATAGAGGGAGACGCCGTGACGTCACAGCTGTGAAGCCATGTGAAGCCGAGGGTAGCCATCTCAGTCACACCAAAACATTGCTGCTGTAAGCTTGTGTGCATAGGCTTGTCGCTCGCTTTTGGAAGGATTTTGCGTTATTATGGTGACTTGTGTGGTGTTCGGATGTACGAATCGTTCTGATAGTGATGCGAAATCGAAGGGAATAACATTTTATGTGTAAGTTGTCTCGTTAAGTGTGATTTTACAACTTCATTGTGAATGAACGTGTGCTACATCGGTACTTGTACTATAGCCTGTTTTTCTCCTGTACGATTTTAATTTCCTAAAAATGAAAGTCGGAAAGCTCTGTGGGAGAATGCCGTGAGGAGGAAGAATTGGCGTGCGTCTAAATGGAGCACTATATGTTCTCAACATTTCCGAGAAGAGGACATAGACCGAACTTCCCTTTCAACAGTAAGGCTCCGAGAAAATGCTGTACCATCAGTTTTCCCTTCACACCCAAAACATTTGCAAAAGGTATGCTAATTCAAAGAATTAAATTCTTAGTTTTCAAGTTCACGTTTCAGTATAATACGTACGTATCGTCGATAATCGAAGTGTTGAGTAACTCACTTTGTCTTCATCGTGTACCAAATTAAAAGCTAACACTACATTAACTGGCGTAAAGTATAGGCCTAAACAGGACACTGTGTAGATTTGCCATTCTATGTACCGTATTTCAGTAAATATTGGTGGTAATGAACAGTGTTTCCCATTAGTGTAACGTAACTGAAATGTCCCAGTACGTATTACAAACAAGATCTATTTATGGGGCTTTGGAGGGAGGGTATAGCTAACTTAGTTTTCAGTTTCTATTATTTAGTTTGTGATACACGTTTATTACTGAATTAACAAAATTGTATCGTTTACATTGAAGACTAGCTATTCGTAATATTACATTAAAAACTATTTTTAATCAGAAGAGACGCGGAATTTCGCCTTTACGAGATTTTATTTTAAGCAAAAACTTTGAAACAACCAATCTGATGACGTTACATGCGTATATGGTGCAATTAGCGACTGTAATACACGCAGCGCTATAGCACACTGGCAATGTTTTGGTCAGAGTGTCATGGCAGCAAGCCACGCCTCCATGGCTTCAAAACGTAGTACGGCTGGGATACGTAGCGCCACCTCCCCTTATTCTTACCTCCATAGGTAGAATAAGGGGAGATGGCGTTACAGACATACGCTGCACGTTGTTTTGAAGCCAGTAGGCGGGGCCTGCCGCCATCTTGGATCCCCCAAAACATTAGCAGACGAGTGTTTACGATTGCTTCTTGTTCGTTATTTCTGTCTTGTGCACGCGATGTTTGTTTGATATAGTAAATCTTACACTGTTTAAGTGAACAACACAGCATAAGGAACGCAACTTCAAACTTTTTTCTGGTCTTAAATGCGTATTCGATACAGCAATACGACACGAAAATATGTCGCTTCTGGCCTCAGTACTGTAATTTCTCTTTGTTTATACATTTCGAAAAACCGAGAAGAGAAGTATGTCCTATGAAAAGCGTGCTTTCGTAATCCATCTCTATTCACCTTCATTGTGTTTGTGTCGATAATTGATAAAGCTAGAACATGATAGTTTAGAGGCATCGATTTGTATTCGTTACAACTTCAAGTCAAATGCAAATTTTAAATGTTCAAGTTTGCAAGAAACTTATCATATTTCCGTTGGTGTCCCATGGATGTATGCAGGGATGATACAAACAATCCAGCTGTCAAGTCAACAAAGTGAAAGATTCGTAAAATTACGAAGGAAAAGAACTGAGTTTAAGATTGTCAGACCCATTGTAGTTTACACATCTGCTTTGTTTTTGAATTGTAGTTACCAAGTGACATTCAGTGTGGCAGATAACAGCAGTTTACAGGGTGACACGACAGCACAGCGATTAATGTAATGATCTAAATAGCATGGACTCAGATGGGGAACTTTGCTTTAACAAATACATAGCCCTTTAAGTACTTATAAGTTAACCACTGTAACAGGTGTTCCACACATTTTACTGAAGATTTAATTAACTACATGTAGCTACATCACTTTTATGTTACATTATTTCATTTTAAAACATTAGTTCCCTTTTCCAGAATATTTCTTGCCAGGGCGTTTCAGTTACTTGGCAATAACCAAACAATGAGAACCAAGTGTGTTGGTTCAAAATGGCTCTGAGCACCATGGGAGTTAACATCTATGGTCATCAGTCCCCTAGAACTTAGAACTACTTAAACCTAACTAACCTAAGGACATCACACAACACCCAGTCATCACGAGGCAGTGAAAATCCCTGACCCCGCCGGGAATCGAACCCGGGCGCGGGAAGCGAGAGCCGGCCGAAGTGGCCGTGCGGTTAAAGGCGCTGCAGTCTGGAACCACAAGACCGCTACGATCGCAGGTTCGAATCCTGCCTAGGGCATGGATGTGTGTGATGTCCTTAGGTTAGTTAGGTTTAACTAGTTCTAAGTTCTAGGGGACTAACGACCTCAGCAGTTGAGTCCCATAGTGCTCAGAGCCATTTGAACCATTTTGGAAAGCGAGAACGCTACCGCACGACCACGAGCTGCGGACTAAGTGTATTGCTCACCTCCAGAGAGCTCTTCGCGTTGGATTGATAGGAAATCTAAAGTCAAATCACAGAAATAAAACCATACTGTAAGACTTTACAGTGCATCAGAAATTCAAGTATATATAAGTAAATAGCGCTTAAATAAGTTCACTTACGAATGAAATAAGATTTGTCTAAACTTCAGACTACAATCAGAACGATTAGTACACCCATAAGCGACGCAAGCCGGCAGTTTTCATCAAAACAGTTCACGACTGCACGGAGTCAAACCGCCAGAAGCGAATGTTTTGGGGTAGCTAACTTGGCGGATCTTCACTTGTGTCGGCTTCAAGTTTGTGACGTCATGACAACTCCTCTTATTTTTACCTCCATGACACAGCCAGTCGCAGTACTTATGCCCGCCGCGAGGCCACTTCATGCGCAGCAGAGAGTAGTGCAGTTGTGCCAGTCTACAGCTCGTAGCCGCGCTCAGTGGTCAGCCGGCGCCGATGTAAGTCAGTCATCGTCTGCAGCTCAGTCATTGCTGCCATCAAGTCTTTGTAGCCAAGTTTCGAGTTAGTCTTGAAATTCACCGGATTAGACATTCAAGATTACGAGAGATTACTTCGTCACTGCAAGATTTGTGACTTGTAAATTATGTCATGCTACATCTATATCTATATCTACATTTACATTTATACTCCGCAAGCCACCCAACGGTGTGTGGCGGAGGGCACTTTACGTGCCACTATCATTACCTCCCTTTCCTGTTCCAGTCGCGTATGGTTCGCGGGAAGAACGACTGCCGGAAAGCCTCCTTGCGCGCTCTAATCTCTCTAATTTTACATTCGTGATCTCCTCGCGAGGTATAAGTAGGGCCAGAAACGCACCCTCTCGAAACCTGGCGAGCAAGCTACACCGCGATGCAGAGCGCCTCTCTTGCAGAGTCTGCCACACGAGTTTGCCAAACATCTCCGTAACGCTATCACGCTTACCAAATAACCATGTGACGAAACGCGCCGCTCTTCTTTGGATCTTCTCTATCACCTCTGTCATCCCGAACTGGTACGGATCCCACACTGATGAGCAATACTCAAGTATAGCTCGAACGAGTGTTTTGCAAGCCACCTCCTTTGTTGATGGACTACATTTTCTAAGGACTCTCCCAATGAATCTCAACCTGGCACCCGCCTTACCGTCCGTAGCTCGTGGTCGTGCGGTAGCGTTCTCGCTTCCCCCGCCCGGGTTCCCGGGTTCGATTCCCGGCGGGGTCAGGGCTTTTCTCTGCCTCGTGATGACTGGGTGTTGTGTGATGTCCTTAGGTTAGTTAGGTTTAAGTAGTTCTAAGTTCTAGGGGACTGATGACCATAGATGGTAAGTCCCATAGTGCTCAGTACCATTTGAACCATTTGAACCCGCCTTACCAACAATTAATTTTATATGATCATACCACTTCAAATCGTTCCGCACGCATACTCCCAGATATTTTCTAGAAGTAACTGCTACCAGTGTTTGTTCTGCTATCATATAATTATACAATGAAGGATCCTTCTTTCTATGTATTCGCAATACATTACATTTGTCTATGTTAAGGGTAAGTTGCCACTCCTTGCACCAAGTGCCTATCCGCTGCAGATCTTCCTGCATTTCGCTGCAATTTTCTAATGCTGCAACTTCTCTGTATACTACAGCATCATCCGCGAAAAGCCGCACGGAACTTCCGACACTATCTACTAGGTCATTTATATATATTGTGAAAAGCAATGGTTTCATAACACTCCCCTGTGGCACGCCAGAGGCTACTTCAACGTCTGTAGACGTCTCTCCATTGAGAACAACATGCCGTGTTCTGTTTGCTAAAAACTCTTCAATCCAGCCACACAGTTGGTCTGATATTCCGTAGGCTCTTACTTTGTTTATCAGGCGACAGTGCGGAACTGTATCGAACGCATTCCGGAAGTCAAGGAAAATGGTATCTACCTGGGAGAATGTATCTAATATTTTCTGGGTCTCATGAAGAAATAAGGCGAGTTGGGTCTCACACGATCGCTGTTTCCGGAATCCATGTTGATTCCTACAGAGTAGATTCTGGGTTTCCAGAAACGACATGATGTCCGAGCAAAAACATGTTCTAAAATTCTACAACAGATCGACGTCAGAGATATAGGTCTATAGTTTTGCGCATCTGCTCGACGACCCTTCTTGAAGATTGGGACTACTTGCGCTCTTTTCCAATCATTTGGAACCTTCTGTTCCTCTAGAGACTTGCGGTACACGGCTGTTAGAAGGGGGGCAAGTTCTTTCGCGTACTCTGTGTAGAATCGAATTGATATACCGTCAGGTCCAGACGCTTAGTCCAGTCGCGTCTTCTATAATTGTCAACCAACTGATCATGGAGTGCAGCAAAGTTAAGTAATAAATACTTTGTTATTTTGTACTCCTGCTAATTAATTGTGTTTTCCTGTTGTAGCTACCAAGCAGTCTTGGCGTAGTAGAGCCCACGTCTCCACCTTCTTGACTACCTCGTATTTGCTACCTCATGTTGATGGACTCTCTTACGGTGGAAGATCGAGAGCCATCACATAGAAATACGGTAAGAGTGAAATGTTTGCAGGTGACGCTGTCGTTTATGGACTAACAATGTCATCAAAAGATCAAAACAAACTGCAAAACGATTTAGAAGAAATATCGGAATGGTGCGAAAAGTGGCAGTTGACCTTAAATAACGAAAAATGTGAGGTCATCCACATGAGTACTAAAAGGAACTCGTTAAACTTCGGTTACACGATACATTACTCTAGTCTAAAAGCCGTAAATTGAACTAAATTACGAACAACTTGAATTGGAAGGAACACATAGAACATGTTGTGGGGAAGGCTAACCAAAGACTGTGTTTTATTGTCAGGACACTTAGAAAATGTAACAGACCTACTAAGTAGACTGCCTACACTACGCCTGTCCGTCCACTTTTAGGATACTGCTGCGCGGTGTGGGATCCTTACCATATAGGACTGACGGAATACATCGAGAAAGTTCAAAGAAAGGCAGCACGTTTTGTATTGTCGCGAAATATGGGAGAGAGTGTCACAGAAATGATGCAGGATTTGGGATGGACATCATTAAAAGAAAGCCGTTTTTCATTGCGACGGAATCTTCTCACGAAATTCCAATCACCAACTTTCTCCTCCGAATGCGAAAACATTTTGTTGACACCGACTTACATATGGAGGAACGATCACCAAGATAAAATAAGGGAAATCAGAACTCGTAAGGAAAGATATAGGTGTTCATTCTTTCTGCGCGCTATACGAGATTGGTGTAATAGAGAATTGTGGAGGTGGTTCGATGAACCCTCTGCCAGGCACTTAAATGTTATTTGCAGAGTATCCATGTAGATGTAGATGTAGATGTGGAATTCTCAAAACCGGCGTTCCTTAAATTCCCGATTCCCGCTCAATTTGTCTGCTACTGATGTGCGGATTAGTCTCAACTGCAAATAAAACGCTTATTTGGGCATCTTCATTTGTTGCAGTTCTTGGTTGCGTCTTCTTCTTTGGCTGGACACTTCCAGTTGCTTTAAATAAATTAACGATCTGACTAAAGGTCCGAACACTTGGATGCTGTCTGTCAGGATAACGATCAACATACATAGCGCAAGCTTTTTGGGCATTTTGATCACAATAGCCATAAATAAACACCATATCTATCTTTTCTGCGAGTGTTGAATGTTCCATTTTAGCAAGATTATGTCTTCCGCTTAAGTATTATTAGTACGGCGCTCTTCGGCCTGCAGAAGTTTTAAAAACATTTTAAGAAGATAATAAATAATAAAAGCAGGCGATAAAAACGGTACTCTTAAATTGTAAAATGGTGAAAAATTGTGGAAGTTACGGTATAGAACAAGAGTTGGCGATGTTAAATAAAACACACCGTAAACAGACAGGTAGAACAGTAGACAAACAATTAAAAGAAAGCACGGCGACAGTGTGGTTTCTGATCGCAACAGATAAAAAAAAAAAAAAAATATCACACCTATCGACGCTATGGGTTCTGTTTGCTACACTTCGGGAAAGATGCACAACACTTGACACTCACTTAAAACAAACACTGCCCTAAAAACTTGGGCACGGAGATGAGACAACACAGTCTAAGGCAGATGTATGGGTGGGGTGGGACCCGGACAGATGAGGGGGAAAAAGCACAATTGTGTTACCGTACCTGATTTAAGAAATAAATTGCACACAGTGCTATCGGCTGCGTTGCTAAATTTTTGAGAATATTACAGCGCCATCCATGACAAAGCGAAACAAATGTTCCATATCAAACATTTCTATTTATTTACGTACTACATCTGCATGATTACTCTGGAATTCACACTTAAGTGCCTGGCAGAGGGTTCATCGAACCATTTTCATACTACTACTCCACCATTCCACTCTCGAATGGCACGCGGGAAAGAGGAACACCAAACCCTTTCCGTTCGAGCTCTGATTTCTCTTATTTTATTATGATGATCATTTCTCCCTACGTAGGTGGGTGTCAACAAAATATTTTTCGCATTCGGAAGAGAAAATTGGTGATTGAAATTTCGTAAATAGATCTCGCCGCAAAGAAAACCGCCTTTGTTTCTGTGACAGCCACCCCAACACGCGTATCATGGCAGTGACGCTCTCACCCCTATTGCGCGATAACGCGAAACGAGCTCCCCTTCTTTTTCGATGTCCTCCACCAATCCTACCTGGTAAGGATACCATATCAGGCAGCAATATTCCAGCAGAGGACGGACAAGTGTAATGTAGGCTGTCTCTTTAGTGGGTTTGTCGCATCTCCTAAGTGTTCTGCCAACAAAGCGCAGTATTTGTTTCGCCTTCCCCACAATATTATCTATGTGGTCTTTCCAATTTAAGTTGCTCGTAATTGTAATTCCTTGGTATTCAGTCGAATGGACAGCCCTTAGATTTGTGCGATTTATCGTATACCCAAAATTTATCGGATTTCTTTTAGTACCCATGTGGATGACCTCGCTCTTTTCTTCGTTTAGTGCCAATTGCCACTTTTCGCACCATACAGAAATTCTCTCTAGATCATTTTGTAATTGTAATTAATCGCCTGATGATTTTACTAGACGGTAAATTAAGCGTCATTCGCAAACAGTTTAAGGGGGCTACTATACGAATATGTAATAAAAAATGGGGTACCTATTTTTAAAAAAAATTCAGTTTCAATCATTTTAACCTATGGCAGCGGCATCTTATGGGCCATCCACAGCGCCATTTGTTTACCTCCGTCACGCTGGAACAGATTTGTTGTTATTTTTTCGTTTGATGCTAATTTGGCCTGGTCACTACCAATGGACCACTCTGTATATAGAATGAAACAGGTTCTACCACACTTCCATGGGGCTCCTGACGATACCCTCATCTGATGAACACTCGCCGTCGGGGAGAACATACTGGGTTCTATTACTGAAGAAGTCCTCGCGCCACTCACATATCTGGGAACTTATTCCATACGCTCGTAGCTTCGTTAAGTCTGCAGTGTGGCACCGTGTCAAATGGGATGTGGAGTCTGCCTGTTGCCCTTCATCCATATTTCTCTGTATATCATGGGAAAAAATGGAAATCTGAATTTCGCACGAGCGATGCTTTCTAAATCCATGCTGATTCGTGGACATAAGATTTTCGTAAAATTACTTAAAAGTGGTCTTGATCGCAGCCGTTTTAACTTCTGACCGATTTCGGCCCTTTAATTACGGGCCATCATCAGAGTTTGCACTGTAATAACAAAAGTCCTATATTACACGGAGAAGCCAGTTTTCTAAAAGTATACTCTACAACGACGCATCATTAGCGATCCGGATTCCGCCTGACCCGCTGTGGATGCTTCAGTCACTGTAACTGATGATGATGGATAAGCAGCCACGCGTTACATAGAGTAGAGAGAGGTCGCTCCAGAGCATGAGGCATCTCCGTCAGCCAAGAAACGAGTTCATTTACGGTTCATAATCTATGTGTAATTCGTTAACTGAGGTTCAGAGCGTCGTCTGGATGAAATAATTAGCATTATAAGGTCGTTAGTTCTATAGCTACTGCTATTTGTTCGTAATGGTTTCATTCACGAAACGTAAGCTGTACAAACCCATTCCTTTTTCTGCTTGCTGGTTCCAGTGAGAATTCCAAGGGTAGAAACTGTAGACGATTGGCAGTCCTCCCTTTCTCTTTATTCCTGTGTTTTTGCAGTCCACCACCAGCAATGGAGGATGAGGCTTCGACAATGGCAGCCACTCGTGCTGGGGAAACGTCAGAAAAACCATTAGACAGACCTTCTCCAAAGAACCCGACACAGAAGCCAACAGCCAGTTGGTCAATACTAGTTTCATTAAGATCAACTACAAATTGGTTTGTAATGTCCTAGAGTGGTTACACAGTCAACATGCGCACCACGATATTGAAATGAACTGTTGCGACAAGTGAAGTTACATTTTCGTCCGTGTGCAGGCTTGTCACGATTGGGGAACTCTCCATCCACTTCATGCAATATGTTCCTAAAATTGTTATAGGTTTAGCTGAAATGAGAAGAGACGAATATTGGATTCACAGTCATCCTGGATTTACAGATGAGTCTCGAATTTATTTCCGATGTATTTTTCAATCATCTTCATAATGTAACAAAAGTATTAATGATGTAGTCTTAGTCCCTACATTTCAAATGTAAGTTAACATAAAGACTAATGTAATAACTACTTCTTTATCATTAAGCTCCAACACAAGAACATAGCAAGACACATAATGCACACAAATCACTTAACACACAGTTAACGTCGAATCGTCATTGTCTTTTGCCAGTAGTTTGACAATTCACAAGGATATATGGAGAGTTGAATGAGTTCTTCAAACTCACAGAAAAGGTGGTATTACATGTCAGACTGCCAATACTCGCCTTCGCTCAATATGCATTGAGAATACTAACAATATGTTGGTCAGCGTTAATACTGTTCGTTAGTATTTTTAGTATTGATGATACGGCACTTCTCACTCTCAGGTGGTCATTATACTGACGTACTGATAATACACTACTCTCTGGAAAAAGTGAAACACCAAGACCGAGAGATATGAAACTAAACTAAACTCCGCTCGAACAGGCCATGAAGGTCCGGTACCGACCGGCCGCCGTGTCATCCTGATCCCATAGGCGTCAGTGGATGCGGATATGGAGGGGCATGTGGTCAGCACACCGCTCTCTCAGCCGTATGTCAGTTTACGGGACCGGAGCCGCTACTTCTCAGTCAAGTAGCTCCTCAGTTTGCCTCACAAGGGCTGAGTGCACCCCGCTTGCCAACAGCGCTCGGCAGACCGGATGGTCACCCATCCAACTGCTAGCCCAGCCCGGCAGCGCTTAACTTCAGTGATCTGACGGGAACCGGTGTTACCACTGCGGCAAGGCCGTTGGCTGAGAGATGTGATCGCAATGAAATTTTTTCCACCAATTAGGAACATAAATTATTAGCATTACAGAGATACATGCACTGTGACTGTGGAAATTCAGTATGGAGTAACGCCACCACGTGCTGCAGTCAGAGCCACTAGATGTCAGGGCATGAAATCAAAGAGTGCCTGAATATGCTGCTGGGGAAGAATTTGCCACACGTTTTGTAGGCGTGTCTACAAAGCAGCAACTGTGGCTGGAGGAGGATCTAAATGAACAAGTGGCCGACTAACCACATCGCAGAGTTGTTCGACAGGCGATGTGTCAGGCAGATGGGTAGATCAGGGGAGCAGTGCTGCCTGTCATTCTTCAAAGAAGTCTCGCACGTACCTCGCCACGTGCGGCTGGGTGTTTCCTGCTGATATATGCCGTATGGAACAGCCTACAGGAGGGGCAGTGCCTCGGACTTAACACATCCCTGATGTAGCAGAAGCTGTTCAGACTATTGTCAAGAGATAGGAGGTGAGCTCACTTAATATATTCAATGGGGCCCCAAACCATCACATTTGGCGTTTGTCTACTGTGCTGCTCAACAATACAATCTGTCTGATCAAGTTCGTCACTGTGGCATCGAACGCATATGCTGCCATGACTGTAGGACTGTGCCCATCACAGTCTGCGGCATTGGTGGTTCTCGTCAATGGACGCCGACACAGTGGCATGTGAGACACCAGTTCAGCTCACAGAGGACGACGTCGAACTGCTGACAAATACATGTCCACACCCATTGAGCGATCCAACATCATGCCAACAGTGTGGGGCCGAGCGAAGTGATGCAGTGGTTAGCACACTGGTCTCGTTTCGGGTGGACGAAGGTTCAAACTCGTGGCTGGCCATCCTGATACAGGTTTTCTATGATTTCCCTAAATTGCTTCAGGCAAATGTTGGGATGGTTCCTTTGAAAGGGCATGGCCGACTTCCTTACCCATCCTTACCTAAACCTATGGGACCGATGACCTCACTGTTTTGTCCCCTTCCCCCAACTCAACCAGCCAACCAACCAAAACTGTGAACGAAGCTGTTCTGTCCGTTACGACTAAGCGGACAAGATGGCGGTCATCTCATGCTGTGGTCACATTGTGTCGTCCATTATCCTGTTGGCGCCCCACGAATTTCTTCTGTGGGCTGGACTGCAACCAATCACGGACCAGGTCTGGCCGATAGGTCACCAGTTGTCCACCCATGGTCTGACTGCTGGTTCAGAACTATTCGAGTGTCTACAGCATGTCGTGTTTGAGCCTGCTGTTGGAAGAGCATAAGATGGAAGCCGTGTAGTCCACGGTTAACAGTGGTCTCTGTGGCAACTGTCCACGCTATTGGTGGATGCATACGACGCACTGGAGAAAGTGGCACGGAAGCTGGAAAAGGTCGTGATTTATGAGCGCCTTCTGGTGCTGAGAGGCGCCAGGCAAGTGGTTATGCGTGAGTGGTGGCGGCCCCTCAAGCTCAAGGTATTTGTTGTGTGTCTCCTGTTTGCTCCAAAAAATTGTTTAACATTTGTTGAAACACACCAGATGCTTTTAATATGAATCATTGAATGAACGTAGTGTGCCTAATTTACGCTACTTCTCAAGCAAAAACAAGTTTTTCGCTCATCTCGGTGTTAATGGCATCATATCTCCCAAACTATGTGTCGTACAATGAAATAATTTTGGAGGTACATTGAGTGGTACAACAACATATTGTCTAAAAATTATTTTGCAGATAGTCAGTAGTAAAGAAGTAATAAATTAAAACGTCAAGCCTGATAAGGTAGTTTTACTCCATGAACAGCAAAAGTTCATCATTTTTTGGGGAGCGAGGTGAAAGTATCGTCAGTGCTTGAAATTATATGTAACGTTTGCTGGACGTCACTAAACGCCCTTATTCTATAATATTTGAGGAGTGTAGTTTGTCTATTTACACACAATGAGGCTGTATTCTCTTTATTATCCGTGCTGTTGGCCAGTTTCAACTGCGGATCATTTTCGAGCACATATTTTAAGCGTCACTCTTCGTTTCACATTCTGATACACTGCTGGTACATGTGGACAGGTTTACATTGTATTTCAGTGCGTATGTTTGTCTGTGTGTGCAGGGCCGGCCTTAGCCATCCAGGTGCCCCGGGCGAGTCGTCCAGTTGGCGCCCTTTATTGTATAAATAGCGAACCTGGCAGTGCTTTGCAACACGGTATTTGACTGTTTTCTAGAAATCGTCTTAAGTGGTTAATGGCGTCATCTTATGATCATAACATGGTTTTTTCCATTGTAAATTTGAGTATTTTATTTTTTTAAATGGAAATGAAATCCAAATAATCTGAAAGCCCGCTAAGACGCTCCATGTGAGTCTTGTGTAGCCTGTGACGTCAGTCCAGCATGCTGCTGTCGCTGCCGTAACAGTCAGTACAGCAGTGATATATTCTTTGGGCATTCACGTCTTGGGAAATTGTCTAAAAATATTGCGTAGTACTGCACTGTACATCTACAACAACTCCAGAAAATTGTTTTTGCGTGTTCCAAACAAAGAAAAGATGCGTAAAATGTGGTTGAAACAGGCTCGTATATCCCAAATTTTTCTTTTCTTTTCTGAAGCACCCCTGTACTAAAGCGAACAAAACAAAACAAAAACTATTCAAATTGGTCAAGCCATTTCTTTGTTTTGGTGAGACTAACATACAACAATTGATTTTTATATATAGAAGGTAATATGTATAACGAAAAAACACTAATTTTGAATTGGGTACCATATTTTTATTGAATTTAATATAACTGTAAGCCATAAACCTATATTTTCTGTCAGTCATCTGAACGCAAAACATATTACGCCTAATGAAAAACAATTATAAAAGACTAAAATTTTACTTTCCTCGCTTTTCTGTCGGCAAAGTCTCTGATCAGATTAGCAAAGTCCAGGTTTTCTGCAACTTCATTTTCAATGGACAGTGAGGCCAAACTGGTTAGTCTTGTTTGAGACATTGTAGACTGCAAGTACGTTTTTATCAACTTCAGTTTGGGAAAACTGCGTTCGCCGCTTGCGACAGTCACTGGTATTGTTAGCAAAATACGTAACGTTATCCAGATGTTGGGATATAACTCTTGAAGATTATGCTTTTTTATGAAGTTTAAGGCTTCAATAGGTGTTGCCTGGCTGCCTTCGAGATAGTGTTGCAGGCCTAAAATTTCGTCGCACAGCAAATTTCCATCAGTATCTGACTTCATGTTCACAGTTAACTTTTCTTGTAATTTAGAACAGCATTGTATTAGTTCTTCTTTATTTTGATTTTTTTAAATGTCAAACAAGAAACTCCACGTCGCAGATAATTCTTGCATCTGTTCAAATCTTTCTTTCATGGATATGTGCACGGTGTCCAACAGTGCATTGAAAAACTCTACTTTAAACTTCTTTTTCGGGTCAGTTATTTGATCATCAACAGCCTCTTCACCCGGCCTGCGTTTAATACGTCTTAATCGCATTTGTGGTTTAAATAATGGCTGCGTATCAAGATCCGAAGCCAGTTCAGTTGCTGTTACAATAGCTTGTTCGAAACCTGTTTGTCTATATGTTTCCAAATAAGAGCAACATTTGTCAAGGATTCCCATAAACTCGACAAAGTTGATTGTGGGTGACTGACTTGCTTTACTCACAACGTTAATTTGAAACAGAACATCATACCATGTCACGAGAGAAACAATGAAGCTGAAGTCTTTTAATTGTCCTCGTAGTGTTGTCGCTTCGTGTGACACCGCAGCATCGCTTTGTTCAGTAGCATCGGCCAAGGAAACCAAAGCGTCATGCATTTCGCATAATTGATAACGAACCGCTTCCCAGCGTGTGTCACTTACATTTTTCAGGGTGTGTATCTTCAAATGGTCGGTCAAAATTTTCCATCTATTTACCGATCCAACAAATAGATTAAACATTTTTTGTAACATTCCGAACAGTGTCATGGATTTTACTGATGATTTTGCCGCATCACACAATACCAAATTATAACTATGGCATCCACATGGCACAAAAAAAGCTAGTGGATTTAACTTCTTAATTCTGTTCTGGACGCCTTTATTTTTCCCCTTCATGTTCGCGCCGTTATCGTAGCCCTGTCCTCTGCAGTCGTTAATGTTAAGGTCAAGATCACTCAATGTTTTTAAAATGCTTTCTGTGAGGCCTTCACCGGTTGTATCATCTATTTGCAGAAATGAGATGAAATGTTCTTTTACACCTACGCCATCCTCTGTTATGTCGGCGCATCTTAAAGTTATCGAAAGTTGTTCTTTGTGGCTTATATCTGGAGTAAAGTCAGCTATGATTGCATAATACTTTGAACCCTTTATGCGGGATACAATTGTAGACATAACGTGTGATGCCATGAGTTCTATTAACTCATTTTGTATATTTTTGCCGCAATAATGGTCAGTCAAATCACCATTCAATGCCAGTCTGACGTGCTCTTCCATGATTGGATCAAACTTTGCCAATAACTGTACAAGACCTAAGAATTTTCCATTATTTGGGGTAAATAATTTATCTGATAACCCTCTGAATGCCATATTATTTTCAGCCAAATACAAAGTAATGTGTATCAATCTTTGAAGCACATTGCTCCATCGTAAACTTTCTTTAGAAATTAGCTTTTGTTCTTCCTTGTCAATAGTTAATCCAGCTTTAAACCTGATTTCAGCTTCAGTCCATTGAGTAAATGCTTTTTTGTGGTTAGGACTATTTTCATGCAGTTTCAGAGCTTCACTTAAATGTTTCCAATTTCTGAAACCCACAGTGGTGGTCAAATTAGTAGTTGACTTTAAATCAAACAGTCGACAACAAAAGCAAAAGACACTGTCGTTTGATACAGAATAAACTAGCCACCGTCGTCTGATAGTTTCTTCGTTTGATAGTTTTCTTGTGTAATGAGTTGAAGAGAAATGACGCCCATTTTCATCTTTTGGAAAGTTATTTAGACATACTTGTGAGGGTCCACATATTATAATGCGATCTATATCTCTAGCATTAAGTACTTTTGGCCACGTACCTACATCAGAAACATTGTATTCTTTTATTGCAAGAACGTTGATACTTTCATCGACCACAGATGTCATGTGTTGATTTTGACTTGGAGAAATATCAGAGGATTCATGCAAAGATGTACTGCGCTGGTCAATTTGATCACCTTCAATAGGTGATTGTATATTTTTTGTGTATAATTGTTCACAGTCTGAAGAAATATTTGCTGATACATGGACTTTTGATTCAATACCTGAAGTATTTGCCTTAGAATTTCCTTTAAGGTACTTATAAATATTCATGTGCTTTTTAGTTTCTTCAAGAACTTTTTCTTTTTCAGCTTTTCTTTTCCGATTTTCTGAACCAGAAAGCTTTTTTTTAATCATTTCCTTCTCTTCTGGCATGATTTAATAATTTGACAAATTATTGCTTGGACACTGCTCTATTTCGCGACCACAATATTCGATCTATAACAAATGAGGAAATTCACCTATCAGTAGACGTAACTAGAAAAAAACCTGAACTGAAAGATAGAAATGTTTTTCGCACCTACCAGAAAATTAAAATGTTGACACAGTCACGACACTCGTTTTACTCACAATTATTCAGCCACGAAAACATGACCGCTGCCTCCGACTCTTACTGACAATTACTGACATGCGGGTGCAAATCGTAGCGCTGCCAACATACGCAGTCTAACAAACATTGTGTGGCGCTGTATTATTTCAGTAAGTTGGGGGAGAATTCTCTATGAATGCAGTGCTCGCATTGCATGATCTATTAATTAATGTACATCAGTCATTAAGTCACAAATATTCGATATAAATACATTCGTATTAATTAAATCATAATGTATTGTATATTTCACAGTCTGTATTTTCTTTTATTTGGAGCGACCGGTAGTTTCTGTTGTAAACGAGAGATGGTGCGGCTGCATGGGCTCTTCCTTGTTGCAGTTCTTGAAACAAATAAGAGAGGCGCTTTGGTAGAGCCCGTGCTAGCCCGCGTCAAACGTGG
Source organism: Schistocerca americana (assembly GCF_021461395.2). Classification (NCBI taxonomy): domain Eukaryota; kingdom Metazoa; phylum Arthropoda; class Insecta; order Orthoptera; family Acrididae; genus Schistocerca; species Schistocerca americana. The sequence continues at coordinate 67,345,931 of NC_060128.1, read as the reverse complement.
ATGGTTGCAGACAATACGAAGATTGCATTCAACATGATTTCTCTTTTGCTACCCCGAATTCATCGCGCATTCGTGAGATTAGCGACGTATGTTGAATGAGACAGAATAATATTTTAGTTTCGCGAAATGGGTGATTGTAAATTGTAATTTTTTTTTACATGCGTTTAGTACGTGGCGCCCCTTGGGCCCCGGCGCCCTGGGCGACCGCCCGAGTCGCCCCACCCTAAGGCCGGCGCTGTGTGTGTGAATTCTCAAGGCATCAAACTGCTGATGTCATTGCTCCCTAGACTTACACTACTTAAACTAACTTATGCTAAGAACAACACACACACACACCCATGCCCGAGGGAGGAATCGAACCTCCGGCGGGAGAGGCCGCGCAATCCGTGACATGGTGCCTCAAACCGCGCGGTCATACCGCAGCGGCCAGTGCGTATGTAGCAGAAAAACAATACAAGAGCGTGCACGAATTCGCCCATTAACCAACACCAACAGAAAGCTGCGTTAAGCGTGAAGCTTAAAATATGTGCTTGAGAATGAACCAAGGTTGAAACTGGCCAATTGCATGGGTAATAAAAAGAATACACCCTAGTTGGACTACTGTTTTCATTCCAAAAAAAAAAAATCAAATTTTTGTTGCCTCTAGAAGCCGTTATGTAGGCACCCTGCAGCTTGAATCATCAACTACTAACGACGATTAAGGATAGCTGGTTAGTAATGTAGATGTCTATAGCAAGAAACCGTGCTACCCACGATTAAGCAGAGAGCGCTTGTACGTACTGACTGTACTTGTCTGGCTTCACCGTCGTTAATGGAATTCAGAAATGTATAAAGACGGCCGACGGTCTTCAGATGATTGATAGAAGCTACTGAAAGCATGAATCAAGCACCGGGATTAGTCGTCTCTGCACTAGCTTGGTGACGTCACGCGGGCTACCTGTGTGTTGTCTTCAGGTCCTATACTGTGAAGGCTCCGACGCGACTCCAACACTAGAGGAGTTTACGTCACAGTTATGGTTCTGCTCGATGTTTCGAACGTCCCGTGATTTAGCGACTGCTGTTGGTATTGAAACTTCCTGGTAGATTAAAACTGTGTGCCGGGCCGAGACTCGAACTCGGGACCTTTGCTTTTCGCGGGCAAGTGCTCTACAAACTGAGCTACCCAAGCACGACCCACGGCTCGTCTTCACAGCTTTACTTCCGCTAGTACCTTGTCTCCACCTTCCAAACTTCACAGAAGCTCTCATGGAATAAAAGTAACTGTGAAATACGGAGTCCATTATCTTGTTGTGTCATACGTGACAAGAGAAACTAATAAATACACTGAGGAGCCAAAACATCATGACCACGTGATTAATAGCTTGTTTGTCCGTCTTTGGAACGAAATACGTTACTGATACAGCGTACCAGGTTTGTGGAGGTATGTGGCATTAGAAGGTCGTATATTTCGAATAAATAACGGCCGCTGATGTGCATACGCGGTGATGGCGCCACATAGCGACTCAGCTGGGTTCCATAGGATTTACATCAGGCGAATTTGGTCGCCGAGACATTAACGCGAGTTCACTATGATGCTGCTGAAACCACTGTAGCACGCTTCTGGCACCGAGCCGCCGCCAGTCACCGGGAGTATCAGTATGAAATGAGCGTTAAGATACAAATGTGTCGATAGGGAACATTTGTTGTGAAAGAGCCTTTTTTTTTTTTTGTTTGGCTGGTATGACATCTGTCAATGATATTTAGCATACATCAAGTCATGGAACAAACATCATATGTTTTCATCGTGTTAACAATGTCGAATTTTGTACCAGAAAGTCATGATTTGCGGAAAGCATTAATTTTTTGTTTTCATTTGAAAAAAAAAAATGCTGCAGAGTCGCATCGAATGCTTGTCGAGGCATATGGTGATCATGCTCTATCAGAAGCAACATGCAAAAGATAGTTTCAACGGTTCAGAAATAATGATTTTGATGTAAGAAATGATGAACGTGGACGACCACCAAAAAAGTTCGAAGACGCCGAATTGCAAGCAATATTGGATGAAGATGATACTTTGAGTCAGAAGCAAATGGCAGCAATGCTAAATGTTGCACAACAAACAATTTCTGGCCGTTTGAAAGCTATGGGGAAGATCCAAAAGCGTGGAAAATTGGTGCCACATGAATTGAATGAAAGACAGATGGAAAACCGAAAAACCATTTGTCAAATTTTGCTTCAAAGACATGAATTGTTACTGGCGATGAAAAATGGATTTATTTTAAGAATCCTAAACGGGAAAAATCGTGGGTTAATCCGGGACAACCATCAACATCGACTGCAAAACCAGATCGATTCGGCAAGAAGGCAATGCTCTGTGTTTGGTAGGATCAGAAAGGTGTGGTGTATGATGAGCTTCTAAAACCCGGTGAAACTGTGAATACTAATCGCTACAGACAACAAATCATCAATTTGAACTACGCATTGATCGAAAAAAGACCAGAATGGGCCAGAAGACATGCCAAAGTAATTTTTTTACACGACAATGCACCTGCACACAAAGCAAAACTGGTTCAGGATACAGTCAAAACACTTGGTTGGGAGCTGCTACCCCACCCGCCGTATTCACCAGACTTGGCCCCTTCCAACTACCATATGTTTTCAGCAATTGGACACGCATTGGCCGAGGAACACTTCGATTCCTACGAAGAAGTCGAAAATTGGGTGTCTGATTGGTTTGCTTCAAAAGACGAACATTTCTGTTTGCGTGGTGTCCACAAATTGCCAGAAAGGTGGTCAAAATGTGTAGAAAGCAATGGTCAGTACTTCCATAAAATGTTTTTAGTTTTCAATTCAAAATTAGTGTTTCATTTTCACAAAAAAAGGCTCTTTTCATACCGGTACACCTGGTATACTGTTGAAAGATGACATCGCCGTCGTGGAAGACATTAAGCGTGAAGGGATGCAGGTGGTTCGCAGCTGTCAGCGTGTCTTCGATTACTACCACGGGTCCCATGCGGGCACAGGAGAGTGTCTCCCATAGCGTAACACTGTTCCCACGAGCCTGCGTCTGTGGTGCGCTGGACGTTTCGTGGCGCCGTTCTGCTCGATGACGGCGTTTTTGGAGACGACCATTGACGTTGTGTAGCAAACATGCGATCCACCCAAAAAGCCGACACTTTTTCATTGATCGACGCTCGAACCCCAATGGTTCCGTGCCCAATGTAACCGTAATTGGCCGTCTTGCTGAGTCAACACGTGATCATGCAGGAGCGGTCTGCTGCGGAGCAGTGTCTTCCAAACAAATGTGCGTGCACCAGCTTTGTGCTCATTCGGCAGATGCCACAGATCGCCATGTATCCTACTTTACAGAGCAGACAAGTCTCCAAGCCCCACGTTCTGAGAAGAGTCGTGGACGTCCAGCCATTTAGCGCCTAGAGGTAGTTCCACTGACCTTTTCTCTCTTTCCTTAGATGCTCACGACAGTAGCACGTGAACATTAGACCATTAGACTAGTTTCACCGTTTTCGAAATACTAGGTCACAGGCTCTGCGTAATAAGAATCTGCAGTATGTCAAAGTCTCTTGTCTCAGTGTATTTCCCCATTTGCAGCCCATATCTTGGCTAGGGTGATCCCCCGTCTGTGTCTGCTCGTCTTACATACTTCTGTTACCGCGTCACGTCCCGACAACGCCGCGAGGCGGCATCCAGCGTCGCGTTGAGTAGAAGTCATTACGTTCTGACTTATCAGTGTAAATAAAAAGATCCCAGTCAAGATTCAGTCGCATTTTCCATTTTCGCTCGTCTCGCGAGCTAGCACCATCACTACAACGGGGTATGAAACTGTAATATATTCTCACAACAATACTTAAAATCAGTTTAATATGGCTTATTTCGTTCATACTTCAATAACGTTCTTTTTTGTTTCATCTGCATGTTACCACCTTGAAACTTCCTGGGTGATTAAAACTGTGCGCCCGACCGAGACTCGAACTCGGGACCTTTGCCTTTTGCGGGCAAGTGCGTCGTGCTTCGGTAGCTCAGATGGTAGAGCAGTTGCCCGCAAAAGGCAAAGGTCCCGAGTTCGAGTCTCGGCCGGGCACACAGTTTTAATCTGCCAGGAAGTTTCATATCAGCGCGCACTCCGCTGCAGAGTGAAAATCTCATTATGTTACCACTTTGTTTCCAAGCATTTATACGTTATACTAAAATGTGAACAGGGATCGAAATATTCATTTGCAGCCCAATTGGCTAATCATTACAGTCTCTGATAACCATATAAACTGTTGTGTCAGCTTGAGAATTAGTAATATTATTGGAAGAACAACATTTCTGCCTTTGAATGCTAGCTTTACTTTAAAATTATCATAATTTGTCCCAAATGGTGAGGCAGATATGACAGGCCACCCCGGATACATCCAGAATGAACAAATGTATCGAGGTGCGGTTTTCATCAAGTTATAGGACAATATGGCCAGTTTCCTAGTTTCACAGGTAATTTTTATCATTTATAGTCGCCGAATAGCATCATGCATTTTTTTTTCTAATGCAACTAGGGGGTGTTCAAAAAGTCTGTCTACAGTGCCGTATGATTGTTAGACGCGCGTGACGTACGATTGTTCGCCTGCGTGGGTAACTTCCCTTCAGGTGGACTCTCCCAGCATTCCACTGTTTCATTTATCTCAGCCAGCGTCAGCAGTATCGTTGGTGTGTGCCGTTACGTGTTGACGTGAACGTTTAAGTTTACTTTCTTACTTCGTTTGTTTCGTTTTTGTCACGGTTAAAATGCTAACCATTGAAGAACGTGTGTTTTTAGTCTAACAAGTGTTCAGAACTCGCGGTAAATACACAGTTTCAGTTCGTCAAACATTTAATTCAGTTTTCCCGGAGACAACACTCCCACATCGCGATACCGTGCGACATTTGATTAACAAAATTCGTAGAACGGGCTCAGTGACAGATGAATCGAGAAGTGGTCGTCCTAGCGTTTTGTCTGAGGATAAACTACTCCATATTTTCGATGAAATGTCCAGAGTCCGAACAAGTCAGTAAGAAAACTCGCCAGGAAATCGATGTTAGTGTCGGAACGGCCCACACAGCTGTAAGGAAAAAATTAGAAATTTTTCCATACAAAGTGACAGTCGTGCAAGAACTGAAAAATACTGATCATGGCAAGAAACTGCATTATTGTCAATGGTTCAAAAATTTCGTTCAACAAACTGGAAGAGATATTCTTAATGAAACGTTTCTCACTGATGAGGCGCGGTTTCATTTATCCGGGTACAGAAACTCGCAAAATTCATGTATGTGGAGTACTGCAAATCCATTGTGCATTCATGAGGAACCGCTTCATTATGTGAAAATAGGAGTTTGGATTGCAATTTCTAGACGTCGGATTGTGGGTCCCATATTTTTCAACGAGACAATAAACGCACAACGATACTGCAGTGAGTTTCATTTCGGTATATTCACTGCGGCATACGGAACGTGCGGCTAACAATTATACGGCACTGCGGAAAGACTTTTTGACACCCCGTATATGCTTCTTCTGTGGCATTTGAAAGAAGCGTCTAGGAGAACGTCAACGACATATCATGTGTGGGGCTTGATAAATAGTAGAAGATGACAGCGCGGCAAATCACTTTGCCGCTGTCCGGAGTAAAGGTTCCACAAATGCCTGCCCTGCTATACCAAATGTAAGCAAACACGTAACTCAGGTACGGTTCGTGTGTTTATTATCACAACTGACATACCAAGTGCTCAAAATGTTGACTTTTAGAGTTGCTACATGCTATAAAGCGAGTGTGGAGAAACAATACTGCTTGTTGAATTTCATCTGCATTTTATCTACATGCCATTGACATAGAGTCCTCTGTGTTTCCTAATAAAAGCACTCAGTCTTCAGGCCACGAGTGGCCTACCGGTACCATCCGACCGCCGTGTCATCCCCTTCAGGGGAGGATGCGGATAGGAGGGGCGTGGGGTCAGCACAAAGCTCTCCCGGTCGTTCTGATGGTTTTCTGTGACCGGAGCCGCTACTATTCGGTCGAGTAGCTCCTCAATTGGCATCACGAGGCTGAGTGCACCCCGAAAAAGATCTGTTAATTTAATTTGCGCCACGGATAAAAGTATACAGGTATTCCTTTCGTGAGTGTCCAGACCATTTTGCGTGTCCCGAATCCCTGAACGTCCATTCCAATACTCGCCAAATGTTTCCCTGAGAGGATCTGTTATTACACGATGGGATGGACACCAGTCATGTTGCCTTATATCCAGAGGAATGTCTAGTCAGTGAAGTAGGGACCAATGATGCGGGTCTCGAAACACTCAACAAACGCTAATAGACCAAGAGTGTTGTTTTCCCCCCTCATGGTTGACTTAACGTGGATTTTCAACTAACCGTTACTCAGTATTGCGAGCATTGAGTTGCACATAGCTTAAACAAAATTTTGTATAGCTATGAGCCATCACTTTGCACTTTCTGTGGATGACATTTGGGGAAACGGAACCAATTTTGGAAGTCACTGAAACGAAGCTGCAGATGAGGGCGAAATGTGAAGAGGAGAAATGGCTTGGCTCTGAGCACTATGAGACATCTGAGGCCATCAGTACCCTAGAAGCCGCGCGGGATTAGCCGAGCGGTCTAAGGCGCTGTAGTCCTGGACTGTGCGGCTGTTCCCGCCGGAGGTTCGAGTACTCCCTCGGGCATGGGTGTGTTTGTGGGTGTCCTTAGGACAATTTAGGTTAAGTAGTGTGTAACCTTAGGGACTGATGACCTTAGCATTTTAGTCCCATAAGATTTCACACATATTAAAAAAAAAAGTCCCCTAGAACTTAGAACTACTTAAACCTAACTAACCTAAGGACATCACACACATCCATGCCAGAGGCAGGATTCGAACCTGCGACCGTAGCGGTCACGCGGTTCCAGACTGAAGCGCCTAGAACCGCCCGGCCACACCGGCCGGCAGAGGCGAAATGCGGTAGAGAGTAGTGTTCGCAGAACACTCGTGTGGTTGGTCCGCTTCGTACTTCCGAGGACCCTCTTAATGACGCCTGCATTGTGTGTTACTGCAGCTAAAATGTTAGTTTCATATCCTTCATCGGTTGCTCGTCTTTTTCTGTCGCGTATTTTATTCTCCGCCGAGCGGTGTAGACGCACGGTCTTGGGCGCCTTGTCACGGTTCGCGTGGCTCCCAGCCGTTGGAGGTTCGAGTCCTCCCTCGGGCGTGGGTGTGTGCGTTGTCCCTAGTTTGTTTAAGTAGTGTGTAAGCCTAGGGACCGATGACCTCAGCAGTTCGGTCCCATAGGAACTGAGCACAAATTTCCAAAATTTTATTCTCAGTACTTTCATTTTCTTGGACTGGACTGTTAATTGTAATGTTTGCAAAGACAGTGAGGGCTTGGCATGACTGAATGTTTTAACTGACGAGATTTGCCTTAAACGATATTGAGTTTTTAGACTGCCGTATACATTGTATCTCAAAAGCTTCACAACAGCAGAACAGATTGTTGACCTTCGAGCACACGGGTAAACAAAGGAACTATGCCCGAGTTACGGGTTTCCTTGCATTTGGTATACCAGGGTAGACGTTTGTGGAACCTCATCTCCTAACAGCGGGGGCAGTCGTTTGCGACGCTGTTATCTTGATAGCATTTGGTTAAGTTCAAATGGCTCGAATGGCTCTGAGCACTATGGGACTTAACATCTGAGGTCATCAGTCCCCTATAACTTAGAACTACTTAAACCTAACTAACCTAAGGACATCACACACATCCATGCCAGAGGCAGGATTCGAACCTGCGACCGTAGCGGTCGTGCGGTTCCGGACTGAGCGCCTAGAACCGCCCAGCTACCGCGGCCGGCTTGATTAAGTCTCATATGTGCTATGTCGTTGACGTTCTGCTAGAAGCATCCTTTCAAATTTCACAGAATAAAGTATACTTCCATTAGAAGGAAAAGTCGGTGTCGCAATTCGGCGACTATAAACGTCCTTGCGAACGTCAGCAAATTCGCCATATTGTCCGCAATAGCTTGGCGGAAATCCCTCCTCGATATATTTTTTTCATTCTGGATTTATCTCGTGTGGTTTCTCTTAGTTCCTTCACCTGTAAAAGCAATTATGCTAATTTTTAAGTAAAGCCAACAGTCAGAGGCAGAAATGTTGCCCCAGTAACTCTCAGCTTGTTGCAAAAATTTGTTTGTTTTTCAGAGACTGCAATGATTAACCAGTTGGAGTGCAAATGGACATTTCGATCCCTGTTCATATTTTGATATAATGCGTAAATACTTGGAAACTAGGTGGTAACATTCAGATGGAACTAGCAAGAAAGTTAATCAAGTATAAACGAAATAAGTCATATTATACTGACTTTAAGCACTGTCGTGATAGTAAATTACAGTTGCAACCTCGTTGCTGAGACGCCATTAACAGACATCACCAGAATGTGAGTCAAGCGAAACTGGAAAATAGGACTGAATCGTTGTTGGGACCTTTTTACCTATTTATGTTTCTGTTGTCACATATGACACAAGAAGATATGAAATCCATATTTCACAGTTAGTTTTATTATTTAAATCTATAGGATATTCATACATCCTGATAGTGTATGAGGAGTCTTTTTGAAAATACATACAATGGTAGTATGTGCGATTGTACGATTTAATGCTATTTCCTCCTGTGTTTCATGAAGTTGTCAAACTGTAAACTCCTTAAATTAAATTTTCCATGAGATAATTATTTTATTATCTACCATAACGTTGGAAGCTGAAGAAGTGAACTAAAATTGATGTTGGGCCTGGGACTCGAACCAAGGGCTTCTTGCTTATTAGGCAGATATGCTGACGATTACACTACCACAGCATTATGGTCAACATAGCTGCACGAACAACCCAAGCCAAGTACCCCACCCACCACAAAAAGTAATTCACATCTCTTGCGGTCTAGGGCTCCTTGCCACGGTTCGCGCAGCTTCCCCCGTCGGAGGTTCGAGTCCTCCCTCGGGCATGGGTGTGTGTGGTGTCCTTAGCGAAAGTTAGCTTAAGAAAGATTAGGTATTGTGTAAGCCAAGGGACCGATGTCCCATACAACTTACCAGAGATTTTCTAATCCACATCTCGCCTTCTATTGTCACTATTAGCAGGGCTCTCCGACATTGGAACAGCACCCCAGCATTGGACGTAATGGTGAAGTGCTGTACTGCATGTGATCGTATCTTCCAACGGGTTCGAGTCCCGACCGCAGCACAAATTTTAATTCACTACTTCAGCTTCCAACGTTATCGTAGAGTTATAACTTGTTGTTTCTCGCTTATCCCTGTCAGTCGCACCACCCTGTTCAAATGTTTCGTCATTGTCGGAGCAGCCTCGTTATTATATCAACTGCTGCTGCATATCGGGAAATGTTGGGCCCGTTCGGCCGCGAATGTCGTTTGTCAGAAGTTGGGCGAGTGTGAAGACAGTGTTGCAGGTTGCATCTATTAAAAATCAAGGCGCCACTGTTACGTCATTACTATACCGCCTTCCTTTCTTCGCGCTCTAGCTCAGAGAGAATAACGACGCAACAAGCTGGTGTTGCAGTCGCTTCATGCTCGTCGATTCGTTCCCTAATACTAAAGCCTAGAGGAGTATAATAGCGGCAAGAGGCACAGGAGTTGAGTGCACCATCTTACTGATGTAGTGTACCACTGACAAAGCGAAAATGACCAACTCACAGGATGAAACTGGTGGAGAGTGTGAGACGAAAACCAGGTAATGTAGTGTACACAATTGCAAAATTTGCTCCATTAGAGTAAAAATCATTTATAGGAAAAGTTCGACGCTATACTTCACTGTTCAGATAAAAAACATAGAACGTTCGTCAACTGAAAACACTAATTAATTTACAGCAGTCTTCTAAATTTTATATATATATATATATATATATATATATATATATATATATATATATATATATATACTCCTGGAAATGGAAAAAAGAACACATTGACACCGGTGTGTCAGACCCACCATACTTGCTCCGGACACTGCGAGAGGGCTGTACAAGCAATGATCACACGCACGGCACAGCGGACACACCAGGAACCGCGGTGTTGGCCGTCGAATGGCGCTAGCTGCGCAGCATTTGTGCACCGCCGCCGTCAGTGTCAGCCAGTTTGCCGTGGCATACGGAGCTCCATCGCAGTCTTTAACACTGGTAGCATGCCGCGACAGCGTGGACGTGAACCGTATGTGCAGCTGACGGACTTTGAGCGAGGGCGTATAGTGGGCATGCGGGAGGCCGGGTGGACGTACCGCCGAATTGCTCAACACGTGGGGCGTGAGGTCTCCACAGTACATCGATGTTGTCGCCAGTGGTCGGCGGAAGGTGCACGTGCCCCTCGACCTGGGACCGGACCGCAGCGACGCGCGGATGCACGCCAAGACTGTAGGATCCTACGCAGTGCCGTAGGGGACCGCAACGCCACCTCCCAGCAAATTAGGGACACTGTTGCTCCTGGGGTATCGGCGAGGACCATTCGCAACCGTCTCCAGGAAGCTGGGCTACGGTCCCGCACACCGTTAGGCCGTCTTCCGCTCACGCCCCAACATCGTGCAGCCCGCCTCCAGTGGTGTCGCGACAGGCGTGAATGGAGGGACGAATGGAGACGTGTCGTCTTCAGCGATGAGAGTCGCTTCTGCCTTGGTGCCAATGATGGTCGTATGCGTGTTTGGCGCCGTGCAGGTGAGCGCCACAATCAGGACTGCATACGACCGAGGCACACAGGGCCAACACCCGGCATCATGGTGTGGGGAGCGATCTCCTACACTGGCCGTACACCACTGGTGATCGTCGAGGGGACACTGAATAGTGCACGGTACATCCAAACCGTCATCGAACCCATCGTTCTACCATTCCTAGACCGGCAAGGGAACTTGCTGTTCCAACAGGACAATGCACGTCCGCATGTATCCCGTGCCACCCAACGTGCTCTAGAAGGTGTAAGTCAACTACCCTGGCCAGCAAGATCTCCGGATCTGTCCGCCATTGAGCATGTTTGGGACTGGATGAAGCGTCGTCTCACGCGGTCTGCACGTCCAGCACGAACGCTGGTCCAACTGAGGCGCCAGGTGGAAATGGCATGGCAAGCCGTTCCACAGGACTACATCCAGCATCTCTACGATCGTCTCCATGGGAGAATAGCAGCCTGCATTGCTGCGAAAGGTGGATATACACTGTACTAGTGCCGCCATTGTGCATGCTCTGTTGCCTGTGTCTATGTGCCTGTGGTTCTGTCAGTGTGATCATGTGATGTATCTGACCCCAGGAATGTGTCAATAAAGTTTCCCCTTCCTGGGACAATGAATTCACGGTGTTCTTATTTCAATTTCCAGGAGTGTATATATATATATATATATATATATATATATATATATATATATATATATACGTGAATATACATCCATACACACAAACGTAAGTACCTAGACACACAATATATATACAGAGTGGTCCATTGATCGTGACCGGGCCAAATATCTCACGAAATAAGCGTCAAACGAAAAAACTACAAAGAACGAAACTCGTCTAGCTTGAAGGGGGAAACCAGATGGCGCTATGGTTGGCCCGCTACATGGCGCTGCCATAGGTCAAACGGATATCAACTGCGTTTTTTAAAATAGGAACTCCCATTTTTTATTACATATTCGTGTAGTACGTAAAGAAATATGAATGTTTTAGTTGGACCACTTTTTTCGCTTTGTGATAGATGGCGCTGTAATAGTCACAAACATATGGCTCACAATTTTAGACGAACAGTTGGTAACACGCAGGTTTTTTAAATTAAAATACAGAACGTAGGTACGTTTGAACATTTTATTTCGGTTGTTCCAATGTGATACATGTACCTTTGTGAACTTATCATTTCTGAGAATGCATGCTGTTACCGCGTGATTACCTGTAAATACCACATTAATGCAATAAATGCTCAAAATGATGTCCGTCAACCTCAGTGCATTTGGCAATACGTGTAACGACATTCCTCTCTACAGCTAGTAGTTCGCCTTTTGTAATGTTCGCACATGCATTGACAATGCGCTAACGCGTGTTGTCAGGCGTTGTCGGTGGATCACGATAGCAAATATCCTTCAACTTTCCCCACAGAAAGAAATCCGGGGACGTCAGGTCCGGTGAACGTGCGGGCCACGGTACGGTGCTTCGACGACCAATCCACCTGCCATGAAATATTCTATTCAATACCGCTTCAACCGCAGCGAGCTATGTGCCGGGCATCCATCATGTTGGAAGTACACAGCCATTCTCTCATGCAGTGAAACATCTTGTAGTAACATCGGTAGAACATTATTTAGGAAATCAGGGTAGATTGCACCATTTAGATTGCCATCGATACAATGGGTGCCAATTATCCTTCCTCCCATAATGCCGCACCATACATTAACCTGCCAATGTCGCTGATGTTCCACTTGTCGCAGCCATTGCGGATTTTCGGTTGCTCATATAGTTCATATTATGCCGGTTTACGTTACCGCTGTTGGTGAATGACGCTTCGTCGCTAAATAGAACGCGTGCGAAAAATCTGTCATCGTCCCGTAATTTCTCTTGTGCCCAGTGGCAGAACTGTACACGACGTTCAAAGTCGTCGCCATGCAATTCCTGGTGCATAGAAATATGGTACGGGTGCAATCGATGTTGGTGTAGCATACTCAGCACCGACGTTTTTGAGATTCCCGATTCTCGCGCAATTTGTCTGCTACTGATGTGCGGATTAGCCGCGTCAGCATCTAAAACACCTACTTGGGCATCATCATTTGACGTGTCACATGTGGCTGAACACTTCCTGTTTCCTTAAATAACGTAACTATCCGGCGAACGGTCCGGACACTTGGATGATGTCGTCCAGGATACCGAGCAGCATACACAGCACACGTCCATTGGGCATTTTGATCACAATAGCCACACATCAACACGATATCGACCTTTTCCGCAATTGTTAAACGGTCCATTTTAACACGGACAATGTATCAGGAAGCAAATACCGTCCGCACTGGCGGAATGTTACGTGATACCACGTACTTATACGTTTGTGAGTATTACAGCATCATCTGTCACAAAGCGAAAAAAGTGGTCCAACTAAAACATTCATATTTCTTTATGTACTACACGAATATGTAATAAAAAATGGGGGTTCCTATTTTAAAGAAACGCAGTCGATGTCCGTTTGACCATAGCGCCATCTGGTCTCCCCCTTCAAGCTTGACGAGTTTCGTTCTTTGTAGTTTTTCCGTTTAATGCTTGTTTCGTGAGATATTTGGACCACCCATATATCAACACGTTTTTACATACCTACACATGTACATACACATTCTTACATAGAAGGTGACTGTTATCAAATGTGGGGAAATATCCCAAAAGTGGCTGACAAGTGTTGAACACGTAAGGTCACCAGATGAGGCACCTCAGTACACGTGAAACCGTTGAGCCTGTCGCTCATACATTTACAGGTAGGGGCTGTGGTACAGATCACTGCACAACGGTGCCAATTTCGAACACCTTTTTGTAAGTGTCATATGTTGTAAACGGAGAAGTTACAGAATTACTGTCCTCGCTGTAACCAAGTAAAAGCTGTTGTTATTTTGTGTTTCCTTCCTTTCGTCTCTTCTATTTTTGCCTAGACATTACTTAGTAAGGACACTGTAGGTCATTCAGCGGCATAGAGTTAATTCTGGAGCTTATGCTCATTTACTTGTGACGCAATACGGTAGTTCTTTGTTGTGCTGCACTTTGCAATAAACCAGCGGAAACTGCGAGACCGGGAAATAAAATAACGAATGTTACCTCAGTGTAAACACTTAACTGACGAATGCAACGAAAAAAATACTGCCTGCCACACACAAGACTCGAACCCTGAGCCCCACGCGCTCAAGTGGCGCTCGTGAGCACTTTATCCGTAGATTTTCTTTTTTTATATTTTTTATCTTTTTTTCCGGGGCGGGATTCGAATGCGGATTTCCTGCTTACCGCGAGCGGTCGCCTTACAATTTTTATTTTTATTTTTTTATTTTTTTTTAAATCAAAGACGCTACCATTCTGTTTGTTTTATTGCTTCTTTTTTGCAGATGCCTTGACCACTTTTTTTTTAATTTACTGCAAAGAACATAAAATAGCGACTGTCTTCCACTTCGGACGTTGGCCCCTATCACGCCATTCTACGCTCAAAAACACGAAAAACAAAGCTAGTGCCACCTCCACTTTCACCCTAAAAGCTAGTTACGACGGTTGTTTGCCACCATTTCAGGCTCCGCCCACGAACAAAAATTAAATACGCCTCTGTACGTTTAGTCACAAAAAGTAAACGAAGAAGGAAAGGGTACAATGTTTTTTTTTTAATGTTCTTCCGGGGGTGTCCGCAGCAGCCAGGCGGCAGGATGTCCAGCTCGTCTTCACGTTCAGCGAGGGTGAAACACCCTATAATTACCTTTGATTTCTCTCGTCAGCCATCATGCGCTATATCTCAATCTCTTCTGAGACCCGGTACATCCCAATGGTCTGGAGGGCGCGCGAACAACGACCCCAGGTAATTCGCAAAGAGCGAACCAAAGCGACGCCATGTGCCGTAAAACTGTGTAGTTGCTCGTTAAGTAATGCCAAATACCTGAGAACCGTCCAACGCTCTCACTAAAAAAGAATGACAATACCATACCCTTAACCGACACCGTGGCGTTGTGACGAGCAGCAGCGAAGTGAGTGACGTCGGGATGGATCAGTCCGGTGGGCTCTACCAACGCCACCCAGACTACAGGCCTGCGCGCAAGCTTGTGACGTCACATACTGATGGCCGGGTCTGTATCGGAACGCTCCTGTTGAGCCCTCTGCAGCTGTACCAACTTTACGAGTTTTAGAACTGAGACCGCATAGGGATTCTCGTGCTCTTCCTCTTCTACATGGCCTTGTAATGAAAGTACGGAAATTTATATCATTGCGTAAAGTAACTGAACAAAACTGCCCTACGTTATTTCAAGATGTAGAATTATTTTGACGATTTGCCTTAAATACGCGTTTATAGACTCGAATAGAAACTGTAATTTTAAATTCCGTCTTTTACCTCCGGAGCTACTTTTTCTTGTAGTAAAAATTCGGCAATGTGCAACAACAAGCAGACGTTTCCTCTTTTAAATAAAGCAGCTGGAGCTCCTACAGAATTTAAGAATTTATTTCCCCGGTTATTTTCGTAAATTTTCCTCTCCACTTCAAAATATGCTGACGTCACACGAAACTCAAATCATTCGACGAAATTGAGCACCGCCTGACGCAATGTTTAATAAATCAAAAAACCCGAAAAAATATTTTATTTCTCTTTTTCTCCAGAACTTTAGAACCTTAAACATGGAAAAATTGTTTCTCCTTTATCCTTGACTGAAATTCGTGTCACAGAGTGATGTTAATTTAATCACAGTGCACTTACATCGAAATTCTGCTTTCTATACTGCTTAATCTGTCGAACACAGAATTCATTAAAGCAATTTTCTAAGGTAGTTGACTCAAATTGAAATTATTTCCGAATAGCTGTATATGTAAAACTGAACCAAATCATTCTGTAGCTCTTCCAAATAAAAGTACTGGAAACTCAATAATCTGGAAGGAATGATGAGGAATACTAAACATTTTCGAGCCACGCTAATTAATATAAGTATTCTGTGTGACAGCAGTTGCAAATATGAGAGACATTTCACAGCCAGCTTCCTAATAACCTCGCAGCAATGGTCCAGAAGTAAGAAACAAATTATACTGGTACATGGTACATAACTGCTTTTAAAAACAATTGGCAAATGTGGTGCAATGGAAACAAATAACACGCTATAAATCGTTTCAATAAAGACATGTTGCTGCTCAATAATACATCGGCTGACGTGACAGTCTTCGCCATTCCACTTTCGCAACAACTTCGTTGGAAAGAAGTCTGCTGCCACATCTTTGTGCTGGCGTTTGTCCTCACCATGGCAACCAGTAGTTCGACTATCGACTTTACAACTTCAATGCAAAGAAACCTGCTGCCTCATCTTTGCAACGGCGTCTAACTTCATCATGGCAACCAGTGGTTCCAAATGGTTCACTAACAGGCCTTGAGAGGGCAACCCATGTACTGCCAAATCGAAGTTCATTTTTCCTACATATTTAAATATTTTTAACGCTTCTTAATTGACAGTAGCTGTTTAATAAGCTAAGTTTAGTGTATATTTATTTTTAATTCTTGACAATGTTCTTTTAACTAAGAAATTTTAAATTGTAATTCGACTTATAACTCATTGGTGAGTAATGACATCATGCAGTCAGAAGTGGGTGGAGCCTCCATTATATATAGTAAGACGTGCACTGGTTTCTCCAGTAGTGATTCTCCAGCAGAAAGAGGTTCCTACTCGATGGTAATTCATCGTTTTATAGCTTTATAAATTTATATATTTTCTTTAATGCATGTAGCCCTCTAGTTAAAGCTTTGTATACAGCTTGTAGGTCTGAAGATGACCACAGTAGTGGTCGAAACCGGTCACCTTGATAAATAAATCGTGATCAAGACTGTTTTTAATAGTAATAAAAAATTTTTGTCATTTACTTACCTTTGAATGATGCGTAGACACAAATTACCGTCTCGGAATAGCTGTAATCCAGCCATTTCTCAACTTCACGTATTTGGGAAATCGATACATGTGCACTTCCATGCCTTTTTGGGATTTATAATTTCCCTGGCAAAAGGGAACGCAACACTTGTATCTCATACTTCGCAGAACTGTAGCCGAATACTGTATGAAATATATATCAGTTGCGCGTGGCACACACTTTCAACACAACATACAAGTCAACAGGACTGCCGACTGAACATAAGATGGCCAACAGTTTGTGACGTCACGTACAAATATGGCCGCTGTGTGTAGGCCTTGTATCTCCACGGACTGACGCGTCCGTCGCAGCCACAATGCCACATGCGCCATGTGAGGAGCCAGCAGTCGGCAGCCGCACCACAAACGAATCGGTGCATGCTGGTGTCGACAGCCGGCCGCTGTGGCCGAGCGGTTCTAGGCGCTTCAGTCCGGAACCGCACGACCGCCACGGTCGCAGGTTCGAATCCTCCCTAGGGCATGAATGTGTGTGATGTCCTTAGGTTAGTTATGTTTAAGTGGTTCTAAGCTCTAGGAGATTGATGACCACAGATGTTAAGTCCCATAGTGCTCAGAGCCATTCGAACCAATTGATTTCGGTGTCGACAGCGGCGCATCTGGGGCAGAGAGGATCCTCGGCAAGATGTATAATGTGTAAACGTTGTCGGGAGGGGAATTTTTCAGTCGTTGTTGTTGTTGTGGTCTTCAGTCCTGAGACTGGTTTGATGCAGCTCTCAATGCTACTCTATCCTGTGCAAGCTGCTTCATCTCCCAGTACCTACTGCAGCCTACATCCTTCTGAATCTGCTTAGTGTATTCATCTCTTGGTCTACCTCAACGATTTTTACCCTCCACGCTGCCCTCCAATACTAAATTGGTGATCCCTTGATGCCTCAGAACATGTCCTACCAACCGATCCCTTCTTCTAGTCAAGTTGTGCCACAAACTTCTCTTCTCCCCAATCCTATTCAATACCTCCTGATTAGTTATGTGACCTACCCACCTAATCTTCAGCATTCTTCTGTAGCACCACACTTCGAAAGCTTCTATTCTCTTCTTGTGTAAACTATTTATCGTCCATGTTTCACTTCCATACATGGCTACACTCCATACATATACTTTCAGAAACGACTTCGTGACACTTAAATCTATACTCGATGTTAACAAATTCTCTTGTTCAGAAACGCTTTCCTTGGCATGCCAGTCTACATTTTATATACTCTCTACTTCGACCATCATCAGTTATTTTGTTCCCCAAATAGCAAAACTCGTTTACTACTTTAAGTGTCTCATTTCCTAATCTAATTCCCTCAGCATCACCCGACTTAATTCGACTACATTCCATTATCCTCGTTTTGCTTTTGTTGATGTTCTTCTTATACCCTCCTTTCAAGACACTGTCCATTCCGTTCAACTGCTCTTCCAAGTCCTTTGCTGTCTCTGAGAGAATTACAATGTCATCGGCGAACCTCAAAGTTTTTATTTCTTCTCCACGGTTTTTAATACCTACTCCGAATTTTTCTTTTGTTTCCTTTACTTCTTGCTCAATATACAGATTGAATAACATTGGGGAGAGGCTACAACCCTGTCTCACTCCCTTCCCAACCGCTGCTTCCCTTTCGTGTCCCTCAACTCTTATAACTGCCATCTGGTTTCTGTACAAATTGTATTTTACCCCTCCCGCCTTCAGAATTTGAAAGAGAGTATTCCAGTCAACATTGTCAAAAGCTTTCTCTAAGTCTACAAATGCTAGAAACGTAGGTTTGCCTTTCCTTTATCTTTCTTCTAAGATAAGTTGTAGGGTCAGTATTGCCTCACGTGCTCCAACATTTCTACGGAATCCAAACTGATCTTCCCCGAGGTCGGCTTCTACCAGTTTTACCATTTGTCTGTAAAGAATTCGCGTTAGTATTTTGCAGCTGTGACTTATTAAACTGATAGTTCGGTAATTTTCACATCTGTCAACACGTGCTTTTTTTGGGATTGGAATTATCATATTCTTCTTGAAGTCTGCGGGTATTTCGCCTGTCTCATACATCTTGCTCATCAGATGGTAGAGTTTTGTCAGGGCTGGCTCTTCCAAGGCTATCAGTAGTTCCAGTGGAATGCTGTCTACTCCAGGGGCCTTGTTTCGACTTAGGTCTTTCAGTGCTCTATTAAATTCTTCGTGCAGTATCATATCTCCCATTTCATCTTCATCTACATCCTCTTCCATTTCCATAATATTGTCCTCAAAAACATCGCCCTCATGTAGACCCTCTATATACTCGTTCCACATTTCCGGTTTCCCTTCTTTGCTTAGAACTGGTTTTCCATCTGAGCTCTTGATATTCATGCAAGTGGTTGTCTTTTCTCTAAAGGTCTCTTTAATTTTCCTGTAGGCAGTATCTGTCTTACCCCTAGTGAGATAAGTTATCATATACCACAGCGCCCTCACCGCCGTGGGAAGGAACGGCGAGTGTATGTTACTCCACTCCCGCCGCCAGCCAACTGCCGGATGTCGGCCTTCAGTCGTATTAACAGGCAGTGTCAGTTGAAAGTAGCGGTAGAAGTTCTTGGTTCTAGGAGCTCGCGTAATGGGTAGACATCCAACAGATAACTCATGACTACCAGATAGGTGCGAATGTGACACAGTGCTGGCGCGTTGTGTCCAATAGGATTGGACGGCCGGAGAGACTGAGGCGCCGCCTCCTCAGTGTACCAGGCAGGGTGTCCTCGTCCGAAGGACGCAGGCGATGCATCGTCCGCACGAAGAGAGCGCGCGCCCTGTTGCGTACGTTTATCACTCCGATGCCGCCTACACGTGCGGGCAACGACAGTGCCTCGTAATGGTTCTTGAACACATTGGCACTGAGCCACACCGACGTGGAATACTTTACTTTGATTGGTGTCGTGTCCCGAGAGGGAGTGAGAATGACACGAATGATAATCAGGGGTTGTTGTGTTGGCAGAAGAGCCAACACTGTGTTACTAGAGGAGGCCGAAATGCACGCGTTTTAGCTCACGCAGGCTGGCGTGAGGAGGGAAGGACTATACTGACGTAAGGTCTGGAACATGGCAAGGAATTAGAATTCAGAAAGCGGAAGTAATTAGTGTGATACTTAACTTTAATCCATTAATGATGAATGTCGCTCTTGACGGTACATGATTCACAATATTATCTGTTCAGAATACATTCATAGTAACTGAATATGGCGCCTTGCTAGGTCGTAACAAATGAAGTAGCTGAAGGCTATGCTAAACTGTCGTCTCTGCAAATGAGGGCGTATGTAGACATGGAACCATCGCTAGCAAAGTCGGCTGTACAACTGGGGCGAGTGCTAGGGAGTCTCTCTAGACTAGACCTGCCGTGTGGCAGCGCTCGGTCTGCAATCACTGATAGTGGCGACACGCGGGTCCGACGTATACTAACGGACCGCGGCCGATTTAGAGGCTACCACCTAGCAAGTGTGGTGTCTGGCGGTGACACCACGGGGGTCTTACCTCGTAGAAGTAGGCGTGGGCAGGTTCTGCAACTCCGACAGCTAGAAGGAGGAAGCTAATGCTAAGGTGCAGCATACGGAACTCGGTGAGTAGTAGTTACTGCTGCAGGGCAGAATTCATAAGATCCCTACAAGTTGATAACTGAAAATTCCCTACTGGCACTATCTCGCCCTAATTTCCACCAGCAGAAATTCATAGTCTGGAATCTATCTCCCCGGTTGTAGAAGAGCCGAGGCATAGCGAATCTTTCTAAGTCCCCACGTCTGCCGTTGAACGACAGAGGCTGTGTCGGTATACTCGGCGGGTGTCGACTTCACTGCGACTGCTTGAATGGTCCTCCTGACCCCTTATTTATACCACCTTCGTGCATCACGGAAAGCTTCTAGAATGTTGTGGAACGTCCTATATCTCCGACTCAGAGGCTGACCAAACTTATGGGTACGTTTCCATCATCATGAGACGTGTGACAGCTATTTGGTTCCCTGTTATCGTCACATAAGCTTATTTGACTGTTGGCGCCGCTTGAGCCGGCGCTTGGGTAAACACTATCATCAAATACGCCCCCAGCGCTTCCGTCCTGGAACGTCCTGCTTCGTTGCTTTAAGACTCAATTATTCTTACTGCTGTTATTTTATACTTGTTGTTAAGCTAGATTCGCAACATTGGGATGAACAGGTGCGACAGATCGATAGTTCGCTGTGGTGTGCGTACTGTAAGACCTTCGGTACACACACTATCAGATTATTTGACTTGTCGCTCTAACGAAGTAGGCGAGCGTCAGCAATATGTCTCATGGTCTTATCGTGGCGTGTTTATCTTCTGCCGTTAGGTCAGACGATATAAATGCCACTTGCACGCTTAGAGTAGCAGATTGACGGTGACCAACTTTAAAAAGAACTTGATTAATTTTCACACACATTTATTAAAATAACAACAAGCATAAAAATTATTTAACTTGGTTCTGGATGCTATTTACAATTGACAGTCTGAAGTTCCTTTGGTCTTGGTACATTAATCTTATTCTCATATATATCTGATACTTGACAAGAGTGTCTATACATTTGTCTTCATGGCTGTGTATAGGAATATGGTAATCTTATTAGGCACAGACTGAAACTTCACTATACACTGGTACAGACAAATGCAGACTGATGCAGATTGGTACAGACAGGTGCAGATAAATGCAGACTGACCAGTCGGAGGTCTGTACACTCGTATTAATACCTCATGTGTTCAGGTATCACTGCGCGAGTGTGATCCGCGAGGAGAAAAGGTTCTAAGTTAGCAGCAATCTCATTGGCTGTGTTACATATTAATACACGGATCGGCGGAAGCAGAATTTGGTCCCTCTCTATGGCAGCGCCATCTCGTAGTGCGGAGACGGACGAGCGCTGCTCCTGCGCTGTTGTGCTTAGCGGAGCGCGCTCCAGTGGGAAAGTTGTGTACGCGCTGACTGCGTGGAAGTATGTACACAGCAGTCGCCATCTGGTGTCGTGACATGTTCAACATTACTCATCCTCTTATGGGGTATATCCTGACATTCGCTGCCCCTCATGTGTTGTATTAAAATACTTGTTGCATCGGGGTCTACGTTGCTTCTGAGATTTATAATCGTTAGACATTTTTCGTTCCGTATCTTCTCATAAATCAATCCCTAGAGTCTGAACACGGTGGAAAAAATCACCCCATCGAGTGATGTCTCGTGACTCAGGAGTGTAGCTCTGCCAGGGAGCGCCGCGATATTTTGTCTTTTAAAAATCAGCCCGGTTATACACTACTGGCCATTAAAATTGCAACACCACGAAGATGAAGTGCTACAAACGCGAAATATAACCGACAGGAAGAAGATGCCGTGATATGCAAATGATTAGCTTTTCGGAGCATTCACACAAGGTTGGTGCCGGTGGCGACACCTACAACGTGCTCACATGAGGAAAGTTTCCAACCGATTTCTCACACACAAACAACAGTTGACCGGCGTTGCCTGGTGAAACATTGTTGTGATGCCTCGTGTAAGGAGGAAAAATGCGTACCATCACGTTTCCGACTTTGATAAAGGTCGGATTGTAGCCCACCGCGATTGCGGTTTATCGTATCGCGATATTGCTGCTCGCGTTGCTCGAGATCCAATGGATGTTAGCAAAATATGGAATCGGTTTGTTCAGGAGGGTAATACGGAACGCCGTGCTGGATCCCAACGGCCTCCTATCACTAGCAGTCGAGATGACAGGCGTCTTATCCACATGGCTGTAATGGATCGTGCAGCTACGTCTCGATCCCTGGGTCAACAGATGGGGACGTTTGCAAGACAACAACCAACTGCGCGAATAGTTCGATGACGTTTGCAGCAGCACGGACTATCAGCACGGAGACTGTGTCTGCGGTTACCCTTGACGCTGCATCACAGACAGGAGCGCCTGCGATGATGTACTCGACGACGAACTTGCGTGCACGAATGGCAAAATGTCATTTTTTCGGATCAATCCACGTTCTGTTTACAGCATCATGATTGTCGCATCCGTGTTTGGCGACATCGCGGTTAACGCACATTGGAAGCATGTATTCGTCATCGCCATACTGACGTATCACATGGCGTGATGGTATGGAATGCCATTGGTTACACATCTCGGTCACCTCTTGTTCGCATTGACGGCAGTTTGAACAGTGGACGTTACATTTCAGATGTGTTACGACCCGTGGCTCTACCCTTCATTCGATCCCTGCGAAACGCTACATTTCAGGAGGATAATGCACGACCGCATGTTGCAGGTCGTGTTGGACTGCTGCCCTATCCTGCACATTCTGGAAATCTCTCACCAATTGAAAACGTGTGGTCAATGGTGGCCGAGCAACTGGCTCGTCACAATACGTCAGTCACTACTCTTGATGAACTGTAGCATCGTGTTGAAGCTGCATGGGCAGCTGTACCTGTACTCGCCATCCAAGCTCTGTTTGACTCAATGCCCAGGCGTATCACGGCCATTATTAGAGGCAGAGGTGGTTGTTCTGGGTACTGATTTCTCAGGATCTATGCACCCAAACTGCGTGAAAATGTGATCACATGTCAGTTATAGTATAACGTATTTGTCCAATAAATACCCGTTTATCATCTCCATTTCTGTTGTAGCAATTTTAATGGCCAGTAGTGTATTTTAGCCGAGCCTCGTATAGTCATTGGCAGTCGCAGCAGTGTTAAATTGCAGTTCAGCAGAGTCGCTGAGATGTGAGAGAGTTCTGTAATGAATACAAAGTGTGTTCCCCCTCCTCCCTCCCTCCCGATGCATGTGATGCCTGGGGCGAGGTGCACCCCGGTTCGTCCCTGGAGCAGCGGCGCCTGCGCGCTGGCAACCCCCACCACCCGCTCTTCCCCCCACCACCCGCCTTTCCCCCCACCGCCGCGGCCTTCCCCCACTCCCCGCCGTCCCGACGCCCGGCGTCGCGACTTGGGCCCTCCGCCGCCAGAGCTAGGCCGCCCTTCGTCGCTGTCGGACGTCTCCGCACAGCCCGGCTTGCGTCTCTCTCAGACACGCTCCCCCCACACCTCCAACTCCGGCACGCAGTCTTGCAGTCGGGCCGAAAACACGACCCATGCGCGAACCACGGCGGTGAAGACTGCGGCGCCGACGATGACGGCGTGGACGACGCGCGGCAGCGACGGCGGTGACGACCCTGACGTCGACTGCAGAGGGGCGTTCGCTGTGCGACACATGTGCTGAACGGGCACGCACCAGCGGTCTCTTGTCCTGCCACTACAGTGATCGTAAACAAAACAGCGCTGAAAACTTCCCGACACTTCACAACTTTCCTCCCTGTATTTTTTCCGGCAGCTACGTCGCCTCTGTGGGACAACCAACTGCAGTGCGACTGGCACAAACCAAAATCCAAAGTTGTGGAACACCGTAGGACCGCGTATTAGAGGCGAATCGGCCTTTCCTATTGTAGGGCCCGAAGCATTACTGTTGTTTACTACCACTCAATCTGGATGTCAATTGCTCTGTGCCATAGTGAAGCTGTACTGGTGGAAGGCAGATAAGGAAAAGTACATATCACACTCACGGAAACTTATTGTATCACTTTTTGAGTTACAGCAAAGAGAAGTCTCGGTAGTGAATGACCATATATATTTGTGCTATTTTTGTCAGCCAAATAAGTGTCACATTGCAGGCGGTTTGTTGATATAGTGCAGTGTGGGAGTAAATCGACTGTTGTGTTTTCTTTAGGAGTTGTTGGCACAGATTGGAACAATTTTATGGTACACAGCTTTAACAAAAAATTGACTCTTTCCATGTTATTGAGAATCAATATCTTGATTAGACGTGCCATAGCAACGTTAATACAAGGTTTACTAAACGTAAATTTCATCCTCTTAAAGATAACCTTTCAAGCGGCAGTTCTCTCTCTGAGGTAGACAAAGACCAGGAGATTTTCTGCGGAGTCAATAATTTGTTCGAGGTTGCCTTTAATCTGCCGTCGAATTTCTGCTTTTCTCGGAGCATTTCTAACAATTCTGTCGTTCTGGCAGTCTATCCAGCGCATTTCTGGATTTTGTTCTAAAAAGCAACGGACGTAGATCGGAGTTATACAATCATTCGTGACGGAAAATCTCGGTGAAGTGTCATTTGCAGGAAGGACACTATAAATTTTAAATGCAAGTTTTGTGGCGGTCTTTTTGCTGAAAAGCGGACACGCTCGTGAGGGATTCATCTGTCGCTCGCACAAAAATATCTAGAGCGAAATTTTTTGCTTCGGGGTCACCGCCCACCGCGAAGACAATACAGAAGAATTTTCGTCTCCTGCATCGATTTGCGGCTGTGAAGCAGTAGACGCGTGCCGCAGCGTTTAGGGCACTGTGCGCCGAGGAAAATTCGCCAGAGTCGGAAAAGCGGGTGTCGTCGTACCGGCGGGCATTTCCCGGAGCGGGCCGCAATAGTTTTTCCGGGCAGCAGCGCAAGTTGCGGCCACCTGTTGCTGCGTCTGGAGTCCCGACCCGGCGCCAGCGTACGGTCGCCGGCGGACCTTGGGAGTCGACCGCCCACGCATTCGCACTCCCACGCAGCGTAAAGGGAAGCTGCCGACTCGCCGCCCGCAGCTGCGTGCAGACCGAGTGAGTAGCGCCCGCCATCCGCTTACGTTTGCGTCGACTCATGTTGTTGGTGCTGTTGTTGTTGTTTGTAATGTTATGTGAGCCTCACTGCCCCTTTTTTTCTAACTAATTTGTGTCTGATTTTATTCTGAGAAGCTCAGTAATGTATGTAAATACCGTAAATGTAAATTTGATTCAAAAAGTTGCTGTTGTTGTTGTGGTCTTCTGTCCTGAGACTGGTTTGATGCAGCTCTCCATGCTATCCTATCATGTGCAAGCTTCTTCATCTCCCAGTACCTACTGCAGCCTACATCCTTCTGAATCTGTTTAGTGTATTCATCTCTTGATCTCCCTCTACGATTTTTACCCACCAATACTAAATTTGTGATCCCTTGATGCCTCAGAACATGTCCTACCAACCGGTCCCTTCTTCTGGTCAAGTTGTGCCACAAACTCCTCTTCTCCGCAATTCTATTCAATACCTCCTCGTTAGTTATGTGATATACCCATCTAATCTTCAGCATTCTTCTGTAGCACCACATTTCTAAAGCTTCTAATCTCTTCTTATCCAAACTATTTATCGTCCACGTTACACATCCATACACTCCATACAAACACTTTCAGAAACGACTTTTTGATACCTAAATCTATACTCGATGTCAACAAATTTCTCTTCTTCAGAAACGCTTCCCTTGCCATTGCCAGTCTACATTTTATATCCTCTCTACTTCGACCATCATCAGTTATTTTCCTCCCCAAATAGCTGTCTGACAGAATTACAATGTCATGTGCGGACCTCAAGATTTTTGTCTCTTCTCCATAGATCTTAATACCTACTCCGAATTTTTCTTTTGTTTCCTTTACTGCTTGCTCAATATACAGATTGAATAACATTGGGGAGAGGCTACAACCCTGTCTCACTCCCTTCCCAACCACTGCTTCCCTTTCGTGTCCCTCGACTCTTATAATTGCCATCTGCTTTCTGTACAAATTGTAAATAGCCTTTCGCTCCCTGTATTTTACCCGTGCCACCTTCAGAATTTGAAAGAGAGTATTCCAGTCAACATTGTCAAAAGCTTTCTCTAAGTCTACAAAGGGTAGACACGTAGGTTTGCCTTTCCTTAATCTTTCTTCTAAGATAAGTCGTAAGGTCAGTATTGCCTCACGTGCTCCAATATTTCTACGGAATCCAAACTGATCTTCCCCGAGGTCGGCTTCTACCAGTTTTTCCATTCATCTGTAATGAATTCGTGTTAGTATTTTGCAGCTGTGACTTATTAAACTGATAGTTCGGTAATTTTCACATCTGTCAACACTTGCTTTCTTTGGGATTGGAATTGTTATATTCTTCTTGAAGTCTGAGGGTATTTCGCCTGTCTCATACATCTTGCGGGCCTGGCTCTCCCAAGGCTGTCAGTAGTTCTAATGGAATGTTTTCTACTCCGGGGGCCGTGTTTCGACTCAGCTCTTTCAGTGCTCTGTCGAACTCTTCACGCAGTATCATATCTCCCATTTCATCTTCATCTACATTCTCTTCCATTTCCATACTATTGTCCTGAAGTACATCGCCCTTGTATAGACCCTCTATATACTCCTTCCACCTTTTTGCTTTTTTCCCTTCGTTGCTTAGAACTGGGTTTCCATCTGAGCTCTTGATATTCATACAAGTGGCTCTCTTTTCTCCAAAGGTCTCTTTAATTTTCCTGTAGGCTGTGTCTATCTTACCCCTAGTGAGATAAGCCTCTACATCTTTACATTTGTCCTCCAGCCATCATTCAAAAAGTACTTGAAGTGAAGCGCAGCTGGACAGCAACAAACTCTTTAGCGCGCAATCCCCGGAACGATAGTAAGAAGAGAACTGTTAATCTGTATCTTGTGGAAAGGGAGCGTGTAGCTAGGCCGTCGCTCAGAACGTATTGTTACATTTAATGAAAATATGTTAGTGATAAATCGAGTACAGTTGCCAAACAATTATGTATACAAATTTTCTGGATTATGTTCGTGTACAATAGTATGGTGCTGAACTCCACTGACCAATTTTGATGCAGCAGGACGTGTAGTTTGAGGGAAGTTTGTGTGCCAAGCAGTCTCCTTTTCTCACGAAAAGCAGATTGCTATTTGATCTTATTTACTTACAACAGTGGTCCCTTAGGTATGTAAAGCTACGAAAACTTGGGCTCAAAGATATCCGCAATACGGCCAAGTAACTAACAGACTCGTATTTTCAACCTTAAAGAACAATAACTTCCTCCGAATTGCAATACGTCAACAACTGGTGCAGAAGCTGATCATTCAAGGAGGCAGCAACCAAAATTCTGGTACCAGTTGCGACTTAAAGTAAAAATCTCAATCAAAAATCAATCTACAAAACTGTTAAGGCTTTCGTGGCCACTTGTTGACAAACTGCCTATTGGCTTCTGTCTCGGGTTCTTCGGCCGACGTTCATCTAATGATTTTTCTGACGTTTCGCCATGGTGGAGGGTGAAGCTTTGACAATGCCAGCCACTCGTGCTGGTGAAACGTCAGAAAAATCATTAGATGAACGTCGGCCGAAGAACCCGAGACAGAAGCCAATAGGCAGTTTGTCAAAAATCAATCTCTCTCTCACTTTCTCTCTCCAAGCACATATATAAATATTCACATTAAAAATGGTCATTTTATATGTTGTTGTTGTCTTCAGCCCGAAGGCTGGTTGGACGTACCTCCCCCACGATACTCTGTCCTGTGCAAGCCTCTTCATCCCCGCATAACTATTGAAACCTTCTTGCATTTGAGTCTGCTTCCATTGTTTTCCTCCTTGGTGTTCCTCTACAACAGTGGTTCCCAACTTGGGGGTAATTACCCCCTGAGGGGTAAAATCAAATTTTCTGACGCCTAAAAACTAAACGATTCGATTCTGTGTTAGTCACGAAACTAAATTATTTTCAAAAAATTATTATTTTTACCACAGTTTTGTAAGACTCTATATATTAGTTATCAATAATTACCTTTTCTCAATTAATAGCATTAATATGATGGAGGTCACAGGTTGCGAACATGGTCCACTCACTACAGACATATGTTGTGCTTTGCCCCGTACATCGCTGATGGTAATAGTGAGACACATACGTAAAAAATACTATATATGTGTAGAAAACGTCTTCTCCAAGTTCTAGATAGTGCTTGCAGCAGTACAGAAATTGCTTCATTACTCACTACAAAACAGATTGACAGCACGACACAGCAGTAACTACATAGGGGCTACTGTTTCGACGCTACTATGAGCGTCGTCTTCAGAATTAAACTAACTGTTCTAAAACATAATAGGTATATAAGACATTAATAAACTAAAGTGTGTACTGACTGGAAAGAGATGCATGAGGAAATCTGAATCAAAGATGAAGCAATGGCTTTACACAGTCGAAAAAGTTTTTATTTCACAGCTGCAGTTGTTCGTTGAGAATGAGGCCATCATGACGAGTGAGATGTTTGAAAATCTCCAATTCCTCGAGAACATCTAACCTACGCCCGTTCCTTTCGGTATACTATTTCGACTGTATAAAGCCGTTGCTTGATCTTTGGTTCAGATTTCCTCATGCAGTTTGCCGAAATGCTCTTCTCCTGTTACGTCTTTGCTATTTTCTTGTACGTCATAACTCACGCTTTTTACGTTACAAAATGTATCTCTGTTTAAAGCAGATAAATAACTAACTTCATCTTATTATTATTAGTGTTTACGTTATGCCTGAATCAGCTTCATTACAGTTTCATGTGTCTAATTTCGAATGTACAGTAGCCTAGTTGTTTCTGCGGCTACTAGATGGCGCTCGTAGCAACACCATGTTTACTTGCCCACACTTTCTAACGTGGGCACCTCAGTTCTGTTGCAACCCGTGTTCACTCAGGTACGAGCAGCCCTTAGCGGCTCACCATCTTATCTTATTTACAACTTTTCATGACGTCGCCTTTCTGGATTAGATAATTTTTTTTTTTTTTACAATGTGACTTGTAAGTACTGCATCTCTTTCCAGTCAGTACACACTTAGGTTTATTAATCTCTTATATACCTTTTATGTTTTAGAATGGTTTGTTTAATTCTCAAGACGATGCTCATAGTAGCGTCGAAACCTGGTCAGTTTTGACTTAATATTTGTGACCGAGGGCTTATTTGTTCTAATATAATTCTAACACGGTCACTGAACCTTAGCAGCTATGTTCAAAGTTTTATAATTATTTGTGATTAGGCACAAAGTATTAACAGCATGAAGTCTACCAATTTCTGCCAGCTCATAAGCAAGGAGCGCAGTAATGAAGTTATTTACGAATAATAAGTATAGTTCGTAAATAACTTCATTACTGCACTCATACTGCATAATAAGTATAGTTCATTCTTTACAGACGAATGGAAAAACTGGTAGAAGCTGACCTCGGGAATGATCAGTTTGGATTCCGTAGAAATATTGGAACAAGTGAAGGAAAACTGACCCGACGACTTATCTTAGAAGATAGACTACGGAAAGGCAAACCTACGTTTCTAGCATTTGTAGACTAAGAGAAACCTTTTGACAATGTTGACTGGAATACTCTCTTTCAAATTCTAAAGGTGGCAGGGGTAAAATACAGGGAGCGAAAGGCTATTTACAATTTGTACAGAAATCAGATGGCAGTTAGAAGAGACGAGGGGCATGAAAGGGAAGCAGTGGTTGGAAAGGGAGTGAGGCAGGGTTGTAGCCCCTCCCCGATGTTATTCAATCTGTACATTGAGCAAGCAGTAAAGGAAGCAGAAGAAAAATTTGGCGTAGGTATTAAAATCCATGGAACAGAAATAAAAACTTTGAGGTTTGCCGATGATATTGTAATTCTGTCAGAGACAGCAAAGGACCTGGAAGAGCAGTTGAATGGAATGGAGAGTGTCTTCAAAGGAGGATATAAGATGAACATCAACAAAAGCAAAACGAGGATAATGGAATGTAGTGGAATTAAATCGTGTGATGCTGAGGGAATTAGATTAGCAAATGAGACACTTAAAGTAGTAAAGGAGTTTTGCTCTTTAGGGAGCAAAATAACTGATGATAGTCGAAGCAGAGAGGATATAAAATGTAGACTGGCAATGGCAAGGAAAGCGTTTCTGAAGAAGAGAAATTTGTTAACTTCGAGTATAGATTTAAGTGTCAGGAAGTCGTTTCTGAAAGTATTTGTATGGAGTGTAGCCATGTAGGAAGTGAAAGATGGACGATAAATAGGTTCCAAGGTACCAATTTAGTATTGGAGGGCAGCGTGGAGGGTAAAAATCGTAGAGGGAGACCAAGAGATGAGTACACTAAGCAGATTCAGGAGGATGTAGGTTGCAGTAGGTACTGGGAGATGAAGAAGCTTGAACAGGATAGAGTAGCATGGAGAGCTGCATCAAACCAGTCTCTGGGCTGAAGACCACAACAACAACAAGTATAGTTCACCCATCTGAACTTGTTTGATTTAAATTGGCGTTGCAGTGTGCGGCTCAACTAAGTGCCGCAATGGCGAGGAGTAATGCCTGGGGAGTGTGTTTTGTGACAAGTGTCTACTCCCACTGTGGATAGTTACCTTTCTTGTCTGAGAAGGAGTTGTGGATAGCATTTGCCATGCACCATGCATTGTTCCTCATTTGTTCTAAGACACAGACACACACAAAATATCATTCATGTTTCATCATTTTAAAAATAAAGGTGTTCCACGAAAAGTCTTTCATTCTACAGTTTAGTTAGGTGCTAAGGTTTGTGATGATGCGGGGGAGGAGGAGAGAGGGCGGGGGTATTAGGCAATGCCTGATTGCACTCAGGGGTGATGGTCTAAGAAACGTTGCGAACCGCTGCTCTAGAATAGTTTCTGGTCACTCCCCAAAAAATTTCACTCTTTTACCAAACTGACAGTCGCTTAATCAGTTGAGACGTGTCCTATCCCAAGTTGTGCCATAAATGTCTTTCCTCCCCAATTCTTTTCAGTACTTCCGCATTAATTACGTGATCTATCCTTTTAGCTTTCAACGTTCCTTTATAGTACAAGACTTCGAGAGCTTGTATTTTCTTGCCTGAACTGCTTGGTCCATAGTACTGCAAATTTTATGTATGATAAGGAGCGAGAATCAAGTTCACTCCCATACATTTTATTCTTGTAAATTAATTTTATCCTATACTTTTATCTTGAAACTCTTCCACGGGTTCGTGTTTGCATAAAAATAGCAGTATGAGATTGTTGGTCCGCCTTAATGCAAGACACTTTTTTTATTTATTTCCATACTAGTGTCAGTGACAATAGTGCCTTCATCACAAGGTTCTTTAATAAACGGCACATTTATAAACAATGTAAAACATTATTACATGCGTACTGCTTGTTTCCGTAATTTTTCAGTGAATAGTTGCAGAACTCGTTATTTACCTTACGTCACAGCATGGTTTATACGATTGTTGCCGCTGTTTCCGTAAAAATCATGCTGTGGTGTATAGTAAGTAAGGTTCAAATGGTTCAAATGGCTCTGAGCACTGTGGGACTCAACTGCTGAGGTCATTAGT
Source organism: Schistocerca americana (assembly GCF_021461395.2). Taxonomy (NCBI): domain Eukaryota; kingdom Metazoa; phylum Arthropoda; class Insecta; order Orthoptera; family Acrididae; genus Schistocerca; species Schistocerca americana. The sequence continues at coordinate 67,314,211 of NC_060128.1, read as the reverse complement.
CCCCTAGAACTTAGAACTAGTTAAACCTAACTAACCTAAGGACATCACAAACATCCATGCCCGAGGCAGGATTCGAACCTGCGACCGTAGCAGTCTTGCGGTTCCAGACTGCAGCGCCTTTAACCGCACGGCCACTTCGGCCGGCTTAGTAAGTAAGGTATTATGAAACTGTTAACAGAAAACAAAATTTCGAACCAAGCAGTACACCTGGAACATATTATACAATGTTTATAAGCATTCTATTTTTGCATGTTTTAGAATGAAAGAACCTTCTCATGATGGCGCTGTTGTCTCTGAAACTATTTTAGAAATAAATAAATAAAAAATTGGTTGCATCAAGGCGAACCTACAGTATCACATTGTTGTAAATTTATTCGTAGACCCTGTCTTGACGTATATAATCTATTTTAGCAGTGCAAAATATGATCGAATAATTACTTTTTACACCTTTATCGAAATCATTTTAGGCGCCTTGTATTTATTGTTACAGGGTGTTTCAAAAATGACCGGTATATTTGAAACGGCAATAAAAACTAAACGAGCAGCGATAGAAATACACCGTTTGTTGCAATATGCTTGGGACAACAGTACATTTTCAGGCAGACAAACTTTCGAAATTACAGTAGTTACAATTTTCAACAACAGATGGCGCTGCGGTCTGGGAAACTCTATAGTACGATATTTTCCACATATCCACCATGCGTAGCAATAATATGGCGAAGTCTCTGAATGAAATTACCCGAAACCTTTGACAACGTGTCTGGCGGAATGGCTTCACATGCAGATGAGATGTACTGCTCCAGCTGTTCAATTGTTTCTGGATTCTGGCGGTACACCTGGTCTTTCAAGTGTCCCCACAGAAAGAAGTCACAGGGGTTCATGTCTGGCGAATAGGGAGGCCAATCCACGCCGCCTCCTGTATGTTTCGGATAGCCCAAAGCAATCACACGATCATCGAAATATTCATTCAGGAAATTAAAGACGTCGGCCGTGCGATGTGGCCGGGCACCATCTTGCATAAACCACGAGGTGTTCGCAGTGTCGTCTAAGGCAGTTTGTACCGCCACAAATTTACGAAGAATGTCCAGATAGCGTGATGCAGTAATCGTTTCGGATCTGAAAAATGGGCCAATGATTCCTTTAGAAGAAATGGCGGCCCAGACCAGTACTTTTTGAGGATGCAGGGACGATGGGACTGCAACAAGGGGGTTTTCGGTTTCCCATATGCGCCAGTTCTGTTTATTGACGAAGCCGTCCAGATAAAAATAAGCTTCGTCAGTAAACCAAATGCTGCCCACATGCATATCGCCGTCATCAATCCTGTGCACTATATCGTTAGCGAATGTCTCTCGTGCAGCAATGGTAGCGGCGCTGAGGGGTTGCCGCGTTTGAATTTTGTATGGATAGAGGTGTAAACTCTGGCGCATGAGACGATACGTGGACATTGGCGTCATTTGGACCGCAGCTGCAACACTGCGATCGGAGACCCGAGGCCGCTGTTGGATCACCTGCTGCACTAGCTGCACGTTGCCCTCTGTGGTTGCCGTACGCGGTCGCCCTACCTTTCCAGCACGTTCATCCGTCATGTTCCCAGTCCGTTGAAATTTTTCAAACAGATCCTTTATTGTATCGCTTTTCGGTCCTTTGGTTACATTAAACCTCCGTTGAAAACTTCGTCTTGTTGCAACAACACTGTGTTCTAGGCGGTGGAATTCCAACACCAGAAAAATCCTCTGTTCTAAGGAATAAACCATGTTGTCCACAGCACACTTGCACGTTGTGAACAGCACACGCTTACAGCAGAAAGACGACGTACAGAATGGCGCACCCACAGACTGCGTTGTCTTCTATATCTTTCACATCGCTTGCAGCGCCATCTGTTGTTGAAAATTGTAACTACTGTAATTTCGAAAGTTTGTCCGCCTGAAAATGTACTGTTGTCCCAAGCATATTGCAGCAAACGGTGTATTTCTATCGCTGCTCGTTTAGTTTTTATTGCCGTTTCAAATATACCGGTCATTTTTGAAACACCCTGTATATACAATATGCTGCGTATCTACGTTCCCCATTTTAGGGCTTGCAGAGAATACAAATCCTGTAGTTACGAGCCGGTGTCTTGCGTCCAAATTTGTTGTGCTGTTGGCTGTATCATTGTCGTTCAGTTTGTGCCTTCAGTGTTTCGTCATCACTTGCAATGTATACCCAAAGAAAGGCATATGTAAGATTGCTGTTGCCGCGTTGTGTATGAGTACCCAAGCCAGCCCAAGCCAGTGGGAAACCTTTACAGAAGATATAATATGTATTTTTATGGCACCCTGTTGCAGATGATTTTTCCTATCCTGTCCTCTTGCGGATTACGAATGTATCATCACCTAGAAAGCTGTATATTGTCAACAAATGTATAGTGTTGTGACATGCGGCTTACAACTGTTATTGCTGTAATGTACTGTCTCTTATTAGCGCACAGGCAGTCTCAAGTTGTGATTGCGTTTTCACGCCAACGACCTTAGCTTGCATGTGAACAGCATGCTATAACATTGACTTGTAGCGATTGACGAGAATGATAATAACATTGCAACATCTCAAATAATTTACATCATTTCACAATGCACTGCGCTTCGTACATATACATGTCAGAGTATTTTAAAATCTGACACGTGCTGAAGCAAAATGTATCTGATGTATTATTTTCACTATTTTTGTAATGTACTACTATCTACTTGATATGTTTTTATAGCTCTGTACATTCGAGTACACCCTGTTCTTCAATTGCGTACTCTTTCAGCTTTTGCAGTACCACTTGAAAATGGCCCAAATGCGAAAATTGCAACTGTGAAATCACTTATAGCCAGGGACGAATATGACGTCCTTCAAAAACAGGTCATGAAAAGTTAATTATATGTACAACTCTACAACATACAAATATCTCGAGAAAAGACTTCCTAACACGTATGTCAGATTTAACAAATTAGCCTTTTCCAGACAGGTTTTTTTTTTCTTTTTTTTTTTCCTACAGAGTAAGAGAGTGCCACCATATAGACTACTGGCCATTAAAATTGCTACACCAAGAAGAAATGCCGATGATAAACGGGTATTCGTTGGACAAGTATATTATACTAGAACTGACATGTGATTACATTTTCAAGCAATTTGGGTGCATAGATCCTGAGAAATCAGTACCCACAACAACCATCTCTGGCCGTAATAACTGCCTTGATACGCCTGGGAATTGAGTCAAGCAGAGCTTGGATGGCGTGTACAGGTACAGCTGCCCATGCTGCTTCAACAAGGATATCACAGTTCATCAAGAGTAGTGACTGGCGTATTGTGACGAGCCAGTTGCTCGGCCACCATTGACCAGACGTTTTCAAATGGTCAGACATCTGGAGAATGTGCTGGCCAGGGCAGCAGTCGATCATTTTCTGTATCCAGAAAGGCCCGTACAGGACTTGCAACATGCGGTCGTGCATTATCCTGCTGAAATGTAGGGTTTCGCAGGGATCGAATAAAGGGTACAGCCACGGGTCGTAACACATCTGAAATGTAACGTCCACTGTTCAAGGTGCAGTCAATGCGAACAAGAGGTGACCGAGACGTGTAACCAATGGTACCCCATACCATCACGCCGGGTGATACGCCAGTGTGGCCATGACGAATACACGCGTGCAATGTGCGTTCACCGCGATGCCGCCAAACACGGATGCGACCATCATGGTGCTGTAAACGGAACCTGGATTCATCCGAAAAAATGAATTTTTGCCATTCGTGCACCCAGGTTGGTCGTTGAGTACGCCATCGCAGGTGCTCCTGTCTGTGATGCAGCGTCGAGGGTAACCGCAGACACAGTCTCCGAGCTGATAGTCCATGCTGCTGCAAACGTCGTCGAACTGTTCGTGCAGATGGTTATCTTTCAAACGTCCCCATCTGTTGACTCAGGGATCGAGACGTGGCTACACGATCCGTTACAGCCTTGCGGATAAGATGCCTGTCATCTCGACTGCTAGTGATACGAGGCCGTTGGGATCCAAAACGGCGTTCGATATTACCCTCCTGAACCCACCGATTCCATATTCTGCTAACAGTCATTGGATCTCGACCAACGCGAGCAGCAATGTTGCGATACGATAAACTGTAATCGCGATAGGCTACAATCCGACCTTTATCAAAGTCGGAAAAGTGAGGGTACGCATTTCTCCTCCTTACACGAGGCATCATAACAACGTTTTACCAGGCAACGCCGGTCAACTGCTGTTTGTGTATGAGGAATCGGTTGGAAACTTTCCTCATGTCAGCACATTGTAGGTGTCGCCACCGGCGCCAGCCTTGTGTGAATGCTCTGAAAAGCTAATCATTTGCATATTACAGCATCTTCTTCCTGTCGGTTAAATTTCACGTCTGTAGCACATCATCTTCGTGGTGTAGCAATTTTAATGGCCAGTAGTGTAGCATTCCACATAGTAACTTGCCTTGTGCTCGGACTAATCATATTAGTAGTGAATCTTTTATACACAGTCCTGTTTTTTTAAGCTCTTTTACCATTTTCTCAGTAAAAATAATTTTTCTTCTTTTAGACGCAAGAAAATGTTAAAACGGGGATCTATAACTGCATAGTCCGCCGACAAATAATTTTAGCGAAATTTATCGCTTTTCGTTCTTCACTGTAATGTGGATAATATTCACTGAATAATATATCTTGAATAGGAGCGATGGGTACACTTATTGTCTTTCAGCATTGCGAGTATATTTTAGGCAGTACAAAGCTGACATTGTGTATTACTCTTTATCACGTAGGTCGCACCTGGTGATGCGGTTTTAGGCCGCGAAACCGGTTGTGTATCAATAAAACAATTATTTCACCCGTTGTGTGCAAAATTTTTCTTGATATTTTCTTGCTATTGTCTGTCTTTTTTATGGCCATCATCAGTTACTTTACTACCCAAATAGCAGAACACATTTACTACTTCCCGTGTCTCATTTCCTAGTCTAATTCTCTCAGCGTCGCCGGACTTAATTCGGTTACGTTTCACTACTCTCGTTATCTAAAGCAGCATACCGTAGATACCACACATTAGGAGAGCAGGAAATGGATAAATAACGTATGAAACGATCAGAATGAGGTCTAGTTTTGTTCGAAAAAAAAAAAAATAAAAAGATTTAATTTCTTGAAAATAATCAGGATAGTTAAGAAAACTTATTTAGTGATTTGATGGAAATTAAAATATTTCACGAAGAGCTGCTGCTAGCTTTGTAAATGAAACGTCATAAAGTTCATCGTTTCATGTCCTAGCCATTTTTTTTTTGAGTAAAAATTACATTACTTTGGTATTTAAATATCAAGAAAAGAAACAGGTCAAGCGTTCTTTAAAATGAGTTGTGTAAATATATGAAATAAAGCAGAGAAAGATTTGCCACGCCTTTTAATGATGCTCGAAATTTTGTACAGCAGTTGATATGGCGTCCGAGTACTTGAAGTCCAATATGTAAGTTGGGATCTTAGAATTTTGAAAAGTTTTAGAGGATATTTGCTGTACCTAAGTTCGAGGATCATTCAAAGGAGCGTCAAGTGTTCCTCTGACCCATTTTATTCGATACTTTGAGACAAATCATTTCACAAAACATTTGACCGTTTTTTTTTTTCAAAAATTTTGGTTTGCTTTACAGCCGGCTCAACGTACAGAGAGAGTAACTTCTGGGATAGGCTACAACCCTGTTTCACCCGTTTCTCAATCGTTATTTCCCTTCCATGGCCTTCGGTTATTAAAACTGCAGTCCGGTTTGTGTTCAACTTGTGAATAGCCTTCCTCTCTCTGTATGGTACCCCTGCCACCTTCAGAATTTCAAATAAGTGCACTGCAGTCAACTTTGTCAAAAGCTTTCTCTAGATGATATAAACGTGAGTATGCTTTCCTTACCCTGTATTCTAAGAGAAATCGTAGGGTCAATATTGCCTCGCGCGTCCCTAAGTTTGTCTGGAAACCAAAGTGACCTTCTCTAACATCACGTTCTTCAAATTTTTTCATTCCATTGGGTCATAGAGTCAAAATATTATGAAGACGTTTAGCCATTATGTATATCGATATGAGCCTACACGTTTTTAAATTTATTTTTAATACTGGTTTCAGTTGAAACCAGATAAAGTTGTCACCTAATGATACACACTACTGGGCATTAAAATTGCTACACCACGAAGATGACGTGCTACAGACGCGAAATTTAACCGACGGGAAGAAGATGCTGTGATATGCAAATGATTAGCTTTTCAGAGCATTGACACATGGTTGGGGCCGGTGGCGACACCTACAACGTGCTGACAGGAGGAAAGTTTCCAACCGATTTCTCATACACAAACAGCAGTTGACCGGCGTTGCCTGGTGAAACGTTGTTGTGATGCCTCGTGTAAGGAGGAGAAATGCGTACCATCACGTTTCCGACTTTGATAAAGGTCGGATTGTAGCCTATCGCGATTGCGGTTTACCGTATCGCGACATTGTTGCTCGCGTTGGTCGAGATCGAATGACTGTTAGCAGAATATGGAATCGGTGGGTTCAGGAGGGTAATACGGAAGGTCGTGCTGGATCCCAACGGCCTCGTATCACTAGCAGTCGAGATGACAGGCATCTTATCCGCATGGCTGTAACGGATCGTGTAGCCACGTCTCGATCCCTGAGTCAACAGATGGGGACGTTTGCAAGACAACAACCAACTGCACGAACAGTTCGACGACGTTTGCAGCAGCATGGACTATCAGCTCGGAGACTGTGTCTGCGGTTACCCTTGACGCTGCATCACAGACAGGAGCACTTGCGATGGTGTACTCGACGACGAACCTGGGTGCACGAATGGCAAAACGTCATTTCTTCGGATGAATCCACGTTCTGTTTACAGCATCATGATGGTCGCATCCGTGTTTGGCGACATCGCGGTGAACGCACATTGGAAGCGTGTATGCGTCTTCGCCATACTGGCGTATCACCCGGCGTGATGATATGCGGTGCCATTGCTTACACGTCTCGGTCACCTCTTGTTCACATTGACGGCATTTCGAACAGTGGACGTTACATTTCATATTTGTTACGGCCCGTGGCTCTACCCTTCATTCGATCCCTGCGAAACCCTACATTTCAGCAGGATAATGCACGACCGCATGACGGAGGTTGTATACGGGCCTTTCTAGATACAGAAAATGTTCGACTGCTGCCCTGGCCAGCACATTCTCCAGATGTCTGACCAATTGAAAACGTCTGGTCAATGGTGGCCGAGCAACTGGGTCGTCACAATACGCCAGTCACTACTCCTGATGAACTGTGGTATCGTGTTGGAGCTGCATGAGCAGCTGTACCTGTACACGCCATCCAAGCTCTGTTTGACTCAATGCCCAGGCGTATCCAGACCGTTATTACGTCCAGAGGTGGGTGTTCTGGGTACTGATTTCTCTGGATCTATGTACCCAAATTGCGTGCAAATGTAATCACATATCAGTTCTAGCATAATACATTTGTCCAATGAATACCGGTTTATCTTGTGCATTTCTTCTTGGTTAAGCAATTTTAATGGCCAGTAGTGTAAGTAGAACATTTATATGACTTGATTGCAATATATGAAACATAATGTAGCGTATAACCAAATAAGATAAAAACAAGGGAAGAAATGTATGAGATAATTAGTGTGAGTACAGCATTTCAATAAAGGCACACATTTTTCATATGATATCTAATTATATAGGTTTCATGTTCAGGAATGTACATAACGAAGCATAAGGAAAGCTTGTAAAATTGTGACTTTCCGTATAAGAAAGATGGATGAAGTGGTATATACCACTGTGGCATGGTATATACGACTGTGGAACTGGATATTTTAGTGAAACTAAGACCTACTCTACGAGAAAAACAAGCTTAATTTTTTAGACATTCTATAGCGAAATTGCTGTAGGTTGATTGCATTTATCAGCTTATCGTATGCAGCGAAACTTGGTAGATACTCAGTGCGTTGATGTGGAACCGATTTACGCTGCGAAACACTTAGTTCAACTTTGGCCACCAGGTGCAAATCTGGCGCTGTGAATGCAAGAAAGACGTAGAGAACTGTTTCAGATGTTACGAATTAGGTAGAAAATGCCAAACAAATGAGAAATCCACGAAGTCGATTTTATCATTAACCGCCACTTAGAGAAGTCTTTCAATATGAGCACTGGAGACGTCGATGAGATGGTGCAACCGTAAAACGACGTGATCGAGATTTTCTCAGTTCCGATGGAATCTAAGCAGCGTGGTCTTGTATACCGGCCTTCAGACCAGGTAGAGACCGAACATATCGCTGGTAGACGCATTGGTGTGGGAATCCTCAGAGCTGAAAGTCACACGGATTCAGGCCAAGTGATCTTGCAGGCCGTGCATCTGGAAAAGTTCTGGACATAACACGTTCATGGGAGACTGCATTAAGTAGATGTTTCACCAGACGAGCAATATGATGTGTTGCCCCCTTCTTGGGTGAAAACAGCTCCGCTATTCCAAAGCAGGAATCACACGCTGTACAGGGAGGCCTCGATGAAGTGCACCTCACAGCCCCTCTGACAAGGGGAGGCCGTGACGTTTGCAATGCGGATTTACTGCAGACTTCGTACACTGGTAGTAGTACTCCATGAGGACAACAACATGTGTAAGCAGTAGCGCGTACTTCTCAAGCGTTACTGAGAAAATCGCAAGATAATTTCTGTCGTCAAATATATATATATACCTGTGCGTGGCCATTTTTACCGCGAAGCGGCGGCAGCCGAGTGGCAGAATCGCATCTGAAAATTAATTAAACAAATTTTGAAAGGGAAGGATTCTGATAGCCGACATGGTAGCTCAGCGTGTTCGGTCAGAGAGCTGCTTGGCCTCTGTAATAAAAAACTGAGTGGAAGGATCAACAAACGAACTTTAATGGACGTCATGTGACGTCCGCAACGACCAAGGACAACGATAAACAACGAACAAAAGTAAAAAAAAAAGAAGTGGTTAGCGTTCAAGCCCCGTAATAGCTGGATCGATGAATCGAGTCCCGTTCGTCTTTTTTTTTAAATTTCTAACACAGTAATTTTCTTTACTATTAATATTACAATTGATGTAATGGGAAAAATACGTGTAATCGGATGAACTTTTATTACATTTACAATGTTATTTGGTAGTCTATCAATTTTTACTATCACTAATAATATAATGTTCATAAATATCGATCAGTAAACGACCAAACGCATAAAGTGATACTGAAAATGTATGCTTGTCCGTGACTTGAGAAATCCCTTATACCTGGAAGGAGCCCGAAAGTACTTGTTACCTCCAAGTTTTGACCGCCACAGACGGCTTTCGATTGATGTACGGTTAATCGTCGCTTTCGACTTTACGGGTACAAGTTGCAGGATGGTATTTTTCGTAAAAACATGGAAAACATAAAGTTAAACGGCGCCAGTTGCATTCAATAAATGCTATGTTTCCGCATAAGCAAAGTCTTTTGAGGCTTTCCGTGGAAAAACAAACATCGTTAACGTTTTCAAAAACCTCTATTTAAGACGATAATTTGGAAACAAACCATGCATAACGCAGCATTTCCTTAAATATCGTCGCTGATAATTAGTCATGCAGTATCGACTGTATTTTAATAGCGTCTTCACGAGAAGCAATTTCTCGTTCTCTTTCGGTTAAATACGAACAATTTTGAAGACAAGCATACATTTTCAGTATCACTTAATGCGTTTGGTCGTTTACTAGTCGATAGTTATGAATATTATATTATTTGTGATAGTAAAAATTAGTGACTGCCAAATAACATTGTAAATTTAATAAAAGTTCATCCGATTACACGTATTTTTCCCATTACATCAATGGTAATATAAATAGTAAAGAAAATTACTGTGTTAGGAATTAAAAAAGAAAAGAAACTGACGAACGGGACTCGATTCATCGATCCAGTGATAACGGGGCTTGAACGCTAACCACTATTTTTTTTTTTTTTCCTTTTGTTCGTTGTTTATCGTTGTGTTTGGTCGTTGCGGACGTCGCATGACGTCCGTTAAAGTTCGTTTGTAGATCCTTCCACTCAGTTTTTTATTACAGAGGCCAAGTAGCTCTCTGACCGAACACGCTGAGCTACCATGTCGGCTATCAAAAATCCTTCCCTTTGAAAATTTGTTTAATTTTCAGATGCGATTCTGCCACTGAGCTGCCGCCGCCTCACGGTAAAAATGGCCACGCACAGGTACATATATTTGACGACCGAGATTATCTTGCGATTTTCTCAATAACGCTTGAGAAGTACGCGCCACTGGTTACGCGTTTTGTTGCCCTCGTGGAGTACTACGAGTGTACCAAGTTTGCAGTAAATCCGCGTTCCAAACGTCGTGGCCTCCCCTTGTGAGTGTATTGTCTTCAAAGGAGAACGGACTGACAGTAAAAGTGCTTGCGAATCCATATTGCACAGTGATTACAACGCCGGCCGCAGTGGTCTCGCGGTTCTAGGCTATTCAGTCCGGAGCCGCGCGACTGCTACGGTCGCAGGTTCGAATGCTGCCTCGGGCATGGAAGTGTGTGATGTCCTTAGGTTAGTTAGGTTTAAGTAGTTCTAAGTTCTAGGGGACTTATGACCTAAGATGTTGAGTCCCATAGTGCTCAGAGCCATTTGAACCATTTGAAGTGATTACAACGAGAGCGATGGCTCTTCGTGCACAACACGCGGTTCTGCGTATTCCCTGTAATCTGCAGCGTACAGTGTGTCTCGACACACCACGGAATGTTGCCCAGCCAATCGTCATCAACTTAGATCTGTGCCAGAAACCGAAGAGCAAATTCAGAACGACGCTGCGGATCATGAGGTTTCAGTTGCTGCGCCATCTGGACCTTGTGCAGGTACCAGTATATAAAAGACCGCAACACTGTTGACCATGGGATGGACGGTTCTCTTGACGCTGTAAGAGTGTTAGCACTACCTTCGGCACGTGCTGCATGGTCAGTTACAGCAACAGCAACCTCTTCAGTAACTTCCTCCGGCCCAGGACGACTTCGTCTTCAAGGTGCCACACCAGGCTCCCGCACCTCTTGTTTTCGAATTTCATCATCATCTTCCTCAAATCATTTTATGACATCGAGCCTCTCCTCAGACTTTTCTGTGGGCGATAGTGCACAGCGCCAGATTTACACCTAGTGGCAAAAATTGAAACAATTTTTTTTCAGCGAAAATCGGTTTCGCATTAACGCATTAGCACATCAACCAAGTTTTGCTACCGTGCGATAATTAGAGCCCCCACTGCACTTCCATTATACCCATCCACTGTATATGTGTCGTCCTCTTCAACAAAGTATAAATCACATTTTGGAGAAAGTACCGGGTAATCAAAAAGTCAGTATGAATTTGAAAACTGAATAAATCACGGAATAATGTAGATAGAGAGGTAAAAATTGACACACATGCTTGGAATGACATGGGGTTTTATTAGAACAAAAAAAGTTCACAAGATGTCCAACAGATGGCGCTGGACAGCAAAACGTCAGTGACTGCGCATGACAATCGTGTATAAAAGGAGCTGTAATGAGAGAGAGAATCAGATGCGCCAGCAGTCGCAGCATGTTGACGTTACCTGAAAAGGCGCTTTTAGTGAAGCTGTATTATCAGAGTGGGGAATCTGCTAGTTCAGCGTTACGATCCTGTCGCCATAGGAAGGGGATTCGAACGGGTAAAGATCCGTTGACAAATGCAGCTGTGGCGAAAATGATTTCGAAGTTCGAAGCCACGGGTTGTTTAGATGATAGACCCCATAGTGGCCGACCGAGCACGAGGCGTAATGCTGCTGAGACAGTTCAGGAAGAAATGGAGACTGTAGCGGGTTCGTCTATGCACGGGGAAGTCAGCGCCCGTGCAGTCGCGCGTCGCATCGGCATTCCATACACTACCGTTTGGTTAGCACTTAGGCATACCCTCCGATGCTATCCGTACAAAATCCTTCGGCATCATGAACTGTTACCTGGTGATTTAGTGAAGCGGAGGGCATTTGCGGTGTGGGCGTTTCAAAAGATGGCGCAAGATGACGATAGGTTGGGTAACGTATTGTGGACCGACGAAGCTCATTCCACGCTCCGAGGGTCTGTCAACGCCCGCAACTGCTGAAGTTGGGCTACCGAAAATCCTAGAACTGTCGTGGAAACTCCATTGCACGGCGAGAAAGTCACCGTATGGGTTGGTTTTACCACATCTACCGCTATCGGGCCTTTTTTTCTTCGAGGAAATGGGTGACTCTGGTTTTGTAACTGCTACCGTGACGGGTGAGAGGTACACCGATATGTTACAGAATCTCATCATCCCCAGCCTGGCTGATAAACACCTGCTGGAACGTACGATTTTAATGCAGGATGGCGCTCCACCCCATATTCCTAGACGCGTGAAAGATCTCTTGCGCGCGTCGTTTGGTGATGATGGTGTGCTCAGCCGCCACTGCCGTCATGCTTTGGGGTTACCTGAAGTCGCAAGTGTATCGTGATCGACAGACATCTCTAGGGATGCTGAAAGACAACATCCGACGCCAATCCCTCACCATAACTCCTGAGATGCTTTACAGTGCTCTTCACAACATTATTCCTCGACTACAGCTATTGTTGAGGAATGATGGTGCTGATATTGCGCATTTCCTGTAAAGAACATCATCTTTGCTTTGTCTTACTTTGTTATGCTAGTTATTGCTATTCTGATCAGATGAAACGCCATCTGTCTGACATTTTTTGAACTTTTGTATTTTTTTGGTTCTAATAAAACCCCATGGCATTTCAAGCATGTCTGTCAATTTGTGCGTCTCTATCTACATTATTCCGTGATTTATTCAGGTTTCAAATTTATACTGGCTTTTTTATCACCCGGTATTAACTGTAACAAATGTCTCGTTTAATTCGTCTTCATCTGACATGATTTTTACTGATAATTGAAACAGTTTCTCTTCTCGTGAGCGCCGATTTGAGAAACAAAGGATGGCGTGGAATCTGTTGCCGAATCTGCCAGTGTCATGTGCCTTTTGCGTTGCGGTCCATGTCCGCTTTGTCCATTCCGTTTTTCGTTGTGTGCTACGAAAGTCACCGTGTGGGAGGTAGTTGCGTAACCATTTTAGGGGTTGGTCTGCAACACCAACATATCCCGCTATCCACTGTATGATCGATCAGCTCACGCAGCCGTTTTACTCTATTGAGACATCGCTTTCCGCGGGATTTGAGGTTTTTCCTTCCGCTGCCACCGTAACGGGATGTAGAGCGTTCGTCCAGGCAGTACCTACATCTATCCGGGCGGGAAGGAGCGCCGGTCCCCGGCACGAAACCGCTCGGCAGATTTGTGTCGAGTTCTGGTGAGCCGGTCAGTCTGTGGATGGTTTTTAGGCGGTTTTCCATCTGCCTCGGGAAATACTGGCTGGTTCCCCTTATTCCGCCTCAGCTACACTATGTGGGCGATTGCTGCGCAAACAAGTTCTCCACGTACGCATTGTTGTTGTTGTTGTGGTCTTCAGTCCTGAGACTGGTTTGATGCAGCTCTCCATGCTACTCTATCCTGTGCAAGCTTCTTCATCACCCAGTACCTACTGCAACCTACACCCTTCTGAATCTGCTTAGTGTATTCATCTCTTGGTCTCCCTCTACGATTTTTACCCTCCATGCTGCCCTCCAATGCTAAATTTGTGAGCCCTTGATGCCTCAAAACATGTCCTACCAACCGATCCCTTCTTCTAGTCAAACTGTGCCACAAACTTCTCTTCTCCCCAGTCCTATTCAATACCTCCTCATTAGTTACGTGATCTACCCACCTTATCTTCAGCATTCTTCTGTAGCACCACATTTCGAAAGCTTCTATTCTCTTCTTGTCCAAACTAGTTATCGTCCATGTTTCACTTCCATACATGGCTACACTCCATACATATACTTTCAGAAACGACTTCCTGACACTTAAATCTATATTCGATGTTAACAAATTTCTCTTCTTCAGAAACGATTTCCTTGCCATTGCCAGTCTACATTTTATATCCTCTCTACTTCGACCATCATCAATTATTTTACTCCCTAAATAGCAAAACTCCTTTACTACTTTAAGTGTCTCATTTCCTAATCTAATTCCCTCAGCATCACCCGATTTAATTTGACTACATTCCATTATCCTCGTTTTGCTTTTCTTGATGTTCATCTTATATCCTCCTTTCAAGACACTGTCCATTCCGTTCAACTGCTCTTCCAAGTCCTTTGCTGTCTCTGACAGAATTACAATGTCATCGGCAAACCTCAAAGTTTTTATTTCTTCTCCATGGATTTTAACACCTACTCCAAATTTTTCTTTTGTTTCCTTTACTGCTTGCTCAATATACAGATTGAATAACATCGGGGAGAGGCTACAACCCTGTCTCACTCCTTTCCCAACCACTGCTTCCCTTTCATGCCCCTCGACTCTTATAACTGCCATCTGATTTCTGTACAAATTGTAAATCGCCTTTCGCTCCCTGTATTTTATACCTGCCACCTTCAGAATTTGGAAGAGAGTATTCCAGTTAACATTGTCAAAAGCTTTCTCTAAGTCTACAAATGCTAGAAACGTAGGTTTGCTTTTTCTTAATCTTTCTTCTAAGATAAGTCGTAAGGTTAGTATTGCCTCACGTGTTCCAACATTTCTACGGAATCCAAACTGATTTTCCCCGAGGTCCGTTTCTACCAGTTTCTCCATTCGTCTGTAAAGAATTCGCGTTAGTATTTTGCAGCTGTGACTTATTAAACTGATAGTTCGGTAATTTTCACATCTGTCAACACCTGCTTTCTTTGGGATTGGAATTATTATATTCTTCTTGAAGTCTGAGGGTATTTCACCTGTCTCATACATCTTGCTCACCAGATGGTAGAGTTTTGTCATGACTGGCTCTCCCAAGGCCGTCAGTAGTTCTAATGGAATGTTGTCTACACCCGGGGCCTTGTTTCGACTCAGGTCTTTCAGTGCTCTGTCAAACTCTTCACGCAGTATCTTATCTCCCATTTTGTCTTCATCTACATCCTCTTCCATTTCCATAATATTGTCCTCAAGTACATCGCCCTTGTATAAACCCGCTATATACTCCTTCCACCTTTCTGCCTTCCCTTCTTTGCTTAGAAAAATGGTTCAAATGGCTCTGAGCACTATGGGACTCAACTGCTGTGGTCATAAGTCCCCTAGAACTTAGAACTACTTAAACCTAACTAACCTAAGGACAGCACACAACACCCAGCCATCACGAGGCAGAGAAAATCCCTGACCCCGCCGGGAATCGAACCCGGGAACCCGGGCGTGGGAAGCGAGAACGCTACCGCACGACCACGAGATGCGGGCTTTCTTTGCTTAGAACTGGGTTGCCATCTGAGCTCTTGATATTCATACAAGTGGTTCTCTTCTCTCCAAAGGTCTCTTTAATTTTCCTGCAGGCAGTATCTATCTTACCCCTAGTGAGACAAGCCTCTACATCCTTACATTTGTCCTCTAGCCATCCCTGCTTAGCCATTTTGCACTTACTGTCGATCTCATTTTTGAGACGTCTGAATTCCTTTTTGCCTGCTTCATTTACTGCATTTTTATATTTTCTCCTTTCATCAATTAAATTCAATATTTCTTCTGTTACCCAAGGATTTCTATTAGCCCTCGCCTTTTTACCTACTTGATCGTCTGCTGCCTTCACTACTTCATCTCTCAGAGCTACCCATTCTTCTTCTACTGTATTTCTTTCCCCCATTCCTGTCAATTGTTCCCTTATGCTCTCCCTGAAACTCTGTACAACCTCTGGTTCTTTCAGTTTATCCAGGTCCCATCTCCTTAGATTCCCACCTTTTTGCAGTTTCTTCAGTTTCAATCTGCAGTTCATAACCAATAGATTGTGGTCAGAATCCACATCTGCCCCTGGAAATGTCTTACAATTTAAAACCTGGTTCCTAAATCTCTGTCTTACCATTATATAATCTATCTGATACCTTTTAGTATCTCCAGGATTCTTCCAGGTATACAGCCTTCTTTCATGATTCTTGAACCAAGTGTTAGCTATGATTAAGTTATGCTCTGTGCAAAATTCTACAAGGCGGCTTCCTCTTTCATTTCTTCCCCCCAATCCATATTCACCTACTATGTTCCCTTCTCTCCCTTTTCCTACTGACGAATTCCAGTCACCCATGACTATTAAATTTTCGTCTCCCTTCACTACCTGAATAATTTCTTTTATCTCGTCATACATTTCATCTATTTCTTCATCATCTGCAGAGCTAGTTGGCATATAAACTTGTACTACTGTAGTAGGCATGGGCTTTGTGTCTATCTTGGCCACAATAATGCGTTCACTATGCTGTTTGTAGTAGCTAACCCGCACTCCTATTTTTTTATTCATTATTAAACCTACTCCTGCATTACCCCTATTTGATTTTGTATTTATAACCCTGTAATCACCTGACCAAAAGTCTTGTTCCTCCTGCCACCGAACTTCACTAATTCCCACTATATCTAACTTTAACCTATCCATTTCCCTTTTTAAATTTTCTAACCTACCTGCCCGATTAAGGGATCTGACATTCCACGCTCCGATCCGTAGAACGCCAGTTTTCTTTCTCCTGATAACGACGTCCTCCTGAGTAGTCCCCACCCGGAGATCCGAATGGGGGACTATTTTACCTCCGGAATATTTTACCCAAGAGGACGCCATCATCATTTAATCATACAGTAAAGCTGCATGTCCTCGGGAAAAATTACGGCTGTAGTTTCCCCTTGCTTTCAGCCGTTCGCAGTACCAGCACAGCAAGGCCGTTTTGGTTAATGTTACAAGGCCAGATCAGTCAATCATCCAGACTGTTGCCCCTGCAACTACTGAAAAGGCTGCTGCCCCTCTTCAGGAACCACATGTTTGTCTGGCCTCTCAACAGATACCCCTCCGTTGTGGTTGCACCTACGGTACGGCCATCTGTATCGTTGAGGCACGCAAGCCTCCCCACCAACGGCAAGGTCCATGGTTCATGGGGGGGGTACGCATACACCACCATTACTCTACCACGCAAACATAGGGGCTACACTCGTCTGGTGTGAGACGTTCCCTGGGGGGGGGGGGGGGGGCACCGGAGGCCGAACCGCAGAATAATCCTAGGTTCGGTGTGGGGCGGCGGAGGTGTGAAGTGGGCTGCGGTAGTCGTCGTGGGGTTGTGGACCACTGCGGCTGCGGCGCAGTTAACATAGCATAACATAACCTACATCTACATCTACATTTATACTCCGCTACCCACCCTCTCCTCTATTCCACTCGCAGATCGCGCGAGGGAAAAAGGACTGTCTGAACGCCTCAGTACGAGCTCTAATTTCCCTTATCTTTCAGTGGCGATCATTGCGCGATTTGAAAGTTGGTGGTAACAATATATGCTCTACGTCCTCGGTGAAGGTCGGATTTCGGAATTTAGTGAGCAGCCCCTTCCGCTTAGCGCCCCGTCTATCTGCAAGTGTGTCCCGCTTCAAACATTCTATGAGATTTGTAACGCTCTCGCAATGGCTAAA
This sequence comes from Schistocerca americana, assembly GCF_021461395.2. Taxonomy (NCBI): domain Eukaryota; kingdom Metazoa; phylum Arthropoda; class Insecta; order Orthoptera; family Acrididae; genus Schistocerca; species Schistocerca americana. The sequence continues at coordinate 67,296,679 of NC_060128.1, read as the reverse complement.
TGTACCAGTCACGAATCTTGCCGCTCTTCTTTGGACCTTCTCATTCTCTTGAATCAGACCCAACCGGTAAGGGTCCCATACGAACAATACTCCAAGACTGGACGAACTAACGTATTGCAAGCAATTTCCTTTGTTGAAGGACTGCATCGCTTCAGGATTCTACCAATAAACCGCAATCTAGAGTTCGCATTACCCATTACTTGTGTAATCTGATCATTCCATTTCAGGCTGAATTTATCAACTCGTAAATGGACTGGTAAAGGTCCAACACCTCTGCGCTTAATTCCGATGCCACCTACATTTACATGAACGTCAGTACTCCGTGAGACACTTAACGGTGTGTTGTGGAGGGTACTTCTGGCAGAACTAACTGATCCACCCCACGCTGCTCCACTGCACACAGTCAAAATCGGTTTCGGCCATAGAATGACCATCTTCAGATGCTAAAGGCCGAAACAGATTTTGACTGTCATAAAATGTGATTGTGTCTATGAATAAACAAAAAAAATTTACAAAAGAATCAGTCACTCACTCCATACACAAAATGGAGTTTTTTCCAAACTTATTCATAATGTGAGATCCCTTAAGTATATTGAAGGTCCGACAACTACACTATAAATAAACAAAACAAATTTTTACATTATCAATACCACTGACAAAAATTGTCAGTTGACAACAAGATTTTACAAAATTAAGATGTCGACCACCTAAAAGAAAGCGTATGCTGCACTTATCTTTGCTATAGCTTACTAGCAACAAATAACAAGGAAAAAGAGGAGATGGGTCATAGATTGGTTGAAAAAAGCAGTAACTGTTCACATGTTAATTTACTGACTGAAATCGGAGACTTCGTAAATTATTTTTCGACAAATTATTAGTGTTGATACGGTATAAAATACATAAACACAATACGTTAATCAGAGAAGCAATCGCAGTCGACAAGAGATTAGGAGTAAGTTAGCGATATCTGGCGACAGACAGGTCGTTCTAAAGCTCGAAGTTTAGTTCTGTAATATCAGCACGCACAATTGGTAACACTATAGAAGCCTGTGAAGTATGTGAAGCATGTAGTATCAAGAATTTGATCTACAATTTCTATTGTAGGAATTATTATATTCATTGTAATCATATGAGAAAGAATGATTACAAACCGGCAGCGACCTCTTCAGGCAATTGATGTAAAATATTTTTTAAAGCTTTGCGGTAATGTGGAGAAGTCGACGTGCGTTTCGCAGACCTCTTACTAGTCATGCAGATATATGACGTATTTTTCGAAATGGGAACGTTTTTGAAAACTGCTAAGTAATACAACAATCTGTACTATATTTTCAAATTAATGAAGTAAGCAATGTCACAGAGAATCCTGCGTTAATCATAAAGTAGCATATATATTGCTTACCCTTGCATGTTAGTGTTATTACGGTCTTCAGTCCTGAGACTGGTTTGATGCAGCTCTCCATGCTACTCTATCCTGTGCAAGCTTCTTCATCTCCCAGTACGTACTGCAACCTACATCCTTCTGAATCTGCTTAGTGTATTCACCTCTTGGTCTCCCTCTACGATTTTTACCCCCCCCCCCCCCCCCACGCTTCTCTCGGGTACTAAATTAGCGATCCTTTGATGCCTCAGAACGTGTCCGACCAATCGATCCCTTCTTTTAGTCAGGTTGTGCCACAAATTCCTCTTCTCCCCAATTCTATTCAACACCTCCTCATTAGCTACGTGATCTACCCATCTCATCTTCAGCACTACTGCGTAGCGCCACATTTCAGAAGCTTCTATCCTCTTCTTGTCTAAGATATTTATCGTCCATGTTTTACTTCCGTACATGGCTGCACTCCGTACAAATACTTCCATAAATAGCTTCCTGACACCTAAATCTATACTCAATGTTAACAAATTTCTCTTGTGCAGAAACGCTTTTCTTACCAATGCCAGTCTACATTTTTTATCCTCTCTACTTCGACCATGATCATTGTTTACCAAATAGCAAAACTCACTTACTACTTTCAAGTGTGTCTCTTCCTAATCTGATTTCTTCAGCAATAGCTGATTTAATTCGACTACATTTCCTTATCCTCGTTTTGCTTTTGTTGATGTTCATCTTGTATATTCCTTTCAATATACTGTCCATTACGTTCATAGTGCTAGATGGGTAGATGACATAACTAATGAGGAGGTACTGAATAGGATTGGGGAGAAGAGGAGTTTGTGGCACAACTTGACCAGAAGAAGGGATCGGTTTGTAGGACATGTTCTGAGGCATCAAGGGATCGCCAATTTAGTATTGGAGAGGGCAGCGTGGAGGGTAAAAATCGTAGAGGGAGACCAAGAGATGAATACACTAAGCAGATTCAGAAGGATGTACGCTGCAGTAGGTACTGGGAGATGAAGAAGCTTGCACAGGATAGAGTAGCATGGAGAGCTGCATCAAACCAGTCTCATGACTGAAGACCACAACAACAACAACAATGAGTATCTTGCGGATAATAATTGAATTACCCTCGTACATCACATCCCAGATGTGTTGAATTGCGTTCAGATGTGGCGAGTTGGGGGGCTAGTACATCAGTTGCATCGAGTGAAAATTGCCGTTGTGTTCCTCGAACCACTCATCACGCTACTGGCGTTGTGACATGGCGCGCTGTCTTGTTGAGAAAGGCCACTGCCTTCAGGAGACATGGCCGTCATGAAGGGCTGTGCGGGGTCTGCAACCAGTGAACGACACTCCTTGGCCATCACAGTGCCTTGCTCAAGCTCCATTGGACCCACGGATGCTCACATGAATGTTCCCCCAGAGTATAATGGGGGCGTCGCCACCATGTCCTGCCCTGCAGTACAGGTGTCAAGGAGCTGTTCCTTCGGATTCGCGCCCCCCCACCGACACGATGAAGTAGGTATCGCGATTCATCAGACCGTGCAAAGCTCTGTCGCTGCGCAAACGTCCAGCGGTGATGATCACGTGCCCGCTGCAGTCGTAGGTGCCGATGTCGTGGTGTTAACGTTGGCACATGCGCGGGCCACCGATTGTGGAGGCCCACCGTTGGGTGCGTTCGGTGCACTGTGTGTTCGGACACACTTATACTCTGCCCTGTGTTAAAAGTCCGATGCTAGTTCCGCCCCAGTTCGCCGCCTGTCTTGTTTTACCAGTCTGCACAGCCTACGACGTCCGACATCTGTACTGAGAGATGGCCGCCCAACCTCACGACGTCTGGTTCCACGTAGGTTTCGCCACGTACTCAAGACACTCACTGCAGCACTCCTCGAATACCCGAAAAGTCGTGCAGTTTCCGAAATCCCCGTGCTGAGCTACCGGGCCGTCAAAGTCTGCCCCCGGTCAAACTCAGGTAGATCGCCCCGCCTTCCCCATTCTACACGCCGACAACACGCCCACAGATGCTACGTGCTCTGTGCTTGTGTCTGACCAGCAGCCATTGCTCGCCAGGTGACGCTGCAATCGTCTGGATGGGTTTATGTACATAGTAGGTCGGTGGTCATTATGGTTGGTTGGTTTGGTTGTTTGGGGAAGGAGACCAGACAGCGAGGTCATCGGTGTCATCGGATTAGGGAAGGATGTGGAAGGAAGTCGGCCGTGCCGTGAAGCGGGAGTGAACCGTCCAGTGTCTAACCACTGCGCCACCTCGCTCGCCGGTGGTCATTATGTTCTGGCTGATTAGTGTAAGTTACAGTTGACCAAAACATTCTCACATTATCTCAATCTCCTATGATTCACACTTCACTCTGTTCATTTACACATATAAACACTTATACATCACATGTGGACTATACACACAAGCGGAATTTAAATTTTTGGCTGCAACAAGGGCCCTAACAAAAGGTGATGCTCCAGAAATAAATTAATATGGGTCCTGTTGTGACTTGGCAAGACAGCCAAGCCACTATGAGAGGAAGCCGAAAGTTACGCGTTTAAGCTCACGCAGGCTGGCGTGAGGTCTGGAACAGTTAGAGGAATAGAGACTAGTAAAAAAGGTACGTAGCTTCTGGAATACTTAACTTTAATCCGTAATTGGTGAACATCGGTCTGAAGGTACATGCATCACAAGATAAATAGCAAATGATAAGGGCGCCTTGCTAGGTCGTAGCAAATGACGTAGCTGAAGGCTATGCTAACTATCGTCTCGGCAAATGACAGCGTAATTTGTCAGTGAACCATCGTTAGCAAAGTCGGCTGTACAACTGGGGCGAGTGCTAGGAAGTCTCTCTAGACCTGCCGTGTGGCGGCGCTCGGTCTGCAATCACTGACAGTGGCGACACGCGGGTCCGACGTATACTAGCGGACCGCGGCCGATTTTAAGGCTACCACCTAGCAAGTGTGGTGTCTGGCGGTGACACCACAGGTCCCATCTTCCGTTTCAGACCTAGGTATTCAGGAGGCTTGCCTTGGATGTGTGGCGATAACCGATTCTGGTAATCGCGTGCCATTGATTCACATCTGGGATCCCACTATCAGCTTCTCTGATAATTGGTTCAATAGTACCACGACTCCTTAATGGGCGGAATCTCGAATAGTGGAGGATCAAAGAGATTCCACATTAATTGAAACGTCATTGCCCCTGCGCACACACTGCAGGAAGCACGTCCTAAGTTTACCAATAAATAAAACACAGACACAGTACATTGTGTAGCCTGATCTGCCGGAATATTGTAAACACAGTCCTACTTTCGACGTAAACCCGTCCAAACGATAGCAGCGTCACTTCGCGAGGAATGATTGCTAATCAGACACACACTGGGTACATGTACTGCCGGCCGCTGTGGCCGAGCGGTTCTAGGCGCTGCTGCTACGGTCGCACGTTCAAATCCTGCCTCGGGCATGGATCTGTGTGATGTCCTAAGGTTAGTTAGGTTTAAGTAGCTCTAAGTCTTGGGGACTGGTGACCTCAGACATTAAGTCCCATAGTGCTCAGAGCCATTTGAACCATTTTGATACATGTACTATCAGTGACCACGCTGTTTGTGTGTAGAATGGGGAAGGCTTGTGATCTATCTGAGTTTGACCGAGGGCAGATTGTGATGGCCAAGAAACTCGGCAGTAACATTCCGCATACTGCATGACTTGTCGAGTGTTCCAGGAGTGCTGTGGTGGTTGTGTTCAACATGTGGCGAAACCGGGGTGAAACCACATGCAGACTGCATGGAGTTGGATAGCCACCATTCCTTACAGATGTCGGTGTCGTAGGCTGGACAGATTGGTGAAACAGGACAGGCGGCGAACTGTGGCGGAACTAACGTCAGACTTTAACGCAGAGTACAAGGGTGTCTCAACACACAGCGCACCGAACACTACTAATGGTGGTGCTCCCCTGCCGACGACCGTGCATGTCCCAATGTTAACACTACGACATTGGCACTGGACGTTCGTGCAGCGACAGAGCGTTGCACGCTCTGATGAATCCCGATATCTTCTTCATCATGACGATGGGATGGCGCGAATCCGTCATCTTCCAGGAGAACAGCTCCTTGATACCTGTACTGCGTGACAGAGACAAGCTGGCGGCGGCACCACTATACTCTGGGGAACACTCAGGTGAGCATGCACGGGTTCAGTGGAGCTCGTGCAAGGCACCAAGACAGCCAAGGAGTGTCGCCCATTGATGGCAGACTACGTACACTGCTTCATGCCGATCACGTTTCCCGACGGCAGCGGCAATTCTCAACATGATAATGCGCACTGAAAGACCTGAGTCAAAACAAGGCCCCGGGAGTAGACAGCATTCCATTAGAACTGCTGACAGCCTTGGGAGAGCCAGTCCTGACAAAACTCTACCATCTGGTGAGCAAGATGTATGAGACAGGCGAAATACCCTCAGACTTCAAGAAGAATGTGATAATTCCAATCCCAAAGAAAGCAGGCGTTGACAGATGTGAAAATTACCGAACTATCAGTTTAATAAGCCACAGCTACAAAATACTTATGCGAATTCTTTACAGACGAATGGAAAAACTAGAAGAAGCCGACCTCAGTTTGGATTCCGTAAAAATGTTGGAACACGTGAGGCAATACTGACCCTACGACTTATCTTAGAAGCTAGCTTAAGGAAAGGCAAACCTACATTTCTAGCATTTATAGACTTAGAGAAAGCTTTTGACAACGTTGACTGGAATACTCTCTTTCAAATTCTGAAGGTGGCAGGGGTAAAATACAGGGAGCGAAAGACTATTTACAATTTGTACAGAAACCAGATGGCAGTTATAAGAGTCGAGGGACATTAAAGGGAAGCAGTGGTTGGGAAGGGAGTGAGACAGGATTCTAGCCTCTCCCCGATGTTATTCAATCTGTATATTGAGCAAGCAGTGAAGGAAACAAAAAAAAAAAAAATTCTGAGCAGGTATTAAAATCCATGGAGAAGAAATAAAAACTTTGTGGTTCGCCGATGACATTGTAATTCTGTCAGAGACCGCAAAGAACTTGGAGGAGCAGTTGAACGGAATGGACAGTGTCTTGACAGGAGCATATAAGATGAACATCAACAAAAGCAAAACGATGATAATAAAATGTAGTCGAATTAAGTCGGGTGATGCTGAGGGAATTAGATTAGGAAATGAGACACTTGAAGTAGTAAAGGAGTTTTGCTATTTGGGGAGCAATATAACTGCTGATGGTCGAAGTAGAGATGATATAAAATGTAGACTGGCAATGGCAAGGGAAGCATTTCTGAAGAAGAGAAATTTGTTAACATCGAATATAGATTTAAGTGTCAGGAAGTCGTTTCTGAAAGTATTTGTATGGAAGTGAAACGTGGACGAAAAATAGTTTGGACAAGAAGCGAATAGAAGCTTTCGAAATGTGGTGCTACAGAAGAATGCTAAAGATTACATAGGTAGATCATATAACTAATGAGGAGGTATTGAATGCGATTGGGGAGAAGAGAAGTTTGTGGCACAACTTGACTAGAAGAAGGGATCGGTTGGTAGGACATATTCTGAGGAATCAAGGGATCGCCAGTTTAGTATTGGAGGGCAGCGTGGAGGCTAAAAATCGTAGAGGGAGACCAAGAGATGAATACACTAAGCAGATTTAGAAGGATTTAGGTTGCTGTACGTACTGGGAGATGAAGAAGCTTGCACAGGATAGAGTAGCATGGAGAGCTGCATCAAACCAGTGCCCATGCCACGTCGTGTTGCGGCACTTCTGCGTGCTGTTGGGGCCGGTACACGATATTAAGCAGGTGTACCAGATTCTTTAGCCCCTTAGTGTATAATCGCAAGCAGCGCAAAAATGCTCCGCACAGAGATGGGGAATATGTTCCTCTTTAAAGGCTCCGATAGAAAAGTGGGGAACCAGTTACCTCAGTCCTCATTCAGCCTTCCTCTCCAAATATTTGCGAACACACTCGTGCTGTTTTAACACAGGACGGTGTAAATCTTTGTACGCAATTCCTCTTTGTAGTTAAGCCGCCATATCCAGCACCTCTTCTCACTGCCACCGTCTATTAAGCGTGATTTTTTTCCACCTTGTAAAACTCTAAGGACTGATCGATGAGAGAATCCGGATCAAAAAAGTCTAATGAACTTACGTCCAGAAGTGCATGGTTTCCATGGTAGATACCATTTATTCAATCGTACATTGTTACAGAGACTGCGGTCTAACACGCGCTGTACCATGCAGCCAAAGTTACAATTTCTGTTGAAAATGGTTTCATTGTGCCTCAACTCATGCGTATACGCGCCATAGCATGTTCCGTCTTACACGTTCACATCGGCCAGGCTGCATCCGTACCAAAGGCAGCATGAAATCGCTGCTCCAGTTTCTCCACATCTGGTATGGGCTCTGCGCACACGATATTTTTGAGATGGTTCCATTACCAGAAATCGCACGAGTTGAGATCTGGTGAACGAGCAGGCCACGGAACTGGACCCTCTCGTCCGATCGATCAACCAGGGAAGACACAAATAAATGCGTCCGGACGTTAAGGCGAAGTCCGCTGGAGCTCCATCATGTAGCAGCCACGTGACCCTTCAGTTCATCAGTGGCATTTCTTCCAGCAGGGAAGGCAAAGTCATCCGCAAGAAACGCCGATAGTTCCAGCCTGTTAGGCGACATCGAAGCAAAGCTGGTCCCAAAATACGGTCGCCAGTTATCCCGGCTCACACCTTCCGGCTGCACCTACACTGATGATTCGCTGTCACCGTACCGTGGGGGTTCTGCACAAAAAGGCTCTAAGCACTATGGGACTTAATATCTGAGGTCATCAGCCCCCTAGAACTTAGAACTACTTAAACCTAACTAACCTAAAGATATCACACACATCGATGACCGAGGCAGGATTCGAACCTGCGACCGTAGCAGCAGCGCGGTTCCGGACTGAAGCGCCTAGAACCGCTTGGCCACAGCGGCCGGCTGGTTCTGCATACTGGTGGTGGTGGTGGTGTGTTGGGGCTTATGGGCGCTCAACATCGAGGTCATCAGCACCCTGACACACATTAAAAGGAACGAATGTGGACAGACCTAAGAAAACTAAAGCACACACTCAAAGAAAGCAGGAAAAGAAGGAAAATGCTACATAAGAAAGTAAAACCTAAGGAAAGGGGAACGAAGCAACAAGAATGTCGCAGGAAACTGTTATTGGCTGGCCACTTACATAAAATATGGGCGAGCTTGTCACACAGCGAGAAAATTAAAATCCTCTCCCTAAAATCTTTGTAAAAACATTTGACAGGGCACAGATCTTTAAAACTTTAACCACATTCGTCCGAGTGTTGCCTAAAAGAGATGGCAGGTCCGCTGGCAAGTCAGCCGCGACCCGCTGGTCAGAAAATAAAACGCAATCCAATAAAACGTGGCGCACAGTGACCTGGACGCCGCAAGCACCACAAATTGGAGGGTCCTCTCGCCGGAGCAGGAAGCCGTGCGTCATAGGGCTGTGGCCTATTCGAAGCCGAGTGAGGAGAACCTTGTCCCGTCGATGGGGCTGAAAGGAAGTACAGCACACACGCGTTGTGGGCTTGACTATACGGAGCTTATTGTCAGCCACTTCCAGCCACTCATCCACCCACCGACGCATGACCCGCGAGCTCAACAGCGAGGTGAGTGCGTGCAGGGGGATAGCACACTGAGATACTTGTGGGGCGAGACATGCCTGCATACTATCCCACAGATGAGTGTTACGAAAGTTGAAGATACCACTCCACGTAAAGGTGGCCTCATCTGTGAGTAGCTTAACTGACACAAACCCCGGAATGGTGGTTGCTTGGTGAAGAAACCAGTCACAAAACTGCTTCTGATGTGGAAAGTCTGTCACTAGTAAGCCCTGCTCACCCCGTAAATGATAAGGGTGGTAAAAATTGGTGTGGAGAATGCTCCACAAGATCATCAGGTTTACCCTGTACTGGTGGGCCAACTGCCTGGTAGTGACACGGCGGTCGCCTTCCACAGAGTTCATCACGTTTTCCTCCAAGTCTGGTATCCGACCATTTCGGGTACGTACTTCATCATTTCCTGCTTCCCAAAGCGAACCTGCCTCAAGGAAACGGCGAAATACTGTAACAAACATTGAATGCAGCAGTTGTTATTGGCGGGGATGGGTCTCCCGATACAACCTTGCTGCCAGCCGCCCGTTGCGATTTGCCTTTCCGTAAGTAAACACCATGTCGCCGAGCACTCGATTCGAATACGAAACTGTTGTGTACAACGTTGTATCACATCCGCTACAAGGTGAGTCAACAATAGAAGTGAATCGGACACAACATTACCAATTACTAAGACAGGAGAGGGGGCTAGGGCATTACGTATGAGGAACAGTACCACCATGTAGGAGGAAGCCATGCGTACTGTAACTGTGGCCGCATGCTACAGCGCGTATTAGACCGCAGTCTCTGTAACAAAGTATGGCTGAATAAATGGTCTCTAACATGGAAACCGTGCGTTTCCGGATATACGTTCATTGGACCTTTTTTATTTCGTATCCTTGTAACACTGCGCTAGTGCACACGATACTCTTTAAAGCCTGTACTATGGTAAGTTGACGGGCTTCACCTTAAGAGAAAGGATTTTTGTATAGATTTTGACCGCGTGTACCTGAATGGAGGCAAATCAGACTTACACCCACTCGGTAGTAACAATGAAACGTCAAGTAAGTCCAAAATGCAACTACACGTCAGGACGGACAAGAAACAACACAGAAGATGCTACCAATTTTTTAATTATACGGTCGCCAGCCTAATTAGGCATTAACTGAGTTTCTTCCCTGTACAAGTTGATGTGCTTTCATACAAAACAACACGTAATGACACTGCATGATATGGTAACTTTTAGAACCAGAAAATCTACTGAACTAATAATTTCACGTTCTATACTAATATGGACGAGCCATAAATACACAGCAATACACTATGTTTACTACAAACTTCGTACTGCCTATTGATCTGATTAAAATCGGGCGTAGGTTACCCTAGAAATAGCACTTTCGAAACACACATACAATATCAATTTTGAAAAAGGTAAAACACTAATAAATTTTGGTTTTATATTGACTTTAACTTTGCTGGTCAAATCAGTTCAGTACACTTCATAATTTAAATGAATAGAAAAGAAAAAAAAAGGGGGGGGGAGACCCTGAAACTGTTATGTTCACTGTATTGAAAATATTGATTAAAGGATTCATTAAGCACTCAAGATTTCCAATAGGTGAGTTACCACTCTTTTTAGCTTATTTCCTGCTCATTTAACTACCATTATTTTTGTCTCAAATTAATTAAACGTCATTACTAAACCAATTTCAACATTATCTTCCAACTTTGCCAGACCTATATATTCATTAACAACAAAGTTCATTAAACATCATTCTAACATAGATAGGTCTGCAGGTAAGTATTATTAACATAAACTTTAAATCTTCATTTCGGGACACTCGGATTGCACAACATGTGGAAAGAACCCTGTCTAGGTTAGTTGTGAGGATAATTAACTGATAGGACAGTTCTGGTAAAATTTAAGTTGTTATTGAACAGTATGGAACAAAAGTAACACTCGTCCACACGAGTATAGTACTAAAAGTTTCAACCTGTTCGTGTCGATGCGGCGGTTGGCGGGCGGCGAGATGGCGAGGCGCAAAGCACACATTCAATCACAGCTGTGGCTCTTGATGTATCGTGACTTTGCTTCTTCTTAGCGTCGCAATACTTTTCCATTTAGTGCCTATGGAATTTTGCCATGCTGTATAGTCGTCGGAAACGGCACATCCGAGGCTCAACGAAATCACGTTTTCCAGGAGAGCCTCCTCGATCCAGAACGTGTTGCTCAGACCGATGCCCAACTCCGACTACTACTGCTGAACCCGTTATGCCGTGCAGCGCCCGTGTGCATTTTCCCGCGCTCGCCTGCCATCCACCTTTTACCGCTCCCCTACAGACAGGGTATTCACCAAAGGTTTTGCATTCTACATATCCTAATACGTTGCCTACGTATGGACCAGGCGCACAATTACAACTTTTACATCTTAGAACAGTTTCAACATTTCTTACATTTCCATTTTGTTATAATATTGCTTGCAATTTGACATAAACATTAATATTCACATCGAAAATTGTTTACAGTTTCTTTAACATAATGACATGAAAAGAAAAAAGAAATGAAATCAGAACATCGCTTACACTAATTTATGGAAAATCAGAAGAAAAAATTATTATATGTACAGTTGTTGTTGTTACATCCTCTCATCGACCAATCCCTAGAGTTTGTACACGGTAGAAAAAATAGCCCTGTATATATTATGTTTCTCTCCCACTGTCTCCACTGGACTCGCATTCGGAAGGACGACGGTTCAATCCCGCGTCCGGCCATCCTGATTTAGGTTTTCCGTGATTTCCCTAAATGGCTCCAGGCAAATGCCGGGATGGTTCCTTTGCAAGGGCACGGCCGACTTCCTTCCCCGTCCTTCCCTAAACCGACGAGACCGATGACCTCGCAGTTTGGTCTCTTCCCCCAAAACAACCCAGCCCACTGTCTCCTTTTCCTCCCATTGATTTACAATACATCCCACGGACACCTGTCTTCTCTCTCTCCCTCACACTGACTACTTCTGCCTTTCATTCCTACTGCCAGTCTCACAACACCTTGGTAGCTCAAAAATTCAGGACGTCTACCTTTTTCCTCCCCAAACCAACGTGTTCAAGATTCCTGTTCCTCGCTGGTCTCGGCGGGCGGGATCCACCTCTATTTTGAATTTCCGCGGTCCCTTCTCTCTTTTCCTCGCACTGCTTCCATCCTCATCCATCTCCCTTACCGCCATTGCCTCTCACCATCAATATCTTCTCTCCCTCTCTTCGGCTCCCTCAGCTATCCTCTTTATCCATCTCCCTTTCTGTTTCACTGCCAGTCTCTCCCTCCCACCATTACCGTCAACTCTTTATTCCTCTCCCATTGGTGCGGCCTCCTCTTTCATCACAAAAAGCTCCAATACGTTCGCGTATCAAAATTTTTGGTAAGGTAGACGGAATCGCGGGATTGAGGCATCTGGATTCCCACTTTCCTGTCGGAGTCTTTTAAAGAGAAGCATTTTCTCTTTTTCGTGCTCTTGACAGGAGCATTTTGTCTCTGGTTCCCTTGTTTCCTCTGGTACACCAGGGTGAGCTGCTTACATATAACGAATTCTATAGGTCGGTAAAGTTTTGACAGTTTATGTATATACTTCGACACGTCTATACATTTTCATACGCACCAATAGCAAAACAGTACACAGTACGCTCAAGCGCAAAAGAAAGTGGTATAGGCATGCGTACTCAAATACAGAGATACGTAAACAGGCAGAATACGGCGCTGCTGTTGGCACCGCCTATATAAGACGCAGTTGTTAGATCGGTTACTGCTGCTAGTGTTGCATGTTATCAAGATTTAAATGAGTTTGAACGTGGTGTTTTAGTCAGCGCACGAACAATGGGAAACAACATCTCCGAGGTAGCGATGAAATGGGGATTTTCCCGTAAGACCATTTCACGAGCGTACCATGAATATCTAAAAAGCCGACACCGTGTTCTAGCAGCCTCACCTGAAGATGGCTGGATGGCTGCCATCCGAAATATTGTGCCAAGAAGTCAACGTAATCCGTCTGCAATTCCGAAACCTGATGGAATATTCACAACGCTGGGAAACGTTTAGGCATCACAACAGATTTAGAGTAGTTTTAATGTCCCTGATGGATTAATTACTCAGCTAACATCCAATCGAGGTCACTGAGGTCTTCTGACTGAACCTTTCTGCCTTTGCTGCTAGTTTAGTGGGAATATATCAGACAACAAGTGTCTGGCGCAGTTGTTAGATCGGTTACTGCCGCTACAGTGGCAGGTTACATTTCAGTGAGTTTGTTGTTATAGTCGGCGACGAACGATGGGACACGCGATGAAGTGGGGATTTTCCCGTACGACCACTTCACGAGTGTACTACTAGTGTCAGCAAAACGGTACAACGTCAAATATCCGACATCGCTGCGGCCGGAAAAAGATCCTACCAAGAACGGGACAAACGACGACTGAAGAGAATCGTTCAGTGCGACACAAGTGCAACCCTTCCGCAAATTGGTGCAGATTTGAATGCGGGGCCATCAACAAGTGTCAGCGTGCGAACCATTCAACGAAACATCATTACCATGCGTTTTCGGAGACGAAGACCCACTCGTGCACCCTTAATGACTGCACGACACAGAGCTTTACGTCTCGCCTGGGCCCGTCAACGCCGATGGACGTGTACAGGTATAGAGACAACCTCATGAATCCATGGACCCTGCATGTCAGCAGGAGAATGTTCAAGGCTCTGTAAAGGTGTGAGGCGTCTGCAATTGGAGGGATACGGGGCCCCGATACGTCTAGATACGACTCTGACAGGTGACACGTACGTAAGCATCCTATATGATCACCTGCATCCATTCACGTCAATTGTGCATTCCGACGGACATGGTCAATTCCAGCAGGACAATGCGACACCCCACACGTCCAGAATTGCTACCGAGTTGCTACGGGAACAGACTTATGAATTTAAATGCTTCCGTTGGCCAGCAAACTCCCCAGACATCAACATTAATGAGCATATCTGGGGTGCATTGCAACGCGCTGTTCAGAAGAGATCTCGACCCCCTCTTACGGATTTATGGACAGCCCGGAAGGATTCAAGTTGTCAGTTCCCTCCAGCACTACTTCAGACATTAGTCGAGTCCATGCCATGTCGTGTTGCTGCACTTCAGCGAGCTCGCCGGTGCCCTACACGATATTAAGTAGGTGTACCAGTTTCTTTGGCTCTTCAGTGTATTTTGATATACGAAAAGTCACGCATCAAAACCATACCGTTAGCGTAGAATCATGAAATTTGTGAAGAAGCAAGGTTTAGCCAGTATAAGTAAACGAAAAAAGTCCGAAAATACTGAATTTGTAACTACCGGGTGATCAAAAAGCCAGTATAAATTTGAAAACTTAATAAACCACGGAATAATGTCGATAGAGAGGTAAAAATTGACACACATGCTTGGAATGACATAGGGTTTTATTAGAACCAAAAAAGAAGTATTGCTAGACGCGCGAATGATCTCTTACGCGTGTCGTTTGGTCCCCAGACCTTTGTCCGTGCGATTATTGCTTTGGGGTCACCTGAAGTCGCAAGTGTACCGTGATCGACCGACATCTCTAGGGATGCTGAAAGACAATATCCAATGCCAATGCCTCACCATAACTCCGGACATGCTTTACAGTGCTGTTCACAACATTATTCCTCGAATACAGCTATTGTTGAGGAATGATGGTGGACATATTGAGCATTTCCTGTAAAGAACGTCATCTTTGCTTTGTCTTACTTTTTTTATGCTAATTGTTGCTATTCTGATCAGATGAAGCGCGATCTGTCGGACATTTTTTGGATGTTTGTATTTTTTTGGTTCTAATAAAACCTCATGTCATTCTAAGCATGTGTGTCAATTTGTACCTCTCTGTCTACATTATTCCGTGATTTTTTCAGTTTTCTAATTTATACTGACTTTTTGATCACCCGGTATATAACAGGAAAAAACTGTCACTGGTTATCCGAAAGCCTGTTGAGGCTGCAGTAAGTGTTGGTGACTGCACGACACTGAGTTTACGCCTGTCCTGGGCTCATCATTACTGACATTGGACTGTTGATGAATGGAAACGTGTAGCCCGGTCGGACGAGTCTCGTTTCAAATTGTATCGAGCGGATACACACGTGCTGTTACAAAGACAACCTCATGAATCCATGGACCTCGCATGTCAGCAGGTGACTGTCGAACGTGGTGGAGGCCCTGTAATGGTGTGGGGCGTGTGCAGTTGGAGTGGTATGGGACCCAGAGCCGGCCGGAGTGGCCGACCAGTTCTAGGCGCTTCAGTCTGGAACCGCGCGACCGCTACGGTCGCAGGTTCGAATCCTGCCTCAGGCATGGATGTGTGTGATGTCCTTAGGTTAGTTAGGTTTAAGTAGTTCTACGTTCTAGGGGACTGATGACCTCAGATGTTAAGTCCCATAGTGCTCAGAGCTATTTCTTTGGACCCCTGCGACGTGTAGATACGACTCTGAAAGGTAACACTTACTGAAGCATCCTGTCTGATCACCTGCATCGATTCATGTCCATCGTGTTTTCCGATGGGCCTGGGAATGCCCACGAAGTTAGAGCCAGCATGTGACTGATTGCGCGGCCCCTCGCGCCCGAGGCTCGAGTCCTCCCTCGGGCATGGGTGTGTGTGTGTTGTTCTTAGCATCAGTTAGTTTAAGTAGCGTGTAAGGGACTGTCAGCAGCTTGGTCCTATAGGAATTCGCACACATTTGAACACTTTGCGACGGACTTGGTCAATTGCCAGCAGTACAATGCGGTACCCCACACCTCCAGAATTGTTCCAGGAATACTCTTCTGAGTTGAAAAACTTCCGCTGGCCACCAAACTCCCCAGGCATGAAAATATCTGGCATGCTGTGTAACTTGCCGTTCAGAAGAGGTCTCCACCGGCTCGTATTATTACAGGTTTATGGGCAGCCCTGCATTATTCATGGCGTTCCTTCCAGCACTATCTCAGAAAAAAATGTGTGTGAAATCTTATGGGACGTAACTGCTAAGGTCATCAGTCCCAAAGCTTACACACTACTTAACCTAAAATATCCTAAGGACAAACACACACACCCAAGCCTGAGGGAGGAACCTCCGCCGGCACGAGCCTCACAGTCCATGACGGTAGTGTCCTAGACTGCTCGGCTAATTCCGCGCGGTACTATCTGAGACATTAGTCGAGTCCATGCCTCGTCGTCTTGCGGCACGTCTGCTTGCTCTTGGGGGAGGGCTATAGGATTTTACGCAGGTGTACCAATTTCTTTCGCTCTTCAGTGTATACAGGTGTTACAAAAAGGTACGGCAAACTTTCAGGAAACATTCCTCACACACAAAGAAAGATAATATGTTACGTGGACATGTCTCCGGAAACGCTTAATTTCCATGTTAGAGCACATTTTATTACTTCTCTTCAAATCACATTAATCATGGAATGGAAACACACAGCAACAGAACGTACCAGCGTGACTTCACTTCGTTACAGGAAATGTTCAAAATGTCGTCCGTTAGCGAGGATACATGGATCCACCCTCCGTCGCATGGAATCGCTGATGAAGCCCTGGAGAATGGCGTATTGAATCACAGCCGTCCACAATACGAGCACGAAGAGTCTCTACATTTGGTACCGGGGTTGCGTAGACAAGAGCTTTCAAATGCCCCCATAAATGAAAGTCAAGAGGGTTGAGGTCAGGAGAGCGTGGAGGCCACGGAATTGGTCCGCCTCTACCAATTCGTCGGTCACCGAATCTGTTGTTGAGAAGCGTACGAACACTTCGACTGAAATGTGCAGGAGCTCCATCGTGCACCAACCACGTGTCGTACTTGTAAAGGCACATGTTCTAGCAGCACAGGTAGAGTATCCCGTACGAAATCATGATAACGTGCTCCACTTACAATTTGATCACGTTGGAATGAAGCCTCATCCGTAAAGAGAACATTTGCACTGAAATGAGGATTGACACATTGTTGGATGAACCATTCGCAGAAGTGTACCCGTGGAGGCGAATCAGCTGCTGATAGTGTCTGCACACGCTGTACACGGTACGGAAACAACTGGTTCTCCCGTAGCACTCTCCATGCAGTGACGTGGTCAACGTTACCTTGTACACCAGCAACTTCTCTGACGCGACATTAGGGTTATCGTCAACTGCACGAAGAATTGCCTCATCCGTTGCAGGTGTCCTCGTCGTTCTAGGTCTTTCCCAGTCGCGAGTCATAGGCTGGAATGTTCCGTGCTCCCTAAGACGCCGATCGATTGCTTCGAACGTCTTCCTGTCGGGACACCTTCGTTCTGGAAATCTGTCTCGATACAAACGTACCGCGCCACGGCTATTGCCCCGTGCTAATCCATACATCAAATGGGCATCTGCCAACTCCGCATTTGTAAACATTGCACTGACTGCAAAACCACATTCGTGATGAACACTAACCTGTTGATCCCACGTACTGATGTGCTTGATGCTAGCTAGTACTGCAGAGCAATGAGTCGCGTGTCAACACAAGCACCGAAGTCAACATTACCTTCCTTCAATTGGGGCAACTGGCGGTGAATCGAGGAAGTACAGTACATACTGACGAAACTAAAATGAGCTCTAACATGGAAATTAAGCGTTTCCGGACACATGTCCACATAAGATGTTTTCTTTATTTGTGTGTGAGGAATGTTTCCTGAAAGTTTGGCCGTACCTTTTTGTAACACCCTGTGTATTGACAGGTGTGCGTCTGTGACGTCTAGTGTTGAATTGGACGTTAGACAGGGAAGTCCGGATACCGCCCATCAGCAGTGCAGCTAGAGGGACTGCCGCAACGTCACGTCTGCAGTGACTGCCCGGCTGTTGAGCTTTCTGCTGACGCACGCGGCGCGGAGGAATTGTCGGCCGGCTGTTTACCGCCAAGTGGCGTAACAAGCCGCGCCAGCTGTGGCCGCTGCTCCAGACGCGTAATTCGTTCGGCGGTCGTTCGCGGTCGTTTGGAGGCAACGAACGCAGGCAGCGCTGGTGACGAACGTGGCGGCCGGGCGGATGTGATGATCTGATGCGACTTGATTGGTATTTTAGGACCCTAAACTGTGAGCTCATCAGCACCTTTACGTGACATCAGTATTGACGACGCTCTTGAAAAACTGTTGTTGCTGTTGTGGTCTTCAGTCCTGAGACTGGTTTGAAGCAGCTCTCCATGCTACTCTATCCTGTGCAAGCTTCTTCATCTCCCAGTACCTACTGCAACCTACATCCTTCTGAAACTGCTTAGTATATTCATCTCTTGGTCTCCCCCTACGATTTTTAACCCCCCCCCCCCCCCCCGCGCTTCTCACCACTACTAAATTAGTGATCCTTTGCTACCTACGTGTCCTACCATTCAACCCCATCTTTTAGTCAGGTGTTGCCACAAATTCCTCGTCTGCCCCAATTCTATTCAGCACCTCCTCATTACTTACGTGATCTACCCATCCAATCTTTAGCATTCTTCTGTAGCACCACATTTCGAAAGCTTCTATCCTCTTCTTGTCCAAACTACGAGGGCAGTTCAATAAGTAATGAAACACATTTTTTTTCTGAAACAGGAGTTGTTTTATTCAGCATTGAAATACACCAGGTTATTCCCCAATCTTTTAGCTACACAACACTATTTTTCAACGTAATCTCCATTCAATGCTACGGCCTTACGCCACCTTGAAATGAGGGCCTGTATGCCTGCACGGTACCATTCCACTGGTCGATGTCGGAGCCAACGTCGTACTGCATCAATAACTTCTTCATCATCCGCGTAGTGCCTCCCACGGATTGCGTCCTTCATTGGGCCAAACATATGGAAATCCGACGGTGCGAGATCGGGGCTGTACGGTGCATGACGAAGAACAGTCCACTGAAGTTCTGTTAGCTCCTCTCGGGTGCGAAGACTTGTGTGAGGTCTTGCGTTGTCATGAAGAAGGAGAAGTTCGTTCAGATTTTTGTGCCTACGAACACGCTGAAGTGGTTTCTTCAATTTCTGAAGAGTAGCACAATACATTTCAGAGTTGATCGTTTGACCATGGGGAAGGACATCGAACAGAATAACCCCTTCAGCGTCCCAGAAGACTGTAACCATGACTTTACCGCATGACTTTACCGGCTGAGGGTATGGCTTTAAACTTTTTCTTGGTAGGGGAGTGGGTGTGGCGCCACTCCATTGATTGCCGTTTTGTTTCAGGTTCGAAGTGATGAACCCATGTTTCATCGCCTGTAACAATCTTTGACAAGAAATTGTCACCCTCAGCCACATGACGAGCAAGCAATTCCGCACAGATGGTTCTCCTTTGCTCTTTATGGTGTACGGTTAGACAACGAGGGACCCAGCGGGAACAAACCTTTGAATATCCCAACTGGTGAACAATTGTGACAGCACTACCAACAGAGATGTCAAGTTGAGCACTGAGTTGTTTGATGGTGATCCGTCGATCATCTCGAACGAGTGTGTTCGCACGCTCCGCCATTGCAGGAGTCACAGCTGTGCACGGCCGGCCCGCACGCGGGAGATCAGACAGTCTTGCTTGACCTTGCGGCGATGATGACACACGCTTTGCCCAACGACTCACCGTGCTTTTGTCCACTGCCAGATCACCGCAGACATTCTGCAAGCGCCTATGAATATCTGAGATGCCCTGGTTTTCCGCCAAAAGAAACTCGATCACTGCCCGTTGTTTGCAACGCACATCCGTTACAGACGCCATTTTAACAGCTCCGTACAGCGCTGCCACCTGTCGGAAGTCAATGAAACTATACGAGACGAAGCGGGAATGTTTGAAAATATTCCGCAAGAAATTTCCGGTTTTTTCAACCAAAATTGGCCGAGAAAAAAAATGTGTTGCATTACTTATTGAACTGCCCTCGTATTTATCGTCCATGTTCCACTTCCATGCATGGCTACACTCCTAACAAATACTTTCAGAAACGACTTCCTGACGCTTAAATCTATACTCGATGCTAACAAATTTCTCTTCTTCAGAAACGCTGTCCTTGCCATTGCCAGTCTACATTTTATATCCTCTCTACTTCGACCATCATCAGTTATTTTGCTCTCCAAATAGCAAAACTTCTTTACTACTTTAAGTGTCTCATTTCCTAATCTAATACCCTCAGCAACACCCGACTTCATTCGACTAAATTCCATTATCCTCGTTTTGCTTTTTTTGCCGGAAGGGGTGGCCGTGCGGTTCTAGGCGCTACAGTCTGCAGCCGAGCGACCGCTACGGTCGCAGGTTCGAATCCTGCCTCGGGCATGGATGTGTGTGATGTCCTTAGGTTAGTTAGGTTTAATTAGTTCTAAGTTCTAGGCGACTCATAACCTCAGAAGTTAAGTCGCATAGTGCTCAGAGCCACTTCAACCATTTTTTTGCTTTTGTTGATGTTTATCTTGTATCTTCCTTTCAGGACACTGTCCATTCCGTTCATTTGCTCTTCTAAGTCCTTTGCTGTCTCTGGCAGAATTACAATGTCATCGGCGAACCTCAAAGTTTTTACTTCTTCTCCATGGATTTTAACACCTACTCCGAATTTTTCTTTTGTTTCCTTTACTGCTTGCTCAATATACAGATTGAATAACATCGCGGAGACGCTACAACCCTGTCTCACTCCCTTCCCAACCACTGCTTCCCTTTCATGTCCCTCGACTCTTATAACTGCCATCTGGTTTCTGTACAAATTGTAAATAGCCTTTCGCTCCCTGTATTTTACCCCTGCCACCTTTAGAATTTGAAAGAGAGTATTCCAGTCAACATTATCAAAAGCTTTCTGTAAGTCTACAAACTGTAGAAACGTAGGTTTGCCTTTCCTTAATCTATCTTCTAAGAGAAGTCGTAGGGTCAGTATTGTCTCACGTCTTCCAATATTTCTACGGAATCCAAACTGATCTTCCCCGAGATCGACTTCTACCAGTCTGAAAATGTTATAAATGACAATAAAGTTTGTATCCAAGCTATATCAACAATCAGGTATTTGAAGTACAACATCAAGAGGGAAATGCAAGGCATACCAGTATTCAGGCAGAACATCGTACAATTTATTTGGTATGCACTATGTGATCAAAAGTATCCGGACACCTCCAAAAAACATACGTTTTTCATATTAGGTGCATTGTGCTGACCCCTACTGCCAGGTACTCCATATCACCGACCTCAGTAGTCGTTAGACATCGTGAGAGAGCAGAATGGGGCGATCTGCGGAACTCACGGGCTTCGAACGTGGTCAGGTGATTGGGTGCCACTTGTGTCGTACGTCTGTACGCGACATTTCCACACTCTTAAACATCCCTAAGGCCATTGTTTCCGACGTGATAGTGGAAACGTGAAGGGACACCTACAGCACAAAAGTATACAGGCCGTCCTCGTCTGTTGACTGACAGAGATAGTTGAAGAGGGTTGTAATGTCTAATAGGCAGACATCTATCCAGACCATCACACACGAATTCCAGGATCCACTGCAAGTACCATGACAGTTAGGCAGGAAGTGAGAAAACTTGGATTTCATGGTCGAGCAGCTGCTTATAAGCCACTAAACGACGCCTCGCTTGCTGTAAGGAGCGTAAGCATTGGACGATTGAACAGTGGAAAAACCTTATGTAGACTGGCGAATCACGGTACACAATGTGGAGATCCAATGTCAGGGTGTGGGTATGGCGAATGCCTGGTGAACGTCATATGACAGCCTGTGCAGTGGGAAGAATAAAATTCGGAGGCTGTGGTGCTATGGTGTAGTCGTGTTTTTCATGGACCCCTTGTTGTTTAGCGTGGCACTATCACAGCACAGGCCTACATTGATGTTTTAAGCACCTTCTTGCTTCCCACTGTTGAAGAGCAATTCGGTGATGTCGACTGCATCTTTCAACGCGATGGAGGACCTGTTCATGATGCACGGCCTGTGGCGGAGTGGCTACACGACAGTAACATGCCTGTGATGGACTGCCCTGCACAGAGTCCTGACCTGAATTCTATAGAACACCTTTGGGATGTTTTCGAACGCCGACTTCGTGCCAGGTCTCACCGACCGACATCGATACCTGTCCTCAGTGCAGCACTCCGTGAAGAATGGGCTGTCCTTCCCCAAGAAACCTTCCAGCACCTGATTCAACGTATGCCTGCGAGAGTGGAAGCTAAGCGTGGGCCAACGCCATACTGAATTCCAGCATTACCGATGGAGGGCGCCACAAACTTGTGAGCCATTTTCAGCCAGGTGTCCGGATACTTTTGATCACATAGTGTACATGAAGCAGAATGTGATAGTGTATTTCCAGTATCTACTCCCAAACATCTGAATCGATTTCAACCAAATTTTGTAGACAAACAGAACGCCTCAACAATGTCAGGGCTGTTCGAATAGAGTAAAAAGGTGTTTCTTCAAGCCCATGTCATATAGGCTGCCCTGCACAACAGCCATATAGTGTGGAAACAGCATCAAGGTGCCAAAGCAAGCTGCTTTGTAGGGCAGCCTACACGTCAGAGCCAAGTGGCAGTTTTCCTGGCGCCGACATTTAGACTGCCTTGCATGACAGGTGGCAACATGTTGGGATCGATAGAGGGGGGGATGGACAGAATGAAGGGAGGAGAAAATGGATGGAGATAGGTTAGGAGTGGAAGTGCATGAGATAGGTGCTAGATGTAGAGGCATAGTGGGCAGGCGGAAAAGGAAGAAGTGGAGGAGGTTATGAGAGAGAGAGAGAGAGAGAGAGAGAGAGGGGGGGACTATATGGTCAGAGAGAGAGGGGTAGGAGTATATGGCCAGAGAGAAGGGAGGACATAGACAGTGAGAGGCTGAGGACAGGGAAACTTAGGAGGCAGTTGGAAGTTGTAGTGGACAAGTGGAAAATGAGTGAAGAGAATGACGAGATGAATAGAGAGAGGCTGATATATACACTACTGGCCATTAAAATTGCTACACCAAGAAGAAATGCAGATATATTATACTATAACTGACATTTTCACGCAATTCGGGTGCATAGATCCTGAGAAATCAGTACCCAGAGCAAACACCTCTGGCCGTAATAACGGCCTTGATACGCCTGGGCATTGAATCAAACAGAGCTTGGATGGCGTGTACAGGTACAGCGCCCCATGCAGCTTCAACACAATAACACAGTTCATCAAGAGTAGTGACTGGCGTATTGTGACGAGCCAGTTGCTCGGCCACCATTGACGAGACGTTTTCAGTTAGTGAGAGATCTGGAGAATGTGCTGGCCAGGGCAGCAGTCGAACATTTTCTGTATCCCGATAGGCCCGAATAGGACCTGCAACATGCGGCCGTGCATTATGTAGGGTTTCGCAGGGATCGAATGAAGGGTAGATCCACGGGTCGTAACACATTTGAAATATAACGTCCACTGTTCAAAGTGCCGTCAATGCGAACAAGAGGTGACCGAGACGTGTAACCAATAGCACCCCATACCATCACGCCGGGTGATACGCCAGTATGGCGATGACGGATACACGTTGCCAATGTCCATTCACCACGATGTCGTCAAACACGGATACGACCATCGTGATTCTGTAAACAGAACCTGGATTCAGAAAAAATGACGTTTTGCCATTCGTGCACCCAGGTTCGTCGTCGAGTACACCATCGATGGCGCTCCTGTCTGTGATGCAGCGTCAAGGGTAAGCGCAGTCAAGGTGTCCGAGCTAGTAGTCCGTGCTGCTGCAAACGTCGTCGAACTGTTCGTACAGATGGTTGTTGTCTTGCAAACGTCCCCATCTGTTGACTCAGGGATCGAGACGTGGCTGCACGACCCGTTATAGCCATGCGGATAAGATGCCTCTCACCTCGACTGCTAGTGATACGAGGCCGTTGGGATCCAGCACGGCGTTCCGTATTACCCTCCTGAACGTACCGATTCCATATTCTGCTAACAGTCACTAGATCTCGACCAACGCGAGCAGCAATGTCGCGATACGATAAACCGCAATCGCGATAGGCTACTTTTATCAAAGTCGGAAACGTGATGGTACGGATTTCTCCTCCTTACACGAGGCGTCACAACAACGTTTCACCAGGCAACGCCGGTCAACTGCTGTTTGTGTATGAGAAATCGGTTGGAAACTTTCCTCATGTCAGCACGTTTTAGGTGCCACCACCGGCACCAACCTTGTGTGAATGCTCTGAAAAGCTAATCATTTGCATATCACAGCATCTTCTTCCTGTCGGTTAAATTTCGCGTCTGTAGCACATCATCTTCGTGGTGTATCAATTTTAATGGCCAGTAGTGTATGTGTCGATGGCCAACGCAAGCGAAGTTGGGAAAAATAGTTGTAACCCAAAATCGAGGATAAAGTAATAGCACATAGATTTAAAAAGTGGGTCTGCTTGGAAAAGATGGGTGGCCAAACCATTCTCCGATACACTACCGCACTCCCAGTATTGTGCGGAGGAGCCCTGGCGTCACACAAATGCGCGAACCACACTCGCCTTATTATCTGTTAGAATAGACGGCAGGTACAGTGACAGACCAGGATCTGTCCTCGCGTAGTCGTACAAAACACAGCTGTGATACGTAAGAGAAAGCCATGTGTCAGTGTTCAGTGTCCCACAGTCCACCTCGTAAGGGTTTCGTATTCATCTCGTCACTGTCGGAAGAATGTAAGCCGCGGTTGCGCAGAGGATTTCAACGACCGCATATTACTGCTCTGCACTGCCAGCCACTGAACAATGCGGAGACGTGGCCCACTGATAGCGCGTCCGCCGAACAATACCGAGAATTAATTGGACGCCTGGCGTTTGTATTACCGTCCGGAATTGGGGGCAGTATTTGTTCCCTGCATACAAATTGCCGCCTGTCCCTCGATGTAGAGGCCAGTGTAAATGCCACGGGAATCTGGAAAGGAGGCATTATAAACGAGCTATTGAAGTACAGTGGACCCAAAGTAGTAACAGCAGCAGCACAAATATTTTTAATAAAGTGATCAAAGGAGGTGAAGCACCCCAGTAAAAGATGATGTCGTATACCAGTATGAAAGCTGCTCCTATTATAGCACAAAAAAGGGAATATGTCCTGGACAGAGTTGTGGATGTAAAATAAGAGAACTAGCTTTTCGACTTATCTGGCAACTTCAGAGACATTTGAAGTGAAGCACCTTGACATATTCCCGCGTTTTTAGTTGTTAGTGTTAGTACCCGTGCATGTAATATAAGCATCGTTTCAGGAAGTGTAACATACTACGTGTAATGCAACATTCCACTTGTCGCGTATTGCAATGTGACACAACTTATTAAAAACTAGGTCGTAGGCATGCCAAACTGGGATACTCTCTATTGCGGATGCACCCCCACTCTTGCTGTTGTAGATGGAGCCTGCTCTCACACTTAAATGTGTGTCTGTTTGCTCTTACTCAGCTTACCATACATGTAACAGGGAGTGAGTTTGGGGCAGAAATGGCCCCCTCTGGGAAAAATTAACCGTGTTACCATCCAGAACTCTTTTAGGGTTTCCTCCAGGAAATTCGATAGCTTTCGCCCATAAAAACTTCTTTAGCTATTACGGTATGCTATTCAGCCATATTATACATTGTTTACTGTCGCTGGCGAATCTTCTGGATTTTGGGGACAGGATCAGAGACTTGAGGCTATACATTGCAAGATGCAGGCGTGCCAAGACATCGAAGCTAAGAGAGCACATAGCGGCGGGGAAGTAGGGGTTAACCCTAAAACAACGCGAATGTGTAAAGACGCTTTGATTTAAATGTATCTGAAGCTGCCAAATAAGTTGTAAAGCTCGGTCCCTTCATGTACATCCCAAACTCTATCCAGAGCATATTCGCCTCCTTTTGTGCTACGATAGGATAATTTTCCATTGTGGTTGTTAACTTTTACTCTACCAAAATTTTGACATTACACCGCCATAATGTGGCAACTGATGTAGATTTTTGATGACGTCTGTCCCGGTAGAAGTTTTTTCATTGTCTTTCTAACCATGATGCCTACATAGTGGCAAAGGACAAGGCTTTCACAAGAGAATATGAAGACCATTAGCGATATGAAGTGAGACAAGTATGAAATGGCAGTTGTGGGGAAGGCGGATAGTCGTCTTCGGTACATTGGTACAATTTTGGGAAGATGTGGTTCATCTGTAAAGGAGACCGCTTATAAAACACTAATACGACCTATTCTTGAGTACTGCTCGAGCGTTTGGGATCCCTATCAGTTCGGAGGACATAGAAGCAATTCAGAGGCGGGCTGCTAGATTTGTTACTGGTAGGTTTGATCATCTCGCGAGAGTTACGGTAATGCTTCAGGAACTCGGGTGGGAGCCTCTGGAGCAAAGGAGGCGTTCTTTTCGTGAATCGCTACTGAGGAAATTTAGAGAACCAGCATTTAAGGTTGACTGCAGTACAACTGCTGCCGCCAACTTACATTTCGTGGAAAGACCACAAAGATAAGATAAGAGAGATTAGGGCTCGTACAGAGGCATTAGACAGTCATTTTTCTGTCGTTCTGTTTGGGAGTGGAACAGGGAGAGAAGATGATAGTTGTGGTACAAGGTACCCTCCGCCACGCACCGTATGGTGGATTGCGGAGTATATACGTAGATGTAGATGTAGATCTATTTGTCTGCCTTACAAAATTTAAAGATACGTAGAAGTGGAGTAAGAAAGAAACTCGTAAAAAAACGTGTTTTTTGCACGTAAATTCCGAGCAGTGTACATGATGGAACCATTAACTGAGCATTTATTTTAGCCTGGCTAAAATGTTTTGCAAAAGGAATAAATCGATTTCGATCATTTGTCTGGACGCTGGCTGTGATTCGTTTTTCAAACCCTGTTTAATGTATTGTAACATAGCTGCAGTAATGGCTATACAAATGGCCGCTGCTCCAGACCAAATCAAAAACTTTTTACGCTATGTGTGGTGTCACCCCCAGACACCACACTTGCTAGGTGGTAGCCTTTAAATCGGCCGCGGTCCGCTAGTATACGTCGGACCCGCGTGTCGCCACTATCAGTGATTGCAGACCGAGCGCCGCCACACAGGAGGTCTAGAGAGACGTCCTAGGACTCGCCCCACTTGTACAATCGACTTTGCTAGCGATGCTTCACTGACAAATTACGCTCTCATTTGCCGAGACGATAGTTAGCATAACCTTCAGCTACGTCATTTGCTACGACCTAGCAAGGCGCCATTACCAGTCACTATTGATGCTGTAAAACATGTACCGTCAAGAGCGATGTTCACCAATTGTGGATTAAAGTTAAGTATTCCAGCAGCTACGTACGTTATTGGCTATATTAATTACCTTGTCCTGTTCCAGACCTCACGCCAGCCTGCGTGAGCTTAAACGCGTGCCTTTCGGCTTCCTCTCATAGTGGATTGGCGCTCTTGCCGGTCCACTACACTATGTTCTTGCCTCACAAAGGAACGAAGCATCAAGTCCCCCACAAAATGCGATTCTACACACCGCCTTTTCACACATGTTTGTTACAGCACGTTCACGCTGTAACGATTATCGCCATATACTGGGTGAATATTAATATAACCGAAAAACTGCAGGGACGGATTTGTGACCCGGAATGGAGGAAAGAAGGCCCTATGAACATATATGTGGAAATGGACGGTGTGC